>NC_136059.1:600918730-602403439 GCF_964261635.1 Lissotriton helveticus
CAATGTTTGTGATGTAATTCAACAATCGATGGCCACGAGCGGCAGTGGGCATCAGTGAATTGCGGCATGGGTTACCTCGTTCACAGTGGCGAATGGCAGCAGTGCTCACATCCTTCATGGTGGTATGGGGACACAGATATGGGGCAAAGAAACAGGGCGAAGTTACTACAGAGGAGTACTTGAAGTTTCTGGTAAAATATGTCAATTCCATGAAATGCTATGGATCCAAGAACAGCTAATTTGATAAATAGCAACGCTTAAAAATTTATCACAGCCAATGCCTTAAAGGGAGCTGACCAAACCCACTCACTCTGTACCATACATCTATGGAGTATTGTATTGGTATCAGAGATACAGCTATCTGAAGGTGAGACCTAACAATATCCATCTGCCATACTGTGTGAGCTGTCTTTGCTTTTAAAGTACTCCTTTATTAATTTGGTAGTCATTCAGAACGAGGATATGGTTCTGGGGAAGAATCCCTAGCTATGGGGCCCTCAGCACTGGCCGCAAGCTTTGGCCAACCTCCCGGACATCCCAGCGCAGGTAGAGAACCTTGGCTTCTGGTTAGATGCAAAGTTTATGATTAGGCCCCAGGTAGGCATGGTTGCTTCTACCTGCTTTGGAGTTCTGAGGGGGATTAAGAAGATCACTGGCATTCTACCGCTCTCTGCTTAGAAAACACTGACCCAAGCCCAACGTCTGTCCAGAGTTGATTATGGGAATATCTATGCTTAGAGGCAGAGAAAGCAGTTATCTGCGCTTACAAATAGTAAAATAATGTGGCAGTTTAGCTACTTTTTCACCTTCCAAAATTTGCCTTGGTGTCTCATCTGCTCTGCAAACTTCACTGGTTGCCTATAGATAAGCACATGCAGTTCATAGCCCTATGTTACCTGCACAAGGCTAGATTTGGATCCGCCCGCGGTATATTCAAGATCTGGTGGCACCCTACCAGCCCACATGTATGGTTCGGTCATTTACTCAGTCCCTATGTAAAGTGTCAAGAATTAATTGAGCACGCGCTCATTTTCACACCTTGGCCTGAAGTTTTGGAATGATGTTTTAGAATATGCTTTCAGAGTCCTTGCAAGAGTTTGAAGACCTGGCTGTTTTAGAACTAGGGGCTACTCTCATTCTATCGGAGTTTAACACCGTGAGACCCTACGGGTTAGCTGTGCGCTTTAGAAGACACACATAATAAAACTACTTTTCATTTTAGAACTCTGTAACTGGCATTCTTTTCTTCACTTGGTCCCTTGTGTAGAGTTGTACTAATACTTTGTTTTGTCCTCTGCCCTTCCTGTATTTTTGTTTTTAACACTTTAAAGCCCAGGCGGGTATTTTTGGAGGACATCATTTTTCAGAGATTTTACCTGAACTATGTTCTCTACAGCAGATAACTACTTACACACTTTTTGATTTAAAAAACAATCAGAAACCCTAGAGAGTAACTCATGTAGAGAATGTGTTGCTCGATATTGATGACCCTGTCCCTGTGTAGTACTCTAAAGAGATACACACAACCCAGCCACACTTCAACTCTTGTACTTAAACATACCTTTATGTTCGGTTATGTTATGTGACCAAACCTGTGTGGAAGTAAGTACCCTGTGACATGATGTGAGAGATGAAGATGGAGTGGGAATATGTATGTTTTAAGAAATGCCTCTTTTTGTATGGTCACCCTCACAGTTTTTGGACTAATGCTGCTGGTTTTTCGACTCGGAGGAAACAGAGGTCTGCTAACCAGACCTCAGTGCCAGTGCCCTGACCTTAAAACATGCATGTCTGATTAGCTAATGCCAGTTGGGTATCAGCCAATTACTTGCAAGTCCCTAGTATACAGTACCCCGGGTACCCATGGCCTGTAAGTTAAAGGGTCACGCAGGGACAGAGGCACTAGTTGTACCACCATGGGTGTGACCAAGATAGATACATTTTTATTGTTTCAAGTTATGTGAAAAAAACCTAAGCCGCATATAAACATAATTTAGCTTATTTTTTCCCCCACATTTAGCACCCTATAACAGCCATGATCAACCAGCCAATCATACTGCAACACAAAGTACTTAATTACAAGTATGTTCCTCTAAAGTGCAGGGTGCAATGTTACACAACAAAGTGGTTAGGGCACACTTCAAGCCCAGGGGTGATAGGGGCTGGGTGCTGTGTTGAGGTCAACTAAATGTCAGGTGGAATGACCTACAATGGGTCAGGGGATAAAAAAGGTCAAAAACATTTTCGGGAACCCTAACAGAATCAAGATTATCCTCAGGGGTAACCGTCATGCATTTGTGAAATCTAATAAAATGAGGTGGAGACAGCAACTAAACCTCCACGCAAGAGGTTTACTCAACTACCGGGGCCAATGAAAGTTTTTTTTTGGCAGCAAATGACTTGTATCCTCAAGGATTCTATAGAAGACAAATGGTCAATGATCTGATTGCTGTTGGTAAAGTGCATCGTGCAATAAGAAGTGGCAGGCGTCTCTGCAGCGCATCCGGTAACTAAATTGCAATTTTTGCTTAGATGGAGTAAAGTGCCACTGCAACCAGCCTGGCAAAATTATTGAGGCTGTGCTCTACTGGTTAAATTCTTTTGAGATACAGGATGGACAATCCGAAGCTGCCCCGACTGAACTTAGGAAAGTGACAGGTCCAATAAAATCTAGCGAGCATTACTGCCTCCTTGCCAGAAACTGGAGGGAAAGTTTATGATTTAAATTAAATAAAGAGCTGTTGCAAAGTCATGGGAAGTCAATTTTAACTATGCTTGGACTGTCTGTTTTTAGAGGTGAAGAGCTGGAGATCAAGGAGGTCCAACTAGAATGGGTCTGCAAGGACCACAGGTAGACCCATCATGGCCTCACCTACTTGCCAGAGATGTAGAAACTTCAAGGTTAAAAAGAAGGGTCTAAAAGTTTCCCCGATTAACGCTCTCTGGTGGTAGATTCAGTGCTTCTCACATCTTACTGAAAACTGCACATACACACCACTCAGGCACTCAGCTATGACTATGTTGCATTGTCTTATGCTGAGTTTGTAGAACAATGGTTTTAGCCAGTAGGATCTTAAATTCCTTAGGGCTGGGCACACGCATATCACATGGGTCAGACATTCTTTCGTGCAATTACAGAAGCGGTAGTTGTGTTCCACTGATCCGGTTAAACAACCAGATTTGCGACCTGTTAGGGGACTTAAAAAAGATCTCTACAGACTGAGATGTGGTTTAACAGCCAATTTCATGGAGCAATCTCGATATGATGCTTGCAAGGGTTTCCCCGGATCTCGATACAGAGACTCACATACACTGACGTGGGCTTTTCAAGAAAGCTCTTGTTTGTCCCGAATTCCAGAATGTATCTTCGTCGTTTTAACCAACACCTTTGCAATAAGCTTTGGGGTTAAATTGTGTTTAAAGATATTTTATGCATCAAGAGCTTTCACTACCTCCCCCAAGTAGGGTTCCCACACAGATTTTTGTTTATCTTTGATACCTCCCCCAATGATTTCTTGTGACCAAGGTAAAACATGGCTCACAGTTTGCCACTGTAGCAAAAGTATATTTCAAAACATTTGGGGCCGTGTTTTTTCTACATTTACTGAAATTAGTTGTCACGGGCGATACTTAGGACAAGGGCGATATGCAATTATTAAATAACCGGATGATTCATCACCCACTAAGAGAAGCGCTATTATGCATGTTGAATTTACAGGTGAAATTCTGCAAATGACAATGTGGTTGTGGAAGAATTGTGGTACTAGGTGTCATTCACTGCGAGAGGAGCCACTCTGCACACTGTTCTCACTTAGAGGTGGGAACTGTTCACACTACTAGCTGAGCACGTTTGGTACTTATCGTATGACCACTCTGTTTTGAGCTTTGAGGTTTTGGGAATGGGAAATGGTGGACCCCATTTTTCATAGCACCGATCACCCTAGGTACTCTCAACAGAGGTGGAGTGTACGTAATTGAGATAGTAGACTTCTAGCTTTGTAATTTATGGCTTGATTCTGTTGTAGAACAATTGGAGACAGACAGTTGAGGTTATCTACACCCACACAATGGTGGTGAGTAACAAGAGAGGTACTCTAGCACAATGTGGCACAGTGCTGGTACTTCCGCTCTTTTTTCTTATATGTGCATGTGTGGCAGTAAGATGACTACATCTTAAGGAGTCCCCTTAAACAATTTGTGGTCAAAACATCAAAGACCCCCAACTGTTTGGCATTTGCAACTAGAAAGAAGGGATTATGGATTTGTTGGAACGTCTAATTGTTTCTTTGTTTAACGGGACTGTATAATGTATAATGTATTAAATGATGTAAATACAATCACTATTTGAGCACTGCGGCATCTGTACTATATTCACCTTTATGACATCGCACTGTACATGTATGGATTTAATAAATGTTTGACGGAAATTTAGCTTTGTCCTGTGCTGCTGCGTTTGAATGTTTTTTTCTGCTCAATTAAGTTGCACCCAAATTATGATGTAAGTAGCTGGTAGTGTCATCTAACTCCGAGACGAGTCCCTCTTTCTGAACGAGTCCCACATGCCATTTTATTCGGATTGTCTGCAAACTGGCAGGGCAATTTTAAGCTGTTCATTTGACTTTGCCATTTAAAACAATAGCAAAACAGAATCCTCCCTTCTTAACATATATTGGTCACCCTTAGGATAGTCCCAATGAGCCCTAAGTTAGGGTGCTGTATATTACCAAGTGAAACATGTACCTTTACACATTCTAACAGTAAAAAATACACAATTATTTTTACTGAAGAAAGGGCTAGCAGCCATTTTGGTGAATGCAGTTACAGCTTGACACCTCAGCCCTGCCAACTTCTGACAGGACTGCTAAAGTTGGTAATGTAATGTATCAAACAACTCGTTACATTAAGCCAAGCTTGCTGCTGAAGTTGAAACTAATGTAACTTGTTGTAACAATAGAAATGTTGCTTCTTTGTTGCCCAAGTCTCTTATGCCAGTTTACGGTTGCAGATAAGGTCTGTCCTCGGGACAGCTTTCTGCCTATTGGGGACACGTGCAAACGACTCCAAGGTAGGGACACAACAGAAGCCCTTTAGGCATTAAGCCACACGGGATTTAGCCCCAACAGCGAGCTTTAGAGGAGGAGCTGCTTTTGAAGGAAAATAGCCAACACTAGGGAGAGGGGATGATCTATTACTTAGGCAGACAGGCTGGCACTAGGAGCAGAGATGACGAAGCTAGTTTTCAAACCGGTTTTTGGGTGCATGTAGCCACATCTTTGGGTGGGGCAAGGGTATGCCAAAAGAGAGGTTCTGCCATTTTGGAAGTGGGTAGAGTAAGGTTTTCTGGAAGAGCCAATGCCACACTTCACAGGAAGTAGTCATCAGCAGGGAGGGAACCTGCTGGCCCATTGACTAGCTACCACAACCTCCCCTGAGGGCACTTTCTGAGCATAAAAAAAGGCACCCGTTGGACTGGAGAAGTGGCCAAACGAAGGCCTACCATGCTGCACCAAGCACCCGGTGAAGAAAAGCTGCAATGATGTGGACAGAACTTGGTGGCTAGAAAACTAAAGTACTGTGTCTGCTATGTCCTGCTAGTAGAGAACTTGACACCTAAGCCCAGCCAAAGCACGAGACTTCTAGGGTCAGTTGGCTGGCATCCTGTGCACAGCAAAGGGCCACAAAAGCTGGGATGAGTTGCCCAGATTCCCAGCTCGCTTTCAAGCAGCACCAAGGACCAAACTTCAAAATTTGACCCCCCCACCCCCCCTCCGGTCTGCTGGATGCTGGAGTGCCGTCTAAGTGCATATTGTTTGCCCAGAAGGCAAGTTACTGCCAAAAGAAGGGAACCCCTAAAACCGCTTTGCCAGGCAACTGGTAGCCCTGGACTTCTGCCAAGCTCGAGATGACTTTAAGGAGCGCCGAACCCTATGTCGAGGATCACCTTACTAAGCCTGTGGACCTAGGAGTTTTCAGCATCCTTGCGCATTTTTAGCATCCTGTATCTCTTTCATCATGTCCACTCCATAGTAGTCAATACCAACGAGTCACTGACACTTGAACTGGAAAGAAGACTACTTATTGCTGTGGACATTGCTGGTCCCTCACACTGGTCCCCTGTTGGAGTTGGTCACTTAAAGTAGCTCTTCGTTACCTCATTGATACTTGCCCAAGATTTCCATGAAAAAGTTTAAAGTGTCAAATTAGTTGAACTTGCCAATGCTTGTTCTCGTTTAAGTAAAAAAAATGCTGATTTAATATACATTGTAAATTCTGTATCTCCGGTACACTATGGTGGATCTTTTTCGTTTTACTAACCAAAAATCCATTCTTATAAATTGAGGTCTAATTTCTAGAAAGTTGTGTTCTTTTCTTCAATTGTTTTGGTGTGTTCAAATGTCTTACGCTTATTCCTTTGTGGAAGCCTGACTGCTCAGAGCCACAACTACTCAAGGTTCATCTAAGGTTTTTTTGGGAACAAAATTTGTTTTGTAATTAAACACAAACAAAACCACCATGGTAGCCTTTTGTATTTCGCAGAATACTTTGCAGATCGCTACTGACATATCATTTATAAACCCTTCCCATTCCTATAGCTCCCTCCCACACACAACGCATACATATGTCACAGTTTTGTCTCAAGCAGGCCGCTACCCTCATTCTGACAGGCCATCCAGAAGACCTCCGAAAAGACCCCACCTGTTCTATATTTTCTCTCACTTGTGGGGACAACCTCTACTTTCATATAACACATTTAATAGAATCGTGAAATAGGTTAATAAACACAACATTTAAAGCCCCTTCCAATACGGTTTCAGGGAAGGATTTGGTATAATAGAGCAATGCCTAAATCTCGATTAATATAGGTAAATAGATCAAAGCTAAAGTATTGCCCCTGGCATCTAGCCTCCATAGGTCTATCCTGCGCATTCCTGAGTTAATCGATTACAATAATGGAAGCTTTTACCCGATAGGTTATTAAGAAAGTCATAAATAAAGTTCACTAACAGCAAGGGCCAGATTTCGGCCTACTGGTGAGTGCTCACATTCTTTTAATCTACAATGAGGTGTTCACTCAGCATGCATGCTTCAGTTTATATTAATAAACTGAATGCACACTTGGTCAATCATAGTCAGGATGTAACAGAGATAAATTCACAATCCACTCCTGATCGATTATATGCGGACAATGTTGTCCTGCTGGCTCGAATGCCTAAGGGCTTAAAACCATTAGTGGAAGACTCAACTGATTTTATGTCAGATTTACATATAATTTTACAAACTCCAAAATCATGGCTTGTGATCGAATACCTTAAGCATGGAAATAAGCTTAAGAAAGTGTTTCTCTTCCACTATCTCAGAGTAGTATTTGAGTCCACAAACTCATGGAACACCATTCATGTAGCCAGGCACCAAAAATGAACTCAATCTTTGGGTGCACAGATTAACCGGGCCCCCGCTATGGGTAGCAAACCCACTGCCCTTCTTCTAGAAATGTATAAAACACAATGTGTTCCAGTTGCCACCTAGGGTGCCGGAATCAGGGGATATGCTAATTGCAGGTCAAAGAGAATCTCTTCTGCTGTTGCCTCTCTTCCCTTCCACCGTGCAGCTCACATTTTATTTGCCACAAGAAACGGTGGCTCACTTTTATTGACGAATATATCAAGCTTGCCCATTTGTTGCTTTGGTCCTCCATTAGGACTAATGCACATGCGAATCTTAACCAATTTATTGCTAGTGAGTACATAAACTGCAGTAATGGGGCAAAAATTCTGCGGAATTGCCTTTTTGAGAATTCTCTCACCATCTGCAAACTGGATAGACTGTCTTAAGCACAGTTTTTTTCCTCTTTTTCTTTTTTTAAACAGCAGACACCTTAACAGGAAGGAACAGAATAAAATAAATCTACGGTTAGACAGTATATTGTTCTGCAGAGCACACTAGGCATCAAACCGTATTTATTGTACATATCTGGACACTGGGAAAGGGCTTTACTATTTGAACATAGAACTAGTTTCACTCCCAACTTACTCGGTTTCCCACTAGTCAATATAGCAATGTTAATATTTGTGCATGCCACTATAATGGTTAGTCTAATCAGACACTTTGGCTTTTCACCTTTTCAGTAAATGTCATGAGGTTTTCATAAAGAGATTTTTAATCCCCTTACTCAAACGTAATTAATTTCAGAAATTGTAGACCTGCATTATATTTCCGGCACATACTAATAGACCATCATGTTTGCTTTAGGACTCTATCCTCTGTCAAATTTATCGCATTGACGTACTTCTATGCTATTTTAATTACCATGGGTTTTATTTTTAACTGCTCATTTGTATGATTATTTATATATAATCAAATAAAGTTTTCATTGATTGATTGATTGAACCTCAAACTAATCACCCAATATAGACACACAAATATGGAAAACGTACGAACCTAGTATTTGAAGATATGTACAGGACAAACCTAGAGATAAATGTAAAATCAATCTTCTCAGCTTGCTTTCAAACCCAGTCACTGTAATCCTAGCCACCACAGACAGGCCTCAACCCCACCCAAAGTCCAAAATTACTGTGAGGTTTCCGTGCTAGGCTCTGCTTTCAAAACCGCATAGACGCATAGCCTGACAAACACTGCTCTTGTCACAGTAAACAATGCAATTTCATGTAATAATCAACTCAGTTCAAAAGCGCACAGTCAAGAAAGACAGATTCAAGTGTTCCTCAAGTACTGTGAAATAAAATAAAAACTGTTTACACAGAAATTACAACCATTATTTCTCAATTGAAAAAATAGATTAAAACCCAAGGAAGATCAAGACAATACCAAAATACCAAACAATTGGTATAAAAAAAAATGTACGATGTTAGCGACTTCCTGAATGTCAATTCCAAAATCAATTCATACAATGTGTTCTATTTAGTACATGAACGATTGGACAAATATGATCCTAAGGGATGCAGGAGCCCTCATCAGCGGTTTTTCATTTCTGTAAGTAAATGAAGAAAAGGGCTTGTTTCCTTAAGCAAACATTGATTATCCTAAAGTTCCAAGAAGGACAACTCCAGCATTAAACAAAAGATATAGAATCAAATACCAAACATACTGCGAACACCTGAGTTTTTTTGCTGTTAAGTTCAATGGCCAGTCACCATTGGGTAGTTAAAGTTAGGATAGCGTTTTCATAGGAAAAGCATTTTTTGGTGTGCTTGCAACTTTGGTGCCATTTGAAGAACATTCTACCTCTACTGGAAAGTTTCAGGGTGCCCTGTCAAGAGGGAACCAAGAAAAACACGTTTTCCCATTCATTTCTTCATACAAACTTTAGACCCAGTTACAGCCCAAAGAGATGTACACCAAATATGGTAGAAAGCTAGATCTTGGCCCAGAAAAAGTGCTTTTTGTGATTTGTTCTAAAACCGTTCTGTAGTTTTTCTGCATTTAATGCTCAAAAACATTGTGTATTTCATGCTGCAGATGATTCGCGGGGCAGACAGATCTCTAGAGGAGATTCGATTGACTGTCACCACATCAACAAGGATGTGGCGGCAGCTGTTTTAAGACGAGGGACTCTGACATAAGTCCCAAAAAAAAAAAAAAATACACTAATGGGCAGAGTAGGGATACACTGACCACTAGGTATGGTGGGAACACCATTGCCCAGGCCCAAACTGAACTTCAAAGACAGAGGAGCCTCACAGCTGCTATCCTCGACCTTGTAAAGGCCTAAGTACTGTGTCCCAAACTATGGAATACAGTAAAAAGGAAACTCTTACTACAAAACCACAAAACTATCATGTTTTTGCAGAGCTGCTCGGGCTACTTTTTACTCAGATAACATTTCTGCTGCCTAAAACACTTCTTGAAGTAGTCAAAGAGCTTTCAGACCACAGTAACATGTCTCCACCCCCTTTGCTGTCACAGTCTCAATGTGAGGAGCTTTGACACTTCTGTAAAAACAAGCATTTACAAAGCAACGGTTTCGCCTTTGCAAAAGTTAGAGCTATTGGCATTTTAAATGACAACATTTTTATTTATGTGTTGGTTTTGAAAACAGATAAATAAATGGCATTGTCATTTACAATGCCAATAGCTTAATCTCTCGCAAATGCCACATCCACACACCCACAGAGAGCCCCCCACACACAGAGCCCCCCCACACACAGACCCACAGAGCCCCCCCACACACCCACACCCAGAGACCCCCCACACACCCACACAGATCCCCCCACACACCCACACAAAGCCCCCCACACACAGCCCCCCCACACACCCACACAGAGCCCCCACACACTGCGACCCCCCCCCACACACCCACACAGAGCCCCCCCAACATTGGGTGCTCACCAACATACATGTGTAGTATAATGCGAATATTTAGATGAGGGTGCAGTCTCTAGGCATAAATCAGCGTTTAAAGTGCTCGGCGGTGACCCGCAGTGCCCGGTAATGTAACAGACGTCACCGTGAATCACCGGGGGGTAGACAGGTGCAGTCTGCGGGCGCGGGGTGGGGGCGGGTCAGCCTTCAGAGTTCGCGGGGGCTCTCCTTCGGTGACACAGGGAGTGTGCGTGTGGTTTTGGGGTGTGTGTGGGGGGGGCATTGCCTCATTCTCACCAGTGCACCAGTGGAGGGAGTCTAGACAGCACCATGGTGGGGTGGGGGCACTCGCTCTTAATAACCTGGGCAGGAGGGAATCAGAGACTACAGTCCCAGCGGGGGTGCTTTTTCACTTGCCTGGGGGGGAAGGGGGCGCACAGCAAGTCTGTACATATCATTGGGAGGGCGCATTAGCAGACGGAGGGTCAGGAAGGTATCTTTACACCCCACAGGAGGTGGGGGGAGGGGTGCGTTTGCTGAACAGCCCACTTGACTCTGGGGTACAGGGCACTCAGTCTGCACACTACATGGGGGCTCTGCGGGCCGTGTGTATGTGTGTGTGGGTGGGTGCACAAACCATTGCGGATGGATGCTCTCAGTTTGTGTGGCCCTGGGAAGACTGGGGTTTGGCAGAACCCAAGCAGTCTGGCTAAGACCCGTAGCCCTCGTTTAAACCCCCTGGGGTCTTCGAAGTCCTGCACGAGAAAACATCCTTGGCTTGCCAAAGTCTGCCACCCGCCATATATTCGACTTTTTCTGTACCGCCATGCATCTTTATGCCCCCACATACTCTGCTCTTCCTTACCTCCCGTTGACTTACTGCGTACTATTTCAAACATCTTTGCTCACCTGCCCTCCACCTCATCTTTCCAGCCCCCTCCCGACCAGGTGCCCCCACCCCCTTCCTCCAGCCTCTGCCCAGACACAGTCTGCTTGCACTGGTATCAAACGGTCATCGGGGCAATAAGTGCGAATTAACCCACCTGAAACTACAGAACTACATTCCTACAAATACCCGCTCTGCCTGTAGCGCCTGAATGTGCTCCTTTCTTAAAGCAGCGCTAAGCATAGCACTTCACATATATGCGCGTGTGTATATGTGTGTGAGGTGTTTGTATACATATTGTGCGTATTTATACCTTCAGGAGTGTGACGTGAATGCAATTGTGTGTGTAGTGGTAACGTGTGTAGTTGATGTGTTAGCAGTAAGTGTGCTTGTGTGTGTAAATTGGTTTCACAGGAACGAAACCCCGCTGTTCTAATTTTTTCACAGCTGGCGAAGAGCTTAGAGCAGCACTTGGTGCAGGAAATAATCCCATTTGTGCGGCTGTGAACTGGTCGGTAGACCCCGCTCTGGAGTCTAGGCGCTGTACTTTCTTCCACGAGTGCGGCTAACTTCTTAATTTCTGTGCCGAGGAAAGAAGGAAACGTGCCGGTCAAAACCACAGGTTTATGAGATGATAAAAACAACCGAGAATCTTTCGTAATTTATCACGAAACGTCCAACATAAACAGTGCGGTGGCTGTCTGCCGCACGGACAGTGGGCGGGAGGGAGAAGGCACGGACAACGGGAGGGAGGGCGGGGGATAAACATATGGATCGCTGACGGCGGGATTGGCGAGTTTCTTAATAACTCCTAAAAATCACACGAGTTGCACGGCAGAAATACGAATACACGCTTTTGCTATTTCTTTACAAGGGTGGGGGGGCGTTTGCAGAGATGGATTCCTCCCGAGGTATACCATGTCTGATATGGCTTGTCCAGTGCCGTTTTCTCATCATCATTCTGACATTTGTGGGCGGGCGGGAGGGAGGAGGCATGGACAGTGGGCGGGCGGGAGGGAGAAGGCACGGACAACGGGAGGGAGGGCGGGGGATAAACAAATGGCTCACTGACAGCAGGATAACTCCTCGGCGAGTGGGAGGGTGTGGGGGGCGGGACTTAAAAAAAGAGTGGGGGGCGGGACTTAAAAAAAGTCAGAAACGCCCACGATTCGTGTTCTGACCGGGAAAAAGTGATTGACAACGATGTCTTCCAATGGCTAGCCTCGATTTATTGAGCTAGCCAATGGAAGTCCCCCATACTGTTCTAACATTAGATTTCGCCTGCGCGAAACGCTGCTTGCGCAGCTTTCGACAGGCGAAACCTAAAAACTGACAGGCATTCAACATTCTCTCATGACTAGTTGGACAGGCAAATCTCCGTCGGATGGTAACATTCCAAATAAGAGCACATGGACGCAACCTCTAACCAACAAAGTAAATCCTTCGGACATTGGTCAAAGTTTTAAAAAATGCATTAACTGGCCCCTCTGAACACTTCTTTCTGACCCTGTTGCAATCGATAAAATCTGGCTCGCCACACAACACTCTCCCTCCGGCCAAACGTAGCACACTGGACCAAGACCTTGTACAACTATTGGTAGGACTCCTGAATTCATTCTTACAAGAGGGACATATCACCCAAGCATGGAAGCGCGCCATGGTCTTGCCCTTACTAAAAAAGCCCAACTTGGACTCCTCCATTTGGTCAAACTTAGACCAATATCGATACTCCCCCCATTCTCCTCAAATGCTTGGAGAAACATGTCAACATTCAACTGACTATGAGTTTTGGTCGTGCACAGCGTTGAATTAATGTAACAAGTTTATTTCTGTATGTAGTGCTCCCGGGTATCATCGGTATTTGGAGATGCTCACACGTGAACCCCCAAACACAACAATGATGGACAGAATGTGGATCAATGTCACACATTCACCCCAGTCCAAAGATCTGGGCCCAAATCCATCGTTTTTCCACTCCACACCACCCCAGCACGCATCAGAGCTACAATGTAACGGATAGAGAACGCCACATCGATTTACCCCTTGATAAAAGCGCGGGGCGCCGAAGTGCATTGGGACAGTGAAATATATTGATGTACATGACAAAATCCAAGTATAAAGTGAAATATGGTTTAGAAGATAGATGTGAATACAACATCTGAGATGGAATGTATTGATTAATAAACGGAAGTTGAATGTTCAAGAAGAATTTTGATTATCGTTTTTGATTGAAAAAAAGCTGGAAACACAGCATTATCAGTGCCCAGGGAGACAGGCCAAGGATTTGGATCTGCAACCAATGGTAAACATTCAACTGACCACATTTGTGGACTACCAAAATGCTTTGAATCCTTCTCAGTCAGGTTTTAGAAAAGGACACAGTACCGAATCCACCCTTCTAGGAGTCATTGAATATCTGAGACGGCTTCTGAATAAGGACGGAACGGCTGCGCTAATTCTACTGGATCTCAGCACAGCCTTTGATACGGTGTCACATTCCATTCTTCTGGAAAGATTGCCAAACTTGGGTCACCAAGGGATGGCTCTATAGTGGATTACCTCTTTTCTGGAAGATTGCACCATCCAAGTCTTCTTGGCAAACATGTTTTCCAGATCTCTTACGTCGGAAGTCCCTCAGGGATCAGCCCTAAGTATGATGTTATTTAATATCTACATCCATCCTTTAGCAGACTTGGTGGAAAGCTACTTAAATCATCTTCTGTCAATCTGTTCAGGACGACAACTCTGTGTCCCTAAACTCTTGCCTGGGTTTGATTTCCACCTGGTTAAATACAAACTCATTAAAACTTAATAGAGCCAAGACCAAGGTGCTGGGTAAGAACCCTCTGCTTTTAGGCCTACAGCAAAGGCCTGAGACCTTAGGTGCTCTCCTGAACCAGTCTACAACATTAAGAGTTTAGGTGTATGGCTTGGGGGAGACAAGGCCTCTATAGACACCTACAAGTTAAGAATTCTGCCGCCAGGCTCCTATTCAGATTACCAAAACATGCCTCAGTGCTGGTCCTCCTTTGCGATTTTCATCGGCTCGCAGTGGACAAAGGGATACAGTTTAAAGCAATATGCTACATGCATAAAGCTAGATCGAGCTCTGGTCCGTGGCACTTACAAGAATTGGTGGTACCTTTCCAAACTATTCACTCTTTGCAATCAAGTAACTGGTCTCTCTGCACGGTTCCCAGAGTCAAACTGGCTCGCATAGGTGGTCCTCCTTTTCATACTTGGTCCCCAAGATGTAGAACACCCTTCCAAAGTCCTAGAGAAGCTGCACTTCACCAATCATCTTTCGCAAGAATCCGACAACCTGGTTGTTTTAATCTAATCTTATTCTGCCATCCCTACCTGCTGCTAAAGTGCTGGGAAACCCTATTTGGATAGCTACACGCTATACAAGATTATAATAATAATAATACAATATGGTTAGCATTGAGATTTTCGGATATGCAAAAACACTGGCATTTACGAACAGACATATCAGCACTTAAACCAGTGCCTAATTTGTGCTGGTGCTTTCCAGTGCTTAGCACCGCCACTTATTTATCAGGGCCGGGTCTACAGCGCGCGTCACATAGTGACGCATGGTGTAGACCTGGCCCTGATAAAAAAAAGTGCACCATTGTGGCGTAGTATTTAAAATTACCTCACTGACTCCTGCAGTCTGTGTTTTGTTTCCAGAGTCCGTGAAGAGTGTTGCTGCTGTGAGCGTCAATAAATAATTTACCCAATATCCATATTCAGACGTTCGACCTTGATGTGCATTCCGAATTTGCTTTAGCGGCAGCCGTGGCCCTCAGTTTAGTGTTGCCGGTGGGCAGTACACTGATTGGGCTGGGTTTGGTTCTGAGTGGTAGGGTCTGTGCGGCAGGCAGAGTGTGTAGCTTTTTTTCAAAATACCACACCCAATGAGTCGTCAGAGGTTCAGGTCAGATCAGCCCAACGACATCGAAGGCAGGGAGCAGCAGCAGCAGGCGGTAGCCTATCAGTTAATAAAGACAGGCCATTGTCCTGGCAGCTTCCACCACAGTAACCGTAAGTAGCAACCATTGTTAACCAACGATGCTTTTTATCTTGAGCGTGAGACGTCACCGTGGTAGCTCCCGCTCAACATGATGTTGCCTGCATCATTAAAATCTCACTGAAACATAAAAAGTCAGCATTTTAGGTATTTCCAAATCTTTTGATTTCAGGGCCTTGGGGTCGGGTGTTATTGACTGTAGTAATGCAAAATAAAAAAACGTCATCTGTGTGTCCCATGGATTTTTTACAGCCTGGTCTCTGCGGTGCCCGGCGGGGGCACAAAGGAAAACACGTCCCTCTTCGGGATGTAGTGCACCTAAAGCTTTCTTCCTTGGGCAGTCACGATAGGCCTGGGGACTGCGGTCATGGTTAAATAGAAGGCCATGTCCGGCCCCTGCCCTTCCAGCCTCCTAGGCTAGTCCTGACCCGGGCGTACATTGTGCTTGCAGTTCCACACGGCCGGCCTGCATGATTCATTGCTCAAGGCAGGGAGCAGGCCTTGCCTTGAACTCGTCACTTGCAGGTGGTTCACTTCACAGTTCACTTCATACGTATACTATGAAGTGAACTGCATTGGCTGAAATATGCCTGCTTTGCTGGGTGGTCTTCATCCTGCTGCCTTATGGTCTATCCTGGCAGCTTTTATGTCCCTGTGCTTTTGGCTGTGGATTTGTGTTTCTGCTGACTTGTGGTTTGTTATTTTGGTCATTCCCTCGGTTGGGGCCCTGCTTCTCTGGGTGCACTGGCTGTGCCATTTCTCTTTTGGGTTTCTGGTGTCTGTTGGAGGTAAAATCGGAGTTATGGGGTTACCAGTTAGAAAATGAAGCGTTCATGCTGCGCCTTTCAAGTGCCACCAGAGAGAAGAGAGGAAACAGATTTTAAAGTCAAAGAGACAGCCAATCACAAAATGAAAATATGGTTCTGTGATTTGATCACATGCAATAGTAAAGAGAAACTGTGTATATACTGTTTTATATATATATATACTGTTTAAAGATGTTACAGATTCAGGGAGGATGGGAGAAAGAACTAATTATGTGATGCCTTTGAAAAGGTGACGGTCTTCCCAGTAGACAAACTACAACCCCGTCAGATATGGTGGTGGTTTCTCACTGCTGGGACATTTATTTAAACGGTAATATTGTTTTGGACATGTTGCAAAAATCTATTCTATTGTGAATGACCGTTAGTTTGTTCAGTCAGTTAAATGCTTGCTGCCACTACACATGCGTAAGGCATGCTGGGAACAAGTGTGAATTCTAATAGACCTGAACTAACGTCTTCATTCTCAAAAGGTGAAAAAATAAAGCGACCATTACATTAATGGAAATTATTAATTACATTGCTACAAAATGGCAAGAATATGAAGCAAATAGAAAAGAAAAATATTTTTTTATTCAGTCTGTGTGCGCACTTTCTTTATAGTAATTCCACCAATGTTTCTTCTTAAGCTCACATTTAATTTCACTTCTAGCCTCCTAGTCCTGGCCTGGGGCATAGTACTTGCACACGGTGCCCGGCGCAGGAAACAAGATTGCTCAGGGCAGGCCTTAGACTCCTCACTCAGTGATTCACTTCACAGTTCACTTGATATGTACGAAGTGAACTGTGAAGTGAACCACTGAGTGACGAGTCTGAGGACAGGCCTGCCCTGAGCAACCACGCCTCCGGCACCGGGTACCGTGTGCAAGTACAATGCCCTTAATTGCATTGATCAGTTTTTTTTATTTATGTTGAGGATTCATGCACTACATGATTGAAATTCTCAGTATAAAAATGCAGGATGCAGTTAGTCTGGGAACTGGGTCATTCGCATGTCTTCAGCTGCTCTTTACAGCAGAATGTGTAGATGAGAAAATAAAAAGCTGTTTGAAGGAAAGAGACTGTAGGATTGTCAGACATTTCAGGTGCATGCAGAATCGTGTGCTTTGGACTTGGAGCCACCTCTGCAGTTTGGTCACCTTTATTGCACAGGTTGTCCTATCTAGCCCTCCTCTAGAGATGCCCGTTAGACGGAGAGACAATAAGAAACATAGCGAATAAACTTTAGGGAGTGGTAGTAGGGTACAAGAGAGGTGAGTTAGACAGAGAGCTAAAGTAGAAAGAGGTTAGTAAGAGAGCACTCGAGGCAGAGAGAAGTAGTGAAAGCAGTGGCGGGTAGAATGTGAGCAGTTACAGTACGAGAACTATATAGGGGTGCAAGCTAGAGAAATGAGGGTGGGGAAAAGAAAGAGGTAAAATGTGAAGTGAGGCATAGAATGATAGGTCAGGTGTAGAAAGAAAGATAGAATTATAGTGCAGAAGGGCAGAAAGAGAAGATGTTGAGAGAAAAGAGGTGAAACAGAAAAACAGAGGTGAGGTAGTGAAAGAGAGCGGAAAGTGAAACAAAGCTAGAGAGTGGTTGAGGTAGAGAGTAAGAGGTGAGATATAAAAGTTCATAAAGAGAAGGAGCAGTAGAGAGATGGTTGTAGGTGAGGAAGGGAGAGTGGATTGATACTGGGAAAGGGGCATAGAAAGATGAGAGGACAGAAAAAAAGAGGTAGAGAAGGAGAGGTGTAGTAAGAAAGAAGTAAGACCGTGAGAGAGGTGAAGGGGAGAGTGGTAATTTTTAGGACAACACTTTGAAAATCGTTCCAGAACCACAGGCCTGGGTGCCTTCGTTTGACATTTTCATGCTTACTGGCCTGTGTGCCTTTGTGGTGTGATGTTTCCATGCTTTCTGGCCACAGTGCCTTTGTGTGACATTTCCATGCTTCCTGGTCTGAGACTAAGTACTCATGTGTGACATTTCCATGCTTTTTGGCCTGAAGGTTAATGTGTGACACTTCCACGGTTAATGGCCTGGGTGCTTATATGTGGCATTTCAACGGTTTATGGCATGGGTGCTTATGTGTGACATTTCCATGCCTTCTGGCATGCTTATTTCAGGTCATCATTTACAATTTACTATGCTTTGAAAGTTAATACAGCTAAATATGTAATGGAAAATGTGTGGTGCACCATATTGGTCTTTCTTATTACAAAATGTTATTGAGGGGAGAACTTCACCCCCCACAAACACCTCTAGCACTTGTTATGTACAGGTCAGGGGAACCTCCTATCAAAACCTCACTATGAGGAAGGGTCCCTTGCTGAAATTCAGATCGGGTATTACATCTGACTTTCAGCCGTGCCAGTTGAGGATGTGGGTGGAACCAATACAGTAAGTGGGTAGAGCCGGGAAAGTGGGAGTGGCCTCCAACAAATATGAAATGAAATGAAATGAAATGAAATGAAAAGGGGTTTTATAGAGCGCGACTGTTGCCCTAGGGCGTCCAAGCGCTGAAAAAGAAGAATGGTGCCTCGTGGTGCAGAAGCTTAGGGGTTAGTTTTGCTTAGTGAAGAGGAAGGTTTTAAGCTGCTTGCGGAAGGATGACAGATTGGGATTGGATCTTAAATGTAAAGGGAGCGAGTTCCATAGTTTGGCGGCGTTATAGGCAAAGGACCTACCTCCAACTCTTGATCTCTTAATCCGAGGGGCTACGGCCAAAAATGCATTGGCAGAGCGAAGTTGTTTGCTGGGGTGGTAAGGGGAAAGCAGAGGATGATTAATCTTAGGGCCAGATTTCCAGAAAGCTTGGTGGGAGATGCACATGGCTTTAAATTTGATTCTCTCCCTAACAGGGAGCCAGTGCAGAGTCCTCATCCCGGATTCTACAGACGCTCTTCGTGGGAGCTGAAACAGCGTACGTGCCGCACAATTCTGAGTCCGCTGGAGTTTTTGCAAGACGTACTACGGTGCCCCTAGGTACAGGGCATTGCTAAAATCCAGTCGGGATTGAATTAGGCCCTGTACCACTACTTGCTTGGCTTTAAAGGGTAGGAGCGGAAGGATTTTCTTCAGCATCCTAATAATTCCGAAGCAGGTTGCAGATGTCTTGGTTGCTTGGGTGTTAAGGGTTAAAGATTTATTCAGCCAGACCAAGGCTTTTTATGTTGTCTTTTGGGATGGGCGGTGCACCCAGGCTGGTAGGCCATAAGAGGTCGATGGTAGACAGAGCTGGCGGGCCGAGCAACATAAGCTCGGTTTTGTCACCGTTAAGCTTAAGGGACGATGTAGTCATCCAGTTTTTAACCTCTTCCATGCAGGTAGTCAAATTGATCTGAGCCATTTCACAGTTCTTTTGTGCAAGCCAGACCACCAGCTGAGTGTCATCCACATATGTGATGATCTTAATACCATATGGGTGGACAATCTCAGCCAGCGGTCTCATGTACACGTTGAATAGCGCAGGGCTCAATGACGATCCCTGCGGTACCCCACAATCCAGAGGTTTGCTTGAGGAGAAAGAGTCACCGTCAAAGACTTGGAATGTCCTTCCGCTCAAAAAGGACTGAAACCAAGCCAAAGCGTTCCTTGATACTCCAAGATTAAGGAGTCGACACAGCAGAGTTTTATGGCATACCGTGTCGAACGCCGCACTTAGATCGAGGAGGATGACTGCCACTGATCCTCCTCGATCCAAGGTCCGCCTATTTCCTCTGTCACGGCTAACAGGGCCGTTTCCGTCCCATGTTTGGGGCGAAATCCTGTCTGCGAGATATCGAGTAGGTGGTTGTTCTCGAGAAACATTGTTAGATGGAAATTAATGTATTTCTCCAGGATTTTGCTCACCCAGGGTAACAGGGAGATGGGGCGGTAGTTGTTCAAATTAGTTGGATCAAGGATAGGCTTTTTCAAAAGTGCTCTCACCATAGCTTGTTTCCAAGTAGGTGGAACACTACCTGTGGTTAGAGAGATGTTAAGAATCTCCATCAGAGTGGGAAGAATAACTTGACTGGCTGCAACCATAGTGCTTGGAGGGGCGGGTCGCATGGGGAGCCTGACTTTACTTGTTGTATCAGTGATCCTAGCGTTTCCAAGTCTAGCAGGGGAAAATGGTCCAGGGTTGTTCGGGGGGAGTGATCAGCTTCCATAGGGAGAGAGGGTCCATTGATGGGGGGCTCCAGGACTGTAACTGCAAATGAAGAGTAAATTTTATTTATTTTCTGATAGAAAAATTCCGCTAGATCATTGCAGCGGGAGAGTGGGTTGTCATTGGGAAGCATGGGTGGGGGAAGTTTGGTGAGACTTTTTAACAATTTGGAAGATCTCTCTCGGTTTTGATCTGGCCTTAATGATTTTATCACTGTAATAGGTAGACTGTGTCGATTTTATTGATTATTTGTAGGCTCTAATAGCCTCTCTATACATGGCTTTGTCTATGGTGGCATATGCTAAGCGCCACTTTCTTTCAAGCTTCCTGAAAATGTCGCTTTTTTTCTCTTAGCTCCTCCGAGTACCATGGGGCTGTTACTCGTGGCCTTTTTAAGCTAATTTTTCTAGAGGGGAATATGGAGTCAAGTGACTTCCAGATCCAATTGTCGAATTCCCTGTTATCTAGTAGGGGATTCTGGGAAAATGAGGGTCTGGAGGCTGCCAGGGAGCTAGTCCACTGTTCTAATGGGAGCCTAGACCAGTTTCTCATCTTTCGCGGATTAGGAGTGCAGGAAACGGGTCTATGTATTGACCAGTTAAGAGGGATTAAGAAGTGGTCCGTCCAAGGAAGATGGGTAATGGGACCAGTCTTAAGTTCTACACAGTTGCTAAATACAGGGTCCGGTAGATGCCCTTTAATGTGCGTTGGAGCTAGCACTAATTGCTCCAGCTGAACTGCCGCCAAACTTGCAGTCAGCTCTTTGACCATATTATATGAACCATTACCAAAATGGATATTGAGGTCCCCCAGCAACGTAAAATTGGAGGGAGACGTAGCTAATTCTGCTACAAAGGGAGGTAGTGCAGTATGAAATTGGTTCAATGGACCTGGGGGGCGATAGATAAGGATCCCTGAGAAGCAGTCGTTGGAGGAGAATTTGATAGAGAAGGACAGACTTTCACAGTCAGGAATAGTGTAATGGCACGAGTATTGTGTTTTATAAATGATTGAGAGTCCCCCGCCTTTCCCCTGGGCGCGGTCCCTGCAGGCAATTTGACAACCAGATGGAAGTGCTTTCACTAGGTCGGGTTCGGAGTCAAAGGTTAACCATGTTTCGGTTAAAAAGATAGCATTGGGGACGAGTCCGTCCAAGAGTAGTGAGATTTCCGTGCTTTGCTTCGGTAAAGACCTACAGTTTAAAAGAAACATTGTAAAAGTCGGTCGGTCGGCTCCCTTCTGAGTGGCGATGAGTCTTGCGTTGCAGTGTGGCCATATAGTGGGTAAATCCAAGGGATAAAATGGGTGGCAGCAGCTTGCTCTCGCAGGGGATCTTAGAGTATGAAGGAGGTCCGAGCTGTAGTACTTCCCCAGGGCCGTAGGAGGACCAAAGGTTATGGCCCCTGGCCCCTGGCCCCGTCCGCACGCGGACGGGCGCAGACGGGCTTGCCTTTGGCGCGCCTGCTGCGCCGTCGGTGTGAGGTGTTCATTTTATAGTACTGGAGGAAACATTTGAGCACCTGGACTTCATATTTTACAAATTAAGCACTGACTTAAACAAGCATTAAACAGGAAACCCACTGAGGTGTATCTTACGGCTAAGGCTGAGTAGCAAACCATCCAGTTTCTTTGCTTATAATAAATTTTGCATCTTCGGTTCTGGTATAAATAAGAAAATTGGGATTTACACATAATGCATCAAGAGTGTTCCGTATCTGTGAGCTTGTTAATTTCAAGACATTTTTTGTAATTTATGTGATTTGCTACCGATGTAATAAAATATGAGGGGAGAACTATTCAGAGTTTAAAAACCAGAATACAGAAGCATATTGGAGCAATAAAGAATGGCAATACCACACATCCAATAGGCAGCCACAATGCCAGAGAACATTCAGGAGATAATAAACTCTGGTTCTATCTATCAAACATGATCCATTGCATAAGAGAGGGGAAGATAGGTAACAGGAACTAAGGAACCATGAGGTGTTTTAGGTTTGTAAATTAGGTGCCAGCACATTGCCACCACATTGGGCCGTAAGACAGAAACAGAGCTACACTATTTCTTACAGCCCCCATAATCATACATGGATCAGTTATGATGTACATATTCTGTAGGTGAGCTTGTGTTTGTTACACTTATGGATGATGTTTTGGCATATAATGTTACCGGTCAGAGAGCATCAGCTATAAAATGATGATCTGACTAAGATTCTGGGACAAGTCTTATACTAATCATTTTTAGATAAACTCCATTATATATCTCATCTTAAAATTTGCTTATGCTCACTTGACTAGGAAATGCCAACCCTGTAATATTTAAAGAGCGAAAAAATGCCTGGTCCATTTTTTAAGTGTTTGATCCCTAAGCGACATCACATCGGACTTACTGGTGAGTTCTATGAGTTCTATGTACTCATGAAAAAAATCACAGAAGTTAACATGTCGAATGTTAAAAGGGAATGCTTGCAGCTTATAAAGAGTTGGGTTCACCTCCCTTTGTCAATTTGTATGTGGGTGAATTTGGTTAAAATGATAATATTACCAAAGATTATCTTTTTCTTCAATACAATCCCTTTACATTTTGGCAAGCCCTCCATCGACAAACTTGAGCAGACCATAAATTCATAATTTCTTGGAAGGAGCTGAGAAGGGGGGAGATTATCCCACCCAGACTTGCAGTATTATGCATGGACCTTTCAACTGACCTACTCTAGAATGTTGTTAAAATCTCCAGACTTTTCTGGTGTGGGGGTCCATGTTTTCAGCCATGTTGAAAGGGGCCAATATAGGCAAGAATTGCTTCATGCTCAAGTCTGGAGACCCCAAGTTCTTAAGAAAGATAAAGCTCAAGGTGGTACAGGCTATGGCCAGAATATGAGCCGACACCAGATGGCTGACGGGTCTAAGTTACTTCTCTAGTCCTGCCCCCCTCTGGGACTCTCCTGGAACACCGGACAGTTTAAAAGATAAGTTAGAGCAGCCATTAAGACATGCTGGGCTCGGAGCATGGGGGGACCTTGCCCAGGATGGCACGATACTACCTTGGTCAACGCTATGTAGCTCTCTGGAGGGGGGAAATCTCCAGATTTAAGTATATCCAACTGAGAAGTTGGGCCCAGAACCTGAAGTCTGCAATTGGTATAGGCAACCTTATAGAAGAACATTTGGTGGCGAAACCCCCAGGGAGGAAAGAGGTATCTACTGGGTACTGGAAAATCTAAGAGGCAATAGATGGGGAGTTCAGACTGGCAGAAGTTCTGTGGGGCATTTGCCTGCCGGGAGTGCAGTGGGAACAACTCAGCAAGTGTCGATGAGTACTTTGTTCCTTATTATCAAGCCGGCCTGGTTTAGGACAAATCATCTCTTTTCAATCCACAGGGCCTATTAAACTGCACAAAGGCTATCAAAGATGACAAAAGGGCCTCCTGTTAAATGCAGGAAATGTGGCCTGGAGAGCGCTTCGGATGTTCACATATTCCAGCAATACCCGGCTATTCTTGATTACTGGGTGAAGGTTGGTAAGACCATCTCAAACATCCAGGGGTTGCAAGTCACAGTAAGCCTCTCTCTGATTATCTTTGGAATCTCAGATGAAATCACAGGCCCTGCGAGATCCTTCTTATTGGGTGCCATCCTTCTAGCATTAAGGGAAATCTGTTGTAAGCGAGTAGAATGTTCACCCCCTCAGCATTCTGATTGGTTTGAATCTGTACTTTCTACATCCAAGTTAGATCTAAGGGGGAACTCATTCAAGAGGAAGAAGGCCCTTTGGAACTTTCTTTTGAGATGGCTGGATGAAGAAGCGGGAGAAAACTGAGAAGGGTTTCTTATTTTGACAAACTTGCCCTATGGTTATACCTCTCTGAATCTCTCTAGGCTGCAATGCCCCAACACCCCAGTTTCCTTAAATCTTAAAAGCAGCTGTTGGTCTATATCGGACCAAATTTGAGAGTGACTTTACCCATTTGGGACAGTAGCCTCATGCGCTTAGATGTACCCGCAGATGGGAGGCTTCCATATCCGCTTCCAGGGCTTTTGGGTACAGATGCCGGGAGTGGCTTTTGTGGTCAGAGGTGAATAAGGACAAAAAAATCCCTCCTAATGACCATGTGATACCTGGGGCCCCTTGGGTACATACTTAACAGACTTAGATCGACTTTTCCCAGAGACCCATTGAGCTAATGTAATAACTGAACAGGCACAGTATGGCTATGCGAGCTATTTTTACTGCAGGTCTTATCAGATGCTGCAGGACACTCCGGATGTCATCTAATATCTTACATACATATGGTAAATTAAAACTGTCTTATATTAAAATACCTGCTATGATCTTGTGCTATATACTAGAAAATAAAATACATTTGATTATAGTCAGCCCTTTTCTGGTACAACAAATGCTTTCAGCCAATGTGTACTGAATAAATAAGTGAATGGACAACAAAATAAAAATAAAACATTGAAGAATGGCGTTCACCCATGCACCTATCGGATATCATGGAACAGTACCTTCTTCGAGGGAGTAACCATGAAAAACTTCTGTCATGCACTGCTGTCTCATGCTGGATTACAGTGGGCAGTGAGAAAGTAGTAAGGGAAGCAAACCTCAAAGCGGACTGGGACAACAGAATGCGGATACACCTTTGAAGCTCGGCTTATTTCTAGTTTCTCATTACCACTACTCTGGCAAAGCAACATGTGTATTCCTGTCACTCTAGTATAAGGCATCTGTAAAGTAGCTTGATGTACCAGGATGGTATGGTTGCTCATTCTTCTCTTTTTTCAACTTTGATTTTTCTAACATAATTACAGACCATTTCCTAAGTATCTTTGTACTACCCCTACCTTTTAAGTGTTATGAGTTGGCAACTAGGTTTCTAATCTTTGAGTTACCATGGGTGGAATAGCACTGCCTTGCCAATTTCAGTTTCAGTTTGTGCAGTCTGAGCATTGCTTAACGGTAGTTTATATTAGACCACGTCTAGCAAATAACATTCTCAGTACCTTTTTTTGCTCCACGTTTATGGAGACACTGTTCTTGTTCCTAGTTATTCACTTTCATGTAAAGCTCCTTTTAGAGCTGGAGCAAGGGTATATTTGCAACATGACAAACTTGTACCTTTTCACAACAATCTTTTTTGTCTGCATGCAGTCAAGTAAGAGACTAGAGGTGAATTAATGGGACCAAAATGTATCTGAGATTGCCAGAGATCAATTCATCTAAACTTTTGAGAAGTGTCCATTTTCCTTGAAACAATACAGATGGGAGTATTCACAAAGGTAGACTTACAAGTGAGTAAATGTACACATTTTTTATTAACTTTTATAATGTTTGCATGTCACTCTTTAGAACTGTAAAGTTCCTCAAAAGTATAGACTTGCATGTTTCCACCCCCTTAAACAGGGGGCAGAGCCACATTTATTAGTGTAACTTTATCACAGCCAAAAACGGGCAGTTGTAATTCCAGCAGCACACATGGGCAGCCACTGATACTGCAGCAGCCTGGAACAGATTATTTTTTTTACCATATTTATAAACTAATTTTACTTTTTTTAAATATGTAAACTAAAATGAATGTTAAATTACATATATTTTAACAAATAATGATTTATTGATAAAAGATCTGAAAAAAATTTTTTTGCAAATAAATGTAACTTTTAGAATATTTTTATGTTAAATGTTTATTTATATTAATTTTGTTTATTTTAAATGTGGTACAAAAAATGCTACAGCACTATACACAATCTTAAATATTGAATTTAAATATACTAAAAGTAATTTTTTCTACATTAATAAAATTCCCACCTGAAGTAAATAGAATATTTTTGGTATAATATATTCATTATAAAAAGCGATGTATAGCACTAATTGGAAGTAATGAATTAATATTGTTATTACAAATGAATGCTATATTTTTAAATCCAAAAAGGTTATTAAAATATTGAAAAATTAAATGATTGAACTATTTAAAAATAAAAATGCATTTAATGTTAAAAATATCTAAAAAGAAAACAATCGTTTAAATTAATATTATTTCCTATGGGGGGGGGGGTATTTTAGGTCCCTGCGTCTATTGATTTCAATGGCAGAGTGTTGCAGAACCAGTGGTTGTTCAAGTATAGTGCTGGACGTAATCCAGCACGGAGCTGGAGTACACGGACTACTGTTTACGGTGCCTTTTGGCAGTGGTAGCTTTAGAAGTGCAGTTTGTGAGTAGCAATGTGCTGACTTTTTTTGTGAATTTGTGCCTATCCCTGCCCAAACCCCTCCTTAATCCTCCTTTAACTTTTTCCTTAGTCCTTTCTAAACCTCATCTATTTTGTAGTTAGTAAGCACCATTTTACAACCACTTTCCTAGTCACTCCTACTTTTAATAATAATTTGTGAACTTACACATGGGATGATTTCCTCATAGAAAAGATATGTGAGGTAGAGTTGGAGGTTTGTGAATAGCATTTTATAATAAGTTAGTAATACTATTGTGGTACTACTAAAAATACTACTAAATGCAGTTTGTGAATAGGACCTTATGTGTTGCAAAAGTTTTGTAATTCCAAAAAGTTTGTAAAAAGGATATTATTCACATTTCTAGTGATCTGCAAGAGTGGTGTGTATGGCACATTGCAATAAATCAGGAAAATGGGGCTGTTGCTTGCCTTGTAGGAACAGTTACCCTTCAGTGATTGTACAAATAAAAATGCTACAGCACTATACACTTAATCTTAAATATTGAATTTAAATATATTAAATTAAAAGTAATTGTTCCCCATTAATAAAATTCCCACCTAAAGCAAATAAAATATTTTTGGTATGATATATTAATTATAAAAAGCGATGTATAGAACTAATTAGAAGTAATGAATTTATATTGTTATTACAAATTAATGCTATATTTTTAAATCCCAAAAGGTTATGAAAATATTTAAAAATTAAATGACAAATATTTAAAAATACAAATCAAATTAATGTTAAAAACATCTAAAAAGAAAACAATCATTTAATTTAACATTATTTCCTATGGGGGAAGGGTTATGTTCGGTCCCTGCGTCTATTGATTGCTATGGGTGAGTGTTGCAGTACCAGTGATTGGCCTTGTATAGTGCTCAACTTAATCCAGCACGGAGCTGGAGTACACAGACTACTGTTTACGGTCCCTTTTGGCAGTAGTAGCTATACAAGTGCAGTTTGTGAGTAGCAATGTGCGGTCTCTTTTGTGAATTTGTGCCTATCCCTGCCCAAACCCCTCCTTAATCCTCCTTTAACTTTTTCCTTAGTCCTTTCTAAACCTCATCTATTTTGTAGTTAGTAAGCACCATTTTACAACCACTTTCCTAGTCACTCCTACTTTTAATAATAAGTTGTGAACTTACACATGGGATGAGTTCCTCATAGAAAAGATATGTGAGGTAGAGTTGGAGGTTTGTGAATAGCATTTTATAATAAGTTAGTAATACTATTGTGGTACTACTAAAAATACTACTAAATGCAGTTTGTGAATAGGACCTTATGTGTTGCAAAAGTTTTGTAATTCCAAAAAGTTTGTAAAAAGGATATTATTCACATTTCTAGTGATCTGCAAGAGTGGTGTGTATGGCACATTGCAATAAATCAGGAAAATGGGGCTGTTGCTTGCCTTGTAGGAACAGTTACCCTTCAGTGATTGTACAAATAAAAATGCTACAGCACTATACACTTAATCTTAAATATTGAATTTAAATATATTAAATTAAAAGTAATTGTTCCCCATTAATAAAATTCCCACCTAAAGCAAATAAAATATTTTTGGTATGATATATTAATTATAAAAAGCGATGTATAGAACTAATTAGAAGTAATGAATTTATATTGTTATTACAAATTAATGCTATATTTTTAAATCCCAAAAGGTTATGAAAATATTTAAAAATTAAATGACAAATATTTAAAAATACAAATCAAATTAATGTTAAAAACATCTAAAAAGAAAACAATCATTTAATTTAACATTATTTCCTATGGGGGAAGGGTTATGTTCGGTCCCTGCGTCTATTGATTGCTATGGGTGAGTGTTGCAGTACCAGTGATTGGCCTTGTATAGTGCTCAACTTAATCCAGCACGGAGCTGGAGTACACAGACTACTGTTTACGGTCCCTTTTGGCAGTAGTAGCTATACAAGTGCAGTTTGTGAGTAGCAATGTGCGGTCTCTTTTGTGAATTTGTGCCTATCCCTGCCCAAACCCCTCCTTAATCCTCCTTTAACTTTTTCCTTAGTCCTTTCTAAACCTCATCTATTTTGTAGTTAGTAAACACCATTTTACAACCACTTTCCTAGTCACTCCTACTTTTAATAATAAGTTGTGAACTTACACATGGGATGAGTTCCTCATAGAAAAGATATGTGAGGTAGAGTTGGAGGTTTGTGAATAGCATTTTATAATAAGTTAGTAATACTATTGTGGTACTACTAAAAATACTACTAAATGCAGTTTGTGAATAGGACCTTATGTGTTGCAAAAGTTTTGTAATTCCAAAAAGTTTGTAAAAATGATATTATTCACATTTCTAGTGATCTGCAAGAGTGGTGTGTATGGCACATTGCAATAAATCAGGAAAATGGGGCTGTTGCTTGCCTTGTAGGAACAGTTACCCTTCAGTGATTGTACAAATAAAAATGCTACAGCACTATACACTTAACCTTAAATATTGAATTTAAATATATTAAATTAAAAGTAATTGTTCCCCATTAATAAAATTCCCACCTAAAGCAAATAAAATATTTTTGGTATAATATATTAATTATAAAAAGCGATGTATAGAACTAATTAGAAGTAATGAATTTATATTGTTATTACAAATTAATGCTATATTTTTAAATCCCAAAAGGTTATGAAAATATTTAAAAATTAAATGACAACTATTTAAAAATACAAATCAAATTAATGTTAAAAACATCTAAAAAGAAAACAATCATTTAATTTAACATTATTTCCTATGGGGGAAGGTTTATGTTCGGTCCCTGCGTCTATTGATTGCTATGGGTGAGTGTTGCAGTACCAGTGATTGGCCTTGTATAGTGCTCAACTTAATCCAGCACGGAGCTGGAGTACACAGACTACTGTTTACGGTCCCTTTTGACAGTAGTAGCTATACAAGTGCAGTTTGTGAGTAGCAATGTGCTGTCTCTTTTGTGAATTTGTGCCTATCCCTGCCCAAACCCCACCTTAATCCTCCTTTAACTCTTTCCTTAGTCATTTTTAAACCTCACCTATTTAGTAAGCACCATTTTTCAACAACTCTCCTAGTCCCTCCTACTTTTAATAATACGTTGTGAACTTGGACGTGGGATGATTACCTCATAGAAAAGATATGGGAGGTAGAGTTGGCCGTTTGTGAATAGCATTTTATAAGTAAGTAGTACTATTGTTGTACTACTGAAAATACTACTAAATGCAGTTTGTGAATATGACCCTATGTGTTGCAAAAGTTTTTTAAACTAGTCTATATCCCCTAATCAGAAAAGTAATTGCAAAAAGTTTGTAAAAATTTTATTATTCGCATTTCTAGTGATCTGCAAGTGTGGTGTGTATGGTACATTGCAATAAATCAGGAAATGGAGTTACAACAACCATAACAATAAATTAATGCTAAAGAACCCTACCTATGCTACTTTACAATTTTTACTGTACCTTGTTAGTCATGAGGCTTAGCCAGCATTAGTTGGCACGTCTAACATTCTGCCAAAATGCAGCAGATACCAGCATAGAAAGGTTTGGTGTGGCATAGCAGTAGTTGATGACATTTGGAGGTTTTCAAATAAGTTCCAGTCAGCCTCTTGCTGGTGCCACCAACAATAGCTGCAGCTTTTGGGGACATCTGTGAACCTCTACAGGAATTAAGGGGAGGGAGTGTGCATCAGACAATAGTAAGACAGTGTGCCTTCACTATACCCATGTTTACAAAAAGGTACTTTCTCATATTAATGTTATCGATTCCAGAACATCGGCCACTAAAACAGAAAAAGATACACCCAAGACCAGAGGATGCTGCCAACTGCTGCCTAACAGCCAAATTCCCTTCCATGTCTAATATTCTAACACCAGTATTATGCGAATAACAACAAAGGCAATAAGACAAGAACAAAATATTCAAATTCGAGCTATTAACCACAAAGACAAAATCTATCTAGTTGCCCACCATTTTGAAGAGAAACACAATAGCAAAACCAAAGGGCTGGAATATTTCGTGATTGATGCTATACCAAATAATATTAGAGGTGAAGACGTTTAAGAAAACTCGAATCCAGACATATTGAATCAAACGCAAAGACACTTTGGGGTTTAAACTATGAAGAAGATCTCCATACGCACCTGTAGAACTTGGAAGTTTGCAATGGTTTCAATAAGCACATAGTACTTTGTTTAGCACTATTTATTTCATTAGGAAGATAAAAAACAGAAAGGAGTCAACACAATAATTTGCACACTTGGGCTTAATATGTACATCTAGATGAAGTAGCAATGTGTATTTGTCAGTTAAAGTGTATGTTTGGAACAAACTAAACAGGTATTGCCTTATACTGTAAGGCATGATTAATACCAATGCGCATTTAAAATGCTCACAGGGGCTTAATCCCAAGGTTGAGATTAACTCATGTCTTGAAACATACACACAACAGAGATTAGATCATATTTGAATTTTAAGTTTATTAATTTATTATGGATTTGAAAATTGAACTGGGCTGAAATTTATGTAAGGATGAATTTGTACATGATATGCAAGACGATGTGATAAGGAATTATATAATCTGCTTTGGTATATTGCCCATTGGGGCTCAATCAGAATGTGAAAATCGACTGATGTTTCACCGGACGTCGTGCAACATGCTTATGACGGAAAACAGACCGTTTTAATTCCAACTTAATTTAAAATATTTACTTTTTACATGTATTTTAACATTGAATTAGCTCTTGGCATTTCTGTAAATGTATTTATACAGGATTTGCAAGATTTTAGTTTATTGACGTACAAGACTATGTGTACCCAAACAAAACGGGATACTATGCTGTCACTTTCTGTGAAATAAAAAGTAGTGTGCACTTTAAATGGTGAAAGAAAACATGGCGCCTCTGTAAGCAATGCTTTAAAAGACAAGGGTCCTAAGTTTATCGAGATAAAGAAAGTCAATAAAATATAGGCCATAACAGGAAACTATATTCATCCTCTGTCCAGCCGGACAGGGTATTTATTTTAACCAAAGTCAAAAACAGATATGCGAATAGTACAAGGCACAGTCCCGTACCTTACTCTAGAAGGACAAACAACACATGGAAAGGTTTGCACAGGCAAAGAAGAGCAATACTGGACACTTTTACATCAGTGTTAAATTAAAGTTTTCCAGTTAGTACTAACACACAACTGGGTCCTATGTCCACGTTCCGTGTTGAATGCGGTAACACGTAAGTCCTGTTAATGGAGGCTTTGGGATAAAGTTGCTCCGTCGTAATAGGGGGTTCGGGTGGGACGGAGGATCGGTGTCCTGTCTGTCTGTTGCAATAATACGGACAGACAGGACACCGCATTCAACACGGAACATGGACATAGGACCCAGTTCCATGTGAGCACCAGAACCCGATCGGACTCGTGGCACACATGTCACTCCGATGCAGCATCGTTTTCGAAACGGCAATTAAACGCAGACTGCCTAAATTGCAGACACTGCAGCCGAGCCAAAACCATTGAACTTTGCTGGCAACCAGCCGCACTGTCATCACCCTCGCTCCCATTACGAGCAGCGGAGCACATTAGAACCACTTACACAAAAGCGGTCATATTTTAAATATAAACAGGCAAATGTTTTCTAATGTTGTCCTGATGATGATCCCATGTAATTAGAGCTTAAAGGGATCGAAACGTCGACTATACCTAGTACTTCCGCAACATAGCCATTGTGTTGAACCCTGTTGTGTGTTAGTACTAACTGGAAAACTTTAATTTAACACTGATGTAAAAGTGTCCAGTATTGCTCTTCTTTGCCTGTGCAAACCTTTCCATGTGTTGTTTGTCCTTCTAGAGTAAGGTACAGGACTGTGCCTTGTACTATTCGCATATCTGTTTTTGACTTTGGTTAAAATAAATACCCTGTCCGGCTGGACAGAGGATGAATATAGTTTCCTATTATGGCCTATATTTTATTGACTTTCTTTATCTCGATAAACTTAGGACCCTTGTCTTTTAAAGCATAATTTCCCACGGTCCTCAGTTAACTGCTTGGGTTCCCTTGTTACACTAATAGCCTCTGTAAGCAAGGCTGCATGGCAGCTGATACTCATCAGCAGGAGCATGAGAGCACTTTAAAATACAGTAAAATTAAGCAACACTCTTTTTGTCGGCCGTCGTTTGTGAAGTCCGCGTAAAAGACAGAAGTTGTGTAACATGGAGACTGCGACCTCCGTTACTGAACCGCAATGCACTTCGGTCCGGTGCACGGCGGGGGCCAGCTGTAGTGCATATAGATATAGAGATATATATATTACACAGAGCGCCAAGTTAACTTGGCGGTTCCGAATGTTTTATTTCAAATGCGACAGCGTACAATTCTATCACGACCACGATGAGTTTCTTCTCCGGTAGGAACCATGATCACAGGTGGGAGAGGTTTGCCAAAATGAGAAAAACAGCCTTTACACGCAAGTGTGGCGTACTCCTGTTCTGTGTAAAATACAAAGACCAGCATGCACCAAAATATAATGTTCAAAACATCACGCACATTGCAGTACTTTCAAATCCCAGATAAATACAGTTTTGATCTACTGTGACCGAAATATTCAAATACGGCATGTCTGGCAAATTTCACAAATCCTTGCACTTTCAAATGTTAAATTCATATTGCACACTAAGTCACTTTGCCCCTGTGTAAAAACAAGGGATACTGAAAAACGAAAAGAGGCAGTACCATACTCTGCTTCCCCCTTACTTGCTAAAATATTATATATATATATATATATATATATATATATATATATATATATATATATATATATATATATAATATATATATATATATATATATACATACATACATACATACATACATACATATACACATATATTACCTACTGGCGGTCGCCAGTAGGTAGTTATAGTTAGGACCTAGTTTCCATAGGAAATCCGCAACATTCTATTGGGAATAACTTTGGCGTCGTTTGATGGAATTGGCTGAATTTCTCCAAGAAAATGGCCAGCTCTGCTCCGCTCCTTCCCTGAAAGTTTGGGGGGGATTCGTGAAGCGGGGGCCGAGATAAAAGGGGGGTCCCAAAACGTGTTTTCCCCATGTTAATTTCCATAGGGCGGTTGGACTCACTTTTAGCCCGAACGGCTGAATGGATTTCCACCAAACTTGGCAAAATTGTATGGACTGGTAGCCCGATGTGCCTTTGCTATGTCTCAAGATATGTGCTCCAGTGGATTTTGAGTAATTTAGGTTAAAAAAAATATATATATCTATATGCGCGCACCGGGGCGTGCTCCAGCGCGCTACGCGAGTTCGCGAGCGGAAAGCTGATTGGCTCTCGGGTGTCTGTCAACATTCCAAACAGTCCGGAGCGGCCGCCATCTTGTGTCTCGGTAGGATCGAGACACAAGAGGTGGCAAAAACAAAGGGGGAAATGACCAAAAGGGGGCAGGGTAGACCCCCCCTGACCCCCTAGGTTTGATGTGGGGGCCATAAAAGGGGGGAGCGCGGGGGGAGCGCCCGGTACGCGCAGGGAAGCGTACCACGGAGAAAAAAGAATGACAGAGTTTTTAAAAAATTTAGCATTTTTTTTATAAATTGGAGGTAGTTCTAAAAAGAACTTTTTTTAATTCTTTTTGTTGTTTTATATTTTTGTAGTCCCGCAAAATATACAAACTATTTTGTAATCTCCAAACTGGCGTTGGCTATTTGTGACCATCTCCCTTGTCTCTGGACCCGATGGAGTGGGTTGATTTCTTTTGGAGGTGCTGGGAGAAGATTGGGGAGGGTTTCTGGTCAGTTCTCTGACCTCTGCCGCAGCATAGTTGTTTGGGTGCCTGCGTTGCATTGTATGGTTCCCAAATGAATATTTTTTTGCAGGGTTCCCCCTGGAAAGTACAGTGCCACAGATGAGACATGTCACTTTTCCAGCATTTACTTTCTTTGCACCCCTTGGGATTTTAAAAAACTCCCACACAAAGTGCTCCTTAGGTTTATAGGGGGTATTATCTTCAGGCAGGAACCGCCTCTCCTCCTCCTCCTCCTCCTCCTCCTCCTCCTCCTCCTCCTCCTCCTTCTCCTCCTCCTTCTCCTCCTCTTCTTCTTCTTCACCACCACTGTGGTGTTGTGGTGGTCCTTGTGGTGGTGGTGGTGGTGGTGGTGGTGGTTGAGATGCTCCTGCTGCTACTGTAGCCATTTCTCAGGTCTGCAAACAGGTCTTCCTCCGTCAAAGTACAAAGTGAGAATGAGGAAAAAAGGTGGGGGCTTTCATCATTTGGAGAAAAAAAACTGCTCTGAACCAATGAAAAGTGTTATTTTCAGGTCACATGACCCGACGCGCTTACGTAGCGCGATCGTATGCGCTCGGGCGCTTCTGGGTGCGCTTACGCCGTGCGTCATAAGACGCATCACGCGGCTACGCGATACGTCACGATGTTTTCGTTCGCGGAAATAGCGCTAACGGGACGCTCACCGGTACGCGCACCGGGTCGCGCCGCAAGACTGCGCTTACCGGTGCGCTCCAGGGCAAAAAAAAAAGAAAAAAAAACCAAACATGAACAATATACATTAAAAAAATAGTATTACATAAATATACAATATAGGATTCATTATAAAAAATATTATATTTCATAGCTTTAGAAATTAGCTATTAAAAAACCTATGAAATTCACTGAAAAAACCATAGGTTTCACACCAGTTATAGTTAGGAATTAGCATTTAAAAAACCTATTAAATTCACTGAAAAAACCATAGGTTTGACACCAGTTATAGTTAGCTGGAAAGTTTACTGACATAAAACCATTGAAATTCCCACGTTATAGTTAGTTGGACTCACTATAACTCGCGCCCCCGCAATGCACTGTTGATGATGTCACATATTACATCATTCATGACATGGTTAGTGACATCACTGATGACATCTCAAATGACATCACTGATGACATCATTCATGTGATAATACAATACACCTCCTCACACTCTAATCTAACACATGATACACCTAGTGTTAAATACAAACTACCATTCCTGAAACCATTGACACAGTAAAACCACTTACCACATACGCACTCACTGATTTCTAGGTCTACACATACAGCCACTCATTCACCCATACAATCTTTCATACATACAGTCACTCATCAATACAAGACCAACATATGCACTCATACACCTATACAGAGACTCACACACTGCCACTCATCCATGGAGTTACTCATACACCGACTCAGTCATGTAAAGAATCATCACACTCCCATTTCCACAACTATACAGTTATACACACAAAACCTTGCTTATTTAAACATAGACTAACACATACTTACTGTCTTTTACAATCACTGATACAAGCACATATTGATAGATACAGTCACTTATGTAATCACAGGCTGTTATATATAGTCATTTATATATGACAACTCTCACATGCAGCAGCTTACACAACAACAAACATAATGATGTACACATTCAGACAGTTTATTCACTAACCCATGCATTCACTAAGACACATTTAATCACTCACTCATACAGTCAGTCACGCACCTACTAAATCCTTCATCCAGACACTCATACATACACTCACTCTTCAATATGCAAAACATATTTTAACTTTACAGAAACACACAGACACTGGATGATGTCATCAGTGATGTCAATTGAGATGTCATCAGTGATGTCATCAGTGATGTCATTTGAGATGTCATTTGAGATGTCATCAGTGATGTCACTAACCATGTCATGAATGATGTAATATGTGACATCATCAGCAGTGCATTGCGGGCGCGCGAGTTATAGTGAGTCCAACTAACTATAACGTGGGAATTTCAATGGTTTTATGTCAGTAAAATTTCCAGCTAACTATAACTGGTGTCAAACCTATGGTTTTTTCAGTGAATATATATATATTCATGGCGTGCTTTTTGTGATTTGGTGCGATATCGTTCAGCCGTTTGAGATATTAATGGAAAATGAAATATAGATATTTAGGGACGTGAATCCTATGCAGCGCTTTGCGAATCGACGTGCCAACAGCACTGACGTGATAGGCTGTCTGCAACCTGAGATGTCATCAGTGGTGTCACTGACCATGTCATGAGTGATGTAGTATGTGAAGTCATAAGCAATGCATTGCAGCGGCGTAAGTTATAGTTAGCTCAGTTAACTTGAACTGCTGAATTGCAATGGTTTTGTATGAGTGAAATCTGAGTCGAACTAGAACTTCCCTGTAACTTTTTCTTTTTTTTCTTTTTCATTAACAAAACAAAAGAAAAAAAGAATATATATATATATATATATATATATATATATATCATCAGCAGTGCATTGCGGGCGCGCGAGTTATAGTGAGTCCAACTAACTATAACGTGGGAATTTCAATGGTTTTATGTCAGTAAAGTTTCCAGCTAACTATAACTGGTGTCAAACCTATGGTTTTTCAGTGAATATATATATATTCTTTTTTTCCTTTTTCATTAACAAAACAAAAGTTACAGGGAAGTTCTAGTTCGACTCAGATTTCACTCATACAAAACCATTGAAATTCAGCAGTTCAAGTTATCTGAGCTAACTATAACTTACGCCGCTGCAATGCATTGCTTATGACCTCACATACTACATCACTCATGACATGGTGTAGCGATTGCCGGCAGAAACCTAGGTAGGGAGCAAAAAGGACGATGCCGCTACTGCACTACAAATCCCAGAACGCCCTGGGTCAAGGCAAAACGGAACTCACTTCCGGTACGGCATAAAAGGGCGTTCCTGATGTAGCCGGGTGCTTGTCAATCCTTCCCGGAGTGAGACATAGCCTGAGGTTTGCGCGGACGCTTTCTTTCCCGCTAAGGACGCAGAGAGGAGGTTTGCGCGGACGCTTTCTTTCCCGCTAAGGACGCCGAGAGGAGGTTTGCGCGGACGCTTTCTTTCCCGCTAAGGACGCCGAGAGGAGGTTTGTGCGGACGCTTTCTTTCCCGCTGAGGACGCTGAGACGCCGAAGACCAGGTGCCGCTTCCCCATTCATACTTGACTAAGGTAGGACCTAGAGGTAGCACGGCCGTGCTAGTTAGGAAGCCTGGTCTCCCGATCTGATACTTTTATTCTTTGTCAAACCTTGTTAATCAAGCCGCGCCCTGCCCACCAGGAGTGATAGTAACTACCTGGGGGTATTGGAACGCTCTCCTGTACTTTGTCACTGGGCTGTGACGGAACAGCTCCAAAACTACCGAGACCCTAGTAGCCCACGATTATACACATTACCGTCGTTCAGGTTAACAGAGAGTGGGTTAAATGTAAGTGGTTGTCCTACTTCCATATTCCTCTCATTAGGGGTATCCTGAATGTACGTTCTAATCTGTTCCTTTTGTGTCTTGTAGACTCGTTGTGCATCAGAAGAACTCCAAGACCTTTAGACCAGATTAAGAGGGGTGTCTTCTCAACAACGTTCCGGTTCCCTATTCCCTTCCCTTTTCCCAGGAGTACTATCCATCCCTGGTGTGTATATGCATAGGGAGGGTTAGTGCTATTGGCAACTGGGAGGACTATCGTCAAGCTGTGGTCCCCGCTGGCGAGATTCCTAAGGTTAGTGGCAGGTGTGTTCTTTGCTTGGGTTTCTTCACAGCTGCTAACCGTGACACATGGTCAGTGACACCACTGATGACATCTCAGGTTGCAGACAGCCTATCACGTCAGTGCTGTTGGCACGTCGATTCGCAAAGCGCTGCATAGGATTCACGTCCCTAAATATCTATATTTCATTTTCCATTTATATCTCAAACGGCTGAACGATATCACACCAAATCACAAAAAGCACGCTTTCCGGACCAAGATCTAGCTTTCTGTCAAATATGGTGTAAATCTGTTCCGCGGTTCCGGCTGTAGTCATGTCTAAAATCTCTATGGGAATTAACATGGGAAACAATTTTTTTTTACCCCCCTGTTTTTCGGCACTTGCTTGACGGATCACCCCGAAACTTTCCATGCACAACTAGACAAGGTGGGGCACTTTTGGTGTGAATTTCATGAAGATCCGTCAAATGCACCAAAGTTATAAGCAAGTCAAAAAACGCTTTTCGTATGGAAAGTAGGTCCTAAATATATCTACCTATTGCGATTGTCAGGATAAACAAGCATTGGTAATGTATCAGTATTGCCTATGTAATTAATAAAGAGCTGTTTTCATCAATCATTGTCAGGGAGAAGGAAAGAGCTCCCTAATAGCACTGGAGTGGAGAGGATGTGGCGCAGCAGCCAGAGCTGCTGACTCGCGAGCTGGGGATCCCGGTTCGAGTCTCAGCGGCGCCATGTAACATCCTGTGATTCTCTGCAAATTACTTAATCTCTCCAGGTGTTAAGTTGTTATATAAATATACTGGAACAAATGTATGGAAATATAGTTCCACCAAAGTGGATTTTAACAGTATTTCGGCGACGGGATATGATGAGAGAAGCAGACTAGAAACAAACATTGGTAAATGCAGAAAATTGCCTATAGCCAATTGAAATGGAGGAAAGGTAAGTGGCACGCTCAGGAACCACGAGAAGCCGGGAAAGAGAAGGGGGGTGAAATGTAAGTCTCTTAAGTTTATATTGAAAACAATAGATTTCTCAGGCACAGCGCAAACCTAAAAAGAAGATATATATATTTATATATACACATACATACACCTGCACCACTACAGACAATACCCCAAAGGATATAACGAAAGTCCACGCAATATTCTCTGCAGAGTACTTGGTTGGTGGAAAAAAGCAAACCCTGCCTAAAGGTGCAATTTAACTTTACTCCCTGGGTTCTCCTGATGCTTCAATAGCCCTCTGTTGTCCCTACTTCAACACGAAACAGGGTAATGGTCAATGAACCACAGAAAAATATTGGACATCAACGCCAGAATCTCACCCGGATGATAGAGCACTCTACAAATCTGCATAACAATCTGCATAAAACAAAAAATAGACACTGAAGTCACAAATATTCTTCTCTTCCAACAATAAGTGCAAGGGACAAAGTTAAAGCTGATGAAAATATAAAAATTTTACATAATCCACAAAGAAATGCCACAACATAACTCAATCCCTGGAGACAACTGCATTGGCTACCAGTCGAAACAGGCATTGGCAAAACCAACAGGTCTCGCCTATGTAAGAACTATTGGATTTTACAAATATGATTTAGCCATGTTGTACACCAGTGTTGCTGCTGTTCAGCAAAGCTAAAAGTTAGTGGCATGAAAGAGAGTGGTGTGGAGTGAAGTGTTATGGAGTGGCATAGAATGGAGTGTAATGGAGTGTAATGGAGGGAAAAGAGTCGTACAGTGGAATGGAGTAGCATGGAGTAGAGTCTCCTTAAGTGGCATAGAGTGTCATAGAGGGTGTTGTCCAGAGTGGAGTAGAGTGAAGAAGATTGTTGTAGAGTGGAGTGGCATTAAGTGGTGCAATGTAGTAGAGGGGAATAGCAGAGTAGAGTTGAGTGGCATAGAGTGGAGTGGAGCAGAGTGTCATACTGGAGTGGCATAGGGTGAAGTAGTGGAATGGAAGAGTGGAGTAGTGTGTCAAAGAATAGAATGGAGAAAAGTGGCATGAAGTGGCGTAGAGGAAGTTGAGTAGTGTCACAGAGTGGAATAAAATGTTGTAGAGTGGAAAGGAATAGAACGGAGTACAGTGCCAGAGTGGATTTTTGTGGAGTGCTATAGAGTAGCCTAGAGTGAAGTTGCGTAGAGTAGAGTACAGTGGTTCAGAGTAGTGGGGTGTAGAGTAGAGTGGAGTGTTGCAGGCTAGACTGCAGTGGCAGAGTGGAGTGGCACAGGGTGGAGTAGAATGCTGTGGTCTACAGTGCAGTGGTGAAAGAGGGCATTGGTTTTGAGTGAAGTGGTGTAGAGTGCATAGGCACAGAGTGGCGGAGAGTACAGTGGCGGAGAGTAGTTAAGTGGAGTGGCACAGCGTAGACTGGATTTGCATAACGTGGAGTGGCGCAGGGTGGAGTTGTGTGGCATATAGTGCAGTGGTGTAGAGTGCAGTAGCATAGAGTAGATTGTTTCAGAGTAGAGTAAAGAAAAATTGAATAGAGTGGTGCAAGGTAGAGTGAAGCAGAGTGTAGATCGAAGTGGGGTAGAGTGCAGTGGTCTTGAAATAGGTTAGAGTGTCGTAGAGTGCAGTGACTTATAGTGCAGTGGTGTAAAGTGGACTGATGCAGAGTAGCGTGGCAGAGTGCAATTGCAAAGAGTGAATAGGTGTAGAGTCATAAAGGGCATTTGAGTTATGTGGTGCAGAGTAATGTGTAGTGGCAGAGTAGAGCAACATCGAGTTCAATGGATGTGAGTGCATCCTTGCACAGTAGAGCAGTGTTCTTCAATCTGTGGGGCGCGCCCCACTGGGGGGGCGCGACACCTTCCCAGGGGGGGCGCGCCCTCCACTTCAATCTCACTTTGCTCCCTGTGTCACTCCGTCCCTGCAAGTCTTCTTGGACGATTTTGGTATGTGGAAGGGGGAGGGAGGGGGATCGATGGGGCACGACGAGCCCTTTCTTTTGTCTTGCTAAGTCTCCCAGGAGGGGGTTAATTCACCAAGCTGAAATGCTTCAGCTGCAGTGGGAGGCGAGGGGTCTCCTCTGCTAAAACCGAAAGCGTGTCTGTTGGTTTGCTTTCGGTTTTAGCAGAGGAGACCCCTTGCCTCCCACTGCAGCTGAAGCATTTCAGCTTGGTGAATTAACCCCCTCCTGGGAGAGTTAGAACTCCTAAGTGGAACACGGCCTTCTCTATTATCTGCGGAAGATTGCTGGCATGGCAGAGTGTCGGGAAGAGTTATGTGCAGCTCTTGTGACCGATGGAAATGTCAAGGAAGGTTGAAAACAAAGTGGAACTTTCTAATGTAGCTAATAACTAAGGCCAACCCAGTCCTTCAAGCATCACAGCGCCTCCTAGGCAGTAAGGGTGAAGGGAGGTGCGAGCCATTTATCCGCACTTTATTGTGGCATGGGCTGTTTTAGGGAATTATGTGGAAAGACACAAAATAGTACTCTAAGCTTGTGATTGACATACTTTTTGCGGCCATACACTCGGAGAGAAGCATTATTTAATACATAATCAACCTCTCTCTGTTATAAGTATCCCCCGAAATGGCAGAGCCTTCATAAATTGTGACTTATGGTCCGAGTCCTTTGGGGGACCCCCAGTGCCCTCTCTGTGGGAGATTCTAGATTTCACTGGGTGCTCCCTGAAGCTGCATTGGGTAGCATCATTATGCTGTCATTAGAGAGGGCAGGTTTGGATATATAAAACATCAAAGTAGGACTTACTGGCCTAGTCAGTACAAGCAATACACGTAAAAGTTTGCTTCTTTGTTTGTTGTTAATGTTTTGTGGACGATAGACAAGCCAACACACTGACCCAATAGACTCGCCTGTGAATGTGACTACACGTTCATGTTCACAGGTGTACGTCCTCCACACCGGGTAGTGTAAGATGAGTTTCAGTGATATTTATTATCCTGCACACCTCAAGTATGACTTGGCCATAGTACAAGAAATAGGGCACAGAAGTGTTTGTATCGGGCATCAGTCGGCACGGCAGGCTAGAAATTATACGTTCGGTCGAGGACGTTCCAGGGCTGCCTGAGAGCATTCCAGTCGCACAACAGCAAAACAAGGTCATTGTGTGTTAAGAACTGTGTCCAGCAAGACCACCTCACCTCAATGGGAGGGACCGGTTCAGATGGTAAGGCAACCATGCGCAGGGCACCATTACTAAAGATGCAACCCTAACACCCAGCAGCAGAGAGGGTCTGATCTGGCTAGTGGCAGAGCTGTGGGCCCCGGTTACTTAGATTATCAGCTCTGGGCACTTGGGTAAAGAGACCATGGGTTGGCCGGACCGAGGCGGGAGGGGGGCGATCGAATGCCAACAGGTCTTTACATCTGAGGAGATCTTGGCAGCAACTTTGGGAAGAACACACACCACCGCCCCTCTTAAAGGCATTAACCAGAATAGGGAGCTCGGATTTACAGAAAATATTGTTAATCAGGTACAACTGCTAACTATCCCTGCTTTGTAAAACCTAAAAAACACCTCCCCCTGTTTTTAGTCGACCCTCTCCAAAAACCGGGACATGAGCTAAATATGCCCGGAATGTGCGCGTGGCGGTCGAGTTCAGAAATTTCTGTCAGGTGGTGGGGGGCCCAACATCTAAAAAAATTCAGCTGGGGGGGCTCAAGCTACAAAAGTTTGAAGACCTCTGCAGTAGAGCATCGTAGAGTGAAGTGCGTGTACGGTGCACTGACGAAGAGTAGAGTGGCACAGAGTAGAGTACAGTAGCGTAGAGCGCAAAGTTGCAGAGTTGCATAGCATGCAGAAGCGTAGCGTGCTGTGCCGTACAGTGTTGTATAGTATAGTTGCTTACAGTGCAGGGGTTGGTGAAGAGTGTAGTGGCATTTATTGAATTGATGTAGAGTGTCAGAGTGGAGTGATGCAGAGTAGACTGCAGTGGCATGGAGTGTGGTAGTGTAGAGTAAAGTAGCGGACAGTACATTGGCAGAGAGTGCAGTCTTGCAGAGTAGAGTGTCAGAGTGCAGTGGTGTAGAGAAGAGTGGTGTAGAGTGCACTGGCATAGAGTGCAGAGGCGTAGAGGGGTGCAGAGAGAAGTGGCACAGATTAGTGTTGCAGAGCAGAATAGAGTGCCGTAGAGTGCAGTGATGTAGAGTACAAAGGTGTAGAGTTGCGTGGTGTTGCGTGCAGTGGGGTAGAGCAGAGTGTTGTAGAGTAAAGAACAGTGCTGTGTAGTGGTGCAGAATAGTTGTGTAGAGTGCAGTCGCATAAAGTGGGTAGGTTTTGAGTAAAGTGGTGTAAAGTGCAGGGGCATTGAGTGGTGCGGAGTATAGTATAGTTGCGTAAAGGGGTCCAGAGTAGTCAGAGTGTAGTGGCGTAGAGTAAATTGATTTTAAGTGCAGTAGAGAGGTGCAGAGTTGAGTGGTGCAGAGTAGACTACTGTTGCATAGAATGCAGTAGCATAGAGTTTAGTAACGGAGAGTGCAATCTTGAAGAGTAGTGTCGTAAATTGCAGTTGTGTAGAGTGGTGTACAGTGCACTAGCGTAGAGTGTCGTGATACAGTAGGGTGATTCAGAGTAGAGTGGTGCAGAGAGCAGCGGCGCAGAGTACAGTGGTGCAGAGTAGAATAGAGTGGCATTAAGTGCAGTGACATAGCGCAAAGATGTACAGTGGGCTAGAATGCAGTGGTGTAGAGTAGGGTGTTGCAGAGCAGAGAATAGTGCCTTAGAGTGCATTGTAGTTGGTGTAGAGTGCATTGGTTAAGAGCAGACTGACGTAGAGTAGCCTAACGTGCAGTGGTGTGGAGTGCAGTGGCGCAGCGTAGAGTGGTGCAGGGTGCACTAGAGTGGCATAGAGTGCAGTGGCTTAGAGTAGATTATTTCAGAGTAGAGTGAAGTAGTGTAGAGTGGAGTCGTGCAGGGTAGAGTGTAGAGGTGTAGAATGGCGTAGAGTGCCGTGGTGCACAGTAAATTAGAGTGGCATAGAGTGGAGTGACGGGAAGCAGATTGCCAATGCAGAGTACAGTAGTGTAGAGCATAGTGGCATAGAGTGGATTGGCATGGAGTGCAGTACAGTGTCGTAATGTTTAGTGGTGCAGAGTAGAGTTCAGTGGCATAGAGAGAAGTGGTGCAAGGTAGAGCAACAGAGCTCAATGGCGGAGAGACTAGTCTTGCAGAATAAAGTGTCGTAGAGTGCAGTGGTGTAGAGTGGGGTGCAGTGCACTGGCATACAGTGCAAAGGCTGAGAGTGGCGCTGAGAGCAGCGACATACAGCACAAAGGTATAGAGTCACGCAGCATGGAGTACAGTGGTACAGAGCAGAGAATAGTGCGGTACTGTGCAGTGGTGCAGAGTAGTTGGTGTAGAGTACAGTTGCATAGAGTGCATTGGTTTTGAGTAATTTGGTGTACAGTGTATTGGCATAGAGTGACCTTGAGTGCATAGAGTAGAGTGGTGCAGAGTAGAATGGAGTGGGGCAGAGAGGAGTAGAGTGGCGTGAAGTGCAGTACATAGAGTGGAAAGGTGCAAGGTTTAGTGGAGTGGTACAGAGTAGAGTGCATTGGCATTGAGTCCAGTGACAAAGAGTCCAGTGTTGTAGCGTGGCATATAGTGGAGTGGTGCAGAGTACAGTGGAGTGGTGTAGACTGAAGTGGTGTAGAGTGCAGTGGTGCATTACAGAGTGGGGGTAGAGAGCATTGTCATTAAGTAGAGTGGGACAGATTAGAGAGGCATAATATGGATTTGTGAAGAGTGGAGTGACACAGAGTGGAGTGGCGCAAAGTATTCTAGAGTGCAGTGGCATAGAGTGGTGCTTGGTAGAGTGGCATAGAGAGCAGTGGGTCAGAGTAAAATAGAGTTCAGTAAGAGTCCAATGGTGTAGAACAGAGTGGCGTAGAGGGCAGTGGAGCAGAATGGAATAGAGTATAGTGTCATACAGTGCAGCTGTGCAGTGGCTAAAGTGGTGTAGAGTACATTGGCATAGAGTTCAGTGGCGCCAAGGTCAGTCTGCAGAGTAGAGTGTCGTAGAGTGCAGCAGCAAATGCCCCCCCCCCCCCATGCCCACGCCTCCCTCCAAAGAAAACAAAAGGCTTTCTGCCCCCAGGAGGCAGATGGGGGCAATAGGCCACTAAGCTCCAAGGATTTTTGTTTTTATATAGGAAGGGATGAGGGCTGCCCAGAATGAGCTAGTCAATGACCCACCCCAAAAAAACACTACATTCTTTCTGCCCCCCCAGGAGGGGGGGGGCAAAAAGCCCCCTCGCCACAAGGGATTCTTATTTCTCTAAAGTTTTAGTGGGGGCTGCCAATGCCCCCCCCAAAAAAAGATGCAAGTCTTTCTGCCCTTTCAAGGAGGCAGATGGGTGCAGTAGACCCTGATCGGCCGGACCGGGGGGAGGGGGGTAAGGGGGGTTGGAGAGCCCACTATGCACCAGCGATTATGCTGGCTTTTGTATACGTAGGTGTGGGGACTGCCCAGAAGGCAGCCCCCACCTCTCCCAAAAGAATAGCCAGTCTTTCTGCCCCCCTTGGGAGCATATCGGGGCAATAGCCACCGATTTCCCCCCTCCCCACGGCAGCAGAAAGCCCACTAGGCACTGACTTTTTTTTCGGAATGTGCCTACCAGTGGAGTTTGGGTCCTTGCGCAGTCGGCACCTATGGAAACATAGCAAACCTGTATATTTTTTAAAACTAGCCACAGAGGGGAATCCAGGACGGGTGACTTGTCTGGCTCTCACTAGGTGTTGTTATCCAGAATCCCTTGCAAACTTCAAACCTTGTTAAAAAACACATTTTCCTCATATTTCAGTGATGGAAAGTTCTGGGATCTGCGTGGAACTACAACATTTCCCCCACCACGCATTCCCCAAAGTCTTCCAAAAACAAGCATTTACAATGCAACGGTTTCGCCTTTTCAAAAGTTAGAGCTATTGGCATTGTAAATGACAACATTTTTATTTGTGTGTTAGTTTTGAAAACAGATAAATAAATGGCATTGTCATTTACAATACCAATAGCTTAATCTCTCGCCAATGCGAGACCTATTGTATTTGCACACACACACACACAGACACACACACATACAGAGCCACACACACACACACAGAGCTCCACACACAGAGCTCCACACACACACACAGAGCCACACACACACACACACAGAGCCACACACAGAGCCACACACACACAGAGCCACACACACAGAGCCACACACACACAGAGCCACACACACACAGACAGAGCCACACACACACACAGAGCCACACACACACACACACAGAGCCACACACACACACAGAGCCACACACACACACAGAGCCACACACACAGAGCCACACACACAGAGCCACACACACACACACAGAGGCACAGAGGCGCACACACACAGAGCCACACACACAGAGCCACACACACAGAGGCACAGAGGCACACACACAGAGCCACACACACAGAGCCACACACGCAGAGCCACACACGCAGAGCCACACACGCAGAGCCACACACGCAGAGCCACACACGCAGAGCCACACACGCAGAGCCACACACGCAGAGCCACACACGCAGAGCCACACACACAGATCCCCACACAGATACACAGAGTCCCAGAGCATAATTCCAAGAGCCAGCAAAGGCTCAAAGCATAGGAACCAGGTTACACAGTATTCCCTTTTCATGGTTGCCTGCCCCCTCCTTCCTCCTGCCCCTCCCTCCGCATGGCAGCATGTTCTGCTCTCTGAATCAATGATCAGTTGAGATTTTCAAAGCTGGTCAGTCAGCATTCAGGCAGTCATTCCCCAGTTTAGGCCGATCACCTACTTACCTACTCATTGCCCGAGTTGTCTAACCTCGTTCCCACAGCTGCCCCGCCTCTGCACATCTACTGAATAACACAGCAGCACTGCACATTCCCAAACAGCTGCGCGAACACCCCATGGGTCGCCAGAAATGTACAATAGCTGCTTAAGAGGCATCTGCAATTACATTCCCTGGGTGTGTAACAGTCTTTAATGACATTTCCACACTCCTAAAGAATCGAGAATTATGCAGTTGGGCTTCCTTGTAACCTTTGACATTGGTAGTCACACTGCAAGCGTAACCGGATATATACAGCTACATACTACAGGGACATTTACACACCTACGTTTCCTGGCTGTGGAGGTTACATCATCTAGTAATTCCAGTGTGTACACATGTATGGTTACATTCCACAGTCATTCCCTTGTATTAAGAAATCTGGGACGGTACTTTCAGGGTATCCAGGCGTCTACAGCAACAATGCTTTGGCAGGAAGCCATCTAGGCTTACATTCCCTTTGTAAGCAGGCGCTAGTTACATTCCCTTCACAGACAGGCCTCATGGCACTGTCCCCCATGAGAACAGACGTCTAAGGTTACACCCCCTTGGTAGGGAGCATCACTGGTTACATTCTCTGGGTATCCCGGCATCCTCCGCTACCCTCCTGGGGTATTGTGGTCCCTACACTGAAGGAGACCCTGAGCCCTTTATAAGTCTGGTGCTGATACCCCACAGGGTCACCTTGGAGGGGACAAGGTGTCGACCACCTTTTGCGACTCTGTGAATATCGATCTCGGTGCTGTTTTGGGGGGAGGGGAGACGACTTGGAACATACGAGAGTAGGGGTGGGGTGTCAAAGGAAGAGCACACGCTTCAGTGGGAGAAAGCCTTGTGGCAGATTGGGAAGTGGGCGTGACCGGGTCACTGGCGAGAGGCCTCCAGTGCAGGATAAGAGGGGGCAGTACTCCCTTTAGCAGTGAGAGGGGGGCACAAATTAGTCAGTACATGTGAAGGCAAAGGTGTAAATTAGGACCATCAGTCTTTCGCAGGCCGAGACCTAAAAAGCACTAGATGACTCATCCAATCCATTATTATTCTTAAACGTATCTTGCCAGGGGACTATAAACTGATCACAATTGACAGGAAGTATATGCTTAGGTGGAAACGTTCATTTAGTTTGAGCACTGTTCTCAAATTATCTGAAAAGAACAAGGACGTGAGCTAAGCGGCAACCTCATATCTTTTATTATCACATTTATAAAAAGCAAGGCGCACCGAAGGTACAGTGAAGCAGTTGCACACTTAAAATGACAACCATTTAAAGAGGTCGGGGGAGGGGAGCAAATGCACTTTCTCCAAGTGCTTCAAACTTTTAATGCGGCTCATGATGTGTCTGTCTGAAAACACACAGTTGCCAGGGCTTTGAGCCTTCTGTCCTCGACCCTCCATTAAAGGACAGCGTGGAGATTCGGGGAAGGGAAAGCCCGGATTTTATGCTGCCCCCAGGCTTCTGCCCCGGCCGCTAATCCCTATAATTTAGATGAATTGCCTCTGGTTTTATGTGAGGAGTCGAGGGGCTCTGAGGAGCCCTTTTAAATCACTCATGAAGGGACATGACCACCTATCAAGCATCGTAGGCACTAGGCGCTTCTAGCTGCATGCAGTATCGGTGGTGTTTCAGACACACGCAAGTTTTTTTCTAAGAGCAAGGTTGTCCCCTGGTCTACAAGAGAGCGTCTTTTAAACAGGAGGCGCCTTTTGAACCCCGTGTGATCTAGATGTGGCAAAAGGATGCACCTTGGCGAAAAACCGTCCACTGCTTCGAGGCGCGTATAAAGGAACATGGGCCTTCGAATTGTTTCGGCAGTTTTCTCAGAGTGAGTGTCACACAAACTGAGGCCACCTCCCTTGCCATCTCTACGGTTTTTAAGCACTGTAGGGCACAGGTATTAGTTACTGTTATCCCATATAACGCACTCAATATACCTACCTGGAAAGCTAGGCACTTTGCAAACAAGCATTTGCAATGCAATAGGTCTCGCATTAGGAAAGTTTGAGCTATTGGTATTGTAAATGACACATTTTTTATTTATGTGTTGGTTTTGAAAATAACGAAATTAATAGCTTTGTCATTTACAATATCAATAGTTATAACTTTCGCAAATGTGACACCTATAGCATTTGTACTGCAATATGTGTTGTATTTACGTGACTTAGATGTATTGATATTACAAATAACAATGGCTTTTTTTTTTTAATAATTAATAATTAAATAAAAGTTATTGTAATTTATAATGGCAATAGCTTAAACGTTTGTAAATAACTTTTGTGAAGATTATGTTCAGTGTATTTTATTGTGTGCAGCACACAGCAGAGTTGGAAAAGGAAGGAGAAATTAAAGCATTTCTCCTTCCTTGCGCCTACATTAAAAGGGCGCATTTTTCTGACGCTAAACCCAGTCTGCTGTGTTTAGTATATTGTGTTTAGCGTCAGAAACCTTGTGTGGTTGCATGGAAACGCCCATGTACCACCCTTGGTACGTGCCCATTGCGCAAAGTAATGCAAATCAGCGCTATGTTCTGCTTTGCATTACTTTCATGTTATTTCCAGCACTAAACAAGTTAGGTACTGGGAAGTAAATTGTGAAAAAAAGATTTTGCGCCAATTTGTGACACTTATGACACAAACACAGCGTAAAATCTTAGTAAATCTCCCCCTGAGTTTCTTATGCTTTATTTTGCAATGTATGATGCTTGAGTAGGTGTGTGGATGAGTTCCGGTTGTGGGTGGCTGTTTATGATAGAACATGATTGAGTTGGTGTTGTGTCTAGTCAGTCGTAGTTTCTCACAGGGCCTGTCAGTGGGTCATAGAGGTCTGACTACATGCACATCCATCCTTGGCCCCTCTGCAGAGTGCAGAGTGTGATGGCCGCATATGTTCCAGTTGTAATTGTGATTCGCTGATAAAGTGTCAAAAGATTGAAAGTCCCAAAGAAAAAGAAAATGTAGTGCTTAAAACGTGTGTGTAGCAGTGAGGAACTGCGAAGGAAAGTGGTGTGAAGAGAAAAACTGGATTGATGTAGGCACTTTAGAAGACCACTTAACCTGAGGAAGCATTGTAATAATTTAAAGATCACAATTTTTTCTTTTAAAGCACTATGGCTAGAGGAAGCTTTACGTTGACAAAAGGCAACATTGTTTTATGTGTAGCTTACAAAAGTGTGAATCTTCTGCCTAAATCAGGAGGGTTTCCCTATTTAGCTCAAATGTACTCATGATATACCTATTAAAGATATATGTGAGGACTTCACAACCAATGTCATTTCTTGTGATGCCACTTCCTGTGATGTCACGTGATGTGATGTCATACGCCTCACGCGCAGCGATGTCATGCGCCGTGATGTCACTTGCATACTGATTAACTGGGCTATTCCCCCCATTTCTTTTTTTAGGACTTGTGCTCTGTCTGGATGCAATAACATAAAAGCTCAGGGGGGCAGCAAAATGCTGGTCATGTGCCCCGCTGTGTGAAGTATAGATTGCAGTTTGCAGTTTATAAGTTTCAAGCCACATTTTAATTACATAGGCCTTAACTTTTGGAGGAAGTGATTGGAGGAAAAAAAGTGAATAGTTATCCTTTTTTGGCCATACCCCATTTAGAGTCCTACTTAAAGCACTGGTGGGTAGAAAAGTCTATCAATGTGATGCAATCTGCCAAACTGTGCCCATAAAATGGTGGCTACATACCGCCATGGAGACAAAAACTCTATTTTTAACAATAGCATGTTTTCCTCGTTTTATCAGGCCCTGGCAGCACCAGGCGCGTGCATGGAGGACCCAACCTAGCCACCTGCAGCGCATGTGTGGCTGTACTGTACATATCCGTTCACCTCGAAGCGCTACCAGCGCCGGTTGTTGTTGCAGAAATCAAGAGGGCTTGGCGTCCACTCAAGCGTGGACCGATGCCAGACAAAGCAGCGCAGCCCTTACATGGCTTTTCTGAAACAGACCCACGGGGGAGGGCAGTACCAGCCGCGGGGACGCCATGTTCACCCCCTCTCCTCCCGTTACTAAGCGCTTAATAATTTTTTTAATTAAAAAGTGAATGGACCCAAACAGGTCTGACGTGTCCCCTCTACAACCAGAGCGCGCTGTGGAACAAAGCCCCTTTGACTCGAGTTAGGAGTTCAGTCCTAGATTTAAAGAGGGGACACGCTGAGAGACGGTCTCCGCGAACAAGCGTGACATTCCTTGCCAGAGATCTGTGAGCTGCCGGCGGGGCTCGAGAGGTCTCACTTTTTAATGCCTCGGTGCACAAGTATTCGTGAAAATAATGGTGCACAACATTAGGAGGCCTGGTGAGTGGTGTTATAGAAGGGATGTGGTTAGTGCAAGCTTCCTACCTCTGGCCCTCTCCCCATGAGCGTTTTCACGCTAGGCAAGCTATTAGCCTCTCTGCTGAGACTAGCAACAGACATTGGTTACGTCAGTTTTACAGTAGTGCAAATTAAGTACATTCCTTACTATTGAGCAGTCCCTTCCAGGGGCTATAGCGTCCCTCCCTGCGGGGTGACCCCATGCCAGGTTTTCCGGATATCCACATGGAATAAATGTACTTGCAAAAATATCAAATCGGGAGCCATTTACGTAGTGGCAATCGTGAAAAAGTGGCATGGATGCGATCCTCCTGGACCAAGGTTGGGCACCTGTGTGGGCCGAGAATTCACCCTAGAGAGAGGAGGGGTATGCCGGAGTACAGACTGGCAAACATATTGTGTATTAAATATCGTTTGGAAAAATAGCGGGCAACCGAAATCAATAATAGACAAGAGCCAGGAGAAAAAGCCCAGCAGATCCATTTCTGCATTCAAGGTGGCCGTAATGTATTTCTTCCATTGTCGAGTGAGTGGCGATCTTTAGAAATACTCACAGAGTAAACTTTACGTTCTCGCTGAACCACAGCCGCAGCCCGGCTTGGGCAGGAAGCCAGGCAACCTGTGTTGGGACGGGGGCGTGGCCGCAAAAAGACAGGAAGCAGACGGGAGCCTACCCCGCGCTCCTGTGCGCGGAAGTCAGCGTGTGAGCTAGCGGGGCTCCTGTGCTCGTGGAGAGCCCCGCCTGCTGCCGAGACTGACCCGCTGCGGAGTGAGAGAGGGACACGCAAAAAGAGCCCGGTGAGTGGGGGGGGGGGTAGGGTGTGGGTGTCTGTCTGTCTGTGTCGGTCTGTCTGTGTCTGTCTGCACCCGGGGGGGGGGGTGTGGGGGGGGTGTGTGTGTGTGTGTGTGTGTGTGTGTGTCTGTGTGTGTGTCTGTGTGTGTGTCTGTGTGTGTGTCTGTGTGTGTGTCTGTGTGTGTGTCTGTGTGTGTGTGTCTGTGTGTGTGTGTGTCTGTGTGTGTGTGTGTCTGTGTGTGTGTGTGTCTGTGTGTGTGTGTGTCTGTGTGTGTGTGTGTGTGTGTGTGTGTGTCTGTGTGTGTGTGTGTGTGTGTGTGTGTGTCTGTGTGTGTGTGTGTCTGTGTGTGTGTCTGTGTGTGTGTGTGTCTGTGTGTGTGTGTGTCTGTGTGTGTGTGTGTCTGTGTGTGTGTGTCTGTGTGTGTGTGTGTGTGTCTGTGTGTGTGTGTGTCTGTGTGTCTGTCTGTGTGTGTCTGTCTGTGTGTGTCTGTCTGTGTGTGTCTGTCTGTGTGTGTCTGTCTGTGTGTGTCTGTCTGTGTGTGTCTGTCTGTCTGTGTGTGTCTGTCTGTCTGTGTGTGTCTGTCTGTCTGTGTGTGTCTGTCTGTCTGTCTGTGTGTGTGTGTCTGTCTGTGTGTGTCTGTCTGTCTGTGTGCCTGTCTGTGTGCCTGTCTGTGTGCCTGTCTGTGTGCCTGTCTGTGTGCCTGTCTGTGTGCCTGTCTGTGTGCCTGTCTGTGTGTGTGTGTCATTGTCTGTACCGGGGGGGGGGGGGGGGGGGGGGTGCCTGTCTGTCTGTCTGTGCGTGTGTCTGTGTGTGTGTGTGTGTGTGTGTGTGTGTGTGTGCCTGTCTGTGTGTGTGTGTGTGTGTGTGTGCCTGTCTGTCTGTGTGTCTGTGTGTGTGTGTGTGCCTGTCTGTCTGTGCGTGTGCGTGTGTCTGTGTGTGTGTGTGTGTGTGTGTGTGCCTGTGTGTGTGTGTGTGTGTGTGCCTGTCTGTCTGTCTGTGTCTGTGTCTGTGTGCCTATGTGTCTGTCTGACTGTGTGTCTGTCTGTCTGTGTGTGCGTGCGTGCGTGCGTGTGTGTGCGCGCGCCTGTCTTTCTGTGTGAACAACATGCCGGAATCGGAGCGTGTTCACGCGCACGGCCTGATCTGATTCCGGCATGCTGCGCGTGCCCATCTCTTGTCTCCCTCTTGGCTCCTTGTAAGCAGAGCCACCAACAATAGGTCTCTCGCTGCAACAGGGCTTCGCCCTGCATCGCAGGTGCGAGACCTAAAAAGGGTCCATTTTCACTGTGAAAATGTGGAGTGTCTATGTTGCGTTTTGGGCCGTTTCCTGTCGCGGGCACTAGGCCTACCCACACAAGTGAGGTACAATTTTTAGGTCTCGGCCTGCGATGGCTGCGCAGTCGAGCTGGCGGATTTAATGAGGTAGGGAATTTTCTACTAGCGAGGTTAAGCCCCGCCCCTCTTCTCCATTGGCTGGCGTCACCGTCCATGCAAAATGGTGGTCAGCCATTGGAGAAGAGGTCCTAGTGAAGTTCTTCTTTCTTTGTAAGCCCCGTCCTTTTCAGACAGGGTTGCTTGACTTACTGCTGGCGTAAAAGGTTTCTTATCTTCTTTATGGATCCAGATGGCCCCATAAAGAATATAAAGGAACCTTTTATGCCAGCAGGAAGTCAGGCGCTTGTTCCGAGCGCTTGTTTTGAGCTCCTGCTGAGACTTTTACTTTTCTTCAGAGCGCATGGTGGTGGGGACATCATACTCTTTATCTTTTGTGAGCACACTAAGGGCATGCTCAACTCGCGAACATAGCTCTCCCTCTCCTTCTTGGGGGTTCTTTAACCATCTGTCGCCCCTCTCAACAATCTATTTTATTTACAGAGCGCTTGATTACCGGTAGTCTTCGTGGTGCTCTTCTCCTTAGGCACACTTATTCTCCTTAGCAATAGGACTCGGGTATGTTTTTCTCTTTCACTTTTCTTCACAGCACGCCTGAAGCAGCTGTGTATGGTAGGCGGCCCGTGGTGTGTCAGTACACCTTCTAGTCTCCCTCCATCAGCAGCGCCTGGACGGGTGCCTCAAGCGGCTATCTTTAGTGGAGGGCATCTGTGGACTGGTACACGCCTGCTCTGGTAACGTGCTGCCTGCGAGGTGTTGGACGGCTGCGCTGCTCTGGTGCGCTTGTTGGAGCCACTGGGGCCTTTGTGGCTGCTTCCGGGAGGCACCGAGCGATTGCTGCAAGAAGAAGGTTTGTGAGCTGCTTGGTTTTTTTTTTACAAATGAAGCACCGGGTGCAGTTTTGTGCAATCAAACTTCCGTGCCTGTCCGTGGAGTGCCTGTACAAACCCACCGCCACCACATCACAGGCGCATGCCCTCTCTCCTCCGCCAAGCGCGTTTCATGTCAGTGTTTCCTCCTCACAGTTGGTAAATAATAAGGGGAGGGGAGAGGGCTCGGCTGCCGCTCGCTGCAATGCTGTTTTTTTTTTTATTTGTTTTTTTTTACTTTGGGAGGCTTAGCCACTGGCATGTACACCTGAGAACGTGTAGCACAGGGCGGCCGGCAGGTGTCTGTGTAGCCATGGGAATTGCACCCTGTAGTCCGAGACACACGGTGTTATCTACTGTGAGTGATATATTGAAGCTGCTGTGGGGAGTCGTAAAGGCAGGCGTGCTTCGTCTTGCTTAGCGTACGGAAGCCACATAAATCGTCATGGGCCTGAAAGGGCTCTGCTGTCAGGCGCTTTATGGTGGGTGGCCGGTGCAGTGTGGGGTGAGGTCATCCTCCTTGCCCAGGGACCACTGCTCCCTGTGTCCTCAGGGTGTCTTTAATAGGCGGTTATTTCAACAGGAATGTGTAAAAGCTGTCACAGTTGAACAGATATTTAGTAAACTAAGTTTTAAAGCAGTACTTGATTGTGGAAAGGCAGTGTGGCTATTTAGTGCAAAGGGGGATATTTCACATGCTGGTTTACTGTAAGACTCATCTGTTATGTGGCAGCAAGAACGTCCCTTGGGGTGATATTGTGCTGTATAAAACACAGAGAGGAGTTGGCTTAACAGCTAAGGCGCTCGACCTTGGACCTGGGGAACTGGGTTCGAGTCTCGGCAATGACGCTGAACATCCTGTGATTCTGGGCAAATTACTTAATCTCCCCGTGCCTAACAAAAATGAAAGTATGTCCTCATGTAATGCAACGGGTGCTATGTAAAGCGCTCAGATACCCGATTCGGATCAAGTTCGCGCTATATAAAACTCAGCAAAAAAAAAAAAAAACATATGTTCAGATATGGTATAGTCATTTAGATGAGTTCCTGTGGATCAGTAGATTAATGCATTTGCTGTATTGATCTGTGTTATCCAAAACCACGGTTTCAAAACGTATCTGGTTCACTCTGCTCTTCATCCTTCTGAGGGCGTTGGAAGAGGCACCCGTGAGAGGGTTGTTTGTAAAAACCCAGCTTTGGGATCCAAGCACTGTATATTCACTCATATGGTATGGGAGGTGTGATCCTGTTGCTAAGCGCACAAGTGTTTCCCTGACATGCAATGTGTTTTATATATATACTACCACAGCCCGCCCTACCAAGTGCTGCCACTTTTAAAAACGAAGTGGAAGAAATTACAAACTCAGGCATCCTCCCTCGGCAGTGGGACACTTATTGTTGTAACATCCTGGCCCATGCTATGCTACGTCGATGTGAGCCAGTGAAACGCAGCATTCCCCTAAATACATATATGTATGTGATTGCCCACACGCTAGTGTAGACTTGCCGTGGCTCCTGTAACAGTCTAAATAGTTTGTTGAACTAGCACCGTGAAGGCTGGAGAGGGCGGAGGGATATTAATGCAGGTATGAAACCTGGACGGGAGAGAGCACTGAGGTTCAAAGAGTGTGCCAGGCGCGCAAGGATATGGTGAGGATACCTCCTTCCCTGACCCCCCTTCCGCGGCCAAAAATGAGAAAGTACCACGGTAGGGAGGGCCACTGCGGTGCCTTACCTGGGTGACCTGGGAGCGTGCAGAAGTGTCTCCTCGCACGAAGTGCTAGTGACGTAACATAAGTACAAAGCGGACGAGTGGTGAGACTGCTGTGCCTATATATAGCTGTGCTTGGGGAGTGACACTGTGGTTCAGGGGCTGTGTTGTGGCCAGCTAGCCACGGCCACTTGAAGCCTACCCTGGTTTGTAAAGCAAGTAAAATGTGTATGGGGCGGTTTTTTGTATGTCAGGGTCACCCACATGCTGCCAGGATAGATCGGCGAGGTGTTGGCAGGTCACAAGTTAGACAAGGGAAACCTAGTAAACCTTTACATTTTTGAAAACTAGACACACAGGAGAATCCAGGATGGGGTGACCTGTCTGGCTCTCACCAGGTTCTGTTACCCAGAATCCCTTGCAAATCTCAAACTTTGTAAAACAATTTAAAAAAACATTTTCCTCACACTTCTGTGATGTTCTGGAATCTGCGTGGATCCCTAAATTTCCTACCACCCACCATTTCCCCAGGTCTCCCGATAAAAATGGTACCTCACTCGCCTACGTGGGTCAAGCACCCTCGAAAGGCAAGGGCCCAAAACGTATTGAGGAGACATTAAAATTACCTATTGGAAAACAACCTGGTTTTGCAAGGGGGGTCATCTGGGTTTTTGGCCACGAGCTCAGCGGCATCCTGGAAAATCTACCAACCCCACACATTTCTGAAAACTAGACACCCGGGAGAGTACAGCAAGGTATGTCTTGCGTGGATCCCCCAACGTTTTCCTACCCAGAATGCACTGCAAACCTCACATTTAGCTAAAAAACACATTTTCCACATATTTAAGTGTGGAATCACCGTGCTGGTACAAATGTCATACCCCACAGTGTTCCCCTCAGTCTCCCGAGCAAAATGATACCTCACCTTTGTGGGTGGGGCAAGGGCCTGTGACTGGGAAGAGCCAAAAATCCAGGGATTAAGGGTATAGCACCAAGAATTCTAAGCGCTACATTTTATTTTAAAATAAGTTTTTAGCCAATTCTACATTGGACACCCACACAAGGCCTAGCAGCGAAAGGGTTAATATGTTACACAAATAAATAATTGAATACAAAACATATATAGAGTTGGCAGACAAAACATGCAGATCAGATTTCTGTATTTAAAGGGAATTGTGACTGCTTATGTTAAACAGAAATGTCTCCACAGACAAGAGGAAAAAGTAAAGCATACATGTTAAAACAACTTTAATAAACTACCTCTCTAAACTAAGCTACAGAGCTGCTCGTAGGAGGTATGCAAAGCTAGGTGATGACGCAATGTGACAATTTCAAAGGTCATTTTAAAAAGTTTAAAGTGAAAGATTGATTATTTCACTGATCCCACCAAAAGTTGTCAAACACAATTTACTGCGGGATTTTCCTTCACAGTTAAAACCATTCACAGTACACAGTTAAATTTACGTTTCGCAATATTCAGTGAATCTGTTCTTGCCTTTTCCTCTTTGCTTTGAAGAGAATATCATCTATCGTAGCTTTCAATGACCCGGACTCGTCTTCTTTCAGAACCTCCCTGCAAGAAAACAGTTTGTGAATAACTAGCGTTGAAAAGCAATATGAAACTATAAAAAATTTTAAAAGGGCAAACTTTACCATGTTCTTTCGTAGCCACCTTCCCAGCGCTTAGTCTTCTCAATTTCGTCATCCATTTCTTTCGTTATAATCAAATATCTTTGGTAAGAAACTGCAATTTGATGAAAAAAAATAGATTAATGCACCTGTCAATATAGAGAGCCTATATTTTCATTTTTAATTGCTGCATGTGTCGAAGCACTGACTGAAGCTTGCCTAATTCATTCAAGGACCAGGTGCTTGCAAAGACAACCAAAGAGGAGTACACAGGATGGTTAGGTTTGTTCCTAAATCACTTGTCATCGCGCCCACAAAATAAAGAACTCATTCATAAAAAGATCTGTAAATAATTAAGATGATGGCCATGCCTAGCAATTTTATGCTTTATTCTTAAACAGAATTCCAAACGATCAGCATCAAAAATACAGTCACAATAAAAGATTGTATAGCACAACACATATGTATTAACACAAGCATCAATAATTGTACAACATTTTAAAATCGACGAAGACCGAAAGGCAATGCGTTTCGGTGGCAATAACAGGTCCAAACCACCTTCTTCAGGCTTTCAATTTAAAACATATTCCGGAGCTTAATCATGATCACTACGTGTGGGAATCAAACGGGATATATATATATACCTCCAAGTCTATAATGGCCGAGTGGTACCAGACTTCAGAAAGAGCTCCTCACAATATTTGTAGTATGGTGTTTTCCGTTTGTAATAAAATATCAAACTGTAATGATAACAACAAAGGGGCGACCCTCATTATGTCGCCAATCCTACAATTGGAGCGCAATTTTCGATAATTAAAACTTTATGGCCAAAGATTTTGTCCTCTACATCAAGATTGGGTCGTCTTTGATATGAGCAGTCAATACCAGGCTTTCAAATGTCAGCGTCCTCGATACATACTCACGCGCGTTGCCCCTTGGTCCTCGCCGACTTTTTTTTATTTTTTACTTTTTTATTGTAATTATGATCAAGGCACAAGTTGGTCAAATAGTACATACAGACAATCGATTCTGACAACATCGGCATTATGGCAGTGGTCGTAATAATGGTATACACAGTATAGCAGAGTACAGTATTCCCTTCAGGAACTTCACGTCCCCCCATCATTTTCATCTTCAGACTCCCTTTCCTCCTGTGTCCTTGGTGGCTCACAAATGTACCCCTGAATTTGGTCCAAGCCCCCCATACCCTGCTCCACTTCGGAGGACAGCCTGCATTAATAAATGATGCTTTCTCGGCCACCATGGCTGTGTCTAGATACCCACACCATGCATTGTGTTGGAGACTCTTCCGCAACCCACATTTGTGCTATATTGCGCTTCGCTACCATTATTCCCAGTGTGGCCCACGTCTGCGTCGGGCGTATAAGATTGTTCGGATCCCACACATTCAGTAAGCATCTTCTAGGCTGCGGCGTTAATGATACCTCCACCGTCTGTGATATGGTCCCCATTACTTTCACCCAATACTCCGTGATCTTCGGACACTCCCACACAGTGTGAAAGAACGTACCCTCCTCCCCTCATCGTCTCAGACAGTACGGGTGCAATGCTGTCCCTATTATATGTAGGGTGTGTCTCGTATAATAAGTTATATGTAAAGATTTTTGCTGCACTAGTTTGAGTCTTGAGGGAAAGCCCACCTCCCGCGGGGAGGCTGTCGCCTCCTAACATTCGGAGTCTTCGAAGTCCCCCACATCTTGAGACCACTTTCCTCTAAGTGTCACGTTTGGGTCAGGCAAATTGTTTACTAATTTGCGGTAGGTGAGGGAAGTCGTCCGCTTATGTATGTACTCTGTCGGTAGTCTGTCCTCCAGGGGGGGTAGCCTCTGGAATCTCAGAGTTGGATGGTAAGACCGCCTGCTGCGCAAGTTTTATCTGCATATACTTAAAAAGTTCAGTAGACGCTAGCTCATACTGTGTTTGGAGACGTTCAAATGTCTTTACCTCCCCTTTGTACCACGTCACCCACAGTGGATATACCGATAGAGTCCCATTAATCAAATCCTTTGCTATTTCGAAGGCCACGCAAGCGTTGTGTGTCCCATAGAGGGGTAAGCCGGGTTATTATTCCCTTCCAGCGTAACTTAGAGTGTGCTTCATGCCACATGTGGACCATCTGTCTTGTAGGACCAACTACCGCTGGCGTACGATTCCTGTTATAGAGTGCCGACATCATGCCTTCAACCCCCAGCCCGCTCCTATCTGCCTTAAAAGCTGGATCTGTCTGTGTGGCATGTATCCACTGGTTGACTACCTTCAGTTGGGCCGCCCAATAATATAGCTGTATGACGGGGAGTGCAATGCCGCCATCATACCACCCTCTAGTCAATTTACGCTGAGCTATGCGTGCAGGTCTGTTCCCCCATAACAGCCCGGAAACCTGAGACGCTATTTTTTTTTTTTAATAGTCTGCTGGCACTGGGTACGGGGTATTTTCCAACACGTAGAGGAAATGAGGCAGCGCCATCATTTTAAAAAGCACCGCCTTTCCCAACAACGTCAACGGAAGATTCCCCCAACGAGCTGAATCTCTTTTTAAACGCTCCAGGGGGGGGATTAGATTCCTTTTATAAACTCGCCCAGGTCCGCTGTGATATAGATACCTAGATATTTAAAGGCCTCTCCAGAGACCTGCAGCGGACAGTTATTTGGGAGCTGCGGCGGCGGACCATGGAGCACAAATAGTATCGATTTTGACCAATTTATTGTGTACCCTGAAGCTCGCCCATAAAGTTTACATATATTCAGGAGTACCAGAATGGACTGCTTAGGGGAGGCCAGGTAGAGTAAAACGTTATCCGCATATAGCGAGATGCGGTCTTCCCATTCTTCCGTCCACTTAATAGCTCGGATAATTGGCTCCCATCTGATCCATGCCGCCAGCGGTTCCAACGCTAGAGCGAAAAGCAGCGGTGACAGCGGGCATCCCTGACACGTGCCCCGGGTCAATGGCAAGTCGTGGGTTATATGACCATTAGCCGTCATGTGCGCCATTGATTTTGTGTACAGGAGATGCACCCAAGTGCAGAACTTTGGTCCGAAGCCCAAGTGCTGCAGCACAGCGAACAAGAAGGGCCATTCCACCATATCGAACGCCATACGAGCATCCAACGACAGGAAAACAGCCGGCTCTTGGAGATAGAGCTTGCGGGCCAGTACTCCAAGCAAACGTCTCAAGTTTAATGCTGTATTTCTATTGGGCATGAACCCGGACTGATCCGGGTGAATCAGGGTAGTGAGGTGTGGGGTCAGTCTGATCACAAGGAGTTTTGCTAGAATTTTGGCCTCAGCGTTTATTAAGGATATGGGGCGATAGGAGGTACAGTCCTCCCGCGGCTTCTCCGGTTTCGGGATCGCCACCACTGTGGCCAGACGTTGATCCAATGGGAGCTCACGTGTCTGTAGACTATCACGGGACATATTCAGCATACGTGGGGCCACTATACCCGCCGTCCTTTTATAAAGTTCTACGGGAATAAATACCTTACATTTTTGGTTGGTTTTTTAAGACCGGTCACTTGGAAAAAACCAATTACCTCTCAGTTCCCTTGTCTCATCTAAAGCTTAAAGATAGGAGGTAAAGTGTTTTGACTCAAGAAGAAAGAAGCAACATATTGACTAATTAGATTAGTGCGTGCCCAGCCGAACCCCAGGAGAAGCATGTAAGTTCAATAACTTTATTTTGCAGATGATTTCAGGTATAATCAATGTGTTAACGTACAAAAAGTGCTTAAAAGCCAAGTTAAAATATATAGGTTGTTTCATGCAATGAAAAGGTGAGCACATACATTATAACCAGGGCCACTGGAATTATGCGGCAGGGAATGGCCAAATTATGCAGTAGGTTTGAGAAAATTGTGCGTGAAGAAAAAGTAAATTATGATGCGTAATGCGGCACTTTTTGAAATAGTATTTTGTCATATTTACGCATGTTATTCACTGTCTGTGCATTGGTTGCACCTCATTAGTACCAATTTAAAATTCAAATACAGCAATAAGCAACAGAAAGGTGACCAGTCAACTTTTGCAAATGGTCTTCTGCTGCACAGCAACACGTGTCACTTCGCTTTAGTCCCTTTTGAGCAGTTTGAGCTTTTTTGTTGAAATCTTCAGATTTTGCAGCAGATGATGGATTGTGGAAAATGCAGCAAATCCATAAAAAATTGAAAATCGCAGCACAATTGCATAACTCCAGTGGCCCTGATTATAACAATGTAAATCAAACAGTGTATTGCCACTCAAATGTTCACATGTTGAAATTGATTCTTTGGTGTAAAGAAAGCAATCGTCATTAGGCTTGGTTCAATATTGAGGAAAATGAATATTTCCTACATGCAGAGGCTGGGTGTGGCCAATAGGGTTAGGCCTCATACTCAAGGCAATGTTCTATCTAAAAGAAAGCGTACAACCCATTGTCTTTTTGAACATGAGGGAATCAATAGCTAGTGAATTGAATAGAAGAGGCGAGGCAAACATGTGGAATTTCCAAGACAGGATAGATAACCCTTCGTCACTTGGGATCAAGGACATAGGAGAGGTTTGGCTGCCAGTCCCTCTAGTACAAATATCTCATTAATACAGGTCTACTATGTGTATGGATTTGTAAGCAAAGAAAAAACACCTTAGGTGGAAGAAGTGCCTGTTTCAGTGTAGCAAAGGGACAATAAAATTGACCCACAAGCAGGAGAGAGGGTGTCTGTAACTGCAACTAAAACTGCGGCTGGTTCCAGCTGACAGACTGACCTTTTGAGAAAAAGGCCCTGGAGCAGGGGGGGGAAGGAGAGAAGCTGTCACTTAGTCTCTTCACTGACTATGCCTAGTCAAGCGAAGGGACTGAACAGAGAAAGATTATCACCAAAACATCAATTAGATAATCAGTTTAAACATTCTTCCTAGTAAATTCTACATTTGGAACATTTTATGTCAAATCACTCTCCAACACGCTGCACATCTTGCTTCACACATTACACTCCAGTCCTGGTTTCCACATGACCATAATGATGTATCATTTAGGTTCTTCTGCCACCAAACCGTGGCTAGATCGCATCCAGGAGTTTGAGTGCTGTTTAGTATAATGGGTCCTGCTTTCCTGTGGAGAGCCTAACCCCTACATACATGTCTATTGGACTTTACTCTCTATGGGCTTCAATCCACCCAGTCCTGGTTTCCCTATATCCTTTGTTATGTCTTCCGCCTTTCTTCGTTTTTGTCCCATACAAGTCTAAGTGCAGCCACATCCCTTCACTAAGGATTCACTGCATCTGCTAAATGTATTGCACTTGGCTCTCTCCATGCACCTGTACTCCTCCACAGAGCTTCTAGCTATTTTAATGTGTGCTCAGTACTCACTATATAAGTACAATTACAATTACTCCACTTCCAGCAACCGTCTTCACTACAAGACTCCATGCAAAACATTTCTGTTATGTTTTTACTGTAAGGGGTATTCCTACTTTCTGTGTGCTTTAGATATTCTTTATTACTTGACCCCTCGCTCATAATTACCTGTATTGGAGCACAGCCTTGCATTTCCCGGAGCCTTGTTTCTGCATTCAGCTCCTCTTGCTCCATTCCCTTTGTCCTCTCTTATTAGGTTTCGTAACCTGGCGAGGGGCGAAGCCCCTCCCAGATCGAAATCTGTTGTTTTTAATAGTGAGGTTAGGACAGCCTCTGTTTCCAATTGGCTAGCTCCATAAATGGAGGCTAGCCATTGGGAGGCAGAGGCTGTCAATCGCGTTTTCTCTCGAAAACGCGATTCGGGGGCGTTTCTGGTGCTTTTTTTAAGCCCCGCCCCTTTGTCCCGGGCCGCGCTGCCATTGGCTGCCGGCCCGGGACACCCCCGTGACGTCATTCCAGGGCCGCGCTGTGATTGGCTGCCGGCCGGGACACCCCCGTGACGTCAGCCAATCACAGCGCGGCCCGGGACCTGACTTGTTCGATTTGTTTTGATCAATCTCTGGGGTTTGTTTTGCTTTTGAAACTCTCCAAGACGTGGCTCTACGTGGGTTCTGGAGTAGCCCGCATCCCCAACACCCCCGGCTATTGATGGTTACCGGACCCACTGTGTGTTTCTGTATCGTTCTCTAGCTGCACAAGTGTTCTAAGCGAGGAGATCATTCAGAGACTCGCGAGCAGAGCTGGTTTAGGGTCTCTCGCTTCATGGGAGTGTGGTTCCGCTGGCAGCCTCTGTATCCTTGACTGACTGCCTGAGCCTTGCATGAAAAACGGTGCGGAATCCGATCAAAGGCCTGCTTATCTCTGTTTACGATTAAAACCACATTGTCACTGCTTTGTGTAGTGTGACACTGCGTCTTATATTTACTGGATTCACACGGCGAGCGTTGTTAGAGTTTACGATTGACTTTGCGTTTGAAATATGTTGCAGACGCAAATCTTCGTAGTCCGCTGTGTGTGATTGAATTCTGCGCTCGAAAATAACGAAGTGTGTTGAAACCGAGGGCTGTGAACTTCATCGGGTTAACATGGCATCCCTCTCTTTCCCTCTGCAGCCAGACCGTTGATCTTCTTATGCAAGAGTCGGGATGTCGTTTGGAACATCCTTCTGCCACCAAGTTCCGCAATCATGTCATGGAAGGAGAGTGGGATAAGGTAACAGCAGACTGCAGATTCCAGAGGGTGGATGGGGCCTCTATTTTAAATACCCCAATTTCTGATCTTTATTTTTAATTTTGTCTTTATAGGCAGAAAACGACCTAAACGAACTTAAATCCCTAGTCCACTCACCTCATGCAATTGTGGTAAGAGGCCCACTAGAAACGTCTCAAATATTCATTAAAAAGGTGTGCAATTAATTTGTCATGCTTCTAAAACTAATGGGTGTTTTTTGCCTTTCTATCATAATTGAAGTAAATATTGTGTTTGACTGCTGTACAATCTACTGTTTAAATATTCTGAGTGACTAAACCTGAGTTTCTAGTAATACAATTGTTAAAATTGAAAATGGTTGGTACCGGTGCATCACTGGAAGGGCACGTATATTCTGGAACGGGACCTGACATTGCAGATCCCTTGCACAACTGAATGTTCACGGTCGTGTCACACAGCTTGCTGTGCGCACGCGTTAACAATGACTGCTTTATTTCCAGAAGGGTTGGAAAGAGGGTTTGTTTATCGAGTCTTTTGTATCTATGCATGTATGTATGTTGTTTGCAGTGGTCTTTGTGCTTGGTTTGTGGAGGTGCGGTGCCCCAGTTCGCCTGCCCCCAGCTCACGGAGTTTGACAGGGAAACCTCAGTGGTGTGCGCGGCTGTCAGTCAGCACCGCTCGCTGCCTGGAGGGATCGCCCGGCCTGAGTGTAAACAATGCCTGATCAGCTGATGGCTGCTCTCCTTCAGGCTGATTCATTTGTTGTCAAACGGGCAGCTTCCTGCCAGAGAGGAGGGCGGGAGATCCTGCAGGAAGTGAAGGCGCACTAACAGATGTCTTGTCGATCAGAGCTGTTCGCTCGGCTGCTGCATCTGTTGACTAGGCCGGGCTGAGCGTGTCCAAGATGTTTTTAATCTTTCGCCTTGGCTGCGTTTGCTTTGAGACACGCCAGACTTAAAAGCGACCTTCACGGGCGCATAAAATGAAAAAGAATAGAGGGTACCCCGCCCCGAAACTTCATTCCGTTTCACGCCTGTCTGTTTTTTTTGTGGAACTTGTTGGAAGCACTGTAATTTGTATTATGCAATACATCTTAATTGGCGTGCCTTGTTTGTAGTATCATTTGAATAAACAAGTTTATAGATGTTAGCAAAATATGCGCAGACAACATGAAATAGCTAAACCGTGTGTTTTTTTTTTGTTTTGTTTACATTGTGTCTATCAGAGTATTCATAAAATAATGGCTAAACTGCGTATAAATGTTATGGGTTAACCATTCTTGTCTCAATAAGCCATGTCATTAAATCACCACCGCCTGTTTCCAAGCGCCTAGTGTAGGTGTATTTGTCCATCCACCCCTTCAATTGATAAATATTAAACGTACCTCAAAGACGAATGCTTGAAATGCATATAAAAGTTGCAGGGTACTTTTTTGCTACAGAGACATACTCTTCCTTTCAAATTAAAGGAGGGGCAGACACTCGATAAAGGCGGATGACTGCTCCACAAAAACACTGCAATCGACCTAGAAACTCAAGACGTAGTTGTGAAGGACACCAGTCAAGTCGCCAATTATGATTAGCTAAAAGTAGGTTATGTTCAGACTTCTAGTTTCGGTTTTCTCCATTTGCTCGCATGGGCCTACAAGTTCCAGAATGCGGAATGATGTAGACAAATTGTGGATTGGTTAACGGGCTAGTTTGTACACAACAGATGTATTTCTGAATATTTGCAGAAACTTAAGTGACTATTTTAAGTAGCATAATATATGCATGAAAAGTGCTCGTATTGGTTGACCCTGTACTCAGCTACACTATTTCCGTTGACAACCAGTGCTGTAGCGCGCCTAGTTGAATTCGCAACTAAATTGTTTCTTTTATTTTAACTTAGGTTATAGTTGAAATGTAATAGTACTGTGCACTTTCAGATGTTGGTATTCAAGAGGTGGAATGCGAAAGCATAAATATATTTTTAAATTTCCTTTTTTTGCTGCGTTTTCTAGTTTGTGTTTTTAAACATAAATTCATGTCATTGTAATACATGTGTTGTGTGTTACTCTGTTCAGGTCTGGCAGTTCGGATTGGACTTTACAAAACTGATTGCGCCTGTCTGGTTTCCGGCTACAGTGGCATAGTAGGAGAAAAATGATGGACTGGGGAACAACTCTAAGGGACAGCCAATGGCTGAGACACATTTATTAGTTCCTTCCTGTACCTGGTTCTTTATTCTATGTTTAGGACTTTATCTCGAATAACTGTAAATGCTGTTGTTATTTCATCTTTACAAAGAGTGGCACAGTAGTGCTAGGGAATGCCCAATGGAATTGCAGATTGTGAAGAGGCATAGTAATCCTCTTTTGCCAGTAGTGGAGCAGCTGTTTAAAGGTTAGCCTTTCTGTCCCAAAGAATATCCCACGTCGCTAACTCCAAAACACGCGTATATTGTGGAAATGGTTTTGATTTAAAATTCTAATTTGTGAAATCAGAGCAAATTAAGTGTCCATTAATTTCTCTAGTTTGTAAGATGGTTCATCCTTTTTAGGTTTCGTAACCTGGCGAGGGGCGAAGCCCCTCCCAGATCGAAATCTGTTGTTTTTAATAGTGAGGTTAGGACAGCCTCTGTTTCCAATTGGCTAGCTCCATAAATGGAGGCTAGCCATTGGGAGGCAGAGGCTGTCAATCGCGTTTTCTCTCGAAAACGCGATTCGGGGGCGTTTCTGGTGCTTTTTTTAAGCCCCGCCCCTTTGTCCCGGGCCGCGCTGCCATTGGCTGCCGGCCCGGGACACCCCGTGACGTCATTCCAGGGCCGCGCTGTGATTGGCTGCCGGCCCGGGACACCCCCGTGACGTCAGCCAATCACAGCGCGGCCCGGGACCTGACTTGTTTTTTTAGCCGTCTCTCTCCCGCTTGCCCACTGTCCGTGCCTCCTCCCTCCCTCCCTCCCACTTATAGATACACTTGTTAGGATCATATTTACATACTGTGATAGAATAGATAAATAAACAGAGGCCCATAGGCATCTAATGAAATAACTTATATGAGTAGGGTGTCAGCCCCCCTCAATCAATAACCTAATTTATTACACCATCTTACCAAGAAGCGTTCGGATAGTGTAGTAATAATGTTGAAATGTGTTGGTCATGGTTATGATGAAAACATAACAGCCCTACCAAGAGGTTTTGTTAAAAGGAAGGTCACGGCATAATGGTCTCTGAAAGTACTTTTCAAAAGAGGCAGCCTAACAATTTGCGTTATTTAAGGCCAGAAGGCACCATTCAGGTATGGCCGCCACGTTAACCTACTTGGACGAATCTAGCGAACGCGACGGAAAAGGAACTCTGCTCTCGGAAGTGACAGGCCCGCCCCATCCTCACGAGCCACCGTAGCCAATCGGGAAACGCTACGGAAGCCGGCAAGACGGCGGCCCCGCAACGCTAGCCTACAGTCGGGCCAATAATGTCCGCGATAATGGGGAGCAGGAGGGCTCAAAGAACAGCGCTAGGAACCGGGGAGGCGTACAACGCGTGGAGGGCAAACTCCGTGCTAGCGTGGAGAAGGGGGGACTACTATGAAGCGCACCAGATGTACCGCACCCTGTTCTTCAGGTAAGGCAGCTGGCGTCCTGCAACCAAAGCCTGGTCTTCCAGGGCTTTCTTTGCTCTTTAGTGGAGCAACTCACTGTCGCCAGGCCCGCCCCCTCACTCGCAATGGCCTGTTTTGCGGCTTTAGCGTTGATGTGACTTTTTGATAGGTCAGAAAGAATGTCAGTTTGAGGAAGGCCCGATTTTTTCCTCATATAGAAAGTGTCAGTTGCTTTCGCGTCCTTTAAGTCAATGGCCTACCTGTCATTGGCCTTGCTCAGTGTCACTTACGCACTGAATGCCGTGCCCTAACAGTACCGTAGACGTGTCCATATGCTTCTGTCAGCTGGGGTTTAACGCAATGTGCAATATAATATGTAAAGTTTTGGTAGGGAATGGGAGCGGAAATGCAGGTTGCCCAGCACTGACCTTTTAACCAAACCACTAAGTCAACTGTATGTTGACTTTTAATTTTAATTTTAATCCAGACCTGCAATGTTATAAACAACTCGTGTGTCCTAGAAGGTATTCTCTTGTTTGCCCAATAAAATAGATTCCTTGCGTGTGTTAACTCTGACACGAGACCGATTGAATAGTATGTGTATGTAGCTTGTCTTGGGTAAGGTTTCACTTGTGTGTACTTCTAACGCATAGAAAAGTCATTCTGTTCATCTCCATTTTTTGCCCCAAGTTATTTTAAATAGAACCAACCTTATAAAGCTAATTAATTCATTACCAGGTCTTGGAGGAATAATTCCCACGGATCTGTATAGGGTTGGCTTTATACCCGGCCCTGAGGTAGGCAGTTGAGTCCGCTATAACATGGTGGTCAACCCTTTTTTGGCAGAAGAGATATTGTCACATAATGCCACATTGGAATGCTGGGGGATCTTGGTAGTAGAAGGGGCCCCGGGGCCATACCCTTTAGTATTCAGAACATCGTTTATTGCCAAAGTTTAAGCTATTGGCATTGTAAATGGCAATGCCTTTTATTTAGGTTTTAAAACAAAAACAAAAATGAAAGGCATTATTTGCAATGTCAATAGCGCAAACTCGCGTAAATACGAAACCTATTGCATTGCAGATGCTTGTTTTTTATGTTGAAACCTTGGTTATTGTTGGAAGGCAGTGCCAGTGAGTTCCATGGTTTGGTGCCTCTTGCACCGAGATGGACTTCGCACTGTTTTTCTGTAAAAGCTTCTGTGTGTTTTCCAAGTCTCTGTGAGATTACCTGCTCCTTGCTTTACCGTTCAATGTTATACATATAGACAGAGCACTTTCTGCAGAGCAAAGAAACTAACACTTATGGTAATCGGTCAATTATTCTCTTGCTTTGTAATTTCCTATTGCAATTCCATTTGTTTACTCTACTATGTATGTGTTGCCTTCCTACTTCAATTTTAGACAGGCATTACCCCACCCAGTCCAGACTAGACTGTAGATCCCACTCAGTTCCAGCCTTATCCTCCTCCTCTTACGTTTTCAGGTACTTCCCAGAGTGTGCCAAGTTAAACCAATGCTCCAGAATTCTCTTGTTCCCAGCAGAGAGTAAGGTCTTCTAGCTGTTAGTCTAGTCCCTGCCACCGGTGGGGTCCTGACACAAACAAACCCAACCGGTAATAAACAAAATGGACTGATAAATGTGTTTTTCCTGCATCTAGAATTGTAAAGCAAGGCTATGTACCACAGAATAGGAGTAGCAAACTTAAACTGATTGTCCCAGCCTCCTATACGAATAATATACGTATGTAACGTGAACATTTAAAATTGTTCCAAAACGTCTAGGTCAGACACTTGTCAATAATATTGCTGAAGGACGTCCAAAAGATCTCCTACCTTTCTGTAGTGGCAGTCTATATTTATAGAATTAAATTGGCACAATTTCACACAAGCATCAACATTCACTAGATAAAAAGGTAAAGGGCATTGAATCTGTTTTGCAATGGGTGTAAAACAGCAACATGTGGTTTCAATTACTGGGTTGGAAGAATTTGTGTCTAATCTGTAATAGACTGGACTACAGATTAGACAACACCTGTGACCTTCAAACTATATATATGTCCCTTCAACAAGTACATTACTCCACAGAACTTTTTCATCACCAAGGATTGTGATTTGTTTAAATGTATACACTTAGATAAGTACGTCTGGTCCTCTCACTTATGGTTCTATAAATGCAGTCCTGCCAAGAGCCAGGCATCAGGAATTAGACTAACGCATTTCAGTGTGGTGCTCCGCATCACCGCACTGAAATGCAGTTACGTATAGCGCCTCAGCTTTTACTAAAGCTTGCGCTGCCTAAAACTAAACAGGAGTGGCAGCTGGCAGTACGACATGCGCGCGCTGCACTCACAGGCCTGGGGCTCGGCTGGCTGAGCTAGCAGCAGCTGCTGCAGGCAGTGCTTCAATGTATCGTGTGAGAAAAGGACATTGATTCCAGCCACTATGCAGGTGACGTCACGTCCTGCTTCCAGAGTTGAGGGAGGCTGGCTAGTGGTATTTGGGGCAAATCATGGCGCTGGCAGCAGTGCTGCCTGCACCCGGCTGCTGTGTCATGCTCAGATGTCAGCTGAGTAACAATTAAAATGAATGATCAATCCCCCGGCGCCATGGCGAATGCAATTGCCAAGGGAGACAGTCTTCACCACAGAGAGGCGAGCCAGGCCAGTGATCTTTCTTCATTCCTCAATCCCGTGCCCAGGTTGGTTCCAAGAGCACTCCCGATTACTTCAAGCAGCCGTGCTGTGCCATGTCTGTTCCAGCGTCAACGACAATCTGTCTCCTGAGGAATGGCTCTAGGCTATATGACAATGAGGTAACATGTCTCAATTCATTTCAGTATGAATAAGAGCTGGTTTAAGCTTCGCTCACCCGAAAAGGGCTAACACGGGCTGTGTCCATCGTAAACATGGGGCTAGAAAGCAAAAGATACACAATTGATGGAGGGGAATGCAAAACAAATCAAAACATTCACTCCCAGTCAAGAGATCTGGGTTAAGTCCATAATTATTTTGCTCACCATGCCACCCTAGTTTAAACCTGGCCATATGAAAATCAGTCTTGACCCTGTGCCTCATGAGAACATTCCAGCCCGAACTGCCAAGCCAGGTCCTCATTGGACCAGAAACAATCATCCTAGGACCGGTTTCGGGGTTTCACCCCTCTTCAGCCAGGATAGCTTGATTCCAGTGGCACAGTGAGCCCAGGACCCACATCTGGGCATACCTGGCACACTTGGGGCAAGAAAGCAAAAGACACACAATTGATGGACGGAATGCAGAAAAAAAATCAAAACATTCACCCCCAGTCAAGAGATCTGGGTTAAATCCATCATTCTTTTGCTCACCATGCCACCCCAGTTTGTCCCCAGTCAAGAGATCTAAGTTAAATCCATCATTCTTTTGCTTACCATGCCACCCACCCCAGTAAAAATGGGCAGCTGCAATGTCCTTACTGAGATGCAGTTAACTAACCATTTACTAAGTCAAGGTACCTTCACCCCATAAAAATATTCCTCTGGGTACCTTAGTCTATCTTACACACACACCGACCACCACCCTATTTTTCGCACAGTACCCACTCATGCATTCACCTGATGGTAATTACGATAGAAAGATCTCCGATAAAGAGCCCCTAGGCCCGTCAAGCATTGCAGCGCCGGCCTGATGAGGAGTGCCCTCTGATGACGCATGAGACCCCACCAGGGGTGTGAGGGCATTAAGATCTGACCATTCGGATCCAGGTGGTCAGCTCTGTGATTCCACCACTGACGAGGAACTACTCCACCTTTTTGGCTAGTTAACGGATTTCTAGGAGGAGCATGGGTGTAGACCCTTATTAAATATTGAGCTTTTCATCCCTCTGTTGATGAAATAGGCTTACTGAGATGCAGCCATAAAATTTACTAATAGAGAAACACTTTACAAAAATCCTGATCAGCAGTCCACTGCAGGTCTCAAGTTTGGTCACCTCACTGCTGAATATATTGTAATTGTCTTGTAATGGTCTTAAGAGGCGTGCTTTCCTGAATTCATTAAGTTGGAACGAAATGTGATTTGTGGACATTTAAAGACATTTTAGTTCAGCAAATACTGAACAGCGGGTACAACATTTTTTGACAGCCCGGTGTTCCTTGCGCAGTTTCAAAAACACTGAGGCTGCCAGCATCATGTGTATGGGAATGAAGCTGCTCTTGAGCTGGCCATCAGCGCGTCCGTCGCTGCAAGTTAATTTCAATTATGTGTACGCCTAGGGTTATATAAAGCGCTATAGAAAACTGCAAAGGATAAATAAACGTGTAACTTGGAGACCGAACGTCAGAATGCTAAACTTAAACACCATGAGGCCTGCTGCACTAGATAGCCGGAGGCCTTCTGAGCAGCAAAAGCCTTAAACTGGAGCAAACAGTCAGAAGCAGGGGTCTTGAGCACGAGGAGTCTGATCCACGGGGTTAATAATGCCAAATCGGAGGCGTGCTGCAAACAGCGTTTGAGGCCTGGGCGCACTGTATGCAGACTGAAGCCTGCTACACACAAACATCCATCCTCATGTAGGCCGAGTCAGAGAGATGAGGCCTGAGGCATGCTATCCATGCACACAGACGCAAGCCTCCTGCACGCACACAGCACTGCACACAGCTACACAGTTCACACAGACGCAAGCCTCCTGCACGCATACAGCATCACACGGCTGTAGACTCTGTGGTGCCCACTGCTACACACAGAACAAACTTGCAGTCTATAATACAAAGACAGTAAGGCCTGCTGCCAAAAGGCAGCGCCATGACTACTGGATAGCTTGAAGACTTCTGCACACAGAGTCGAGACCTGATACCCGAAGTGCTCCGAGTCAGGCAGAGAAGCCTAGGGGACACCGAACTCACCAGTCACTAGTCTGTCTCCAGTCTGCAAAGTTGCGTCACTAATTTAATTTACTTTTAGGAGATCGTGTGGGACGAATTTCTGATATTTTTAGGTTTCCCTCGTCTTCATTGATTGATTTTGCTTGTGAGAAATTGTTACTCAGTCATTGAAATGCCAATCAAATTATGAAAAAGTCACATATGGCAGCTTCGCAGCTATGTTAATGACAATTAGCAGACCTGTGCCTCAGGGGTGTAGCTTAGTCAGCGAGATTGGTGTGGGGGGTTATTCTCAAATTTCCCAACTAAAAAAGCAGTGATCTGCAGAGTGAAGAGGTGAGTATACCGAGGTTCGGGATGGATTATGTCCATGAGAAATAGGGTCTGTACTGATTTGCATTAGGTGGGCCTCTGTCTAGAGTGGCACAGTGGGTGAAAAACGATGATTTGAAATGCTACCCTGAACAATTGCCACTGGTTAGACTATTTGCAAGCATTTATTTTTTCATCTTTTTGGTGACTGCAAATAGTGGGCCTGGAAATGTGGAACTGGTGCAGCTTTCCAAGCCTACTACTGACAATATTTGTGAATTCCAAAAAAGTAGTCATGAAATGTGTGGCATGTATATTGTACAACAATGTAAAAAATATGATACAATCTCTTCAAAATTCAAAAAAGTATATATTTCTTTAACATGTAGAAGTGTTCCATTTTAGTACATCCTATTATATCACTGCATAAACGGATATTTATAACAAGTGATGGTTTTTAGAAACATTCATGGTTTGCTTCCGACCAACGATGCCATTAGTGAAAGAGGCAAGTCAGTAGTCAAATAAATGCAAAACATGGCCTAGATACTTATTACAGAAGGAGCAACATTACAGTCTATTAAATCAAATACAAGAGGTGCTTCTACAGCACACATCCTGAACTAAAGTAACAAGCATTTGCAATGCAATAGGTTGCGCATTACTAAAAGTATGAGCCATCGGTGTTGCATTATTATTTGCAACGCCAATAGCTCATACTTTCAGTAATGCAAGACCAAGTGCATTGCAAATGCTTGCGTGGTGAGCCAGGAACCAGCATTCAGTGCAGTACTGCAAGCTGCTCCTAGAGGTCCCTAAGGAGCAAGGCACCAGCACTGCATGGCTAAGTGCAGTACTGCATGTCTAGGTGCAGTACTGCAAGCTGCTCCTAGAGGTCCATAGTGAGCAAGGCACCAGCACTGCAAGTCTACAAAGTTGGAGTTATTGGCATTATAAATGGTAATGTTCTTTACCTAGCTATGTTGCAGGGTGCAGTACCATATGTGGCCAAACGAGGACTTCTTTTGGTTACATATGGTACTGCACCCTGCGGAAGATATGGTAAATCCATCCTACTTATAATGCTTTGCATGAAAGACAGTTCTACAAGTTCATTCAAATATAGCTATGTCCATATATACAATTAGTAGCTTTGAAATGTGACAATAATTATTACATTAATTTCAGATTAGGTTGTACTTTGTGTGGAGCTGATGAAGGGAAATGTATAGACGTCTCGTATAAATGTGAGATGTTCTAGTGAGTGAAGTAACCAATGCCAGCCTAGCTTAGGACCAGGTGTATGCCCTGCATGAAGCCTTTTAGGAAAATAGTTCCTTAAGGCTGTAATTAAAACCCAGGGAGTAACAAGACATGTAACAGGGGAGGGATCCTTAGTGGAGATTATAAGAAGAGACAAGATGATACTAAGGTGGGACTACTAAGCCTATTGACCAATGAAAAGCCACCATTTACAAAGGACAGGAGCCAAATAAAAAGATGGGTGGAGAGACAGCTCTGCCTAGGTAAGACCTAAAAAGTGTGCTCCTGTGTGATAACAGAGTAAGAGGAGAGACCCTGTGAAATAAAATATGTTCATAGGATAACACATTTTGGAGAAGGCTATCTGGTTTCACATTTTGAAATCCAGCCACCAGATGGGTATCTCCGTCACTCTCTCTCGTTCCTGTTTATATTGAAGGTCACGGTTTTGTCTTTCATTCATAGCTCATAACGAGAAACACCTACACAGAGATGGAAAGCCCGTCTCAGGGCCTTCAGACCCAAAACCAAGCCAAGAATGAATTTATTTGGAGAATGTAACACCCCAAACACCCTATCCCAAAGCTACACTCCTGCTGTGCTCCAACATACTCAGTGCAGTATCCTAACCAAAGTGCAAACATTGACTTTGCTTTGGCACACAAAGACAGTCATACAGACGTATTCTGGGACAGAAGGGCTCATTGAAAAAGCCAAACTTTAAATTCCAGCAAACAAAGCACATTAACAAAACCAGTGGGTCAGGTCAGGGAAGGAAAATGGGACAAAGCCAATTATATTCCTTTATATCGCATATTTATTTGCTATTTGCATACAGTTGTTGCGGTTTTTATTGACCAAATAAAGTTTACTCCTACTAAAAATTAATGCATTTGCACAAAGACACAGAATAGGGACAGATGCACACGAAGGCATACAAACATCGAGCCATACCCACAGAAAGCCTTGCACACACAAATCAACACAGACAACTGTGCACAGAGGCCAACAAGTGTAACGGCATATGCAGATGTATATGCCTTTGCTGAAAACAAAACACAAATAAACACAGACAACACGAATGCCAGTACACATTGAGTCACTACCAACATAAGCAGGATGGATGCACTCGCGGGGCAGAATAGATTTAGTGACGGTGGATACATGGAATACTTGGACGAAAGTGATAGGGCTGCCTCGATGGATGGCTTAAGTGAGAGAGCAGATAAAAAGCATGGTGATGCGAAAATGAAATGATATCGGTGTGCGATTGGGAAGGTGGCTGTGCAGGGGGAGCAAACGGATGTAAAAGGGTGTGCGCATAGTTATAGAAATAAATGCATTTTGGTGAACGAACGACAGTATATGAGTGCACTGAATGCATATGTATGTGTTTAACGAATGCAAGGATGTGGGATGAATGAGTCAAGAGAAAACGCTATATAATATATTAGCGCCGATGGAGTACTTGTTTTCGAGCTGAATTGATTGGATTGTGTGAAAATCATGGTAAAGAACGGATGACCTCATATGTGTGACTCAGTACATAAATTAACAAACAGACGTGAGCTACGCTGACCACCTGTCCACTACTTACACAGTTCGTCCTCAACTCAGCCTCCCGTTTGACATGCGTAGCAGAGCCTTTACCGTCATTTGTTGAAATGTTAGCACTTCCGGGCGGCACAACAACCAATCCCAAGTCTAAACATGTTCTGGCAGGCGTTCAGGAGTGGGTGATACTGTAAAGTGTAAGATGGCCTATGATTGGAGCATTGTGAATGTAGCAACCAATTCACGGGCGCCATTTAGAATTCAGATTTACTTATTGGCTGTGGTGCTCGCGCACGTTCCTTTGTTGAAACGTTTCTCTTTAAATTCGGCCGGTTCAGTAGTAGTGCCAGGTTGGAGACAGCGGGGTTTAGCTAGAGAGATGCAGATTATGTGAGTTAGTCACACGTAGGATTGCGATAGTGTTTCGGACAGGTGGGAAAGGCTGCTACCTGCATTACTAGATAGGAAGAAGGCTGGGAGGGAGAGCAGCTCTGAGTAGGGCCCCAGGCGATGAGAGTGACCCATGGTTTAACCCAGTAACGATCGTTTTTCATTTTTTATTGATATTCAGGCATGTCTTTTGGCCTGAGGCCGAGCCTGCCAGTCAAAGCTAGCGAGGCGGTGACATGGTGGGATGCGGGGCGGTTAGTTGTGTAAGGCACACAGCTACTACGTTTTTGATTTGTATGTCATAGTTTCTGTGCTGTGGGTGACATCTGAATTCCTTATGTGTGACCCACCCCGTGCGTGACATAATTATGAGTCATAATCAAATGCAGAAATCAGGAACTAGATCCAAATATGGAGCATGAATAATGTGAGTCTTCCCTACCAAGACTCAGAGCTAAAGTCTGTGTCACTTCCATAATGAGCCCTATAGCCATGTATCAAAATACACAGTATAAATCACAGTCGGCATAAGGTGAGGAAAATGTTATGTATGCACAGCAAAATGCAACTCCTAATACCCTCACCTCCTATGTATAATTGTTAGATCCCGTTTTCCCCAATGTCTTCAGATGTGACATCTAATTACATGTGAAACAATGTCCTAAAATGAATGGGCTCTGAGCATTGAGCAGGCAGAACACTGAACAGCAACATTTTGGAACATTCTGGAGCTAATAAAGAACAACCTCTTATTCAAGTGAGATGACGGGATCATGACACACATTACATTCAATAACATCTCCGTGCATAATTTGCTGGGTATGGAGACAGTTAAAAAATATAAACACGTTTGAGTTTCAAAATGGAGTCATGGACTGGTTTGACTAATCTAAGGAAAATGCAATACTATAATGTACGGCAAATGGATTGCAGTTGCAAATCATTCATGCAACCAAGTAGTCATAATTCATTATTCCCAATATTTGTGGAGAAGCGTGGCTCAATGGTTAGAGCGGCAGACCCTAATGCAGAAGTCTGGCCCGGGATCAGAGTTCAATTCTCACCTCGGCGGCTCTTGGACTCAATCTCCCCGGACCTGATAATTCTCGCCTCGGTGCCTAGTCTAATCATGGGTCCCACTCTGTGACCCTGGACAATAGCTTGCTTAATCTCCACAACGGCCTCGGCGGCTCTTGGACTCAATCTCCCCAGACCTGATAATTCTCGCCTCGGTGCCTAGTCTAATCATGGGTCCCACTCTGTGACTCTGGGCAATAGCTTGCTTAATCTCCACAACGGTCCCAGCAGCGCTTGGATGCCTGGCTTCACCTTGGGGGTGCCCAGGAGTGGACATTTCACATGGAATAGCCAGGAAGGGTTCCACAGCGGTATGAGTGCAGCGCCGGGACACCCCGTTGCGTGGGCAGCCGTGCGCTTTACAAATACACCACATTTACATTTATTATTCTAACATAAGCATGAATAGTAGACATGAATTATTTTGCTATTATATCATTTAATTTCAGACATGACCCCCTTCATGTAATGAAGTGTTTTTCACGAAGCTTTAAAGCATCCACAGTGCTCCTCAAGTGTGTATTTGTGGTCAGTATGCTACTTCTCTTTTGTAAAATGTTCATCGTTGAAGCAAACTAAATGATTCCAAATTTGTTGTACAGTTGAACTTATTTAAGGTCCATGTTGTAGCAATGGCTGATCTTGGTCTCATTTGAAAATACTATTATTACTTGAGTGTAGGCGGTAGTAAACCTGTACAAAAGGGGGTGGTGATGGACGGAGCCTCTGAATCAATCAAACACTCACACCCAGTCAAAAGATCTGGGTTTAATCCATCACCGTTCTTTAGCCCACTCTGCCACCCCAGTTCAGACATGGCTATATGCAAATCAGTCTGACCCTGTGCCTCATGGGAACAGTCCAGCCCGAACTGCCAAGCCATGTCTTCCCTGGACCGGAAACAAGCTTCAGAGGACCGGTTTCTGGCATTCCAGCCGTCTTCAGCCCGGCTTGCTTGAATCCAGTGGCAAAGTGAGCAAGGGACTCACATCTGAGCATACCCTGCCACACTTATGGCGGCCAAAAGCGGTACAAAAGGGGGTGGTGATGGACGGAGCATCTGAATCAATCAAACACTCACACCCAGTCAAAAGATCTGGGTTTATTCCATCACCGTTCTTTAGCCCACTCTGCCACCCCAGTTCAGACATGGCTATATGCAAATCAGTCTGACCCTGTGCCTCATGGGAACAGTCCAGCCCGAACTGCCAAGCCATGTCTTCCCTGGACCGGAAACAAGCTTCCGAGGACCGGTTTCTGGCATTCCAGCCATCTTCAGCCCGGCTTGCTTGAATCCAGTGGCAAAGTGAGCAAAGGACTCACGTCTGAGCATACCCTGCCACACTTATGGCGGCCAAAAGGGGGTGGTGATGGACGGAGCATCTGAATCAATCAAACACTCACACCCAGTCAAAAGATCTGGGTTTAATCCATCACCGTTCTTTAGCCCACTCTGCCACCCCAGTTCAGACATGGCTATATGCAAATCAGTCTGACCCTGTGCCTCATGGGAACAGTCCAGCCCGAACCTACCAACTCTGCGACTGGTTGATCATTCTTCATAAAACACACTGAAGAACAGTAACTTCATACTCTGCAATGTAGGTAGAATGTAAATGTATGCATTTATTTTGTGGTCACAAAACGAAAAGCCCGCTGACCAAGGTTCCCATGGCAGTTTCTAATAAAATGGAGCTCCCCAAAACCTAGACTGTCCTAAATGTATAGACTGTACCTATAATAGAAACCTTTGACAGAAATTACTGCTGTACCAGAGATAGTGTTGCTGTTCGGGATGGCATTCAAAACTTTTCCTTTCTACAAACCTTGGTATATATGTGACTACAGACCAAGACCTCTTTCATAATCATAATTTGCTAGACCCCGTGCAATTACTTCAAAGAGACATGAAGCACTGGAGATTGTTACCACTCTCCTTACTGGGTTGAGCAACTGTCGGATCTCAACCCCCAATCAGCTCTTAACAGCGACGACAATCTAATTCTAGGCGACCTCAACCTCAGATGGAACGAATCCAATAACCCGCTGATTCAATCTCTCAACTCCCTTCTGCAAGCCAACGATCTGATCCAACACTGCTCAGAGGAAACGCACTACAGAGGAGCGACCCTGGATGCCATCATTGCGAACAAAAATGCAATCTCGATTGATCACATCATCCCGGTAGACTGGTCAGACCACCACATCATTCTCTTTCATATTATTCAGCCGGCCCTATCCCTCCCACCCACCCAAGCCCCCCCTAAGTGGGTCAGGAACACTTCCAGAATCCCCCGAGACAAGCTAGAAGAAGGTCTCAGCTCACTCCTCCCAAACACGAAGGTGTCCCTCTCAACCTCAGATCTCACCTCGCTCTACCATTCCAACCTCGAGCTCGCCCTGGATCAGCTGGCACCTCTGAAACTAAAAAAAACCCAGAAGCATCCCCTCCAGGTCTTGGTTCTCGACTGACATTAATGAAGAAAGAAGACATCTAAGATCCTTGGAAAGAACCTGGAGGACCAACCCTACCGCCCTCCATCGGGACCAACTCAAGACAGCTCGCAAAAACTATTATACCCACATCAAAAGCAAAAAGTCATCCTTCTGCTCCGCCCTAGATAATGGCAAAAACCGTCCCAAAGAACTCTTCGACATCATCAGGAACCAAACTTCCATCCCTAAGGCAGCCAACCTAGTAGCATCCAAGACCTTGTGCGAAAACTTTGCTAGTTTCTTCAATAAAAAAATCGCCAAAATTGATCGCTCATTGAGCACGAATACAACACCCAACCTCAACCCCCCAGTAACCCCGTCTATCCGCTGGTCATCCTTCCAGCCGATTAAGGAAGAATTGATAAGCAATCTTATCGCTGCCGCTAAACCCTCATCTCATTCCCTCGATCAACTGCCCTCGAGACTGACAAAGGATATGAAGCTCACTCTAGCCCCTATCTGGGCAAAGATCATCAACAGCTCCTTGAACGAGGGCTTCATCCCGACTGCCTCAAACTAGGGCAAGTCACACCTCTTCTAAAAAAAACCTGGCCTTGATCTCATTGACCTGAACAACTTCCGCCCGGTCTCAAACCTTCCGTTCCTAGCCAAAATTCTTGAAAGATGCGTGCTTTCACAATTAACCCAACATCTTGAGAATTCCAATCTATTGGACCCTCACCAGTCAGGGTTCAGGAAGGGCTGCAGTACTGAAACCGCAATCCTAAATGTCCTAGATGATCTGCACATGTCACTCGACTCCAACCAATGCAGCCTTCTCATCCTCCTTGACCTCTCGGATGCGTTCGACACTGTGGCTCATACCCTCTACTTAATGCCCTCCAAGAGAGAGTGGGCATCGAAAAGACAGTCTCCTCTTTTCTTAACAACCGCACCCAAAAATAAAGATCAACAGCTTCGAATCTGACCCCCTCCCCGTCAGCAGAGGAGTCCCTCAAGGGTCAGTACTCTCTCACAACTCTTCAACATCTACATGGAACCCCTCACCTCACTTCTAAGGAACTCCAACATCCCCTTCCACCTCTACGCAGATGACACACAACTATATTTGAAAACCACCTCGATAGCAGACATTCACAGACTAAACGCGACACTCATGGAGGTCCAACAGTGGCTCACAGCCAACCACCTCAAACTGAATGAAGAAAAACAGAAGTTCTCCTAATACCGAACAAAGATGAAAAGCCACAAATAGTGGAATGGCTCAAAGCCTTACATGCTCTCAATGTCTCTCTGACACCAACAAACTCCGCAAAATCCCTAGGAATCACCCTCGACTCCAAACTGAACATGAACAAACACATCTCTAAAACCGCCAAAAGCGCGTTCCTGAACCTGAAACTTCTATACAAAATTAAACCCTTCCTCCCCCCCAAAGACCTGAAACAGGCCACCCAGGCACTTGTGCTTTCCAGAATAGACTATGGCATCGCAGTGCTGACGGGAACTGCCAAGGCGCACCTGGGACCTCTCACCTCCACCCTCAACGCAGCAGCAAGAATGGTCACAGGAACAAAGAAATTTGACCACACCTCCCCAGCACTCAAAGAACTGAAATGGCTCCCGATTGATCAACGAGCCAACTTCCGCACAGCTTGCCTCATTCATAAAGCCCTGCATACAGGCAAACCGGAATACCTGGCTTCCAAACTCAAAAGGGCGGGTCAGTCCAGGAACCTCAGAAGCTCCAACACACTTTTACTCATCCCTCTGAAATCACAGAAACGAAAAACCTCAAATAAATCCTTTGCGGGGAATGCCCCCAGGATCTGGAACTCCATCCCCCCCATATCAGAATGACTGCCTCCTTCCCGCAATTCAAATCGCTACTCAAAGCCTTCCTTCCTTGAACACTCTGGTGCCTAAGGAGAGCCTCATGCGTGACGGTGGAAGTCCGCTTTCTATCTGAGCCTAGAGCCGGTTGATTCACTCCAGATCTCCGTCCCTTATTCCGCTCAAGTTACTGTCGCACAGACTCTATTTCCTGCTTGTTTTTTTTTTTTGCCTCTGCTGCATATCTGTATTTGCTGTGAAGCGCTCTGATACCTCCGGGTCCAGTTAGCGCTATACAAAACTTTAATAAATAAATAAATAAATTAAAATGATGGCGCTTCCAAGATTTCTCTATGCGCTACAGAATATGCCATACTGAGTGCAAGAGTCTTATTTCAGAGCAATAGAAAATGAGGTTAGAGCCCTGCTGTGGGACGGGAAACCTCAGAGGATAGTCACGCAAAAGCTTGTGAGGGGGTGGTAAGGCGGCTTCGCATTACCTAATACACAGGTTCACTACTGTGCAGAGCAATTAGTGGTTATTAATCAGTGGGTGCACCACCCACCTATCGAATGGACAGGTAGGTCGCTCCCCCTCCGCACAGCACCGCCTGTGCCTCCCTGCCCAGCTGCCGCTGCTGAGGAACTTCGAGGTCCTCCTCCACCCGCAGGCTACCACCTGCACCTCATTGCTGGTGGCCAGTGGTAGGCCGTAGGTTTGCTCATCCTCCATTATATTGCCTGTATTTTCTTTCATTGCCCCCGTTGTAGTGACTGCATTTTCATTGTTGTGTCTGTGACTGCTGTTGTCTGTCTCCCCCGCTGCCTGTACGTGGTCTGTGCCTGTTCTCTCCCTCTGTTCCCCTCGCTGCCCCCGTGTCCCTCTGCCCGTTTTTGCCTACTGTTGCTTAGCTGCCCCTGCATTTCTGTGACCTTTCTACCTTCTGTGCCAACTCGTTTCCCCTCGTTTTTTGTGACCTTTCTGCCCTTTCTTGCAACCTTTGTGCCTCTGTGCCACTAATTTCCTCCTGTTTTTTGTGATCTTTCTGCCCTTTCTTGTGACCTTTCTGCCTTCTGTGCCACTCGTTTCCCCCCGTTTCTTGTGACCATTCTGTCCTCTGTGCCACCTGTTTCCCCCCGTTTTTCTGCCCTTTCTTGTGACCTTTGTGCCACTGTGCCACTCGTTTCTCCCGTTTTTTGTGACCTTTCTACCCTTTCTTGGGACCTTTCTGCCCTCTCTGCCACTCGTTTCCCCCGTTTTTTGTGACCTTTCTGCCCTTTCTTGTAACCTTTGTGCCTCTGTGCCACTTGTTACCCCCCCGTTTTTGTGACCTTTCTGCCCTTACTTGGGACCTTTCTGCCTTTTGTGCCACTCGTTTCCCCCCGTTTTTTGTGACCTTTCTGCCCTTTCCTGTGACCTTTCTGCCTTCTGTGCCACTTGTTTCCCCCGTTTTTTGTGACCTTTCTGCCCTTTCTTGGGACCTTTGTGCCTCTGTGCCACTTGTTTCCCCCGTTTTTTCTGACCTTTCTGCCCTTTCTTGTGACATTTGTGCCTCTGTGCCACTCGTTTCCCCCCTGTTTTTTGTGACCTTTCTGCCCTTTCTTGGGACCATTCTGCCCTCTGTGCCACTCATTTCCCCCCGTTTTTTCTGACCTTTCTGCCCTTTCTTGTGACGTTTCTGCCTCTGTGCTACTCGTTTCCCCCTGTTTTTTGTGACCTTCTTGCCCTTTTTTGTGACCTTTCTGCCTTCTGCGCCACTCATTTCCGCCATTTTTTGTGACCTTTCTGCCCTTTCTTGGGACCTTTGTGCCTCTGTGCCACTCAGTTCACCCTGTTTTTTGTGACCTTTCTGCCCTTACTCCGGACCTTTCTGCCTTCTGTGCCACTCATTTCCGCCCGTTTTTTGTGAACGTTCTGCCCTTTCCTGTGACCTTTCTGCCTTCTGTGCCACTCGTTTTCCCCCACTTTTTGTGACCTTCCTGCCCTTTCTTGTGACGTTTCTGCCTCTGTGCCCCTCGTTTCCCCCTGTTTTTGTCTGACCTTTCTGCCCTCTGTGCCACTCGTTTACCCACATTTTTTCTGACTTTTCTGGCCTTTCTTGGGACCTTTGTGCCCTCTGTACCACTCGTTTCCCCCCGTTTTTTGGGACCTTTCTGCCCTTTCTTGTGACCTTTGTGCTCTGTGCCACTCGTTTCCCCCCGTTTTTTCTGACCTTTCTGCCCTTTCTTGTGACCATTGTGCCTCTGTGCCACTCGTTTCCCCCCGTTTTTTCTGACCTTTCTGCCCTTTCCTGTGACCTTTGGGTCTCTGTGCCACTCGTTTCCCCCTGTTTCTTCTGACCTTTCTGCCCTTTCTAGTGACCTTTGTGCCCTCTGTGCCACTCATTTCCCCCCGCTTTCTCTGACCTTTCTGGCCTTTCTTGGGACCTTTGTGCCCTCTGTGACACTCGTTTCCCCTCGTTTTTTTCTGACCTTTCTGCCCTTTCTTGTGACCTTTAGGCCTCTGTGCCACTCGTTTCCCCTCGTTTTTCTGACCTTTCTGCCCTTTATTGGGACCTTTGTGCCTCTGTGCCACTCATTTCCCCCCGTTTTTTGTGACCTTTCTGCCATTTCTTCGGACCTTTGTGCCTCTGTGCCACTCATTTCCCCCTGTATATTTGTGACCTGTTGCCGTTTTTGTGACCTTTCTGCCTTCTGTGCCACTCGTTTCCCCTGCGTTCTGTGCCACTCATTTCCCCCCATTTTTGGGACCTTTCTGCACTTCCTTGGGACCTCTGTGCCACTCATTTCCCCCTATATATTTGTGACCTGTTGCCGTTTTTGTGACCTTTCTGCCTTCTGTGGCACTTGTTTCCCCTGTCTTCTGTGCCACTCGATTCCCCCCTCAATTGTTGTGCCCTTTTGCCTTCTGTTTCCTTAGTCGCCCCTCGCCGCTGCGGCCCCGCCCCCTGACTGCCCATTTGCTGCCCCCACTTCCCGCCTCCCCACTGCTCCTCCCTCCCACCTCCCCATATAGGCCGGCCACTGCGCGGTGAGGAGAGCGACCCTTGACCCTTTCAGGTAGGTCGCTCCCCCTCCGCACAGCACCGCCTGTGCCTCCCTGCCCAGATGCCGCTGCTGAGGAAGTTCGAGGCCCTCCTCCACCCGCAGGCTACCACCTGCGCCTCATCCCTGGTGGCCAGTGGTAGGCCGTAGGTTTGCTCATCCTCCATTGTATTGCCTGTATTTTCTTTCATTGCTTCCATTGTAGTGACTGCCTTTTCATTGTTGTGTCTGTGACTGCTGTTGTCTGTCTCCCCCGCTGCCTGTACGTGGTCAGTCCCTCTGTTCCCCTCGCTGCCCCGTGTCCTTCTGCCCGTTTTTGCTTACTGTTGCTTAGCTGCCCCTGCATTTCTGTGACCTTTCTACCTTCTGTGCCAACTCGTTTCCCCTTGTTTTTTGTGACCTTTCTGCCCTTTCTTGCAACCTTTGTGCCTCTGTGTCACTCATTTCCTCCCGTTTTTTGTGATCTTTCTGCCCTTTCTTGTGACCTTTCTGCCTTCTGTGCCACTCGTTTCCCCCCATTTTTTGTGACCTTTCTGTCCTCTGTGCCACCTGTTTCCCCCCGTTTTTCTGCCATTTCTTGTGACCTTTGTGCCTCTGTGCCACTCGTTTCTCCCGTTTTTTGTGACCTTTCTACCCTTTCTTGGGACCTTTCTGCCCTCTGTGCCACTCGTTTCCCCCCGTTTTTTGTGACCTTTCTGCCCTTTCCTGTGACCTTTCTGCCCTTTCTTGTGACCTTTGGGCCTCTCTGCCACTTGTTTCCCCCCCCCGTTTTTGTGACCTTTCTGCCCTTACTTGGGACCTTTCTGCCTTTTGTGCCACTTGTTTCTCCCCTTTTTTGTGACCTTTCTGCCCTTTCTTGGGACCTTTGTGCCTCTGTGCCACTTGTTTCCCCCGTTTTTTCTGACCTTTCTGCCCTTTCTTGTGACCTTTGTGCCACTGTGCCACTCGTTTCCCCCCTGTTTTTTGTGACCTTTCTGCCCTTTCTTGGGACCTTTCTGCCCTCTGTGCCACTCGTTCCCCCCCGTTTTTCTGACCTTTTTGCCCTTTCTTGTGACGTTTCTGCCTCTGTGCTACTCGTTTCCCCCTGTTTTTTGTGACCTTCTTGCCCTTTCTTGTGACCTTTCTGCCTTCTGTGCCACTCGTTTCCGCCATTTTTTGTGACCTTTCTGCCCTTTCTTGGGACCTTTGTGCCTCTGTGCCACTCATTTCACCCTGTTTTTTGTGACCTTTCTGCCCTTACTCCGGACCTTTCTGCCTTCTGTGCCACTCATTTCCGCCCGTTTTTTGTGAACTTTCTGCCCTTTCCTGTGACCTTTCTGCCTTCTGTGCCACTCGTTTTCCCCCATTTTTTGTGACCTTTCTGCCCTTTCTTGTGACGTTTCTGCCTCTGTGCCACTCGTTTCCCCCTGTTTTTGTCTGACCTTTCTGCCCTCTGTACCACTCGTTTCCCCCCGTTTTTTGGGACCTTTCTTGTGACCTTTGTGCCTCTGTGCCACTCGTTTCCCCCCGTTTTTTCTGACCTTTCTGCCCTTTCTTGTGACCTTTGTGCCTCTGTGCCACTCGTTTCCCCCCGTTTTTTCTGACCTTTCTGCCCTTTCTTGTGACCTTTGGGCCTCTGTGCCACTCGTTCCCCCCTGTTTCTTCTGACATTTCTGCCCTTTCTAGTGACCTTTGTGCCATCTGTGCCACTCGTTTCCCTCCGTTTTCTCTGACCTTTCTGGCCTTTCTTGGGACCTTTGTGCCCTCTGTGCCACTCGTTTCCCCTAGTTTTTTTCTGACCTTTCTGCCCTTTCTTGTGACCTTTAGGCTTCTGTGCCACTCGTTTCCCTCAGTTTTTTCTGACCTTTCTGCCCTTTATTGGGACCTTTGTGCCTCTGTGCCACTCGTTTCCCCCTGTTTTTTGTGACCTTTCTGCCATTTCTTGGGACCTTTGTGCCTCTGTGCCACTCATTTCCCCCTGTATATTTGTGACCTGTTGCCGTTTTTGTAACCTTTATGCCTTCTGTGCCACTCGTTTCTCCTGCCTTCTGTGCCACTCATTTCCCCCCATTTTTGGGACCTTTCTGCCCTTCCTTGGGACCTTTGTACCTCTGTGCCACTCATTTCCCCCTATATATTTGTGACCTGTTGCCGTTTTTGTGACCTTTCTGCCTTCTGTGCCACTCGTTTCCCCTGTCTGCTGTGCCACTCGTTTCCCCCTCAATTGTTGTGCCCTTTTGCCTTCTGTTTCCTTCGTCGCCCCTTGCCGCTGCGGCCCCGTCCCCTGACTGCCCATTTGCTGCCCCCACTTCCCGCCTCCCCACTGCTCCTCCCTCCCACCTCCCCATATAGGCCGCCCACTGCGCGGTGAGGAGAGCGAACCTTGACCCTTTCAGGTAGGTCGCTCCCCCTCCGCACAGCACCGCCTGTGCCTCCCTGCCCAGATGCCGCTGCTGAGGAAGTTCGAGGCCCTCCTCCACCCGCAGGCTACCACCTGCGCCTCATCCCTGGTGGCCAGTGGTAGGCCGTAGGTTTGCTCATCCTCCGTTGTATTGCCTGTATTTTCTTTCATTGCTCCCATTGTAGTGACTGCATTTTCATTGTTGTGTCTGTGACTGCTTTTGTCTGTCTCCCCCGCTGCCTGTACGTGGTCAGTGCCCATTCTCTCCCTCTGTTCCCCTCGCTGCCCCCGTGTCTCTCTGCCCGGTTTCCCTTTCAGCTCCCCTCACTGCCCCTGTGTCTCTCTGCCCGGTTTTTCCTTCTGCTCCCCTCGCGGCCCCCGTGTCTCTCTGCCCGTTTTTGCCTTCTGTTGCTTAGCTGCCCCTGCATTTTTGTGACCTTTCTGCCTTCTGTGCCACTCGTTTCCACCCGTTTTTTGTGACCTTTCTGCCCTTTCTTATGACCTTTTGCCTTCTGTGCCACTCGTTTCCCCCCGTTTTTCTGTGACCTTTTTGCCCTTCCTGTGACCTTTTGCCTTCTGTGCCACTAGTTTCCCCCTGTAATCTTGTGACCTTTTTGCCTTTTTTTTACCTTTCTGCCCTCTGTGCCATTCGTCCCCCCCTCAATTGTTGTGCTCTTTTGCCTTCTGTTTCCTTCATCGCCCTCACTGCCCCCGCCATTGCGTCCCCTGCGGCTCTGCCCCCTTGACTGCCCATTCGCTGCCCCATCCTCCCGCCTCCCAGCTGCTCCTCACCCCCACCTCCCCATACATGCCTGCGACTGCGCAGTCGCGCCGCTGGCGCGCGGCAAGCCCGTCCGCGCCCAGCGCCAGATCCCCTGGCCCCAGCACCCACCATGACGACCGCCGCCACTACGACACCAGCACTCTGCACACTCTCAACCCCGGACGGACCCACAACTGCTTCAAGGCTGCCCCAAAACGCACACACGGTCCCTTCACCTGCCGGAACTGCAGCTACACCAGCCACAGAGCGGACGAACCACCCGCCAAGAAAGACCTCAACCACCTCCAATGCATACTACTGAACACCCGCTCAACACAACCTCCCCGGACGTCGCCTTCCTCACAGAGACCTGGTCGAACAACTCCTCCGCACATGACATCGCCATAGCCATCCCAGACGGCTACAAGATCACCCACAGAGACCGCACCAACAGAGTCGGAGGAGGAATCGCCATCGACATCGTCCACAAGAACAGCATCAGGGTCTCGACTAGCACAGGTGATGCGCTCAGCACCGCCGAACACATGCATTTCCAGATCCACACAGACCCCAACTCCACCCTCAGAGGCACCCTTGTCTACTGACCCCCGGACCGTGCCCCCAGGTCAGCGACTCCGTCTCTGACTTCATCATTCCGCACCCAACAGATCCTCCACCGCCGCTGGAGCAAAATCACCGAAGACCAACTACCTTCAAAACTTGGTCTCAGCTCACCCACCGAACCCTCCAACACCGACGTAGCAGCCCACAACCTCAAACGATGGATCGAGGACTGCGCCAACATCCTCACCCCGCTGAAGAACCCCCCCCCCCACAGAGACACCAGCAAGAGGGCCAGCTGGTTCACTGCAGAACTCCTAGATTCCAAGCAAGCCTGGCGGAAACTAGAGAAGAAATGGCACAGTGAACAAACTCCGGACAGCCACGCAGCACACAAGGACGCCGTCTGCAACCACCACCACCTCATCAGGGCTGCCAAGAAGACCTCCTTCAAAGACTGCCTCTACAACAATGCACACAACAGCAAGTAGCTCTTCAACATCGTGAAGGAACTCTCCAACCCCAGTTCCAATATCAACGTCATCCCGCCGTCGCAAGCCCTGTGCGACTCCCTCGCCACCTTCTTCCACCGCAAGATAGCAGACATCCACGACAGCTTCAACACCCAGACAGCCCAAACAGACAGCAACACAACAGACCCTCCGCTCACCATCGACCACGTCCCCGTGCTAGCCTGGACCAGTGTGAGCGTCGATGACACCATCAAGACCATAAGCACAATCCACTCTGGCTCTCCATCAGACCCATTCCCGCACCACGTCTTCAACAAAGCTAGCAGCTCCATCGCACCCCACCTACGCAACGTCATCAATCTCTCCCTTGAGACCGCGACCTTCTCAGAGAGCTGGAAACACGCCGAGATCAACGTCCTACTAAAAAAAAACAAGGTAGACCCAAGAGACCTCAAGAACTTCCGACCCATCTCTCTGCTCCCCTTCCCGGCCATCGAGAAAATAGTTAACAGACAGCTAACCCGATACCTCGAAGAGAACAGAATCCTGGACTCTTCCCAGTCAGGGTTCCGCAGCAACCAAAGCACCGAGATCGCCCTCTTCGCCGCCACCGACAACATCAGGACCCTGCTAGACAATGGGGAGACTGCAGCACTCATGCTCCTAGACCTCTCCGCCGCCTTCGACACAGTCTGCCACCACACACTACGTGCACGCCTCCACGCCACAGGGATCCGAGACAAGGCTCTGGAATGGACCACCTCCTTCCTCTCCGGCAGAACCCAGAGCGTCCGCCTCCCCCCCCGTTCCGAAGCCTCCGAGATCATCTGCGGCATACCCCAAGGATCCTCCCTCAGCCCGACACTATTCAACATTTACATGGCCCTGCTTGCACACGTACCCCGACAGCACGACCTCAACATAATCTCCTATGCCGACGACACTCAACTGATCTTCTCCCTCACCAAGGACCCCATCACCGCCAAAGCCAACCTGCATGAAGGAATGAAGGCTGTCGCCGTCTGGATGAAGATCAGCCGTCTGAAGCTGAACTTGGACAAGACGGAGGTCCTCATCCTCGGCTCCAACCAGTCAGCCTGGGATGACTCCTGGTGGCCAACGGCACTGGGGGCAGCCCCGACCCCCACCGACCACGCACACAACCCGGCAATCATCCTCAACTCAACGCTCTCAATGACCAAGCAAGTCAACGCCGTCTCCTCCTCCTGCTTCAACACCCTCTGCATGCTCCGCAAGAGCTACAGATGGATCCTGACAGATACAAAAAAGACAGTCACCCAGGCCCTCGTCAGCAGCAGACACGACTACGGAAACGCCCTCTACGCTGGAGCCCCGACCAAGCTCATCAATCGACTGCAACGCATCCAAAAAGCCTCGGCACGACTGATCCTCGATGTACCACGACACGGACACATCACCCCCACCTGAGAAACCTGCACTGGCTCCCCGTCAACAGGAGGATATCCTTCAAGCTCCTCATCCACGTACACAAGGCACTCCACAAGACCGGCCCAGCCTACCTCAACAGACGGCTCTCGTTCTACACCCCCAACCACCAGCTACGCTCCGCCGACCTCTCACTCATCACCGTCCCGCGCATCTGAAGAACACCACCGGCAGGAGATCCTTCTCCCACCTGGCCGCCAAGACATGGAACACCCTCCCACTGAGCCTGCGACAGACACTAAAGACTTGGCTGTTCGAACAGTAGTGGCCCCCACCTGGCCCCTCTCCCCCCCCCAGCACCTTGAGACCCTCGCGGGTATGTAGTGCACTTAACAAATGACTGATTGATTGATTGATTGACAGATACATTTTGAGACCGGGGCAATACACCAAGCATTATATAACAACCCCCAAACATCACAAAATGACTACCCACGAACCTCACTTTTACACTTTGGCACCAGGTACACAGGAATCTGGGATGGCACGCCAAAGTAACTCAAGCAACACCGCTCAGGGACACTGAAACACTCGCAATACTAAGTAAGGGATGTATGACGTTACATCGCGAACTTTTACAACGCACACTGTTACAACGCAATTTTTACAACGCAGATACATTTACAACGAATGCTTTTACAACGCATGACATTACATAGCAGATGCTATTACAACGCATGCCATTACAACGTAAGTATAGGTAAGTATATTCTTTTTTTTTTAAATGTAATTTATTAAAATTGAATTAACTTAATAAATTAAATTATTTTTTAATAATTAATTTGTAAATATATATACTTTTAAAAATATTTTATTTTAAAAAGAACAATTATTATTAAAGAACTAATATTAAAAAATAATAAAATTATTAAAATTAATTCTTTAAATTATTTAAAATTATTTATTTAAAAACTGAACCCTAAAAATACCTGTTACCCTGAACCCTTAAAATACCCATGTACCCCATAACCCATACCTAGCCCTGAAACCTAAAAATACCCCTGTACCCCAAAACCCATATCTAGCCCTGAAACCTAAAAATACCCCTGTACCCCAAAACCCAAACCTAGCCCTGAAACCTAAAAATACCCCTGTACCCCAAAACACAAACCTAGCCCTGAAACCTAAAAATACCCCTGTACCCCAAAACCCAAGCCTAGCCCTGAAACCTAAAAATACCCCTGTACCCCAAAACCCAAACTTAGCCCTGAAACCTAAAAATACCCCTGTACCCCAAAACCCAAACCTAGCCCTGAAACCTAAAAATACCCCTGTATCCCAAAACCCATACCTAGCCCTGAAACCTAAAAATACCCCTGTACCCCAAAACCCAAACCTAACCCTGAAACCTAAAAATACCCCTGTACCCCAAAACCCAAACCTAGCCCTGAAACCTAAAAATACCCCTGTACCCCAAAACCCAAACCTAGCCCTGAAACCTAAAAATACCCCTGTACCCCAAAACCCAAACCTAACCCTGAAACCTAAAAATACCCCTGTACCCCAACACCCAAACCTAGCCCTGAAACCTAAAAATACCCCTGTACCCCAAAACACAAACCTAGCCCTGAAACCTAAAAATACCCCTGTACCCCAAAACCCAAGCCTAGCCCTGAAACCTAAAAATATCCCTGTACCCCAAAACCCAAACCTAGCCCTGAAACCTAAAAATACCCCTGTACCCCAAAACCCAAACCTAGCCCTGAAACCTAAAAATACCCCTGTACCCCAAAACCCATACCTAGCCCTGAAACCTAAAAATACCCCTGTACCCCAAAACCCAAACCTAACCCTGAAACCTAAAAATACCCCTGTAGCCCAAAACCCAAACCTAGCCCTGAAACCTAAAAATACCCCTGTACCCCAAAACCCAAACCTAGCCCTGAAACCTAAAAATACCCCTGTACCCCAAAACCCAAACCTAACCCTGAAACCTAAAAATACCCCTGTACCCCAAAACCCAAACCCAAAAATACCCCTGTACCCCAAAACCCATACCTAGCCCTGAAACCTAAAAATACCCCTGTACCCCAAAACCCAAACCTAGCCCTGAAACCTAAAAATACCCCTGTACCCCAAAACCCAAACCTAACCCTGAAACCTAAAAATATCCCTGTACCCCAAAACCCATACCTAGCCCTGAAACCTTGCTTTCGCGAAGATCATTGAAAAGCATGTGCACAAGGTGCTGGCCGATTATCTGGAGTCCCATGGTCTACTGCACCCTACTCAATCGGGTTTCCGCACCAATCTTAGCACCGAGACTGCGCTCCTGGAAGTTTCGGAGGCGATTAAGGAGGTGCTGGATTCGGGTGGCAGGGCGATGCTGGTGATGTTAGATCGGTCGGCGGCCTTTGACACCGTCCCCCATGAGGGCCTCCTTGCAAGACTCTCAGAGATTGGTCTCAGGGGGACGGTCCTCCAGTGGTTTCGATCATTCCTGGCAGGCCGTCGGCAAACGGTCTGGGCCTCCGCCTGCTCCGCCGAGATGTCGCCATTGGATGTCGGAGTTCCTCAGGGCTCAGTATTGAGCCCAACTCTATTTAACATCTTCATGACCCCTCTGGCGGCTCTGGCGGAGTCTTTTGGGGCTCAGATCGTTTCCTACGCTGATGACACCCAGCTCCTCTTCACCTGTGAGAGGGGTGCGGATTTCGATGGAGGTAGGATCCAGGGTTGCCTTGAGGCTGTATTCCAGTGGTTCCAACATCACAGCCTCAAGTGCAACTCGGATAAATCCGAGGTCCTCTTTTTCGGGTGCAGTTCGGATCCGGAATGGAAAGTGTGGTGGCCTGAGAACATGTTTCCACCAGCAAGTTCGTCCCAGGTGGCGAAAAACCTTGGGATTAAGATTGACAACGGCCTCTCACTGCGCTCACAGATAATCGGTCTCACGGGCACCTGTTTTGGCTTGCTCCGGATGCTGCGTAAGTTTCTCCCTTTGTTATCGGAGGAACACAGGAAGATCGCCGTGCAGGCGATAATTGGCTCGAGAATTGACTATGCTAACGCTCTCTATCTCGGCCTGCCGGAATATCTGCTTCAACGGTTACAGGTGGTCCAGAACTCAGCAGCTCGGGCCATTTTCGGACTATCTCGCCGTGCTAGAGCCTCGGGTCTCTTGGAGGCACTGCACTGGCTTCCTGTCCGGAAGCGGATTATTTTTAAAATCCTGACTCTGGCGCACAAAGCCCTGCACGCCTCCGGTGCGAAATACCTCCAAAAGAGACTGACCTTCTACCATCCAGCCAGGTCGCTGAGGTCAGAATCCTTGTTTCTTGTTGCAGTGCCTCGTGTGAAGAGGGCACGCATCGTAGGCCGCTCTTTTAGACTACTGGCACCCCAGTTGTGGAATAAACTGCCAATGGTCCTGCGCAGTATTCCAAACTTGTTGGCTTTTAGGAAGGGGCTCAAAACCTGGCTTTTCACCTCTTAGTGTTTTCTGGGCTCTGTTGGTTTCCTTTCGGTTTTTTATCTGTTTTCCTCTTGTTGTGTTGTGAGACTGTTTGCTAAACAAAGCGCCGGGACACTCTTTGAGTAGCCGTGCGCTATATAAAACCCCAGTATAACATAACATAACATAACAAGTCAGTGGTTCCCAAACTTTGGACTCCTGAGGACCCCCACTGATTCACTACTGGAAGACCCCCAAGCAATTTGTACAAATTACATTAAAAAAAATTAAAACAGTAATTTGTAAAAAATACGCAAACAACTACACACCAAACAAATACTTGCATTACTAAAGCTTTTATTCTTTTATATTGAAAAATATGCAAAAATCAAAACATTTTAATGGGAAAGATGGTGCTGCATCTCGGCGACTAACTTTTCAATGTTTGGTTTTATTTCGAAGAGCATGATATGTAAAGTGAGCAATCGGACAGCAGCAGGAAAATCCTACTGCTGATCCAGGCTGCATCTATTTTTACCCGCCTGCAAAGTAATGGTAACCTATACACATGTGCCTTTCCATTACAGCAGCCACAGACACAAAAATCAACATAATCAGCTCTGATGAGCCATGTTCTTGCTCATGTGCTGTAGGTGAGGAGCCACGACAGCAATTACGCACTTTCATCTCCCTGAGAATAGACACTGATTCTGTATTGCAGCGTGTTAAGTTATTGAAAGATCATTTGTGTAGTCGTAAATTCGAAAAAGAAATGCAGATTAGTAAATCAGGTGACAGTTCTCTAGTCCTAACATGAGGCACTTCTTACTGAATTACTGGCACACCAAACACTTGGCATTAGCAGTGTGCCTATTCAAGGAGCAGTATTCATTTCATGGAATGGCAAAGCTACCTCACTGACTGAGTAAGTAACCCATAGCGAGCTAAATAAAAATGTGCGCACAGCCCCTTGAAGTCAAGTGTTTTCTTTAATCTGCAGTAGAGCTGGGGCAGGGCAGGGGGTAGATCACAAAGCCCTCCTAACTGTGTTTATCCAGATGCACTTTTAGAAAAAGCCTGGATTTTTATAGCGTCCACGTTCACTTACATCAGCCCTACCAAGTACCACGTATCAGGAGTTAGACTAATGCATTTTAGTGTGGTGGTCGGTATCACAGACCTAAAATGCATAGAGGCACATTAGCACCCCTTCCACATGATCAGCTTGCTGCCTGCTGAAGCCGGCCAAGAGGCTCGATGGACGATACTGAGTGAAAGCTCGAAAACATAGCAGTGCGGTGACTCTGTGTGCTTAATCTAATGATCTGGCGCCAATGAAAAGCAGCCTGTAAATATGACAGCTACTGGCTCTATTCTAACCTGAGGCTGCGCTAATCAGATGACGTCACACGCACCCACCTCAGCAATCAGATACTCGTTGTAAAGGCACAAGCTTTCAGACGGCATTTGAGCTCTCTATGGCAGAGTCCAGCGTCAGGAACTCTCACTGTTGCAGTTTAATGTTGGTAAGTGCTTGTGATAGTCTATGATTGCTTGATTTTTGCTCACAAATAAGTGTCACTGATAGTCTTTGAATATCAGTCAAAATTACACTGAAATTAGGAAAATTGTAATGTTCCATACCCTGGTACCGTGGTCATCTTGACAAAACTTTCCATTTAGACCTCAAGAAGAACAATGTCATGAGTCCTTCAAATCACTGCCAACTGGTTTTAAACTATCAATAAACAAGATACAGGCCGTAAGTTGGAGGCCTGCACTAAAGGTGGATTGTCCCATGAGGAAACGAGGACAGGTAGCCAAGGTGCCACCCTGAGGTACTCAGGAATAGGTAGAGAGCACATGAAATGGCTACGGGTCACGGAACGAGCATCAGTGTCATAAAACAAGGGGGCTAAGCTACTCTATAAAGGCTTATCGTTAAAATGTAGTGTCTTATTACACCTGGAAGCCATTCTATCCCAGCTCACCTCCGCCGAGAGCAGCTGAGAAGTGACAGGTGGTGGGCTCTCTACCAAGCACTACTTTCCTCGCTTTCCTTTTGAGTCACTAGTTGAGAAAAAGCTCCGTTAAAAAAAACACACACACACACACACATGAAAATGTCACACATTAAATGTCACACATAGGCAATCTGAAAGAAACATTGGCAGCTATGTTACAAGAGGCGTAGATGAAAGGAGACACGTTTTTTAAGCATGCTCGCGCTTTTATTGTAAATGTGTACACACACTAATTAAACACTCACATGCAGTGTCAGATGGAGAAGAGCCCACCTGTCCGTTCGAGGTTGGCCAGATTGTATTGTAGTCTTGCCGCCCCTGCACCAACATTTACAGCTCTTATGTGCTGTGAGGGCAGTTTTTAATTTTTTACATTGACGGTAAGCACTCAAGTCCTGCGGACCCCCTAGGAATGTGTCACGGACCCCTGGGGGTCCGCGGACCACAGTTTGGGAAACGCTGCCCTAAGTAATAGGAGTAGATTTGGGGAACTTGGACTACTTACAGGGGAAACATATGTGTCCCCCCATCCTCCATGTTAGGGGTCATGACCTGAAGAGGGGCAGACCATGAAAGCTGGATAGTTAAACCTGAAATGGGATATGAGGTGAAGGGAGTGACAATTACAATGCTCTGCTGTATTGACACACTGTATGCACTTGGCTGCTCGGAAATTATTTTTGCTGTAATGCTCTATTACATGTTTGTGGTAAGTCAGTAAATACTGAGTCCGACTTATTTGTATTATAAGTTAAATTATATATTATAAGAGAATAGCAGAATGGAAAAAGTGTGGCTCTCCCTCTGGCCAGTCAACAGCAACTGCCGAGTAATAGAACCATCAGCTCCATAAACAACATAGAAGATTACCACATATCCTCTTTCCTTAAACAAACAAAGATATGTAAAAGATAAGCAAAACAATATTCTAATGTGAGATCAATAAGACTTAAGAATGGAACTACGAAATACATTAAAGATGAATAAATGAGTACAAATTAAATAACTGCACAGAAAAATAAATAGACAACTATGAAGTCTATATAATCAAACATATCATTTACATATGTAATCTTTTAAGTAACCTGGAGGACAACGATTTCTATATTGTCTTACTTCTCGAGAAGGTTGGTATACCTCTAAAGAAACTGATGGAGCAGGAGCAGGGGCATCACCTCCTCCCTGTACAACAGTTTGAGAAGCAAAGTTCTCCTGAGGATTATAAACTAAGTCATTGTCAGACATAGTTAAAAACGTATTGTCTAAGGAAGTGTCACAGCCATTACTTTTGACCATAGCATCTGTACCCACTTTACTATTCTGGTATAAGGCCACCCGTCTATAATTCCATTTCTCACCATTGTCTAGAACTACACAATATGGTAAGGTAGTTTTAACTCTAAATGGTCCTAATAAGTTTTTGAATGGAATTCCAGACCTGCAAGACCGTACCTTCACCCAATCACCAGGGCAAATTCTCTTCTCTAATCTCTTGTTGTAGCTCACACTTCCTTGTTATGGAACTGAAGATGACTTGTCATTAATCATATCTTTTGTTATTATATCTCTGATCCAAGTGGGAACCAATTTTGTGTTAGGTGGTCTCCCACGCATCATCTCAAATGGTGTTCTATTGGTGACACTATGTACACTGGAGCGATATGCTCAAATCATTTCTGATACCATAGAATCAACCTCTTTACTACTAGAGATAGCCATTTGAATAACACCTTTGATCAAACGATTGGCCCTCTCAACACTTCCGTTACCTTGTGGGTTGTACAGAGAAGTATGACTATGTCTAATACCACAAGTGGACAAAAAGTTTTTCATTTCAACAGATGTCAACTGAGTTCCATTGTCTGTTAAAAGAACAGAAGGTATCCCCTCTTCACTCCAAATATTTCCCATGATGCTTATGGTAGTTGAAGTAGTAATATCTGTAGTGAATTTGACTATTAACCACTCTGAGTGAACATCTACAACACCTATACCAAAGCGTAAACTCTCTTTAAGTCCATTCATAGGACCAATAAAATCCATACATACAGTGTGCCAGGGTAACCATGGATCAGAAATATGACCATTAGATGCTTGAAATTCAACCTTTAAACGTTTATCACTCTCTTTACAAATGTCACACTTTGTAACCCAAGTATCTACATCCGAATCCATTACTGGCCACCACCACTTCATCCTTAGTCCTTTTTTAGTTCTAGTCTGCCCCAAATGTCCTTCATGGGCTAACTTTATCAAATTGTGCCTCAATAAAACTGGAGGGATAAACAAATCTCCTCTCATGATCAAAATATCTTCGTAAACAGAAAGTTCATCAAGTATTTTTACAAATGGCCTAATAGAAATGGAAACAGTGCTCTCTCTGTTACAACCTTGTTGTTTTCATTTCCTAAGTTCTAACATTGAACTGTCATTCAACATAGCATCCACCCACTCACTTTTAGTTAATGCCTGTGGTTCACATACATTCAACACATCTTGTACCAAGGTAACAGCACCCTCATTCTGTTTTTTAAGGACAGCCTCTTTATCTACTGTATCCCTATCAAGTGACAATCTTGATAAGCAGTCTGCTTGTATGTTCCTCCTACCCTGGACATATTCTATATTATAACAAAATTCCTAAAGACGAGAGGCCAACCTGGTCAATCTTGCTGAGCATTTGGCATCGCCACCTGGTAGTAACACACGTATGAGAGGCTTGTGATCAGTTTTTAACGTACATTTAGACCCCCAAAGATAAGTTCTAAAGTACTCGCACGCCCACGCAGCAGCCAAAGTCTCACGTTCTATACCCGAGTAATTATTCTCACAAGTGGTTAGTGTTCTAGATGCAAAGGCTACTGTCTTTTCTTTGCCACTATGAACTTGAACTAAAACGTCTCCAAGCCCAGTAGCACTAGCATCAACAGTAAGTACAGATTGTAGTCTCGTGTCAAAAGGCGAAAGAATGTCTGCATCACAAATATCCTTCTTAATGCTATCAAAGCAAAGTTGTTGGACATTTCCCCAACTAAAGCTAACTCCTTTCTTTAAGAGAGACCTTAAGTCTACAGTTTTTGTCAAGAAATCTCTAATAAATTTGGAATATTATTCAATTAAACCTAAAAATGAACGCAATTTGTCCTTGTCTGAGGGAACAGGAGCTGAACGAATAGCCTCTAAAAGGTCTTTTTTAGGCTTCACACCAAGTTCTGAAATTTCATAATCTAAGTAATCCACTTTATCCACTAAGAACTTACATTTGTCTTGTCTAAGTGTGAGGCCGGATTTTCTCATTTTGAATAAAGCTTCACTATGAGTATGGTTATGTTGATCAACTGTGTCTCCAAATATTAAAATGTCATCCTGGAAAAAAACAATATTCTTCATTCCCTTAAATAGGACATTCATCATCCTCTGAAATATACTGGCTGCCGAACACAACCCAAAAGGCATCCTGATACAATGAAAAATACCTTCAGAGGTGATGAATGCCGTCAATGGTTTTGAGTCTTCATGTAGTCTGATTTGGTGGTACACGTTTTTCAAATCAAGTTTTGAAAAGAATTTACCACCACTCAATGCCAGGACCAATTCATTAATGTTTGGTAGTGGGAATGTGTCAACCACCACGTTCTGGTTAAGTGACCTAAGGTCAATGCTGAACCTAAACTGGCCATCCAATTTTTCAGTGATAACCACTGGTGAAACCCATGGTGAGCTTTCGACTGATTCTATCACTCCTGAATCAAGCATGTCTTGAAGCATTCCTTTGATGGCTTCCCTACACACTAAGGGCGTTCTACGTACTCTATGCTGTACTGGAATAGAATTGGGTTTTTAAATTATTTTATGTACATATCCTTTAAAACAACCTAACTCTTACTTGAAAACATCTTTAGCTTCTAAGATTTCTTCTATAGAAGGATTGTCTATACCTACAACTTGTGTTGGAGCTCTAGGATTAATGATAATAGGCAGATCAAATTGATGCATCCATCCTAAAATAGGAGGTCCATCTTTTGCTACATACACTTTGCCTTCAACCAACCTCCCTTTAAATTCAATCACTGACTTCATGTGTCCAATAAGATCAATACTTTCGCCTTGATAACCTCCTGGATTGATATCCTTGGGTTGTAATGTAGTGTTAGGCCACAGTTGGTCAAAGATGTACTTTGGAATAATGGTATACATTGAACCACAATCAACCATTAATTGTACTCATTCTCCATTATTCTTAAATTCAGCTTTAGGTCTATTTTTCCTACCAATCTGATCATCGGGATCATCAACACATAGAATTCTGTCAACCTGTAAAGAAACATAATTATTAGTACCACATAAGTTCACGCTTTGTGGTAAGGAAGTGTCATCTTCTATCATGGCTACTCTTTGTTTAAAAGATTTCCTGCACATATTAGAAAAATTACCTTTCAGTCCACATTTTAAGCAATTTTTGTCAATAGCAGGGCATTTCCGATAGTCAGCACTGTGATATGTGCTTCCACATTTGTAACAAGATCTAAATTATTGTCTGCCTCTTTGAAAATGTTTTGTTCCTTTAGAAATTGCTGCAATGTCTGAGTCTTTACTAGATATGGAAGAAACATTAGTAGGATTGATTTCTTATTTTTTGTTCATTTCACGCATGCAATACTGTGAATGTTCAAGTACTTTTGCTATTTCAATAGCATCTTTCAGAATTGGATTCTTTGCTGCCCAAAGTCTCTCTTGTGTGTTCTTACACTTACACTGCACAATTAATTGGTCACGAACTAATTCATCTGTCATTGCCCCAAATTTGCATTTCAAAGATAACTCTCTTAATTTTGATACAAAATCGTCTGTTGGTTGATTTTCTCCTTGTCTGTGGGTATAGAATTGGTACCTGCTCATTACTATAATAATTTCCTTTGCAAATGTTGTTTCTAGGCGTTTCTTAGTTTCCTCATACACATCTTCAATAGCGTTGCCATTGGGTAAGGTTGCTAAAGGTAAGTACTTAAAAATACATTGTCCTTCTTATGTAAGCGAAGTTTGAATTGTATGCTTTAAAAATCCAAGAAAGTTCACTAGGTTAATGCACAAACACATCGATAAACTCCATGCTGTTAACTTGAGAGTGTGACATACAAAATACTCTTACACCAAAGTAATTAAATGAGAGAAAAGTACCTTTGTACTCTCAAATTAATAAAACAAACTTCCGATTACTATTTGTTGAACTGCTTCCTCACCGGAGCTTTTCCGAATCCTATTTATTGAACTGATTCCTCACCGGAGCTTTTTTCAGAATCCAAAATGGCTGCCACGTCGTTCTGACGTTTTTTCTATGTAGAATTGCGCTTGTTTTGCATGCATGCTGTGCACGGTTTCGGCAATGTTTCTAAAGGCGATCGAGCGCCAAGACGTTAGCCATCGTCAGCTCGAGATCGCTCTTACACAATGCCACAAGCTCGCGCCTCACTTAAAACTCAACGGTTACATTCCGATGGGCCCAAAATAGTCCAATTTCCTTCCAAAGTACTCACAATAAGGCCACTCAGATATAATGAAGTCTCAGATGTACAAGAAGCAACAATTTCCTTTTGAAGAGGGCAAGCAGTTCTGCCAAAACATGCCGGAATTCGTCAGCCACTCCACTCTGCGCACATGACACGGCCAGATCGTCGCCAAAATGTGGTAAGTCAGTAAATACTGAGTCCGACTTATTTGTATTATAAGTTACATTATTTATTATAAGAGAATAGCAGAATGGAAAAAGTGTGGCTCTCCCTCTGGCCAGTCAACAGCAACTGCCGAGGAATAGAACCATCAGACTACATGGGAATGTGGAATGCACTAGGCACAGTGCTCCACACTCCATAAACAACATAGAAGATTACCGCAATGTTCAATTAAAAAAAATAAGCGATTCCTTTCTACAACCTTCTGTTAACCAGCTCAGCTGTTCCTTGTGTGCCTACTTCCATGTGCCAAATAACTCAAGCTCTTTCTCTCTTGCCCACAGATACCTTTGCCAGTAGCCATGATGGGCCTAGCTTTTTTTTCTGACAACCTCCACATTTTGTGCTCCCATATCACAACACTACACATTCAAACTTGTCAGTACCCTAACTTCATCTTCTTTGCATTCATGTTATATTTTAACATGTCAAGGTATATGTTGAAAAGTTTTATTTTAGATGGGGCGTGGCCAAGATGGCGATCGGGAAGGACGTTCCTGAGTGAGGCTTCCGGCCGGAATCCCCTATCCTGACCACCTAATAGCCTCTACCCCCTGCAGGCACCCCACAGAACGTGAGCGCTTGCTGCCCGGGGCTTCGACAGCTGCACCCCGCTGTTTCCCAGACCGGCGGTGTCCCGCTGCTGCCCTGAACGGGACTTCATCCGCGGCGAGGTCCGGCCCGCCATTTTGCCGGACGGGAGAAGCGGCGGTTGCTGGCAGCGGCTGTGGTCCGAGTGGGGTGAACGGACCCTGGTGTGACGGCCGACCGGAGGACACCGGCGGGGCTGTGAAAGGGTGCCCGGCTCCCCGCGGCTCTCCGGCCAATGAGGGAGCTCCCGCGAGTGAATCGTGTCAACGCCGGCTTGCAGAACTAACCGAGCCCCCGGCTGCTGGGCCAAGGCCTGAGGCCCCACCGCTCCTTGAAATACCCTGCTGGGCGAGAGAAGAGCTGGCCGCTGAAGGCGGAGGAGTGTCCCGGGCGCAGGGGTGAGTGGACTCTGACGCTGCGGCTGGCTAGGAGCTGTAAGGGGAGACCTGACGCCTGAGACTCTTCAGCCGCCGGGGGAGGTGGCTGCGGGCGGGTCGCACCCGCGCCAGCTTGCGGCAAATCGAACCCCCGGCTTTTGGGCCCGGGCCCGGGGCCAGCCCCGGAGCGGCAGCATCCTTCAGGGCTGAGGTGCCCTATCTGCCTGTGTGGCGCGGGGGCCTGAGCAGCGGCGTGGTGCAAATGGCGACACCCGGTGAGTGGAAGCTGATTCGGGCCGGGGATCGCGCCGAGCTGCCTGCTGCGTGTCACCCGAGCCCCCGGCCTGCAGGCCTGGCGGTACGGCCGCGGGGGGAGACTACGGAAACCCCGCACGATCTACTGGCGACGTTGCAATGATGATGGCGCAACAACCTGGTGCCCCCTCCTGATAGCGACTGTGACCCGGAGATAGCCAACTTACAAGAATTACGCTGCGCCGCGTGGCCCGGCGCAGGCACCTGACACCGACAACAATCGAAGTGTGGCCCCAAGGAATAGTGGAGGCGCGAGGAATTGGGAGAAGACAACTGAACGCCCGAGGGAGCAGGCGTGGGCTCCACTTCCTACTGTGCTGCAGGCACCGACGCTGTGCACCGGCACGAAACGACGAGCAAAGAGGCCTACACAGACTCCAACGTCTGGACTCACGGGGTGGCTTGCGCCGATGCTGCAGTGCGACATCGCGGCTCTGCTCCCCCCCCCGCGGCGGGGAGGAATCTGAGACCCCCTACGGACGTCCTTCTTGGGCGACATGGCTACGGGGCAGCGCAGAGCGGGGCGCACGATCCCGGACATGCTAGGGAAGAGTTCCCCTAAGGGGGACAAAAGCCCATTGCCCTCAGCGCCCCCGAGGGTCGCCGCGGGACAAGACGATGAAGGCGCCCCCATCACTAAGTCCTTCCTGGAGACTCTTTTCAATACCCTGAGGGAGGACTTCCAAACATTGAAGCAAGACGTGGCTGGGGAAGTCAGAGAAATACGCAGAGACGTGGATGGCCTGGGGGAGCAAGTGGCTGCGGTGGAAGAAGCCGACCTGTCCAGGGGTGAAGAGATAGTGCAACTGCAACAAGAAGTGGTACGCCTCAAGGAGCAGCAGGTAGATCTCCAGGCTCACGCAGAAGACCTGGAAAACAGATCTCGAAGAAATAACATACGGGTCCGGGGCGTGCCACTCAAAACAGAGGGAACGAATGTCACACTCTTCCTGCAGGGCCTCTTCAGGGACGTTTTGGACGAGGGAGAGGACTTCGAGGTGCGCATTGACAGGGCACACAGGGTGGGCCTGGCGCGACGTGCGTCTCCCCCCCCACCGGACATCCTAGCATTCCTCCCAGACTTCCAGCTGAAGGAGCGCATCTTACTGGAGGCACGTAGGAAACAGCCTCTTCAATACCAAGGCCACTCGGTGTTGTTGTTTCAGGACCTCTCGACCATAACTCTGCAGAAGAGGAAGACTTTCAAGCCAGTCACCGCCTTCCTGCGGGACAAAGGGGTCCCGTACTCATGGGGCCACCCATTCCGGATAATCTTTAAATGGAATGGTACCTTGCAGCAGCTCCGATCCCTACAGGACACGTGCGATTCTGGGGATCACCCCGGGCGATGACGCCAAGGGGGAGGTTGCCGGGAGACGGTCCTCACCCAGATCTCCATCACGGAATTCAGACGATGGTTGGCACCGAGTAAAGCATCGAAAAGGGCCCAAGGGGTCCATGCAGCCGGATCCCCAGCTGGTGGCACAGGAACAGGCGACGGCCATCCAGGAGGTATCCAAAGACACAGCAACGGCTGAATGATCCAGTAGGACACGGACGGTGCTCCGGGGCATCGGCCTTCGCTATATATATGCATGGGGGTTCATTTGCTTCAGGATGAGCGGGTCAGGAGGGAAAGGGGGGGCTGATGGGATCGCCATCACCACACACTCCGCACGGAGAAGACTCTGTGGGCCTGAACTACACTTGGATAGGCCCAGGACTATGGTAAAGTTGGAGTTCCAGTTGCTGTTGGGAATGGGGGAGAGGCGGAAGGGGGGGACGGGAGGGGGACCACAGTTGGGGTGAGGGGTTGGTCCTGCGGGAAGGGGAGGAGGACTGGGGGACATGGGGAAGTTTGCGGGGGGGCTGCTGGGGTGGGGGTAAAGGGGTGGGACAGAGGGGGGGGGCTCAGTGTGCCAGGGGGTTCTGTGGGACTGCAACGCTCCTTGATTCAATGTCAGATACACCAGGGGTATGTGCTTCTGCTGCCGAAGCCAGGAAAGACTTGCTTTGCTTCTCTACGGCTTGTGGCGCGTTTGACCTCTTGGGATGGAGTCTAGTTTAAAGGTACTAACCCTTAATGTGAAGGGTCTGAATAACCCGATTAAGCGTAGGGTTGTGCTTTCCTACTTGGAAAACTCTGAGGCGGACATATGCCTCTTACAAGAGACCCACCTCCTACCCAAAGATTGGCACAGGATGCGCTCACGCGCCTTTCCCCAACAGTTTTTTTCCTCACTCCCCACGAAGAAAGCAGGGGTGGCTATTCTAGTTTCCAGGTGCTTCCACGGCAGCATAGGCGACAAAGCGGGGGGGGATCAGGGGCAGGTTACTAGCATACACCTTCTTTTTGGGGAACCAGAGCTTCACGATTGTCTCCCTTTACGCCCCGAACTCAGGGCAGGAAATTTTCTTGAAAAACGCCATCTTGGAATCGCTCCAATCTCCTGCCTCTCTCCTACTCATTGGGGGGGACCTTAACTTAGTAATGGACACAGGGGCAGACAGATCAGGTCATCGATAGGGGGACACCGGCGCCATAACTGCTGCCGGTATAGACTGGCTGCAGGAGAGGGGGCTAGTGGACCTGTGGAGAGTCACCCATCCCAACACATCATACTTCACATTTTACTCACACGTCCATCGCACATACGCCAGACTGGACCATTACTTAGGCTCTAACGAACTCCTAGCCCTTCTTAAAGACGTAAGCATTGTCCCAGCGGCGCTGTCTGATCATGGTGCAGTGGAACTGACATTGCAGGTTCCTGCGTCAGCCCGGACCCCGGGGACATGGCGGCTGAGGGAAACCCTCCTGCAGCGGCCGGAGGTTACCGAGCAAATCCGCACCTGCCTCACCGATTATTTAACTGTTAATGATGTTCCCGGAACCTCGCTGTCTGCCCTATGGGGGGCCTTGAAGGCTTTGGTCCGTGGCAAACTTATTGCCATTGCATCAGCAGAGGCCAGGGACCGCAAGGCAAAAAGGGATGACCTCACTGCTCAGGTCTCTGAATTGGAAAGGGTCCATAGCCGCACGGGTGCCCCACGGATTTGGAGGCAACTTAAGGCCGCCAGGGCCCAGCTAGCCAGCTTAGACACTGACCGAGCCGAACTCGCCCCATTGCGTCTACGTCACTTTTACTACACGGGTGGCAACAAAACGGGCCGCTTACTAGCCAGCGCCCTGAAAGCGAAGGTTCAGCGCTCCAAAATCACTAGCCTCACGGACGACGATGGCCTGGACATCACGGGCGACCCCCAAATCGCAGACGCATTTAAGACATTTTATGCCACCCTGTACAAGGCCGATTCGGTCTCACCGGAGGATGCTCGTACTTACCTAGACTCAGCAAACGTCACGGAGTTGTCTCAGGACAACGCGGACACTCTAGATGCCCCTATCCGCGTGGACGAGGTGCTCGCCGCTATTTCTCGCCTTCGCCCTCTTAAATCCCCGGGACCTGACGGCTTTTCAGCCCGTTTCTATAAGATCTTCAGCCGGATGCTTGCCCCAATCCTCACTCTGCTTTTCAACTCCTTCGAGGGTCCAAGCTCCATTCCATCGGACATGCTTACAGCTGAGATAGTTGTGCTGCCCAAACCTGGTAAAAAACCCACGTGCTGCTCAGCGTTTCGGCCTATATCCCTACTTAACCTGGATCTGAAAATCTTCACAGGGGTCCTGGCGGCGCGTCTAGGCCCGTGCCTGCCCGGAATTCTGGAACCTGACCAGTCGGGCTTTGTTCCACACCGCCAATGCAGCGACAATACCAAGCGGATACTTCATTTGATCGACAAAGCTCACTTCCAAAGCTCGAACTCTGCATTACTAGCGATCGACGCGGAGAACACGTTCGATCGGGTACATTGGACCTACCTCCAACAGGTCCTGCAGCGCTTTCGGGTTGGGGATCGATTTCAGGGCTGGATTGCGAGCTGCTATCACCATCCTCAAGCTCGTGTCCGCATAGGCGGTCTGCGCTCGAGCCCTTTTGAGATTCAACAGGGCACTAGGCAAGGATGCCCTTTATCGCCCCTCCTGTTTGCCCTATATATAGAACCTCTGGCGCAAAGAATCCGCGATAACTCTTCCATTCAGGGCATGTCCTTCGGTGGGAATCTCATGTGATAGGCTTATATGCCGACGACTTCATAGCGGCTCTGGATCATCCGGATTGCTCAATCCCCGCCTTTCTGGCGGAGCTGGAATCCTTTGGGGTTGTCTCCGGGTTTAAGATTAATAGAGGGAAATCCCTCATCCTGCCTCTGGGCAGCAATGCCCAACAACAGCCACCTACACCTGTTTACAGGGGGGGACTGTCATCGACCGAGCGCCTCCCATACCTGGGAGTTACTCTTACCGCGTCCACAGAATCTACGCTGACTCTCAATTATGCGACCCTATCCTCCCGGATCCAATCAGACCTCACGTGCTGGTCCAAGCAACCTCTCTCTCTGCTGGGACGCATCGCGGCAGTGAAGATGTCAGCCCTGCCTAAAATACTGTACATGTTTCAGACTCTCCCGGTGCTCCCGCCGGCTGGTACCATCGCAGCTCTACAGGCTGCCTTCAACCATTTCATTTGGGGGGGCAAGCGAGCGCGCTTACACAAACAACTGTCGTACAGAAGCACAGACGACGGAGGCCTTGGGGTCCCTAACCTGTTCCAATACTTTCAAGCTGCACAGCTTCGATACCTGGTGGAATGGTTCAGACCAGAATCTGAGAAACGCTGGCTTTTTCAGGATAGGGCAATGGCCCGCACACCCCTCTGGAAAATTCCATTCATGCCCCGACAGCATAGACCACGCTATCTCTTGCGCTCCCCTATCACTCGCACTGTCATGCGGATCTGGGATACGGTGGCGATCAAAAAAGGGTTTACTACCTTTCCCTCTCCACTCACCCCCGTTTTAGACAATCCTGACTTCCCACCTGGCAATGACCCCCGGGCGTTCCCGCAATGGCGCGGCGTCAGCTGCCTCTCTGCCGGCCATTTCTTTGATCTGCAAGGTTTTCTTACCCTACCGGACATAAGTCAGAGTTACGACGTTGTCTCCCCACACTTATTTCAATATTTCCAAATTAGGCACTGGCTCACACACCCAGATGTTGCTCCTCTAATCGGCAGGCCCATGGCGGTCTTTGAAAAGTGGGTCGTGACGAAGAACTCGGACAAACATCTTATCACAGAACTTTAGGAAATGCTCACTCCTCCCGCCCCTTCAGGCAATACAGCAGGTAAAAAAAGGTGGGAGTCAGAACTGGGGCGGACCCTATCACCCAAGGAATGGAGCTCTGTGTACTACAGAGCCTCTCACACCACCCGAAACACTGCAGGCAGGGAAACGGCGACGATGCTAGCTATATACTGGCATCTCACTCCAGCCCAACTCCATAAAAGTAACCCCACACGTAGTACGTTGTGCTGGAGAGGTTGCGGGGAAGAAGGCACCTTAACTCACCTCCTCTGGGAATGCCGAGAAGTCCAGGAATATTGGAAGACAGTCCTGGACGATATAGACTCTACATTTGACACTGAAGTCCCTAGATTCCCGGCTTACACCATCCTAGGTCTACCTAACGTGCTCACCTTCCCCCTTAAATCCCCTAGAGGCCGCCAAATGGGAATTGCTATGCAGGCTGCTACACAGCATGTTCTGTCCCTCTGGGGCTCCAACACCAAGCCCACTCACACGGGGTGGCTGCATAAAATATGGTTCACTTTGGGGATGGAACGCATCCAAGCCATGCTCACACACTCCACGGCTGCCTTTCGGAAGGTGTGGCTTCCATTACTGTCTCTATTATCCAGGGAGTTTAACGAGGTCACGTGTCCTAGATACCTCCGCATACTGCACCTCACAGAGCACACACATGATTCCCCGAGCTCATCTGGGTGATTGCACCCTTTACTATATGATCACAGCTATGTTAGTTTCACAGGTCTGGCACACTGGGTGGGGTGGGATAAGGGAGGGGGGATGGGAGTTGGGGCGGGAATTTCGGTTGGTTTTTTTACTTATGCAATTTCATTACCTCCTCACGAGAGACATTCGCAAACCTGGCACCACACCGTTGTTAAGTCGAGCACCATCTGCCATTTGTCTGATTTACAGAATCCATGTACCTACCTGCATCGATGACTTCTCTTGTCTGATCTGCCTTTTTCACGCTGTAATGTCTATTTTTACTTTTGAAATCAATAAAACAAATTTAAAACAATAAGTTTTATTTTAAGGTTCTTCCTCTAGGTCCCTATGGCATCGCAGCCCTACACTACACAAATGCACTTTATTAGCTACAACACTCCAGGAGTTTAGTCACTGCCACACTCCTCAAATTGAGAGCCTCAACCCATAGTTCAGCAAAACCATACCAAGCTATCTCTCATGTTTTCTGATATCCCTCTTGTACTATTGTAACCACAAAGTCCTGGGTGCGTTAAATGGCAGGCGTAACATACCACCGCAGCGGGAGCTAGTTTGGTTCTTGGGCAACCAGTAGTATTATTCTGTTTTACAATGAAGGTCAAATGGTGGAATTTCATTTTCAGAAAAAAAGGAAACTAAAAGAGGAAACATGGTAAATCACCCCAGGAAACTATGCAAGTTGAAGAGGCAGGGGGCTTTCACAGGATCAGTAGTCGTAATTACAGATACTGTGCACTTATTCACTTAGAGGCCAGTAGTTGTTACAGCCAGTTGCACAGTTGATGAATCACTTTTAGATGTTTATGGGGCATCTGAAGACCTTAAAAAGACACATCAGCATCAAGCTCCCCACAGCCCGAAATGTTATAAGCATGATATTTGCATGATAAGTTTTAGTTGCTTTTATATGTTTCAAGGAGCCGCAGCTATGCACTGTTGATGAATGCATTGCATGATTTGTTAGACCTAAGGATTGGCAGCAAGCACAGTATCATTGTGCTCCATTTGGCCTTCTACTAACCCCACTCACTTACAAACAACCTTTAGCCCCTTCAACTAGCCTCTAGCAAAGACGGCCAGCCAAGTCCAAAGTCTTCCGTTATTCCTATGCCACCAACTGTACATGGCAAAAGAGCAGGGTCCTGCTGTCAGTACCTGCACAAGATGATCCAGAAGAAAGGCCTTAATTGGGCTGACCCTTGGCACAGTTACTGCAGACTATGGAGGAGCAGGAACTATATCCTACAGTGTGAGGCAGGTTTCCATGATGTCTTTTGCTGTTTGTGCTGAACAAGCAATCAGCCGCATCAGCTGAGTTTGAGCCCATGGTCTTACACCTGCGTGTGAAGGAATTGAAACGTTTTGATGGGAGTTTGGCATCCTACCCTAAGGAGCAACCTTGTTGCACAAGTTTACATCCAAAACTTCATCAAGTTGTAGGGAAGCAGCAGGAGGAGCTGGGGGTCTCCTAAGTAGAATTCTGAAGATCACTATAACTAGACTTGGGGGTGGACTCAGTCTTGAAGGTACTAGAGGGGAGGGCATGAGGCCATCTCAAGCTTGTCAGTTTGCATAGCTGTGGACAGTGTGTTTTTCATGATAATGTGTGGTTATTCTGCCTCTCCTGACTACAGACAGTGGGCACAATTAAGTTGGCCAAGTTCTAATCTAATATGTACTCGTGGAATAAAGTCCCTTAGGAGGTCTCTTGCCACCCCAACCAACTGCTAGAACATACACACAAAATCAGACCTTCCTATCAAGGGCAACATTTAGACAGTGTTGTACAAAATGATCTGGATACTTTAAAATAAATCCAATGGCTTGAGATGGGCAGTAATAGTAGTGGACTCTTGTTTCTAAGTATCAAATTGCTACAAAATAACAGGGCTGCAACATTTGTGGGCAATGGAAGAAACATGGTGCAAATCAAGTTGTTTTCAATAGCTCTGATCATTTCTCCTACAAGTTATGAACCCAGATAGATGTGAGTTAAATGCGCCTTTCAGTTTTGAAGCATATTCCTTTAACACCACTAGATCTTGAAGGGTTGGCATGTGGGAATTAAAGGGAACTGTCACAAAAACGCCATTGGAAATGGGAACAAGGAAACAGCTTTTGCAGGTTGATCTGTTGGGGCATCTACAAAGTGCACTTTATTGTTGAGCAGTACGTTTCAATATAGGACATAATCTCTTTAAAAAGCTTCTGTGTATTGTTTTTTTTACCACTTTTTCACTATTTCTAAGCACAGTAAATGAAAAGTGGAACCACCCCGAAGTCAGTGGAACTCAGTTTATCAGCCTCGGAAGGCTGGAAACCGACCAGTATTTAAACCCATCAAAACAATAGTTGATGGGTTTAAATACAGTATGGAAACTTTTTTCCATCTGTGCATGGTTTTGTGAGGTAGGCACTGACAATGTTGCAAGTGTAAAGTTAATCTTTTTCTGAAATATGAAACAGCTACCAATACAGATGATCTTGAAATTGAGATTTGCAAAGGAGACAGCAAAAATTAAATCTGGCTGACAAGTAAAAATAAATTCATTAGAGTGAGGCTCAGTCACAATGAGCCGTAAACTCAAAAAAATTGTTTGCAAACACTTTAACCAAGGACGAGGGCAGCCCCACTGTCACAGGATTCAGGGCAGATAAGAAATAAGTAATGGACATTCAGTTTTGTTTTTGAACAACCCCATCTTTTGGTATCAAAACAGAGTGAAAGATTTAAAGTAGTCCTGCACTCCCGAAGGCGCGCCTAAGGCAAGCCGTCTGCGCCCGTCCGCGCCAAGACCGCGACAGGCGCAGGTAACTCTGCCCAACCCACCCCCCGTACCTCCTACCAACCTAGCGACCTTCGTCAACTACAGGCCACTAAACATTGTCCATGCAGATTCGATCCATCCACTTTTACAGGCCCACTTAGGTGCAAACTCTGCCACTGGTCCGCCGAGCTCAACTCAGCCGCCTCATCGGCCAACATTCTTCAGGCCCCCCTACCCTCCTTCAAAGGCGGCCTGATCAACGCTCGCTCCATGTGCAAGCACAACCAAGATATACACGACCTCATCTTGGAGTCCGACCTCGACTGCCTCATGATAACTGAGACATGGCTCACAGCAGATAGCAACCCTGACATCGCCGTTGCTCTTCCCTTGGGCTACTCACTTTTTAGGGAAGACAGAGCCAAAGGCCGAGGCGGCGGTGTGGCAATCATCCTTCAAGATTCCTTCCCTTGCCATACCTTTAGTCTCGAGTCTCTGAAAAAGACTGAAGGACTAGGCTTCTCTATCAAATTGAACGAACACACCTCGTTCTCCGGCGGACTCATCTACCGTCCACCCGGCAATGCATCAGAGTTCCTCGACTCGCTGTACGACTCGCTAGGACATCTCTCCCTTAGATACCCTTCTTTCACCCTCCTTGGTGATTTTAACCTCCATCTTGAATCGAAAATCGATACTCATACCATCAACTTCATACAATCGCTCGAGATGTTCAATTTTAGGCAACTCGTTACCTCACCCACCCACTCTCTGGGTCATACCCTTGATGGAATTTGCACAAACTTCCCTTCCTTGATCACTCTTTCCCCCTTGCCCCAGATTTGGTCCGATCACTCCCTGATCCCATTCCACATCCTTAGTAAAAACCCACCCAATCGTGACAAAGCTACCTTTCACCCCGACAATCATATCAATTGGAAAAAGGTTCAAGAGAACATCACTCACAATCCTTCAATGCAAACTCAAACGCCCATCCTCTCCGGCAATGTTGACACTGACGCCGATCTTTTCCATAACTGGATCTCTCAAGAAATCAAATCCAGAATCCCGCCCTCACGCCCCCGTATCTCCCGGGGCAAAACTAAAACCAAAACCAATGCCCCCTGGTTCACACCAGAACTTGCAAAAGCACATCTGCTATGTAAAAAGGCAGAAAGAAAATGGCGTAAGACATACGAGGCTACCAATCGCTCCTCCTATATCGCAACAAGGAAAAACTACCTTTTGGTAATTAAACAGGCCAAAAAGAACTACTATGTCAATGCCATAAAAAACGAGGGCCAAAAACAAAAGGCCCTGTTCACGATTGTCAAATCATTCACGCATCCAAAGGTACTTCAGCCAGTTATCCCCCCTTCCCAGAAATTTTGCGATCAAATTTCTGATTATTTCGAGGAAAAAATAGCCTCGCTCCAAATTAACTTCCCCCCCCTCACTATTCCCCCAGTGTCCCTCTCACCGGCTTCCCTAGGCATCACGCTAAGCCGTTTCTCCCCGGTCACCCTTGAGCAGTCGAAAAAAGCCATTCTGGCCTGCAAATCTGGCGCCCCGTCCGATCCCTGTCCCCCCATGATACTTCACCAATTAATCGATGAGGTCAACCCGACCATCAACAACCTAATCAACTCCTCGCTCAGCTCAGGCTCAGTACCCAGCCGCTGGAAAAAAGGGATCGTCAAACCCCTTATGAAGAAAGCAAATAAACCCTTGACTGATCTCACCAATCTCCGCCCTATTTCGCTACTCCCGGCCTTAGGTAAAATCACGGAACATCTAGTCCACAGCGAACTGAAACGCTATCTGGACGATAACAACCTTCTTCACCCCCAACAATCCGGATTCCGCCCCAAACATTCGACAGAAACTGCTCTCATTGAACTGTCAGACACCATTAAAACTCTACAAGATCAGAGAAAAAACTCCATCCTAATCCTTCTCGACCTAACGGCGGCGTTTGACACCGTCTCCCACACCATCCTCATCAATAGACTCAGGGACATCGGGATCTCCTAATCCGCCCTATCCTGGATTACGTCTTTTCTCTCCGACCGTTCGCAAACTGTCACGCTTGGCCCGTTCCATTCCAAAGACAAACTGGTCTCCTCAGGTGTCCCACAAGGATCTATCCTAAGCCCTCTCCTTTTTAACGTTTACCTCATTCCTCTCCTTAATCTGATAGAATCATTCGGCATACCTGTCACTTCGTATGCCGATGACACACAGCTCATTGTGCCACTGGACAAACTTTCTACCAAAGCTGAACTCAACCTGAAACATTGCCTGACCGAAGTATTTCGATGGATGGACACGAACCACCTGAAATGCAATTCAAACAAAACAGAGATCCTCCCTATTGGCACAAATATCTCCTTTTGTCCAGCATTATGGTGGCCGGATAATTCTGTTGCCCCCCTCCAGACTGTGTCGTCGGCCAGGAACCTCGGCGTAATCTTTGACTCTGACCTTTCCTTTGATCAGCATGTCAGAACCGTCGCAGGCAAATGCTTCGGAATGATCAGATCCCTGAGAAAGTTCTTCGACTTCCTCCCCATCGATGCCAGAAAGACGGTGACAGTCGCGCTCATAATCTCGCGACTAGACTACTGCAACGGTTTGCTTGCAGGAGTCAAAAAGAGCACCCTCCTAAAAATGCAAAGCGTACTTCACACTGCTGCCCGTCTCGTCCTGGGCCTACCCCGCAGATCCTCCATCTCCGCAGCGCTTCATTCACTTCACTGGCTCCCCCTTCACAAAAGGATTTTATTCAAAATCCTGATTATAGCCTTTCGTGCCTACAATAAGACAGGCCCTAAATACCTCACCAGGCGCTTTCCCCACTATGTGCCCAGCCGTCACCTTCGTTCAACCAATGACAACCTCATCCTCATCCCGAAATACAATCTGAAAACGAAAGGTGAAAAGACCCTCAGCTTCCTTGCATCTAAAGCCTGGAACAAACTGCCCAAAACCCTCAGACAACAAACCCAGGAAAAATCTTTTAGAAAGCTGCTAAAAACATGGATCTTCAACCTCCCGGACGTTTATTCCAAAACTTCCATCTAATCCTCCTGGACTGGTTCATTTAGGTTCCAAGCGCCAAGATGCTCCCTCCGGAGCGAACGTCGCGCTCTAGAAATACCACACAAATATCAAATATCAAATATCTCCATGCCTGGTCAGAAGACAGCTTCTCACTAATAAAATAAATGTTTGGTCTGGATCCTTGTAAAGGGAAACATACCGAGCATCTATTCTAGTCGGGTCCAGTAAATCTTACCCAAATCAGCATACTCCAAAACCAGTTTTAAACAATAGCCAGCTTATGCCTGTGTGCACATTTGTGTTGTAGAAGTGAAGGGTGGCTTACATAATGTCAGAGGACAAGCATTCTTCGCTAGCAGTGCTGTCAACGAACTACATATGGTAAAGGGGGAATTACGGAGGCTTTTTAATAGATGCTTTGTCTTCATTCTTGGACAGTTAAGTGAGAAGTGAGAAGATGACTGCAATTACGGTTTGCATTGCCTTAAGGAATCAAAGGCAGGTAATGAATCAAGCATGTCTTAATTGAGGACATACCCTCCAGGTTTCTTGGTGACAAAGACATTGTAGAGGTTAGCAGTAGAGATGAACATATGTGTTTTTCAAACAAAGTGAAAACAGCAGAACCAGGTATGTCAGAGGCTTCATACAGGATGGGCATCTGGGAAGTTATAGAAGTCTTTTCTTGAGGTTCAAGTAAATCACAGTAGGGTCAGTTACAGGGATACACCCTACCCAGCAAGCATGCAGGGACCCTAGTGAGTGGGAGCACGGACCGATCCTCCTAAGGGGTGCAATGCTAGGGGAGGCTAAAAGGGTGCAGTCTTATTCAGCATCACTAACACATCAGAGCACCTCCAAGTAAGCCTCCCTTTAATATACAATGCACAGCATAATTCAGCTGACCATTAGGTTGACAGAAATATCTAAAAGGAAGTTTTGAGACCGGATCTGCAACAGAATGGGGAATTCCTTAACTCAAATGTCTACTCCCCCTCCCACAGTTCTGCCAAAGAGCAGGAGCCAAGAGAAATCAATAGCTTTGAGGACACACTAGTAGAATTCTACGAGACTTAGGAATTGGAAAGACGGGTGGGTCTGGGAAGTTGGATATCTGTAGTCTGTCTCTGCAGGCTACCTTCTAGTGCCTCAAGTGCTCACAGTTGCCCCTAAGATTCTCCAAGTGTAGGGAACCCATCCTGCCAGTGGTGTAACATACGCCCGAGCTCCAGGAGGCCCCCTCAGCACAGTACCCTGGCTTGAGAGCTCCTGATTAAGTCCAGAGGGGGACCCCTCCATTTACTTTCCAGGAGAGCCCCCCTCAAGTTTAATTATGCCACTCCACCCTGCTCCATTGAAACCCGTTTCAGCTTTCACAGCTACATTTTATTTTCTCTAATTTTCCTTTAAAACCTTCACTAACCCATTCAAAACACATTCCAAATCTTTAACTCAATCCAGGAACCCAAAACAAATAGTAATGAGCAAAGGAAAAACGAAAAAGTAAACCTAGTGGAATGATGTATCCCCAGCTAAGCCAACACATTTAAAGGCCGTGGCTTATCCAGAACATAAAGTCATTGATCCAAAGCCTGATGGAAAAGAGAGAGAAAGAAATTATCTGCTCAGGAGAAAGCGAGAGGCAAGTTACACTCCGACAAGCCACCCAGGTCAAAGACCCATGCTTGACTGCTTTGTAAAAGAAAAAAACAATTTAATTTCCTTTATTTTTTCACTGTTCTAAAAATACCACCATCGCAACAGTATACAATGGAAAACTGCATACTTTGAACAAGCCAACACTGAAGAAATTCTAAGTCAGGACCGGATGCTCCGATTATGCTTCTCTTCCTTTACTACTGAAAAAACAACAGCCAGTGAAAAAACATGTTACATACAACAAACTACATATCCCATGATGCTCTGTCCATTAGCTACCAATCACGGCCCATATAAGTAATCAACACCATCTTGAGAGCCTCTTTCTTTGCTGCTCGGCTATTAGTTTAAGTGCCTCTGTGTTTATTAACATTAATATATGCTTTACATAAACTTTGAGGATTGTTTTGTTTTATATTACATGCTGTGCTTCTTACATACGTTGCTGAGGGTTGCAGTCTCTAAGTGAACAAGATCTCCCCCTCATTATTGTGTAAATGTTCTTTATGCACCCGTTCGTGCTGCATGCGTCAGGGCAATCTTGGGTTGCGTCCAACTTCCGGCCTTCGCGACCGGGAGAGGGTGCACCCTTTATCAGGTAGGAAGCTCTGTTTGTGTTTTTCCTAATCCAGAGGGTTAATACTGGGCCTTACGCGGGTGTTGCCCCGGCAGTTTCTGCTCAGCACCTTCCTGATTGGGCTTGAGCATAGGACGCATGCATAGCCCAGTTGGGCTAAGCGCAGTCCTTGCTCTACTCCTCCTCGCTGACACGTTTTTTCAACACTCTGCACTGCGCTAGTTTTTAGGTTTCACCTGGGGCCGGAGCTCCTAGCTCTGCCCAGGAGAAATCTTATGTTATAACAGAGTGGGCTTGGGATTACGCCCTCTGTTCCATTGGCTAGCTCCATAAATGGAGGCTAGCCATTGGAAGCCGGATCTGTCCGTCAAGGCCGGACCAGATTCGTGGGTGTTCCCGAGATTTTTTCCCTCTCCACCCTTTTTGCATCGTCATCGGGCGGTGGGCGGAGTTTCGTTTTTTTTTTTTTTAGGTGTTTGTTTTCGACATTATGCCGACCACGGCCGCCGGAAGAAGTCCAGGTGAGTGCCCGTTCCCGCCCCCCCCTCCCGCTGACCGTGTGCCCGTTCCCCCCCTCCCGCTGTTCGTGTTCCCGCCCCCCTCCCGCTGTCTGTGTGCCTACTGAATTCGCCCACATTAGGTCGTCAATACTGGAGACTCCGAGCTATTCCCGCTCCAACATGTTGACTAATACTCAACAAAACATTCTTTCTTCGTATGGTTAACCAGGTCAGTCTACAATTCAATTCCTTTCTAGTTGGCGACTGAGTTCGCTCCCATTGGATGATGGCAGCACGTTAGCGCCATCATGGGGTTGAGGCAGCGAGCAGGCACAATACAGCGATCTGTCACTCTGATAAGAGCCCCTCGCAGCTGAGGCCGTCGCCGCTCCCCCACCCCTGCCCATCCCACACCCCCCTTCACTCCGCCACCGCCTCGCCTCGCGCATAAACACGCAGACATGCAAATACACGAAGGGAAACCGGGACATTAAATTTAGTGGCACATTAGAGCCTTTCTCGAATGGCTTTCCTGCGCAGTTAGTCCTAGGCAGACAAGTCGTGAAACTCCCCGAAGAGTGCTCAGGGGAACAACTGCGGATTCCGAGGTATTCGTCTCCCCGAGCATGAAATATGCAAACAAGTGTCTTGAAGGCGGTGTGCAGCCAGAGCCCAGACTGCTGTGCCCTGGATCCAGCAGTGGCAGGAGGGAGCTCCAGCCTCGCCTGGGCTCTGCAGTGCCAGTTGATGCTCACGCTGTGCCCCCGAGCATGTGTTTCCGTGCCCTCTGCCGATCACAACACATTCCATAAGCTTTCCGTCAATTAAACTGGGTTATTGGCACGGCTGCTTCCAGCTCAGCTTAGTACCCACCCCACAACAGACTAACAGAGACACAATGGTGCCATTCTCCCCTATCAGTGTAACTGTCTAAAAATAAGGCGGTTTTGGAAGCCCTCCCTGGAGCGGCGTCCCAGGCGCCCGCCGCCCGCTGATTGATAAGTCGACGGTGTGACTTACTTCCCACAGCGGTCCTGTGCGCTCCCGCGTCACTTCTTTTCACTTCGGAGGGCGAAGACAAATCAAAAGCAGCATCTGCGTGGAGCAGAAGTGAGGAGGAGGCTGAGGGAGCCCGCAGAAGTTGCCCTCCGAGCAGCTGAAGGCAGCAGCACACGCCCGCACAGACCACCGCCTGGTTGGTGCTTCCAGCAGCAGATCCCTCTTCGCTGCACATTGTTCCGTGTCATGGAAGGGAAATGCCATCCCAGCTCAGCGAGTGGCGGCAAACCTTTTTAGGTTTCGCCTGGGGCCGGAGGTGATTTGCCCAGAATCACAGGATGTTGAGCCCACGTGAAATTCGAACCTAGTTCACCAACTCCAAAGTCACTAGCTCTTGCCATTATGCCACATCTTCTCCTATCTTCAGTTATTGGAAAAAGTCATGAGTTCAAATCCGAATAAGGCAGACCCCGTCTTTCATTCCTCCGAGAGGTGGTAAGTCCATGTTTTACAGTGTTTAGAAACAGCAGAATAGTAGCGTTTGGTGCTATACAAAATGCATTATTATTTCTTCTAGGTACATAATTGTTCTACTGGTCCTTCTCAGAGACTTTAGTGGCAACTGGAGTGAAAGAAACTGACCCTACCCCTCCATCACTCCACACAGACCCCCGCTGCATCCCGTCTGTTATTGAGCTCCAGCCCCTGCCGAGCCTCAGCCAGGCTCCCTTCCAACCCTCTCATCCTATCCTTCTCACATCTCCTTCACTTCGTCCCTCCTTCTCTCCACTACCCGGTTTCACTCAGCCATTCTTCCCTCTGCAGCCAGCTTGTCCGGCCCCCTTCCTTCAGCTCTCCTGACGTTTCTTCTCTTCATCTCCTCCCTCGTTTCCCCCTTCCATTCCGGTCCCTTCCCTTCGTACCCACTTCCTACGACCCTCCCTATCCCTACACCCAAAAACTCTATCCCTCCTCGTCCTTGTATACCACGTCCACCATCCGTCCTTGGCGCCCCACCCCCCTCCCTACGACCCCCTCGTCCCTCCTTCACCCCATCTCTTTTTGCCCGCCATCCCCCATTCACAGCATTATCTGAAAAAAGTGTGGGAAGAAGGTGAGGTGGGGAGCATGAAGGGGGGAGGAAGGGAGAGAATCGGGTGCTAGAAAAGTTTACGCTATATAAAACTGCATTAAGTAAAATAAATACTTGCACCCATTCACAGCATTATCTGAAAACGTGTGGGCAGAAGGTGAGATGGGGAGCTAGAAGGGGGAAGGAAGGGAGAGAATGGGGTGCTAGAAAAACTCGAGGAAGATTACTTCATATCATTTTTTACACCTTGTTTTATTTTATTCTAATTGTAACAGATCTTTGTGTAGAGTGCAGAGTAGTGAGTGTGCAGAGTAGTGAGTGTGCAGAGTAGTGAGTGTGCAGAGTAGTGAGTGCGGAATGCTAGAGAGTGCAGAGTGACTAGGGAGTGCTAGAGAGTGCAGAGTGACTAGGGAGTGCAGAGTGACTAGGGAGTGCAGAGTGACTAGGGAGTGCAGAGTGACTAGGGAGTGCAGAGTGCTAGGGAGTGCAGAGTGACTAGGGAGTGCAGAGTGACTAGGGAGTGCAGAGTGCTAGGGAGTGCAGAGTGACTAGGGAGTGCAGAGTAGTGAGTGCGGAGTGCTAGAGAGTGCAGAGTGACTAGGGAGTGCTAGAGAGTGCAGAGTGACTAGGGAGTGCAGAGTGACTAGGGAGTGCAGAGTGACTAGGGAGTGTAGAGTGACTAGGGAGTGCAAGGGAGTGCAGAGTGACTAGGGAGTGCTAGGGAGTGCAGAGTGACTAGGGAGTGCAGAGTGACTAGGGAGTGCAGAGTGACTAGGGAGTGCTAGGGAGTGCAGAGTGACTAGGGAGTGCTAGGGAGTGCAGAGTGACTAGGGATTGCAGAGTGACTGCTAGGGAGTGCAGAGTGACTGCAGAGTGACTGCTAGGGAGTGCAGAGTGACTGCCGAGATAAAGCTAATGGCAATGTAAATGACAATGCCATTTATTTATCTGTTTTCAAAACCAACATATAAATACAAATTTTGTCATTTACAATGCCAATAGCTCTAACTTTTCCAAAGGCGAAACCATTGCATTGTAAATGCTTGTTAAAACCCGTCATCGCATGGCCTGGAAGCCTGCTTGGGCTGCAAAAACAAACAGTGCTTTTACCCTTCATTTGAGCTGAGTGCAGGCTCAATTTACTTTATGTTTTCAGGCTCTACCCAGGTGGGCTGCAATAATTCTGAGTACTACACACGTTAAGGAGCCAGACTACACCGATTTAACCTTTGCACTTGGGGCTGTCTTCACCCTTTTTATCCGTTAGGATAAACTTGGCTATATATCTTCAATCACTTTTTCATCATAACTGAGTGGGTGCCATTTGAGGAGGATGAATATGAATCCTACTATGAAGAGGATGAAGGGCGGCTGGGAGATGCCACACTAGCATGGACGGGGGACGCTCCGCAATACTTAGATGTCAGACTCTACCACACGCCTCGGGACCTCCTGGAGGGCAACCACTACTGAGCCCTTCGAGGGCTTAAAAGCCAAATTAGCTTCTGGCGGACCCTACCTGTAGCTGCCATAGGGATGGTAGCATTATCTAAAATGATTATGGCACGCCGGCTCCTTTATTACTTCGTTAATGTCCCGGTCATCCCACTGCGGTCTTTTTTCCAAGAGCTTAATTCATTAATAATCTCCCTGATTTGGGGGAAGATGCAGAGTGGCCCTATCAGCCCTGCAGTTGCCCCATGATAAGGGTGGGTGGGCGCCTAGTCCTTTGAAACCTATTTTTTGGCAGCGCTACTGCAGTGGCTGTTGCGCTGGACAGCGCATCGCAACCTTGGGGAGACTGACTCCCAGGACGGTCAGGTAACAGTCCCGGAACTAACCCTAATACTCCTCCCAGGGACCAAACCCAACCTTGCTCATCCACTGTTGGTCAAAGTTGCTAGATTCTGCACCCTACGGATTCACTGCCTGTCCAAAGGGACAGCTATGTGTTCCCCATTACTGTCACTAGTAGGCCTCCCAAGGGGCATGGGTACTACACCGCGGGAGAGCTCAGAATCTGGACTGAGCACATGCTCACCGAAGCTGAAGCCCTATTCACCGATGGCCAGCTGACATCGTTCGCAGGCTTGGCCGAAGAAAGCAGGCTCCCGGTCGGTCAATTCCTGCTACACCGGCAGCTGGTGGCGGATTGCAGATGGACCTGGGACCTTGGGGACGGAGAACCCAAGACACACCCGGTACTGCACACACTACCACACATGGGGACTGGCAGACATCACATTACGTGGATCTATATCTCCTTTATGGAACACACACACCGCTGACGCGATTACGGCTCCGTTGGGAGGAGGACTTCAGCCGAGCCCTCCATGATAGAGAGTGGCTTATAGCCCTAGAACACCACAAAAAAGTGTCCCGCAATCAAAGATTTTAAAATGTCCAGTTCAACGTGCTGCGCCGTGCTTATCTCACGCCGGCACGGCTTAAGCGCTTTTACCCGACGTCCCGCTTTGAATGCCCCCGCTGCCACACTCCGGATGCCCCATTCATCCACATGTTTTGGACATGCCCCACGATACAAACCCTTTGGGCAACGGTACACACTACAGTACAAACAGTCACAGGTCTGTCAGATTTCAACACGTGGGAAGCATGCGCTCTGGGCATCTTTAAGCGCAAGAAGCAAAAGAAGGTAGAAACCAAATTTGCCATGCCGGCCGTACTTCTAGCAAAACGCAGTATAGCAATGCACTGGCGCTCACCAGGTGTTCCCCCAGTAGCAGCATCGTGGGAGGCGGTAAAGAAATGGGGCACGGCCGAAGAAGATATCATCCAGCAGGAGGAGGCTCGCGGCATGCAACAGCAACCTATTCATTGGAATGGGCGATGACTTCAAGCAAGCTCACACTTCCGGCGGAAAACCCCGTAAGACACCCAGACGGAACTCGGCCCCAGCGCGCATTGACCCTTTCAAAATTTCCCCTCCTTCACACTGGCTCACCCTCCAAGCCACCCTCGAGGGATCGCACTGTTAGTAATGGTGGAAATCATTGCCAGCAGTTAGCGTGACAACATGAAGCTGCGCCACACCTACCCTCACCCCACGCCCCCGCCCCGATCCATCACTTCCCGAGTTATAAATCCCCAGTTCAGTTCAGAACCTGGATTACCATTTAGCATTACCTTATTCAGGGAACAAAGGACTAGTGACTGTCATACAGGTATGGGTGACACGACAGCCCTACCAACGGCATCTTCAAGTGTGTTTACCGGCATCTCCTCTAGAGGCGGAGAGGCATTCCCCCCTCCACCCCATTAACAGACATTCAGCTATTTCCTGCAAGGGAAACATCCTTTACAACGCAACTTTTACAGCGCACTACCTTTACAACGCAACTTTTATAACGCAAGTATTTTTACAACGCATGTTTTTACAACGCATGCATTTACAACTCAAATGCCTTTACAACGCAAATGCCTTTACAACGCAAATGCCTTTAGAAAGTAAGTATTAAGTGATATTTTTTTTATTTTTTTGTTATTAGTAAAATAAATAGATTAATAAATAGATTAATTATTAAAAATTAAAATAGAATTATTACATGATTACATTATTTTATAAATGGATTAATATGAATGTAAATGGAATATGTTTTTTTAAAATTAATACTGAGGTGTCAATAAAAATATTTAAATTGAAGGATTATATGAAATAATAATACTTAGGTATTAATGTATATATAAATTGGGAATATATTATAATTAAATTAATACTCAGGTAATTAATACTCAGGTATTTATAAAAAAAAGTTATAATTTTAGGGATTATATTATAAAAAAAATACTCCAGTATTAATGTATAATTTATTAAATTATGAAATCTTTATTAATTAAATATTTAACATATTTAAATATAATTAATAAATATAATAAAAAAAATAAACAGGGTACATAAACTATTGCTATTAACAAATAAAAAATAAATTTGGAATTAGTTAAAATGTTTAATTACAAGGAATGTTATTTATATTAATGTAATATTATTGTATAAATTAATACATTTTTTTTAATTAGTATAAAACAAAAAATATTTATTGGAGCCTTAAAGAATTTTTTACATAATGAAATATGTTGAAAATGTATGTACTTTTATATTGCTAAAAAGATTTCCCCACGCTTTACCATTGAAAGTAATGGGAAGATTTGTCCTTCTTTTATTTTTAGAATTGAAGCAATGGGTCCCACGGAACGAATTTTGAAGTAAAGAAAAAGGATGAATTGAGAAGTTAAGAAAAGAAATGGAATAAGTATAGAGGTAAGAAGAATAAAACAGTATTTTAATGTTGAAACTTTAATTTTTAAGATTGTGTTTAAATTTAAAGATTTGAAAAAACAATATACAACTTGTTTGTAATTTTTTGATTTTTATTACAAAAATATTTATAAGAAGTAAAAATAACAAGAAAATGTATACATATTTTTACAAATTTTAATAAATTATACATATCATTAAAAAAATACGGTTTATTACATTATTATGATATTAAATAGTCCTTTTTCAATGTTTGCAGGCTCAGATGACGTCGACACGTTCACGTAAGCGGCCATTTTGAAGAGCATCGATGGAGGAAGCAGCAGGAAGCTGATCTGCGCTCAGGTAGGAAACACTTTTTTACTTTATTTAAACATCTTAGAATGCAAATAAGTACATATATATTGTAAAAAAAGGATAAGGAGAGGTTGCGGTTTATAAAAAGAATGTTATTTATGTGAAAACAGCATGTTGCCGATAATGTTAGTAGAATATGACTATGTCGGGTCTTTAAAAAAAATAGGGAAATGTTATTTGTTGTATTTAATGTTAAATATAAAAATTGATGAAATAAATATGTTATATGACTAATGTTTTTGAAACGCAACAGTATATTTGAAAATGCATTGTTTAGAAATATCTTTTTGACTTTTAATAGCATAGAAAGGTAGGAATAGAATACAATGAGTTAGTAAAAAAGCTTCTTTTACTTACAAGTTGATTTTGGATGAGTTTTATTTAATTAAATATTGATTTTTATCGTTTTGGAACTTTTTGAATATAATAAAAGTGAAATAGTGAGAAAATTGTTCGGTAGGAGGCAGAACTTTTGTATTATGCATAATGTTAAACGTGTTACAAACTAGCAAGGGACATATAGTGAGAATATGTTTTGCTAGGAGGTAGAAATTGTACAATTATTTCTGTAATAGTATATAATTTGAATAAATGGTGTTAGGTAAATACTAAAGGTGAAATAGTGAGAAAATTGTTCTGTAGGAGGTAGAAGTTTTGTATTAGGCATACGTTTAAAGGTGTTACAAACTAGCAAGGGACATATAGTGAGAATATGTTTTGCTAGGAGGTAGAAATTGTACAATTATTTCTGTAATAGTATATAATTTGAATAAATGGTGTTAGGTAAATACTAAAGGTGAAATAGTGAGAAAATTGTTCTGTAGGAGGTAGAAGTTTTGTATTAGGCATACGTTTAAAGGTGTTACAAACTAGCAAGGGACATATAGTGAGAATATGTTTTGCTAGGAGGTAGAAATTTTAAAATTATTTCTGAAATAGTATATAATATGAATAAATGGTGTTAGGTAAATACTAAAGTGTGTTCTTAGAGATTTATTATAAAAATAGATAGGGAGACATAGTGAGAAAATGATTTGATCAGAGTTATTTTAGGGAGTATTTAAAGGTATTTGCCTATTTCTGTACCTTTTTTTCGAAAAAATAAAAAGATGGATTTTGTGGAAAAAATATAAAAACATATTTACAGATTTTTACTTTTGTGTTTTGGGTTTTCAAAGAACATGGATAAGGTGAAAGATTTTTTGAGCAAATAACATTGCTTTTGAGAAGTGCTTTACCATGGATAATTTTAAATATCCAGAAGGAATTTTGATCATTTAGATTTAATGGACTGTTTGTTTCATAACAAAATTGAAAGTATGAAATTGGATTTCCAGAAATATTTAAAAAAATTAAGAAGGTATTAGACAAATTAAAAAAAAAAAATCAAAATATTTAGGAGGGCATTCTTTTTTGAAAAACTTTGAACATTCCTGTACAACCAAATGCAAGATATTTTGACAAAGTGGAAAATTGATTTTTTGGTTCATCTAAGTTTTAGAACTTTACAGTTTATTACAAATGGTGTTTGTCAAATATTTCTATTCCCACATTTTTACTTTCAAAAAAGTTCCAAATGTTAATTTTTTTGTTTTGTTATTTAAACAAAAAAAATATTTTTTAGAATATGTTTTTCAAATGAAAATTATAAAAATATTGACTTGTAAAGAAGCTTTTTCAAAAAGATAATGTATTTCTAAAGAATAAAAAATATTCATTTTTATATTAATAAATGCATTTTAAAATATAAGTAATTAATTTGAATGGTTTGATTTATGAACAGGAGTAAATTTGGGGATTTTTGTGTTTATTAACACTGGATCAAATGGTTTTAAAATGGACAAAAAAAGATGAAAAGATTAAAAAAACAAGGTAATTAGAGGTGGGGTGACCCGACGTGAAATTTGAAAAAAAGTTTTAGGAAAATTAAAATGCCAATTGAATTTTCTATTAGGATAAATTTAGGTCAAAGCAGGAAAGTAAGTTATATTTTAGAAATGGAGAATGTTAGCAACATTTTCTAGGTAGTCTAGAGCCAGACACAACGAAAACTGTTGTAGTACACCCAATAGTCTCTCAGACATTTCCCTTGATTTGGTAGAAATTCGTGGGTTTAGGCTACCAGTTAAAGTTTGAGAAATTCTCAATTCTTGAAAACGTTGCTCCTTCTTCAAAGTTTCAAGAAATGAATAGAAGTTAGGGTGTGGTTTGCCAATTGTATGGTTGAAGGAGTTATGCCATCCCTCTATGGCATTATTTGTTTTTGCTTCTCCCTCTAAACAGCTCGTGTAACAGTTCCACCACTCCACATGGTAACGTGGCTTCCTCCTGCGACCTGATCTGCTTAGGTGTCCAATCCATGTGTCTTCAAAATAATTTAGAATGGGTGCAAATTTGTCTTCATTTTGATTAAAATATTCTGATTCAGTAATAGCAGTGTAGTACTCGTCTACACTTTCGGGAGGAACAAAACAAAGAGCAGTTAATTTTTTTAATTCAAACTGTAGTTTGCTATCAGATGAGTAATCGGTAACCAGGGATGTTTTTTGTAGTTTACGCCAAAATGCCTGGGAAAAATGGAAAAAACATCCCTGAATTTGGGTATCCGTGTACGTTTTAGTGATCACATTGATCATAGTCAATTCATAATCCACAATAATTTTCCTAGGACTTTTTTGGTAATGTTTTTAATAACTGATAATAATTCAGTATAGGTTGCAGATTGCTTATCTGGTAGCAACCTATATACTAAGGGGATCACATTATTGTTAATTTTTCCATGTATTGTATACATTTGGGTGAATGGATGGGGTGTACTTTTAAACGTCCCATCCATCATCCAAATTTCACAATTTTCTAACTTAACAAGGTTACGGGGTGTACTAAAAATAATAATACGTTTTTGAGGGTTTTTGTTATCATGCAAAAGGAATGGTTCATTAGCAAAAGAAATAGTCAGCTCCTCAGGAATTACAATATCAGAAAAGGTTTGAGGAGTTGTAGTATTTATGTTACTTGCCTGCCTTTGTCTTTGTATAATTCTTCTCAAATTAGGAATAATAGGCATATTACTAGCAACATGACTGGGAACATGCTGTGCAACCTCTTAAAATTGTTCCTGTAGAATCATTGGAGGTGGATGCAATTTCTTTCATTTCGTTTAAGGTTTCCCTTACTTCAATCTCCATTGCAGAGGCAGAGTGGTTATGATCAGTTGCTTTTATGATGATAATATCAAGGGTAACCGCTCTGCCGCTGCAACGGGATGAATAGTATTGCACACACCTCCAATGATTCCTTGGAAAACTTATCCTTTCTTTACAATATATATATCCTGCACGTGTTAATAGACGGTTTCCTTTCCTAGATTTCATATATGATGCTGTTGCCTGAGTTGACATTTTCTGTGGGGGGAAAATAGATAAATATTAATATTTTTTTCACATAATAATTCAAAATCTACACTATCTCTCATTTTCCCTACCGCAGCATCTTCCTGGAGTTACAGTAGTAAATCCTGCCCCTACACTATCCCACACTTTACCTATTGCAGCACCTTCCTGGAGTTAGAGTAGTAAATCCTGCCCCTACACTATCCCACACTTTCCCTACTGCAGCACCTTCCTGGAGTTAGAATAGTAAATCCTGCCCCTACACTATCCCAAACTTTCCCTACTGCGGCACCTTTTTGGAGTTAGAATAGTAAATCCTGCCCCTACACTATCTCTTATTTTCCTACTGCAGCACCGTCCTGGAGTTAGAATAGTAAATCTTGACCTTACATTATTCCACACTTTATCCACTGTAGCACCTTCTAGGAGTTAGAATAGCAAATCCTGCCCCTACACTATCCCACACTTTCCCTAAAAAGTATCTTCTTACAGTAATAATAATAATGAAGTTCTGTCATTTTTTTAGTCTATTTGCTTGTATTTTTTATTTGATTTACCTTCAGAATCTGGTGTGTTTTTCTTGTTTGGTTCTCAGATTCCCTTGGATTTGATTTTCTTTTGGTCTTTGAAGAGTTGTTTGATAATCTGCAAATTGCAAAAAAAATGATTATGTATTGTTTTGTTTAAATGTTTGATGAAAAATGGAAAATGTCTACATTTTTGTTCAAACGTTTAATGTTTCTAAAATCCTGCCCCTACACTATCCCACACTTTCCCTACTGCAGGAACTTTCTGGAGTTAGAATAGCAAATCCTGCCCCTACACTATCCCACATTTTCCCTACTGCAGCACCTTCCTGGAGTTAGAATAGTAAATCATGACCATACACTATCCCACACTTTCCGTACTCCAGCACCTTCCTGGAGTTAGATTATTAAATCTTACCCCTATGCTATCCCACACTTTCCCTACTGCTGCACCTTCCTGGAGTTAGAATAGTAATTATTACCCCTACTCTATCCCACACTTTCCCTACTGTTGCACCTTCCTGGAGTTAGAATAGTAAATCTTACCCCTATGGTATCCCACACTTTCCCTACAGTTGCACCTTTCTGGAGTTAGAATACTAATTTGTACCTTTGCTCTACCCCACACTTTTTCTAATGCTGCACCTTCCTGGAGTTCGAATAGTAATGTGCTTTGGAATGTGCTTTTTAAATACCTTTTGATGTAGATGTTTTCTTCTTGGTCTATTTTTTGTTCAGTTTTCTCGTTCTTTTCTGGTCTTTTTGGTTGTCTGGTCTTTTGGGATTCGCTTGTAGATGTACTGTAAGAAGATGTTTTTGAGTAACTGAAGAAATTGAGAAACAAAAATGAAATGTATTATTTTATTTTTATGTTTGTGATACAGTCAAATATGTTAATACTTTTCTGCATATGTTATATTACATTCACATTACCATGTAACTTTACTACAGTTTCCCTACTGCCAGGGCCGGACTGGGAACCAAAACCGGCCCTGGCAAAGTGCTCGGCCGGCCCCCCCGCCCCCCGGGCGGGAGGGGAGCGAGCGCTTTGCCAGGGCCGCTTTTCAGCCAATTTTGCAGCTATGCTGCAAAAAACGGCTCTGCAACAAAAACGGCCCCCAGGGCCCAAAACCGGCCCCCACCCTTGCAGCCGACCGGGGGATTGCCCGGTGCCCACAACGGCCAGTCCGGGCCTGCCTACTGCTGCACCTTCCTGGAGTTAGATTAGTGAATCTTACCCCTATGCTATCCCACACTTTTCCTCCTGCTGCACCTTCCTGGAGTTAGAATAGTAATTCTTACCCCTATGCTATCCCACACTTTCCCTCCTGCTGCACCTTCCTGAAGTTAGAATAGTAATTCTTACCCCTATGCTATCCCACACTTTCCCTACTGCTGCACCTTCCTGGAGTTAGAATAGTAAATATTACCCCTATGCTATCCCACACTTTCCCTACTGCTGCACCTTCCTGGAGTTAGAATAGTAATTCTTACCTCTACTCTATCCCACACTTTCCCTACTGCTGCACCTTCCTGGAGTTAGAATAGTAAATCTTACCCCTATGCTATCCCACACTTTCCCTACAGTTGCACCTCTCTGGAGTTAGAATAGTAATTTTTACCTTTGCTCTACCCCACACTTTTCTAATGCTGCACCTTCCTGGAGTTCGAATAGTAATGTGCTTTGGAATGTGCTTTTTAAATACCTTTTGATGTAGAGGTTTTCTTCTTGGTCTACTTTTTGTTCAGGTTTCTCGTTCTTTTCTGGTCTTTTTGGTTGTCTGGTCTTTTGGGATTCGCTTTTAGATGTACTGTAAGAAGATTTTTTTGAGTATCTGAAGAAATTGAGAAACAAAAATGAAATGTATTATTCACTTTCCCTACAGCTGCACCTTTCTGGGCTGGGTGAGGCAGGGGCCGCTTACCAGGTAGTCCCTACTACCAAGGCCCTCACAGCGGATCTTATGGACATTGTCGAGGACACTGGCGGTACTCCACAAGAGGAGGTACTTTCCCGTCCAGACAGCACTTCTCGAGATGCCGCTTTAACAGAGGCCGATCCAGAACCAGCTTCCAATCCAATAATTCCACAGGTAAGAGTCATCGATGTCTCTGAGGTTCAGTTGGGGGGGTCAAGTACAATTCTTTCTCCACAATTGGAGCCTATTGACTCAAGAGGCATAGGTATTACAAACCATTCAGGGTTTCTGGCTGGAACTCTACCAGACATCCCATCAACAGGTGGTCCCTCCCCAGCAAAATATTTCCCTACAAGTGTCAATACGTATAGATGCTGAAATAGAAGACTTGCTGCAGAATCGCGCGTGGTCTATTGCGACCCTCATCCTGCGGGTTTCTGCAGAACATCTTTCTAGTACAGAAGAGAGGGAAGGACGCAGACTGGTCTTGAATCTGCGGGATTTCAATGATTACATTACGTACAGACACCTCAAGATGGGAGGTATCTATCTTCTGACAGACTTGCTGCAGAAAGGGGACTGGATGGTCCGTTTGGTTGCCTATCTATCCATTCCTATCTTCCTTCAATTCAGTTGGAGAGGCAGGTGCCTGGAATATTTGGTTCTTCTTTTCGGGCTTTCTTCAGCACCATGGTGTTTCACCAAGGTGATTGAGCGGGTGATAGCCCACTTCAGAGAGAAGGAAGTACGCATGATCATTTATCTCAACGATGTTCTGATCATGGCGCACTCGCAAGAGTTAGTCACTCTACACCTGCAGATGACTTTATATCTTTTACAAGACTTGGAATTTGCAATCAAAAAGACCAAATCAGTCATTTGTCCCTCTTAGTCCATAGAGTTACTGGGGTTTGTGATCGACTCGGAGTCAGCTGAGTCACTGCAGGATAGATATTTTTGCCTCCAAACTTAATCGGCAACTGCACGAGTTTTTCAGTTGGAGGCCAGACCCATTAGTGAGGGCGACAGACAACTTTTCTCAGGATTGGTTGAAGGCCCTGAATTATGCCTTTCCACCTTTTGAAGTGATCCCCATGGTAGCAACACTGATCAAGCGGCAGGTAGCAGAGGTGGTCCTGTGTGGAAAGTGCAACCTTGTATCCCAGTCATCTTGGAGTTGACATGCTTTCCCCCTCTCCTTCTTCCTTTGTTTCTCAGACGATGCTCCAGGGCCCTCAGGGAAAACTGCATGCAATGGTGGTATCAGAGCAACTGTCCCTGATGGCCTGGAGGCTTTCTGGCAACAGTGGTGTTGCCAGGCATTTCAGGTGCAGCTTCAGACTTCATTAAGTGAGCCTAGGCCCCCTCCACTTGGAAGAGGTATTCTTCAGCATGTGGATGCCGGATGGGTTGGTGTTTGGCACGTGGATCCCATGGCAGCAGGGAACTCTCACATTGTGAATTTTTTGTCTCAGAAAGCAACTGAAGGTTTATGCTACAGGTCAGTGAACCATTTTGGTTCTGCTATTTCAGCCGGACATGTACACGTTGATATTAACCCTGGTGAGATGCATCCCATTGTCTGTGAGCTTCTTAAGGGTATCAGTTACTAATCTAAGTATTCCTTTATGAGGAATGTGAATTTGGTCCTATATCTTTTTGAAAGATGGCCGAATAATGATTAATTGTCCAGGAAACAGTTGCGGCTAAACTAGCGGTGCTGTTATGTCTCACTGTGTGCAGAAGGACTTCAGATGGGAGTGTTCTGGACATTGCACTTTAGATTAATTTAGTTTTGCCATTTATAGAGCACATGGTTACACTACCGGTGTGTCCCCGTGCTGGAACAGGCACTCTGAAAGGGTACAGAACAGCCTTATTTGCATATCACAGCTGGTCACTCACTCTGGTCAGCATTCTAAATTTAGTATGCTGTTAGGAATAACCATGTCTTAAGTTGTTTGTGAATTTCTGTTTCGCATGGTTCTGTTCTTAGGGCCATTGGTAGAGTGTTCCACGCTTTTGCTGCTAGGTAGCTGAAGGAGCGTGCCCCCATTCTGGCTTTAGATTTTCTCGGTACAGTCACCAGTGCCTTACCCATGGATCTTAGGTGTCGGTATGGTGTGCACTGTGTTAACAGTAGTTGTAGGTACTGTGGGACTTTTTTTGATAGAATACGGTGACAGTGGCACATTGCCTTGAACACAATTCTCTTCACAACTGGTAGCCAGTGCAATTCTGCCAGGGCTTTCTTTGCGGAGGCTCTTCTCGGGAGGCTTAGTACCAAGCGAGCCACCGCATTTTGCACCGTCTGTAATTTGGATAGCCCTTTTTTTGTGACACTTAGGTATAGAACATTGGGCGGTTCCCACAGCATGTACTATGGTTTTCCTAGCATTAGGTGCAGGAGATCAAGAATCTTTCTCAGAATTTTCATGGTCACATAGCATTTGCCCGCTACTTTCCGAATCTGGCTGTCGAATGCCTGTTCGGAGTCAAACCATACTCCAAGATTTTTTACTTCTGATTTCGCTGTAGGTAATTGGCCCAGTGTCTCAGACCACCAGGCTTATGACCCAATGGTTAGGGCCTTGCCCACAATTATCACCTCCATCTTATTCCCATTGAGCTTAAGGCAGTGGTTAGACATACAAGGTGCCACCTCTTCCAGACACTAGGAGAATCGGATTGTTGCCTGTTCCCTGTTTTGAGACAGCATCACAAATAGCTGCGTGCCATCAGCGTATGACACAATGGACACCTTATGCTCTTCCACTCGCTCCACCAGTGGTCCCACATATAGATTAAATAGAGTTGGGCTCAGAATCGATCGCTGTGGGACACCCTGGGACAGGGGGTGCTCTTAGATAGGTAAGACTGTTGTGCGACTTGGAAGCTCCGTGCGGATAAAAAGGATGTCATCCAGCGCAGTACATTTCCCCTAACCCCACATGCCTCTAACCTCTGGAGGAGCAGCTTATTGAAAACTGTGTCAAATGCTGTGCTGAGGTCCAATAGGATCAGTGCAACCGTCTGACCTTCGTCAGCGTATTTTCTCATTGCTTCTGTTGCCAGGAGTAGTGCTGACTCCGTAGCGTGTGGAGCTCTAAAACCTGATTGGGATGGGTGCAATAGGTCATTCTTGTTTATATGATCTACTAATTGTTTATTAGTTACTTTTTCAGCGATTTTAGCCATAAATGGTAAAGGTAGAGTATTTACTCTGGAAAGAGATTCCTTAACTCTTACTGGCAGGACAAAATGTATACGAAGTGTATCAATTAAAAAAATTGATGATCCTGCCAAAACCACTGTGTATTTTTCGAAGAATCCCCCTGGATGTAGTATGACACTGTTCTTGACACCATCGCGCTTGTGTTCTGGCCCGAGGTGTCACGAGAAATATCTGCATGCTCTGTGCATTGTATGAATGTCATTCCATGTTCGGATGCAGGACACGGCATGCCAGGACTCCAAGAACGTTATTCAGTTGTTGGAGGTCCTGGTGTGTGGCGTGAGCGTCCGTTCGTGGGTGCAGCGTTTAACGTGAATAAATACTCCTTGCTTCAACTTCTCCCTCTGGCTTCGTTTACTACATTTGGCGACAAGGAACTTACCCCTGCAGCTGCACCCACCAACTTACTTTTCATTGGCTTTGGCGGACACCTCATCTATCTGAACCATCCTCCTTCGTATTTCATGGGAACAGAAGTCTTTCACCGTTTCTCTCATTCCTGTGATTGCAGTTCCCGTGATTCTTCAGGAGTTTCCTGTTCTTCGCATTTGGTGAGGCCTGCCCAACGTCATTGTTGCCTCCCTGTGCACACGCCCCTGGTTACCGGCCTACGTCATTGATCGCTCCCTGTGGCTACGCCCCTGGTTATCAGTGTTTCTCGGTTGCTTCTATACTGACGTCATTGCGACGCTATCGCGTCTACGTCAGGTGCGCAACACAGCCATTTTGCTGGGTTTCTATGGTAACGCTCCACGCCGAACAATCTTTCAAGCCGACCACGGATTTCTTCGTTTTCAAGGTATTGTTCAGCCTGCACTTTTACACGGTGATAGGCACACCTTTTAAACTGGCAAGCTTTAATATGTTTTTATTTCTTTAATCCTGCCTTCGCTTCATCACGGTGACAGGCACACCTTGTTAAAATTGACAATATGTTCTTTATTACAATATGAAGTGAAGGACTTTTACTTTTGTTCACTGGAATACTTCATATTTATTGCGGATTGCATTTTGTATTGTTTTAACTTATATACATTTGAAAGGTACTTTATTTCTGCTGTTTAGATTTTCATGTTTATACTGCCAAGTTATTTCATTTATTATTTTGCGTGAAAGTATTTTTTGTATACAGGTTCCTTTTTATCACTTGTTGTGTCAGTTATGGCATCTGCTCAACAATTTGCACAACCACCTCCTTTTCTTCAACATCCTGGAAAACCCATAATTCCATGTCGGCAATGGACAAAAGCATTTGAAAATCATATTGTGGCCATTGATGCAAACTCAGTTCTCACCTGAACGCAAAGTTGGCAAAGCGGCACAACACGTTTTTGAGAATTTGCCTAAATTTCCCACTCCCCCTGATGATGGTGACCACTGGGACTCCTATAAAGAAGCCCTTTCACGCCTTGCTAGACACTATGACCAGGAACCGAACATAATGCCTGAAAGGCATAATTTCTTTAAGAGGAAACAGCATGAAGAGGAATCGTTGGAGGAATATATCGCACAATTGCGAAGTCTTGCTTCAACATGCGAATTTGAGAACGATCCTGAAGTTTACATTCGCGATCAGTTTGTTTTTGCTTGTTTTTCAAGAAAAATTCAACAGCGACTTCTTAGTTGTAGAAAACCATCGCTTCAGGAAACAATAGACATTGCCAAAAGTATCGAAAGGTCTACTGTTACTTCGAAAGTACTTCAGCAAGAACATCTAATTAATTCTGTCAAGGCCCCTTCTCAAGAGATTGAATCTGTTGATGCTGTTTATACGCAGAGATCCACCAAACAGTTTGTTAAAAAGAGTACCTATTGTTTTCGTTGTGGATCTAAGTCACATTTGAGTAATTACCCCAATTGTCCTGATAATGGTAAAAAATGTAGAAAACTACGAGAGTCAATTGTGTTAATTACTCTGATTCTGTTGATGACTGTTCTGATCACTTTCAAGACATGGTGGTATCCATTGAATGTAATTCTATCTCCACGTCTCAACACGTCAAGGGTCCTTTGGGTATTGCATTCTTTGGCAATATTGAAATCCCCATCATGGCCGATTCAGTTTCTCCTTTAACCATCCTTTCTGATGTCATGTTTCATGACAAATGGAAAGATTCTATTTTCCTGTCTCCAACGGATGTCAACCCAAAGGCTTTTGGGGAGTTCCACATAGATATGCTTGGTTATTTTAATTACAGACTTGAATGTTTGGGGAGGTCAATTTTTACGAAGATTTATGTTGCAGTCAAAGGACGCAACATCATAGGTTGGAAAGATCTCGCGAAAATGGGTTTACGTCTCGTCCCAGGTTCTGACAATCCTATTTCTTTAGGTGATCCCCCCCAAGGGTATATTCCTGCTGGGTCTAGAGATGACTTAGTTCCCAATACTGACTGTTTATTCCTTACAGACCATTCCTCTGACATCAAGAAAGTTTTAGATAAATTTCCTAAGTTATTTTCGAAGGAATTGGGAACCGTTAAGGGTTTCCAACATCAGATTAGATTGAAATCTGATGCCCAGCCTGTTGTGCATAAGGTTCGCCCAGTTCCAATTAGTGCAAAAGACGAACTCAAATCTGTTCTTAAAGCTCTATGTGATGAGGGTGTAATCGCTCCTTCTGACTCCTCTGAGTGGGTTTCTCCCATTGTGATTATTCGTAAAAAAAATGGTGAGGTCAGATTGTGTGCGGATTTGCGCACTTTAAATAAAAACATACTCATTGATTGCCACCCCCTCCCTAAAATACATGACCTTTTAGCCAATTTGGGAGGTGCCCCTGACAGTTGATTCTAAAGAACTCACCACATTTGTCATACCTTTTGGTGTCTTTAAATATCTCAAATTGCCCTTTGGCCTTGCTTCCGCAGCCAGCGTCTTTCAGAAAATCATGGACAATCTTTTCGGGAACATTCCAGGTGTCCAGGCTTATCAAGATGATATATTGGTATTTGCTGATGATTGGGAATCGCATTTAAACAATTTACACTCTGTCCTCAGCAAACTTAATGACGCCAGTATGACAATCAGAGTTGAAAAGTGTAAATTCGGTACTCAAAGTCTTGAATATTTGGGTCATACACTTTCCTCAGAGGGTATTAAGCTGAAAGCTTCCCTAACTAAAGCTATTAGCCATGCCTCTCCCCCTAAGGATAAAGATTCTCTTTGTTCCTTTCTCGGGCTTTCCGAGTATTACGCACGTTTCGTGAAAAGATATGCCCAGACAGTGGAGCCATTACGTGCTCTTTTACGCAAAGGATCGAAATTTGATTGGTCTGAGGAAGTTTTGTCCATTTCATGACTCCTCTAAATGTTTTACCATGGTAGACGCAAGTCTCACTGGTTTGGGTGCAGTTCTGTGCCAATGGGTTTCAGGCAAGGAACATACCATTGCATTTTCATCAAGGATGTTGAAACCTTCTGAAACTCATTACAGCACTATTGAGCGCGAGGCTCTTGCTTGTGTTTGGGCCATTGAAAAATGTAGGAATTACATTTGGGGTCGTGAATTTGAACTCTTTACAGATCATAAGCCTCTTACTCAACTTTTAACTGGCAATGGTCTAGGGAAAACCTCATCAAGGTTAGTTAGACTCCTCTCAAAGCTTCAAGAGTTTCATTTTGTGATTAAGCATATATCTGGTGGAAGGAATTTTAGGGCCGATTGTCTCTCACGTATGTCTTTGCATGTTTCTTCAGACTCAGAGTTCAGAAGACACAGAATGTGTCATTGCAACCCTTGATGCTATTAATTCTTTTTCTAGCATCACTGAAGAATCATGGTTAAAATGCAGGAAAAGGATGAGAATCTCAAATTGGTTTCGAATTATATTGTTAAGGGGTGGACAGAAAATAGGAAGTTATCCAGTGAGTTGAAAGCTTTTGCCATGGTTTCTTCTGAGTCGTCCCTTGTCAATAATATGGTTCTGTGGAATGATTTATTTGTTCCGCCCTCTGATGTCAGGAATGATATAATCAAATTTGCTCACCAAGGCCATTTAGGCATTTCCAAAACCTCTCAGCTCATTAAGACTTATTATTGGTGGCCATCCTTGGAAACTCAAGTGAAATTTCACATTGACTCTTGTGCTGAATGTTTATTGTCGGACAAAAAGTGAAAACATATCAATACCCCTTTACACCCAGTTTCTTTTCCCATTAAACCATGGGACAAAGTTGCTGTGGATTTCTCTGGTCCCTATGATCTTTTGCCTCATGACATTAAATATATAATTTTGCTAATTGATTACCACTCTAAGTGGATTTATCACATGTTTTGTGATGCACCTTCTTCTTCTAATGCCATAGCGTTTTTAAAGAAATGTTTTTCTGTTGAAGGATTTCCTTCTGTTCTAGTCTCAGATAATGGCACCCACTTCCCACTTTGTTTCTCAAAGATTCACCTAATTTCTCACTGATTGTGATGTTAAACATTTAAAAGTGGCCCTTTATTCCCCAATCTCTAATGGTCTGGTGGAAAGAGCCAATAGACTAGTGAAAGATTCCATTCAGACTGCGATTTCATCACAACATGATGTTCAAGATTTTTTGGAGTCAAAGCTTTGGTCTTACCATTTGTCTCCTCATTGCACAACAGGTGTCTCTCCGTTTTCTCTGTTGAGGAACAGAACTCCTCATACCAATTTGTTTCCGAATTGGTTGACTAAGATAAGAAGCAGGTGGGTGATCATCATTGTGACAAAATAGTTGCACTCAGGGTTGCTAATAAACAATCTCAGATGAAATCGTTCCATGATACTGGCAAACACTTTAATTCTACATCTCCCAAGGTTGGTAATTGGGTTCTCATTAAGAATCCTAAAAAGGTTGTTAAGGGTTCGTCAAAGTTTTCTCCTCCTGTTCGAGTCACTGGTGTCAGTAAAAGTTCAGCTCTTCTTGGTAAAAAGGGCTGGTGGAATCAAAGATCACTTGTTTTGCTTTCTGACTCCCAAGCTGATTCTTTGATCAATCTTTACAATCGTGATCTGGATGATTCCGATTGGATTCATTTTGTAAATGATACTGTACATGATGGAGATGCTTCTCCAGGTCTTGATTTACATTCTAATCACAAAAGTGTTTCTGACTCCATTTCTGTTGTGCCCAATAGTGATCATCTATATTGGAGACTCGATGCAGGAAATTACCATCAAAATTTAATGACTATGTGATGTATTGAAGTATTGCATGTTTGTTTCTTTGATTCACTCATTTTGTTTTCTGTTCTTACTTTTACTCTGTTGAGTATTTTATTTTCTTTCTTTATAAGGGGGAAGATGTTGTAGTATGTCACTATTCTTGACACCATCGCGCTCGTGTTCTGGCCCGAGGTGTCACGAGAAATATCTTTACGATCTGTGCATTGTATGAATGTCATTCCATGTTCGGATGCAGGACGCGGCATGCCAGGACTCCAAGAACGTTATTCAGTTGTTGGAGGTCCTGGTGTGTGGCGTGAGCGTCCGGTCGTGGGTGCAGCGTTTAACGTGAATAAATACTCCTTGCTTCAACTTCTCCCTCTGGCTTCGTTTACTACACTGGAGATACACAATGACTGGTTTAAGCTAATTGAGAGGGTGGTCGCTAGATTTATCTAGTCCTATGGAAGAACAAGGGGGGCCAATGCATTCTTGTGCCTTCCTAGGGATAGAAGGGGGTGGGGACTCACTAATTGTAGGCTATATTATTTAGCAGCAGCACTGCAGCATTATGGGCCTCTATTCAGCAACAAGGCTAGGGTAGGGGGTGACCCTATCTATGTCCCCTCGATATTTGAGATCTTGATATGGGTTTGGACTAATGGCTGTATAGTGAAACTTAATTACAGCATTTTGGAACTGGGCAGGTGTTCGGAAAAGGCTTGGGGTGGGCAGATTCAGTAGGTACACTCCCTTGCTTAGGATTGATCAGCTACCAAGGATCCTGCAAGTTGACTGTTTGACGAGGTGGAAAAGGGAAGGTTTTGGCAGGATAGGGGATCTTTTGGCCAGAGAACATATCACGTCTTTTGCAGTGGTAAGGGTCAGATTTAATATTGGTCCCGAGACTTTTTAACATTTTTACAGTTGAGGGATTTTCTTCTTTAAAAAGCTGGAAGCGCAGTAGGCTTTGCACAGGTCCCCTTAATGGAATTATTAATAGAGGATACAAGCCCCTCAATCTCACAAATATATGGCCGTCTGCTGTAGGGGGTCCAGGATGACCTGAATAAGCATAGGCAGAGGTGGTAGGACAGCCTTGGGCTCCTGGATCCTTGTTTTTTTAAATCAATAGAAATAGGGGTTTTTATACTGTGTTCTGCCATTCTGCAGTCACAACATTTTAAAATTATTTTTGATTTATGCATAACACCTGCCAAAATTGCTAAATGGGGAGGTGCGGAGGGGACCCGATGCTTCAGATGCTAGGCATCAGGTGCGGATCTGGTTGATATATTTTCCACCTATCCCCATTTGGGATGTATTGAAAGGCGATATCCCTTTGTCACCTCAGCTTATGTTATTAGGAATAGCTGAACCAGATAGGAGAATTGGAAAAGAGCTAATCTTTATAGCGATGTCAGTCCTCAGGCTGTGCATAGCTCAGCTTGGCTTGATCCTTTACTCCCGACCTTTCAGGAATGGAAGGGGAGTTTCCTGCACATTTATAATTTAGAGAGGGCACTTTATAAACAGAGAGGAAGGGAGGGTTGGATTGAAGGAAAAAAGGATCTGGGGGCCACTTTCTGCTTGGGTTTCTTTGTTTACTTTGATTTATTATGGCCTTGCATCTATGATTAACTTAATTTAATGATATTAGACTTTTGGTATTTTATTCATGCCTTCTAACCTCTTTGCTGCTGTCCCTCATGAATTTTTTTATGGTCTCATATTTATAATTAATTAATTCAATCAAATGAAATTAGCCTTTTTGCACTGCATTTATAACTTTTTAGCTGCTGTTCTCTATCGGATGATGAATCTTTATGGTTTTATATTGAGGGCTAATTTAGCAAAATGAAATTTGTTCTTCTGTAATGTATTTATGTCTATGATAATCTTTTGCTGCAATTTATACTTATATTGAAAAATAAAACAATTAGTGAAAAAATAGAAAATTAAATGTTTTTTAAATATTTTGTAAATGTGGAATAATTTGAAATTGGAGATAACATTTAAAATAAAAAAAAGTGTATCCTTTATTGTGCATTTCCTGCTCATGAAAAACTGTGTGTGGTCAAATTTTTAAAAGTATATGAGGAATGTACTTGTGCATTTAGAAATTATGATTGCTTTGCAGAAGCCTAGTAAACCAGTGTCATCTGCCACTAAAACCAGATGGTTAAAATCAGTAATGGCAGAAACTGTGACGGATACTCAGGTGTTTGGGGCTCATTCTGTTTGAGGTGCTGCAGCCTCTAAATCCTTTTTGTTGGGTTCAACTATTCAGGATATCATGAAATCGGCCGACTGGTCATCTGATTCTACTTTTAAGCAATTCTATTACAAACCAGTGGGTGATATTGCCTCTGTGGTGTTCAATAAGCTTTAAACTAGCATAACCAGTAGCCTCCAGTCCCGACAATAAATACAAAAATTGCTATCATTCACACCAAGAATTTTCAACTCTATTAAGGACATAGATGCAAGGATTATCCAACCCAGGAACATCATTTATTGAATTTGAATGTTAAGATATTGACTACTCTTCTTTCATTGTTTACCCTACCCATATTTTTATTTCTCTGTGGTATATAGATATTATGGTGCCTTATTTCTTTTGTAGGCTTGGATCAGAAGGCGGACTGAAAAGTTTGGATATTGTCCCCAAAGTTGGCACTTCGCGCTTCAGTTGCTCACTGAGCAGATTGGTGACGTCCAATGGAGTTGTCCCTTGAGCTTCAGTTTGATATTGGTCTTCAAAGTTCTTATGGACTATTCTGAGCGAAGAAAGAGGCTCACAAGGTTGTGTTAACTGTACTTACATGGGCTACTGGGCCTTGATTGATGGTTAATGGATAGAGCATCATGGGATATGGTGCTTATGTTATATGTTTTTTCATTGGCTGCTCTTTTTTGAGTAGTAAAGGAAGAGAAGCATAATCCTTTCTTCCGTGTCCTTAATAGAAATGAAAATTCTTGGCGTGCATGCTAGCAAATTATTTATTGTCCGAAATGGCAGCTACAAGGTTTCAGCCCTCAATGCATGGGTCAGTTGGACATTCTTCTACCTTTTGGTGGGTACTTATTGAAATTCTTCCTGCAGAGCTTTGAATGTCTTTATTTTGCCCTTATCAGTCATGTCTCCCAATGTTTTGATATCCATGAGATAGCAATGGGTGAAACACAACAGTTTACTGACTTCTTTAAAGGCTTTACCCTTTTACAAGGGCGTCCCTAATGTTATCATCCTTCACCATGCAATAGCTTTAATAGCATCATCCCACACATTCAGTGTGGCCTTGGTAGGGGTGGGCAGATGCTTCCTTTCCATAGCCCATATAGATTATCTATGTAGCTGTTACCTTCCTGACTCTCTCTAGACATGTTGCTGCAGCATGAAACCTCACTCATTAATTAATTGAAGTTGTGCAGCCCTGTAGTATGCTCTCAGGTCCAGGAGAGTACTTTGTAGTATATACAAGAATTTAGGTAGAAAGATAATTTTGTATTGTGCAGCCCATCCCAGAATAGTTAAAATTAGGTGCACCATCTATTTACATCCTCTCGGACTGTCCCAAGGACTTGCCGAGATTCTTTTCCTGAAATGATTCACTGTTGGTCGTGACCTCTATTCCCTTGTATCTGAAGCCCTCCCCTGTGACATTAAGATTTACTAAAGACTTCTTCAGTCACATCCCAGTTGCCCAGCTGATACAGGGTGGCATTATCCCAATTCATACAGTACCCCATTAACCCTTCAAAGTTACAGAATATTGGGAGGATTGCCGGGCTAGTCATCCTCTCAAGGTTGGTATATAGATATATGTACATATATCATCTGCATACAGCATGATTTTTTTTACTGGTTCACTGGTCAACTCCGGGAATCCCTGGATATCAGCTCTGAAACAAACCCAGGACCAGGGGCTCCAGGAAGAGAGCAAACAATAAGGGAGATAGCGAGCAGCCCTGCCTCATCAAATTCATGTGAGAATGTGCCATTGACTCTCACTACTGCTGTCTGGCTTTGTATAGGAGGGCTACACACTGGCAGAATTTAGCCCAAAGCATTCCAGGATCAGATGCAAGTATGTCCAATTTATGGCATCAAACACCTTTTCTGCGTCCAGTGAGAGAATGGGCACTCAGTCACCTTTAATGTCAACCTGCAATGCTTGTAATCATCTCAGATTCAGGGTGTGGCTCTCTCCTGCATAAAACCCAGATGATCTTCATGCATTAAGGCTATAATTAGAATTTCCAGAATTGTACTCTCTGTACTTAAAAGTGAGATGGGTCTATACAAGGCACAAGCATCTTGGGGTATGCCTGCCATATGAATAACCACTACGATTGATGCTTTAGGTCGGGTGGGAATTCCCGCTCTTCCTTGACTGCATGAAATAAAATCCTCAAATGTGGTTTAAGGAGTGGGTCCAGGAGCTTACACATTTCCACCTGGACGCCAGTCACCCCTTTTGTTTTCCCAGACTTCATAGTAACCAGAGCCTCTTCTGTTTGTTTAACGGATATGTCTTTCTCTAGTGACTCACAATCCACATCAGCCAGCTGTGAAACTCTTATTTCTCCCAGGTAATCTGGGAAGTCATGCTTGGACCACTTTGCCGATGCTGTACAGAGCTTATGAACATATAGTGCAAACACCTGCGTTGTATCTGTGTCCGAGTTGACCAGATTCCCCTCTTCTGTTCGCATCTCCATCACCAATCTCCTTTTCTTCATTCCTGTCTGCCCAAGCCTGCCTTGTCGCAGATTTCATAGAGCTTTCTCTGTATCGAAAGATAATGGTCTCAAGCTGTATTCCAAGAGAGGTTGCAAAACTGCTCCCAGGTTGCAACCAGTTTGGCCTAGACCACAGGGTCCCCATTTGCAGCCATTTCCTCTCCAGTGCTATGTGTTGCCTTTCTAGGTTACTTTATTGTCGTTTCTTGCATTTCCGCTTTGCTGTCACTATGTTCATAGCCAATCACAGCTGGTGCTGGTGCTGGGGCAGGGCGGCGAGTCGACAGATGACGAGGCAAAATGAAATGACATTAAAAAAAACATCTTACCTTGCGCTCAGCAATGCAGCGAGCGCAAGATAAGTGGTTTTCCTTTTTTTCCCCCTCATCGTCGCCTGGTGACTCTTGCGCCTCACCGCTCTTACCTGCACCGGCCGTGATCGTTCTAAGACGTCTTTCTGATTCCTGTTTTGATGGCCTCCCAAAGTGTTACCGGTAGTCTACCGACTCTTCATTCTACCCATAGTAAAGCTTAGTGTCTACCTGCCTTCATCTTGTAATGACGATGAATCTGATCTGTACAGACTGTCCATTCATGTCTATGTGCCCCTGGGGTGATTTGTAGTAATACATGATCGGATATACCCCAAGCTAGGTATTCCGCCTGTCTCCCCCAGTGGCGCTCATCTGCCGGCAGGAACACATAGTCCAGACTGGATAATTAGCCCCTGATAAGAATTTTATTTATTTATTCATAAAGTTTTATATAGCGCGAACATAATGACGAGGATAACCGAGAGGAAGACAGGTGGGTAAACAACAATCTGACAGAGCAGGATCAACGGGTAAACCAGAGTACTGCGGTAACAGAACACATAAATACAGTAAGAATGAATACTGTCTATCAGGTGCTATACCCTCCACACATCTACCAGTCCCATGGCATGTGCAAAGCAGGCCAGGCCACTCTACCCGTGTTGCAGCTGCATTCTAGGCAGATACCAATCAATATTCCTATGCATCACCTTGTTAAAGTCCCCTCCTACCAAATGTATGTCCGTGTCTGAGGCTAATAGTAGGGGAGACAGATTATCCAGGGTATTGCTCTGTAATTTGGGAGGTGCATATACATTCACTATAAGGAGACCTCTTCTATTCCAGTTGCCCTATAGCACCACATAGCACCCTTTGGGGTGTACCCATTGTTCCGTTACTTGGAAGGGGGATAGTTTTTGGCTAGAATCACCCACCTCTCTAGACCCTACTGTGTAACTTGCGTGCACCAGCAGTACATACGTGCCCCTGTAAAGGCATTTACAATTATTTCCCACCAGGTGTGTTTCCTGTAGCATCACTATATCTGGGGAATGCTTCCAAAGGTATCGCCCTACCACTCCCTTTTAATTTTGGAAGAAACCAGAGGTCCACAGGGAACAAGTATTGGTGTAAATGTTATTAACAAGAGGGACAGTTCTTATAGGAACAAGAGAAGGCACAAAGTGAATCCAGACAGAAAAATGGTATTTCAAGTTGCAGGTGTGATAATGGTAGTCATGTTGGCAACTCTAGAAATGGTCCTGCTTTAGACAAGTATTGCAATAAATGCAAGAAAATCTGACACTTTGTCCAGGAATGGAGAGGTGGAAAGGTTTATCTAACATCTAATGAGTCAGAGGATGAGAACATTCTAGATCCAAATGTCATCTTGAGTTGGGGGCTGAAAGAAAGTGCAATTGCATGCCCATAAGTATGATTATACTAGATGGTCTTTAATGCATGGAATACCATACTTGTGAAGAAATTGTCCCAGGAATTAAGGACATAAAGGAAATTACTACCCACAGACATACGACATGATGGATATACACTGTACCAATTAAACATCCTAGTTACATTTGGTGCAACATGGATTTACAGGCCAAAGAACTTAATGGCAGATCTACGTAGCCACAATGGAGATGCCATCTTAGGGTGGACGCCCCATAATGCAATAGGAACTAAACTAGATCCCAGAGCTGATGTCTTTTTATATTATTGAGGATAACTGTGCCAGTGTCGAGGATAATGAGTTGAGGTGGCTGATAAGTATATAAAATAATTACAAAAGGAATCTGAATTAGGGGTATACAAAGGCTTTGTACACTGCATCAGAGTGATGGATGGGGCAAGTCCCATTAGGCATAGAGTAAGGAATGTTCCACTGCCGAATAGGGAAGAATTGAAAAAGATTTTGAAGACTTTAGTTGGGAAAAATGTCATAGAACCCATAGAATCCTTGCCGTGGGTGACTCCATCTTTCTGTTCCTAAAAAGCATGAATAAAACTATATCAACTGTGTATAGTGATGGTATTCTTAATATGAGACCTAGCTTGCGCTTACCTCTAGGCAGTGTTTAGATGAGTTTCAGACAATTGACCACATTTGGAACTCCAGGGGGTAGACTCCAATTGCTGCGCCTGTGTTCCAAAAGATAATGTAGGAGAAACTGGAAGGTATTGATGGTGCCATCACATTTCAGAACGATATTCTTGATTTAGGGTGAAAATGTAGCAACATGACCTCAAGTTGAGGAGAATTATTCAGGCTCTGACTAAGAAAGGATTGACTTTGAAACGCGCAAAAAGATTCATGGTTTGTGATCTAGACTGGATCATACAGTTTCAAAGGACTGTATTAAATTAAAGGACAGGGATATTCAGGCCATTTTGGATGCTCCTGAGTTTGCAATTAGACAGCATCTCATTTTGCGAGGCTGCTTATGAGGGTTTGCACCACTCAGGGCTTTGCTGAAGAGTAATGGGTGATAGCATATGGCTCTAGGGCTCTGTAAAAGGGTGAATATTACCTTACCAGCCAAGGACCTGCACCAGGGCCGGACTGGGAACAACAACCGGCCCTGGCAAAGTGCTCAGCCGGCACCCCCTCCCCACTTGGGGGGGGTTGGTGGTGCCGCAGACGTCTTTGCCGGGGCCGGTTCTCGGCCGATTTTGTTACAGGGCCGATTTTGCAGCTTTGCTTCAAAAACGGCCCTGTAACAAAAACCGCCCCCCACCCGTGCGGCCCACCAGGGGATTGCCCAGTGCCCGCTATGGCCAGTCCGGCCCTGACCTGCACTACTGCAAGAAAGCATCTGTGGAAAAAACATTGGTAGAGGAAGAAGAAAGACTAACAAGGGACAGAGTAGACCGGAAGGAAGGAATAGACAAACGAGGAAAGGAAGAAAATCTATAAATAGGGAAAAGAAAGACTTTGAAGGAGAGGTTAGCACTGGATGCAGGAGGAACCACCAAAACTCAAGAGAAAGGAACCTTGCTTGGTCCCAGGAAAGGAAACACATCAAAGTGGAAAGGGGGCCCAGCTCCACTGCACGCATCAGCACCAGCAGGAAGGGACAACTTATGAGAAACTGCCGTGACCCAGGCAAGCTTGTAGCTACTGCAGAACCCCAAGAAGTGTGGAACCTGACACACTTGAAGTAGAAGAGAGCAAGAGCTGATTTGAAGATTGAGGCTGTCCAGTCTACAAGAGCTCCTGCAATGGCCCAAGTAAAGGAACATGGCATATCCTGGTGCGTGGAAAAGAACATGAGAAATTGTAAGAGGCTGGGTGGACATATGAATCTTTTTTTATTTCACCCCCCAAAGTCAAAAGAAAAGTTAGATATTATCACTGGAGGAAAAGAAGAGTAAAATAAAAAGAAGTAAGACGAGTCCAGTATGAAAAAGAGCAAGAATCCATCAGAAATGTAACTTTTTGTTTCATAATCCTATAATTTACCCTGTTAATTTACAAAGGGTAACGCTAGTGGTGAGCATATTGGAGAGATCTCAGCTGAGCCGGAAGGAATGAGAATAACTGGCAAGGAAGAGAAGAATTTTTGTTTTGTGAGACTTTCAACTCGTTTGAATTATCTATAAAAAAAGAATTACATCTGAGGGCATAGGATAAGAAGCTATGATTAGAATCTATTTAATGTACCTCAGTCTATTCTATTCAATGCTTACTGAGCTGTATGAATCGCAATGTTACAGACTGGTTTTAGAAGTGGAATCCGTCATCCAATAAAGGAGGCCTTTGTTCAACAACTCATAGATGTCAAAAGAATCTAGAGTGTGCCCTAGAAAGATAAATTAGGTCCTCTCAACAAGACCAAGAGACTTTAAAGCATATACTACAGACATATTCATAACAATTTAGCTAGGGTCAGCCTTGTGCAGAATACCACTTATTAGAGAAAGCTAGCAGGTACACTCACAACAGCAAATGTACCCTCAGATTCCCTCTGTCCTCCTGTAAAAGTATGTCCCAGGGAACACTCAGGACTTCTTTCTCACAAACTTTACAAGATTTACACGGGCGGCAAGCCAGCTCAGTGAACAGTGAGGACAGCATCTAGGCACTCCATTAACAGGAGATATGTGGACCTCCTATCATGTGGCTAATGCAGTAAAAAATACACCCTATGGGTTACACATTGGAGTAAATGGAGAAGATTCTGAAACTTATCGTTTAAGATTTAGAAAAGAAAAAGGACTTACAAAAGACACTCAGACAGCTTATTTTCATAATATAAAGGACATGGGAGCTAGGTGGCTCCAACCGGAGGTATCCACCAGAGAAAAAAGCATAGATACGTTGTATATGAATGCCCAGGCCATTAATATACAATGCTGGGATAGTCATTATAATGATCTTACCATGACCTCTGTGATAGAAATGGCTAGTGCCTATTCTCATGCCCAAAAGAGTCAACCTAAACAAGAAGAGGTCCCTCAAGTGAAGATGTAACCTGACCACAATATTAAATACAGTCCCTTTACTCCTAAATCAGACATATCTGGTCCCCTTCCATATGCAGAACTGCTGTTCACACCCGCACATATCCCACAATGTTTCAAGTGCTGAGATTGGGGACATACTGCATGACACCGTCAGAAAAACTAGAAGAGCCGATGGACATTGGGTTAGTGCAAACATCCATATATTAAATCAGAGAGCACCTCCTTCTTTTCATTGTCCATTAAGGGCGAATGGGGAAAAGTGACTGTATTGTTAGATACAGGTTGCAAATAATGAGTAAAACAAAGCCATTATGTCAAACCACGACACAAATTAATCAAGCATAAGCTTACCATTAAATGTGTATGTGGAGATAACTGTAAGTATCTTATAGCAAAAGTATGTTTGCATAAAAAGCCTAACTTAGATGTTACAACTCACCTGGGTGTAATTCAAAACCTCACAGAGGACTTCTAGGTATCGACAACTCACATTTGGAATCCTCGGGAAGTATTGCGTTGATTTACAAGACTCAATGTGATACTTCCCCATCTGATAGGCAACTCACAAGTAGGTTTCCTGAAGACACGCATTTCACATGACAACACAAGACTCCTTTGCCACGTCCTCGAACAGTCAACTAAATCTAACAAACCTGCGGTGGCAATCACTCTAGATGCAGAGACAGCTTTTGACAGAGTGTCCTGGCACTTCCTAGAACAGTGCATGAGGACGTACAACCTGGGAGATAACTACACGTGGAAAGTGATGGCACAGTACGCAAACCCCAGGGCGCAGATAGCTATCAAAGGGGGAGTCTCAGAACAATTCGCCCTACAGCGAGGGACAAGACAGGGCTGCCCCCTGTCCCCCGCGCTATTCTTTCTGGCTCTTGAACCTCTGATCAGAGATATTCTAGCCAATAGAGGATTGGCGGGGGTCACTATTAACGAGGCCACAGCCAAACTAGCCGCTTATGCGGACGGCATCCTCATAGTCACAGAGGACCCTAAGTCCTTCAGCCCTCATGGAATCCATCGGTAAATACTCAGCCCACTCAGGTTATAAACCTAACAGAGAGGCCATCAGGTCTCCCACATCTACAAACTACTCAGCCCCAACACCTCCAAGCTTAATAACAAAACAACCAGTTACTGGGAGGCACAGCTAGACACCGCTCTGACCGAACAAGAAAGACAAGCCCTCTGGTTGGCTCCTTCGAAAAAATATGGTCTCCCCTGTGCTAGTCCAGACAAAATTCTGGCTGCTGCACAAAATCTATTGGACCCCGGCTCGCTTAGCGTCCATGGGTCTGAGGGAAAACGACTGATGCTGGAACTGTGACATAGAACAGGGGAACCTGGCACACCTCATCTTCCACTGCACAAAGGTCAAAAAAATTTCGAACAAAGTATTTACCTTCATAAACAAAACCTTAGGGTGCACACTTAAAGAAGAGTTCGCCTCAGTCACCACCACATTTAGAACATCTGATCTAGACACACAACATGACAGAAACCTTCTCTACCTCCTACTAACAGCAGCAGTTAAAATAGTCCTTACCAATTGGAAGGACACCTCCAAATCCACCTTCAAGGGGTGGCTCAACTTGGTAACATTCTTGAGAGGTGCCGACCTCACAACTCTACGCAACACACCAAGGAGAAACCCCAATAGGGGTAACTGGGCTTCCCTGGACAGGCTCCTAGACCCGTATAAACCACCTTGAAGGCGCTGGTCAGTACCAGTGGCATAACCCAGCACCTCTCCGCCACTTAGAGCAGGACACCCCCAACCTCCTCTTTCCCCTAGAATCTTTTCTCTCCCCCTTCTTTACTTTTCCCCAGAGTAGACAAAGGGACAGGGGTCGATCAAGCTCATAATATACTACAACCAGACAGCTCCTTCGGACACCCCCAGTTTAAGGCACCACTGGGTATATGTTTTATGTTATATGTTCTACAATAGTTTTAGCAGGGACGTTCAAGCCTTTGTAAACCATGCTACCAGCACCTAAGTCACATGGAATGTTACCCTGTATGGACAATGGGAAATGTCTAAATGTTAACTGTCATATGTGTTTTTCTAAAAAACCCAATAAAAATATTTTGGGAAAAAAAAAGTTTTACAGTTTAATAATTCTTGGTTGGCAGAAGCTCCTTTTGCTCAAGAAGAGCTTTCATCAGCTTGAACAAAAAATTCCAAAAACGGTGAGATAAAAGAAAAGGAACAGTGGATTATCCTATTCTTATGAGTCAGGCGATTTGGCAAAAATGTTATTTTGTCACACAAAGGATGGTCTATTGTAGATGGCGTGCAAACAAGTGAGGGAACAGCAACAAGAATGTGAGGTAGGTCTCCATTTCCTGATGAGATTAGGATGGTATATAGCAAAGGAAGACTTTCTCATACTTTACAACTCCATGTTCCTCATTCTTTTAGAGAAACTGAACTATTTGTGGCTCATGCTCATCTTATGGAAGGGCACGTCAGTACAGTATGTTGACAGCCTAGCGACCAAGGCTTGTGATAAATATGTAGCTGTTTCACCACAAGAGACTTCTCTTGTATACAGAGATTTATAGAACTCACAAAATGTATGTACAATCTTGTGGTCTAAAGCTTTAAAGTGTCCCTGTTTATTGTGAATGCCTGTAATTCTTTTGTGTGTTAATTTTGCTTTTATTTAACAAACTAAGATTTTCCCTGCTTTGTTGCTGCCATCATAGGAGCACGGTCTGCTTTATCAGTATCTTGGGCTTTTACCTGTGCCCGTAGGGTGAGCCCTGTACACCAAATCTTTTGGGAGTCCAACTATTTTATGTGTGCTCTCTAGCCCTTTTAATTGTCCTTCCTTTCTATATTGTGTTTTGCTGTATGCGATATAAATTGGTCAAAGACTGCCTTTAGGGGATCCCAGTTTGTGTTCGGATGTGTACCCAGGTTGTCACATACTTGATTCTTTGGGAGTGGTACACCTCCAGACCCACCTTCCAGCAGCCCTCTCTCTGGATATTTAAACAGAGGCTCAGGGTGGGTAGACGAGGGGCGGGTACAACTGAAAGGAGATCTGCAACAAGCTGAGAGTATTATAAGGAGGTTTTCCTTCACGGTAAAGCTAGTAACAGATTTACCAGCTATCCTTAAGGTATGGATTCCCATTACTCTTTCCCCAATATAGTTTCGGCAATTATTCTTGAAAAAAACGTATGCACAATAACTACATTAATATTATTTGTTAGGATACCAACTACTCACCGAGTCTTGTCATAGGTTCCTTTTTACCAAATACTGTATATGTCTCATACTCAGAGGTATAATCGGCTCTGGGTCTTGATCAGTTTCTTGGACTCCTATACGTTCTCCAAAAGCTCACGGTACTTAGACTTAATAAAGGTTCTACGGTTTCATGGGGAAATGTTAACCTTATCGCAATTTGTGATCTTCATTAATTACCGGAATTCTCTCAGAAGTATGTTCTGGAGATAAATTTTTTAGGATGTTAATTTTCCTGCCCGCCCCTCTCCCCACTTGAACTTGCTAAGCTGTCTGCAATAAAGCTTAAGATCCTACCCAAAGATGTCCTCAGGCTGCCCTTTGGGGTTTCCCTCTGGTAGTTCGTTAGGACAGTGATACTCCCTCTCCTGCTCATGTAAAGACTCCAGAAGGACAGGCGTGGCAGGAGGGCCGCAGCTCGGATTCATGCAGATGCTGCCAAGATGGCCAGCAAGATCTTGCAAGCATTGCGGCAATAGGAATTCTCACCAGACTTGCTTCAAGGTCTTGGAAATAAAAAGCAGTGGTTGCGAAATGCATTTTTACTTGTCGTGGCTTGGCTGCAGTTGCATCCCCACCTGTATATGGGACACAAAATCAGTGGTTTTGCCATGCCATGCATTGTATCGCATATTTGCCCATGTTTGATAGTGAGATAGCCCAAACCAGGAATGGTGCCGGAGGTACTCTTTTCAACTGTCTGCTATGAAGTTAGTTATGGTCTGTTCAATACTCTTGATCACTTCTTTTCTGTACAATATGGTGTCCCTTAGCTTCCAACATTTTTAAATGGTCCTAATTTGGGGAGTGAAATTAACATGGAGAATGGTGTATGTTGGGAAAGTGAATTATGTTCTATATCGGTCTCCATTATTCTGGGTGACATGGATTAAGATAGGAGGAAGTGCCAGATATGAGAGTAGATTTTAAGAGCTGAATAGTGCGTGTTTTACGGCTCAAAGAGGTGTTGGTCTCTACTGATATCGATAAAGCCTAATTGCTGTGGCTATTATTTAGTCTCGGATGAGAGTGACCCAGTCTTGCCTACCTTCTTCTATAGTTTATCAGGTACCTTACGGGACTTATATTGGGCACGTAGAGAGAGATTATGGTGAACAAGTTTTGCCACTACCCAAGTGTGAGTGCACTGTGGGACAGTGGTAAAAAAACAATGTTCTGGAACGCACCCCGGGTGGTTGCCTGTGGCAGAGATTATTTCAGTCATTCCTTCCATCACCTTGTGTTTGCAGTTAACACCCTGAGTGCGACAGGTATGCCCAGACGTGGGTCCCGTGCTCATTATACCGTAGGGCTCAAACTGTACTTTACTGATGAGATGTAAGTAGGTTAAAACTGGTCAGGGATTGTAGGAGAGTGGGGTCTGCAATCCTATGGTCACCCCAGATTTTTGCTTTTTGCTTCACTGGTTTACGACTTTCCCTGGCTGTGGGCCTGCTAATCAGACCCACAGCCTAGTTGTTCTCTCTCTAAATTGACAACCATGTACTTTAGGTGCATTTACCAATTGGTACTGGGCCACCTTATCAGTCCCTGTACCCAGGGCATAGGTGTACCCAGGGCCTACCAGGGGCTGAAGCATGTATTATGCCACCCCTGGATGGCAATCTAAATCTGACACAACTGGCTGCATGACAGCTGGGGCAAGGTGGTGTTAACACCCTTTGCTGTAGATATAGTATACCTATATCTAACCCTAAAATGGACACATATATTCCTATCAGTCACTCCTATGGCAGGCCTCATCAATCCTGAAGGCAGAGTGCTTGGAATTATGTGAGATGGTGCTCTGCCATGAGCTGAGCCCGTTTGCAGCTTGCGGAACCAAGCCCTAATAGTTGTTCCATGATAACGCTATACCATATACTCTTAAGTGCATTATCAACCTCGCGGTTAAATGCCAACTCTGGTATAACATTATCAAAACATGTCGAGTAAGGTGTCATACGAATTGGAATACTACCCCCTCGCCAATTCTGGCGACGGGGGTAGCATTCCACCCTTCTAGAGGGACACGACATGTATGTAACTGTGAACCCCGGTTAAAGTTAACTCGAGCCTCAGCATCACAAAATGGATGCTGCCACCACAGACACAAGTCTGACCTCCTGCTGCTGGGAGTCCTTCCAGCAAGGATGGCTTGGACAAAGGGTTTCCTGCCTTGGGAGGTGCTAGCACCACCCCAGACAGAATTTTGTGTATTGAGGTAGGGAGGCCTGAAAGGAATGAGACATGCCTGGGGCACACAAGGTGCCCTGTGCATACACCGGTTCAAACCAGTTGCTGGGGCATCCCAGCCCCAGCTCTGGCGGGAAGCCGGACAAAGGATAGGGGGTGTAACCACCCCCCTTCCTGGTCCCACCCAGGGGAGGGACCTAGTCAGTAGTGCAGCCCCCTTTAGGAGAATAAAGGTAGGAGCTGGTCCCATTCCAAATTAGATTATCCTGAACTATTCAACAAGAAGAAACTCTGGCCTTCGACGTTCTGCTCCACAGAAGACTGAAGAATCTCCCTTGTGGACAAGGAGTGTCCACCCTGCAACTGCAGGCACCATCAAGCGTCCAGCGGCTTCACTTTGTCGTCTTCCCTCGAGGATCCAGACTTCAGAGCCCGACGAGACCCGGATTCCCAGACCTCTCCGACCTCTACCTACATCTGCAGCAAAGCTGAGACCCGTGGGCGTGACGAGACACGTGGGACCGGCCATCTTGAACGAACCTGCACTTCGCTTCCAGCACGACTCCCGAGGTAAACTCGACCAAGTGCTTTGGGGACTGAGAAGCCCCAACCCCGAGCAGCCCCTGCACCGAAGATCAGCCCTCCAGCATCCACGAGATCTGCGTGGGGCCCTTCTGCTTTGTTGCTGCTCGATGCGTTGTCTGGTCACTTGCCGGCTGGCTAGTGGCCTCCCAGATGACGGACCTTTGAATCTTCACTGCTGGTCTGGTTGCTCCAGACTGGCCCTTGCTCCCTTCCAAAAGAGGGGCACCCAGGACTCTCCTAGTCCGCACCAGACGCTTTCTTCACTCACCGCGTGGGTTGCCTTTGCCAAGGCCTGTTGAGTCCAATCCCGGATCCGACACCGCCGACAGCGAGAGCCTGTGTGGGACAGCTCGTGCCTCCATCCTGGTCGTCTAAGACACCTCCTGGTCCACTTGGCTGCAGAGTCAAGCGTCCACTCTTCACCTGATCGCGACGTCGTCATCTGGTTCCTTCCTGGTTCCACTCCAGTCACTGGCTAGTGACTGAACATTGTCCCCTCTGCTTTCAGGTCTCCTTCTTCAACAATCCACCCTTGGCTTGCACCGGACATCTTCCTCCTGGTCACCTGCAGCATCTTTTCTTTCAGGCTCCATTGACTTCAACGCGAGAACCCGACGCACTTTGACCCCCATGCACCCGCGGCCCGTGGGTGAGGTAACAAGAGCATTTCAGTGCTCAAGGGTAGTTTAACTGTCCTAGTGTCCAGTTCCACAGTCGTTTTAGTCCTACCTAGTCAGGATTGTCTGTACTCACCTTTTTCTTGAACTGTACTGTCCATAGACGTTGTTACGCGTCTCGCGTGTGAGTTCACACTCTGCACACGCGTTCCGTGGGCCTCCTATTACTTACCTAGTGTTAGTGTAGCGTGGTCCCATCGATCCTACAGCCTCTGGACTGCTCCATTCCTTCTATTGACTTTCACATTCCACTTACTTAGTATATGGTTTGCCGTGCCCCTAGGGCACCATTGTAATTTTGTGCGACTTGTAGTATTTTTCGTAAGAGATTGTCATGTGCTTAGCCCTCTGACCTCATAAAGAGTTCAGAGGTGTTGTTATTAATAAATACTGTTTATTTTCATAACAACCTGTGTATTGTCCTTTCACTTGGTATTCAAGGGGTTATATTGTGGTAAAACAGCTGGCTTCACATGCCAAAAGAGTTTAGCCTAAGACTGCTTTGTCCATGCTACCATTAGGATAGCTGGTCTATAAGGTTGACTTACAACCAATCACCATAAGGGTTGTTTGGACTGATACAAGGTGATCACTAGAACTAGTGAGCATCATATATCAGGCCAACTTCTCACAGGGATTGCCTGTGTTCCCATCAGGAATGGGCCTGGCAGTTCGAGCTAGACTCTTCCTCTTGAAGCAGGACTAAGGCTGATTTGCACAAGGTGGGTCTTTGTCTAGAATGCCACTGTGAGTGAAAAACGATGGTCTAGAACGTGGTCCCTTGCAATCAACTGTAGCTGAGATTAATTGACACATTCCTCCCATCGTTGTATTGTTTTTGCCATGGGTATGCTCAGATGTGGGTCCCGTGCCCACTGTTCCATAGGACCCAAGCTATACCTTGCTGATGAGACCTAAGTAGGTCAAAACCAGTGTTCCCATTTAGAGAGAACCCCGGCTGGCAGCTCTGCCTGGACTCATTGAAGCAGGACCAAAACTGATTCACATAGGTTAGGTATTTTCTTCCATCACCTTGTTGTTTTTGTAAATGAGAGTCAGCAATCGTCCAGAATGCCCACTCCACATTTCACCACCTCTCCCTGAAACTCCCTGCCCTGCAAGATCTCCATCCCCAAGTTTTATGTGAAGCAGAGATTAAAAAAATAAAGAATATTGCCTGGAAAACCATTGTGATTTTAGTCAATGCCAGTCTCTCTTAAGTGGTTGGCTCCCATTTTAAGGAATGCAACTGATTCAGGGCAGCAAGCTGTTTAGACAGAGAATTTAAGCCCTAACATTCAGCAGCCACCTCCTCCTGCTTCCACACACGTCATATGCTCTGCAGAATCTTCAAATGAATACAAACCAATACCAGAAAGATCTTTACTCAGGCCCTTGTCACCAGCCGCCTTGGCTACGGCAAAGCCCTATACGCGATCATCTCCACCCAGCACTCATCCTGGACCTTCCCAAATTAACCCACAACCCCCCCTACCTGTGAGAATTCCACTGGCTCTTCATCCAGAAGAGATGCCAGTTCAAGATCCTCACTCATGCCTACCAAGCCCTCCACGACCTAGGACGTGCCTACATCAACCATCGACTGAACTTACACCTACCTGTTAGACGCCTGCGCTCCGCTTCCCTCGCCCTCACACACACATCCCCCGCATCAGTCGCAGCAGTGGTCGCTCCATCACTGCCAAGACCTGAAAAGACCTTCCCCTCCAGCTCCGTACAGCCTCCTCACTAGCAGACTTCAGAAAGAGACTCAAGATATGGCGTTTCAACAGGATACCCCAAGATACCCCTATGGGCGACAGTGTTGCGCTTTATAAATACTGTTTGATTACTCGATTGATGCGGATTGTTGGATCTTTCTGCAAGGTTATCCCCCAAATGTTTTGCCATCCACTTCCTATTATCTGATGCTTTGTTTGCTGGCTTTAAGATTCTGGACACTTCACCACTGCTAAAGTACATACATTAATTAACTTGTAAGTCCCTAGTACAATGCACTATATGGGTCCAGCCTCTGTAAATTAAATGCTACTAGTGGGCAAGCTTATGGTCCCTAAGTAAGCAAACAATGGAAGGAAAATAAATATAGACCCAATCTGTGCTATATTTTGGCCATCATCCAGCCCGATAAGGCCAATTTAATATGCAAATAAAAGAGATAGACGAAACATGGGAATTAATTACAGTGGGACACAAGCTTGTGGGCAGGCCACACTTACTGTGCCACCCACTCAGTAGCTCTTTAAACATGGGGCAGGCCTACCATTGCAGAAGCTGTGTGTGCAGTTTTAAACTGCCATTCAGACCTGGTAAGTTAAACGATTTGCCAGGCCCAAACCTTCCCACAAATTACATGCAAGACACCCTCAAAGTAGGCCTATGCAACCCAAGGGCAGCGTACAGTGTTCTTAAACGATAGCAAAAGTATTTTTGGCTTTTACATGTTCTGGTAGTGAAAAACTGCTAAATTCATTTTTCACTACTGCAAGGCTATCTCTCCCATAGGTTGACATGGCCATTGCGTTAAAATATCTTTGAAGTGTAACTTCCCATTGGGAGAAGAGAGAAATTTGGAGTTTGGTGTTTCTGGACATAATTTAAAATCACATATTTTAGTAAAGTTATGTTTTAACTTGCAAGTCGGAAAACGACACTTTTAGAAAGTTGCCATTTTCTTACTTTAACTATTCTGTACCTCTGCCTGTCTCTGAATAGATATCTGGGTTAGGACAACAGCTGGGCTTTTTGCATTCCCTCTAGACAGTTGCACAAAGGGAGCTGGGTGGGACATTTTAATTCTGGCGGCCAATCACCAGGCTGATGGACCTTCCTGCAGTAGATTAGGAGTGAGGCGCTGACACTTGCACCTGAATAGGGCTATGCCTGTTCCCACACAAAGAGCTTCCCCGTAGCATCAGACACCAGGGAAGGAAGATAAAGGACCCAGAGGGGATCAAATCCCGCTTTTGTTGTTTCCCCCACTTCAAAGACATATGTTGGTATATGAACTGGATCCCTGACAACCCCCAAACTTGTTCACTTTTGGGTCCTGAAGAGACACTTCCAAAGAGGAGCTTCGTTGCCTGAAGTGACTGCCACGTTGACAATTGTTCTGCTGTGTTGGCCTGCTGTTTGCTGTGCTATCAGAAGGGACTGCCACTCTGCAATGCGCTTTGCTGTATTGGTCTGCTGCCTCCAGCAGTGAGAGGTACCAACCACACTCTACAACCTCTGCACCTCAAGTAACGCCAAGGGCTTGCTGGCTTGCCCCCTGTTCACAAGATCTCAGGGCCCTCAAAGATCTCATCAACCTCTATGCTCCTACCTGAGTGCCAAACAGGAGTTTGGCAGCGGAATCTTGCATTTGGTCAATGCTTCACCCCCAGAGGGCAGCATCGCCTGACTGGTCAACCCGAGAAATTTGGCACTTTCTGTGGTCTTACCGTGATCATCCTCCCTGACACTCCTCGCTTCACTACCCCGAGAAGCCGCACTCCAATCGTGCATGGCAGCGCAGCAGTACCAGCAAAGAAACCAGTGCACACACCAAGGGGAATTTGGCTCTTGCCCGTAAATTGTATCTGAGTGCAGCAACCCCTCCCAAACCTGTTGCCTGTACAATAAGATCGCCAGTCAGCGACATTGATATTGCTGCTCTCAGCCCATCCGTGTCTCTCACCGCAAAATCATCGTCACAGTGGGAGCACTGCATCAGAGGACAGCCCTACCGGAGATTGGCCCCAGCCCCGCTGTCTTGTTACAGGTGCCTGTTAAGTGAAATATGGACATTGTGGGGCCTGGCAGCTTACTGTTTGCCCCAGCCTGGGGCCGTGTGTGAACAGACTTCTGTATATATGTGAACTGACCCAAGTGGTCCCTGGGGGCGTGCTGCACTTCTTGCGGTGGTGGGTAGATACTTTTTCACTTGTGACCGGGCCCGAGTGGGTCCTGCTCTCCTAACAGCCATTGTTTGGGATATTGTACTATCTTCTAAAAACACTACGTACGGATCCTTCTGCTGTCAAAGGCACTATCAAACCCCCAGTGGGACCGTAATAAATTTAATAGAAGCGCATAGGCTCTTCTAGGACTGTTGGAGCCTATACCTTTAAAGGCTACTTCCTTGAGAAGTACTTATTGGATTTTTGTTGGTTTGGCCATATTTTAACAAGATAAACATTAACTATATTTTTCTAAAACTGGTGTGGAGTCTTTTCTGGTGTCTTTCACTGTGTTGCTGTTTCAAAGTGTTGCACAAATACTTTACACATTGCCTCTTAAGTTAAGCCTGACTGCTTTGTGTCAAGCTACCAGAGAGTGAGTGTGGAAAAGTATGAAGCAGACAAATGAATTAGATCTTCTTTTTTATTGAAGATGCAATCTAAGATACAGGAAACGTCCTATCCACTGGGCATCCCAGAACAAACCTCCCTTAGGATTCTACACCAACAGTGTAGAACCAAGAACACAAATTAGAATTCACCCCTATTTTTTAAGTACCTGTAAGGAATAGATTTGAGGGCCTTGAGGAAGTGGATTGACTTGCAGAGAAATCGGGGAAGAGAATTGTAAGGTCCCCCGTAGAACTTGGGGAGACTGGGCACGTCCAACCAAGACAGCCCATTGGCCTTGGGCTAGGGACAACATACTGGCTCTCAACACACAAACTCAGCAAGTAGACGGTGAACCAACCAGGCCAGGGATGGAGTCAGTCGACCAGCAAGACTTCCCAACTACCAATATTTTAAAATCGAGTGCTATGGTGACAAAACAACTCGCTTGTCTACCTGACACCCTCCCATTTGCCCTACCAGGGGGCACCCAAACCCTCTACTCGAACCCTCCCGAGGTCTCCATTGATAAACGGAACCAGGGCAGCAGCCTAAAGATCCTATCCTGGAACATTTCCGGCCTCAAAAGCAAACTGCCTTGTTCGGACTGGGGGCTTTTTGTGGACCAATTTGACATCTGTCTGTTCCAGGAAACAGGGGCGCGGGAAGACTCTTTTAGGGTGGGGTTTGCGTCGTTTACCATTCCAGCGACCTCTGGAGGCAGCTGTAGACCATCAGGGTGCTTATGCATCTGGGTCGGCTCACGTTTGAGCTGTACAGCCAAACAATTAGATTCCTTGTCCAGTGACATTTTATGTGTAGCACTCAGTTTTCCTACCAAGTAGGAACTGGCCTTTGTTAACATTTATTCACGTCCTGTGAGCACGAGTAAGGAATCCCCGACTTTCGACCAATTGAATTCCTTCGTTCCCGTTGTCCCCCCTAATATAGGGCTGATAGCGGGGGAGATTTTAATTGTCAATTCAATCCTTTACCAGATTTGTCCGGTACAATTCCCACTGAGGACAACGTTGAATGCTTAATCCCAGAACCACAAATTCCAGCAATCAAAGCTTGGTCCCCGTTGGCAATTCAGATCAATGCATTTACATTAATGCATTCCTTGAGAGCATGCAATGGCCGCACACCTTCTGATACTCCTGGGAACTTAACATTCAACAAAATAGGATAAGCATCTCTCTTGGACTATATTCTAGTGAGACTAGGCAATGGTATAGAGTCCTTGATTTGGCAGTCCTTCCACGGCATCACAGCGATCATAATGCTTTATCTCTAATACTGAACTTGCTTGATTTAGGAAATGTTTCGGCCACTAGTACCCCCGTAGATAATAGTTTAATCCTCTCCAACAATAGGAGAAGAATCAAATGGGGGGAAATCCAGCAGTCTCCTGAAAAGTTGTCTGCGTTATATGCAGTAGTCGTCCCAGTACTAGGAGAACTGGGAGAAGTGGTTGCAGCAGCGCCAATACTGTCCCCATTGAGAAAGTTGGAGATCTACATGCTGGTCTGGTCTTTAAGTTGGCGGAGGTATTCCATCCAAAAATGCACGCCAAGGGGAAAAAAAGGGCCATTCGCTCATGGTTCAATGATAGTTGCCATGTGGCAAAACGGGCTTTATTGGAGGCCATCAAAGCTAAGGACAAGCCACTAACAAAACAAGTGAGGGTGCTGTACAAAGAGACCACTAGAACAGCAAAGGAGGTGTAGGAAATGGACAGATGGGATGCTCTAAAAACTGCTCTGTCCAATAAAGATTTGAAGGAGTTCTGGTGCATAGGTAGGTCAGGAAGCAGTGAGGGCAAGCCAGCACTAGAACCTAATATAGGAGCAGAAGCAAGGAAAGTACACTTCCAGGCCCTATATGCTACAAAGAAAAACCCTGTCGCCCACAACAATATACCCATGACAGTGGGTAGTGCTGTCCATGAAGAAGCCTCAGAATTCGCCCTCCTTGAAGTTGCAAACGCAATATTTATTTATTTTTTATTTATTGAAGTTTTGTATAGCGCTAGCTGGACCCAGAGGTATCAGAGCGCTTCACAGCAAATATACATAGAACAACAACAAGCAGGAAATAGAGTCCGTGCAACAGTAACTTGAGCGGAGTAAGGGATGGTGATCTGGCGAGAATCAAATTGTTCAAGGTTCCGCTAGAAAGCTGACTACCATTGTCCCGTATGAGGGTCATCTTAGGCACCAGAGTGTTCAAGGAAGAAGGCTTTGAGTAGCGATTTGAATTGCGGGAAGGAGGCAGTCATTCTGATATGAGGGGGGATGGAGTTCCAGATTCTGGGGGCATTCCCCGCAAAGGATTTATTAGATGTTTTTAGCTTCTGTGATTTCAGAGGGATGAGTAAAAGTGTGCTGGAGCTTCTGAGGTTCCTGGACTGACCCGCCCTTTTGAGTTTAGAAGCCAGGTATTCCGGTTTGCCTGTATGTAGGGCTTTATGAGTGAGGCAGGCTGTGCGAAGTTGGCTCTTTGGACAATCGGGAGCCATTTCAGTTCTTTGAGTGCTGGGGAGATGTGGTCAAATTTCTTTGTTCCTGTGACCATTCTTGCTGCTGCGTTGAGGGTGGAGGTGAGTGGTTCCAGGTGCGTCTTGGCCGTTCCCGTCAGCACTGCGATGCCATAGTCTATTCTGGAAAGCACAAGTGCCTGGGTGGCCTGTTTCAGGTCTTTGGGGGGGAGGAAGGGTTTGATCTTGTGTAGAAGTTTCAGGTTCAGGAATGCGCTTTTGGCGGTATTAGAGATGTGTTTGTTCATGTCCAGTTTGGAGTCGAGGGTGATTCCTAAGGATTTTGCGGAGTTTGTTGGTGTCAGAGAGACATTGAGAGCATTTAAGGCTTTGAGCCATTCCACTATTTGTGGGTTTTCATCTTTGTTCGATATTAGGAGAACTTCTGTTTTTTCTTCATTCAGTTTGAGGTGGTTGGCTGTGAGCCACTGTTGGACCTTCATGAGTGTCGCATTTAGTCTGTGAATGTCTGCTATCGAGGTGGTTTTCAAATATAGTTGGGTGTCATCTGCGTAGAGGTGGAATGGGATGTTGGAGTTCCTTAGGAGTGAAGTGAGGGGTTCCATGTAGATGTTGAAGAGTTGTGGAGAGAGTACTGACCCTTGGGGGACTCCTCTGCTGACGGGGAGGGGGTCAGATTCGAAGCTGTTGATCTTTATTTTTTGGGTGCGGTTGTTCAGAAAAGAGGAGAACCATTTTAAGACTGTCTTTTCGATGCCCGCTCTCTCTCGGAGGGCATTAAGTAAGAGGGAATGATCCACGGTGTCGAATGCAGCCGAGAGGTCAAGGAGGATAAGAAGGCTGCATTGGTTGGAGTCGAGTGACATGTGCAGATCATCTAGGACATTTAGGATTGCGGTTTCGGTGCTGCAGCCCTTCCTGAACCCTGATTGGTGCGGGTCCAATAGATTGGAAATCTCCAGATGTTGGGTTAATTGTGCAAGCACGCATCTTTCCAGAATTTTGGCTAGGAACGGAAGGTTTGAGACCGGGCGGAAGTTGTTCAGGTCAGTGAGATCAAGGCCAGGTTTTTTTAGAAGAGGAGTGACTTGTCCTAGTTTGAGGCAGTCGGGGATGAAGCCCTCTTTCAAGGAGCTGTTGATGATCTTGGCCCAGATTGGGGCTAGAGTGAGTTTCATATCCTTTGTCAGTATCGAGGGCAGTTGATCGAGGGAATGAGATGATGGTTTAGCGGCAGCGATAAGATTGCTTATCAATTCTTCCTTAATCGGCTGGAAGGAAGACCAACGGATAGATGGGATTACAAGGGTGTTGAGGTTGGGTGAAGGATTCGTGCTGAATGAGCGATCAATTTTGGCGATTTTTTCATTGAAGAAACTAGCAAAGTTTTCGCACAGGGTCTTCGATGCTACTATGTTGGATGCCTTAGGGATGGAAGTTTGATTCCTGATGATGGTAAAGAGTTCTTTGGAGCGGTTTTTGGCGTTGTCAAGGGCGGAGCAGAAGAAGGATGATTTTTTGCTTTTGATGTGGGTATAATAATTTTTGCGAGCTGTCTTGAGTTGGTCCCGATGGAGGGTGGTAGGGTTGGTCCTCCATGTTCTTTCCAAGTATCTTAGATGTCTTCTTTCCTCATTAATGTCAGTCGAGAACCAAGACCTGGAGGGGATGCTTCTGGGTTTTTTTTAGTTTCAGAGGTGCGAGCTGATCCAGGGCGAGCTCAAGGTTGGAATGGTAGAGTGAGGTGAGATCTGAGGTTGAGAGGGACTCCTTCGTGTTCGGGAGGAGTGAGCTGAGACCTTCTTCTAGCTTGTCTCGGGGGATTCTAGAAGTGTTCCTGACCCACTTAGGGGGGGCTTGGGTGGGTGGGAGGGATAGGGCTGGCTGAGTAATATGAAAGAGAATGATGTGGTGGTCTGACCAGTCAACCGGTATGATGTGATCGATCGAGATTGCATTTTTGTTCGCAATGATGGCATCCAGGGTCGCTCCTCTGTAATGCGTTTCTTCTGAGCAGTGTTGGATCAGATAATTGGCCTGCAGAAGGGAGTTGAGAGATTGAATCAGCTGGTTAGTGGGTTCGTTCCATCTGAGGTTGAGATCGCCTAGAAATTAGATTGTCGTCGCTGCAATAGACAAGCTTTCACTCGGCAAAGCACCGGGATTGGATAATATTCCAGGGGATCTTTTCCGAGAAGAACCAGAAATTTAGGGACCTTATCTATGGGTTTTATTCAATGCCATCATGAAGGGTTTGCCGATCCCCGAAACTTGGGCAGGGGCAGAAATAGTCCCAGTTTTCAAAAAAGGTTCACCATGTATGCCAGCAAACTATAGACCGATCAGTTTGATCGATGTCTCACAAAAACGTGTTGCACGAATAGTCCTTTTGTCGCCTGCAGGGGTGGATTGAAGAGCATGACGTTTTAAGCCCTTACCAAGCAGGATTCAGGAAGAACATCTCCACCGTTGACCAAATATTCAGAATTCAACTTATGTTTTGGAAAACCATGAGGATAGAGGGTGGCAGCTTCTATTTGATCTTCGTAGACCTGAAGATGGCCTTTGATTTGGTGCCCAGAATAAAGCTGTGGGGGGTGCTTAGGGATATGGAGATTCCCCCCTACCTTCTGAATATACTTATGAGATTGCATGAAGGTAATTTCGCCCAGGAAAGGTCTGGGAAAGATGGTGACCTGACCCCCAGTTTTCAGTTGACAGAGGAGTAAGGCAGGGATGCGTGCTTACCCTCACCCTGTTTTGCCTCTTTGTCAATGCACTGGTTTCCCAACTCACGGAGGTGAAGGATATTGATGCCCCAAAATTGGCAGGTACCAGGGTGACTGCAATGATGTTTGCAGATGACACCCTTCTACTGTCAAAATCTCAGATGGGCATTCAGAGGGCTCTAGGCAGCTTTGCCACTTTCTGCAGCAACAGGGGGTTAGAGATTAATACTCTGAAGACAAAGTTTATGGTCTTCAATCCTACTAAGACAACCCGCCCTAACGCCAGTCTGGAGGGTATCGTGTTGGAAAGGGTGTCAGTATTTGAATATTTAGGGGTTATCCTGATGGAAAATATGGAGTGGGGCCCACAAATTGCCAAAGCCAAGCTCAGGCTAGCCCAGACCACTGGAGGAATTGCAAAATTACTAAAAAAAACTCATTCTCCAAACACGCTGGGCCTATAGTAGAGAATTATAAGGTGCAGGCCAGGGCTGCGGCAATGTATGGGGCAGAACTTTTTCCTGTTCTGGCGCAATGAGTAAAGTAGAAAATAATTTCATGAGGCAGTGTAAAGGGGGGTCAGGAATGGACTGGACACGGGGTCTTGGTAACGAGGGTTTTATTTTAACATAAAGTTTCTTTTTGCGTAAAGTGAGTCTTTCTCTTGCAAAACCGGCAGGATCCGTGGTGCTGACTGTGGAGGGGTGTTCTTTCCTCTATAGCGTCTCAGGTCAGGATAGCGCTTCTTCCCGAGGGACCTCTCGCGCCAGTTTTACCGGAAACAAAACACAGAAAAGGACCAATTACTGCCACGTCCTATACTTTTCTTTTCCGGGGTACCAGGGAGTGAGGGACACCTTCCAGTGTTCTAGTTGTTAACTGCGGCTAAGTGACAGGCGTGAGGGAGGGTATTTTACCACGGGGAGGGTAGTGCAGATACTAAAGGGTTGAGATTCTTTTTACCGCGGGTGAATGTCCCCGCCTTCCCACCCAGTTCGAGAATCGATCCCGTACCTGTCGTAGCCACACTCCTCCCTCGGGAGTGCGGCACGGCGCTGCGCGGTCTCGTTGGCCTCCTGGCACGTCTTCTTCGGACAGAGCCTCTTCTCTCCCAGCCTCGTCTGCTTCTCGTCCTGGCGTCGCGTTCTCCTCCTCTCTCCGGCGTTCTTCCTCCTCGCGGCCTCCTCCCGAGTCGGTGACGTCACACCCCGACCTCCAAGTTTCCGGGGATTTATCCAATGCGATGAAGGATACGTCACGATGGGCAGTCCCGGCGTCCTGTTCCGTCGGCCAGTTAAAGGGGCCGTGTTGTATTTCTTGCGACGGTCTCCCCCAGGCAAAAGGATCGTCCTGTGAAGAAGGAGCAACCATATCCTCGTCATGAACAGACCACCAGGAAACTTCTCTGCCGCCCTTACTGTTGGGAACTGTCCCGGTCACCTCGCTACAGGCAGATTTTGGGCCTCTCCTCTAGTACCCCCTCATTCCCCTGCAGCTGACTTAGTAATTAGACCTATTGGGGAGGAGCTGGGCCTCAGACCCTTAACTTTCTGGCACAGATTATGGGCGACCCCGGAACTGGAAACTTACAGAGCAGAATTAAAAGAGATATTGACTTTTCCTGAAGTTACAAAAATCCCCTGGTTTAGACATATAAAAGAAGAATGCAATAGGGTGGGAAAACCAACACTGTGGAGCAATCCAGAGGAAGCATGTCCCATAATTTCACGCATAGAAGTGGTAAAAGCCTACCGACTGAGCAAGCTAGCCGCTGTAGAGGTGTGTTCTTCCAAAGGCCAGTTGACGTCCCAATTCTTGCTCTTCAAAGATTACTATAGAACAGAACCCTTTTTGGATGACATCCAGCCATTTTTTGCAAGGAAACTTTATGTCCAGTTTCGACTAGGGGTGGGCAGAATTTGTGTAGTCGCGCTTTGCAAAGCTCCGGCGAAATGGTAAAAAATCTCTGCGAGCACAAAAAAGTTCCACAAACACACGGAATTGCTATTCCGCCATTCGCGATGCTTTTTTCGTGTTTGTGAACGCGGTTTGCGTGCTCGGGAAGAAATATTTCACGACCACGCATTTTGAAAGCGCGAACAAGCCACAAATTCAGCGAATCGCTGAAATTCTGCGTTCTCAGCGGAACGCGAAATTACCCAAATTACGCGAGCTGAACCGAATTTACCACCCAGGCCAGGTTTCGACCAGGCACCTTGCCGCTCCGTGTTTTTTCATATAAATGGTCAAACTCTGCTCTGCGAGAGTGCCCAGCTTGTAATTGAGAGGAAGAGTCCGAGCTTCATGTCTTTCTTTTGCCCTGGTTACAAACCAGCAAGGAAGTGTTGACTTCTCCAAATCTGTAGGAACCTATGATTTGTACACAGTGCAGAGGCATTTAGATTTCTGAAGTCTGAGGCACGCAAGCCCATTATTTTTGTTGTTACACGATTTTTGATTTCAATCTGGCGTAGGCGCTGGTCCTTTGTAAAATCGTTAGTCCAGCCGTAAGCAGCATATTATCCATAAATCTCTCTAGGGTTTTAGCTTTGTTTTATTGTTTTGACTTAAAAATCAAATTAGTTATTACTTTCTTAACAAATGCACACATTCTCTATTTATCTGTGGTTTACGATGCAATTTTAACCCCATTTATTTGTGTATTTTATAAAGCGCGCAGCGACCCCAACGGGGCATCCCGGCGCTAAAAAAGGCTCTGACGACAGGAGGGCTCAGGTAGGGAAACCAAACTAGGATGAAAAGAGAAGGGTTTTCAGGGATTTACGGAATACAGGTTCTGCTTGGCAGGAGCAAAGAGCTAGCGGGAGCTTGTTCCAGTGCTGAGTGGCACAGACCGTGAAGGTTTTTCCACCTGCACGGGAACGTTTAAATCGGGGGGTTTCCAGGAGTAGTAGGGAGTTGGAGCGTAGTGACCTGGATTTGACGTATGGACGTAGGGTGTTTTTCAGATGGGCCGACCCAGTGCCTTTAGATGCACGGAAGGCCAGCGTCATTGCCTTGAAGACGCATCTTTTCGCAATGGGTAGCCAGTGAAGTTTACGGAGATGTGGAGAGATATGGTGTCTGGCGGGGATTCTCTCCACCAGCCGAGCCGCAGCATTTTGGACCGTCTGTAGTTTGTGACACAAGCCGGCTGTGATACCAAGGTAGAGGGCATTGGCATAATCAAGATGGGAAATGATTAGTGCCTGGATCACAGTCTTGCGGCAGTCCTCCGGCAGATAGTCAATGAGCCGTTTGATTGTTCTAATTTTGGCGAAGCAGGAGGCTGCTACTGTTTGTACCTGGGAGTTGAAGCTGAGATGGTTGTCCCAGCATACTCCTAGGTTTCTCACCGAGTCTTTGGGCGTGGGGGCTTGGCCCAGGTCTATGGGCCACCACAGACTGGAGTCAAGGGGAGATGGAGATTTAAAAAACAGGATCTCCGTTTTGCCTGCGTTGAGACGGAGGGAATTGGCGTCCATCCAGTTAGAAATGTCTCTAAGGCAGGATTTCAATGGCTCGAAGGCAGAGGCAGAAGGAGTATCGAACGTAAAAAGTAGCTGAATGTCATCAGCATAGGATATGGACGTAATCCCAGTCTGAGCAATCAGCTTAGCCAAGGGGGTAAAATAAACATTAAACAAAAGCGGACTAAGGGAAGAGCCCTGTGGGACTTACCATCTGAGCGGTCTGGCGGAGGAAGTGAAGGGGGGGGTGAAAACTTGCTGTGTGCGGTCGGACAGGTAGGAAGACAGCCACTTCAGGACAGAGCCACCCAGCCCTAAGTCCTCCAACCTACTCAGCAGGATCTTGTGGGAGACGGTGTCAAATGCTGCTGAAAGATCCAGCAGCACTAACACCGCCCTCGACCCTCGGTCGAGCGTCCACCTCACAGTCGGCCATTTCGATAAGGGCCGACTCCGTGCTGTGGCCCGACCTAAAGCCATGCTGGGAGTCGTGGAGAAGCCCATTGTACTCGATGAAAGTCGCCAGTTGAGAGTGGACCAGCTTTTCCAAGATCCTAGCTGGGGCAGGCAGAAGGGAAATGGGCCTGTAATTGCTGGGAAGGTCAGGGTCAAGGCTGGGCTTCTTCAAAATGGGGACTAAGGAGGCATGTTTCCATTTGGAAGGGAAACTTCCTGTTCTGAGGGAGTCATTCCAGATGAGATTAAGATAGGGGTTAAGTAAGGGTGCCAATTTTTTGTATTCCTTGGCAGGCCAGGGATCGTTAGGAGAACCTGATTTGCATTTAAATAGCTCTGTCATAGAATCGGCTTCCGATATTACTGCGAATTCGCACAGGGAGGATGGTGGAGGTATGAGAGGGATGGATCGCTCGTCGCCTCCCTCTCTGTTAGAGGGGGGGAAGGATGAGTGAATAATCTCAATTTTGTCCTAAAAAAATTGGGAGAGTTTGTTACATAGCGCCTGTGAGGCAGGTTGGGATCGGATCAACGAAGTAGGATCTGTGAAGGATTTCACAATATTGAAGATCTCCCTGGCGCCATTACTAGCAAATTTAATTCTGGAGGCCAGAAAGTCCCGTTTGTGCTTCTCTATCATTCTCCGATATTCTTTAAGGGCAGCTTTATAGGAGGTTTTGCTGTCCGGAGAATAATTCTGTCTCCAGTGGCGCTCAAGGGATTTACAGAAAGCCTTTTTCTGCCGAAGTTCGTCGAAATACCAGGGGGCTGATGGTACCGCCCTGTAAGTTTTGATGGGTTTAATGGGGGCCAGGGCATCTAAGGCCTGACCAATCCAGGTGTCCAGATGGTTAATGGCTAGGTCAGGGTCGGACGACGGACATGGTTGGGAATTATTAAGGTGTTTCTGGAGCGCATCCAGGGTGATGCGGCTCCAGTTTCTGCCTGAGGTTTTAGGATTGATAGTAGGTCTGATGGAGCAGGGGATATCAATCTCAAAAGGGATAAAGAAGTGGTCTGACCAAGTTACCGGCACAGGAGGTGTCGCTCGGATGGAGGGGAGATTGGAACAAATTAGGTCAAGAATCTGACCCACTTTGTGTGTAGGTAGGGTTATTATTTGGGCTAGACTGCAGGCCGCAAGCGTGGAAATAAAATGACTGCTATGCGGGCAGGATTCGTTGTCAACGTGGAGATTAAAATCTCCTAAGGCAGTAAAGTTGGCGTACCGAGTGCTAAGCTGGATAATATAGTCCATCAAAGCCGGTAAGTATGATAGATTGGAATGAGGGGGACAATAGATGAGTATTCCTGAGCAGGATGAGGTCGGAGAGGTTTGGATGCTAAAAGGCAGGCCTTCTATACAGTCGATTTGGTCGAATGGGGGGAAAGTAGCTGTCCATGTGGATTTATAGATTAGAGCAACACCACCTCCTGATTTACCGGTGGGTCTATTAGCGCAGCTGATACTGTAGCCCTCCGGTAGGGCAAGGGAAATGGCGGGGTTTGTAGTGTCGTTCAGCCACGTTTCCGTTAGGAAAAGCAAATCCCAGTTATTGTCTCGGAGGGACTGCCAGATGTCAAAGGCATGTTTAGTCAGCGACCTGAAATTAATAAGCGCCGATCTGAGGGTTAAGGAGGGGTAAGCATCAGAAGTAGAAGTCAGGATAGGAGCGAAGATTAGACAGGTTGTAGGAGCTGAGGGTAAGAAGGAGAAGTGACAGACTGTGCAGACATAATTACGGGCCTGGGTGTCCAAGAGAGAGCAAAGGTGGGTTGCGCAGGGGTGGGTCTTAAAGACAGCAGGTCATTCCGAATGTATGCTGCGGTGTTGTGGCTAGTAGGTCGGACGAGCTTGCCTTATGCGCGCCTTTGGCGCGCAATCGTCGCGCCCGCTGCGCTCGTCCGCTGCGCTTCCGGTCCAGGCACATTTTTATTATGGGAGGGCGAAAGGGGGGGGCGTGGCCTCAGAGTGGGCGTGTCCCGGTCAAGGCGTGGGGAATGGCGATGGAAAGCTGGGTGATTTCGCCCTTCCAAGCGCTCGTTTTTGCTCAAAAACGGGGTGCCAGCAGCAGCAGTGGTGAAACAAAGTGAGTGCACGATCGATATAAAATTGCAAGTATTACAGTTTTAAAAACACAAGAAATACAATCTAGCTTGTGGCTCCCGGCTGTGCCTCAGGAGATAGACAGAATCTAATCAGCGCGCTTGTAGTTCAGCGCGCCTTTATTGACACGGGTGGGGGGCGTGGCCTCAGAGTGGGCGTGTCCCGGTCAAGGCGTGGGGAATGGCGATGGAAAGCTGGGCGATTTCGCCCTTCCAAGCGCTCGTTTTTGCTCAAAAACGGGGTGCCAGCAGCAGCAGTGGTGAAACAAAGTGAGTGCACGATCGATATAAAATTGCAAGTATTACAGTTTTAAAAACACAAGAAATACAATCTAGCTTGTGGCTCCCGGCTGTGCCTCAGGAGATAGACAGAATCTAATCAGCGCGCTTGTAGTTCAGCGCGCCTTTATTGACACGGGCGGGGGGCGTGGCCTCAGAGTGGGTGTGTCCCGGTCAAGGCGTGGGGAATGGCGATGGAAAGCTGGGCGATTGTAAAGCTGCCAATGTATGAGTATCATAAGATTTCTTTTTTTACATTTTTTTATTAATTTTATTATTCCACAGTATATTGACAACAAACAATTAGTACATCCATTTATATCACTTCAAACATGCATATGTTCGGCAAACAATCCCCATATTCCAATAGCAATTTTTCGTTTCTTCACCCATTTAACTGAATATAAACTAAACTCAAGATAGAACAAATTATAAATCTTTGTCCTCCAATGTTCAAAAGATGGAGCTTTAGGCGGAAGCCAATCTGCCGCAATGCACAACCTTGCTACAGTCATGGCAATAAAAATCAGATATCGATGTTTAAATAGAGGGGCGCCCTTCCCTAATTGCAGCCCCAAACCCAGAAGCATAATTGTAGAAGTTATAACAATCGGCGTTCCAATAATTCTACTTAAAAACTGTTCTATATTAACAATGAAATTCGCCAACTGACCACAACAAAAATAAAATATGTAACATATCGGCATTATCCCCCCGACATCGAAAACATTTTCCATCTTGTCCTGTTCTCCAGGTGCCGGGGTATAGTACAAATTAAAAAACGTTTTGTAACATTGCGCACGCAAATTGGCAGAAAGTAATGATTCCCTTGACATTAAAATAGCATCTTTCAAGGATAAGTTGTCATCCCCCAAAGATTCAGACCATTTACCAGCATGTTTCTCTAAGTCATCTTTTCTATATGATAATAATAACTGGTACACCTCCCCAATTTTAGCTTGTCGTTGAGTGGCCATTACAACTAGATTGGGAGATAATGTAATCCTTTTCCGTAAAATAAAATCACGAATTTGCAAATATTTGAAGAATTGTGACTTGGACAAGTTATACAATCGAGACATATCTGCAAAAGATATTAAAGAGCCATCTGTGCCTACAAAGTCTCCCAGTTGAACAATGCCTCTGACCCGCCACCCAACAACAACCCCATCCCCAAAAATGGAAGGTAAAAGTCTTATAGCATTAGTAGGGGTATACCAAGATAGTTTCTCCATTTGACATAGCTTTCCTACTTTTTTCCAAACATTGAAGGCCGCTATTAACACCTTAAACCTTGTCCGTTTAAAGTAGCTTCCATCTATTTCTTTAAATAGACATTGTCGTGCCTCTGGTCCTAACAACATTTGAAAAATTGAAGGGGCCTCCGCCTCCTTGCCTAGATCTTCTCCAGTCAAAAGTATCTGCATTCTTAACAAAAAACATATGTAAAAGTACAAAGCAAAGTCAGGAATTGCTAATCCCCCACGTTCAATTGGTAGGGTCAAAAATCGCATAGCCCTTCTCGGTTTGCCAGGTGCCCACACAAATTTAGAACAGATAGACTGTAAATGTTGTAGTTGGTGTGTTGAATTCTAATGGTACCGCTCTAAACAAATCTAATACCTTAGCTAATACATTCATCTTAATAACATTGCTTCTGCCAATTAATGTGAGATGAAGTCGTAACCATTTATATAGTGAATCCTGAATATTATGTACTAACGTAACCCAATTGACATCTACTATTTCCTGCATAGATGATCGAATTTTGATGCCCAAGTATGTCACTTCTTTTTCAATTCGAACATCATCCATAATAACCGTTTCTGAAATTAACACTTGCGTTTTGGCTGTATTTAATTTGTATCTTGATGCTTGACCAAAAATTGTAGCCAACCGTTCTATCTTTTGAAGTGCCAAATAGGGATCCGAAGTAGCTATTGCAACATCATCTGCATATTCAAATACCGAATATGGGGTGTTATGTACCATATAAGGAGGGCATCAGTACCCAGTTGCTCAATAAATGGATTGTTGTACAATGCGAACAGCAATGGTGAGCAGGGGCACCCTTGTCGAGTGCCCCTAGTAATATTCACTGTCTCTGATAATAATCCCATGGCAGTAATTTTAGCGACCGGTGAAGTGTACAAAACCTGAAGGGCTGTGAGAAAGCGTTGATCAAAACCCAAGAGCTGCATTAATTCCCACAGGTAAGCCCACTCCACACGGTCAAACGCTTTTTCTGCGTCTAATAGGATTAAGCCCAGATCCCGCTTTTCCACATGGGCAATGTCAAACAATGTCACTACCTTATTAATGTGTGTGGTTGTATTCCGTCCTGTAATAAACCCATGTTGGGACCGCAAGACCAAAGAACTAATAACTCTAGACATACGAGTGGCCAATATCTTAGAACGAATAATTTCTTACCTGTCGGTGTAGATTTGCAGCTTGATGATCTTTCTGAATTCACTATGCTGTGCATTATTCCGCGGTCTTGTGGTTGGGTCCGGATTCGTAGTCTTTTCTTTCTTTCTTTTTTTTTTTCGTAGCCGAGGTGGGAGTCGATGTCCCACCTTTTGGTGTATTTCCGGTGACGGTCGGCACACTTCCTGCGGAAGCTCCCACTCTTGGGCGCCATCTTCGGATTCTTTTTTCTCGTGTTCGTTTTGTTACCGAAGCTTTTGTTTTAAAATATATTTTTATTGAGGTTCAAACCATCATACCATCAGATCCATATCACATGCGAGAACATCTGAGAGAGGATTCATTAGGCATTATTCAAAACAGAAGAAACCAGTGCTCAATGTTTTTGTTCCCCCCCCTAACTCCCCCGGCCCCTCCCCCTCTACCCCCACCCCCTGTCAGTGTGCCCTTGATTATTTCCCTGTAGGCAGGCTCCTAGAGTTCTAGGTTCTGCCAAGTCGAACGCAAACAATGTAAAATAACAGCAGCAGTAGTCCCAAGAGTCGGTAGATTCTGCCAGACTGCCCCTGTATGCTCCGGATCTCCCTCCTGACCTTTCAGTATATCTGAACGTGTCATGCAGGGCCTAACTCCCCTCTGTATGTGCTCCAGTGTCCCCATCCAAAACATTCCCCTCTGCATTCCCGGCAGTCCCTGTTCTGGTCTCCACACCCTGATCTGTACCTGCCTGGACCTCGTCCCCCTCGTCCAACTCATCCAGTGAATGGAGCTCCGTTACTAATGCTTCCCAAGCCCTTGCAGCTTCCAGCGCCTTATCATTAGAGGAACGCCTGGCCAGCTGAAGCCGAAGTGTCCCCTCGCTCCTCGCCCAGTTTAAGAAGCTCACCTTCCACCTTCGAAAGCTCGGACCTGTCCTCGTCTTCCAGTGCATGGTTAGCTCCCTCTTCGCCATTATCAAACCCAAATCATAAAATTTGCTTGTTACTTTAGTGCTGGGGGTGTGTGGGAACCACAACAGAAGGCAGGTTCCCATCTCCACTTCCAGCTCGCGCTCCGTTACTTGATTCAAGCACGTCATCACATCCGCCCAGTAAGATCCTAACCCCGCACAGGACCAAAACATGTGGCCAAAGTCAGCGCTTTCTGCGTTGCACCTAGGGAACATCGATGAGGTCCCCCCAAAGTACTGCTGAATTGTGACCGGAGTTAAATAGGCCCTGTGAAGAGTGTAAAATTGAACCAATTGGAACCTGGCATTGCGCGTGCCCTTCCAAGGCCACCTCAACAATTGTGGCCACGTCGTCTCAGGGATGGGCTTACCCAGATCTTCCTCCCATTTACCTCTCAGGCTGTCCAGGGGGGAAAGCTTTTCCGTAGACAGTCGCCTATATAGACAAGTGATGGCCTTGAACGTACTCGCCGCCATAGTGACATATTGGCACCCCAGCGATGTCGGGGGTTCCGACAATCCCGTCTTCCACTGTTTCTGAATTCCCGCCACGAGGGCAGCATGCAATAGATAATCCCCCTCGGCAGGTCGAAGGCTCCCTGCAAGGCTGGGAAAGACATCAAGACACCGTCCCTATATAAATCCCCAAGCCATGTGGATCCCGCACTCCTCCCAGCCAGCCAGCGCCGACCAGTCTCCGCCATGGGGGAGGGCTGTGCACATGCCCAAGGGGATTTCCAGGGCATATGGGCTCGCAAAACCTGCTCGTTTCTGACTCCGTATCCAACATGATCGGAGGGTGCGCTCCTCAAGAGTGAGCTGATCCTGTCTAAGCTTCTGCCGAAGGATAATGAACAATAATACATGTCTGGGGATGACCCTACCCTGCGGTCCATCCGGCCCTCTAAACTCTCGTGCCACTGCCTGCGTAAGCCATTGCAGCTGCGCCGCCAGGTACCACTCGAAATCTGGAGCCGCCAGCCCTCCTTTTTCCCTCGGTCTCGTCAGGGTGGTCAGCGCCACTCTCCGTCTGCCAGATTCCCAGATGAACCCTGTCATCAGCGTCCGGAGTGTCTTAAAAAAGGAAACAGGGATCCAAATCGTCAACGTGCAAAAGTAGTAGAGCAACCGAGGGAGCGCCACCATCTTCAAGAGCACTACGCGCCCAGTCACCGATATAGGGAGAGTGCGCCAGAACGCTATGCTACCTCTGAGCCCCCTCAGTGCGCCTCCCACATTCCCCTCGAAGAGGTCGGCGGGGGCGTGAAAGATGCGGACACCCAAATACAGTAAACAGTCAGGTTCCCACCTCAGGCCATCCAGTGCCGGAGGTGACCGACCCTCAGGGGACAGGGGAAATAAACAGGTCTTATTCCAATTCACCTGTAGGCTCGACAAGCGGCCGAAGTCTCTGAGCAAGGTTCTAGCGCCCTGCAAGGAGTTCCCCGTATCAGCCAAATACAAAAGGAGATCATCCGCGTATAAAGAAATGTGATGGGGCTCCCCACGCAGCAGGACCCCCTCGTACAACCGTCCCTGTCGGGCATGTGCTGCTAGCGGTTCTATTGCCAGCGCAAACAATAGCGGGGACAGAGAACAGCCCTGGCGAGTACCCCTCTCCACCTGGCAGGCCGCTGAGATCGTGCGGCCCGTACGATCCCTAGGCGTGGCGGGCCTGTATAACAAGCTGGTCCAGCGTATAAAATGATCCCCTAGTCCAAAGTCCTTCGACACTCTGAACAAATATGACCACTCGACACTGTCGAACGCCTTTTCGATATCAACCGACAGCACCGCTGCCCTAGTCAAGCCTTCACCTCCGTCCCCCATGATCCGTATCAGCCGCCTTATGTACGTCACGGTGTTCCTAGCAGGGATAAAACCCGATTGGTCTGGGTGCACCAACGTACCCATGTGGTCTAAGAGGCGCGTGGCCAGGATCTTGCTAAGGATCTTGTAGTCCACCGTAAGCATGGAAAGCGGCCGGTATGCTGCCCTTGTCGTGGGGTCCCCACCCTTCTTCAGCAGTGGCACTATGATCGCTTCTCTCATGGTGGGTGGCAACCTGCCCAGGTCTCACGCCTCTCTATAAACCAACTGCAGGTGTGGCCCCAGGATATCCAGATACGTGGCATAGAACTCCACCGGGAGTCCGTCAGCCCCCGGCGTCTTTTTCCTAGCCATGTGTTTAACCGCCGCCCTAATTTCTCCCAGGGATATAGGTTCACCCAGCTTGGCGCCCTGTTCTGCATCCAGCTGAGGTAGCTGCGCGGCCTCCAGATAGTCATCCAGACCGTCAGGGGTGTCCGTCATCCTGCTCTGATACAGCAGTGTATAATAATCCAATAATTGGTCATTGACCTCCTTTTGTGAAAAGACTAGGCCCCCCTCGGGCGTGGCTAATGACACTATTGAGGATCCCCGGACCGCCGGGTTAGCCAGCCAGGCAACAACGACTCTACTTTGTCCCGCTCAGCATGAGCACGGACCATGTATTCTCTATAGTCATAGCAGCGGAGCCGCTCGACCTGCGTGGCCACTTCCTAGCGCGTCGCAGTCACCTCGTCACGGCCGCTCCCATTCGCGTGGCTATCCAATTCTGCCTGGGGCAGGCGAGCCTCTGCCCGATCCACATCCTGCAGCAGCACCTTGCGTGTCCCAGCGATAGATGAGATGCATATGCCTCTCACCACCGCCTTAAACGCATCCCATTCGTGTGCTCTACTCGATGCCGTCCCGAGTTGTCCGAGAAGTAGCGCTCCACTCCCCCCCCCCCCGACCTCCGCGGCAAACATGGGGTCCTCCAGCGTCACCGGACTCAATCGCCATGTCGGGATCACCTGCTGCTGCCGCGACCAGAGCACGGTTATCAAGCAGGGGTTGTGGTCCGAGAGAGTCCTCGCTAAGTACTCGCTATGGCGCGTGAGTTCCAGTGCCCCCGGGGTGCAAAAGAAGCCATCAAGCCGCACATGTAAATTAGGTGGCGCCGAATAAAAGGAGTAGTCCCTGTCCGCTGGATGTTGTGCCCGCCAAGCATCCACAAGGCCCCATGCTTCCTGCCATTCCGTTCGCACTTTGGCTATTCTACGTACTACTGACTGAGCCAGTGGAGGGTGAGAGCGATCCAACTCCACGTTAGTGACGGAATTAAAGTCACCCCCCATAAACACTGTGCCAACTAAAAAAGGTGCTAGCTTCCCAGAGAGCCGCGCAAAGAATGCGGCGTGGTCGGAGTTTGGAGCATATACACTGCAGAATGTCACATCCCTGCCATCCAGGCGACCTAACACTAGCACGTACCTCCCCTCTGGGTCCACAATAGTGTTCGTAGGTTGGAAAGGGACCCCTGATCTCACCCAGATTAAGGCCCCCCTGGCAAATGCAGAGTAAGTTATACAGAACAGCTGTCCCCTCCATCTCCTTTGCAATGCCCGCCCCTCTGTCCGGTCAATGTGTGTTTCCTGTAGAAAGGCCACCTAGATTCCCCTGCGGACTAAGTATGAATGTACTTTATAGCGTTTCCTCATGGAGTTCACAGAACATAATCCAACACAATCTAGTGGGCACACTGACAAACCGCCCCTTATCAGAACAACCCCAACAACCCCCCACCCCATCCTTCCCCAGAACAGGCTCTAAACCATAGTTACCCATCCAAACACAGACCCCACAAAGGGAAATACCCTGGTAACTACCAGGGTCTCATAATAAGCGTGAGGTAGAGGGGGTGGTCCAACACCAGCATGAGCCGAACAGCAACTATACCAGTCCAGCCTAGTGGTCGAGCCTCATATGCTAGCTTCCCCTCCTCCTGGCTACGTCCCACCCCATGGGAGCCCCCCCTGTCGAAACCCCCCCTCTCCTCCCCACACCAACCACCCCCCCAGCCCGGGCCAGGAATCCAGCCCCCCGCCATCTCCGGTCTAACCATATCCACCCCTCTAAGTGGCGTAGTGCCGCGTCTGGCATGTCCCCCCTTACTGTTCACATGTTGGGGTCAGACACCATCACTCTAGTTACCGAAGTTATGGCAATGTTCAACTAAAGTGATTTCACCGCTTTAACCTTTAAGGCTTCTTTTTCAAGTATTTGTCCTTGTTTCAACCCCCTTTTCTCTCCAGCCTCATCTTTCGGGCGGAGGGGGGTGGGTTCGCTAGTGAATCCAGAAAGATCATCAAACATCAAAACTACACCGACAGGTAAGAAACTATTCGTTTTGCAGCGTGAATCTTTCTGGATTCACTATGCTGTGCATAGACTTTGTAGCGGTTTCTCATGTTTGTGGCGGCTGGGTGGAAGATGATCGTTGGTTATTGAATATGCGTTGAAGCACCTTTTGTCCGACTTGTGCTTCCTTGTTCATCTGTATATCCACACAGTAGTTCTTTGTGAACGTGTGCACTGAAGCCCATGTTGCCGCCAGGCATATGTCCTGAATTGGTGTGTTAGCTAGGAAAGCTATTGTAGGTCCCTTTTTCCTGGTAGAGTGGGCACGTGTCCCCTCTGCTAGTTCCTGTCCTGCCCGCTTGTGGCAGAACTATATTGTTTGGGCGATCCATCGCGCAATTGTTCCTTTAGTTTCTGGTTTCCCCATGAAACTGTTAGCGAAGGACACAAAGAACGGCTTTGTTTTTCTGTGTTCCTTCGTTCTCTCAATGTAGTGCATGACTGCCCTTCTGGCGTCCAGAGTGTGCAGTGCTCTTTCAGCTCTTGTCGGTTTTTGGAAGAAACTCGGTATCTGTATAGTCTGGTTCATGTGGAACCTTGACACCACCTTTGGCATGAAGTGTGGGTCCGTTCTCATCACCACCCTATCGTTGTGTATCTGTATGTAGGGTTCTTGTAGCGTTAGTGCCTGCAGTTCGCTCACTCTGCGCAGTGAAGTGATTTCTACCAGGAAGGCTGTTTTCATGGTCAGCATTTCTAGGGAGGCCTTGTGAATTGGCTCGAAAGGTTCCTTCATGAGTTCCGTTAGGACTAGGTTAAGGTTCCATGCAGGTGGTGGCACCCTCTTTGGTGGTGCGATCCTCTTTGCTCCCTCCAGGAATCTCTTAACAACTTGTGATGTAAAGAAACTCTTGCACGTTTCTCCTCTCGTGTAAGCGACTATTGCTGCCAAGTGAACCCTTAGTGAGGATGAGCTTAGATTTTAGTCGAGCAGGTGCGTGAGGTACTTTAGTACTGTCGAGTCCTTCTGCATCTTGTTGTGTAGCTTTTCTCTCCTGCACCACAGTGTAAATCTCTTCCATTTCCCTACGTAGCACTTCCGTGTGCTGGGTCTTCGTGCCTCCCGAAGTACCCTTAGGGCGCTTTCTGGCAGTTTCAGATGCGCAAACTCTATGTCCTCAGGAGCCACGCTATGAGGCTCAGGCTCTCTGGTTCCGGGTGCAGCACTTCTCCGTTTTGCATGGAGAGTAGGTCTTTTCTTCTCCCGAATCTGTGGAGTGCACTCTGTGTCATCTACATGATCTGGGAGTACCATGTCTGCCTGGCCCACTGCGGTGCGACCAGTATCAGGGTCATGTTGCTCGCTCTGCACTTGCTGAGTACCTTGTGCATCAGCGGTATCGGGGGAAAAGCGTAAGCAAATGTCCTGGACCAGTCTATCCATATGGCATTCCCCAGGGAGCCCTCCCCGGGCTGCCTGGATGCGAAGTTTCGGCATTTTACATTCTGGCGTGTTGCAAATAGGTCTACCGACGGTGTCGAAGAGCCTTCTCGTTTCTTGTGCATTGAGTTCCCACTCGTGGGATGCCGATGTCTGTCCGCTGAGCCAGTCTGCTTCTACATTGTCCTTTCCTGGTAGATGTATGGCTAGCAGGTCTATCTTGAGTGGGATGGCCCACCTCCATATCTCCTGCGCTAGCTTCGAAAGCGGGGCTGGTTGTGTCCCACCCTGCTTGTTGATGTAAAACATCGCTGTTGTGTTGTCTGTCTGGATCAACACCCTCTGGTTGCAGTTTTGTTTGGAAGGCCTTTATGGCTAGGAAAACTGTCTTCAACTCCAGGTAATTGATGTGTATGACCGCATCTGCTGGTGTCCACAGGCCTCTTACTTTGAGTTCCTCCATGTGAGCGCCCCATCCCTTCTGGGATGCGTCTGTGGTGATGGTCACTGTTGGCGTTGGTGGCGTCAGAGGCTTCCCCCTTGTTATGTTCCCCATGTTCCACCATGCCATCTCTTTCTGCACTGAGTGCGTTACAACCACTAGATCCTCCCAACGACCTGTAGCGTGTGACCATTGCTCCTGTAGCCATTCCTGTAAAGGTCTCATGTGGAGCCGTACATTTGGCTTTAGGTGTATGCATGATGCCATCATGCCCATGAGTTTGGTCGCTGTCCTCACTGTCCGAGCTTGCCCCTTCCGGTAGAGCTGCGTCTCCCTCACGAGCACTATCGTTCTCTTTTCGCTGGGGAACACCTTGTTCTGTAAGGTGTCGATCTGTGTTCCCAGGAAGATTTTTATCTGTTCTGGTTCTATGGATGATTTTCCCCAGTGGATGGAGAATCCTAGGTTCATCAGTGTGCTGGTCACTCACTGTGCGTGCTGCTTGCACGTTCTGTATGAGCTTGCTTTGATCAGACAGTCGTCAAGGTAAGGGTATACGTGTATCCCTTCCCTTCGTAGGTGTGCTGCCACTGTTGCGAGGCACTTTGTGAAAACCCTTGGTGCCGATTTGAGTCCGAACGCCAGGGTTGTAAACTGGTAGTGGTCTTCTCCGATGATGAACCTGAAGAGGTGCTTGTGCCCCCTGTTCATTGGGATGTGCAGGTAGGCATCCTTTAGGTCTATGGTGACCATGAAGTCCCCGCCTTGCAATTGAGGAAGTACCTCTTGCAGGGAGGTCATCTTGAACTTCTGCGTTCTTACGAACTTGTTTAAGAATCTTAGGTCCAGGATGAGTCTCATAGTTTCGTCCACCTTTGGTACCAGGAAGTATGTGGAGTATACGTCTTTGTTCCTTTCCCTGTGAGGTACTGGTTCTATGGCCTGCTTTTGCAGGAGCTCCTTTGCTTCCTCCCGGAGGAGCTCTAGCTCTTTCCTTGCTAGTGGCCTTCTTTTTGGCTTTCTGTCCGTTGGCTTTCCTTCCAACTCTATGCAGTACCCGAACTGTATGATGTTGAGTACCCATTTGTCTGATGTTATACTCTTCCACTCCCTGAAGAAGTGTTTCAGTCTTCCTCCCACTGGTCTTACATGTTCGCAGGTGTTTAATTCGCGTAACTCCTGTCTGATGTGTGTGCTCCACCCTGGGAGTTTTTGCTCGGCTGGGCACATGTAGTTTTATTGAGTCACTTAGAGGCGGGTTGCTGTCCCCCTCTCTTATTCTGTCCACGTCCATTCCCTCTCCCGCGAAAGGACTGGCCTCTTAGTTGGTACTGCCAGGACTGTTTTTGCTGCCCCTGCTGTGTCTGGGTGTCTGCTTGGTGGGCTTGTTGGAACGCCTGGTGTGATGTTCCTGGCTGGTTTCCACCCCTCCCGTTAGGTCTTCGTGACAGGGTGCCCCTTTTAGTACCTCTGAACAGCAATGCCCCCTTGGATCTTGCCGTCTCGTTATCCTTCTTCAGTTGGCTGAGTTTCTCGTCAACTGGGGCCCCGAACAACGTTTCTCCATTGAACGGTGTGTTGAGGATGCTGTGCTGCACTTCCGGCTTGAAGCCCGAAATTCTGAGCCAGGCTTTCCTTCTTTCCGTGATGCCCATCATCATGAGCCTGCTGGAGGTGTCTGCTCCGTCCAGGGCAGTCTTGATGCAAGAATTAGCTACATTATTCCCCTCCTCGACAAGGTTTTGGGCTCTTTGCTTGAATTCCTGTGGCATGTTCTTTATTAACTGGCCCAGCTCTTCCAGGATCTGGTATTGGTGCCTGTTGAGCAGTGCATTGGAGTTCGCCATGCGCCAGTGCATTGCGGCATTCCGTTCAATTCTTCTCCCCACCAGGTCCATCCTCTTGCTTTCTTTGTCTGGAGGTGGCCCAGAAGTAGTAGGCACATTAGCCCTCTTCCTTGCCGTGGCTGCGATGATGGAGTCTGCTGAGACCGAGCCCTGAATGTAGGGTGGGTCCTTTGAGGAATGTTACTTCTTTTCTGTCCTGGGAGTGACGGCTTTGCATGTAGCTGGCTCTTTGAAAGCCTCTTTCCCCTGTGCCATGACACTGTCGAGCATGGGCAGGAACTGGCTCCTTGTTTGTGTGGGGAGCAGTGTCTCGAGAAGGAAGTCTGCCTTCTGCTTCTCTTCGTCGAGTTTTACTTTGAAAACTGCAGCTGCATTCCTGATGACTGTGTTGTAGACGCCGATGTCATCAGGCGGCGAGGGCCTCGAGGGATACGTGTCGACGGCTTCTTCTGGGCTCTCTGTGTCGACGTCCTGCCAATCTATTTCTTGAGTCTCCGAGGATGCAGACCCGAGGAGTGTCCTGCGGTCATGGTCTCCTTCATACTCTTAGTAGGAGGCCTCCTCCTCTTCTTGGTCGAAGGTCTCGACGCCCACCGACTGTCCTTTGACGTCGTAGTCCTCCTCCTCCATTGTCTCGACCACCTATGGCCTAGGTTTCGTCGGGATTATGTATTCCTTCATCTTGGCTTCAAAATCTTTTCCCCGCTGCAGGATGTTTTCCATCTCTGCCTCGAGCTGTCTTTTCTTTTTCTCCATTTCGGCCGCGTGGTCTGCGTCGAATGGTTTGGCCGCTCTTTTCGGCGGATAGGTCGGCACCGAGCCGACTTTCGGCGTCGAAGGTTTCGGTGCCGAGCTGGCGCTCGGGTCCTTAGTTGGCGCCGAAGTGCTCTTTAGGTCTTTTTCCCTCGGCGTTGAACGCTCCTTTTTGGGGGCGATTTTCGACGTCTTCTGCTGTTCTCCAGCTCTCAATTTTTTGATATAGGGTAAGAAACACTTTATTATCGCTTCCCTGGACACCATTATTTTGTGTCAATCATTTTGTATTTTCTATAATTTGAAAAAATTACTGACAGAAAAAAGACATTGATTGCAAATATTTACAAATATTTACAAGGCTGGACTAATGTTAGAAAACATTAAAGGCAAAGACTATTTACACATTTAGAAATCATTAGAACACACAATAGAAAATATTCTCACATCAGACATTATTGAAAAAATAATAATACAAACATATCAATTACGAACAACAAAAAGCTAACAAACCCTGAATGAGAGAAACTAGGGGTTGGGAAGATAAATGATTAAATATCTTGTATATTTTAGTGCTGGACCAGCCGGTCCTAGCTTTAGTGCAACAGTAATACTTTATATCTCCCAACCAATACTGCCGACGCGTTTCTAGACCAGACTGGAGTCACTGGTCTGTCATCAAGGCTGTATGTATCTTGTATCTGTGGGATACAAAAGCAATGTTTTGCTTAATCTAGTGTGTGGGCTCCTTTTTATCATACAGTAGCTGTAATGTCGGTGTGCGCTACATACCAAGGCTGCTCAGTGTTGAATTTCAGATCGGGTCTTTTGGGGGTCCGTTTAAATGAAATAACGTGGCCAAGCAGAGAAGCCTAGAAGAATTTAAGGGATGTTTTTAATTTTTATCATTACGAGATTGGTACAATATATTCACTAGCTAAAACAAGTTGGGGAAGTGGAAGCATACCTTTTACTTTCAGTAGTGCCGAGTGCTGGCAGGGTCCATTAAAAGCGGCGTGACCATCAGTTTGGGTTCTGAGATATGGGAAAGATTAATATTCAGACACTTAGCGGTGTGCACGTTATGTTAAACACTCGCTTGGAGAATTTGAGAAGGGATTGCCTACCTTGATTTAATCTCTCATTTGCGCATAAATGGAATTGTTGATTTCAGCATTCTACAAAGAAAAACAAAGCGCACCCTTAGTAGAATATTTTAACTGATTCAGCGCTCAGCAAGCGCGTATTAGTGCAAGTGGGACAAATACCTGTGGCTGGAGCTGCTGCTCTGTACTGTGGGATTCGAATTTCTCTCAGTAAAGATGGCCGCCGCTACTTCCTGTTTGTTATATGTAAAAGATATACTGATGCATTGTGGAGCATGTAGTCCCATGAGTCACATTTGCTTGAAAATAAAGGCTAGATGTACTGTACACAGCACCTTATCTTGGTCTAAAGGTAATGGGTACGTCCTTCCAATTGTTTATTGTATCATGTATTTTAAAACAAAGAATGAGTACGCTAGATTGTACTAGAATTTTGGGTGGCTTCTCTGGGTCAGTGACCTGTTCTCATGCAATAGAGGACCAAGACCAGCGGGCAAGCCAGGGATGTCTAACCGATGCAAATCAGGACAGATGTGGTCAAATATGCGCTATCTCAGACAGGTTATTTAAACCAGTCTGTGCACTATTGAATTTTAAAATTAGATACGCTTCTTTTTGTAACAGAACGCGTTCGACGTCATGGCATTTTGACCTGGAGTTTACAGTGTATAGGACAGACCATTTGAATTCTTGCTCATTGTGAGACTTCTCGCAGAAATGCTCCACCATTGGAGCAGACATGACCTTTTTCTTAATCCGCGATCGGTGCTGACTTATTCTGTGGTTGACTTGCTGGCTGGTTTTTCCAATATAAACTAGTTGGCACAGACATAGAATCAAGTACACAACGTTCTTTGTTCTACAATTAGAAAATTCTTTGTGCTTCCACTTGGTCCCATGGTGTACAAACTCATCGCCTTCTGTTGTGCTAGAGCAGGCGATGCAGTTACCACACTTGTGGTGACCCTCGATAGACTTGAGATTCCATTGCGCCAATAAGTCGCTTTTGGGCTTGGGAATAACCACGTCAGCTCGGATGAGTTCCTGGCCAACGCTGCGGTTTTTTCTGTATGCAAAAATTGGTTTGGGGAACGGGCAGCTCAGCCCCTCCAACAAATGCCAATTCTTTAATACAGCCTGTCTCAATTTGTGGGTGTCCGGACAGAAGGTAGTGACGCACACAAGTTTCTCTAGAGGTGCTCGCTGTTTGGTTTGCAGTAGACATTCTCTAGGCGTATATTTTGCACGCTTAAGAGAGTGTTTGAGGAGCTTACGTGGATAATCACGCTCTTGCATATCGCAGCAAAATGCTTGGGCATGCAGCTCATAGTCTTGTATTTCTGAGCAATTCCGTCTTATTCTTAATAATTGCCCATAGGGTAAATTAGCTTTTAGACTGCGGGGATGTGCGCTTCTGTGGTGTAAAATAGTGTTTCTGTCAGTGGCCTTCCTGAACAAAGACGAAACCAACCTCCCGTCCGCACACCTCATTTCAATATCCAGAAAAGTCATATGACTAGGGCTATTTTCTATCGAGAATTTTATATCTCTGTGCCTAGTATTGAGCCATCCATTAAAAGGCCAATAACTCGGTCTGACTCCCCTGCCACAGGAGCCAGACATCGTCTATGTACCTGTACCACTGTAGTATTTGATGTTTAAAAGGGTTATTCATGTCCACGAACCTTTCCTCATACTGCGCCATGAAGAGCACCGCCATTTCTGGGGCATAAGGACATCCCATGGCGGTGCCCTTCACTTGCATGTAGAATTGGACATTGAAAGTGAAGTAATTTCTCTTCAGTGCTATTGCTGCCAATTCTGAAATGAAGGCAGTCGGAACTCGATGTGGTCTTTCTCTCATGTCCAGATATATCTGCATGACTTCTAAGGCTTCTTCCTGGGGGATTTGGGTATACAAGGACGTAACGTCCATTGTAACCATGATTTGCGATTGCGGATCAAAGATGGTACCTTCGACTTTGTTCAAAAAATCGGTTGTATCGCGCAAATAAGATTTAACCTGGCACACAAATGGCTTTAAAAAGAAATCCACGTATTGCGCTATTGGCTATAAACAAGAGTCACAGCCCGACACGATGGGACGTCCGGGGGGCTCTGTCAAGCTCTTGTGTATCTTCGGAAGAAGATAGAGGACAGGAGTCCTGGGGTACTTCTTTAAGAGGTAATCATACTCCTTATTACCCAGGAAACCACTTTCTTTGCCGGAGTCCAAGACTCTCGCAATTTGTCCCTGAATATCCTTTGTAGGGTCCTCTGTTAGTGCACGATACCAGATGGTGTTGTTGACCTGCTTGCCACCCTCTGACAGGTACATCTGGCGGGGCCAGATGACTATCGCCCCGCCCTTGTCCGCCGGTTTAATAACTATGGAAGGGTCATTTTTGAGCGAACCTATTATGTCTCTCTGTTTTTTACTCATATTTTGTTTGGTAAAGATCTTGGCTTTCTCCATCTTAGTGATGGAAGACAATAATGTCTGTTCGAAGGCTTGAACCTGTTTTGGGATGTTAGTGTAAGGAACAAAAGTAGATTTGTTCCTCAAACCAGTTGTTTCTACACTAGAAGTTAATGGAGCACTGGAGAAAAACGCCTTCAATCTGATTTTGCGGCAAAATTCTATTGCTTCCATTTTCAATTTAGTGAAGTCGGTGTTCCTACTAGGTACGAATTTTAGACCAAGATTGAGTACTGTTTCCTCCTCCGTAGACAGAACTCTAGATGACAAATTAACTACAGTCGAGGAGTTACCTATGACTTGTAATTGCTGCTCCGGGTTCGCATTGTTTTCTAATTGTAGAACAAAGAACGTTGTGTACTTGATTCTATGTCCGTGCCAACTAATTTATATTGGAAAAACCAGCCAGCAAGTCAACCACAGAATAAGTCAGCACCGATCGCGGATTAAGAAAAAGGTCATGTCTGCTCCAATGGTCGAGCATTTCTGCGAGAAGTCTCACAATGAGCAAGAATTCAAATGGTCTGTCCTATACACTGTAAACTCCAGGTCAAAATGCCATGACGTCGAACGCGTTCTGTTACAAAAAGAAGCGTATCTAATTTTAAAATTCAATAGTGCACAGACTGGTTTAAATAACCTGTCTGAGATAGCGCATATTTGACCACATCTGTCCTGATTTGCATCGGTTAGACATCCCTGGCTTGCCCGCTGGTCTTGGTCCTCTATTGCATGAGAACAGGTCACTGACCCAGAGAAGCCACGCAAAATTCTAGTACAATCTAGCGTACTCATTCTTTGTTTTAAAATACATGATACAATAAACAATTGGAAGGACGTACCCATTACCTTTAGACCAAGATACGGTGCTGTGTACAGTACATCTAGCCTTTATTTTCAAGCAAATGTGACTCATGGGACTACATGCCCCACAATGCATCAGTATATCTTTTGCATATAACAAACAGGAAGTAGCGGCGGCCATCTTTACTGAGAGAAATTCGAATCCCACAGTACAGAGCAGCAGCTCCAGCCACAGGTATTTGTCCCACTTGCACTAATACGCGCTTGCTGAGCGCTGAATCAGTTAAAATATTCTACTAAGGGTGCGCTTTGTTTTTCTTTGTAGAATGCTGAAATCAACAATTCCATTTATGCGCAAATGAGAGATTAAATCAAGGTAGGCAATCCCTTCTCAAATTCTCCAAGCGAGTGTTTAACATAACGTGCACACCGCTAAGCGTCTGAATATTAATCTTTCCCATATCTCAGAACCCAAACTGATGGTCACGCCGCTTTTAATAGACCCTGCCAGCACTCGGCACTACTGAAAGTAAAAGGTATGCTTCCACTTCCAACTTGTTTTAGCTAGTGAATATATTGTACCAATCTCGTAATGATAAAAATTAAAAACATCCCTTAAATTCTTCTAGGCTTCTCTGCTTGGCCACGTTATTTCATTTAAACGGACCCCCAAAAGACCCGATCTGAAATTCAACACTGAGCAGCCTTGGTATGTAGCGCACACCGACATTACAGCTACTGTATGATAAAAAGGAGCCCACACACTAGATTAAGCAAAACATTGCTTTTGTATCCCACAGATACAAGATACATACAGCCCTGATGACAGACCAGTGACTCCAGTCTGGTCTAGAAACGCGTCGGCAGTATTGGTTGGGAGATATAAAGTATTACTGTTGCACTAAAGCTAGGACCGGCTGGTCCAGCACTAAAATATACAAGATATTTAATCATTTATCTTCCCAACCCCTAGTTTCTCTCATTCAGTGTTTGTTAGCTTTTTGTTGTTCGTAATTGATATGTTTGTATTATTATTTTTTCAATAATGTCTGATGTGAGAATATTTTCTATTGTGTGTTCTAATGATTTCTAAATGTGTAAATAGTCTTTGCCTTTAATGTTTGCTAACATTAGTCCAGCCTTGTAAATATTTGTAAATATTTGCAATCAATGTCTTTTTTCTGTCAGTAATTTTTTCAAATTATAGAAAATACAAAATGATTGACACAAAATAATGGTGTCCAGGGAAGCGATAATAAAGTGTTTCTTACCCTATATCAAAAAATTGTATTGAGTAACTGTGGTTTGGGCATTTTGTGTTGTTTACTAATGTTATTAGGTCTAGCCCTCACCACATTAAGGACCTAACCCCTTTTGTTCCCAAAAGTTCTCCAGCTCTCGGCGCCTGGGAGTCGTCCTCTGAAGATCCGCTGTGCCTTGGTGTAGCTGCGGACGCCGAAGTTGGCTTCAACGCTTTCGAAGTTTTGCCCTCAATTTTTCGAGACTCTGGGTCTCTCGGTGCCTTAGGGGCCATAGAGTCTCCTATCTTCTTTGGAGTCTTCGTAATATCCGTCTCTACGACCGTGTAGCCGTCGTGTTCGGCGGCGGCGTTGTCCTCCTCGTCTGATGATAGCCCCAGGTCTCGAAGGGACGGTGGCTGTCCCTTGCCCTGCATGTTGGCATTGGCTATTCTCTGTGTCTCTCTCACTCGAAGAGTCTTCGGCGTGAAGGCGGAGCAGGCGTTGCAGTCCTCGCTCTCGTGGTCTACCTGTAGGCAAAGATTGCAGACCGGGTGCTGGTCCTTCTGTGCGTACTTGTGGTGGCAGTTAGGGCAGAATTTGAACGGAGTGTTGTCCATCTCATGCGTTCAGGGGGCCCCCTGAGCTTGCATTCTCCGATGGACATCGAAGTTCTTGAAGTTCTTCTTCTCCTTCGTCGTCCTCTTCGATGATGTAGTCTCCTGTAGTCTTCTCAATCTCTTTTCTTGCAAAAGTGCGTATTTTTCTTCTTTCTCCAAAAATGTCTGGAGCCCTTACGGGAACGATCCAGACCCAACCTTCGGAAAAAAGAATCTGAAGATGGCGCCCAAGAGTGGGAGCTTCCGCAGGAAGCGTGCAGACGTCACCGGAAATACACCAAAAGGTGGGATGTCGACACCCACCTGGGCTACGAAAAAAACAGAAAAAAAGAAAGAAAAGACTACGAATCCGGACCCAACCACAAGACTGCGGAATAATGCACAGCATAGTGAATCCAGAAAGATTCACGCTGCAAAATACATTTTACTATCACAATTCAATAGTGATATTGGCCGGTACGAACCAACCAGTTCCGGGTCTTTACCCTTTTTATTGAACACTACTATAGTAGCCTCTGCCCAAGATTTAGGAGCGCGTCCCTCCTGTGCAGCCTTGAATGTATTCAACATGTCAATTTTAATTAAATTAAAAAGGAGCTTATAGATCTCTGTGGGCAATCTATCGGGTCCGGCAGCCTTTCCCATAGCCAAGCTATTGACGGCGACTACTACCTCTTCCATTAAGATAGGCTCGTCCAACAATGCCATATCACTGGAGTCTAGATGTGTCGTAACCCCTTCAAGTAAATTACTAAAGTGACTATGATCTTGTTCTTGTTTGATATATAAATCTAAGTAAAATTGATGTAAAATGGATAAGATCCCTTTAGCTTCCTGACAAAGTACCCCATTCTTATCTTTCAAAGCCTTAATCCGCCCCATAGCTTCCTTCCTGCGTAACCGCCATGCCAAATAGCAGCCCACAGCTTCCCCATATTCATGCATTTGTTTTTTGCCAAGTATTTACGGGCATTTTCAGTGTTCCAGATCCCTTGTATTTTAGCCTTTGCCTGTTCAGTGGCTTCTTCTAGCTCTAAGATGCTAGTTGCCCTTGATCTGACCCCCTGAATTAACTTACCCTCAGCAGTCCTAAAGCCTTGTTTCAGGGGGGGTGGATGGGAGGGACCATTTGGGGTGAGAGGGAGGGTGAGGGGGTGGGTCACCAGGGTGGGGAAAAAAGGGCAAAGATTCCATAGTTATTCGAGAAATAAATAAAGAGAATTTTCGACAAGTACAGAAACATTGGGAAATGTACCATTTAAATTTGTATTATAAGATACAATTGGTAGAAAGGCTATTTGGTCATCACTATGGCAGCTAAGGGGGTAAAAATATGCACTTGGAACGTTTCTGGATTAAATAATTGGAGTAAAAGAAAATGTGTTACATCAGAATTACGTAATACTCAGCCTGATGTGGTCTGTCTCCAAGAGACGCACATACCCTGGACACAAAGGGCAGTTTTAGAAACTTTGGGATATGCAGTGGCTTCACAACAATCGTCTATGATTAGAGGAGTGGCACTAGTTTAGGATAATAGGGTTACAATGGGTCGTTGTTTAGCAGATAAAGGTGGCAGATGGGTTATTGCAGAATGCAGTTTTGGTGGGACTAAATATACAGTTTGTGTTATATACGGATCCAATCTGGACGATGCCTCCATTTTTGAAGAGTTAAACATTGAACTAGCATTATGGGGGGCACAGTTGATTTTATGTGGAGACATGAATATTAATCTAACAAATTTAGACCTACAGAAAGGACCACGGGGACATCATGGGCATAAACCACAGGTGTTTAAAGCCCTGTATAATCTTGTAAATTATCATGGGTTGATTGACGTATGGAGCGATATAAACCTGACAGACCCGGGGTTTACCTATTATTCTTATCCTCATAAAAAGTTTGCACGCCTGGATTATTTTTCTTATCTGTTTCTTTAAGGGGGGATGTTGCAATTCAGATCTTACCTAGGATTACGTCTGATCACTCTCAGATTACATTGACACTAAATGTTACTACTCAGTATTAGTCTATGAGGACATTTTCATTTGATCAAAAACTCTGTCTAAATAAGAATTTTAAAGAACATATGTCTAGGTGGATTAGTGAGTTCTTTATTAATAATAGAAATTCGGTTCATTGTGCTATTGTCTGGGACTCATTTAAGGCATGCTTCAGAGGTGAAGTGTTCAGCTTTGTATTCCGACATAATCGGAAGAAAAAGGCAGAGATACAGGACTTGTATGTAATGTATCATAAGATTTCTAACGCTGCCTTAAACCAATTGCTTCTGTATTGACCTTCTTGGAACTTTTTACACAGAGTTGTATATATTAGCCATCTTCTGCACAGTAAACATATCACACATGCACTTTGTTGAGCCTATTGGATTTGGAACAGTATTGAATTCCAGGGCTGGATGGCACTTTACTATTTTACCTTTTTATTCTTCAATTTTAATGAATTGTATGTTGTCTATTTTGTATACTTTTATGGTTGCAAATGACCAAAATAAAGTTTTCTGACTGACTGAGAATTCACTTGGGTAATCAGTCTCTGCAGAGACAGATTATACATTAACTTCTACAGTGAGCACAGGTTAATTTAGGTTGTGTATCTGACTTACCCGTACTAGAGTGGTGGTCCTTACTTGGACAGGGTACATATCTCTGCAAACTAGAGATCCCATTTTAAACACTGATGATCTTTGCCATATAGAGGCTGCTTAGATCTAGTTGACTGGCTATCTGTAAAAAATTAGTGTGTCGTAACTCCCCCCACCCCCCCACGTTCCTCAATCCCAAACTTAACCTACATGAACAACAACTCGAGGTTCTCATAAATTTCTCTGGAAATTATGGTAATTATGAATCCAGTGCTTCTCATTTACATTTACTCTAATGCTGCACTTGGGTTGATTTCCATCTTTACCTTTGATGGCCACCACTAATACTTGGTTTTTCAATTGCTCATCATCCAGTGTTGTGGAAATCAAAAATAATTGGCGTTCGCATGAGCTGAAGCCATCTTGTTTGTGGCATCCATTTTGTTAGCTATGTAATTCTCCCATCCTCTGCTGCTCGTCTTTTTCCCTGCCTGTGCGGTCTATTTTAGTTGACTTCCTGACTCAGCTAAAACCAATATGCATGCTAAAGAGTTTGTAGCTGCTAGAACACCTGGTCTCAGACTCAACTGTCAATCTCTTAGTGCTACCATAAGCACTCCTGTTCCCCCTCCCACTTTGCTGACTGAGTGATCTCCATCTGTCCATGTTTGTCGGTAGTTATTCCTGTGTATGCTTGTATCTTCTATTTGTAACTACATGCTTACCAGTGCAGAAAACTCAGTATATATGCACCATGGTCTGTGTATTCAAGCCACTACCTCCTGGAACACTCGAGGGTGTTGTATGGACATGGTCTCACTCATGAGTGAATAAACTTGTTATTTTGAATTCCAGCTTCAGTGTCAATCTCTATTTTGTTAGTCTAAGGACCCATGGACAGAGAAGGGTGAACCCTGCACCGGTGTGCTCATTAAAAAGCACATTTCCACAGTGTATCCGTCTCTGTATTCACGGATTTCTCTCATGATGCTTTGCACAAAACCTCAAACTGGGCTCTTTCCACACTCTTGCACACCTAATGCAAAGCTGGGCATGACTTGCTCGCTGCCATGTGAACTACGGGTCCACACCTGTAATAGTCAAAGTTTGCTTGAGCTCCGTTTTTCTCTGTCCCACTTCTGCTAGCATAAGCTTTGTTGAAATTGCCATCTTTTCAAATCAAGCTTACTTCTGCATGTTAAACTTCAGGTTTGAGTAAGAGCTTTACACCCATCGCAGATCTCTCTACACTTTTTATGGTCGACAAAACTTTGTCCAAGTAAGGGTTTTGCGACACCAAAGGTTTTTTCCTGAGCTTTTGCACCAGAAGTGCACATTACATTTGGTCACATATTTCGTCCATGTCCTTGAAAGTCCAAGGACTAACATTCTCAAAATCACTACTTAGCCCTGGAGAAATTTAAATTACAATGGCATAATTCATGTAATTTCGGGAGTTATGTGAACCTCCCAAACTTATGTCACTGTGCTTAACTATAGACCGTTTTTGGCCACATTTTTACTGAAAGCATGCAGGAATAACCGTGTGTGCTCATACCAGGTGTTTTTCACACATTTTCTAATAGCAAAACGCATCCTCACAATTCACGCTAAATGTCAGATTAGCAGGTCGTTTAACTTTCCCAACATTTTTTAAATTAAGGGAAAGCAAACGGTGAGACTTATGATTGTGTTAATATGAGACTGCACCTCATTTCTTGGTGGGGATGGCGCGTCAACAAAACCTGGTCATCAGATGAAATGACAGTCTGTATTGTGCAATATAGTCTTAGAACCATATAATACAATTGTTACTTTAATAATATATAAATTATCAAGTTACCATTTTTTTGGTCTTCGGACTTTAGGAGGTTGCACTTTAGAAAATAATATTCAGACATGGCTGCCGCTTTAACCCATCAACAGTCTCTCCGTTGGCCTCATTTGGGGATGTAATTACATACATCACTGTCCTGTTAGACCAGTGTTTTCACGCAGGGGTGCAGGCTACCAATTATGGTAGCCAACCGTCTCACATTTGGCAGGTTTTTCCTGCAATCAGGGCGCCTTTCCTGCTGCTAGTATAGAGCATTACAGGATGCCCTTTGTTCTGTATATCTGCTCGCCGGCAAATAAACCCTCCTAAACAACAAGCTATGCTCACTCTTTCAGCCCTTTTTGGTCTGTGAAAAAAGTACCCATAGGTGGCTTGGTGGGAGGATCTGCTGTGCAGAAAGGCACCTGCACAATGCTGCTTCAGGAGCAGTTTATCTGCTGAAATGCAAATCCAGCCACCTGCCTTTAAACAGCCTAGAATCTTTTAATGAATACCAGACTGGAGACCTGTCCTGAAAGTATGCTATTTATGTGTATGTCTCCCATTAAGCCGGTTTCAAAGTGTGGACATATGGTCAGATCAGTAGACAGGTGCCCAAAGACAGTATAATTGTCTAGTATCAAACGGTTTGTTAAAATATTAGACCAAACCTGCAGCACGCTGCCACTTGCTGCACACGCTGTACATTTACCACCACTGGATTGCCATGAATACATCGTGAGAATGGGCACTTATTTCTTCTCCATGTACTATCCAGTCAATTTTAAACCACATGCTTACTACAGCTTGTATATTCATTCTAAGTACTCTCAACCATGCCACAAAAGAATCTTAGGAATATGATCAAAAAGGGATTGCCTAAGAGCACACAAATACACCAAACAGGAGATAGGATTAAAACCCGTATCTCCGGATTCCAGGTTTCCAATTAGTCAAATATACCACAACTGGTGTGGTCGCGAGTCTGATGGCAAAGCCAAGAACCTGCCCTTCTGAGGAAAATGTCAAGGTGTTATGTGCCCTGCCCGACTCTAGAATGCAGTGCTTGTTTACACCAAATGTAGGGGAAGGGGTAAAGTGGAGAGTAGATGTTAAGAAGAATCCTAGTTATTCATTTGCTAAACTTGTCTCCTAAAAGTTGCAGTAGCGAGCAGTCACCGTTTCCTCCAGGAGGTGGTAAAGGTGTTAGAACTCCAAGCATGAAAAGTAATCATATGCGATAAGTTCAATCTACAGCCTACTATGCATTTTTTTTTAAGGTGGCCTTATTTAGAGGAGCGGGTTTAGAATAAAACCATAAAAATGTGCTTCGTGACTTATAGCCTCCTATCCCCACTTTGTCACCCAACAAACCTATTTTAAGTACTGTATATAACCACTATAATGTACAGTGCTTATAACAGCAGAAGTGAAACACAAAGCTCTATCTGAAATATACAGTTGTATCTTGTCAGCCCCATCCTGCCAACGCAATCTGTTGTTCACTCCGTCCTTACCATGCCATCTAAGGTTTCACAGGCTTTACTAAGCACTGTAAATATCAAAGGCAAGCGGATACCACAGTTCTCTCCCCACCACCAACTTCTACTTTACCCACCTACCCACACCCTGAATGTCTTACAAAGGCAAACGCTCGCGCCACTGCATCTGATATAACCATTTCATAAACAAATGCATTAACCCCTAGCCAAACTGCAGAGGTATCATAGCCTTCCCCCACAGTCCCACAAAGCCTTCTGCACACAGGAATAGTAGCTGTGCTGCGGATCCCAGGCCTACCCAAGCCCAGCCACTCTGCTCCATCGTCACAACCTCTCATTTATTTCCATTCCCCTGACAACTCCTATTCTGCTCCAGGTGTGGGTCACCATGGACCTAACCTCACCAGAACCTCCCTTCCATAAACATATATTTACACATCATTCTATGTCACGTGTGTGCTCTTTAAAGCACAGTGACACACTGCTGAGATGTACAGCACTGACACAGACAGAAGTGATGAGACACGAAGCAATATACGAAATATATGCTCCAACGAAACCGTAGTTCACCTCATCTACATTGACTAATATTGTACATAGCATTTCAGGCATCACTTCTCAAGTCAAAGCACTGTAAATAATTGTTATTTTTTAAAATTGTGCAATGTAGTTTACTTACTTTATAGACCTGAGAAGCACAGGAGTTTTAGCCTAGCCTTCCATGTGTAAAGTATCGATTAAGCCCTTTTTCTTGGACTTCAATCTAAATCGCTACTGATGAACCAAGAGCAGTATAAATCCCTTTAAGATGGAGTTGCTCCTCACTGGATCTGGACAACATGTAAATGTAATATCAAATATAATTTCAGAATCAGATGTAAAGCAAATTAGGCTTCACAATCAGGTAACATTGAAAAGTATTATAGTGACAACCATGAAGGTTAAAGGCATTACAGAAAGCAACACAAATGGAAAGAAGTTAGTTTTTTGTCCTTAAAAAGCATGAAGCTCACTATAAAATGCAATATATGCGATAGCAGATCAAAGTATATTTCATTGCAATGAATATGTCAGGAATCAGAGATCAGACAATGTCGGTCCCTAAAGATCAGGGGAGAGTGCAACCAACACTCTCTGGATGAGGCTCATTCTATCATATTAAAGCAAAAATGATACAATTTAAAATGTAATTTGTCAACATCATCCCAAAGAACATATAATGTAGTTCCCATCCTCTATGGAGCCTCAAAGTTATAACAAAGCGCTACAAATAAAGGTTAAGTGGTCATGAGATTCACACCATGGTCCCATTAGGTGAGACCTTGGAAAAACATTCACTATGCCAAATAGCATGAAAACGAACTCAAGAATGAAGAATCACGTTGTACGTGAAAGAATGACGCGTTTCAAAACATTGTTTACAAAATATTCGCTGTACACTGAATGAAAGGTGAGGAAAGGACAAAGATGACTGTGTGTAAAGGAGAGATGGTGACAGTGAAAATAAACAGCTTCTCAGCAGATTATCTTGAATTCATTATCTGTTAATCACAGCATGTTAATACAATTATGCATTTTCATTACAACCGGTATACCAGTATCATGGACCCATGAAGGCCCCATAAAGACTGGGTCACACTCCCCTGCAAGCACGAGGACAGGATTAGCTGGAACCATTTTGCAGGCTGACACATCCACTACTGGTCAAACCTCCCTCACCCCAGAACCAAACTGTTGTAAATCCCCATGTCCATCTCTCTTCTATTAATGTATAGTTTACATAGCTTGTGATGCAGCGCTCTGCCACTTTAACCTCTCTAAACATCTGCTGTAATTGGCAGTGCTTTTAATGGCACTTGTGAGTTCTGACAAATTATGTAAAATATACATCTTTTGCCATCAGGCGCTACCTCTTAATGCCCCTTGTCTAAAACCCCACTCCAGTTCCATGCTTACGACACCATGGCCAACTTATTTAGTGCATTGAGCTTCAGGCCATAGGACTACTATTTAAAGCACTTATACAACAGTTTTTTTGATATACAGATAGCCTTGTATGCAACATTATGCGATTGTGGGCGATTTAGAACATAACATTTACATGAGGATTTTGTTTTTTATTGGGGTTGAAAATAAAAGGTAGACCTATTCTAAAAGCAATTTTTGATCAACGGGAGTATTTATCCGTTCATGTATTCATACTTAGCCACCCGTGTAGTCGTTCATCTACTCATACACCCACCCACCCTTTTATGCATTCATCCATCTTACCTACCCATGAATCCATCCACCCCTCTTGTGTCCATATATCTGTGCTCTCATACCAATCCATTAACCAGTCCACCCACTGTTGTGTACATGTACAGCCTTCCACCCATCCAAGGGTCACTGAATGCATATGGCCATGTGACAAATAAATGTGTACTTGTAAGTTTTACCTGTATGTGTGCATCTGTGACTGCCTATTCTGTGTACATAGATGCCTGAATGTGTGTTCGGTTTGTACTTTCAAGATTCTTACAAAATATTTATTGCCAAATAAAACAGAAAACACACCTGAAACAAGCTAAATCGGGTAGCTTCGTCAATACTTATGTCAACCCCTGTATGACTTGCCATGTTGCACGTTGATCCTGGAAGAGAATAGACACAAATAGGTGTGTTCCTCTACAGGATGCAGCTGTGGGATCACTGCCCAGATCTCCTCTCTGATACTGTCTTTTAGGGCTCCAAATAGAGCTATGGTCCCTCTTACCAGCGAAAGGTGGCTTCCAGGGATTTACAGGCCCTCAGGTCATCTGTGATCTCATCCACGTTTGGATTGTTAGCGGTCCCTTGTTGCACAGGGCAGGGGCGGCTCTAGGCTCATGGTGGCCCTGGGCAGGTAGCGTAGGCAGGGGGCTGCGAAAGAGGGGGGCAGGGCGGAGCCCCCCCCAGAGCTCAGGAAGGTGTTTGGGAGTGGAACAGAGCCGGAGGCCGCCAAATCCCTGCCAGGGGCCGCCACGCAAATATGTATCCATCCTCAGAGGATTATTATATTATGGATATATATTGGTCACCTACTGCACTTCAACAGTGACGTTTCTTTTGGATTTCTCTAGGGAGGAGTCCTACAGTAAAATACCTTGGGTTCATATTGGTACTGGATGAACCACTGGGATAATCTAAAAGGACAATAGACACTGGGAGCTACCGGTCTCTTTGCTTCCATTGCCGCATCACCTTGTCACAGATTCATTAGTTCTTACAATGTATTCAGCTGCGGTGACATCCCTACCAGAGGGTGCTGTCCGCTTCCACCTCCAGGATCAGCAGGCGTGGAAAGCTGATCTCAAGCAAGATATGAACGTGGCGAGAAAGACCTTTTCTGAAGCGCTAGCGACTTTGAGGAAAGGTGTTGACCAAACCAGCAGAAAGCCAGTAGGAAACAAGAAGCAAGTAAAAGAAAATTCCAACCCCTAGAGGCCAAAGGGACTGGCCTTGTTGTGTAGATTCCACTACCATTCACCCACACCCTCAACCTCAATGGCAGGTGTGTGTGTGTTGACTGACTCAGCACAGAGAGTAGGCCCAATGTAACTAGTTGGTAAGCTCCATGTAGACAGAGGAGGCTTTATTGAGGGGAGCATGGAACCCGTTCTGCATGTTTTTCCGTGATAAGCTGATCTACTCCAAAACCTTGCCTAAATCACCTTGATAAAGAAGAAAGTGCTTCTACCCGTCACAGGGGCCCCTCTTCCCAGAGCACTGGACTTCCTATGCATCGCCCAGTTCCATATTGGTCTGAGGCACTTCTGATTGAGTGTTGTTCCTAGCTGCGGGATTTCGGATTATTGAACATATACCTACTGACTTACAAAAAACAGGAGGGAAATCTCCTGAGGGGATCTTCTAAGGAGGTGAAGACAGGCAGCAATCCCATTTTATATGCTTAGTCCAAGGAGCATGGAGAGGACGGATATGGTTAGAGCTGGGAGGTGCGAAACTCTGCAGAAGATCCGCATGCATTATTTTCTTTACTAATGTACTCAGTTTGGAGTGGATCTCGTTTCTTCTTCTAAAAGGTATAATTGCCCTTGATCAGTGCTGATAGCCAGTTTGTGTACCAGGCAGAGATTGTTTTGGGTTTGAAGGTGGTCAATCCAGGTTGATTAGCCGTGAGTGAGATGTAGCTGTGTTACATGTGCAATTTTTAACCTCTGTAGAAAGAATAAGCAGTCTAACACATTCTAAAGGCCACCATTCATATACCCAACAGACACACCCAAACAAAAGACACCATAAAATCGATACCTTCTCTCAAACCCCGCTGCATTGCCATTATAGTTTCCCAAGTGTCATAACCATGTGTTTTTCAGACACTGCAAATAAGTCCAGCCACAGCATGTGATGTTTTTTAACCACCGAGTAGATTCAGCAATGATTGTACTCGGTGCTGATGTAATCAACCTCTGCTTGTTGACTTGAGCAGGTGCACCAAAATATTGCTGGGTTATGGGATCTGGTTTCTTTAGAGGGGAAAATCAGGAGATCGGTGTGTCTTGTGGTGGACTGTAGGAAGTATGTCCAATGGTGTACTCTACTCCAGCGGTGAATGAAACCAGAGTACTCTGCATATGTGTGCAGACGTATAAGTTGTGGAAATGTTTGGCTAGCTTAGCAGACAAACTTTTTACGCGAGAAAAATGTGATAAGCCAACAACCCATTTATTTTCATGAGTGCCACCGTTCTTGGGCTGTGCACTTTTTTTTGTTTTATGTCTTTTTTTTGCCCTAACATTACACTGTACCTTTAGTGGTTATCCATTGAATGGTTTTGGTCATGTCCCCGTGTATTCAACAATCTCGTAAACCTGACAACTTTGTATTTGATGGTAACGATACTGCTGGTGTGTGCCTGCTCATCACGAGTGCAAGCATCACGACCAACTTTATTGGTACAAGTTGTTGAATGCCATCAACTGCATTAAAAAGATATCACGCGGTCATCTTCATTGGTACGCTTGCAGTATTGCTAATTAACCAGTAGAATGCAGCGACGGATTTGCATGATACGGAAGACACTTCTCCTGTCTCTTGTCTGATGAGACATCGAGAAAGGAGAGGATTACTGGAAGAGGTACAAGTTTACCCAGCAAGGCGCAAAACAGGGATGTTTCTACTTGCAGTAGATATTATTCTCATCGTTGAACTATATTGGGAGAGATCGTATCGAATAAATGAACTAATCTGCATTTTCTGGTGGCAGTTTCCTACCTTGTCTCCATAGATTTTCAGTCCACATTATCTTAGCTGAAATAACGAGTATTTTCATAGATACGTTTTAGTTGGTTTGTTGTGTTTGCTTATTATTTTAATTGATGGGTATTTGCACTAAATTACATGGTTGCAGGTAATGACATGGCAGTAAAAATGCACGAATCACATTTTCTTGCAAGAGTCAAGGTAGTCACTGAGAGGCCCAAGTTCTTTGCAAGGGCACAAGGCTGAAACGAATATATTGGGAATTATGTAACATGGCTGACAATAATGGTAAGAACCAGATTCCTTAATAAGAAATCAGTTTGTTAGGTGTACCAACAACCCCAAGGTAAAAGACAAGAGGGTTCCAGTGGGTAATGAAGGCAGAAAACAAGTCATTAACAAAAAAAGTCGGAGACTACTCAAGTTAGGCATTTTGCAAGTGATATTGTTCATGACATTGCATTGCGTGACATCACAGCGCAAGTGGCATCACAACCCATGACATCACAGGAAGTGGCATTGCAACCCATGACCTCACAGCAAGTGACATCCCAAAAAGTGGCATTGATCTTAAGACCTCGCATGTTTTGCAGGTCTATCATCAGTTCATTTTAGGGCATTACAATATTTAAAAAATTAGATTTTGCATCAGGGTTGTGCCAAAAAGTGATGCAACCGCAACAAAATCTGGGCCTCAACCTTTACATTTATTTGTTAAATCCCTGCAACAAAGAAACTGAAATGGCAACACTGAGAAACATGGCAGTAAATCTGTTCTGCTTCATTTTTCCCCTCCATAGCATCTAGGTGTGAGGCTCCCGATAGCTCCCAGCCAGGAGACTCCAACAAAATGAGGCCTAATGGCCCCTTAAGTGAGCTTTTTTATGAGCCCAGCTGAATCTGGTCAGCCCACACCCCTCCTGCAGGTTGTTAGGAACCAAAGCTGTTGTATGCGCACCAGCATCTGAAAATTACACCGCAACAAGTTAAGCGTATTTCTGTGGGCCCAACCTCTTGGCACAGCGTCTAACGGCGTGTATCCTCAACTAGTGCCCTAACACTGTTCACCTGAATCACCAGCAGGCGTCTCCAGAGCCCCAAATAGTTCACATCTATTACTGCAAGGTACATTCGGCTCTACATGAATGTGATTGAATTGTGATACTTTGGGAGCAACAGTAACTTAATCACAGTTATGGGTATGTGGGTGAGGCTAACCTTTCTTCTCACATTTGAAGCTGGTGTGGTAAGGTTTTTATGTTTGTTCTGGAAGAAGGAAGCACTATCTGGAGCTGATTTGGCCTCTCTTTTCCTTCTCTACGTTTAGGGCATTAGGACCTCTTCAATGAGGCCATTAATCTAAGCCAAAGAGCTATTTTCAGCAGCAGGTCGAGTGGTTTTCTTACAAGTATTTGCGTCCTGAGAACTCCAACACTTTTCTTTAAACCATCGTAGCTACAGTCAGGCAATACTGCGCTAGCCGTTTGACAAGTTTAGCATATTTATGCGGGCCCAACTTCTTGGCATGGTAGACTGCGTCCACCCTGTGAAAAGACTGGGTAGACGCCATCTACCCTTGACTTGTGCCCTGAATGTAGGGGATCTGGTCAGCTTGCGTCCAAGATGGCTGCTTAACTACAGAGGAGTGCCTTTGCAGTTGGAAATCCTGCCTAGCTTTCCATTATCTCAAGTGGTAGCCGCTAGTAGTCTGGGTTTGACCCTCTTGGGGGCAGTGTTCTGCAGATTGCTGTCCTCGAAGGTACCATGCTCAGCAGATACTGTGATATAGGACTGGGGAGGTGGAACCTTCACGTGGCACTGCCACCAGGTCATAGCTGCTGATGCACTCTACTGGGCATTGTGTTCGCTATACTCCAGTGTGACCCACGATCCTGACCCACGATCTTGATGCCCCACCATTCTGTACCTCTGTATGCAACATTTTGTGCTTGGCATCCCAGCTGGCACCATCGTACAGAGTGGAGGTCCATTACAGTTCATCTGATGGTGCCTTCCCACACACACTCATGCCAGGATTGCTTTTCTGGGTAAATTCATTTCCCCTGCAAATGTTGTTTGACGTTGTTTACTAGGCTACTGGAGGATGGTCTGGTGGCTGTTGCTGAGCTGGCTGCGAAGAAGGGAATTTGTCTGCCCTACATCAGACTATTTGATATCTGGTTATCCTGTGCAGCCCGACCGCTTCCCCCATTATTGCGGGACTGTACTGTTTCATTATAGGAAAGACTGACCCTAAACAAGATAAATAGGTATTTGAGACTAAAAAGAGGGTACCAAGTCTGGTGAGGACACTGCTGTGACCCCAGAGTCTACCTTTTCTGTATCAGGTGTTGGCAGAGACATGAAGCTGTTACTGAGAGATGGAACACTGCTTAAAAGCAATACACAAAAATTGACTCGTCACCATGATAAAATGACTGACAGGCTGGATAAATATGAATTATCCAAATACAATGAGACTACACTTCACACAATCAATCAGGGATTTGTAAAAGCGCCTTACTCTCCCGCGAGGGTCTCAAGGCACTGTTGGGGAGGGTGGATTTGAGCAGCTACATCTCATCTGAAGATCCAAGTCTTGAGGGTGTTCCTGAAAGCCTGCAGTGTGGGGGTATGTCTGATGCTGGGGGGGGGGGGGGGGGGGGGGGGGGGGGGTTTGTTCCAGGTCTTGGTCGCGATGTAGGAGAAGGCCCTGCAGATGCGTGGGATTTCGGCCAGGGCAACGTCAGCAGAGCGGAGGTTTCTCTTGGGTGCATAGCAGGTTTTTCTTTTGTTGAGGTATTGGGGTCTGGGGTTGAGGAGGAATTTGTAGGTGTGAGTGAGCAGCTTGAAGGTCCCTCTTTTTGACGGGGAGCCAGTTGAGGTCTCGTAGGTGCTGGGTGATGTGGTCTTGTCGCGTGATGCGGAGGACAAGTCAGGCTGCAGCGTTCTGGATGGTTTGGAGTTTGAGGAATAGAGATCTGTTGATTGCGACGTAGAGGGCGTTCCCATAGTCCAGTCTGCTGGTTATGAGTGTGTGGGTGCCGGTCTTTCTGCATTTGTGGGAGGACCCATTTGAAGGTCTTGCAGAGGATGCGCAGGGTGTTGAAGCACGTGATACGGCGTTGACCTGTCGGTTCATGGTGAGGGAGAAGTAGAGTATGATGCTGAGGTTGCGGGCATGGTCTGTGGGTGTGGGAGGGTTGCTGAGGGCGGTCAGCCAACAGGTGTTGTCCCATGCGGAGGGGGTGGATCCAAGGACGAGGACCTGCGTTTTTTCTCAGAGTATTGCTTCAGGCAGCTGCTGCTCATCCAGGATGCAACATCTTTCATTCCTTCCTGGAAACGGTCTGGTGATGTTGTGTTCCTTGGTGAGGAAGAGGATGAGCTGGGTGTCATTGGTGTGGGATACAATGCTGAGTCCGTGGCGAGGGGAGCCATGTAGATGTTGAAGAGTGTTGGGCTGAGTGAGGATCGTTGGGGTACGCCGCAGCTGATCTCTGTGGGTTCAGAGAGGAAGGACGGAAGTCTGATTCTTTGAGTTCAGCCAGTGAGGAATGAACGGATCCAGTCAAGGACAGTGCCCTGTATGCCGGCATCATGGAATCGGGCAGTTAGTGTGCAGTGGGAGACTGTGTCGAAGGCTGCTGAGTGGTCTAGTCGGATAAGGGCAGCAGTGTGGCCTTGGTCAAGGAGGGTGCGGATGTCATTTGTGGCAGCCAAGAGGGCGGTCTCAGTGGTGTGTTTGCTGCGGAATCTGGATTGAGAGGTGTTGAGGATAGAGTTGGATTCAATGAAGTTTGTGAGCTGGTTGTTGATTATTTTCTTGGTGACTTTGGCTGCGGAGGGGATGAAGAGATGGGTCTGGTAACTTACGCAATTAAAGTTAGGCATGAAGACTGAAGATCGCTTTAGGCACAACATCCAGATTTTTTTGTCTGCCAGAATTCCAACATGAGGAAACCAGAACTATTGGTCATTCCCATTATAGATCGCCATACTCCAAAATGCTAGTTATTGAAAGACCACATTGCTCTCTGTATCGCAGGCCGCCACCTGGGGCTCATCATTACTTGGTTTCACTTTTTTTTTTTTTAAGTATCTGACATTTTATAACAAACATACATGGCATTCATCTCCTTGGGCCTACTCAGCCTTACCTGTAACCATGACAAGCGAACTACATCATAGCTTTTTGCAGCATACAGCAACACAAAAGACAAATAGCACTGTGTTATGATTACAACCTTAACCAAAGATTCACCCCCCTTGGATATACAATAGCGATATAGCTTCAGAAGGGGCTTGTCTTCTCGCAGGTTCAAAGCCAGTACATCTATAGACCTGCCAGGCGGCCCAAGACCAAGCAATGGTCCAGTCCTCTCACCCACATCTCGAGTGACCCAGATGAAACACTCTTCCACTCCCTGGTAATCTCCCGCTTAGCCACTAATGGACCCCTATGTGGAAAGGCAGCTTTGTACTTGTTGGGAATACAGTTGCACCATAATATAGAGCAGTGTCAGTTTGGCATCCAAATGTAAGGGCCATCCTAGCACCTCTCCCATGGTGGTCAGCACCACCCCATTCCAGAATCGATGCATCACCAAAAAAGGAACGACTAGTGTGAAAGAAGTCAGCAACATCCCTCCCACACCGTAAGAAATCAAGGGAGGGGATTTTCCCAAAAAAACAAAGCTTACAGTGGGTAACGCAGACCATATAAATGTATCATAACTGTATTATTCGAATTGGTCACCATTCTAGGGCCCATTCTTGCAGCTCTCCAGTCCACATCCGTTAGCTCTCCTGAATCTTTTTTCCATGTTGACTTAAGCAAGTCAAAGGTATGAGGTGTATTAGCCATGAGGGAAAGATAGCAGCAAAATCTTCTTTCAGCCCCTTCCTCATGTCAGAAGTCAAGCCAGCAGGGGGAAAAGGAGAGAGAGAGAGAGGACCGAAAGGATATCTCTTTGTACATTCCGGTTGTTGTGCTTGATATGGTCTCTCTACGTGTTGACAACTTCGCTTTAATTAAAAAAAGAATTAGAGAAACGCATATGATGTTTAGAGTAGAAATAACAATGTTCCCCACGAGTGCACCTGCGCTGGTTTGTCACCATTTAAACACAAAGGCTTTGTAAAATTGCCTGTTTGCTTGCAAAGTATTTCAGCCGAAGCATTTCAGCCATATCAAAGTAAGATTAACTTCACACCCGGGCTTTGGTAAGCGAATACCTTTATAACTTGAAATTAAAAGCAAATGTGAAATCCTTCAGACTTTGCCCTCTATCATAACTGCACGTTAAAACAGAAAATGTGCTGTGGAAAGTATGGAGGACTTAAGACCACACAAAGGCACATCAAAGGATTATTGAATATTTATTGAATGAATACACAAATTAATCAAGTACCAATACAATGATTATAACAAACTGGTTGCTACAATACATACAGCAAAGGTTTTTAAATAATGTGTTTAGTGTTAAAGTCTTCCCTGCCGCACGAAAGCATTACTGAAGGTCACATTTTTTTTTTTTGCTCAGTGACATGACTGAAGAGCAACTGCATACAAATCTTGAACTTCCACTCACTGAAAAATAAACAAAGGACCCTCCCCCTTCCCCCAGGGATGACTTTCACAAAACAGTGCAGTGGCGACAAGACACTGCTTGAAGAAGCCGAATGCAGGAGTTGGTCAAGTGTCCATCTCAGCAAAGGGAGGGAAAAAAAGGTAGAAAGAAGGATCAAAAAGACTTTGGCACAACCAATATGCAGAAAACGATGACAGCACATTCAAAGTCAGGGGTGGATATAGTACTAGCAGCTTGAGGCATTCAGTGGGCCATGTGTGGATTCATCTAGATAGCGCTTTTAGAAGGTGAAGACTGCATGTCAATGTTTTAGCCTGTGGCTGTATTGCTGTTTTAGAAGAAACACAATTTAGGACACCAATGTCAAGCTTCTAAAGTGGCTGTGATGGTGGCAAACACTCAAATATAAATGATATGACAATGGGAACTGGATAAACTGAACACGTGCCTCAAAGCCTTATTAACACATCGCAGACTCCTGCCCCGGAAACCCCAGTTCAACATGGCACATTATAAATATGGAAATGAACATGTGTAAGGGGGTAAATTACTATGGTCATTAATGAAGGACATTTATTTTACAGAATCATCACAGAAACTATACTTTGATGATCTGTTTTTTTTAAATCTTTTGATTGTTGTAAAGTCCCCTAGCAGCAAGATACCTTTGGGGTGATCACTGATCTTTATAAGAAAGAAAGGAAATCAAGTCTAAAACGTACACTATTTTTACAAGAGGCAAACCGCACCAAAATCATAAGAGGTTGAAAACTATGGAAAGTTACTATTAAACAACAGTGCAACGGGTAATCCTCTCGAGTAGTCTATTCAAATTCAGGCATATTCTAAAAAAAAATCCAAAACCTCTGCAGGGGTATGTGCTGTTCCTAAATAACTCCAGAGCCACTGATCTATTGAAGAACCCAAGTACTTTCTGTCCACAATATGTGCCAAGCATTTGTACAAAACTGGCTTTAGGTGTAATTGTATTTCTTATTTGGTGTACTTACCACTGTATGCATAAATTAAACCCAACTAAGTAGTGTCATGCCACATTTAACCAGGTTAACTGCAATTTCAGGCTGGAAGGGAACCACTAATTAGACCTGAAGATGGTCTTCCATATTTGCAATTCTAGCAGTCACTAAATCCCACGCTGCACATAGCATCCAAAACACTTTTCAAACTAGACAAATACAATGTAACTTACCCCAACAACTTTTAAACAACTTTTCTTTTTATGGAGATGAAAGTTACATAAAGCTTCCCAACAACATGATGCTCAAATCTATTTAATGTAGCAGAGTATAACATAATTACCACTTATGTTAGTTCTCAAGATGAAAAGACTATAATGGTTAAATCACTAACAACATTTTGCAATTGTACATATATACAAGCAGGAGTAGAAAAGTACATGTAGCATTTTAAAAAACTCGATTTTTCAATATACATAAGATACAAAAATACAATTCTAAAATGCATATTTATTTAAAATAGAGGTGGTAAAAACACTATTTTGACTTAAAGATAAAACGTTAAAAAATGTTTTTATTATATTATACATTGTTTGCCAGAGTAATAACGCTTGTCAGAGTAGGTCCTATTTTTGAAACTGAACCCGGCATGCTACTAAATCGTTTTTTTGTATTGTAAAACATAAGGCAATTGTTAGCCATGCCACTATATGGAAACCATGTTAAGATGTTCCGGAGGTTCCAATCAGCATCTTGGTCATGCTAATAACGCCGGGCTCAGAGGAAAGCAGTACCGAACTCTGTGCGTCCCTGATATTCGATGAATTTGCCAAATAGGACACGAAAGGTATTGCAGAGTAACATTCAAGATACCAAAAAATATTCTAGTCTGAGACAAGAATTTATGCTTGAATTAGTCAAGCAGGTAAAACCCAGTTCGCGCAAAAATACACCAATACACATTTTAAGTTCCAACCACCACTGGAATATAAAAGAAGCAACAATTGTTCTGTAAAAGTTGATGTGTTGCTGAAATGGCTCAAATGTTGGATTTGACTCAGCGGTGAGATGAGAGATCAAATGTATTTTCATTTCCAAAGGCACAAAACAATGTTCATTTATACTTTATTGCTGTCGTAATCACTGACCATCCTTTTAATGTGGGCGAGCTTGTTCTTCAATTCTTTGCAGCGTTTCTTTCTGTTCAGATAGTCTGCAGACTAAGGACAATAAGATAAGCTCATTAGTAAAAGTCACACGGTGCAATGTAGCACCACTAACATGAACCCCACACAATGTAAAGGTCAGATGCAAATGAAAAGACCTGATGAACATTACACTACGCATTCATTCCTAAATTGGCACATTCCAGCCTTTCAACAATGAAATAGTATAAGTTAAACAAACATCTTCAAAGCGAGAGTGCTTCTCTATCATATTTTTGGTATATAGGAAAAGTATTAAAACAAATTCGGATGCCTCTCTTTTTTATAAGTATTTTAAAACAATCCGATACTTCACTTTTTGATGAATTTCCCCCCTGGAGCTGCTGCACAGTTGTCCATTACATCTAACATCGACAACGGTCTTTTTGATTGCAATAATAGCAGCACTAAACAAGCCACACTTGTTAATGAAGGAGAGTGCCAGGTGCACCGAGGAACGTAAATAGAGCCACATTTCTGGCTTGCATTCTGAGCTCTCGCCACACGGTGTCAGTATACCACAAGATGCACAAAACGCGCTAGGGTGGGGTTCGTTCACATTCATTCACATTTCACAGTGGAGATCTCGGGCAATAAAAGAAACAAACCAGAGTGCAGGCGAGATGAAGCGCAGTGACGCTTCTTTACGTCTCCTGTGTTTCATATAGGGATCTGAACACTTAGGGGAGATGCTGGATTTTCAAAAGCAGTCTTGAGTCAAAACCCAAGACTGCGGCCTCCACTGACGCGATGAACCAACCTGCTTCACCACCGTCGACACCTTGTTTAGGACACGGACCTGGGTGTTACTGCAAACAAGGAAAGCAAATGACCCACGCAAGGCACCCCAGGCATGTGCTGTCCCTAAATGGGAACGTATTTCACGGCCCTTTTCCTGCAGTCCTGCTCGAGCGAGAGTGTTGGTGAAGACATGAACCACAAGTGGGGCCAATTCAAGGCAGGCAGAAGTCTCTTCATGCACCTTGTCATGGGGTTGGCTGCACGTTACGGACTACTGAATTAGTAGCAAACGAGGGGGCGCCTGCATTAGAGGAGGTATCTGGCCACGGTGCAAGAAGCTGCACAGTTACAATTAGAGAAACATGCACAACCTTACTAAAAGCAATGATCAACATTTTTAACAGGAACATTCTTACGGCTGAGAAGGCACACTCTCTCACACCACACAAAATGACATTTTCACGGCAATACTACAGAATTAATCCAAAAATATCGAAGTGCACCACAAAATAATTGGAAAGGTCACTGCAGGGCCGGCGCTAGGCATGGGCAGTGTGGGCAGCGGCCCAGGGCCTCGCGCTCTGCCAAAGATTACCCCCCTCCCCCCAGCAGTGTGAAAGGCCACACTTTCACATTAGCCAACCTATTCTTGCGAGGCCCCCTGCCCCAACTGTTGAAAGTTGGGCTGAAACCGTCAACATTATCGGCGCCCTCTTGCTCTCCTTAAACCTTTTGTGCGCGTAAAACAGCCGCCATTTTGAGCACCATGTCTTCCCTGCTCTCGCCGAGAGCCAGCGCGCCTCTCTCCCCCTCCTAGCTTCGCTGACAACCCCCCTGCCTGCACCTGCCGCGAATCGTAAAACCCCTCTTCGGCGCTGCTCTGCCCCAGGCCCTCGTCCTGTTCCCAGCGCAACACCTCCCTTCTTCCCATTTATGATCCCCGGCCCTTTGATGCAAACCCCTTTTCCCCGTGTGCCCGTTCGTCTTCCTCGTTCCCAGGCCGACACCCAGCTCTGCCGATACTGTTCCTTGCCCCTCCCCGTACAATAGAAAGTTTCCCCCCAGCAAGGGATCCCCGGGTTGATCAAAGCCCCCCGCCCTATGAGATCCGATCGAACCCCACACACTCCGTGAATCGGCGGAATATCCAGCTGCGCGATGATCATCACCTGTTGTGAACGGGGCGGGGACTTCCACTGTAACCTTGCGTGGGAACGGGCTGGGAAGGGGGGATTCTGAGGATGTCTTTCCGTACATCAAAGTATCGACGAGAATGTGTTACATGCAATAAAGAGATAAACTTGTGTATAAGAGGCCAGGCCTCAGGGATGCAGTTAGAGCACCTCAGAACGATACCTTCTGTCCGTTTCGTTGTGTTCTCCTCCGGAGAGAATAAAAACCTTGTTTCCTGCCTTCCAGTCTCCAGCGCCTGCCTCTTCAATAGTTTAACTTCTTTGTGGGTTCAAGAGGCGACACCGCCGGGCAATACTTAAGGATCTTATATTCTGGTTGGTAGTGTCACCATTATTTCAACAATTGGCGTCCCAAGCGTGGGGCCCATCAGCGACCCATGGATCCAGTGGGAGAGGTCCTGACGACAAAGTGAACGACTGCAACGATCGGGAACGCGTCTGTCCGATAGACCCTCGTCTGACAGCCGATCATCCGAACTTCACTGGTTCCGAACAGACCTCTCTCGAGTGATCTACGGTCCTGACTGGGAACCATAAGGAGTGCCGCGAGGATAACGGAGAAGAGAGGACGATCGGGCGCTGGATTCGGAAGACAAGAAACTGTCCATGCGGTCCGGGTAAGGTCGTGTAATCACGACAAGTTGCGAAATGATTGCTTGATTGCTTGATTGTTTAAAAAATACTAGTATTGCTCTTTTTATTTATTTGGAGATTCACTGTCTGCAAACGGAGAAACAACGGGCTCTCTCTTTGCAAGCAGTGGAGGATAGGTAGGGCAGCAGCCGTGCTTATTTTTTCTCCCCCACTCAATAATCACTTGAAACTGAACTGTTGTTCGCAAAACTATTGTTTCCTGGAGATTCCCTGTCTGCAAACAGGGAAGAGACCACCCTTTTTGCAGATAGTGAAAAGGGTAGGTAACGCAGATCTTTGCGGACCTACTCATTCTCCCCATTGTTATTTATTGGTCTTTTGTTATTTTGATCCATGAGGTATTCACTGCCTGCAAACAACGTAGAATAGAAATATTCTGTCCAGTCTTTGCACCTAGTGATAAGATAGGCAGTGCTGACTTTTTAGTCCCTCGTTACGAGCCGTCATGTCTGTCTTCTCCCCACTGATTAGTAGCCTGTTTAGCCCGGACCGCTTATTAGAGATGGACCATCCAGCCCCACTGGAAGGCACCCCTAATAAGGACATGTTCATGAAGCATGGATTGACCGCTATAGCCTATAGTAAACTATGGCATAAATATACGAAAAAGGGTCAAGAAAGTCAGTGGCCCCTGATAGGATCCTTCGATGATAAAATAAAAACGCTAGAAACTGCCCTGGGTAAAAACAAGACAACACCCACTATGCTTGACAGTTTCGGCATGTGGCGAAAAGAAACTGAACAACGTAAAAAGAAAACTGAGAGTAGGCTGGAAAAAGAGCTGCGAAAAGCAGCCCACCTAGCTGCCCAGAACTTAGAAAAAGAGATAAAGGAAAGAGAGAAAGCTAAACAGAAACTAGAAATGGAAACGCCAAGCCAGTGTCCGGTTAGAACTCCCTCCATGCTCTACCCTGATTTACCCTCGAAACAACGAGCCAATGAGGACCTGCTGTTAGGTCCTCCTATCATCTACATGCCCCCTCCATATGCCCCTTCTCAACCCTTGGCGCAGCACGCGCCACCCCCAGGTACAAACGAAGGTACCGCCACAGCGTCGGCCCCAATGGCCTCTGTGCCAGCCGAACCCCTTGTATTAAAACCCGCATCAACAACAACGTTAGACGACCATGAGACTCGAGGGGCTGGCCCTGCAAGAACAAACAGACTAGACAAAGATGAGCGAGCGGGGATCGACAAAATAGCAAGGACACTGGTAGAAAGGAAGGATGATGAAGAGTACATCACAGATATGTTCAGCTCGTATACAGGGAGTCACAGACGACATTTTACCGTACGACTGTGTTATCATGTCTTGAATGCATACGAGGACCGATATCGAGACAAAGGTCCCGAGAGCCTAAGGACTCTGTACCGGAAGGTCGATATCGGGGATGAGGGCGAGTGTGATGTGTCGGACCTCCTTACGCGTACGCTTGAGGTTTTCCGCCACCTCACTGAACGAAAGCCGGGAGCTAAATCCGCAGCCTCCGTAGTGACCGAACCACCAACCGAGCAATCTAACACCATGATGCCGATACGAGAGGCTGCCCCTTACTGGGTTCCTCCTCGGGGTACAGGGACTCACGATGATGCAAACAACCAAGATGCGAAGGGAAGGGTAGTGTACAACTGGGTCTACCAGCCATGGGACCGGCAAGAGATACTGACATTCCGGAAATCTCTACCCGACCTACGTAAAAACCCCACTGCCTTCTATACTGAATTGGGTACAGCCCTGGGCTCAACGATTATGACCCTGGCTGACATCGACTTGTTCTTCGGGTTATGTCTACCAGCTGATGTGTGGAAGCAAATCCGGAAAGTCGACCACCTTGAGCTGTTTGGACATACCTGGTCACAACTCGATGATCTGGATAAACAACGGGGACCAGGACAAAAGCCTTTGAAATCCATTCTAGACCTCCCAGATAAAATCGTAGAGAAATTAAAAACCCTAATCCCAGAAAAGAAAGTGGACTGGTCGATAGTAACAGCCTGTCGCCAAAAACCCCAGGAGGATGTATCGGAATACTTCTCCCGGTTTGAAACGGTGTTCTCCGATTACAGCGGCCAGGACATGACCACTGCAACCGGACACCATCTGTTTGTCCAGAATTACGTTAAGGGCCTATCATCGGAAATCTCCCAGAAACTACGGGCCAGCGAGAGTAGTTGGGCAGCCTCCAAACCTACAGCGATTCTCCAAATGGCCCAATATTATGAGCATCAGAAAAATGAAAACGATAGGGCGACAGAGAAAAAGAAGAAGGACTTAAAAGAGAGGGTGATGATTGCCAAACTGCAAGGGGTGACTATAGGACGAGACCAATACCGGGGAAACTACCAGACAAACGTCCCTAAGACTACATTTCCCCAGGACCGCACTCTGACTTCCTACAGTGGACGCACAGACCTTAGAGAAAACCAGTGCGCTTTCTGCAAAGGGACTGGCCATTGGAAATCCCAGTGCCCAGTTCTTCTGGAAATGATCAGAAACAAAGACCCCAGGGACGTAGCAAACGGACCGAGACCTAAGGGACAACAACGAGGGCCCCCAAATGACGCGACTAACGACAGATCAAGCAGACCAAACACGTTCGACCGACCCAGGCAGAACCAATATCAACAATCTGACTATGACGATACTCACACCTTCGCATAGGACAGCCAAGGGCGAGGGAGGGATCCAGTCGAGCTCTATGTTGACCAGCAGGGCCCTTATGTCACTGCTAAGGTCCTGGGTACCAAGTCTCCATTTCTGGTAGACACTGGCGCAACACGTAGTGCGTTATCTAAACGACTGATTCCAAGGGCACCCTTGTCTGGCTCACTCATAACATCGACAGGTTTCGATGGAACGCCCTCCACCAACCCTTTGTCTGCCCCGATTCTCTTTGACGTAGAAAACAACACCACCGACACCACGTTCTTGCTTTCCTCCAATAGCCCTGACGCCATTATGGGACTTGACTTACTGAAACACTTCCGAGCGACGATCAGGTGTTCTCAAGATGGAGTTCGAGTGTTTCTTTACGACAACCCCGTTCTGCTTGGACATTGCTCCCCCCGACACATGTTTTCCATCACCGACGTTGACGCGTCCCTGCTTGACACTCTACCTCCGTATCTGTGGGCCAAAGCGGATTCGGACGTAGGGCGTATGTTAATTGACCCAGTGCACATTACTGTCCGACCAGACGCAACACTCCCAAAACTCCCACAATATCGGATATCGCCAGAGGGCGAGAAGGCATTGGTAATGATTATCCAGTCACTGATAGACGCAGGAGTGGTAGAGGAAGTGGTTAGCAACGTTTGCAACAGCCCTATCTTGCCCATTATCAAGAAGCAGGGAGAGGGAGATGAGAAAGCATACCGTTTCATCATCGACCTCCGAGAGATCAACAAAGTGGTGGTACCCCAGTACCCTGTGGTCTCAGACATCACCACCATCCTGACCTTGATTCCATCCACTGCCACCACCTTTTCCGTCATCGACCTCAAGAACGCATTCTTCTCCATCCCCATCCACCCAGACAGCCGATATCTCTTCGGCTTTACCCTAAAAGCCCGCTCATATAGGTTTTGCCGAGCGCCTCAAGGCTACACGGAAAGCCCTAGCATTTACAGCCAGGCCCTCAAAAGACAACTAGACCAAGTCCAGTTACCCGACGGAGTGGTGTTGGTACAATATGTCGATGACATCCTTTTGGCAGCCGACACCACCCCTCTAGCGGTTACCGCCACCATTCAACTCTTGCACTTCCTTGCGGAAAATGGCCACAAGGTCTCCAAGAAGAAGTTGCAATTCTGCCTACCCCAGGTCACTTACCTAGGCCACCTTTTGTCCAAAGATGGAAGAAAACTCACCCCAGATCGAATCCAAACCATTCTAGATACCCCTGTCCCTAAGACCCAGAAGCAGGTTCGCTCCCTATTAGGCCTCACCTCCTTCTGCCGACAATGGTTACCAAACTTCAGCCTCGTTGTAAAACCACTGCTTTCTCTGCTAAACAAAGACGTCCCTTTCCCACTCCCTTGGACCCCTGAGTGTCAAACTTCCTTCACAGAACTGCGAGATGCCCTTTGCTCAGCCCCTGTCCTAGGTACCCCTGATTACAAAAAGCCCTTCTCCCTTTACACTCACGAAAGGGAGGGGTGCGCTTTATCTGTCCTGACCCAGGCCATCGGCCCTAAGCAACGACCGTGCGCTTACTTCTCTGCCACTCTTGACCCTGTCGCCAGAGCCTTGCCTGCCTGCCTTCGAGCTGTAGCTGCTGCTGCAATCTCTATCCGACAGAGTGAGGGGATTGTACTCTCGAATTCCCTCACGGTACTGGTACCCCATGCAGTCGACACCCTCCTGAACCAAACCAAGACGCAACATCTGACGAGTGCACGACTGACTGGATACGAACTGACCTTGCTTGCCCCCCATATCACCCTGAAAAGATGCACCACACTGAACCCAGCAACTCTGTTACCCTTGCCAGAGAACGATCCCAATGTGCACCCCGTACATGACTGCGTGACTCTTACGGACGAACAGACCAGGAGTAGGGTCGATCTCAGAGACACGGCTTTCCCTGACCCCGACGGGGAGCTGTGGGTGGACGGTTCTTGCATCAAACTCTCCGATGGTACCACTTCCGCTGCCTATGCAGTCACCACGGCTCGAACTGTAGTAGAAACAGCCCGCATCACCCAGCGATCTGCCCAGGCAGCGGAACTGATTGCTTTGACGCGAGCCTGCATCCTGGCAACAGGAACCACAGCGAACATTTACACCGACAGCCAGTATGCCTTCGGGGTGGTTCACCATTTTGGGCTCCTCTGGAGGGAGAGAGGATTCTTGACCTCACACGGCACACCCATTTTGCACGGGGATTTAGTCTCCGCCTTAATCGAAGCTGTCCTCCTCCCCAACAAACTTGCCGTTATCAAATGCCAGGCACACAAGAAAGTGACAGACATTATTGGACAGGGAAATGCACTAGCCGACATCACCGCCCGAACGACAGCTGAAAATAGAACGACAACACATATGTACGTGACCAGGTCACAAGCAGAAAACTGGACTGACGCCAAGGACACAATTAGAGACATACAAACGGCTAGCACACAACACAAATTGACTGAATGGACACGGGTGGGATTGAAAGACGATGAAGGCTGCTGGCGGACAAAAGACACGAACAGATGGTTGCTACCTGATTCGTACTTGATTCCCATATTAACCATGGCACACTCCCCTGCCCACATAGGATCAGCCCCCATGATCGAACTTGTCTCCAGGGTTTGGCACAATGACAAGATCCCAGATTCCGCCAAACGCCTGGTCCAACAATGCTTAATATGCCTGCAACACAACCCCGGGAAAGGAACTGTAGTACCCCGGGGGGGATTTGGGGTCCCAAACCACCCATTTGAAGTCCTGCAGATGGACTACATCCAGCTAGACAGATGCCAAGGCTTAAAATATGTGCTCGTCGTGGTGTGCGCATTTAGCAAGTGGGTGGAAGCATATCCAACCCGTGACAACACCGCTATGGCCACTGCAAAGGTTCTGTTAAAGGAGTTTTTCCCCCGTTATGGCCTCTGTCGTGTTTTATGGAGTGATAATGGCCCCCACTTCGTAGCCAAAGTTATCCAGCTCATCCTAAATGGGCTGGGTATTAAACAGAAATTCCACGCAGTCTTCCACCCTCAATCTGCTGGGCTTGTCGAACGACACAATGCCACACTAAAGCTTAAACTGGCCAAAATAGTGGCTACCACGGGCCTGAAATGGCCAGACGCCCTCCCATTGGCATTGCTATCGATGCGCTCTACCCCCACCCGACATCACTTAACCCCTTATGAAGTTGTCTTCGGTCGACCCATGAGCGTCTGGTCTGCCCCGAAACCAACTTCCATTCATGACGTTCCGGACGTCCTAATGTCTGATTATCTGTACAAATTGACTGAAACTTTGTCTGTCCTTCATCAGCAGGTGCAGCAGGCCATCCCCGATGCTTCCAGGGGTCCGGGTCACGCCATCCAGCCGGGGGACTTCGTGCTGATCCGGAATTTTCAGCGATCAAAGAGTTTGGAACCCCGGTGGACGGGCCCCTGGCAAGTGCTGATCACCACTCGGACCGCACTTCGAGTGGAGGGGAAGAAACACTGGCTGCACGCTCATCACTGCAAAAGGGTCTCTCCAGCCCTGGCCACAACAGACACCGTCAACACCCAAGAAGAGCTCCTGAACCAGGACCGACCATCGTTGAACTGCTATCCTGATACTGAGACACTTGAACTTTCAAAACATCCTGACCCCACTGTGCCATCTCGAGAAGGGTATTTCCTGCGTCGAAAGGAGGGAGCTTCGGCTAAGTAGGCCACGGACTAGGTTAAAGGATCTCAGAACGGTGACCCAAACTACCAAGGGTTACCTGGAGAGAAGCTAAAACTAAGTCTGTGGTCCTGCCCACTACCGAGCACCTTGAAGACGAAGATGATGGAAGCGCCAGATAAGAAGATGATGGAAGCGCCAAATAAAAAGCCGACGGAGACAGCAGGAAATACCCACTACAGAAATCCGAGAACAGACAGACTCCATAGCTCAAAGACAATTGCACTCTTCATCGTAATCCTCCTCTGTTTTCTCCTCATGACTACGCTCTGGATTATGGAAGAACACGCACCTGCTCACGAAACGTTCCTAACCACTGCTCAGCCTACCACCATGAAGGAACATTATCTAATTTCGCTCTCTCCTCAACTAAGAGAGAGGCGAAAGGAGTTTTGGAACAACTCTTTCGTGCAGCTACTTCACCAGCACAATCTTGCCACCAACACCACCAACTGCTGGATCTGTGGGTTGCTACCCCATGCCACTGGACATTCAATACCATTCATCCCTTCACCCTTCTCTGTCCACGGCTCCTGCCTTGCCTGGCTGATCCTCCTGCAAGAGAGCTATACGGGCAATGCCACCTCCAGCAGAACTGCAGCACATTCTTCTCACGGGGCCGGGCGAAACAAGACAAAGACACACTTCTGCCCGCTGACCCCCAGCGACTCGATCCAAATGGACATCCCGGCTAAAGAACTAATCGAAATGCAGGTGTTCAACAATCCAACCAGACCCACCTTCTCCTATCTGCGGAAACGAACGGCTGCCACTCTGACTGTGGCCCTGTCGGTCATCAACGTCACAGGCCACATGTGTGTAGAAGGACTTGGGACACAGCTGGTGGGTCGCAGCGCTTGCCGCTTTACCAGCACTCTGGATTCCACGGATCCACCTTCCTTTGTGTCATCCCCAAACATGTATTTCATCTGCGGCACGAAGGCCTACACCTGGCTCCCCAAAGGCTGGGGGGGCACTTGCTACATCTCCTTCGTCCTTCCTCCAACTTATGTGGCCCCAGCGAATCACCACAGGCAAAAACGAGCCAAAGACGTTGAGCAAGCCGACTCAACAGGGGCGCAGTTCCTCGATGCTATGAAAGGACTCGTCCCCCTCTGGGGCCCGATGGCAAACAGCCGTGCCATCCGACATTTGACTCAGGCAGTCGAGACAACCATGAACATCACAGCGGGCATCTTTGCCAACAACACTGCCGAGCTCCAAGCGGTCCGTTTGGTGGCTCTTCAGAACCGCCTCGTTCTAGATGTGGTTCTGGCGGACCGTGGAGGAGCATGCCGCATTATTGGGTCCAGCTGTTGTACATACATACCGGACAACTCACCCTCAGTGTACAAAGCCATCAAACATCTTCACAGACTCTCTTCGGAAGTTCACCAAGAGCAAGAAGAATGGTCGCTTGGTGGTTGGTTCTGGGACACCGTCAAAAGCTGGGGCTGGAGACTGCTCACCATTATCCTGATTCCCGTAGTTGTAATATGTGGCCTATGCTTAGGAATTCAATGTCTGCCACCTATGTGTTCTTTATGTGCGAGTTGTATTTTTCCCAAAACTGTGGACATTGGAAGCGAACATATGAGAGCATTGTATGATACCGAAGTTAGGAATTTGATGAAAATTTACATTGAGTAAAGCAAGGTGGCTAGATATGTTGAAAAGGGGGGACTGTTGAAAGTTGGGCTGAAACCGTCAACATTATCGGCGCCCTCTTGCTCTCCTTAAACCTTTTGTGCGCGTAAAACAGCCGCCATTTTGAGCACCATGGCTTCCCTGCTCTCGCCGAGAGCCAGCGCGCCTCTCTCCCCCTCCTAGCTTCGCTGACAACCCCCCTGCCTGCACCTGCCGCGAATCGTAAAACCCCTCTTCGGCGCTGCTCTGCCCCAGGCCCTCGTCCTGTTCCCAGCGCAACACCTCCCTTCTTCCCATTTATGATCCCCGGCCCTTTGATGCAAACCCCTTTTCCCCGTGTGCCCGTTCGTCTTCCTCGTTCCCAGGCCGACACCCAGCTCTGCCGATACTGTTCCTTGCCCCTCCCCGTACAATAGAAAGTTTCCCCCCAGCAAGGGATCCCCGGGTTGATCAAAGCCCCCCGCCCTATGAGATCCGATCGAACCCCACACACTCCGTGAATCGGCGGAATATCCAGCTGCGCGATGATCATCACCTGTTGTGAACGGGGCGGGGACTTCCACTGTAACCTTGCGTGGGAACGGGCTGGGAAGGGGGGATTCTGAGGATGTCTTTCCGTACATCAAAGTATCGACGAGAATGTGTTACATGCAATAAAGAGATAAACTTGTGTATAAGAGGCCAGGCCTCAGGGATGCAGTTAGAGCACCTCAGAACGATACCTTCTGTCCGTTTCGTTGTGTTCTCCTCCGGAGAGAATAAAAACCTTGTTTCCTGCCTTCCAGTCTCCAGCGCCTGCCTCTTCAATAGTTTAACTTCTTTGTGGGTTCAAGAGGCGACACCGCCGGGCAATACTTAAGGATCTTATATTCTGGTTGGTAGTGTCACCATTATTTCAACACAGCTGATCATATTACATCATGAACTTGCTGGCGTGGTGACATTCCTGGGGGTGCAGGGGTGGGGGAAGGTACAAACTGAATGGGGGACAGCACACCAGCTGGGCCAGCAATTATCTTGGCTCAGTGTCAGAGGCAGGCAGCGCCTCAGTTAAGTATCAGCCATTCTATGTCCTTTGTTTCCAGGGGAAGGCGGCCACAGGTAAGAGGAGGTGGGTGATGGGTGGAGGGGACAGCCAGGGGACAGCCAGATCAACTTGTTTTTGACCTTTCTTTGTGTATAAACTGTGTGTTGTGGGAAGTGTGTCCTTACTGTTTCATGGCCATGGGGAGGGGGCCCCCTCCCTGGGCCTTGAAGCACTGGATCAAGCTGCAAGGTTCAGGTGTGGGGGCCCCCTTCCCTGGGCCTTGTAGTAATTATGCAGTGCCAGGGTTGGATTGGGAAGGGAGTTATTCGGCTGGTGCGAGAGGCCGAGTCCCTGAGGCTTAAGTGTGCCGTTTTTTTTTCCTCATTTATGTTGAGGCTTGCTCTGCTGCTGTGAACTCGAGAGGCCTCAGCAGCTTCTTCCACTGCCCATTTTCATCTAAAGAATTCGTTTTTCGATTGTTCTTGAACAGCAAAAGAACTGAATGGTTTTTGGGATTGATTTAATATTAAATGTTCAATCTTGGTGCTCCATGTAAAGCAAGCATTTGCAATGCAATAGGTCTCGCATTTAAGCGAGTTTGAGCTATTGACATTGTAAATGACAATGCCTTTTTATTTATATTTTGGTTTTTTAAACACAAATAAAAGCCATCGTCATTTACAATGCTAATAGCTTAAATTCGCGCAAATGGGAGACCTATTGCATTGTGAATGCTTGTTTCCATCTGGCACTCCGAGCGCCACAGAAGGGAAGTAAAACTACAGGTCCCAGAAGGCACATGTGTGAGGCAACTATAGAGCTCTAAGTATCTGCTTGATGCCTGCCCACTAAGTCTAGTTAAGCATATTAGTTGCACAGAGAGCCAGTGATAGCACTGTCCACCTTTGGAGCTGAAATCATCCATAACAATTACTCAGTGAGAATTATCATGGCATACTCATCCTCCTGTGTAACCTTTGACCCACAGTGTGTCCGCCTTGCATGACATCTGGCACTGCAAGTGAGAGACCAACTTCACCTCTCTATAAATTTTGAACTTCCAAAGACTCTTATTTTGCAGTCATATTTAAGTATTATGTCCCTAGTGGTTCTCGCTGAGTCATGGATTAGGAGCCTGTGGTCCCAGACCAGTTATCTGATCTGCATAAATGAGCTTTGCCTTAGGCTTTTTGTCCGTAATTTAAAAAGAGAGAAGTCTGACAATACCTTCTGCATGTATGTATGAAGCGGGTATATCGCTCCTTAGTACGGGGCCTGTCCTTTCACCAAAAACACACGATGTAGAATGCAGCCTTTCAATAAAAGAGACAAAAATAAACACACCCAGCCAGCAGTGGTCTGCAGTAGTTTATTTATAGCTGGCAGAAGAGTTTCAAAGAGCAGAGCAGTGAGTGCCTAATTTGTAACAACATAAGTGCCAGGGCTCTCATCAGGCGGTCACTGCAGCTTGCACCACACATTGCCCTCGCCACGCTGCCAATTTTAGTAACAACACAGCTACTAACCATCACACTACTGCAAGCACGATAATTTGAACTATTTCAGGCCCCCAAGGCTGTAAGAATGGCTTGGCTGGCAGGTACGCCTGGCTGGTCTGGCTTATCTGCGTACCGACCAATCACAATGCTGCCATTGCAGCCTTGAGATTGGCTTAGGGGAGGGAGCCTTCCTGTTCTGTTTCTGTTCCAGGAGAGCAGGTCAGGTGCAGAGACGACGCGAGACCTGGGAAGGTAAGTTTATTTTATTTTTAAATTACGCCCCCGCGTGCGAACACCTACGTGACCCCCCCACTTGCGCATCAGGCCGGCCGCGATTGGATGTTACATGCAAATTCAAGGGGCCTCACATCTTTCCTTTCACCCGGGGCCCCAGAAGTTCTAGGACCGGCCCTGGGTCACTGGTATGGAAGAAGTCAATAGGAAAAAAAACAGGTAAACAAAATACAACAGGAAATGGCAGCCGGTGCAGAGTGCCGATTACTAAAGAGAAGAACACCTTATATAACAATAACATGCCAGGGTAGAAGGGTTGCTTTTATTGTTAAACCCTCACAGAACCACTGCCTGTTTGTCCAAGACCTGTGTTCCCGCTGATCCGTGGCAGCAGCGCCCTGTGCTCCGCTGGCTCCTCCCACTGCTGCTCATCACGCCGCGTGCGAAGGGATACACGAGCCCGACAGAGGCCTTCGTTTGCTGCCGCAGCTCAGACTGGTACTCGACTCAAACATGCGAGTAGCCAGTGGTCTACTTCTGGCATTAGTATTACTCACTTCCCAAAACCAATCACTACAACGAAAAGTGCAGAGTCCCAAGTCTAACCCTGGCCAGACCAGTATGAACCGGGCTGAAAGCACCATAAGAAAACAATGAGAACTAATGAACATCTTTTAATGGCACGTCTCACATACTCACCAGAACAGGCTTCTGGCAAAACCTGAAACAGCTGGAGCACCAACCCCCAGGGTGCTGGGATAGGTGGCACTGCTCTGCAGCGAGAAGGAGCAGCCAGTGTCTGCAACCAATCCAGAGTTACAGACAGCACTGTAGGACGCAAACCTACAGGAAGAGGAGTCGAAGAGTCTTCTTGATGCGCTAAGCCAGGCACCAGCTCCCTTTTACGGCTTTTATGAACACTCCCCAGCACCTCATGTGGTTTGAACAGGGAACATCTCTCTCACGAAGTGTTGGATCCTTATGTGACCGCCTTACCTTGACGCCTCATCAATGTCCATGTATGTACACTTTATGTTTTGGTAGCACAACCCCAGCTGCGGTGCAGCGCTAAACAAGCAAGAGGACCTGAAGAGACGGTCCAGAGCGTCATGGTTGGCTGCGCTCATTTGTTTTCTCAGCTACATAAGCGGCTTGTGGCAGTCCTGTATGTGATGCGGCTGGACTGGACGAAGATGCAGGCTGGGAGGGGGAGCTAGTGCTGTTCTTGATATGGTAAAACTTCTTCAGGCCTTTGATGAGAAGTGCTGCAGAATACAGTATTGCTTTCAATCCAGCCTGCTTGCAGAATCCCAAGTTATTTACCTTCGGCAACATTCTTTCTGGTAGAAACGCCATCTAACTGCAGGCTCCTCAGCTTGTGAATATCACCCAGACACAGGCGCGCAACACCCATTGGAATCAAAGGGCTTCAGCCCCCCCCCGTCGTGAGTGGCAGCCGGGCTCAGACAGCTCCCGGGCACGCTCACAGCCGCACCCGAGCACTTCACAGGTCTTTAACCCCTTTGCTGCGGCGGCAATTCCGCCGCAGCGCTAGGGGGGGGGGGGAAGGCACGCGGCGCTCACATGCTTGTGACGGAACCGCTCCGTCACGAGCTTCGGGTGGGCTGTGCTTATGATGGAGCGGTTCCGTCACGGCCCCGCCCGCTCAATAGAACGCGCCACGCAGGCGGGCCGTGACTGAACCGCTCCGTCACTAGCACAGCCCCCCACGAGGCTCGTGACGGAGCGGTTCCGTCACGAGCATGGGAGAGGTTAAAAGACCATGTGCATTTTAATGAGGCTTTGTTGTTTTTTTACCCCTTCCAAGAGCCCCTGCCGCTCCACTCAGCCTATTGCTTAAACTTTCAGCCCCCCCCCCGAAATTTTTTCTTAGCGCCCCCCCCCCCCCCCCCCGAAATGTCGCTCTAGTTGCGCCTTTGCCAGACATCAGAATGGATGCAGGAAATTTAAATGAGAACCGTTGCGCGTGGGTATGTGGTATTGTGCTGCTCTGCACCAACATGATTCTGCTTCGGAAGGGACAATCCGAGCGCATATGAGGGCCAACCATGCAGTGTTGTCAGCTGCATTTTGAGGCTGGTCAGTGCCCTCACACAGACGCAGAGCCCCATGCCAAATGGTATGACCATTGTGCATATTTCTAGATAGGGACCTTTTTAGATGGAAGAGTCCAGTTCACAGAACTGGGAGGTGGAAGGGTCAGTGAGTAATCTGTGGCTGGAGTATCCACCAGAAAGACCGATACGCAAGGTAAGCAACTTGTTCTTCTGATGGCTTCTATCCGCAGATAACAGACCTTCTTACCATATACTATAGCAGTGCCTCCCCAAATAGCGAGTCTCCACTAGTTCAGATCAAAAAGTCCTGCAATACAGAGCGGGTAAAATGCCCTCCTTCCAAAGGACCAGCCTGTCATTATAGTAGTGCTTTGTAAACGTCTGCAATGATGCCCAAGTAGCTGATTGACAAATATCCAGGGCAGGCACTCTGCGTGGCAGCACAGAGCTAGCAGCTTTGGCGGAATAAGCCTGTAAGCCGCCTGAGGCCACTTCTTAGCTAGCGCGTAGCAGATCTTAACGGCAAGAACAAACCATCAAGAGATGGTCTGTTTTTGTACTTCCTTGCCCTTCTTTGCATCAGAGAACCCCACAAAGAGCTACCTCCACCAGATATTCTTTGGTGTGATCTATATTAAAGCAGAGCACTCTATTTGGATCTAGGTGACTCTTCCTCCATGGAGAAACGAGGCAGAGCAAAGAACGCCTGAAGGGTGATAATGTGCCCAACATTAAAAGGCGTAACCACTTTTAGTAGAAAAGTCCAACTTGCTTGAGAATGTTGTAGTACAAGATTCACGCCAAGCTGATATTAAAGACTATTTTCGATGTTAGAAGAGGTAATGTGCAACGGTGCAGCATTTCAAAGGGGAAAACACTTCAAACAGTGAGTACCAAATTCATGTCCCACGTAATATCTCAATGGGCTTCGGTGAAAAGAAGTGTTGCAAACCTTTCTAAAATCTCATCATAACAGGTGATTTAAACAAAGGCTGAACGGGCAACTGCAAAAAAGCTGAATGAGCTGACAAATAACCCCTTCGTAGTGCCCATAGCAAGTCCTTGCTGGCACAGAGACTAAACAAACAACCAAACTTCAGACAGCTTAGCTTGTAGCAGGTGCCACACACAGCCACAAATTTGTCTCACAGGCCAGTGTAGCGGGATGCTTAGCCTGCAAGGTAACTTCAATGCCCTCAGGAGGAAGGTTAAAAGAAATCAAGCTCCATGCATGGAGGAGGAAATTGAGCAGGCCAGGGGCAGGACCGTGCCCAGCTGCTATGATCAAAAGTTCTTCTGAAGTGGCAGCTTCAACAGAGGACAGATGCTCATGCCCTAGAGTTCAGGGTACCACACACTGGGCCCAATCTGGTGCAACTACTATTACCTGGGCTTGGTTATTCCTGATCCTCAGAAATCAAGGCAGGAGAGGTAGCGGTGGGAAGGCATAAAGGAATCCAGTGATCCACTGTAGGTGGAATGCATCTTCGAGAGCAAGCTTTCTCCTGTGCGTAAAAGTGCAGACATTGAGAGTTCTCACCAACAGTGAAACGATCGAGCCAGGTTTCTCCGCATTGCAGGAAGACACCCTACACAATCGTCAGGTGCACCTGCCATTCGTGATCCGCTAGGCATCGGCTGCTAAGTTTGTTCGCCCTGGCGTTTAGAGAGCCCTCCAGGTGGCTCACCACCAGAGAAGATTCCTGGCAGTCCAGCCACTTCCAGAGACACTCAGCCATCTGACACAGGACCCAAGACCCAAGACCCTTCTCCCCAGTTTGTTGCTGTACTACATAGCAGGGGTGGTGTTTGTGTGCACTTGTACCAGCCTTCCTCTAATGGTGGGCAGGAAGGCCTTTAACAACAAGTGACTAACGCTCAACTCCAGGAAAGTGATGTGAAGTCAAGCTTCCACTGATGACCAGAGTCCTCTGATCTCCACCTCTCCTAGATGGCCTTCGATAGCCCAGAGGTCATGCATTCAGCGCACAACTGTCAAATTCAGATTTCACCCAGAGAAAACGAGGGGCCTTCCTATGGCTCAATTGGGATGTAACAGCCACCACTGCAGATCTTTTGAAGTCTCCACTGAAATATGGATAGAATCAGACAGATTCTGTCTTTTACTGGGCATCAGATCCCACTGCAGAGCCCAAAACGCCATCTGACACGTTTCACCAGCAGGATGCAGGAGGCCAGCACACCGAGTAACCTCTGAATAGTCTTCAGTGAGATCCAGGACAGAGACTGCATTATAATCGTAGCCCAAATGTCCTGGTCTCTCAGTTCCAGGGGAAAGGCATGAAATTGTAGCGTATCCATAATAGCTCTGATGAACGGGAGCATCTGCGGAGTCCTATAACTTTGACATGTTGATAATGAACCCCAAATAGGTGGAGTGGTCACGGTCATCTGAAGGTTGTCTACACCTGCAAGGGGCCAGAAGCAAGCCCGCCGTCAGCCAGTGGTCAAGGTATGGGAAGACCGGACCCTCCAACATTCAAAAGCTGTGCTGCAGCCACTGTCATCACTTTTGGGAACACCCAAGGGTTGTGAGCATGCAGGAAGAGGTTATAGAAATGAGAATCATGAAGTCCAACGCTACCATCCAGTCTCCGGGGTCTAGTGCAGACAGGACCTGAGCTAGCATGAGCATCTTGGAATTGTCCTGCTGCAGAAAGGTTTGTGAAGGCTTGCCATCCTCGGAGGAAATGTTGGGTGCTGCCTCTGACTGGATAGTTGTGTGTCAGAAAAGTCACACTAAAGAGGTTTTGCGGCTGTTACTGGAGAAATGAGGGACTGAGCTGCCCAAGTCATTGTCTTTGTGAGCCGCAGCTCAGCGTGAAAGAGCTGGAAAGCTTGTTGGGCAGGTGGCGGGGTCTGACGATGGCAAACTGGAGGACCCTTAGCGTATCTTTATACAGGGTGAATTGTTGATGAAATTGTCTGGTGGGACAGACACGCCCAAGGACCATGCTATGGCCCTACTTTCTTTAAAATGTTCCAAGGCAAAATCCGCTTTCTCGACAAAAGAATGATAGCCATTGAATAGCACATCAACTAAGAACGCCTAGATATCTCCCCAAAGGAGTCCATAGACTAAATCAAGGCAAAAACACCATACTCATCTCAATCATCCAACTTAAGCAATTGGTCACATGCAAGTCTGAGCAAGTCACACGCTTTGCTGCATCAAGCCCATACGGGACAGTCCGAGTCCGGGGTGACCGGAGGTTGTCTGGAACTACTGGCAGAATTTGGGCCACCGTGTTCCATAACGCACAAGTAACGAACGAGGACATAGCTGGCCTTGAGAGAACGCAGAACTAGGCTTGCAAAAGAAAACATGCTTGCCAAAAGTTCCTATCCTTTTGGATTCAGGGTCATGCCGGGTAGTAGGAAAGGCTTTCAGATTCACTTAATTGATAAACATCTGAACCACCACACTCTCCGGTGTGGCAGGCACTGTAAGAAAATCAGGGTTGCTTGGTGCTGGTCTATGGTGATGAACAACGTACCTCTTGACTAGTAGTACAGAACATGACCGTGTCCAAGTGCATGCCCATTAGGGTATCCATGAGGGCTTTATTAAAGGGCAAGAGGTTCAGTAGGTGCCTGGCCAGTCTGGAGAACCTCTGGAATGACATTAGTCTTTACCCCCATAGTAGGATGTTGTGAGTCAAGTACCTTTGCCACCCACTGCATAACAGAGAAGGATGTGCTTTCCTGTGTTGCAGGGCTAGTAGAAGAAACAAGGCCAGTGTCTGGAGAAGTATTGAGACTTCTGCCATTCTGTATTTCTTCGTACAAATTGTCATCTTATTGTTGGACAAATTCACCTACCTCAAAATTTTCATCGTTATCAGAGTGAGAGCTAAAAATATGGGGCAATGCCCGAGTCCTGCTATGTGGTAATGGCAGTGTCTGAATCAGGAGGGTTGTAGAGAAGCTGCGCTCAGGTGGGATCAGATTACAGACTTGGCAGAGGTAGAGAACGATTCGGCTCAGAGTTGGAAAGCACAATGGGTTGTGGATCCTTCTCCATCAGTGGAATCTATGCTAAAGGGACCAACGCAGCAAGTGCCGGTGGAACGGAGGTCAGCACCCAAGCTGGGGATGACTGTAGTCCCACCTACAGGTCCTTGGGGCCCGAAGGCGCAGCAGAGGGAAGTGGAAAAATGCCTAAAATGCGCAGTTTGACCTTCTTAAGGTTCTCAACTTGCTATAGGTCACTGAAGGACCCAAAAATTCAGGGTGCATCAGGACTAGGATTGGCATCTGCTCCTTTGGAGATGAGTTGCGAGGTGGCATATTAACGCCCTTGCACCTTCTGAGAAGAGTGGGCGGGAAAAGCCTGATTTCTACTTGAAATTCTTTTGTTTCTTTATGACTTACCCAAAGAATTCGACTTTGATGAATAACTACTGCATGATTGGGTCCTTCCTTTTAACTTCAACCAGTCACAGTACGGACTCTTCTAATGTTTGACGCAGACATCACAGGCCCTGGAGTCGAGTTACAAACACTGCACCAAGCAGACATCTGCTTGCACAGGTCCCTACACTCTTCAAACACAGTTGTCTCGGGAGGTGACATTTTCCCATGCACACTGGAAACTGTTCGAAAATTTGGGAGAAATAGTCACAAAAAGATGAAGGAGCAGCTCCAGGACTGTGAATGAAGTCACACATAGAATGGAACAGACGCCAGCCCGGATGTATAGCACTTATATGCAGCTTGGTATTACTTTGAGTGGAATGACTGATGAGCCTCACAACGCCACCTACCAGCGTGCAGGAGTACTTACTTTAAAGTTTCCAGATCCAGTCTGACATCTGGGGAATATTCACAAGGCAAGGAATCTGCAGCTACAAGCATCCATCAGTGGCTCCCCAGTTAAGACTGTCTTGTGCCACGACAACCTTCTTGGCCATCTTTTTGAGATACAGCTTCGCTTTTCTCTTCGCTTCCTTCATGCGCTAATTGACCAACTCCTATAGGATTGCCAATTTCAAGAAAAGCTCCAAGTTGAACATTGTTACCAACAGCTTAAGACACATTTTGCCTCAACCCATGTTTCCTGTATGGTGCGTGCCTGCACGCTCACGCATCCTTCTATTTCCAAGCGTGGAGGGGAACTGCTGGCACTTGCATCAAGAGAAAGACCTCCCTAGCTATTTAGAGCAATAACGCAAAACGAAGCAAGCTTTCTCCTGATGCGCAGGACAAAGGAACCTGCTGTCCAGAGAGAGGAACTCATGCTCCACAACAACTTTCATGGGGGCCACTCTAGGTGGCAGTGTGACGCTGGGAACTAGTGGTTGCTCCCCTGCTGTAGTGAAGTGCATTATAATAATTACTTTCAGGAACATTTGGCTGCTATCGATATTGTAAAATCCCGCAAAGTAATCCATGCCAGCAAGGCAGTTTTTAAAAAATATTTTATGTTGTACTTCGTCTTGCTTTTCCATGTTTTTTCTAAACATTTGAGTTTTGTATAGCGCTTACTGGGGAGTGACGTACTTCTAGGATCCAGGCGAGTACAAGTTGTGAGTGGGTATTCATGAATGGCCACAATTCAGAGATCTGAAGCGGATGATTAAGGTGGTGTGAGTTTCTCACAGTACCAATTACTGGGTCTTAAAGCTATTCAGATTTCATAACCATGCTTGGCGTCTCTGCAGAGAGCACAGAGCAATGGTTACGTATGTGCCAACCATTTTATATGAGCGTGTGAAGAACATACAGAGCTTTAAACCGGTTGGTTGCCTCCGGGTATTATACCTGGTACTAACTAAAAACAGACATTGAAACAGGTCTCCATGGGCCCTATACCTGTGTCCTTCACTCTACTGGAAACACTGATCGATTTCTGGACATATCAGACGTTAAGGTAATCCTTGTCAGCAATTTAGTCCCTGCTTATAATGCACATATTTTAATCAACCTTGAATTCCAGTCCCTAAGAGTGTTAGCTATTTCCAAGGTGAAATTAAAAGAAATGTACTGTAGAGAGTGCATTCAGGAGACAGTGAAAAGAAGGTGCTGAAAAGATAAAGGAAGAGGTGTAGGATATGCAGCTGGGGATGTAGAGGGAAAAAAGGGTGCACATGTCTAACACAGAGTGAACATAACAGGAGTGATTCAAAATCTCGAAAGACCTCTGCCCTATCCACAGGTCTCACTAATGTTTAATTCACAATTTAAAAATGGTAACATTTTAAATATTAGTTGTTTGTCACAAAGTTATTCTTCTTACTTACTTGTCTTAAACAGTGAACAGTCATTGATAAAGCCAGTATCTTGATGAAGACACGCACCACAAATCTATCCAAAAGTGTGCCACCTATGTACTACCAAAAAAGAAGTCATGACGAGGCTCGAATCCCATTTTGTGTGTTACTCGGAGTACTTTTTCTCCTAGCGTAACCACTGCAATTGTAGAGTTCTTTAAATGGTTACATTTTGTTAATATCTGAAAAAATAGTTCTATGGCCAGTCGGAACAGATCTAGTGTCGGACTGGCCTGTCAGCCACTTTGTCACCCAGGCACTGCCAGATAATCTGACTGAAAGGGTCCATGTGTGCCATTTTTTTTAATTCCATGACAGAGCAAAGGACCAAAAGAAGTGACGCACTAGCTCTTTCAAGCTGTCTTAGCTGGCAGTGCCAAAGTCAACAAAGTGCCCGACTGCCCAATGCAATACTTACAGATCCCTCAGTGGAACCAATGCATTTTACCATGGGCTAGATATAGGTTTCTTTTTGGATGAAATCTCCGATTGAGTCCAATGCCTTTAACAGAGGAATATGATGTAATTCACTATGTGCGCAACGTTAGATTGTGCTTCTTCTCGTCTAATGTGGTCCGAGTAAAAATACAATTCGGCTCCATGATCAAGAAGGAAGGAAGAGCATCCACATGGCCAAATGTCTTCGTTTTAGAATAAAGGCAGTCTGGGATTGCAAGGATGGGTGACTGGCATTGACCACCCAAGATTTGTGTACTCAATGTTTCACCATGCTGGATAATCCCCAACCCCACATATATACTATTGCATAAGCTATGGTCCAACATCTGCCTCAATATAGCCTTAAGGAAATTCATCAAATGACTGATTACTATGGGGACAGTGGTGTTTTCTTTTAATTTCCAAGAATGCTCTCCGATTTTGTCTATTCTCTTTTTCCTCCTGTGGCCTCAGCTGCTTCTCTTTGTCCTGAGTGGGTCTTAGTATTGTGTTTGGGCTTTCTTGTACATTCCTTTCACTAATATCTGGCTCCACCACCTATCCCTATTTTTGTTTTTAATTCACCTCTTTTTGGTTCCCCATCCCTCTCCCCCCCCCCCACCACCCCCCATCAACTCCATTGTATATCTTTTTTTTCCACTCATTCCTTGTACTCGTCTCTCACTAAAGGCAGAAGATGAGGTCAATCTAGTTGAGTCCGTTTCCCATACCTCTTTCTACCCACCCGGTGGTCGAAGTGCATGAAAACAAAATGTATGGGGACTGATGCTATGCGCAGGTGAGTGAGCGTAAGGGTGGGGTAAAAGGCAAGGCTAAATAAAACAAAATATTATTTTTCGGTCTTTCATCTTCAGGTAAACCTTTATTTGTTCAAGCACTGCAGACCTGTGTCTGTAACCAGAGAGCCACATAATTGAATCCTGATTGGTGAGATAGAAAACAGTGGCTTGTGCATCTTTAGATTTACGAGGTCCCAGTCTGACAGAAAGCACTGTGAATATGCAAATCATTATTTTAAACTTGCATTACACACAGTATAATATAGGCTGCTTCAAGGCGGATTGTTTAGCCGTCTGCCCCTCCCTCGGTTTCACAGCACAGGAGAGTCCAGACCTTACATTTCATCTAAAGTATTTCAACTCTCGGAATTAATCACGCAGAGATGGTTGTCATTCCACAAAAAGTAGGGGTATTGGTTTTGTTAAATTAAACAAGTAAAGGCATGTTTTGTCCCTCAGATCTCGCCCCCTTCAACCACTGTAATCATCGGCCCACCATTAACTTTTCTCTTCAGCTTCTCTCTCGTCAGCTTCCCCCTCACAATTGTTTTGTTTCCTCTGCTAATCTGTAGCTCGTCTCACCAGTGTGTCTTCCTTCCCGCCAATATTCCTCTTCCTTCTCCGTTGTATCCCTTTCAATGATTTCTCCAACGTTCCCTATATTTTTCTCCTGTCCTTGTGTCACTTGCTCTTTTCCTCAGGCCTAATTCCTGTTACTCCAGCACTAAGACCTCCAAACACAAGCATGGCTGATGGACCTCTGTGTAGCACCAATGATTTTGAACATATCCTCCACAATGCGCTAATAGACCTCAGTTTTTTGTTGCATCATCCTTCCTATTGGAGAAGAGACACTTTATGTTCTGTTTTGCTAAGTACCACCAACACTTTTGGAATATTTGGAATATAGGGAAATGTGGTGTTTAGAATTTAAAAAGTAGTATGAGCTTATATTAGAAGTATACTGTTAGGCTTATATTATATGATGTTTCATGGGATGTACATGGTAGAATGTGATGACGGAAGAGAACTCTAATCAGTTGGTGTTGATCTCGTGGGCCCTCCAGACCTACAACTTATTGTTCTTATTATGTTTCAATAAACATCAAATTGGTGATAATATTGTTGGCTGTTCATTATCTTCACAAAAAAGGCAACTAGGATGGGATTCAACGCATGACATTTCTTGGGGACAACTGCACCACACCAGAATTCTTCTACGCGTGTTTAAAGGTTCTATTATTTTAGTTGGGGCCCAGGGATCATTCATTCTGGAAAGAGTGTGCACAGGTTGCCCTGATTTGCCGGTTTTATTTAGTCTTTTGGTGTCAGCAGTGTGTGAGAAAGTAACTATTTTAAAGGATTTATCTATTGAATTCTATTGTGTACGAAGAGCATGAATGCATCATTGTTTGAGCACATGAAAAGTCTGTCTCAACACAGCGCGTGAAGTGGCTGCATGGAGGAATCTTTCATTACCTCCTCGTCCTGTCTCCCCTTCCCATTCCTGACAAGTGAGCAGCTAGTCTGCTCTACAGAAACCCCTACCTAGCTGAGCTGTTTGCACTTCCCCCTAGGATGACGTCACCATCACGTGACTATAAAGGGGGAAGTGCATCCAAGAATCATCCTGCCTGTGTTCCCGGTAAGTTCCCTGCTGTTTCCTTTTTTATGTACGGCGGCATGCTTTAGCGGGCGCCTTTGTTGTCGCGCTGCCATTTCCCCCGCTCTGTCTCATATTTGGGGCTGTTATCTTGCACGCGGCTCGCGTTAGCGGCCGTCTCTGTTTTGGGCTATGGTTTCACACGCGGCTCGCGTTAGCGGCCGTTTTTGCTCATTTCACTCACCGGGCTTTGGTTGGCCTGCTCCAGCGGCCATTCCTGGGTGGTCTCCAGTTCTTTTTCGCCCTGCATTAGCGGGCGAGGGCTGTGTGGAGTTGGTGCTGTGACTCTCCTGTGGATTTTGTGCATTTAGGGGGCGTTTTGGCTGCTGGCTGGGCTTTTTATGCCGGCCCATTTTTTTCATCCTGCCACAGGTGTTCGGGTCCTCGACCTGTATATGGGGTCCTTCTTCTGTGGTTTTTTGTCCTTGTTTGTGCCTGTTGGGGTGTTTTTGGACTGGTGCTTCTGCGATGGATTCTGAAGCCTCTTCTTCTGCGGCCCCTCTGGATGCCCTACGCCTGATTATTAATGAGACTGTGGCTGCTGCTTTCCTGGCTAGGGACGCGGCTGGGCCTCCTCCCAAGGTGCCTCGTGTTTCTTTGGATCCACAGGCTGCTCCTGAGGAGGACGTTGGTCCTGATGAGGATGAGGGTGTCCGTGGTCGTTTCGTTCAGGGTGCTGGGCTCGCTGAACTGTTCACCCATGTGCAGTCCAATTTGGGCTTCTCTCCTCCTGCGGATGCTGTTGTAGAGGATGACTTTTTTACGCAGTATGCCCAGCCTGCTCCGGACTCCTTTCCTTTACATGGGGCAGTGCGCAATGTGCTGTCTCACGAATGGAAGGAGGTGGACAAGTCTTCATTTACTCGTTTCCTGTCCAGGCGTTACCCTCTTGAGGGTTTTGCTGATGAATTCCCTCAGGCTGTGAAAGTGGACAATTTGATGGCTGGCCTTTCCTCTCAGGGTTTGGTCGTTTCTGAAGACGCCCTTCCTGCGGACGCTGTGGATAGGCATGTTGAGGGGGCGGTGAAGCGTTCCTATGCTGCTTCTAATTTTTCTGTCCGGGCGACTGCTTATTCTAATTATATGGTTCAGTCGCTCCTTAAAGATTTCCAGTCCCTGTCTGTTCTGCTGAACGACGGCGAGGATGCCACGTCTCTGTTGTCTTTGATGGAGTTGCAGGTGCGTTACCGGTCGGATCTTTCCTTCGACAATTTGGGGGCGGCGGCGGCTGCTTCTGGTGCTTCCATTGCTGCCCGTCGTCATCTTTGGATGCGTTCCTGGAAGGCGGACTCCTCGCAGAAGTCGGTCCTCCTTAAGTTGCCCTTTGAAGGTTCCAAGGTGTTCAGTCCTCAGCTGTAGGGTTTGGTCAAGCAGTCCGCGGAGAACCGCAAGATGGTGGCTCCGGTCCGCCCTCCTTCTCGGGGGCGTGGATATGGTTATCGTCGTGCTTTTGGGCCTTCAGCCCTTTCGTGGCAGGGGTCGTGGCCGGGGGCCCCCTGGATGTGCCAAGCCCCGGGCCGCTGCCGGTGTTGCCGTCCCCGCTTCCTCCTCTTCTCAATGACCGTCTGCCTTTGCCAGTTGGTGGTCGCCTCCAGTCCTTCCGCGCCCAGTGGTCGTCAGTTCCGGATGCCTGGGCGGTTCAGACTGTTTCGGAAGGTTGCCGGCTCGAGTTTTCCTCTCCTCCTCCTCCGGGTTTTGTTCAGACTCCCCTGCCCAGTCTTCCTCTGCGCAGAGAAGCTTTGTTGGCAGGTGTCCGGCTCCTGTTGGAGAAGAGGGCTATTGTGGAGGTTCCTCCTCTGGAGAGGGGCAGGGGTTGCTATTCAATCCTCTTTCTTGTCTCAAAGAAAGACACTTCGGATCTTCGTCCTGTTTTGGATCTGAAGCGGGTCAATCGCTTCGTTGTCCACCGTCCGTTCAAGATGGTGACGCTCCAGTCCATCCTGCCTCTGGTCCTGCCGGGGGGCTTCCTGGCATCCCTGGATCTGATGGATGCGTATTTGCACGTTCCTGTCCACCCGGAAGACCAGCGTTTTCTCCGATTTGCTGTGGGGGCCCTGCACTATCAGTTCCGGGTGCTTCCTTTCGGCCTTTCATCGGCGCCCAGAGTGTTCACCAAGCTCTTGGCCCCTCTGGTGGATATCCTTCATTCCAGGGGTCTGCTGGTGTTTCCATATCTGGATGACTGGTTGATTGTCTCTCCTTTTTCACAGGCTCTGTCGGATGTGGACCAGGTGTGTGTTCGGCTGGGTTCCTTTGGGTTCCTTATCAACCACAGGAAATCCTCCCTGGTGCCCTCCCAGTCCCTGAAGTTCCTGGGGGCTCTCTTCCGCATGGACATGGACATGGTTTTTCTCTCGCAGGAGCGCCAGTTGACTTTGTTTCGTCACCTTTCCTGGCTTCTGTCCCAATCCCGGGTATCTGCCCGTCTCTGGTTACGGAGTCAGGGGGAGATGGAGTCCACTCTGCATCTCCTTCCTTGGTCCAGGCTCCATCTGTACCCCCTGTTGCATCATGTCCTGTCACACTGGGATCCTGCCTCCTTGGACTACGGGACTCTGATCCCTGTCACTCCGGGGATTCGGGCGGATCTCCAGTGGTGGTTGTCCCCTCTCTCTCTTTCCCGGGGGTTTGATCTCCTTCCTCCTCAGTCTGTGGTTGTGTTGTCCACGGATGCCAGTGCTTTGGGGTGGGGTGCCGTTCTGGGTGCCTCCAAGGCTCAGGGTCGGTGGTCCAGTTTCGAATCCCTCCAGTCCTTGAACTGGAAGGAGTTGAGAGCGGTTTGGTTGGCTCTTCTTTGGTTCGCTTCTCTCCTTCGGGGTCGGGCGGTCTCTGTGCAGACGGACAATCAGGTGGTTCGTTCCTATGTGAATCACCAGGGGGGCATGTGTCATGCTCTGTTTCTCCTATCCCGGGAGATCGGCCTTTGGGCCGAGTCGAATCTCCTGTCTCTGACGGCGGTCTATCTTCCGGGGAAGGAGAATGGGCCTGCGGATTCTTTGAGCAGGGTGTTCCCTCCTCAGTGTCCCTCTGTCTGTCCCCGGATCTGTTAGATCTGATTGTCCTCTGGTTCTGCCCTCCTTGGCTGGATCTTTTCGCCTGGGAGGAGTCCGCCCTTCTTCCTCGGTTTTGCAGCATAGTTCCCTCTCCGTTGGCGTGGGCTACCGATGCTTTCTCGATTCCTTGGTCGAGGGGTCTGCTGTTTGCCTTCCCTCCGTTTGCCTTAATTCCGAGGGTCCTCCGGAAGATTTGTTTGGATCGGGCGGAGGTTCTCCTGGTGGTTCCGGAATGGTCTCGGCAGTCTTGGTTCCCTCTTCTGCTGACCTTTTCTGTTTGCCCACATTGGCGGTTTTCCCTGTCTCCTTCCACGCTGCGGACTCCTCTTCTCGGGGTTGCCTCCCTGCGTCGCCTCCGGCTGGGGGTTTGGCACTTGAGAGGTTGAGTTTGCTGGGCCTGGGTTGCTCGGTTGCCCGTTGTCTTCAGCTTTCTCGGTGTCCTTCCACCTTGAAGTCATATGACCGTCACTGGAAGAATTTCTCCTTGTGGTATCTTGTGAGGGGTCTCTCTTCTGCCTCCTGTGAGGCCGGGAAGGTTTTGGACTTCTTGCAGGATGGTTTCGTCTTGGGGCTTGCGGTTTCTTCCCTGCGGGCACAGTGGGCTGCCATTCTTGCTTTTCGGGGTTCCTCTGTTTCCTCTGTCTCCCCGTTGGTGGCTCGCCTTCTACAGAGTTTCTTGCTTCAGCGTCCTGTCTCTCGTTCTCCTGTGCCTCTTTGGGATCTTCCCTTGGTTCTCCGGGCTTTGACGGGTCCTCCTTTCGAGCCTTTGGACTCCGTGGCGCTGAAGTTCCTTTCTGCTAAGGTTATTTTCCTGGTGGCCATTACTTCTGGGCGGAGGGTTGGTGAGATTGGGGCGCTGATGGCTTCCCCCCCCCCTTCTTGCGCTGTTGCGATAAGGTCATTCTCCGTCCGAGTCAGTTCTTTCTTCCTAAGGTGGTGTCTTCTTTTCACTGTCAGGAGGATATTGTTCTCCCGGTGTTTTTTCCGGCTCCTGCCTCTCCTGAGGAGGTGCTCCTCCATTCGTTGGATGTGCTGAGGGCTCTCCGCATCTACTTGGAGCGTACGGCTGGTTTCCGTAAAGTGGATTCCCTCTTTGTCACCTATGGCCTCTCGGGTCTGGGGCTTCGGCCTTCTTTGTCCACCTTGTCTCGTTGGGTCCGAGGCGCTGTGGTTTCTGCTTACGATTCTGCCCACTGTCCTCTGCCTTCTTCTGCTCAGGGTCTGTCGACTCGGAGCGTGTCTTCCTCCTGGGCCATGTTCAAGGGGGCCTCTTTGAGGGACATTTGCAATGTGGGCTTCTCCCCATACGTTTGTTACCCATTATCGGCTTCAGTTGGGGATGGCGGCCTCTGCTGCTTTTGAGGCTAGTGTCCTTTCTGCGGTACATGATTTGTGATCTGTACTATTTTCTGTTGATTAAAACTGGACCTGTTTTTTCTCAAACTGTTTGGTCTGTTTTTTTCTTACAATCACCGTGTGCTTGGGTATGGGCTCACTTGTCAGGAATGGGACGGGGAGACAGGACGAGGAGGTAATGCCCGGTTACTCACCGGTAATATCCATTACTCCGAGTCCTGGTCTCCCCATCCCATTCCTGAGCCCTTCCCTCCCTCCCTGGTTTGGGTTTTTTCTTTAGGTGATTGTCTGTTTTTTCGTTCTGGTTTCTTTGGTATTCTCAGGATGATTCTTGGATGCACTTCCCCCTTTATAGTCACGTGATGGTGACGTCATCCTAGGGGGAAGTGCAAACAGCTCAGCTAGGTAGGGGTTTCTGTAGAGCAGACTAGCTGCTCACTTGTCAGGAATGGGACGGGGAGACCAGGACTTGGAGTAATGGATATTACCGGTGAGTAACCGGGCAGTGTTCTGCAGTGATTGTGATGAAGTGTGTATCCGCGCCCTTTCACTGCAAAGTTTTTGTCCGCTTTCACATTTTGGAAGGACAAGCACTCAGTGCACAGCGCGACTGATGCAATTGATCACCAGTCACAAAATCTTAAAGGCTTACCTGTGCGGAGGCTGTCCTTACTAACGGTGCTATATAACTTTACCGGAAGATAGAATTAAATCCAGCATATAGGGTGTCAGCCTTTTCCAGCACATGTGGCAGCACTCTTGGAGGCTGAGCCAAGTACTGCATTTAATAAGTGTCAACAGCGATTGGCATGCTTTTCTTAGATGACAAAGTAAGGAACAACTTCCTATACATGTCAACAGCGATTGGCACGCTATTAGAAGATGACAGAGGAAAGCACTGCCTCCAGTACGAGTCAACAGAGATTGACAAGCTATTCTTGTCTGGCAATTTCCTACAAAGTCTAAAACGTCATTGAGACAATATTATTTTTACAGGAGCGTTCAACCATTTATTGGTCTGTAGTATATTTTTATAGTAGTTATAATGCAAACAGTCACTCCACCTAGCCCTTTCTTACTGGAAACTGGTGAGCCATCAGTAAAATTGTGTTTATGGTATTGATGGAGCAGGGTTTTTTCATAAATAAAACCTGCTTGGATTAAACCTTCCTTGGTGTGAAAATCATTAACAAAGTTTGAGATTAATCGAAAAATTATTAACATATGATTTCGGAAAAAGAAATAAAAGGTGCGGGAAAATGACTCTGTGCCTAAGTAGGCCACAAACTATTCCTGTACATGAGCAAATACAAAAAAATGTGTTTATTGTTTATCAATTTAACACTATTGTGTTCTTCCATGTCGATGGCTGCTACGTGTTCAGTGTATCAGTAGTATTTCCTACTGTCCAAGGAAAAATGTGGATAACAGCTGAAGAAATGTTCCCATGTTTGTTCGAATATGTGTGTGTCAAGGAAGGAAAAGATTTGATTTCCTTTGCCGAAGGACGATGATGACAGCATGAAACTAAACAATGGACGTTTGAAAGGAAAGAGCAACGGAAGTGGTGTGACTTTACACCCTCTGCTTATGAACGAATAGGAGGAAAGAATTTTCCAGATTTTGTTTCAAGAGTAGGCCTGAACTGATTAACATTAGGGTATAATTATTAGTGATAGATTTGGCTGCATGAGAGATCTATCTTTTGTGGTTGGTGTTGCATCTATCTAGGCGTTCATTTGAGCGGTTTCTTTGAGATTTCCTGGCTGATGCTGTCTGTGAGCGGACTCCTTAACTTTGCGCCTCATACCTTGTGAGGCTAGCCCCAGCTTTCCCTTCCCGCCGGAGGGTTAGCATTTCAGCTATTAGCATGCTATGCTATAGTTTTCTAAGTTCATGACATTCTGTTTTTGCATTGATCTTATTGAATATGCTCTTTTGTCTCTTACACTATCCACTCAACTCATGCTCAGAAATTGAGATGTTATTGTGATTACCTGAATTGTATACTTGCGTGTGAATTCAGATTCAATGCTGTATCTTTGTTTGACCATTTCATATGCTTTCAAAGAAAATAGATAAAAAGCAAAGTAATAGAGAAATAGAGTGTCGTTATTCATTATCGTAAATGATGATATATACATAGTTTTATATAGAAAGGTGTATATATAAATATTCCTATTGTTCTAGGTCCTCATAAGGGAAATATTTAATCTAAATCTTTTGCCAAATCCCTGCCAAACTCTCGCATCCTTCAGAGGATCGGACGTAATATGGGCCAACAGTTCGTTTTATAAATAGATAGAAATATAAAGAAGGAACAAACTTTTATACCACATGGTACAAATGTTATACGCTCTGCTTTCGTTACCAAAAACTTTTCTCGCGCTGTGCAGCACTATCAGTATGGATCATTTAACATTTAGATGTGATAGATGGGTTGAAATTTAAAGCTGGTAGGAAAAGGAGTTTACTATACTATTATTTGGGAACTAAAAGTCAAAATGTTTTTGACCAGTTACCAAAATATACTGGCACTGACAGTGAAGAAATTGATACATTTAAAACTGCAGTTAAACAATTAAGTGAATATTTTGAAGGAATAGACAATTTATTTACACTATTTCAAGGTCCCAATGAATAAATTGAGTCATATGCAACGGTTTTAAAAATATTGGAAAGTTATTTTGAGTTGGAGGGATTCACATCAAAATGGATTTAGGATTAAATGGTATGTAGGTGCAATTTCAAAAATAAAATAAACCGCAACATTGTTATCCTGTAAGAACCTATCGTTGGATGAAGCTATAGATATATCTAAGAGTATAATGTTCACAACAGGAAGCCAAACAATTGGAGGCTGAAAATCTGCACAATTCTATGATAAATATCAGTTCCCGGAACAAAGAGCAGCATGCTTCTCTTTCACTGAAAAAATGATAGTAGAGATGGTAAAAGTAGCACGGTCAATCACAACAAAGGCATGAAAAACACTAATATAGGGTGTAATCATTTGAAATTGACGTGTTCTCGAAGTGGATCAACCACGTAGGTCTTGAACTTTCACCAGTGTCCAGCAATTGCAAAGGAATGCTAAAAGTGTAAATAAGTAGGGCACTTTGGAACAGTATGAAGGGGTGGCAAACACATTCAATGACTATAGCCGGAGGGAGGGGGGGGGGGGTTTGCGCTGGGGAGTGTAGGATTGTGAAGATGTTGATTTTTTTTTAAAAGGGTTGGTATTAGCAGTGGAAGCTGTGTGAAGATTAACAATGTACAACATGAGAAAAGGTACGGTGACCCTCTGGTGTCGGTAAGAATTGAGAACTGCACCATATCTCTTATCCATTTAGGTGCAAGCATTACAATTGTATCAATTGACAAATAAGAATAATTTTGGTCACACCAAGTGTTATTACCCCAAGATGTGGTGGTTACTGCATTTGATGGCAGTAAGATAGATCTGGTAAGGTACTTTTGGGGAGACATAACATTTGAGAATAAAACCATGCAGGGTAAAGTTTATAGAGCACATAAAGACACAAATGTGCTAGGATGGTGGCATCAGGCAGAGTTTGGCATTATAATCAAACCTGGTCAGAAATGCCCTGTATCACTCAAATTCTGTTTTGGATCAAATGCAATGGAAACACAAGTTTATAAGTGTATTTCAGAACTAGATTGGTCAAATGAAAGATTTTGTTCACACTATTAAGGTCAAAGAAGGCAGTGGCGGCTCCTCCGTTATGGCGGAGGAGCATCGTCCCCCTGCTAAAAGCCAGCGGAGGCAAAGGACAAAAATAAAATGATAAAACATTTTTATCATCATTTTACTTTTTGTCCTGCAGGCGACTGAGAGCCGAGGGAGGGGCGTGGCCACCTACACTGACGCTGCAGCACCAGGGAGGGGGGTTTGGGATGGAAGTGGTGGGCACTGCCAAGTGCCCATGACTATTTGGGCCCTGGGCCTGGGAGGCCGGCAAACTGTCATGCAAATTTAGCATTTCTTCCCTCGAGCTGTGTTGTACAGCTGGGTGGAGAAACCCACACAGGCTCCCAGTCTATGTCTGAGCGCCGAACTGAGGCACTCAGACCAATCCCAGTGCTGCTCAAATACTATGAATAGTAGTCGGAGCAAGGTAAGTGCAATTTTCTTTATTTATAATTATGTTTTTTGTGTTGCCCCTTCCCTAACCGCAACCCTTCGTAATATGAGTGGCCACTACAGAAAGAAGGAGTAGGTCCAGTGAAGGATAGGCTTACAATGTACAGTACAAGAAGTGAATTGACATTTTAAAAAACGCAGGAGATGGAATTATTGAAAAAGTGGACGCCATGTTGTGGTTGTCACCGGTTGTTTAGCAAAAAAGAAAACAGGTGATCCGTGTTTATCTGCGATTTGAGATCTCGCAACAATGCGATCTGGTTAGAGGACTATCAGTTACCACGTATTGATGATTTGATTACAACTGTTGGCCAGTTCAAGTGGTTTTCGAAGTTAGATCTTCAGCTTGCGTACCTTCAGCTTCTGGATGACCATTCTAGTCATTTAACAGCTTTTCACACCTGATGGCACATTCCAATTTTGCTGTATGCCATTTGGACTGGCCTCAGCTACGTCAGTGTTTTAAAAAAAAAAATAATATGTGACGCTCAAAGTACAAGTGCATATTTGGTGTGAACGAAATTGAATATTTGAGAAATTTTTTCAAAGGATGCGGTGAAACCTAAATCCAGCATTGTTGAAGGTATCATTAATGCTCCCCATCCAATAGATAAAGATCAGAATCATTTGTTCATTAGATTGTGCAACTTTAGCACAGTTTATTAGAAATGTTGCCAGTCTCACAGAATGTTTCTGGGGTATCTTAAAGAAAAGAGCATATTTTATCTGTACATCAATTTGTCAAGAGAATTTTCAGCTAATCAAACAAAGTATAATAGCAGCTCCAGCACTTCAGGCATATGTTGAGGGTTGTGATACCTATGTGACATTTGATTCAAGTTCGTATTAGGTGATGTACTGAACGAATTACGCAGGTCTAAAAGTACCAGTGATCAGTTCAGTAATGAGAGATGTGAGAAAATTAAGTTGCAACAGAAAAAACGATGTGTAAATTCTGCAGTGGGGGACTTTGTTTCAAAGATACGCTGTTGCGAAAAGTAAAGTAAAAATTCAGGGAGCCCTCTTACATCATTAAAATAAAAAGACAGGCGGTGAAAACCAGCAATGATGGTACAGGTCTTGCCTGGCATAAATTAACAAAATTAATAGTGTATTAAAAATGAGAAATTTTTTGGAAGGTCAAGACGAACAGGATTCAGTACAAGAATTAGAATAATACCAAGCACATTTTAGGATTAGTATTATTTTGTATTTGCAAATTCAAGTCATGGTTGTGCTATGTAAATAGTTATGTGCACATTTTTTTCTTTTTTTCTCCTCTTCAATTCTCATTTATTTATTTTATTTGCTGTTCGTGTTGTGAAAGGGGGAGCTATGTGTGGAGTTCAGTATTTAGAAAGTAGTATGAACGTATATTAGAAGTATACTGTTGTGCTGTTGCATTGAATGCATATGGTAGAATGTGATGAAGGGAGAGAGCTCTGGAGTTACTTGGTGTTCAACTCCTGGGCCCTTCAGACCCACACCTTTTTGTTCCTATTATATTTCAATAAACATCAACTCAGAGTATATCGTTGGCTGTACACCATTTTCTCCACAGGAAACAAAGCTGTGCAACTCCAATAAGAACACTTCACACTCAGCACTGTAAATACACCTAATTTGTGCTTTTCAACAACCATGCTACTGGAATAATGTATGCTGTTCATTTGAAATCCATATCTTAATGGTAAAAACAAAACTACAAGACACAGGGTGTTAAGGCTTTCTTTCTAAAAGGCCATAGATTAAATGTGCCACACCTATGTTTCTCTGATGATGGTCAAAAATAGGGTTTCATACTTGTGATTCTGAAGTACTGCAGATTGTCACCGGGCTATGGAGTTTCATTGTTGAATTGCTTTACAGGTCAAAGGGTTTCCGATTTAAATATTCTCAGTTTCTATCACACCAGCTTGTCAGTGGTCTTGAACGTTTCTCTGTTAGTTTCCCACAATGACAGAGGGCTACCTCTGACTGGGATCATCCTGCTCTGTTGCTTGCTTACCTGTCTGCCCACCATGTGCCACACCTATGTTTCTCTGATGATGGTCAAATATAGGGTTTCATACTTGTGATTCTGAAGTACTGCAGATTGTCACCTGGCTTATGGAGTTTCATTGTTGAATTGCTTTACAGGTCAAAGGGTCTCAGATTTAAATATTCTCAGTTTCTATCACACCAGATTGTCGGTCTTGAACGTTTCTCTGTTAGTTTCCCACAATGACAGAGGGCTACCTCTGACTGGGATCATCCTACTCTGTTGCTTGCTTACCTGTCTGCCCACCATGCTGAACGTCTGTCAGCCATCCTGGTCGGTGATCTATTACACGTAGTTGAATTTGAGTCGCAATACATTTTTGGGTGTTTATTTGCAAACAAATCCTTAATATGGCAAATACTGCTGCTTTTGGTAGCTTACTTTCTCAGTGAGTTATCACATGTCTTCAGCATACATGACTTTGGCAGTACTGCACAGAGACCATTTACCGGCACACACTGTGAATCAAAATTAGAGGGAACATTGGCCTGAACTAATTCATATCACCTACCAGCATCCAAGCTTTTCTGCTACTTGATCAATTTGGTCAGTCTGATGTTATTTGTAGTTCAGTGTTCGTGGATAATAAGTATTTACTTAATAAGGGTTATTTAAATGTTAGGATAATATTACGTTAGTAAAACAACAAGACACACTAAGTGGGTGATCACAAAGTTACTTACAGCTTTCACTTCCTTTAGCCGATTGAATTCAGCTGCTGCCACCTAGAAGCAAAAGAAGCATAAGAGAACCATTAGGAGACTGTGCACATCAACAGTGATATAACCGAAGTCACGTTAGTAGGCTGTAACACCTCCTGGTAGGCAGGAGACTGGTCACTCAAGGAGTTAAGAGACTCCCCAATACCTAGGACAAAGGTCACAAATATCTAGGCATTATCCTAGGCACTTATTTTTCCATGGTCTACCACTTTACCACTGTAGTAGCCATACACTTTGCAATTCTCAAAATGTGACACAATGTACTATCATTGCTATCTTTTGATACTCATAAATTAGTATTAGAACATTGGAATATTGGGAGGGCCAAAGACAATGTAGTGACACATGGCTTACAATGGCTGGGATAAGCCTACTACTCTAACATTCCAATTTAGGTCTTTGTGTCTCCATTTTTAATTTAGAAAATTCTATTCTGACTGGGTGGAACTTTCAAATAGCCTGATAGCCCTTCTGCCTCGGGCTATGCTGGTTGTTAAAGGCCCTTTCCATTGTTATACGATCGAGCTGCAACTCTGGTTCAGGGCCTAAAACAACCACTATAGCCCTTGGCAGCAGGCTAAAATTCAATCTCAAATAACTAGCCACCTGGAAGAAGTCAGTGCTTAGTCAGTATTCCTATTCATCTCAAGAGACTCCAAATTATTCTTAACACGATCGCCCGACTTGTGTTCAACCCCCCTGCCCGTACCCCCAGTACACCTTTTCTCAGATACCTTCATTGACTACCAATCTTCAAAAATACCTTTTCAAACTACTTTGTCAATGTCAGAGTACCTTACAGCTCTAGGTCCCACAACATAAGTTCTAGGGTGGCTTTCCATTAGCCTTTCCAGTTTCTTACAATCTACCTCTCGGATGCTGGCTTCTGTTCCTGGTATCTCTCTCTCTAGGACGGGCGGGCGCTCTTTCTCCTACTTGGCAGTATTCAACTGGAACAACTCCACCTTTACATGATTGATTTCCTCTTGACATTCAGAAAAAACAAAATATCTGAAAACCCACTTATACGGATTTGCCCTCTTCTGGACTCCAGGCAAAACCAGCTTTTCACTGTGCTAAGATACCCTACTTGGGTGAGTTTGTGTACTTCAAATCTCACTAACATAACATCCCACAGCAACAACATTCGAAATATGTGCTCCGAAACAGGGTACTTAAATTGAATACTTCTACTGTGAAAAATTAATTTCTTGAGACATAATGGGTGGAACCAAGCTGTAGCTCCAATAGTTAGATTTAAGTTAACACATTAACATTAGAATGCCACTTGACTTTCCTAGTCAAGACTCAGAGGTTAGAAATTAATAGCAGCAGACCGACAAATAGAAAGTTGAGACCTACCAAAGTGAGACGAATGGTGATCAAATCTACAAACTGTAGCCCTCAATGCGTAGACTAGAAATTCTAGATGAGCCTTCTTCTATAGACTAGGACCTCAGTCATTGCCACCTCTCCCCCCCTTTTTATTTTTTACTCTATCATTTCCCAAAACAAGAAAAAAGAAATACATCAAGCCCAAAAGTGTGGGAATATATTAATACATTGCAATGGTAATGATTTGGCTGGGTCATAAGTATAAACAATACCAGCAGGTACAGCAAACAAAACATGTTACGCATGGGCGAGGTACAAGTGCACAATAGTTCAAGGGGGCTAATTGTAATGATCGAGTTACAAATCATAGGGTTGTAGTGTACAATCAGTGGCTAAGTAGGGGTGTCAGAGTCGAGTGTTAAAAGGTAGTCTCGGAGAAGCTGCCAGATGTCCTTCGGTCAAAGAGAGGTGCTTGTAACATCGCATACACTTCGCTTGTGGTGTCACAGTAGATCATACTGGTTAGCCAAGCCTCAACAGGCGATTACTGCTACCCCAGCAGAGTCCTATCTCCCTTTTGGCTAACAATAATGCTATGACAGCGAATCTGTAAATTGACATTGGGACATCTGCTATGTAACCCAAGAGCACAATGAGGGAGTCTGGGTGGAGTTCAGTGTCCACCATCAAGGAAAGACACGAATATTTTGCCTTAATTTACTCTAATATGTGGACATGTCCAAGTCAAAAGCGCAAAGTCCATGCTTGCCGCGTTGCATTTCGGCCAGTGAGAAGATCTGGTGGGATCTATTCTGACCAGAGAGCTAGGGGTGGTATATGCTCTGTGCACAAATTTAAAGTGGAGCAATCTGTGCCAGTACATTTGGGGACACTAACTTAGTCTGTGCACACCAATACTTCCATTATGTCATTCAGGGTGTTGCACAGATCAGTCCCCCATTTCTCTTGCGTCTTCTCATCTTATGCGGGTTTCATGGACATACATGCTTTGCATTATTCCGCCATCTAGGCGACAGCATTGGCTACCTATGCCTAGCAGAATCAGGTTTAAAATTCTTACGCTGGCGTTTAAAGCCCTCCACTTTATTGGCCCTGTCTACCTCAGGAAGCGTATTGCCTTCTACGTTCCTCGGAGGAAATTGAGATCGGCTGATTTGGCTAAAGTGGAGGTGCCAGTGATCAAACGAGTGCGGATGGGAGGCCGGTCCTTTCAGTTTATGGCAGCCCGTTTCTGGAATGAGCTCCCTCTTTCACTACGCAAGGCTAACAACCTTCTGGCCTTTAGGAAGGAGCTAAAGACCGTCCTTTTCTCTGTATAACCTGTGCGCCCATAGTGTATCCGCTTCTGGGTTTTCTTGGTTCTGTTTCAGGCCTCTTTGCTAAAGCGCCGGGACACCCTTTTTGGGTAGCCGTGCGCTCAAAAAGTGCGGTTGTAACATAACATAACATAACAGCAAAGACTGTGGCACATATGCTTTTCTTGCAGTTGGCAGACCAGGCTGTCCATGGCAAGAATAAAAAGCAGCAATGACCGGGGACATCCCTGTCCCATACCCCTGGCAACCCCAAATGGATCAGTGAGTGAGCCATTCAACTATAGCCGTACCACTAGTTAGGAGCATAATCAGAGCAATGAAGCCCAGGTTTCTGTAGTGTCGCTCGGAAAAAGAGCCATTTCAAAGAATCAAAGACCTTCTCCTCATTAAGCAGGACTATGGCCAACGTCAACTCCGGTGAGACACTATTAAGCACCGCAAAAACAGCGCGAAGGTTGTGAGATGTGGATCTATGGGGGACAAACTGTCTGGACAGGCAAGATGATCTTATCCATCAACAACGAAATTCAGGTGGCAATCACTTTGGCCAGGATTTTATTATCAAACTTTAATAGGGAGAGGGATCTAAATGAGGTGCAAATCGAAGGGTCTTTGCCAGGTTTCAGCAGTAGTGTACTAAATGCTTATCTCAGTGAGGGAGGTACGGTGCCTTCGAGGGCTTCAGCATACATATCTAAAAGGTGTGGAACGACGACATGTTTGTATGCTTTATATAAACACAGGTTAGGCCATCAAAACCTGGAGGCTTTGAGCCAACTTACGCATCAATGGCCTGCACAATTTCCTCCACGGAGATAGGCTCGCTCAAACATTGTTGCTGCACATCTGTGATCCACACCATTGCAACGTACGCCACATAAGCCGCTCAAACGTTCTCTCCCCTGAAGTCTGGTGGAGTATAACTGTTCTAACAGTGTAGTGAAGTTTGGGTATTAAATCTGGACAACAATTTGGACGGAGGTGGTGTGCCAACATACACCTTGGGCGCTCACCCTTCCTCTACTGACAGGTCCGAGCATATTTTTGCAAAAAGGCAGTCTATCTGCCAGGAAGCGAAATATAGCCAGAAAGATAGTCATGGTGTAATTGGACCCCACTCTGCCGTTATGCACCTACCTTTTCAATGTAGGAGTTTGGTCTCTATCTTTGTAATGATATTTCAAATGTCTTGGAGGACCCCTGCAAGTTTTGAAATACATATACCTCGAATATATGCCTTCAAGGCATCCCACTGGACATCCTGGCAGGTTACTGAACTGGTATTCGTTAAAAAATATTCCAGTATAGAGTCATGGAGTTTGGTGCGGAACACCGTATCCAGGAGAGCAGTGCTAGGGAGCACCATCTCTTTTCCAGTCCTCCACCACCATATGGGATTCGCAGAACCATTCTCACAGGAGAGTGGTCCGATAACGTACGTGGTAAGTGCTGTGTATCGTATAGTTTCTTACCTGTCGGTATCGTTTTGCAGCTTGAAGAATTTTCTGGATTCACTATGCTGTGCATTATTCCGCCATCTAGTGGTTGGGTCCGGAATTGTAGTATTTGTTCTCTTTTTTTCCGTGTCCTGGTGGGCGTCGACATACCACCATTTGCTGTCCTTCTGCAACGTCGACGTGCTTCCTCCAGAAGCTCCCACCTTTCATCGCCATCTTCGGATGATTTTTTTCTTTCATTGTTCGTTCTGGTTTCCGTTATTTCTGCCTCCTGTCTCATCTTTCTGTCGGAAGTGGGTGGGTTCGCTAGTGAATCCAGAAAATTCTTCAAGCTGCTAAACTACACCAACAGGTAAGAAACTATACATTTTGCAGCGTGAATCTTTTCTAAATTCACTATGCTGTGTATAGACTTTGTAGCAGTTTGCTAGTCTTGTGGTGGCTGGGTGAAAGATGAGCGTTGGTTTGTGACTATATGTTGTAAGACCCTTTGTCCTACTTGTGTTTCCTTATTCATCTGAATATCCAAACAGTAGTGCTTTGTGAACGTGTACACTGAAGACCATGTTGCTGCTTGGCAAATGTCTTGAATAGGTGGGTTTGCTAGGAAAGCCACTGTTGCTTCCTTCTTCCTTGTCGAGTGAGCGTGCAATGCTCCTTGTAAGCCTTCACCTGACTGTGGCACAACTGTATGGCTTGTGCAATCCATTTTGCAATGGTGTTCTTTGTGACTGGTCGTCCAAGAAAACTGTTTGCAAATGATACAAAGAACTGTTTTGTTTTTCTGCAGTCCTTGGTTCTTTCTATGTAGTACATGACTGCCCTTCTGGCGTCCAGTGTGAGCAATGCTCTTTCTGCTTGTGTCATTGGGTTTTGGAAAAAACTCGGTATTTGTATTGTTTGGTTTACATGGAACTTTCATACCACCTTTGGCATAAAATGTGGATCAGTTCTCTTGACGATTCTGTCATTATGTATTTGGAAGTAGGGCTTGTGTAGTGTTAGAGCTTGTAATTCACTTACTCTATGTAGTGATGTAATTGGCACTAAAACACTGTCTTTAGTCTGAGAATTTGTAATGTTGCCTTGTGGCTTGGTTCGAATGGTGCCTTCATCATTTGTGCTAGTACCACATTGAGATTGCATGCGGGTGGTGGCACCCTCTTTGGAGGTGCTATCCTCTTTGCTCCTTCTGGGAATCTTCTGACATGGGATGTGAAGAAACTCTTCCCTGTTTATCCCCTTGTGTATGCTACGATTGCTGCCAAGTGTACCCTTATAGATCGTAGCTTAGTTTATTTTGTAGTAAATATGTTAAATATTTTAGAACTGTTGATTCCCTTGTGATCTTCCTTGAAAGCTTTCCTTCATGACACCAATGGGAGAATCTTTTCCATTTTGCTGTGTAGCACTTCCTTGTTGTAGGTCTTCTTGCCTCTCTGAATAATGGCATAGTGCTCTCTGGTAGTTTGAGGTGAGAAAATTCTAAGTCCTCAGGAGCCATGCTGCCAGGCTTAGGCTCTCTCGGTCTGGGCGTAGCACCTTTCCGTTTTGCATTGTGAAGAGATCCTTTCTGTTGGGGAACTTGAGCATCGCTCCTTGCGTCATTTCCATTATCTGTGAGAACCAGGTTTGTCTGGTCCACTGTGGTGCTATCATGATCAGTGTCATGTGGCTGATCTTGCACTTGAGTACCCTGTATAGCAGTATCAGGAGGAAAAGCGTAAGCAAATGTCCCTGACCAGTCTATCCATAGCGCATTCCTTAGGGATTGCGCGCACGTTTGTCTGGATGCCAAGTGTTTGCATTTTGGGGGTGTTGCCAAAAGGTCAATTTGCGGAGTCCCCCATTTTTTTAATATCTTCAGAATTTCTGATTGATTCAACTCTCAATCGTGGGATGCTGATGCTTGCCTGCTCCTCCGGTCTGCTTCTACATTGTCCTTTCCTGGCAGGTGTACTGCTAGCAAGTCTATGTTCCTTGGAATAGCCCATCTCCATGGTTCTTGGGCTCAGGTTGATAGTGTTAATGTTTGAGTTCCCCCTTCTTTGTTGATGTAAAACATTGTAGTTGTACTGTCTGCTTGAATCAACACCCTCTTCCCGTAAAGCTCCTTCTGAAATGCTTTTAAGGCTAGGAACATTGTCTTTAACTCCAGTAAGTTGATGTGTTTTATTGCATCCTGTTGCGCCCATAATCTCCTTACTTCGAGGTTGTTCATGTGCGCTTCCCACCCTAGTTGGGAAGCATCTGTTGTAATGGTCACTGTTGGAGTTGGTTGGGTGAAAAGACTCCCCCGTGTTAAGTTCTTCCTGTTGTTCCACCATGCCATCTCTTGATGAATTGTCTGTGTGTCAACCGCTAGATCCTCCCAACTCCCTGTTGACTGTGACCATTGTTGTTGAATCCATTCCTGGAATGGTCTCATGTGTAGGCGAATGTTTGGAACTAGAGGAATGCATGAAGCCATCATCCCTAGCGGTCTGCCCACGTCCTCACTGTCAGTACTTGACCCTTGAGGTATAGATGAGTCTCCTTCAGTATTGTTATTGTTCTCTTTGTGCTTGTAAACACCTTTCATAGTTGTGTGTTGATCTCAGCCCCTAAGAATATCTTTACTTGTTCTGGTTCTATTGATGATTTTTCCCAATGTATTGAGAAACCGAGCTGGACCAATGTCTCTAGGACTTTCTGCATGTGTTGCTTGCAAAGATTGTATGTGTTTGCTCTTACTAACCAGTCGTCTAGGTATGGATAATCGTGTATCCCCTGCCTTCTTAGGTGGGCAGCTACTGCTGCTAGGCATTTTGTGAACACTCTTTGTGCCGACTTCAGTCCGAATGCTAGCACCGTGAATTGGTAATGCGTTTTGTTGATCACAAATCTGAGTAGGCTCTTGTGACCGTTGTTCATGGGGATGTGCAAGTATGCGTCCTTTAGGTCTATAGTTGCCATGTAGTCCCCTGCCTGTATCTGAGGTATCACCTCTTGTAAGAATGTCATCTTGAATTTCTGAATCTTTATGAACTTGGTTAGGAACCTTAAGTCCAGTATAGGTCTCAATGTTCCAAACACCTTTTGTATGAGGAAGTACGTAGAGTACACACCCTTGTCCCTCTCCTTGTAAGGTACCTTCTCTATGGCCCTTTTGTTTAGAAGCCCCTTGTGCTTCTTCGAGCAAATGAGACAGCTCTCTTGCTGAATAATGAAAATGCTACTTACCAGTATGCATCTGTTCTTGGCATGTAGAGCTGCAGATTCTCACACTGTGCATTAGATCGCCACCTGGTGTTGGGCTCGGATGATTGCATGTTGTTGTCGTCTTGGAAGAAGTCTTTGTAGTCACAAGATAGGTGACCCCATCCTTAGATTGTTTTTCGCCATGATGGGAAATGATGGAGTTAGTAGAAATAGAAAAAGGGATGTCCATGTGTGTGTATCTAATTAAGATAGAACTGGAACAGATACATGCCCCGGGGAGGTGGGTGGGCGTGTGAGAATCTGCAGCTCTACATGGCAAGTACAGATGCATACTGGTAAGTAGCCTTTTCCGTTCGAGGCATATGAGCTGCAGATCTCACACTGTGCATTGATTGTACAGAAGTGTCTCCCCTAGCGGTAGTCACCTGTATCTGTTGCAGTAGTTTGAAAGAGTTTTGAGGACAGCTTGCTGCTTGGCTTGTACATCAACACAATAATGTTTAGTGAAGGTGTGTATTGTAGACCATGTTGCTGCCTTACAGATGTCTTCTAGGGGAATGTTCCCCAAGAAAGCTATGGAGGCTCCTATTTTGCGTGTGCAGTGCGTTCTAGGAGGAACTGTTAATGTACGTTTTGCTTTGTGATAATCAATCAATCAATCAGTGACCAGTGACACTTATAAAGCGCGCTACATACCCGTAGGGTCTCAAGGCGCTGGGGGGGGGGGGGGGGGGGGGGTGCCGCTACTGCTCGAACAGCCAGGTCAGGCGAAGGTCGGTCGGGAGGGAGTTCCAGGTCTTGGCGGCCAGGTAGGAGAAGGACCTTCCTCCTGTAGTCGCTCTTCGGATGCGGGGGACGGCGGCGAGGGCGTGGTTGGCTGATCGGAGGTGGCGTTTGGGAGCGTAGAAGTTGACTCGGCTGTTGAGGTAGCTCGGGCCTTGGTCGTGTAGGGCTTTGTGAGCGTGGGTGAGGAGGCGGAAGGTGATTCTTTTGTTGACGGGGAGCCAGTGAAGGTCTCTCAGATGTCCGGAGATGTGGCTGGTTCGCGGGATGTCGAGGATGAGTCTGGCTGAGGCGTTCTGGATCCGCTGGAGTCTCTTCTGGAGCTTGGCGGTGGTACCGGCGTAGAGGGCGTTGCCGTAGTCCAGTCGGCTGGTGACGAGGGCCTGGGTGACGGTCTTCCTGGTCTCGGTGGGGATCCACCAGAAGATCTTCCGTAGCATGCGTAGGATGTTGAAGCACGCCGAGGAGACGTTGTTGACTTGCCTGGTCATGGAGAGGGAGGGGTCCAGGATGAAGCCCAGGTTGCGTGCATGGTCTGTCGGTTTGGGTGCGGTGCCCAGGGCGGGAGGCCACCAGGAGTCGTCCCAGGCGGAGGGTGAGGAGCCCAGGATGAGGACCTCCGTCTTGTCCGAGTTCAGTTTCAGGCGGCTGGTCGTCATCCACTCGGCTACCTCTTTCATCCCTTCGTGTAGGTTGGCTCTGGCGGCGGCGGGGTCGTTGGTCAGGGAGAGGATCAGCTGGGTGTCGTCGGCGTAGGAGATTATGCTGAGGTTGTGTTTGCGTACGATGGCCGCGAGGGGGCTCATGTAGACGTTGAAGAGGGTGGGGCTCAGAGATGATCCTTGGGGGACGCCGCAGATTACTTTGGAGGCCTCTGACTTGTACGGTGGTAGGCGGACTCTCTGTGTTCTTCCGTCGAGGAAGGAGATGATCCATTCCAGCGCCTTGTCCTGGATTCCGATGTTGCTGAGGCGCCGTACTAGGGTGCGGTGGCAGGTGATAGCATATTTGTATACATTTTACAATCCACCTTGCAATTCCAGCTTTAGAGATGGGGTTGCTTTTATTTGGTGGAGAGAAAGCTACAAACAAGTTTCTTTGTTTTAGAAAGGATTTAGTCCTATCAATTTAATAGAGAAGAACTCTTTTCACATCTAGTGTGTGTAGAGCTCTTTCTGCCACAGAGTCTGGGGTTTGAAACAACACTGGCAACTCTACTGATTGATTTAGATGAAAAGGAGTAATTACCTTAGGAAGGAATTTGAGATTAGTCTGTAGAACCACCTTGTTACGGTGCAATTGTAAAAATGGTTCTTGTATAGTGAAAGCTTGAATCTCACTAACTCTCCTAAGAGGTGATAGCGATAAGGAAAGCTGTTTTCCATGTAAGGAATTGCAGTTCACACTTATGTAAAGGTTCAAAAAGGGGGTCCATAAGCCTGGTAAGAACATTGTTTAGGTTCCACACCGGAGAGGGTGGTAACCTAGGAGGAATGATTTGTTTGATCCCTCCATAAAAGCTTTGATTGCAGGTACTCTGAATAACGTTATATGTTGTCTATTTTGTAAATATGCTACAAATGCTGCAAGATGTAAACGTATAAATGAATATGCTAGATTACATCTTTGTAGATGGAGAAGGTAGCAGATGATATTCTGGATGGAGGAATCTAGAGGATCAATTTGATTATTAGTGCAGTAAATGGCAAATCTCTTCCATTTTGCTGCATAGCAAGCTCTTGTAGTATGCCTTCTGGCTTCTTTAATGATATTCATACATCCTGGAGGCAGGTTCAGGTAACCAAACTAAGACTTCAGGAGCCAGATCGCCAGATACAGTTGACTTGGATCTGGATGTCTCCATGGTTCTGCGTTAGCATGGATGGTGTCAGACGCAGTCTTTGGTGTGGAACTAAACAGAGTTCCAGCAGTGTTGTGAACCACAGTTGGCGTGCCCATGTGGGAGCTACTAGGATGAGTTTGAGAGACTGTTGTCTCAGCTTGCGTACTACTAGTGGTATTGGCGGAAAAGTGTACGCAAATCTGCCTGACCAGTTCATCCATATCGCATTGCCCTTGGACAGCCGGTGTGGAAACCTGGCGGCGAAGGTTGGGCATTTTGCGTTTTCGTGTGTGGCAAACAGATCTATGTCTGGATGACCCCACTTGTGAAAGAATGGTAGAAGAACTTGCACATGTAGTTCCCATTTGTGAATCTGTTGTGTCTGTCGACTTTGCAGATCTGCTATCTGATTGTGAACTCCTGGAAGGTGTTCTGCAAGCAGATATATGTTTTGTGGAATGGCCCATCTCCAAATGTTCTGAGTGAGATGGGACAGTTGCAGGGAATGTGTGCCTCCTTATTTTTGAATGCAGTACATGGCTGTCATGTTGTCTGTGCAGATCAAGACAGCTGTGTTCTGTACGTGTACTTGGAAGGATTTTAGTGCTAGGAATATTGCTAGCAGCTCTAGGTGATTGATGTGAAGCACTTTTTGTTGAGCAGTCCATTTTCCTTGAGTTTTATGGTGGAGCAGATGTGCTCCCTATCCTGTGAGGGATGTGTCTGTTGTCAGTACTATTTGTGGAACAGGTTCGAGGAACGGCCGCCCTCTGGACAAGTTTTTGGTGTTCCACCACTGCAGAGAGCGATGTGTCTACCAACACGAGGTCTGTAAGTTGTCCTTGAGCCTGACTCCACTGATGTGCCAGGCATTCCTGCAAAGGGCGCATTTGCAGTCTTGCATATGGTACAATAAAAATGCAAGATGCCATCATGCCTATTAGTTGCATGAACACTCTGGCTGGGAGCGAGTGTTGGTTTTGAAACTTTGTGACTAAAGCTTGAATGCTCTGTATCCTGGCTGGACTGGGATAAGCTAGAGATGTATTGGGGTTTATGGTAGCCCCTATGTATTGATGTACATGAGAGGGCTGGAGATGTGACTTGGTGTAGTTGATTGTAAACCCCAAGTTGTGCAGTGTTTGAATTGTTTGAGATGTGTGTAGGACTGACTTGGCTTTTATGAGCCAATCGTTTAAGTATGGGAAGACTTGGATATGTTGTCTTCTGAGATGTGCTGCTACTACTGCTAGGCACTTTGTAAACACACGTGGTGCAGTTGTGACCCCGAATGGAAGGACTTTGAACTGATAGTGTTGTCCTTGTAGTACAAATCTGAGATACTTCCTGTGAGAAGGGTGTATGGGAATGTGGAAGTAGGCATCTGAGGTCTAGTGTGGTAAGGAAATCGCCTTGTTGTAGCAGTGGGAGCACTTACGTGATCATGTGAAAATGATCTGAGTGTATATACAGATTGAGAGGCCTTAGCGTGACGTCTAAGGAGGACACTGGTGTTTATTGCTCTGGATGCAGTGTCTGCTCCATCAAGTGCGCATTTAATGGAGGCATTTGATATAAGCTTACCCTCTTGTCTGAGGTCATTTGCCTGTGTTTTATATTGGTCAGGTAGATGTTGTAAGAGGTTCTCTAACTGATCATAGTGAGCCCTGTCGTATCTTGCGAGGAGGGCCTGTGTGTTAGCGATGCGACATGTATTGCTAGCTTGGGCAGCTATTCTTTTACCTGAAGCGTCTATGATCTTTGATCCTTTATCAGGAGGTGGTGCTACGCCTGATGTTTGGGAATTTGCTCTTTTCCTAGCGTTTGAAACTACCAGGGAGTCTAAGGGTAGCTGTCCCTTAATGAAGGCAGGTTACCCAGGAGCTGGTATGTACCTTTTCTCTATCCTTGGGTTTAGGATTCTAGCTCGTACACAATCTTTAAACACTTCTGGTGCATGTTTAATGACTCCCTTAATCATTGGCAGTATTTGCACAGATTTTTGGGAGTGTTCAAAAGTGTCTAATAAAAAATCTTCCTCTGCCTCATCTGAATGCATGGTGACATTGTGATAGATGGCAGCCCTATTAATTAAGTGTCCAAACCCAATATTGTCTTCTGGAGGAGAAGACTTAGATGGATATGTATGTGGGTCAGGAATATCGGGTACATCCTGTGGGGTTGGATACTACCAGTCTTGTGAACCTGTTGGGTAGGTAAAAGGGTCATCTGGGTCTCTCCCTCCCCCCATGCTATACTCATCATCATCAACATCCTGAGGAGGTGTATGTGGTGGACAATGAGGAGGAGAATTTTGAGGTGGAATGTTTAAAGGAAGAGGAGGAGAAGGAGATACAGGAGAAGAAGGGTGCATAGGAGATGTGGCAGAATCCCTCTTGACAGGCACTGGAGGTGTAGGTGCTGTATCCGACTTCCTCTTCCTGTGTGGTGTAGTGGAAACATGTCCTGTTTCTGGATTAATGTAGATCCTTTTTTGTAAAGGATCTGGATGGTAAAGCTCCTTTTCTCGAGGCACTGCCTTCGGCAATGATTTTTTCGGTTTCGAACCTGTTTGTTGCCTGTCTTTAGCCTTAGGAGCTGATGTAGAGTCCTTTGGCGTAGATTTCAGCACTGAAGATATTATCTTTGGAGCCGAAGCCTGTTTCGTGGACTTGGAAGCATTGGAAGCAAGCTTTGTCTGTTTCGGCATCGAGGGTATCGGCTTCAGAGTGGAAGCTGTTGTCGGGGCATCGGAAACAGGCTTCGTTGTTTTCGGAGCCGCTTTGTCTCTCGGAGTTGATGGTTTCGGAGTGTCTTTCGGATCCGGGACATTTTGTTTCGGTGCCGAGGGAGCAGGTGGTATCGGCACATGCGTTCTGCTCGGTATGGAGCTACCGGAAGGCTTCATTATTTTCTTCGTAGCCGGGCTCAATGGCGGGGCTTTCGAAGTTTTTTTTTGGTCTCGACTGGGCCCCGCAGGCAGAGTGTTGACCTTTGCCTTTAATTTTGGCGTTTAGGCTGGGGTAGGGGGAGTGGTACTCACATTGACCCGAAGGTATGGAGTCATCCGAGTCATCTGCCTCGGATACGATCTGGAGATCATCGGAATCTTCTTCTGGGACGCATGGACCTTCGAAGATATCCACCGGTTCCGGAGCTGATCTCTGCATATAGCGTCGACGGGCCCTCCGATCTCGAATGGTCTTTTTCGATCGAAAGGATGCACAGGCTGTGCAGCTGGATTCGTCGTGTTCTGGCAATAAGCACAGGTTACAAACCTCGTGATGGTCACTGTGTGGAAATTTTGCTCCACACTCGGGCATCTTTTGAATGGCGTCCTTTCCATGAGGTGTAGGCCTCACGGCGTGGGTAGGCCCAACAGCCCGCGTTGACGACCGGAATCGAGCTGATGAAGTCGAGTCGATGTTTATCGATATTGAAAGTTGTTTGGTGAAGTTTGAAGAAAATGTGTACGCGCTAAAGTACTTGAAAAGTAGATTTCGAACCGGAGCGGAAAAGTTTCATCCGAACCCAGTGGCGGAAAAAAACAATCTAAGGATGGAGTCGATGCCCATGCACACTATCGTCCAAGGGAGGAGTCACGTATCTCGTGACTACAAAGACTTCTTCAGAGACGACAACAACATGCAATCATCGAGCCCAACACCAGGTGGCGACCTAATGCACAGTGTGAGATCTGCAGCTCATATGCCTCGAACACTTTGTTTCTTGGTCTTTTGCGTGCAAGTTCTATGCCATATCCGTAACGTATTATGTTTAATATCCATTTGTCGGATGTAATCTTCTTCCACTCCTGGTTGAAGTTTCCTATTCTGCCTCCCACTGGTGTTACATGTTGGAGGGATTGTTTGTGCTTTGGGACATGCTTTTTACTATGTCTACTTGTTGTTGCGCCCTCTGAGATCTTGTTAAAGTGTACGCAAACTTTACAGTGCAGTCACTTGGAGGTGGGTTGCAGTCCCCCTCTTTGCTGTTGGCCTCTTACTCGAATGCGCCCTCGAAAGGATTGCCTTCTGTGTTGATATCGCAACCTTGTTGTTGTTGACCCTGTTGCTGGCCCTGGTTACATCCTTGGTAACCTTGTTGAAAAGTTTGGTGTGAGGCTACTGACTGGTGGTTACCCCTGCCTGCTGGTCTCGGTGATGGTGGCCCCCTACGCATTCCTCTGAATTGTAGTGCCCCCATGGACCTAGCAGTTTCATTTTCCTTCTTTAACTGGTATAATTTATCATCCACAGCTGTTCCGAATAGTTGTTCATCATTTAACAGGGTGTTTAAAATGTTGCTCTGTACCTCTGGTTTAAACCCTGAGATTCTTAGCCAAGCGTGTCTTCTCTCTGTCACCCCAATCATCATTTGCCTGCTTGATGTCTCAGCAGCATCCAGGGCGGAATTTGAACAGGTATTTGCCAAGTTTTTTCCTTCTTCCACCAAGTGGCTTGCCCTTCTCTGGAAGATGCTTCAGCAGCTCACCTACTTCCTCCCAGTGCTGGTATGCATGTCTATTGATAAATGCATTTGAACTTGCCATGCACCATTGAATTGTAGCGCTTCATTCCATCTTTCTTCCAGTGAGATCCATTCTCTTGCTCTTTGTCTGGTGGTGGTCCTACGTTAGTGGGTACATTAGCTCTTTCCCTGGCTGTGGAAGCTATCCGAGTCAGCAGGCACTGAAACCCTGATGTACATAGGGCCCTTGGAGGAGTGTTTGTACTTCTTCTCACCCCTTGATGTCACAGCCTTGCATGTAGCAGGTTCTATAAAAGCTTTCTTTCCCTGGTCCAGCACACTTGGTAGCAAGGGAATAAATTGACTCCTTTTCTATTTGGGCAGCAAGGTCTCTAGGAGAAAACAGGATTGTGGTTTTTCCTCCTCTAATTGCTCTCCATAAGCGTCTTCAGCCTTCTTTATCACCGGATTGTACATCCTAATGTCATCGGATGGTGAGGGCCTCAAAGGGTATGAGTCTACCCCCTTCTTCTGGTGAGTCTGCGTCAAGGTCTTGCCACTGCAGGCCTGGTCTCTCTGCGGTCGCCGAACCATGATAGGTTTGGTCCTCTTCTTCTCCCTTGGCTTCGAAGTAGTACTCTTCTTCTTACTCCTCTTCCTCAGCCGGTTCTGGTGTTGTAGGTATCTAGTTCTTTGATGTATTTTTCGGGTTGCGTCGAAGTTTTCGGTGGAAATTTGAATTTCGTCATTGTTTCGTTGAAATTTCTCTTGCATTGCAAGATACTTGCCATTTCAGCCTCGAGCCTCTTCTTTTTCTTTTCTAGCTCCAACACCTGTGCTTTGGCGTCGAGATCTTCAAGCCTTCTCTTGGCACTTGTCGACATCGAACCCCTTTTTCGACGTTGAGGAGTCTCGTGACTGGTCTTAGACAACTTTGTTTTATCGAGGGTTTTCGCTGTCTGGGAGTCCTTGTCAAAGGAACCAACGGACTGTTTGTCCTTGGACGCACTTGCAGTCATCGAATGTTGCGATGCTGAGGCTGTTTGAGGACTTAGAGTCACTCTTTCATGGGTTGGTTGACTGTCTAGGGGGTCGCTGTTTCCCTTACCTCCTTCTGAGTTTCCTTTTCCACGTAGACTACTTGGTCTCAAAGCAACGGTGGTGGTCCTTGACCATGCATGTTATAATTTGCTCTTCTCTGCCTCTCCCTCCCCCTAAAGTCTTCGGGGTGAACGGCAAGCACGCATTGCAATCTTCGCTGGTCAAGCAGTAGACAAAGGATACAGACCAGATGCTGATCCTTCTTTGCGTATTTGGGGAGGCAATTGCCACATAACTTTAATTGTGTCTTGTCCATTACAGCGCCCAGGGAGCCCCTTGTATGCACATTCTCCACAAGATGTCGAAATTTGTGTTTATCCTCCTCTCTGCGTCCTGCTTCACTGCCTCGAAGGACGGTGTGTCGATAAAGTCGTTTTCCTGCTTTTCCTGATATTTTTTGTGGATTCTTCTCGCCAAAGTTCTGGAGTTCCTTCTGTCTCGATCCAGACCCAACGGCAGAAAAAAGAATCTGAAGATGGCGACCAAAGGTGGGAGCTTCCTGAGGAAGCACTTCGACGTCTCAGAAGGGCACCAAATGGTGGTATGTCGACGCCCACCAGGCCACGAGAAAAAAATAAAAAATAAAAAATACTACAATTCCGGACCCAACCACTAGATGGCTAAATAATGCACAGTATAGTGAATCCAGAAAAGATTCACGCTGCAAAACTCCCAACCAGAGGACCAGATGTGCCGAGAGGAACCAATAATCAATGCACATACATACGGCTTGAGGTGCAGAGTAGAATGTGTATGCAGTTGAGCGCGTTTCGGTGTTGCCACACCTTTCAGGGAGTGTTACGAATATCTTGAAACACCTGTGCGGCCTGTGGTTTGCTTATGTAGTGGACACCTGTGTAATCCATTGTTGGGATTTATTCCAGATTGAGCTCCCCTCAAAGTATAACGGCATTTGCATAAAGAGTCCCATAATAGAGGAGAGTTTGTGAAAGAAGAAGGGGGCATGTACATTAGGCAAGCACATGTTTATGAATGGTACGCATTGGTCAACTAACCAGCTGGCAAGGAACACGTAGCGACCCTCATTGTCGTGGAAGCTGGTTGTAAGGCTAAATGGAAGGCTTTTTTGAATGAGTGTACACCCCCGCAAATATGTACTGCAACTGGAAAAATACCTATTGGAGTCCCATGTTTTTGCAATGCCAGGGAGTACTGCGGTGGAAGAGGAGTATCCTACAGGAAAGCTACCTTCGCCTTCATGTCTACTGAGGTAGGCCAACACTTGTTTGCCCTTACGGGGGTTATTTAAGCCCCAGGCGTTCCATGTTAAAAACAATATCTCAGCTATTTGTGCCCACCCACTCAATGTTTCAGTCATGGTGAGACGTGTATTCTGCATGGTAAATTGGACATCATCAGCATCCCCTTCCAGAAGGTTGTCATTAAATGAATAAAACAACCCCCATTTGAGCAATCTTCCCCTCCCCTCCCACACAGGGCACCAAACTGCCCAGTGAATCCCATATGAGCCAAACAAGCCAACATGAATCCCAAAAGACTTAGTGTGGTATACACCAAAGGGGGTGCACAACGCTACAGAAAATGGAGCCCATATGATGTGAGATACCTGAAGTATGATAAAATGTGGTTACAGGCAAGTATGAGATTAGTCCATCTGGAACAATGCCACCAGAATGAGCGAAAGGCACTGCCTAAAGGTGTTTGTTCTAAGCACAGCACTATGGACCAGTCAGAATTGGAAAGATCAGCCAGAGGGAAAGCGGTACTTGCTCTGTGAGGCTTGCAAATCTGGTGGCATGCCATCTGGAGTAGTCCAAGGGGATGGGGCTCTGCTGGAAGTGTTTCTTCCAGAAAGTTCTCGCCTCTGCCGATGATTTGAAAAAACTGGCCTTTCTTACTATATCTACCCGCAACCTGGCGAGGTACAGCATACCGTACCAGAGGCCTTTCTTACAAAGCATAGCCTTCACCTATTGATATTTGCGGCAAGGCTCCTACCGTGACAATGTGAAGTCTGGGTAAAAAGAGACAGTAGTCATCTGATACTGCAATGAGCCCCGCTTGCGAGTCAGTTGTAGTGCTGTGTCTGTCTCCAAGGTATAGTAAGCAGGTAACAATAGGTCTAGGTACAGGAGGTACTTCGGGTGGTGACTGGGGTCCCAAACTTCTAAATGTCTGCAGGGAGCTGCTCTACAAACTGTTCCGGGCATTTCATGTTCGTGGACTCCGCAATTCCCATGATGCATATGATATTCCTGTATTATCTTGCTTCGAGGTATTCTTTTTTTAACAACAACTGCTTTAAGGAGTCGCTCAGACTTTTTTCAACATTTTGTAAGGTGTGTAGCACCATCCTCCAAGCCTGATATACATTCTGCACAGCTGAGGCAGGTACCCTGGCGGTCAATCCCGTCTCCCATGCGATTGAGGCGGTTCGTCCACCTATCAAACATTGCATCAGTTGATCTGTGATGCTAGAGTCAGATCCCCTCTCCCCAGCATCCGACATGTAGATGGGAGGTCCAGGCAAGCAACGGGAGGGAGTCGGGGAACAGCACAAACAGTAGTCCCACTGCGGCCTAAAGAAGAAGACCACATGGTGCAGAGCAATCAGGCAGGAGACCAGGACACCTCAGCGTGGTAGTAGAGAAACTGCTCGCGCCACAATGAGAACAATAGTATGGCCGGCATCCTGAAATTACGCCGTGCCCGAAGCCCCCACCATAGCATAAGCGAAGTCAAGTGAGGCCAGTGCAGCAAGGCAGATAGCACGGATGCAGGAAGAGTGCGGCAGGCCACAGGGTGCCAGACCCAACAGTGGCTTCCGGGAACACAGTAGTGTTGACCACGCAGTGATGTGAGAGCAGTCACAAGGGGAGGAGAGCCGTTCCCTGTAGGTAGGAACCACTCAACTAACATTACGCCACACCCCGACCACAGCCACAGAGCACACCAAGCCAACGAAACCTCTGAAGTGCTGACATGAACATGTGCAGCCAGCGGTCACCACTTCTCCCGCTCCTTACCGGTAGGCTGAGCCATCACCCAGTGCATGCAGAGGTACCAATGCCTCAGAGTTAGGCTGCTTGAGCAGCGCAGCATTGCAGTTCTTTTCCTGCCATCACCCGGTGGCCCGGGAACCTCCGAGCAGGAGTGGTCACAGTAGGCATTGGCCTGCACCTGGCCACAGCAGTCCACGCCCATAGCCCAAGACATGCAGAGGGCATCCAACATTGCTGGTAGCGAGCAGGGGGACCAGCAGGGCTCATAAGCCGATCCTCAAGTTCACCCCTGTGCACGTGGGGTCTCGAGGGTGGGCAAGACAATCCCGCTCACTCAATCTTGCAGTCTCCAGTCATCGCAGCATAGCCCGAGCAGCGAGATATTAAGCCGCTTGATGCGGGCGACGGCTTACCTCAGGGCCGATGGAAGGGGATTACATTTTGGGGCCTGTATACACAGATTTAAGGGCTATTGAGGCTAGAGCTTCACAGCCGAGAAGCCATCTTAGTTGCCAGTGGTGCCACGCCCCCCACTACTACTCCCTTAACAGTGACCACAGTATGACCACTGTTATGTCTTTTAGAGTGCTTTGATGCCCTACAATTATTGGTTCTAGAGCATATGAAAATAGGAGGCGCAGTCTACTACCAAGCTCAAATGGTATCATCCATGCACAGGACATATTTTCATTCTGGTAAAACTTTTATAATTCTAGAAATTAATGTCCGTGTAAGATCGAGCTCAATGCATTTCTATAAAAATTTTGCATTCAAACTTCACTGCCCCTTGTACACCATGTGTTCATACATTTCACCGGATGAAATCAAAACAATGTTATGGGAGAAATGTGGACCAACAAACCTACCCTAGACAGGCTTGGCTGCAGTCAAAATGTATAGAAGAAAACCCTTTGCAGTTCTAAAGTTCTGGAACTTCTGCATATGATCTCATTACAACATTGCTGTCCCTTTGCACATTTTTCAATTGTTGCTCGACTAATTAAACATATTACTGCAAACTCATACTTGCTGCACTTGAAGGAAACTGCTGGACCAATGTTGCATTTCCAAACAAGCTGATTTGTTTACATCACAAATGTATTTATTCATCTAAACATTACCCTATATTCCTTGGTATTTTCGGGATGCTCGTCTAGCTCTCGATCCAGCTGAGTTAGGGCTTTACTGATTTCCTCCAAATCAACCTGCAGCTTTTTGTACTCCTGAAGGTCAGCATCAAATTCACGCTTATATTCTTGCCTTTGCGGGTCCGAAGCAATGGGTGGGTATAGACTGCAAAAGAAAAGGAATACAAAAATCCAAATATTAAATAAAGCCATACTAGATCAGCACATTTAACGGGCACTAAAAAGTTACAGACCACTTAAAAAACAAAAGTGACTTTTTTCTTCTAACAAATACAAGTTCGAGATAAAGTGCTATACGGCTGCACAGCAATTACAGACAAGCGACGCATTAGTTAAGCAAATGTTTGCTAAAGATATCCCGTTTTTTTTATCTTTCCATGCAGTGTGACCTCGTCGTACCTCTAATCAAATATAATCACTCTTAAGCTGCAGTTCAAATCTATTCCCTTCTTTCACTCTACATTCTCATGCATAAAAGAAACGTAAGGCTTTCCGGTAGAAAATTCAGGTACTTTGGATTGGGCACGGAAGTTTAGTTTGGAGTGATAAAGTGGGGGCGCAGGCCCTTCAAAGAATCTGTATAAACAGATTTTCAAGGCTCATCTCACACAATACTTCTGATAATAACTTCCTTTTTAAAGTAGACAAACGCTCGTCTCCCCAACATATAATGCTGTGAAATAATTACAGGCATTTGCAGCAGCAAGAGGCAGCACTGTTCTGTAAGCCCGACCCCAGTAAGTACTGTGTGGTTATCATGCCCCACCAGTCAGCGAAACCGGATATTTAACCCCCGTAAAGGTCCACTACAACTGGCAGTATAGTGTAGTCATCAACTCCTTTACCACCACACATAGTAATGAGTAAATGTAATGGGACTGGGGTGAGGAAATAAATGCTTCCTCAGGTACCCCAATCTGATTGATGCTTGATCGAACCTGGTGCACACACTCAACACAGGTTCTTGAGGTCGGGTGCCCTAGACAAACTTCAATGATGGAACAAAACTAGACTTTAGGCTGATTGATTCTTGGCGGGGGGAAGCTTTTGTTTCATATAAAGTAACATGATGGCAAACTCAAACGACCAACAAGCCCCCAGAATAGGCCATCTAATGGAGGTGTAGAATTGGTAAAATTATGGACTCACGCCAAGTAACAGGGGCATTGCCTCACCTTTCATTCATTCCAGTGGCTTCAAATTTAAGTAATAGCTCGGAGTTAGCAGGTGATTTAACAGGCACACCACCACCTGTGTGAAATACAATTTCCTCTAATGACATGCTTGCAAGAGGATGATGTGCTGTTTTCCGACCACAGACATCAATTCTTGCCGAGTGGGGACAGAATCCCCGACACTGCATGGGGTGCCGACGAGGTCCACATTGAAAGATCCTACACTCGCACACCACTGTCACCACTGCATTAGTCCAGGTCACAGATGGGGACTTCCGACTCCAATCCCCCCCATAAACAGTAAAAAATCATTGGCAAAGTCTATGGGCGAGCATTTGTCTTTGCCAATTAAATGTGGGGTGAACAAAGGGAGGGCAGGTAGTAGTTAAAGGACTGAAAACAATAAGGAAAACAAGCATTGGAAATGCAATGGGTCTCGAATTAGAAAAGTTGGAGCTATTGGTCTTGTAAATGACACATTTTTGATTTATGTTTTGTTTTTGAAAATAGCGAAATTAATAGCTTTGTCATTTACAATGCCAATAGTTATAACTTTCGCAAATGTGATACCTATACCATTTGTAATGCAATATGTGTTGTATTTACGTGACTTACATGTATTGATATTACAAATGAAAATGGCTTTTAATTTTTTTTTAATAATTAATACTTAAATAAAAGGTATTGTAATTTATAATGGTAATAGCTTACATTTTTGTAAATAACTTTTGTGAAGATTATGTTCAGTGTATTTTATTGTGACGAAAATCCAAGAACAGAAGTGAAATATTAACATATTTGTTACATTTGCAATAAAGCTTGAAACATTGAGAGAACATATTTGAACCAGTTTTTGTTGAATGGTTGCACAGATTGATGCTCTGGTGGCGCTGAGTGATGTTGTGATGGCGAACGAGTGATGCTGTGGCGTTTGGTGATGCTGTGGTAGAGCATAGTGATGTTGTGGTGCCCCTGAGTGATGCTGTGGTGGTGAGTGATGCTGTATGCTATGCTATGTTTTGTTTTGATATCCTATGTTTTGTTTTGCTATGCTACGTTTTGCTATCCTATGCTTTGATTTTATATGCTATGCTATGCTGTGTTTTGTTATGCTATGCTATGTAATGCTATGATGCTATGTTTTGTTATGATAAGCTATGTTTTGTTGTGTTTTATTATGCTATGCTTTGTTTTGCTATGCTATGCTTTGGTATGCTATGCTATGTTTTGTTGTGTTTGGTATGCTTTGCTATGTTTTGCTATGCTATTATATGTTTTGTTTTGCTATGCTGTTTTGTTGTGTTTTGTAAAGCTATGCTATGTTTTGTTGTGTTTTGCTATGTTTTGTTATGCTATGTATTTTTTAATGCTATGTTTTGTTATGTTATGCTGCTTTGTTATACTATGCTATGTTTTGTTTTGCTATCCTATGCTTTGTTTTGCTATGCTACGTTTTGCTATCCTATGCTTTGATTTTTTATGCTATGCTGTGTTTTGTTATGCTATGCTATGTTTTGTTATGATAAGCTATGTTTTGTTGTGTTTGGTATACTTTGCTATGTTTTGCTATGCTATGTTTTGGTATGCTATGCTATGTTTTGTTGTGTTTGGTATGCTTTGCTATGTTTTGCTATGCTATTATATGTTTTGTTTTGCTATGCTGTTTTGTTGTGTTTTGTAAAGCTATGCTATGTTTTGTTGTGTTTTGCTATGTTTTGTTATGCTATGTATTTTTTAATGCTATGTTTTGTTATGTTATGCTGCTTTGTTATACTATGCTATGTTTTGTTTTGCTATCCTATGCTTTGTTTTGCTATGCTACGTTTTGCTATCCTATGCTTTGATTTTTTATGCTATGCTGTGTTTTGTTATGCTATGCTATGTTGTGCTATGATGCTATGTTTTGTTATGATAAGCTATGTTTTGTTGTGTTTGGTATGCTTTGCTATGTTTTGCTATGCTATTATATGTTTTGTTTTGCTATGCTGTTTTGTTGTGTTTTGTAAAGCTATGCTATGTTTTGTTGTGTTTTGCTATGTTTTCTTATGCTATGCTTTGTTTTGCTATGCTTTGTTATATTATGTTATGCTTTGTTATGCTATGTTTTGTTATGCTATGCTATGTTTTGTTGTGTTTAGTTATGCTATGGTATGCTTTGTTGTGTTTTGCTATGCTGTTTTGTTTTGTTATGCTACGTTTTGTTTTGCTATCCTATGCTGTTTTGTTATGCTTTTGCTATGTTTTGCTATCCTATGCTTTTTTTTGTTATGCTATGCTGTGCTGTGCTGTGTTTTGTTATGCTATGTATTGTTATGCTATGCTGGTGAAGGTGTGAGGGTGTGTGTGAGGGTGAGTGAGTGAGGGTGAGAGTGTGTGAGGGTGAGGGGGTGTGAGGGGGTGAGGGTGAGGGTGTGTGAGTGTGAGGGTGTGTGAGGGTGAGGTGGTGTGAGGGTGAGGTGGTGTGAGGGTGAGGTGGTGTGAGGGTGAGGGGGTGTGAGGGTGAGGGGGTGTGAGGGTGAGGGTGTGTGAGGGTGAGGGTGTGTGAGGGTGAGGGTGTGTGAGGGTGAGGGTGTGTGAGGGTGAGGGGGTGTGAGGGTGAGGGGGTGTGAGGGTGAGGGGGTGTGAGGGTGAGGGGGTGTGAGGGTGAGTGAGGGTTGTGAGGGTGAGTGAGGGGGGAGGGTGAGTGAGGGGGGAGGGTGAGTGAGGGGGGAGGGTGAGTGAGGGGGGAGGGTGAGTGAGGGGGGAGGGGAGGGGAGAGAAAGAAAACAGAACTATTTCTCCGGAACCAAATCATTTTTACGAGACCAGACATAAGTAGCAAACATTTCGAAGCCCTCCCGCTCGTAGTTTGAATCATGAAATGAACATAGGGGCCAAAGTGAAAAGATAGAACAATAACACGTCCGTACTTGTGATTGAAGTTAAGGGACATGGACCCACGCTTCCCCCATTTAAACCCAAGGAACTGACGTTTTCAAAGATGGAACAACACGTCCTTGGACCCCCACTAACAAAAGGAAGATATAAATGCGGCACGAATAAACAGGCCAGCGAAGTTCCCATACCTTAACAACATCGCGATATCATCAAAAAGCCGATCCATCGCCGAGCAGTGATGCGTGGAAAACAGCAAACCCGGAAATACCTGGCGTGTATTAGAGCTGTTTTTTTTATTAATATTATATATATACTTCCCGCGTTCGGCCCTGATCCAATCAGGGAGCAGGGCAGGATAGAGACTGCGGTAGGGAGAATCAAAATCCGAAATGGCACTAGGAGTCATCAGACCGGGTGCCTGATATCTCCGACAACTGGCGGCTCGGGCATTCAGACCCCTCCTGCCCCAGTTGTCAGCATTTGTCACATTTGTGCACTTTGCTGAGGATGAAAGTGTGCTGGTATCAAGTGACCCACAGTTTATACAGAGAGCAGTTGAAGAGGGACATTTATCTACTGAGCTAATTTTCGGACATATTGTGGGATCTACAGGTTTACACACACATCAGTATGTTCATTAACTGAAGAAGTTACTGTTTTGATAATGGCCAATAATATGAAGGTTTGGATACAGGTCTCCCCAGTCAGCGTGTCGACCATTGAGCTATTTCAGAGCGAGTATAGCGGCTGTGCTGAGACACTAATGGAAATTGATACAATGATTGTTCCCGAATGAGTTATTAACAAAAATATTGTCACCATTAAGTAATTATTAGTATGAATTTTGCGGGAACGTCAATGAGATAAACGCGGAGAAAGCAAGGTGAAAGCAGCGGCAAAAATCAAGGAGAAGGCACTCAAATAATGAGAAAAAGCGAGGAGACACGGCCGGCCAGCCGTGAAACTGAAAGCACGGCCGGCCGGCCGGCCGTGAAAAAGCCTTTGATGCAGCAGGGGGTAATTAGGGGAGGAGAATGGCTGGGCTGAGGCAGAGCGCCAAGCCTTTGATGCAGCAGGGGGCGGAGCGGGAAGAGCTGCTGGCGGCACTAAGCTGACGATTTGATGCTGTGCACGCGCATTTTAACTAATTGCGCTTGCGCATTGAGTTAAAAGTGCACATGCACTTCATCAAATCGCCAGTGAATCGCCAGTGTAGGTAAGCTCTGTTTAAGCCCCCATAGTCTCGCTCTGCTCAATGCGCATGCGCATTGACAGGCGAGACCTAAAAAGGCAATGAAGCTGCAAACGCAGGCTGGGTCAGTGCTTTCCATTGTCCCTTATGGCAGTTGGTGTGCGAGAGGACTTAGCAACGCAGAGAGAGGGGGCGGGCTTGGGGGCGACTACGCAATACCGAGAGTGAGGGGCGGGGGGCTAAACAACGCAGAGAGAGAGGGGCGAGAGGGTGGGGGAATAGGCGACGCCGAGAGTGAGGGGTGGGCGAATAAGCAAAGCTGAGAGGGGGAGCTGGAGTGGAACTAAGCAACGCCGAGAGAGAGGGTCGGGCGTGCGGGCGATTCAGCAACGCCGAGAGAGGGGGGCAGGTGGGGGAAGGGGCAGGCGGGGGAATAGGCAACGCCGAGAGTGAGGGGCAGGTGGGGGAAGGGGCAGGCGGGGGAATAGGCAACGCCAAGAGTGAGGGGCAGGCGGGGGAATAGGCAACGCCGAGAGTGAGGGGCAGGCGGGGGAAGGGGCATTGCTGAGAGTGAGGGGCAGGCGGGGGAAGGGGCAACGCCGAGAGTGAGGGGCAGGCGGGGGAAGGGGCAACGCCGAGAGTGAGGGGCAGGCGGGGGAAGGGGCAACACCGAGAGTGAGGGGCAGGCGGGGGAAGGGGCAACGCCGAGAGTGAGGGGCAGGCGGGGGAAGGGGCAACGCCGAGAGTGAGGGGCAGGCGGGGGAAGGGGCAGGCGGGGGAATAGGGACAGGCGGGGGAATAGGCAACGCCGAGAGTGAGGGGCAGGCGGGGGAATAGGCAACACCGAGAGTGAGGGGCAGGCGGGGGAATAGGCAACGCCGAGAGTGAGGGGCAGGCGGGGGAAGGGGCAGGTGGGGGAATAGGCAACGCCGAGAGTGAGGGGCAGGCAGGGGAATAGGCAACGCCGAGAGTGAGGGGCAGGCGGGGGAAGGGGCAGGCGGGGGAATAGGCAATGCCAAAAGCGAGGGGCAGGCGGGGGAATAGACAACGCCAAGAGTGAGGGGCAGGCGGGGGAATAGGCAACGCCAAGAGTGAAGGGCAGGCGGGGGAATAGGCAACGCCAAGAGTGAAGGGCAGGCGGGGTAAATAGGCAACGCCGAGAGTGAGGGGCAGGCGGGGGAATAGGCAACGCCGAGAGTGAGGGGCAGGTCTGGGAATAGGCAACGCCGAGAGTGAGGGGCAGGCGGGGGAAGGGGCAGGCGGGGGAATAGGCAACGCAGAGAGTGAGGGGCAGGCATGTGAAGGGGCAGGCGGGGGAATAGGCAACGCCGAGAGTGAGGGGCAGGCGGGGGGAAGGTGCAGGCGGGGGAATAGGCAACGCCGAGAGTGAGGGGCAGGCGGGGGAATAGGCAACGCCGAGAGTGAGGGGCAGGCGGGGGAATAGGCAACGCCGAGAGTGAGGGGCAAGCAGGAGGGGATAGGCAACGCAGAAAGCGAGGAGGGGTGGGCAGGAGGGGTATAGGCACACAGAGGGGGAGGGAACGGCAGGTGGTCGATAGGTAACGCATTAAGAGGGGTGGGTGGGGAATAGGCAACGCAGAGAGATGGGCGGGAGATTAATATGCAACGCAGAGAGATGGGCGGGAGATTAATAGGCAATGCAGAGAGATGGGCGGGAGATTAATAGGCAATGCAGAGAGATGGGCGGGTGGGTGGGGAATAGGCAATGCAGAGAGATGGGCGGGTGGGTGGGGAATAGGCAATGCAGAGAGATGGGCGGGTGGGTGGGGAATAGGCAACGCAGATATGGGTGGGGAATAGGCAACGCAGATATGGGCGGGTGGGGGATAGGCAACGCAGAGCCGGGCTGTTGGGGAATAAGCAACGCAGAGCTGGGCAGGCGGGTGGGGAATAGGCAACGCAGAGCCGGGCGGGTGGGGAATAGGCAACGCAGAGCCGGGCGGGCGGGTGGGGAATAGGCAACGCAGAGATGGGCGGGTGGGGAACAGGCAACGCAGAGATGGGCGGGCAGGTGGGGAATAGGCAACGCAGAGGCAGGCGGGTGGGTGGGGAATAGGCAACGCAGAGGCAGGCGGGTGGGGAATAGGCAACGCAGAGCCGGGCGGGTGGGTGGGGAATAGGTAACGCAGAGCCGGGTGGGTGGGGAACAGGCAACGCAGAGCCGGGTGGGTGGGTGGGGAACAGGCAACGCAGAGCCGGGTGGGGGAACAGGCAACACCGAACCGGGCGGGTGGGTGGGGAATATGTTGTATTTCATATGTTTATATTGTGTGTATCACTTTAAGTAGACTCTGCCATTAGTTGTTTTACACATCTTGTACTGCGATCTGTTGCTATGGATTACTTGTTCTACATTCCATACTGTATTTCTACTGGACCTGTACTGCTGAGCAGATGCTGTACTGTGTTCCTCTACTGCAATAAATCTTCTTTCTACAATTTACTGGACTGGATTACTACAAAATTGGCGACGATTTTATTGGTTTGCTACATTTGGGAACACAAGAGCAACCAAAGGATTTTAACCTGCGCTGCATGATTTCTTCAACTGTTCTGGACTTTCATGTGAGATATATAAAAAAAAAAATTTGTATTTCTTTGGCTTTCTAAACGCTTGGATATACTATTTTATTTTTGTTTTCCTTCGTTTTAATTATTACTACGAACGATTTGTCCTGTACCTGTTGATTTTCGTCCCCTCAACTCGAAGAAACGCTTCTCTACATCGAAGAAAGGCTTCTCTACATCATACAAATACTCCCGTTTTTTTTTCGCTTTTCTTATTCCATATTTTTCTGAGTTTCTACCAATTTTTCATTATTTGGCCTATAATCTTAAAGGTGCTTACTTTTAAAAACTTTGCCTCGCTCCCACAACTGTTCTTGTCCGCGTTCTTCGAGTGGCTGCACGTCATTGAATTCCTGTCACGCGTCTTGACTAACGCGCTCCTCCTCAATTCTATCTCTCTCCACTAAACTCGATGGTTGCACGTGTGCGCTTCACGTCATCGCGCACACGTCGACGCCATCTTTGTTTACCTGTAACTTAGCAACGAAGCTAAGCAACGAAACTCCGTGGAGATTTCATCGCGTTTCTAACACGCAGGAGGCAATTACAGTCTTTAATATATCGTTATGAACACGGAAAAACCTATTTTCATCAAAGTTTTCTAAAACATTGATCCAAGACGTTTCTTCTACAGGTTTGACTCGTATTTATTTACAATTTTGCTTCCATATTATTTATTTATATTTATGTACATTTCATTCATTATTTTCATTAATCATTAACATTTGTATCAAACATGCAATTTGATCCTCCTCCTAAGTTCCTACAAAACAAAGGAGAACCTCCCATTCCATGGATTCGCTGGAAAGAAGAATTCTTAAAATTTTTAAAAGCTATAGAAGGGGAGAGATTCTCACAAGAAAGAAAAAAAAATATTTTATTACATTCATTGGGCTCTGAAGGTCAGGTTGTGTTCAGAACACTTCCTTTACATGATGGTGGAGGAGACAGAAATGTTTTTGATGATGCAATGACTCGTCTTGAAGTTAGATTTAAACCTACTTTTAGTGTGGCTTTGAATCGTTATAAGTTTTATACTAGAGCTCAAGAGGAATCTGAAACTTTTGATGATTTTTTAACAGCCTTACGTTATTTATACACTAATTGCAACTTTGGCCCTATTTCCGATGAAATGATCAGAGATCAGATAATAGTTCATACCAAAAGCAAGAAAATCCAAGAAAAACTATGGATTATGGGAGATCCGGATTTAAAAGATGTTATTGTTGCAGCGAAAGCTATTGAACAATCGGATAAATGGATAAAATGTCTGGATAAGAAAGACAAAGACAATTCCTCCGAAGTATGTGCTGTAAAATCTGACTTATCTTCTGCTTCGTCTTCCAACAATGCACAACGTACCAACAATTCTTTTCAACGCTCTTACAAAAAGAATGACAAATTTTTCCATTGCTTTAGATGTGGTAGTACTAACCATGCTGCTTCTTTTCCCAAATGTCCTGCTATCGGGAAAGAATGTAACAAGTGTGGTAGACAAGGACATTTCAGCAATGTATGTAAGACTACCTCAGCGAACAATACTGTTTCTGGAAATATTAATAGGAATAGAGTTTCTTTTGTTACTGACTCTGTGCAAGAATTTGACGTTCCTGACAAAGATAATGAGAACAATTGTGAGAGAGGCATTGTTGTTTCCATTGTTGATGCCAATGAACAAGAGTTGATTCACCTTAAACAACCTGAGTGCATAGTACATGTCTTAGGAGTTGATCTTAAATTAATGGCTGATTCAGGATCACCTTGGACCATTATCACTAAACAGTATTTCACTGAAATGTTTGAAGGTATTCTCACTCTTAAAGACCTTAAAGTTTCTGACATAATTGCCAAGACTTTTGATGAGTCGGTCATCCCAATGGAAGGATATTTGGGAGTAGACATGCATTTTAGAACTCGAATGAGGTTTGTTAAATTGTATATTGCTACAAAAGGAGTGAATGTACTTATTCCCTAAGGTTTTTTCAAAGAATTTAGGTAAACTGCATAATTTTCAACACTTGATTAGACTCAAAAAAGGAACTATTCCAGTTACGCAAAAGTTAAGAAATGTTCCTATAAATGTCAGAGATGATCTTAAAGCACTATTGAAAAACTTGATTGATGACGACATTATTGAAGAAGTTGAGTCTTCTGAATGGGTTTCGCCCATTGTTTTAGCCCGAAAATCCGATCAAAGTCTCAGGTTATGTGTAGATTTGAGAGCCCTCAACTCCAATATCGTAGTAGACTGCCATCCCCTACCTACTATAAATGAGGTGGTATGTATGTTAGAGGGAGCGAAAGTTTTTTCCACATTTAATTTGCGTTCAGCATATCACCAGATTGTGTTAGCAGATGAATCCAAACAGTTGACAGCTTTTCTCACTCCTGAGGGTTTATTTCAGTATAAAAGAATGCCCTTTGGGTTAGCCTCTGCGGCATCAGTTTTCCAACGGACTATGCATCACATCTTCAAAGATCTGTACAAGTTTGTGAGATGCTTTCAGGATGACATCCTAGTGTTTTCTCCGGATAATGTATCTCACAAGGAACATATCGTGGATGTTTGCAAGAGACTGGAGATGCATGGTCTCACTTTAAAGAATAACAAATGCAAAATGTTTTGTGAATCTGTGGAGTATCTTGGACACACCCTTTCTGGTAATGGTGTTGTTCCCAAGAAATGTTTAGTTGAAGCTATAGTTAAAGCACCTTGTCCTGACAATAAGGAGAAATTGCTCTCTTTTAATGGCTTGTGTGAATACTATAGCAAGTTTATTAAAGGGTTTGCAACTAAAATGGAACCTTTGAGAGAATTGACGAGACAGAAAGTAGAGTTTTACTGGGGTGAGAAACAGGAGTCTGCCTTTCAAACTATTAAACATGAGATTGCCAATGCTCCTACTTTGAAACCTTTCTGCATAAATAAGCTTTGTGTGGTTACTGTGGATGCCAGTGAATATGGGCTAGGAGGAGTTTTGTCACAAAAGTGTGGGAATGATGAGTGGTGTGTAGCGTTTGCTTCCCGGACATTGACTGAAACAGAAAGGAAATATTCTGTCATAGAGAAAGAGTTGTTGGGATGTGTCTGGGGAATAGAACATTACCGGAATTTTTTATGGGGTAGTCGCTTTCTGTTGAAAACGGACCAAAAACCGCTGGTCTCCATACTTTCTCCTGGTGGTGGTCGGAACGCCACAGCACGGATTGCCAGATTAATGTCTCGTTTGCAAGAGTATAATTTTGACGTTGAGTATTTTCCTGGAAGGAGCAATGTTACAGCAGACTGTCTTTCAAGGCTCCCTTTAAACTTGTTGGAGATAATAAGGAAGAAGAGGATGTTGATTTTGTTGCTTCTTTAAAAGATTTTGTGGGAGATGAATTTTCTGCCATTTCAGAATCTTTTTGGGAAAATGCTGTTACACGTGACAAGAATTGGAACATTCTTAAGGATTATATCCTCAAGGGTTGGCCTAGTAGCAATATGGTACCTCCAGAGTTGAAATCTTTTCATCAAGTTCTCAGTGAATTGGAAATTGATAGTAATCTAATTTTTAAAAGTGGTAAGTGTGTACCTCCTGAGGATATGCAAGAAGAAATTATCAGGCTTGCACATGAGTGTCATTTGGGGATGTCTTCTATGAAGAGATTAGTGAGAACTAGTTTTTGGTGGCCAGGAATGGATAAAATGATTGACAGAGTGGTTCGTGATTGTTCTATATGTGTTAATAGTGATACAATGTTGAAAACCTATCCTGCTCCTCTCATACCCATTTCTTGGCCTGAGAATCCTTGGAGGAAGTTAGCATTTGATATTTCTGGTCCTTTCAATTGCTTACCTCAAGATGCCCGTTTTGCTTTAGTGTTGATAGACTACCTTTCAAAATGACCTGAAGTTAGATTTGTTTCTTCTGCTTCTTCGCAGGTCATTGTGGAATTTCTTAGAGAGGTATTTGCAAGAGAAGGTAGTCCAGAGGTTCTAATTACTGATAATGGGGTACAATTAATATCCACTGAAGTAGAGGATTATCTTAGCTCTTGTGGGATCAAACACATTACAACACCTCTTTACGAACCACAAGGCAATGGACAGGTAGAAAGGTTTAATCGCGTCCTGAAGGATTCAGTTGAATGGGCAAGAAAGACTCCCAATGTGTGGAAAAAAGTCATTAGAGAAAGGTTATGGTTGTACAGAATAACTCCTCACTCAGTTACTGAACTTAGTCCCTTTCGTTTATTGAGAGGGAGGGAACCAGTATCAAAATTGTGTCCGTGGTGGATGAAAGAGAAGTTTAGTTCTTCTGTTGTTTCTACTCCCATTGACATTCGAAGTACTTCTCTGAGGGTCAAACATCACCAGGAGAAGATGAAAGAATACCATGATTCTAAGCACAAAGTGAGAATTCCTGATTTTACAGTGGGAGATTTAGTCAGGATACGTAAACCTGGGTTTTTGATTAAGGGTGCTTCAAAATTTGGTCCTGTTCGAAAAGTGGTCAAAGTTAACATCAACAGCATTGTAACTAATGATGGCAAGGTCTGGAATGTTAGACGGGTTGTTAAGTGTCCTAATTTTTCCACTCTTGGTCTTGACAATGTTGAGCTGCCTATAAAGAATGATTCTGTTTCTTCAAGAGTTAAAACTAATAAGAGAATTGTCAATGTGCCTCTTCGATTTAAAGATTGATTTTTCTACTATTTACCTTTTGCAATTTTAATTTGTTCTCTTATTGTTTTCTTTGTTTTCTTCTTTCTAATTTCTTCATTTCTGTTTCTTTTCTCTTTCTTTATGCTTCCATCTTCTTTCTTTCTTTTCTTTTCTTTTTAGGGATAAGATGTGTTGTATTTCATATGTTTATATTGTGTGTATCACTTTAAGTAGACTCTGCCATTAGTTGTTTTACAAATCTTGTACTGCGATCTGTTGCTATGGATTACTTGTTCTACATTCCATACTGTATTTCTACTGGACCTGTCCTGCTGAGCAGATGCTGTACTGTGTTCCTCTACTGCAATAAATCTTCTTTCTACAATTTACTGGACTGGATTACTACAGAATAGGCAACGCAGAAATGAGTGGGGAATAGGCAGGGCAGAGATGGGTGGGTGGGGAATAGGCAACGCAGAGATGGGCGGGTGGGTGGGGAATAGGCCACGCAGAGATGGGCGGGTGGGGAATAGGCCACGCAGAGATGGGCGGGTGGGTGGGGAATAGGCAACACAGGGCAATGGGTGGGTGGGGAATAGGTAACACAGGGCTATGGGCGGGTGGGGCATAGGCAACGCAGAGCGATGAATAGGCAACGCAGAGCGATGAATAGGCAACGCAGAGCGATGAATAGGCAACGCAGAGCGATGAATAGGCAACGCAGAGCGATGAATAGGCAACGCAGAGCGATGAATAGGCAACGCAGAGCGATGAATAGGCAACGCAGAGCGATGAATAGGCAACGCAGAGCGATGAATAGGCAACGCAGAGCGATGAGCGGGTGGCTGAGGAATAGGCAGAGCGATGTGCGGGTGGCTGGGGAATAGGCAACGCAAGAGTGATGGGCGGGTGGGTGGGGAATAGGCAACGCAGAGTGACTCGCGGGAGGGTGGGGAATAGGCAACGCGGAGTGATGGGCGGGTGGGTGGTGAATAGGCAACGCAGAGAGATGAATATGCAACGCAGACAGTGGGGCTGGGATGGACTACGCAACACAGACGGGGGATGGAAAGGGAATAAGCAATACTGACAAGGATGGCATGTGAAGAAGAAAGGAAAGAAAAAACAGAACCTCAATCACAGCGCCAGCAGCAGAAGGACCCTAATCCAGATGAAGCAACCTGTTCTTAGTCCAAGCTCCAGCTGAAAGTAGTGGAAGTGAAGCAGGCTCATGCTGCTCAATAAGAAGGCAGCAAGTGAAAGTGAAAATGAAGGCCACGAGTGGTAAGTAATGGGCGGACTCCAAGCCCCTTGTAGAATACAATCTCTTTCACAAGTGAGAGCAAATGCAGGCAAGACCTTAAAATCCCAACATCTAAATCAAACCTAGATGGGAGAGGGGGAGCTTGGTCCAACCAAAAGTTAAGTATTTCACTGTAATCGCCAAGTGCCAAACTTTCATATAGTCTAGACCAGGGCTCTCCACCTTTTCTGCAATAGGAGCTACATATGTTCAAAGAAAATCACCACAAACTAATAATATCAGCGGTGTAATAATGACCCCGTCAGACAAGATTACATTTGTGGCAACCCCATGCAAGATTACCAGAGGTGATCGCTTAGTGCATCAGGAAGCGTTGCCAGCAGTAAGGTAAAAAGGATTTTTAAATTTGAAACGCCTTTACGTGAGCAATAAACAATAGGTCACAGCTGCAGTGTCTCTGGCACGAAGGTAGTATTAGTAAAATGGTACCATTAATCAGTCAAATATCAGCTTTAAATATATTTTGGAAATGACCACCAACCCTCCGCTTAGGAGTTCAGAAAATACACACATTTACATCTCAAATACACGCTTTTCCCTTTTGGAATACATATATTAAATACCTAACAAAAATCCTCCAATTTAGTAGACTGGCTGCAGAAGTGAGAGCGACCTAAAAGTAGCAGGAGATTATCCAGTATCCCGGCGCTGCTTATTGCAGAAGCCCGGTCTAGACGCCTTCCCTAAGAGAAGTTGGAAAAAACTGTCCCATGGTGTACATCAAGCAAAATAGTAAAAGTACTCCTAGTTCACATCCCAAATTACTTCAGATGGAGAATCATGCTTTTAAGTTGTCAACATGCTAACATATACCTCTCTGAAATCCAGTTTGTACACATCTGTCTGGAGGTTTGGCATCCAGCAATGGGCACAACCATGTCAAAGCCTTAATACTGATCTGCATATGAGAAACCTCTTTCTTCTCGTTATACCTTCCATTCATCCTTAAGCAATTTGAACATCCTGCTCTCTCCAAGGCATCATTAAACGGTTTAGCTAAATACCATGAACTCAAGATCCCGCTCTTGTTTGGTAAATTTAGTACTGCTCACAAGGTTGTGTTCCAGAGTACACTTGGCTACATCAAACCTAATCCTAAAAGAGTTGCAGGATTACACCCAATTTGTTAAAAATACATTTTCAAACCAGTCTATGTATTTTCTGCTATAAAGGCAAATTTCCCCTATAAGCTCCTCTATAGTGTAGAAGAGGAAAGCTCCTAGTAGGCTTCTTTTTCTTCTTGTGGCACTGAAACTTACCCGAACTGCTCAATGAATTGGAGTGGGACGACTTTGCGACCACTCCCAAGATCTTCCTCTCAACCAGGACCTCGAACATTGCGGAGTTGCATGTCGAGACGAGAGGAGCTTAAGGGATCACTCTCTCAGGCCTTCGGGTGCATTGCCCAGCAGTCAGAGCAGGCCTTTGGGTCATGGTTCAACTCAAGGCACCACAGGCAAACAAGGTGCGGGTCAGTCACAGACATCTGTCAGTGACAGACACCGCAAGGCTTGAAGCCAGCCTTCTTTTAAAGAATCCCTGCCACATCAGGGGGTACGATCTCAAAAAAGACTGACAAAACATTAAAAAAAAAAAAGCTTGGTGAAAAAGTGACTAAGGGGTAGCTCTTTCAGAATATGCGCTGGATGGAGCAGACAGAAAAGAACCAACATCATCGCACCTAGATGATGCCTATATAGGCACCGGATGGCATTTCTGTCACGGACATTGCTAACAAAGTCACATGGAGCCGAACGATACCACCTACCGGGTAATGCTCACAAAGATTTCTGGATCCAGTGGGACGCCTGGGGGTAATTCTACGGTGAAGAATCTGCAGTTATAAGTCTCTATCAGATTCTCAATTTTCCATTCATGCAACAAATGAATATATTTCATAGGTTCTATTATCTTCTCTCAACATATCTTCCTATAAAAGACCCATTTCTTCCCTGATCTAGCACACTTCTCTTTTAATAATGTAGGGGTGCAACCTTAGTTTGTTTGAAACATTTCCATATAATATCTCCACACTGTTAGTCCAACAATAAAAATGGCTTCATACCTTTTCACAATACTCAACACAAGACCTGTTCTACACTGCTTCTGGTTGCATAATCCTCTTTCGATCATGTTGCCAAGATGGCATATTCAAGGAATTTCTCAGCATACTGACTTTTAAAAATAGCGGAACCCTTCAACTTTATTACACCCTTATTGTATTATTCACTTTCTAATGTGCTTTTCCCCAACTTTATTTAGATCCGCCTTACACAAAGCAATTTCAATAGTATTAAGGTACATAAAATCATGATTCAACACATATTAGATGGTTACCGTCAACTTTAAACCACTTTATTAGTCAGAACCAATTCATTACATTCCATATGTGCATTATCCTCTATATTTAACACTAAGTGTTCGACTTTATCGCAACGTTCACCCAAATTGTGCAGCAGGGTTGAATAAAGTATGCCGCAAAAGACTACAAGTTATTCAGCATTTTGCAGCTCATTCTCAAGGACTACACAAAACTATCAATAAAGCATTAAGCACTCGCACCATCCCACGTTTCATGCAGGCAGATGCCCCTGATGCCGCCTGTGTATCGCTCATATTTTTGTGCGGCCTCAGACTCAAGACCACTGACCCAGGAGGTGCACTCATTTCTCATGTGCTTGCCCCGACTGCGCGCTTGTGAATGTTCTTAAAATAATGAACCTCTACAATCTTAAGCTTCTCCTGAAGATAAAGAGAAGACCAGGAGCTGCACCACCAAAGTACTCTTTGTCCCATTTGACAATGGTGCCATCTACCTCAGATATAGCTCTTAAGTAATTCACTGTTATTTTAATCTGCATATGGCCTCAAGTCAAGCACCCAATGTTGGCATCATTTGAAGCAGCAAGCACAGCTAAACAATGGGGTATGATTCTCAAAGAAGCTGCTTGCTACTTATATCTAAGTTCAACACTTCTAACAAGCACCCATTTATAATCACCTGATAACCACAAATGCCAAAGAATCCCTTCTACCTACACTCCTTAGCATAAAAAAAATGTCATGCGTCTTTTATGTATCCTGCTCACAAAACCCATTGGCCATATAAAATAAGAAACCACTTACATAGTCCCCACATGCACACACACACACATCTTTGGCACGTGTGTCTACTACACAGGTGGATGTATAAACACAGGTGTTTCTGATGAAATAACTATTTGTCTACACCAAAGAGAAAAGGAGAAAGACTGAGATATTACGTTATATCCAGAATGATCAGAACAGGTAATTTCTCCATTTCCTCTTCTCGTGCCAAAATGAGTAATTGGACGAGGGAACTCATCCAGTCCTAAGCTGAGTATATGATCCCATTTAGTCATTCAGAGGTTGATTATGGGCCATCATATTTACGTCAAATTCCAGACCACATCCGAAAAGGTCTTAAAACGTACCTGTATGCAATTAACCAAGCCATAACAGATGACGCAGCACAGCCAGCATTTTGATGTACACTGTAATTACTGGAGACAAACCGAGCAACTGAACTGTAATCGGTGTATCATTACTTGTGCGCATCAAAATTGGACCATCTAATATAGATTACACACTGTAAAAAGGCACCCTAATTTAAGTCAAGTACTTGAAGAAAAACTAACCTGCCCAGCTCTTCAGATGCTATGTATTAGTTTAATCAAATATTTACATAATAAGGTAAGGGTTTTACAAAAGTAAAGCCTTTACTTAACTACCATGCAGTAGGTAATTTCCAGTACTAAAGGTAACTTACTGTACATGTACCCTATAGAAGAGCTAAAACCCACACTCAGGTCATGAAAGGTAAAGTGCTGCTGTTTACAACAGGGGACAAAAGAATAAGTATAACTGAGTTGTGTTGACACCATTGCATAACAAGCATTTACAATGCAATGGTCTCGGCATCATTAAAGGTAGAGCTATTGGCATTGCTCATGACATTTCTTTTTTTTCTCTCTGCACTCAACAGCACACACCACTCTGCTCTGCACACTCACTCTGCATTCTGCACTCAATACTCTGCGCACTCAATACTCCGCGCACTCAATACTCCGCGCACTCAATACTACGCGCACTCAATACTACGCGCACTCAATACTACGCGCACTCAATACTTTAACACGGCGCACGCCTTACTGGATTTTGTGGTGGGCTAGCTATAGGGGTCATTCAAGTCTCTACTTTTACCATGTCAGCACCCACGCCATTGTAGAATGTCCGACCTGATATTGGAAGCTCAAGCATGCCAACCGTCTGGAACAGGGAGAGGACAGTGTAAGATGTGCAAGTAAGCTGGGGACTATCCTGTCTTCCACAAAAAACCCAGCCCAAGAAGGACGAAATAATTATGGCTCTGCAGCACTTTTAGTGAAATTATTCATTCCGGTTGTTAAATTAATATCTGTGCATTGATTAAATCTGGGCTTAATTGTACAGTTTCATGCTGGGTAAATAACTTCATTTAATGTTTTCAGTTGCTGTGCCAGTCAAAATGTAAAATATTTAGAAGAGAGCAAATGTTGAACCGCTGCGTAAATAACTGGCCTACACATTCTTACTGCCAAACTAATCCTGCAACATAAATAATGAGGGTTTGTGTTTCAGTTCACGAACTTTCTAAGTACACACTTCACTGCAGCAGCTTTAATAAACTTTCAGAGCACAGAAGGAGTCTAGTTGTTAGGTCGCAGCTACGGATCCACAAACCGTGGGATGTAATGCATCGATGCTTTGGCCCTAGAAAGGTTTGTGGACTCAATTCAGTAGCCCTAATGGACATATAAAAAGAATGCCTATTAAACTGTTCAAGAAACCACACAAATAAAAAATGTACATAGTTTAAGAATAATGTCCACTTGGAAATTAGAAAAGCATTTTAATAGTACAAAAGTAAAAATGAATTGAAATGTACTTTAGGAGTGGTGACATTTGGTAGATATACAAAAAAGTTATCACAAAGATGGCGACTGTCCCCCAGACAATAGCATCTAAAAGGACCTATGACTACCTCGGGGCATGGTTCAGTGACGCAGAGAAGTCAACTGTTTATCAACAAAGAATGAAACCAAAAGCCCAAGCGACAATATACGCCCTGTGTAAACTGCATGGGAGGCTATGCAGCCCAACAACTGCAGCAATCAGGAGGGTCATTAAAGCAAAATTACTTTCTACAGCAGGCTCCGCACAACAACCATTTACAAACCAAAGCCATGTATTATTGGAGAAAGCCCAGTGTCAGGGCCAGAAGCGCATTTTCCCGCTACCAGGATACATGTGCAACAGTCTGATTGCTCTGGACTTTAGCCTTACGCAGCAAAAATACAAATGCCTGGGTATGCATGCGGAAGTCAGGCAAGGTCGCCTGTGACGGGGGCGGGGCCGCGTCCGGCCGGAAGAGGCTGCAGGCGGAGGAAATGAGTCTCTTGGTCCGGGGCTCCTGTGAGCGATGGAGAGCCCCGGGGCCGCCAGCAGGAGGTTGCAGAGCCGCAACGTCAACTCTGCGGAGGGGGCACGAGGCACATGCCCGCTGCCTGCCCCTGCCGCGTGGTGAGAGCTGAGTCCCCCGAGATTGCCACAGTAAGTACAAAAGGAGGGGGGGGTGGTGCACGTGTGTGTGCGCGCGTGTATGTATGCGTGTGGGGGGTTCTGTATGTATGTATGTGCGTGTGCGCTTGTGTATGTGTTTGTGTATGCGCATGCGTGTGTTGTGTGGGAGCTTCGCGCAGCGCTCGTACTTGTGCGTGTGCCAGTTCTAAATCGCCTGCGCGCGGCCAGGATTGTCTCCTGGAAAGCAGACACGGCAACAATAGGTTCTCGGCGAGAACGTGCTTCCGCGCGCTTAGCCGAGACCTAAAAAATGACCAACAGGAATAGACTAAATTGAAATTTTTAAAGCAATACCTGTCCCAGTCGTCATCAAGCTCATCACAGGACTCTCCTCCTGTATTGTAATCTGGTTCAGAATAGTTTTGGTCATTTTTTCTGGGTCTTCCTGGTCGCTGCTTTTGCTCAGACTTCTTCGTAGTACTATCAGATCCACTACTGTTATGCTGACGAGTAGGCGTCTGGCCAACACTTTGTACTGGGTACATTACTTCTGATGTCCTAAGCAGTAGGGGGAAAAAAAAAATCAAGCTGGCGCTCACTTACATTAAAAGAAAAAAAAACTTCAGATACTGTTTTATGTTTAATACTTTTCTAAAGCCGCCATTGATGAATTTTATAAAAACTGGACCTATTAAGAGATCTAAAATTAGTAATAACAAGTATTGACAATGCAATGGTTTCAGCTTTTGTTTATTGGAAAGGTCTTTTCCAAGCTTCAACAACACAGGTACAGCATGGGCAAGAACTACAAGTTCACTAACTTAAAGAACAGGTACAGAACAGTTGACGGCAACAGACACTCAATGCGAACCCCACAATGAGCAAGTACAGCACAGACGGCGACATTTCATGGTTCCTCATACAGGTTTTTCAGTGGCAGGGCAAGCTTTCGTCACACGCCCCTTTCAGTAATCTCTCGGGCAGATGGAGTAGTCCACTGCTTCATCATATACAAAGAAGGATTACAGGCACCAGCAATGTAAGAGCTTCACTCAATGCTCACAACAACAAGAAAATCGGCAACACAAAATACGTTGACATACATTGCGCATATATTGACAATCAGTTTTTACAAGGTGGGTCCTTCTTTCAATATGGACAAATTAAGCTCATACCATCCTTGTTGGTCTCCGACACTTATCCAGCCTTCTTAAGAGGAGGGAAGAAATCATTTTCCAAACTAGGTCCAAACATGTAGAATTCGCTAACCATCAATAGAAGCTCGCTGTCCAACCATCAATTATGTATAAAAGCCACCAAGACTATTCTTTTTAGTTGGCTTTACGGTGACAGCTAGAGCATTTAATACTTCTATGGTTGCACCCTAGCTCCTGAAACCTGTGGTCGTAGGAGTGCTTAAACAGAATGTGAACTGAGACAAAAGCCAAAGAGGTGGCAGCACAAAGGCAACAGTAATGCAGAATGTGGAATGACATCTAAAACTGAGAGGCAAAGATGATCTTAAGTACATTTCCATAGTAAAATAGACATCAAAATGAAGTTATAGAAAAAAGGATCATGAGAAAATACATTGACAAAGTTATTTTCCCTAACTGTATGGAACCCTCAAAACTATCCAGAGCACCTCCAGAGAAATACAACACGCCAGATGAGAGACTCCGAAGGGGCTGGATGAAAATCATTATAAAACAAAAAGGATGTAAAATAGGAAACATTTTATGCAAACTAGTATCTAGAAAATATGAAACTGGTGAATTCAAGAGAGCCTTTCAAGAAAACAAGCTAACGTCAGACTGATTAAAATGAACGGCAGACCGTTGGCAGAGTACAGAAGTTGGCAAAATGAAGAGAACCCCTCTATTGACCATTCCGATTTCCTGCAGAAACCAGTATGTGAACCCCTTCGTGTAGGAAAGAAGGGTAGAAATTCTACAGGAGTAAAACAGTGCCTTCACCAAGGGACCAAACACACAATCAATATATAATCAATGTTTACAATAGAGGAATCCAGATCCAAGCAAAGGTGGACAAGTTTCGCACAACCCAACACTCACATTACAGCCCCATCCACATAAAAACATCTACCTGCCAGACCAGCACAGTGTAAATGTCCTTTCATATGAATGAACAATTGTTACTTACCTGTAAACAGGTGGTTCTCCAGTATTGGTGTCTTTCATAGATTCACATGCTTGAATATTCCCCGTCGTCGGAGTGGGAGTCCCACGGTAAATAAAATAGCAATAACATACTAATAATATGTATATGTAACACATAACAGATGAAATACATATTAGAAAACAGGCAGTAAATGCCTAGACATAATTCCTCATAGGAATACATGAACAGAGAAAAAACACTTGGAGCCTATTATTGTCATCATGTTGGTCCAAACTGTAGCCAATCAGGCGCCAGCAGCCCTCCAGAACCTTCTCCTCAGAGCTCAGCACCTCAGATTTTCGTAGCACAAGAGTGACCACAGAGTCTATGAGGAGAAGAGAGCCTCTGAGGGGAGGAAGGGTGGGTCGCATGTGAATCTATGAAAGACACCAATACTGGAGAACCACCTGTTTACAGGTAAGTAACAATTGTTCTTCTCCAGTATTATGGTGTCTTTCATAGATTCACATGCTTGAATATGGAATAGAAAGCAGTAATATCCGAAGAAAACTTCCCCTAATGGAGGAGGGAAGACAGAGGCTCACCTTATTGAAAAAGAGTGCGAAGCACAGCCTGTCCCACTGCAGTGTCTGCTTCGTTGATGGCACCCAGGCAGCAGTGTTTCGTAAACGTGTGCCTGCTTGACCATGTGGCTGCTGTGCAGATCTGATGCAGCGGCGCACCGGCAAAGAGGGCAGTTGAAGACGACATCGCCCTGGTAAAATGGGCCCTCACTGAAGACTGTAGAGGCTTGCCTGCCTGTTGATGGCAGAAAACGATGCCGCGGAAACCCAACGAGCAATTGTAGGTTCGGGAACTGGACGCCCGTTGTGGAAATGTCCATAAGCTATGAAGATGGCAAAAGTCAGCAGCTGCAGAAATCCATCTAACCATGGTTTGTTTAGACACTGCTTGTCCTTGCCGTATCTTTCCATAGGCAATAAACAGTTGATCGGATATGAGAATGACAGAGGTCCTTTACAAATAGAATTTTAAACATCTTCTGATGTCAAGGGTATGTAATGTAGTGGATTGCGGATTAGGAAAAACGTCTTTAAGATGACTGGTTCATTCAGGTGAAAATCCGAAGGCACCTTAGGCATAAACCTTGGGTTTGTAGGTAGCACCACAGAATTGGACGTGAATTGTAAGAAAGGTGAATTGATGTTGAAAAGCCTGAACATCACTGACTCTTCTAGATGAAGTTAATGCTAGCAAAAGAGAAACGCTCTATGCCAAGAATTTGAAATACACCCTAAAATTGGCTCAAATGGGTGGCGCATGAGCTCCGCTAATACTACATTAAAAATGCCATGATGGAAGCGGGCGACGTACAGGAGGAAACATTCTGTATAGTCCCTTAAAGAACGGTTGTATTCTTGAAGAATAAAGAGATGGACCCATCCTGATGTTACCTTGAAATGGCTGCCAAAAAGACCTTTAACGTTGCATGAGATAAGCCTGATCTTGCCAAGTGCAAGGAAAAAGGTAATATATATATATATCTGGTCCGGAGGTTGCATGAAATGGGTGAACCCCAGCAGATTAACACCAAATGCAGATTCTTTTCCACTACAGTCTGTACGTCTTTATTTTAGTAGGTGCGCTCGCGGAAGCCAGTACCTCCTTACAATCCGACCAGATAGCCCGATGAGCTAATTCAAAGTGCTCAGACGCCAAGCTGCTAATTTTAGAGAAGCCGGATCCGGATGGCAAATTTGACCATTCTGAAAGGAGAGGAGATACGGTATTGGTCGAAACAGTATTGGATCGTACTATGAGAGGAGAAGAAGTTTGGTGAACCAGTATTGGCGAGGCCACCTGGGGGCGAAGAGAATCAAGCGACACGGCTCTATCTTCATCTTCCGGAGAACTCTCGGAACCAACGATATTGGAGGAAAAGCGTAAGCATATATTTGAGACCAGTTTATCGAAAATGCCTTCCCCTGCGAGTCCCCATGGGGATGCCAGCTTGCAAAGAAAACAGGCATTTGCTGTTTTTTTGTTGTTGTTTTTTGTCGCAAAGAGGTCCAGATCGGGATGACCCCACTGCTGGAAGATTCGATCCGCCGTTGGCTGATGCAGTTCCTATTCGTGGTTGGACACCGTGGACCTGCCAAAGGGTGTCCGCCTGCACATTTGCAACTCACTGCACATGAACAGCCAAGAGATTGATCCTGTGTCGTATCGCCCAAGCCCATATTTCTTGGGCTTCCTGAGATAGAAGAATCAACCTCGTTCTTCCCTGTTTGTTTAAGTAATGCATACTTGAAGTATTGTCTGTGCAAACCAATACTGTGGCCCCTTGAATGATTGCACAAGAGGATTTGAGGGCTAAGAAGATGGCACCTAGCTCTAGCAGATTGATGTGCCGAGCCTTTTGTTGAGGGTTCCATCTATCACTGACCTTCAGCCCTTGAAGATATGCTCCCCAACCCTCGAGGGATGCGTCTGTGGTGATTGTGTAATTTGGCGCTTCTTGAAGGAAACACACACACCCCTTCTACAAATTTCTTTCTTGGACCCACCAAACACAACAGCCTCTTGCATCCGAGGAGTGATTTGAATGAGATCTTCGATTGAACTGGAAACCTGCATCCACTGCTTGTCAAGCTCCTCTAGCAATTATCTCATGTGCAATCTGTAGTTGGGAACCAATGGGATGCAGGTGGAGGCTGAGGCCAGGAATGACTGAGGATCTACTGAAACAGACTTTTTCGTACATAGAAGAAACCACCAAGTGGGAGCTGCAGGCCCATCGTTCGTGTGAGACAAACACCTTTGCTAGGTTTGTATTGATTGATGCTCCGAGAAACTTTCATATCGGAGCTAGTACTAGTTGGGACTTGATATGATTTATTGAAAACCAGGTTTAAAAACAGTGACTGACAAGTCTGGGTGTGCTGGACTGCCTGTAAATAAGAGCGAGCCCTTATTATACAGTTGTCTCAGTAATGATAATTTGTATGCCTTGCAGACGTAGATAGGCTGCCACTGGCGCCAGGATCTACGTAAAGACACGTGAAGCGGACCCAAGTCCAAAAGGTAGGACTTTAATTGAAAATGTTTTGTACCCATTGTAAAGCGTAGCCACTTCCTGTGCTTAGGAAGGATTGGCACATGAAAATAGACATCCTGGAGGTTGAGAGTAGTTATAAAGTCGTTCTGGCATAAGAACTTTAGGACTCTCTTGAGGTACAACATTTGTAAAGTTTGCGCAAAGATCTAAAATCATGTGCTAGGCTTGGCTCCGTGGGCCCTTCCTCCCCACACGTATATCCGGAGGATAATCCTGCGCGAGGTTTGCTGATCTAAGTTGCTGAAGGGACGCAATTACTTACCGTCTGTTTCTGGGGCTCCACCGTGCAGTAGATCCGAAGAACCATCCCAGTCTGCTTGCCGGCCTTCGTGGCGCTGAAGCCGGGGCCTCGAGTGCAGAGGGTGCCCTGCAGTGATCGTAGCGTTGGCGGCCCTGGTCGGGATGAGAAGCCGGTCAGTGGGAGCCTGAGAGCCGCGAGCCGGGAGAGTTGGTATCAACCAACTCCCAATAGTGGATTGCCCCGTGAACCCGAGATATTGCCGAGCCGGAGAGAGCCCATGTCGCCCGGTCCCCCTTGGGTGAGACGCCCAGCCATGTTGATAGTCCCGTCCGGGATCCAGCGGGTGGCTCCCGGCGAGCTGCGGGGAGCATGTCCGGCCTTTTGGTGACTCTCCTTTCTGCAGCAAGCGCCGACTGCTGAGATCCAGCCGTGGGGCCTGCTGACTTCAGTGGTCGGACGAGACTCTGAAGTGGAGGGGAAGAGAAAGAACGAGATGGCTGAAATGGCGGATGGCGCCTCGGGGTGCGCCCCTCCCGGGGACAGAGAAACTGCTGAACTTGAGACCCCCGGAGTTTGGCAATGTGGGGAAACGCTTATGCGTGGCCACGTATTGACTGCACTGACAACCTTGCGGACTGCCCTGCTCCGGGGAGCCCGGGACTTGGAAGGAAGGATCGCCGCCATTGCTGACCCGCCATTTTGTAGCGGACTGGGTTGCTTCCGAGTTGGTGCCGATGCGTCTCCCTCTGCTACAGTGTTATACTCCCCGGATGAGTTTACAGACTTGGAGGCGCGAATAGATTTGGTTTCTGAGCTTCCCGTTGCCACACCTGTTCCACAAGTGGTTGTCTCACCGGGTCCTTTTTCTGTCCAGCGAGTGGAGAAGCTACATCGATCCGTGGTACATGAGGCCCAGACTGTGCTGCGGTGTTTCCCACATCCTGTGCTTTCCGTTCCGTGCTTGGCGGACCTGTCTTTGGACTTGAGACTGTTGGTGGTCTGGGTATTGTTGCATTCCGACATCCGCCATGCATCGTCTGTTGTCTCTCTGTGGCTGCGACCATGTTGGGCGGCTGCGCTACCTGGTCTGATTGGAACGATTGGACCTCTTGTACCGAATTGTATCTCGTCCGCAGGACTATTCATCATTGATACTATTGCCAGAAGCGGCCAGGGGTGACCTCGTTTGGGATTTGGAGGGACTTCTTGCTGGTTAATGGTGTTTCAAGGGCACGTCTAGTGGGGCTGTAATTGATTGCGTTTTATGTGCTTGCTGATACTTATACTTTTATACTGCTTCTGTTTATACGATTCTAGTATGCGGGGGTGGGAGGGAATGGATAACCGAATCGCCGGCTCTTCTCCTAAATTTTCTTTCTTCTTTTCTCTTTCTTTTCTATATTTCGGGTCTCTCATTTAGGGCGACGTGCACGCTGCTGGGGGGTAGGCCGTAGCCTTTTGCAGGGGTGCAGGGTGGGGGGTTGGGGGATGGGTTTGTTCTCTGTTCCTTTCTTTGTTTCTATGGCCCTTTGCCCTTTTCCTTCTTCGATGTCGTCGTCTTCATGTCTCCCATAGTACGTTCCCTTTCAGGGGTGGGGCTCGCATACCGTGCTTTGTACGTGACTATTGCATTTCTCCTGACTTTGGTACTCTTCTCCTTTCCCATTCAATCTATGTTCCTCATCGGAGTGTTAATGTGTTCTAGCTGACTGTGTTGGGAGTGGGAATGACAATGCGATGTCGATTTTCGATTTAATTTTTGGTTATTTAAAAATGAACCGTTTCAAATCCTTGGCATCACGTATTATCTTGATTCTCTGCTGTATCCTGGATGTGGCTTTGCTTTTAGTCGCCGGATTGATGCGATACTTCTTTCTTAATTTCTGCTCGATTTAATTAGCGGTCGGCCACACTGGTTGTAGGCCCGTGTTTGTAATTTCATGCTAATTGAAATAAAGTTTCTTTAAAAAAAAAAAAAAAAAAATCATGTGCTACTTCCCTGATTTGCTGGTTGATGAGGAACTGAAAGTAAACCCTAACGCTGTTGGATATTCGGAACCACTCCGGCGGTTCCTGTTTGTATCCATATAGACACTTGTGCAAACGACTCCAGTAGATGAGAAGGTGGAGGTCCCTTTGGAGGTGTAGAAAGAGGGAAATTTGACAAATTCTAGTGAGCCCTTGGGCATGACGTGTAAAAACCCCAACGGTCCTCTGTCACCTTTGACCAATTGGAATAAAAGGGAAATATTAGACCTCCAACGTTTTTGGAGGGAATAAAGGTGGGTTCAAGGTAGTCCATTGTTTCTTAGAAGAGTTGCCTCGGCTGTACGATGATTTTCTATGAAGGACCTGTTGGTACTTTGCCCATGTGACTGGGTTTGATTTGAGTAGCGCAGTTGGTTCGGATTGTAGGAGCCAATACTGGATGGTACTCCCTTGAAAAAAGGACGTGGATCTACGTCCTCGGCACCACAAAAAGGCTGCAATTCTATATCCACAGGGTGCGGGCAGTATCTGTGTTCTTTAAGATGGTCTGCAGTGCCTCATCAACATGCTGGCCAGAAGGGATCCTCAATCAAAAAGGCAAGTGAAGTATGGAAGTCTGAACTGTGAGAAGTTGGCCTGGTATATGATGCTCACTAGTTCTAGTGATCACCTTGTACCATGCCAAGCAACCCTTATGGTGCAGGTTGTAAAGTCAACCTTATAGACAAGCTATCCTAGGGGTAGCATGGACTAAGCAGTCTTAGGCTAAACTCTGTAAAGGCATGTGAAGCAAGCTGTTTTACCATACACAATCCCTTGAATATCAAATGAAAGGACACCACACAGATATATATTGAAAATATATATAGATTTATTTCTACAAATATCCCTGATACTCTTTATGAGCACAGAAGCAAATGCGTTAAAACAAAACACAGTTTAAATACACAAAAGTTGCACAATTTTGGATGAGCCCTAGGGGCCACCTAAACCATATACTTAAATAGTGGTATAAGAACCACTATGGGGAAAGTGAAGAGGCCTAGGGCCTGGGGAATCGCTGGAGCTGTTCAGGACTAGCAGTGAAGAAGTCGGGAAAGGCCCGCGGGACTCGGGTGCAGTGCGGAAAGTGCACGCTTTACCAATGCAATGTCAATGGTGCGTAAAAGTTACAAAGTTAGTTAAAAAGGAACCTTCCGAGTGACCTAGAAGGATGAAACTTTAGACACAGACACTAGAGGTGTGTACCAGTGTGGGAACACCGGCGGAGCGGAGTTACCTCACCCACAGGAAGCGGGTGCATAGGGTCGAAGTAGTGTCGGGTTTCGTCACGCAGGTCGGTGGTGCTTGGAGCTGAAGATGCTGCAGGCGACTCGATGTGAAGAGTTCCGGTGGATCCAAGGGTGGATCTGAAGAGGTGAAGACCTGAAAGCAGAGGGTACAATGTTCAAAGTCACTAGCCAGTGACTACCGTGGAACCAGAGTGGAACCAGGCGATGTCGGGTGCAAACAGGTGATGTCGTGTAGCTTCTCTCTGCAGCCACGTGGACACGAGGGGTCGAAGACGTCCAGGAGTCGTTCACGAGCTGTCCCACGCAGGCTTCTCGCTGTTGGCGGTGTCGGCAACTTGATTGGAGCAAACAGGCCTGGGCTAATGCAAGCCACGCAGGAATCGAAAAAGGCTTGTTACTCGGACCAGCAAGGTCAGAGCAGGTGCTCCTTTTTACAGGAGCGAGGGCAAGTCTGGAGCAACCAGACCCGCAGTGTAAGTCAAAGGTTTCGTCGCCAAGATGGCCGCTAGCCACGTGGCAAGTAGCCGGGATGGCGCGTCGAGTGGCACAGTGCAAAAGGGCCCCACGCAGATCGTGGAGATGCTGGGGGGCTGATCTTCGGTGCAAGGGCTGCTCGAGGTTGGGGCTTCTCAAACCCCAAAGCACAGCGTCGAGGGTGCCTCTGATGCTGCGCAGTCAGCGTTTCGGGGGTCTTCCAAGAGGTCCGGTCCCACGTCTCTCGGTGCCTCCACGGGTCCCTTCTTTGCAGGGACTGTGGATCGGGCGGTGAGAAGTCTGGGAGTCTGGGTCTTGTCAGGCTCTGGGCTCGGGCGGGAGGTGGCGGCAAAGCAGACGTCGAGTTGCTGGTTGGTGCCTGTGTTCACAGGGTGGTCACTCCTTGGCCACAAGGGAGATTCTCTTCCGTCATCTGTGCAGCAGAATGTCGAAGTCCAGTCTTCTTCTGTATTTCAAGTTGATTCAGGATGATCTAAAGTCTCAGGACACAGCTCCCACTCTTATTCGAATCTGGGGGGCCGGATCACCTACTAGGTCCCTCCTCTGGGTTGAACCAGGAAGGGGGGTGGTTACACCCCCTTTCCTTTGTCCAGTTTCGCGCCAGGACTGGGGCTGGAAAGCCCCAGCACCGGTTTGAACTGGCCTATGCACAGGGACACCTTGTGTGCCCCAGGCATGTCTGATTCTATTCAGCCTGTCCTACCCAATACACAAAATCCTGTCTGGAGTGGTGCTAGCACCTCCCCAGGCAGGAAACCCTTTGTCCAAGCTGCCCTCGCTGGAAGGACTCCCAGCAGCAGGAGGTCAGACTTGTGTCTGTGGTGGCAGCATCCATTTTGTGATGCTAAGGCTCTGTTTAACTTTAACCGGGGTTCAGGCTAGGTACATGTCGTGTCCCTCTAGAAGGGTGGAATGCTACCCCCGTCGCCAGAACTGGCGAGGGGGTAGTATTCCAATTCGTATGACACCTTACTCGACATGTTTTGATAAAGCCAAACCCAAGATAGCATTTAACCGCGAGGTTCATAATGCACTTAAGAGTATATGGTATGGCAATATCATGAAACAGCTCAAGGACATGGTTCCGAAAGCTGCAGACAGGCTCAGCTCATGCCAGAGCACCATCTCACATATTTCCAAGCACTCTGCCTCCAGGATTGATGAGGCCTTCCATAGGAGTGACTGATAGGAACATATGTGTCCATTTTAGGTTAGGTATAGGCATACTACACCTAAGTAAGGGGTGGTTACACCGACTTACCCCAGCTGAGTGATCAGCCAGTTGTGTCAAATATGGAGGCCAGGCCAGGGGTGGCACAATACATGCTGCAGCCCCTGGTAGGCCTTGGAAGCACCTATGCCCTGGGTACCTGGGTACACTGTTACAGGGGCCAATAAGGTGAACCAGTTCCAATTGTGTATGTACCTAAGGTACATGGAGTCCATTTTAAGGAGAGAGCAATTAGCCTGGGGCCCTGAATAGCAGGATCCCAGGCCAACTATGTCAAAAACCAGCTAAACACCAGGCAAAAAGTTTGGGGGTAACCATAGTCAGATATCCACCTTCCTACATAACCCCCCCCCCCCCCAAACGAAAGGAGATAAGGCTATCCTTGACCAGGTAAGCCTATATTGCCTAAGTGGCCATATAAGGAAGTACCAGCTCTGGCTTGGTTACCCCCTGTCTCATGGTCCACTAAGCAATCCCTCACCCTAAGGGTATCTGAGGGTCTCCACCATAGGGAATCTCTACCTGTGGTGTGTCTTTGCAAAGTTAAAGGCTGGTGTTGGGATGGAGTACTGAAGTGAGATCCCTCTGTAGGACTCAGCTTCCTCCAATCACTCTCCACCATGTGTGCCTTTCTTTCTTTGACTGAGTTGCCCTGTGCTCTCAGGGTCAACCTCTGGCTACCTAAAGCTGGAGGCTGGGTCCCTCTTGTTGGCTTACTGGAGGGACAGGTCAGGTTTGGGGCCTTGGGGTCCCAGGTTTGGCTGTGCCCAACAGAATCCATCTGTGGGAGGTCCCTAACTACTTTTAAGGGGGCTCCCTCAGGAGTTTTTAAAGTTTTCACCTCACTAGGGCTACTAGTTTCGGTGCCCCTAATCTGTTGATGGGGGTGCTTTATTTGACAGGGGGCCCTTTGGGGCTCACTGTCCTTCTTGTCCTCTGCAGCCCTGGGATGAGCAAGGCAAGGTAGAGAGGGGCAGGATACCTGCTCCAGACTGGTTCCCACCTGAGAAGGGTCCACTGTCATCAGAGGCTCTGTCAGGCCAGGCCTAACAACCTCTGGGACAGTTCCTTCATCAGGGGTAAGATCAGTTCCCTGAGGAGGCTGATCCTTTCCTAAATTCTGGTGGGAGGGAGATTTCTCTTCCTCCTCAATGCTCTCTGTTTGTGTGGAGTGATCCATCTTTTCAGGCTTCACAACACATGTATCAGTTTGAGTTTGGGCTGTGGCCATCACAGCCCCACCAACCTTTTCAGGAGGAGACTCAGTTTGGGTATGGGCTGTTACCATCACAGCCCTGCTAATCTCTTCAGGAGGGAAGTTAGCTAAAGATGGGGCTGAGGTTTGCTCAGCCCTACCAACCTTTTCAGGAAGGACATCTTGGATTGGGGCTGTAGCCATCACGGCCCCACTAACCTTTCCATGGAGATTTACCATTTTAGAATGGGTTTCTTGTTCCACCTCAGCCCAGGCTGAGATTTCTAAATCATTCCCCAGTAGACGATCTACAGGCAAGTTTGATGACACTGCCACTCTCTTTGGGCCAGTGACACCTCCCCAGCTAAGATTTACTACTGCCATGGGGTGATTGGTTTCTATTCCATCAATGTTGGTCACCTGATATGTGGCATCAGGTAAAAGTTGCCTTGAGGGGACTAGACATTCAGCCAACATGGTGATGCTAGCCCCTGTGTCTCTAAAGGCCTCAACTTTTAAGCCATTGATGAGGGGCTCCTGTCTATACTTGCTCAAAGTGTTTGGGCAAGCAGTGAAATTGGCAAACCCCATGCCAGTCTCATAGACAAGAGTATCTGAGGTAGGGGACCTGGTTAGGCCAGAATCCACCTGTCCTCCAAAAGTAAACCCACCCAGATTCCTGGGTGTGCTCCCACTTCCTGGGGGATTACTGCTGACAGTAACAGGAGGTGTTGGAGCTGGCTTTGGAGGTATATTCTCTTTATTGCCATTCTTGGGACAGCAGCTGTCTGTTTTGTAATGCCCAACCTGTTTACAGACATGACAATAAGGCTTTTTCTGGGTTGAAGAAGTGTCTTGGGACCCACCCCCATCCTTGGAGTTTTGGGGCCCTGGGGAAGTCTTTTCCTTACTTTTATCCCCACCCTTCTCTTGAGGCTTGGTAGTCTCTTTCTTTTGGTCACCACCCTGGTTCTTAGGCCTGATCTTGGTTCTGACCCATTTGTCTGCCCTCCTACCCAATTCTTGTGGGGAGGTCAGATCAGAGTCAACCAGGTGCTGATGTAGAAGCTGATTTTGACAATTACTTAAGATTTGCTCTCTCATAATTAAATTATACAATCCTGTATAGTCAGTAACCTTACTTCCCAGCAACCAGCCCTCCAGAGCCTTAGTGGCACATTCAACAAATTCAGACCAGTCCTGAGTCTGTGTCTTCTGGGTGTCTCTGAACATTAACCTGTACTGTTCAGTGGTTAAGCCTAACCCATCAATCAGAGCACTCTTCAGGACCAGGTAGTTTCTAGAATCCCCATCACTAACTGTGAGGAGTCTGTCTCTGCCTCTACCTTCAAAGGAGAGCCACAAGATTGCTGCCCACTGCTCCTGAGGGACCTGCTATACTTTGCAAGCTCTCTCAAGTGCAGTCATCCATTTGTGGATATCATCCCCAACTTTGTAGGGGGGCACAATCTTACTCAGGTTTCTATTGTCATAGGACCTGTCTTTATCCTTAGGGATAGTGCTGCCACCAGTGGATTCTAATCCACTCTCTCTAGGCTGCCTTGCTCTAGCAAGTTTCTCTTTGGCCAGGGCAACTTCTAATTCTTGTCTCTGGATCCTAAGTTCAGCCTCTCTCATTTTGGCCTCATGTTCCCTTCTCGGAGGGCTAGTGAGCTCCCTTCTGGAGTTATCATGAGAACCTCTAGAAACATGGGAAGTATTGGACTCACCTGAGTGATTCCTCCTCCTCCTATGCTCCTGGTTAAGTCCATTTGGGGGTCTGAATGGTTTGGACCCACTTTCAGTCCCAAATAAGCTTAGGTTAGCCTGGTTAAGCCTGCTGACTAACACCTGGCTATCTCTATCATCATCAGACTCACTTTCTTCTACCTCCTCCCCTTCTTCTTCCTCAGGCTGAGAATTCCCAGGGGTCTGGTCTTCCTCATCTATCTGGATGACAGGGGTAGGGGCATCAGGGTTATCATCTTCAGTGGGAGAGCCTCCATCTCCAGTCCCTGAGGTGCCTGGTTTGGAGTTCTTTAGAGCTTCAGACTGGTTTAATAGCTCTCTGAGGTGTCCTGCTGTAGGAGTAGGACCTGTTTTGATTCCTCTCATGGAACACAGTTGCCTCAGTTCCTTAAATGGAAAGATAGCAAATTTGGATGGTGCCCTTGGAGGGTCACTCTCAACAGAGGTGGTTCCAGTGGATCCCTCTGCTCCAGACATTGCTCTAGTGTGGTGGATGTGTTGCAATCTACCTACACTGGTGTTTTCCTACAAAACCTATCTAGTAGTTGTAGTCAGGGTGTGCTACTCCCTATCCTCTACAACAACTAAGTTCAGTAGAACTTAAGTATATCTAGTCTTGTTTTAGTGTACCTATCAGGTACCTGTATGATCTTTCAAATGATATTTTCAAAGATTGTAATGGTAAAACAACAGCATTGTACCATGCCAAGCAACCCTTATGGTGCAGGTTGTAAAGTCAACCTTATAGACAAGCTATCCTAGGGGTAGCATGGACTAAGCAGTCTTAGGCTAAACTCTGTAAAGGCATGTGAAGCAAGCTGTTTTACCATACACAATCCCTTGAATATCAAATGAAAGGACACCACACAGATATATATTGAAAATATATATAGATTTATTTCTACAAATATCCCTGATACTCTTTATGAGCACAGAAGCAAATGCATTAAAACAAAACACAGTTTAAATACACAAAAGTTGCACAATTTTGGATGAGCCCTAGGGGCCACCTAAACCATATACTAAAATAGTGGTATAAGAACCACTATGGGGAAAGTGAAGAGGCCTAGGGCCTGGGGAATCGCTGGAGCTGTTCGGGACTAGCAGTGAAGAAGTCGGGAAAGGCCCGCGGGACTCGGGTGCAGTGCGGAAAGTGCACGCTTTACCAATGCAATGTCAATGGTGCGTAAAAGTTACAAAGTTAGTTAAAAAGGAACCTTCCGAGTGACCTAGAAGGATGAAACTTTAGACACAGACACTAGAGGTGTGTACCAGTGTGGGAACACTGGCGGAGCTGAGTTACTTCACCCACAGGAAGCGGGTGCATAGGGTCGAAGTAGTGTCGGGTTTCGTCACGCAGGTCGATGGTGCTTGGAGCTGAAGATGCTGCAGGCGACTCGATGTGAAGAGTTCCGGTGGATCCAAGGGTGGATCTGAAGAGGTGAAGATCTGAAAGCAGAGGGGACAATGTTCAAAGTCACTAGCCAGTGACTACCGTGGAACCAGAGTGGAACCAGGCGATGTCGGGTGCAAACAGGTGATGTTGTGTAGCTTCTCTCTGCAGCCACGTGGACACGAGGGGTCGAAGACGTCCAGGAGTCGGTCACGAGCTGTCCCACGCAGGCTTCTCGCTGTTGGCGGTATCGGCAACTTGATTGGAGCAAACAGGCCTGGGCTAATGCAAGCCACGCAGGAATCGAAAAAGGCTTGTTACTCGGACCAGCAAGGTCAGAGCAGGTGCTCCTTTTTACAGGAGCGAGGGCAAGTCTGGAGCAACCAGACCCGCAGTGTAAGTCAAAGGTTTCGTCGCCAAGATGGCCGCTAGCCACGTGGCAAGTAGCCGGGATGGCGCGTCGAGTGGCACAGTGCAAAAGGGCCCCACGCAGATCGTGGAGATGCTGGGGGGCTGATCTTCGGTGCAAGGGCTGCTCGAGGTTGGGGCTTCTCAAACCCCATAGCACAGCGTCGAGGGTGCCTCTGATGCTGCGCAGTCAGCGTTTCGGGGGTCTTCCAAGAGGTCCGGTCCCACGTCTCTCGGTGCCTCCACGGGTCCCTTCTTTGCAGGGACTGTGGATCGGGCGGTGAGAAGTCTGGGAGTCTGGGTCTTGTCAGGCTCTGGCTCGGGCTCCGGCGGCGGCAAAGCAGACGTCGAGTTGCTGGTTGGTGCCTGTGTTCACAGGGTGGTCACTCCTTGGCCACAAGGGAGATTCTCTTCCGTCTTCTGTGCAGCAGAATGTCGAAGTCCAGTCTTCTTCTGTATTTCAAGTTGATTCAGGATGATCTGAAGTCTCAGGACACAGCTCCCACTCTTATTCGAATCTGGGGGGCCGGATCACCTACTAGGTCCCTCCTCTGGGTGGAACCAGGAAGGGGGGTGGTTACACCCCCTTTCCTTTGTCCAGTTTCGCGCCAGGACTGGGGCTGGAAAGCCCCAGCACCGGTTTGAACTGGCCTATGCACAGGGACACCTTGTGTGCCCCAGGCATGTCTGATTCTATTCAGCCCTGTCCTACCCAATACACAAAATCCTGTCTGGAGTGGTGCTAGCACCTCCCCAGGCAGGAAACCCTTTGTCCAAGCTGCCCTCGCTGGAAGGACTCCCAGCAGCAGGAGGTCAGACTTGTGTCTGTGGTGGCAGCATCCATTTTGTGATGCTAAGGCTCTGTTTAACTTTAACCGGGGTTCACCCTAGGTACATGTCGTGTCCCTCTAGAAGGGTGGAATGCTACCCCCGTCGCCAGAACTGGCGAGGGGGTAGTATTCAAATTCGCATGACACCTTACTCGACATGTTTTGATAAAGCCAAACCCAAGATAGCATTTAACCGCGAGGTTCATAATGCACTTAAGAGTATATGGTATGGCAATATCATGAAACAGCTAAAGGACATGGTTCCGAAAGCTGCAGACAGGCTCAGCTCATGCCAGAGCACCATCTCACATATTTCCAAGCACTCTGCCTCCAGGATTGATGAGGCCTTCCATAGGAGTGACTGATAGGAACATATGTGTCCATTTTAGGTTAGGTATAGGCATACTACACCTAAGTAAGGGGTGGTTACACCGACTTACCCCAGCTGAGTGATCAGCCAGTTGTGTCAAATATGGAGGCCAGGCCAGGGGTGGCACAATACATGCTGCAGCCCCTGGTAGGCCTTGGAAGCACCTATGCCCTGGGTACCTGGGTACACTGTTACAGGGGCCAATAAGGTGAACCAGTTCCATTGTGTATGTACCTAGGGTACATGGAGTCCATTTTAAGGAGAGAGCAATTAGCCTGGGGCCCCGAATAGCAGGATCCCAGGCCAACTATGTCAAAAACCAGCTAAACACCAGGCAAAAAGTTTGGGGGTAAACATAGTCAGATATCCACCTTCCTACATGAACCTCCTTGCGAAAGACGTAGCATTGAAGCAAAAATGTCTTTGCCAGACTGCTCCTATTGCGAGCTGTCGAAAACCTGTACACGCAATGTCCGCTGCACAGTGTATTATTTCTGATGCGCTTCTCTCTCTCTTCCCCCTCCTGCAAGCTCTTCAAAGCGTGAGGCTTGGAGGATTCTGTAATAAGTTCTACTAGCGCCAACATGTCAAGAGCACATCTGGTGGCATACCTGCCCAACTGGCTTGCAAGATAATCGTTGTGCCGCCTGAGTAATGACTGAGTCAGGGTAGGCTGAGAGACTAGAAAAACAGGTGAATAGTGGGGAGCTTCACATTTCTTGTTGAGGCGTGGAAAAAACACTGGCACAGAGTTTGGCCTCCGCATCAGTTTAACACCTTTCTAAATAAAGTTTATGATAGGGACTGAACGAACTTGTTTCTGTGGTTTCCCCAGGACGAGGGGAAAGGGGAAAACGATTTGCCGCTCTCTTCATAAGGAGGGGAAAAAACCTCCAATATACATCCCAAGAGGATTAATGGCGGAAGTAAAAAGCCTTCACGCCCCCACGTGGATGAGGCGGAAAGCTGCCGTCGACAAAATAAATCGTCTACAAAAGCACTGTGCATAAAAGTCAACAGTGTGTGAAACCACTGTCAACGGGCTCAACCGCCGATGAATCCAACAGTTGACAGGGTCATCCGTCAACGAAGTCAACTGGCGTCGAAGCTGAATGTTAACGGAGCTCACCGTCTACGGAGCCCACCGTCTACCGGGCCCACCGTCTACCGGGCCCACCGTCTACCGGGCCCACCGTCTACCGGGCCCACCGTCTACCGGGCCCACCGTCTACCGGGCCCACCGTCTACGGAGCCCACCGTCTACGGAGCCCATCGTCGACGGAGCTCACCGTCGACGAGGCTACCGTCGACGAGGCTACCGTCGACGAGGCTACCGTCGACGAGGCCACCGTCGACGAGGCCACCGTCAAAGAAATTTTCCATCGACGAAAACTCCCAGTGGTCGACGAGCCTTCAGTCGACAAGAGGGCACTGTCCTCACTGTCGTCAATGAATGCCTGGAGGCATTGTCGTTGCAGAGCACCAGTGACGGCAGAGATTGTCGTCAGAGAGTACCTCGACCGTATCGTCGACAAGCTGGCACATGTTCACATAGAAAAGTGCGCAGAGTGAGTCTAGACGCCTGAGAGTAAATTTCGTGGGCGTAAATGTGGGAGGCACAGACTCAAAGAAGGCCAGAGACCCCTTAATTATGATGTTACTTCAGCTGGTGAAGTAGAGGAGAAGCATCACTTAAAACCTTAATGCACGACAAACAAAAAAAATCCTCCCACATGAGAAGGGGGGTAAGTCTTAGTGCAAGAACAACCCCATCTCCACCTACCATGTCAGAGACAGGCAGAGTGCTGGTCCTTATACTCTTCATGAGGGTTCACAGGAAAAGGACTCCGCTTCCCACAAGTGACGCAGCGTCTGAAGGTAAACTTCATGTAAGAAGACAGTACAAAACTGTGATATTATGAAGGAAAAAGTGAAGAAAAATGAAGAAAACTGAGCAGAGCTCAGGGAGACTCCCTTCACACGACGTGCGGTAGAAAATCTGAGGTGCTGAGCTCTGAGGAGAAGGTTCTGGAGGGCTGCTGGCGCCTGATTGGCTACAGTTTGGACCAACATAATGACAGGAATAGGCTACAAGTGTTTTTTCTCTGTTCATGTATTCCTATGAGGAATTATGTCTAGGCATTTACTGCCTGTTTTCTAATATGTATTTCATCTGTTATGGGTTACATATACATATTATTAGTATGTTATTGCTATGTTATTTACCGTGGGACTCCCACTCCGACGACGGGGAATATTCAAGCATGTGAATCTATGAAAGACACCCTAATACTGGAAAAATAGTCTCCCAGGTGACACTACGCAAGCACACAAACTAAACCACTGAATGAAAGACCACCACTAGCACGGTGCAGCACTGGGAAAAAAGCAAACCTGTATGTCTTTTCGAATGAAAAAGAAACATGCAAAGATGCCATTACAATAAATCCTCCAGGGTTGACAAAGGAGATGCCGGTAAGACGGTCACTGCCCCACTCTGGTAAATAATAAAAGAAGAGGCTGGGAATAGGTGGCCCAAGAGATGGTGCTGGTGAGCTGATCATGCAACAGTGAAAAGCTGCATAAGAGCAACATGAATTCCAAACCAGAAGACCAAGGCAGTGATGTGACAGGGGCTCATCTGAGCAATTTATAAATTCAAAGAGCAGACCCCAAACCATAATCAACATACATAATCTAAGCAGACCTACTCATTTCAACATGTGAAAATAGATATTAAGAAACCTCGAGGCGAGTTGGTCAGATTACTTCCCTACAACCAAAAGATTTAAAATAAGAAAAAGTAAAAGACTAAAAAGTGAACTCAGCAGCACAAGTTACCAGCAATAAAAACGATAAATAAGCAATTCTAGAACTTTTGGCAAACCAAATCCACTTTGGTAAGAATCGATAAACTGATCAGCATTAGTAGGATCACATGATCTTTTTAGACCAGATTTACAGACTTATTCCAGAGGGTGGAAAGGCGTGCTGACCCAGGTTCCTGCCCAGTATCATGCCGGAAGACCTGGCAGCCTCCTGCACAAAATGTCATCAGCACCTTCCGCACATTATGGCCCTTCCTAGTAACTACTCTTTTAATCAGTCAGGTGGTACAAACAAGCAGAGCGACGCTGCTCCTATTAAATGCCTACTCTTAAATGCCAGGTCTCTGGTTAAACACAGCAGAGAATGCTTCCTTTGTTATTGAGGAACACAATATTAAGATGGAATTTATAACCGAGTCATGGACGGATAACGCCTCAGGACCTGACATTGCCAAAGCCTCTCCCCCTAACTTTCTCTGCCACACGTTGGATAGACCTTTAAGGAGGGGTTTATCACAACAGCCTAGAGCCCACATTCTCTACAGCCTCCAACCCAGCTTGTGAAACCCAGTCATTAAGTGTGCGATGTTCCCCAAAGGACACATTCAAAGCTATGCTTATCTACTGCCCCCCGCCCGGGCCCGAGAGGTGCTTATCTTGATTCTATTAGTACTCTTTTGGAGAAGGGGCTGTGCGCTGACTCCTTCACAATTTTGGGGGACTTTAACTTTTATTTGGAGGACCCCTCAGACATGAATAACATGAGACTGAAGAAAATTATGAATGGAGGGGATCTCGAGCAGCGGGTAGATTGCCCTACACATGTTGCCGGGCATACTTTAGACCCTGACGGAGATACTGCCACTCCCTTGGACGGATCATGCCGCCATTATTTGTACTCTTTCGCGGACTCCATACAACCAATTTAAAACCAAGCCAAGGAGAAGATAGTTATAGGGGTTTGTAAAAACATTGATAGTACTGACTTAGGGAATTTTTTTTAATCAACTGCCCCAAGTCTCCCGGCCAGTGTGGAAGAGGTCACAGCGGCTTACTCGATGTGGATTGAGGCCGCATGCATAACATTTGCCCGGCTAAATTGTATATTTATTTATTTATTTTTTTATTTACACCTAAGCGAGCCCATCCCTCAACTCCTTGGTTCTCAGATAACCTGCAAAAGCACAAAACAGACTGTAAGAGCATGGAGCAGGTATGGAGAAAAGGGTACAACAATAGAAACTAAGAAGCTTATAAAGTAAGCCTAACTATAAAAAATGACTCAGAGAAGCAAAAAATGACTCCTAGAAGCAAAAAAAGCATATTTCGCGGAGCAGATTAATGAGGCCAAATCCTCCTCTAGAGAATTGTTTAGAACTATTACCAACCTTACGAACCCCACTAAACTTAACACTCACAGCAGTCCAGCACTCTGTGAATCGTTAGCCTCCTTTTTTCTTAATAAGGTGGAAGTTATTTTCTCCTCTTTCATCAACCACCAAGGAGGGGTGGGTGAGGTGGCAGCCAGGCCAAGCCTGTGGCCATCAGCACTTCACATATTTTAGAGGGTTTTACACCACTGGAGACTCATGAGGTAACTAAACTTTTGTTGGTGTCTCAATCTGAGTCTACCCAGGACCCCTGTCCAGTATCGGTGATCAAAAGCACCCCAGAGGTCATTGCTTCCACTCTTACGCCACTGTTTAACACCATCATTGAATCAGGCCGGTACCCTAAAACCTGGAAATCGGCCTCAAAACTCCCTCTGATAAAAAAACGAACCTGGATCCAAGTGATCTGAATAACTACAGACCCCTCTCATGACTTCCACTGACCGCAAAAATTTTAAGAGAAGACCATGAATGTGTAACTCAGCACGTTCTTTCAGAGCAACAATGTGCTTGATCCTACGCAGTACGGCTTTCGTGCAGGACATAGCACGGAGCTAGCTCTAATCAAAGCCACTGAGGAGGTTCGAGAGGCTGTGGATCAGGGAGGCGGGGCCATCCTGGTTATGCTGGATCTGTCGGCAGCCTTCGATTCAGTCCATCACGATGTTCTGATGGACCGGTTATCGATGGCAGGGGTTCGGGGCAGGGCCTGGAGCCTCCTGAAATCTTTTTTGCCGATAGAACGCAAACGGTGGATCTGCGGAGGGATAGGTCTAAGACTTTTTCCCTTCCGTGCGGGGTGCCACAGGGGTCCTCCCTCAGCCCCATGATTTTTAATATATACGTCAGCCTGCTGGCAGCCCTGATAAGATCTTTCGAGCTTCAATTAACATCCTATGCGGACGACACAAATTAAGCTGTCCCTACAGAGAGGCAAAGAAACTGAAACGGCCTCAAGATGCCATGATTGCCTGAATGACATATCCAGCTGGATGTCCGCCACTTGCTTGAGACTTAATGCAGGCAAAACGGAGTTCATTATATTTGGGAATAACCCCAACCTCTGGACACCTGACCAGTGGCCTGAAGAAATGGGTAAGCCCCCATCACCCACTGTGAAAGCCAAAAACCTGGGTGTGATTAAGGACATTAAACTTGCCTTTGGCGAACAGGTCAGCGGCGTTGTCTCGACGAGCAAAACATTTTCCTAACAGAGGACAGCTTTCGGACAGCAGTCTCAGCCCTCATTTTGTCACGGCTGGATTATTGCAACAGTCTGTAACTGAACATTCAAAAAAAACATCTGTACAGACTCCAGCTAGTGCAAAATGTGGCAGCCAGGCTGCTAACCGGCACACCAAGGTTCGACTCAGTCAGACATGGACTTCCACACCTGCACTGGCTCCCAGTTCAAAAACGTGCACAATTCAAAGCGCTGTGCACGATTTTTAAGTCTTTGATGGGCAGTGGTCCTGAATATCTGAGCAGACGTCTCCAATGGTATGTCCCCAGAAGAGTGTTGCGCCTCTCGGAAGGAAAATAAGTGATCATTCCCCGAGGGAATAAAGCTAACTGGGGTGACAGCAGTTTCATCTTTTGTGCCGCAAAAGCCTGGAACACCCCGTCAGTGCATCTCAGGAATTCTACGGAGCTCCTTTCCTTTAGGAAGGGGATGAAAACATGGCTGTTCTCTGAATAGGACGCCACACCCATGGAAACCAGTTAGACAGTGCTCAGCGCCAGGATACCTTTGGGTAAAAGTGTGCTTTAAAAGCTCTAACAACATAACATGATCAAAACAACCCAAAAATCCCCAAGCACTGTCAAAACGACGAACAAAAACAAATTAATCAAAGAGGGACCTAAATGAACATTACTCAAAATATATGAAACTAAAAAGGTCTCTGGGAACACCTGGGCTTAAAGTTAGATTTTACAGTACAACCACTTTTAAGATATTAAGGAATGACCACTTTATCCAAGGCTTATTTCTGCGTGCTGCCCTGGAGTTACACCAATTCGGTTCTGAGGGACTTGGTCGTCGGGAGACCAGACTAGAAGACTTTGAAAGCCAAGTAGCAGTAAGTCCACTCAGTATGCAAGCAGTGAATGCATTTCGCTCAGAACGTTGTTACTTTTTGAGCTCCGTTACAGGGACTGGGGCAAAGTTACATTTTTTAAAGTCATAAGCGACATCACAACTTGAGAGGTATAGCCACAATTAATTCAGCAGGTGCAGTGGTACCAGGGATTAGGGTTTTGTGGACCACCCTGCTAACCATTTAGTACTCTTACAACTCAAGTGAAGGAAAGAGTTGCCTGTTCGCATTATAGCCCATGGGAACATTGCTAGGACTCTGGTCACACTCTTCATTGCAAGCACCTGCATCCACATTCACTTGCAGCACAAACTCCTTAGCATCCCTGATCGTTCCTCATTGAAAAATTTTGCAATACATTTTAAGAACTTTTTCTCAAACAGTATGAAATCTCACCACATGCGACTTACAGTTCACTAGGAGGCTTCCACTCACCCTAATGTAAAACGATGAAGGTGTATTTGGACACTACAATTCAGGCTTTGTTTTACAATTTTTTACTGTGATTTTAATTAATAAACCTAATTATCAATCACCATGTTTGGTCCTGATGTGATCTTGATGAATTGCAATGGACCACACTGATGCCTGTTTAACCTCCCTTCCTACCTCTGGCTAAGTTAAGCCTCCAAGTTTGGCCTATGTTACAACTGGCGAGTCAAAGTGCATTTAGAGAGAGTGCGAGTGAGAGTCAGAGAAAGAGCGTGAGAGGGCACGCACAAGAAAGGGCGCACGAAAGGGCGAGGGTGCGCTTAAGTGTGAAAGTGTGCTTAAGTGTGCGCGTGTCTAATGTGCGCATCTCTGTAAGTATGACAGCGCGTCTAAGTGTGTGTGCGTATGTTTGTGCGCGTGTGTGTACATAGATGAAACCCAAAATCCTACGCGTCTTTAAGTGTGACCTCGCGTAAGTGTGACCACTCGCGTACGTGTGCAAATACATTGATGAAACCCAAAATCCTACTGTGTGCGTGTTTTGAATCTAAATAAGTGAAACTCAAAACCTCCCCAAGTCCTCTGAAACCAGATCGTCCAGCAAAATTAAGCCGGACCAGATGATCAAAGAAAACCAAAGATGTGAGAATGATAGATAACCAATGGCAAGAAAAGGATGGGCTTTAATACCTTTTACTGTTTAAGATACAAAAAATCTCGAAAGGTCAGCGCAAATTCGCTGCCTCAGGCGAGATCTAAACATGAATCACTGATTTTGTTCTTCCATGGATTCAGATATAAATATTTTAGAACTCCATTTAGATTTCAAGTGGAAAGACTAGGATTTAACCCAAAAAAGTTACGTTTATAGAATACGTTTACTAAATGCATTCAAAATCGCTTCTCTAGGGACCAATTGCAAAGTGCATGAATTGCTTTTGGTTATCTTTCTACTCAAATGGTAAAATTAGTTACTTACGGCTGTGATTTGTAGGGACTGGGATAAGACATAACCCCATCGGTGTTTTTGTAATTCTGAACAGAACCATTGACTGGATAACCATATTCTGAATTCGGGGGTACTGGTTCCGGATCATCTGCTACATTTTTCACCTAATAAATAAATAAACAGGTAAGATATGAGGCGAACACTCCGAAACGAAACATCCTATAGAAAATACACCAGCATGTGTAATAAGTATTTAAAAACGGTACATAATAACATAAAAGCACATAAAAACGTTCTTCCTTCAGGCAGGATTATTGAAAATGCTAAAAGCTTGAGTGGGGGTGGGGATGGTGGGGGGCATATTTGAAAATGTTACAAGAGGTAAATGTGTGATAATGAATGGTGCAAGGCCAGATCTGCCAAAAGCATACAGAAATCTGGTAGCTTTACTGTGTTAATAGCTGATCTGGATCATGAATTGGTGCCCAAGCAGGAACTCAGGAAAGACATCAAAAAGCAAACGGACACAAAGAGCTGTATGCATCCGTAGACAAATTCTTAGACGAGACATACAAGCAAAGACTATATAGGAAAGTCACAAAATAGGCTATTAGGAAAAAGGTCCCAGAAAAAAAAAGTATCTGCATTTCTGACCACATGGGGAGATTCCATCCCAAACATGTCTCCCACTATCTATATACGTCAAAAACAAGTGCGTTTCCAATAGACTCTTTAGACATGCCGCAACCCAAACTGCTGGACGGAATTGCACCAAATTTGGCAGGAAGCGAGCTTGTGGTCCACAGAGTGTGCTTTTTATTTTGTTATTTGGTATGAATCCGTTCAGTAGTTTGTGAGATATTAAAGGAGATCCAAATTTGTATATCTACGACTGTGACTACTTTAAGAATAATAACGAGCATGTGCAGAGATCTGCACAGCGCTGACTGGCTGCCAACACTTCAACAAGGAAGTGTTGGCAGCCAGCATCGGACCCTGCTTCAGTCAAGTCCCATAACAAAAGCGCAAAAAAAGGGGGGGTGGCAGGGTATGAATACCATAACCCCATGCATAGCCTTGATCTTGGCAGGGCAAACGAGCAATGTTTTTTTTAATACACTGTAAAATGTTTGCGCTGGTTAAAAATGTAGCTCTCAGGTGGGCCAGGGGCATGCAGCAATAAAATAAAATAAAGGGAGGACGTGCACAGGCCCCCCCTCCATGTGCTTATTATTGACCCGGGGACAGCCACCTCCAGGGGGTATTGTTTATATTTAGTGGGGACGCATGGACTCCACCACCCCTAGACACCAGGGAAAACCATCTTCACCACCACATCCCCGGGGTGATTATTAAAAATGAAAAGAAAATGGGGGTGAGCTTGTCCCTGGCCCTGGGAACTACCACCTCGCCAAACGTATAAAACAAAGGAGGGGGCACGTCGCATTCCTCCTGGAGCCATATATCGCCCTTGGACCTCCCCTCAGATATGCGGGCAGGGTACGAGATGAAACTATTGCCCTCGCACACAGGGAGCTTCATTTCCAGCTCCCTGTGTGCAAGAACAATGCCAGGTCCTGGAGAAGGTAGAGAACCGGCTGGGAACATGGGCCTTGAGGCTCCCCCAGGGGTCCCCATCCTTCACATTTTGTGCCCTGGTGGGAACAGGACACCCAGGGACATTTGACCCAGTAACCTGCTAACCTTCAGAAGACTCAAGACCTGGATTTTCGAGCAGTAGCATTGATGGAGCAAGGATTCGCACGTTACGCGACTTGCTTGTACTCATGAACCTCGAATAGTGTTAATAGTCTAATCAATATGTTTGTCTTACTAATATTGCACCTTTTACACTACACGGGGTGTCCCAGTGACGCTTACCTATGTGTTTACTAAACAGTAATAACGCTTGCCACTAAAATGGCCGCTGCTTCGCGGGAATTTAGTCTGCGCATGCATCGGTCATAATCACGTGACGTGACACACTTGCAGTTCTGGTGGGAAATGTTTGCTCATGCGCAATACTGCTAAAATGGCCGCTTTGTTTTCTCATATGCTCCGTGCTTGCAAAGCTGCTTTCGCAAAGTTGTTCGTTCCGCACTTATCCTAATGCTATAGTTATTATAAAGTAAGGGGTATAGTGTAGCTTTTCATGGTATACAGTGTATTACATTTTTCTGTATTTCTAAATTGTTTTCGCTTACTTTTCATGTACTCCATTCTTTGGGGCCTGAGGAACACTCGTGACTCCATCTTGAAAAGCCTTTCTGGTACTCGTCACTTGATGAGGGAAAGAACCTCATGATGCAGTGGAGCCCAGCCAGCTGGCAGCCAAAGCCAAGATGCTCCTGGGAACCTGAACTGTGACCAAGCTGCAGAAGCCGACTTGTACCTAAAATTGTTACAATTGTATTTCACTACTGTATACTCTATTGTATTCTGTAAATCTAGTGTCATGGGAAGCTAGAACTTAAGGGGTGGGTACGAGAACTGAATATTAAGTCTGGGAAAGTCAAAATCTTAGGTAAATGGTGACCTAATCCCCTCCTTTGTCCAATCAGAACTTGAGGACCCTTTCACTTGCAACATTAGTGGGTGGTACACTGACCCGAAAACAGTATAACTAGCCTAGGTTTAGCAAGAGAATTTGTCCGACTTGTCCGAATAGCTGACCTGTCACTGACCCAACGAACTCTATAGGTGATTGATACAGAGAGCTGCGGAGCACTCTGTCCGTAATTTCCACAAACTCAATCGGGGTTTGGAAACCTTAAGTGCTGGAGAAGCATTTGGCTGGGAGATTCGAGAACCCAATCGGGGTTATTGGAAGATTCCTTGCAGAGAGGGAGTAGCACAGGCGTTGCATCCGAAGCTGCAGGTGTTGGTCGTACCCTTAGACGAATTCGGTCCTGATCCAAATCCTGGTGTTATCCTGTCCTGACTGTCCATGAGCCGTACCTGTTCGCCTACCGGCAACCTAAGTCCTTGACGGTCCTGTCCCCGCTTTTCCCAACTAACCCGTGGCCAGGGTTAGTTCTACAATCTGTCCTAGGTAAATATAATCCATGTGGGTGTCCGTCATTCTAAACTCTTTCCTATTGTCTTGAACGAAGTATACATTTACATATGTCATTTAACCTTCTCTCCTTAAATGAGATTTTTCATGTTTTATTGTTTATTAGCGTGTTCCACTTTTTTACCTACCTTTAGTAAATGCTAAACTGTTTGCATATATGTTTGTTCCATTCTTACCCTTCCTATAGAGAATAAGCATATCTGGATAAATCAAATAGTCTGAGTCTCATTTCCTCTGAATCGTTAGTGAGTTTCGAAAGTCTACTTTGATTAGTATGTTCCCTTTCTTTACCCGCCTTTAGTGAAGTTGTGAAGTTCTGTTTATCTAAAATAGCGTGTTCCTTATTTTCCCTTCCTTTATTTTTCATGATTCTAAATGTTTCTTACTCTCATACATAGTTATACAATTGTTATGATTCTCGCGATAGATAGTTTGATTGGGGTGAACCTTTGGCTAATGACACTAGAAGATAATAATGATTAGATAAAGGTCTTGAAAACTTCCCGAGTTTGTGGTTATTTAAGAGTACAAAAACATTATTCAACTGTATATGGTATTTTTGTTTTGCTTACTTATTTTCACAGCTAGCTCCCTGATCCATTGTGATCATAGGTACCCGTAACAGTGGAGTGGTAAGTCGGGTACATTGGAAAATACAATAGGAAGGAACAGGAATAGTAGAGTGTAAGGTTACCCGATTAATAAATATGGAAGATTGAATTTATGGGCCCAATGCGTATATGGTAAAATTGTGAGTCGGGTGACCTGCGCGCTCTATCAGCAGCACTTTCTCCCCCCCCCCCGCACCTTGAGACCCTCGCGGGTAAGTAGTACGCTTTACCAATATTCTGATTGATTGACACTGGTTGTGCTATACAACTACTCACATCCACTCACTTGCCCACACACTCCTCAAACAGCCTATCACTCACCCATACACCCACTTCCACACCCAGCTACTCACACATAGGCCCACTCACACAGCCACTGAGTCACTGATACAGCCACTCACACCCACACACAGACCCATACAGCCACTGAAACACCACTCACCCGCCACTACATCTACTCACACACCCACCCACTCACCACTACATCTACTCACACACCCACTCACTACTACATCTACTAATGCACGCATTCACCCACCCATATACCGACACACACGCACTCACCAATAAAGTCACTCACACAGCCACTCAGTCATCCATACAGCTACTCACATCCACTTACCCATAGTTACTCACAAAGCCACTTATTCCACTTTACTGCCATTCACACACCCATTCACATACAGATACAGTAACACAGTCACTCACATAATATATGTTAGAAATAGTATCACTCAGTAGTACACAAACTATACTAATTTAACTTCAGTGGTACCTTGGTATATATTTTTAACACTCAAACTTTTAAAAAACACTTTCAATCACTGGATGATGTCATGAGTGGTGTCGATGACATCACTCATGACATCTCAAATGACCATGTCATGAGTGATGTAATGTCATAAGCAGTGAATTGCGGGGGAGTAAGTTATCGTCACCTCCGGTAACTTTGATTGCTGAATTTCTATAGTTACTACGAGTAAAACGTGAGCCTAACTACAACATCCATGTAACCTTTGTTTCTTCAGTGAAAATATATATTATATATTACTACAGCTGAGCAGCAACTTCATTTCTATTACAGGGGACTAGAGACATCACAAGTCACCTTTAATGATGAAAATTGAGATAGGCTTTCGCACAGGTCATAGGCTCCCATGTATTTTAATATAAATATAATATGAACACACCACATCAGCCCTCAAGTCCTTCAACTGGCTTCCCATCAAACGAAGATGCATTTATAAGACTGCCTGCATCACCCACAAAGCCCTTCACACACTATCTTGACAACAAACTTATAAAAGCAGGAAGAACCACAACTCTGAGGAGCTCCAACTCACTTCTCCTCATACCTCCCAAACTAAAAAGGAAATCAAACAAGACTCTCTATTTCTGGAAAAGCCGTCAGCAAATGGAACACACTAACTAGGCATCCAAGATGCAACCCTTCCTTCTCCTGCTTCACAAGAGACCTGAAACTCCATCTCCTCAACAAATGCTTTAGCATGCAAGCTAACTGAACTGTGTTCCAATAACTATCTTGCTCTAGGATTAGACCCTCTGTGATAGCCGGTTGTTTGAGTACTTCAGCTATCTATTATAAATAAATAAAAAATAAAAAAATAAATAAATAGGACATGAAGTGTAAAGATGAAACATTAATAGGGACCAAGTTGCATATGGTCTCACTGGTGTTCCAGAGCGTCTATCCAATGCATGCTACAGGTCTTGGACAAGTTTGCAGTTATCAGTATTTCACACTAACTGGACTGAACCCCTTTTTCCCCTCGCCTGGGGTCTAAGGCACACACTAATGAATTTGGTTTGCAGACCTAGGTACGTAATGCCTAACAACTATATTAAATTAACTGTTGCGACTGGAATATCCCCTACATACAGGCATGTCCCAATGTCAGAGTGTCTGACAGCATCTGGTACCCTTGTATTAGGTCTCGCCTAGGCAGCGCTTGCGTTGTTTCTTCGAGACATGCTGTATTGAAGTATGGATTTTAATCTCCGCCCATCTTTTCAATTGGCTCCTGTTACAGTCCTTTGTAAATGATGGCTTTTGATTTGTCAATATGCTTAGTAGTCTCTCCTTAGTACTTCCGTTTCTCCCATTGTAACCTCCCATGAGGTCTACCCCAGTTACATGTGTTGTTACTCTACATGTTTTAATTACAGCCTGTGAGCACTGTTTTCTTTTTTTTAATTCAAATCTTTTTTATTGAAGATTGGGAAAAATGAAGCAAAGACAACACACTAAATTCTTCATCACATAGATGGATGCAATATTGGCACAATGACGCCTACAATAATGAACTGAACTGAACAGAAAAAGAGTAGGGAAAGGAAAGGAGGAATAAGAGAAAGAAAAGAGGAAAAAGAGAGGAGAAAGAGGACAGATGTATCAATATATCAATAGCAATCGGTTTACAGAAGCACGGAGCGCGTTACAGGTAACAATAAGTATACATTAAGCATTCAGGCCTGGAGAGCATTGAAACGTGGAAACTTGGGGTCAAACAGAGATACTGTAGTCTATGAAGCCAGGCAGTCTGTTGAATTTTGTATCATGGAGGCTCAAAGTGGGAGGAAGACGCGTCCAAGGAGGACCACAATTTTTTGTTAGAAGGCTTCCATGTGGCTGACTGCAGTGCCGGATTGTCTGCCCCTCTCAAGAAGGAGAGCCATTCCAGCCATATTTTGAAGTTGACTTCAGCAAAATTCTTCCATTTACAGAGAACGACCTTGCACGCCAGTGTCAACATGATATCTAGCAATTGTCGGTCATGAATGTCAGGTAGTTGTGCTTCTAAGGGGGCCAAAATGACATATACAAATTCCTGAACGGGTGTGATTCCAAGTACTTGTTGGATATATGCAAATATTTTTTTCCAAAATGATCTCAATAGGGAACAATCGAAGAGCATGTGCGCCAGGTCTCCAGGTGCAGCCTGGCAGTTCCAGCAATTAGGCGTATCCTTCAGATTACATTTAAACAGCCTCTGAGGGGTCCAAAACACTCTGTTCAACAACATGTATTTCGTTTGACATAGAATTGGGGACACCTAATTTGATAATGCAGTTTTGTGTATTACCTCCCAATCAATCGAAATACCTGTCGAATTATGTTCCGACTCCCACTTGCTTTCAGTTAAGTTATGTGCTTTCTTGGGCAAGGGGAGGAGCAATTTATATATTCTGGACACAAAATGGTCAGCATTATACAGTATCCGGAGACGTGTCGGCAGCCATGGTGAATCAGTAGTGAGGGCACGCTTAGAGATGGCGACCTTCAATTTCAAGAATTGGTAGAATTCTACGGGTGGCAAATTAAATTTCTCTTGCAGCATCGAAAAAGGTATGGGCATACCGTTTTCATAGAGGTCATTCACCATATGGATACCATGTTTAGCCCACAACTCCCAGTAAAGGGTTTGTCCCTCTATCCGAAACATAGGGTTATGCCATATCGAGACTAGGGTAGATTTCTTAATCACCGAATCAGTTTTATGTGACTGGTCAAGCCTGAGGAGCGCCCTTCTAGTATTTAATAGGATATATTTGGAGTGAGGTAAATGGGTTAAGTCCATGCTGAGGAGAGCCGAGAGGGGTGCATGAGCCATTAACGATCGCTCAATAGATAGCCATACTGGAGTATAAGATGGAGAGTCAATTAGCCAAAGAGCCCCCTGCTTACAAAGGAAAGCTGTCTGGTAGTTTCTGAACGAGGGTAGGCCCAGGCCGCCCCTTTCTTTTGCTAATTGCAACTTTTTCAATGATATCCTGGCTTTTTTCCCTCGCCACAGAAACTCTCCAAACAGTCTATCCACTTTTTTGATGAATTCATCGGAAAAAGTAATTGGGAGCATGCTAGCCAGATAATTAACCAGAGGCGTGCACATCATTTTGAGGGTCTCAGCCCTACCCCACCAGGACAAAAACTTGGGCGACCAGCTATCTAGTAACGTAGAGATCTTTGTTAATGTTAGGCCCTCATTTACCTTTAAGGTTGTTATTAAGTCTTTCTCAAAATCTAAGCCTAGATATTTAAAAGCTTTTGGCTGCCAGGTGAGGCCAGATGAACCAAGTATTTCTCTACTTCCGATGTTATTTAGCAGCTTGACTTCCGTTTTGTCTTTATTCAGCTTGTACCCTGAAACTTTAGAGTACTCGCCAATTACGTCCATTAATGCCGGGATAGTCTCGTCAGCTTTCTCCGTTAAGATGAGCACATCGTCAGCGTAGGCCGTTAATTTCACAGTGCAGTCATCAAACGGAACACCAGCAATGGTCTCGTTATTCCGGATATGGTATAGGAAAGGTTCTATCGCTAGTAAAAACAGAGACGGTGATAGCGGGCATCCTTGTCTCGTTCCCTGTTTCAAGCAGAAGGATGAAGAAAAGGAGCCACCCGCTCTAACTCTGGCTGTAGGTCCAGCATATAAGGCCATTACAAGTTTAGTAAATGTCGTCCCCAAATTAAATTTGTGTAGAACTGCCTCAAGGAAGGTCCAATCTACCTTGTCGAAGGCTTTCTCAGCGTCTAGTGTGATTGCCACTGTGGGGGTATTTAAAAGTTTTGCTTTTTCTAAGGCGTGGGCTAATACTCTGGTGTTATCGCTAGATAGTCTGTGTTTTAAAAAGCCTGCTTGGGATGGATGTACGAGGTTAGGGAGAACTTTTTGTAATCGGGTTGACATAATCTTCGCTAGCAACTTACAATCCAAATATCAGGGAAATTGGCCTATAATTTTTTGGTAACGATGGGTCCTTGCCATCCTTTGGCAGAACTGCGATAGTCGCCTCTGCCAGGGTCCCCCTCACTTCACCTGACTCCGTGAATTCATGGAAAAGATGCAGAAGGGGTTCAGCTAGATGTGCTGCAAAACTTTTATAAAATTTAGCTGTAAAGCCATCAGGGCCAGGTGCCTTCCCACATTTCAATCCTCTGATTGCTTTCTCCACCTCCCCGATTGAGATCGGTTCGTTAAGGCTGTGTTGTTCTTCCGGACTTAGCTTTGGCAGATCACACTCCTGTAAGTACCCCTGAATTTTATCCTCATCAACTGAGTCATTTTTAGCATACAGGTCCTCATAAAAGTCTTTAAAGACCTCAGTTATTTTTTGGGGATCAGAGTGGTTTACTCCCTCAGAATCCTTTATGACATTAATAGAATTCCTCTGTACTTTGAATTTTAGGTATGCCGCCAAGCTTTTACCGGCCTTGTTAGATTCGCAGAGTTAAAAATTTCGCCTTCTGGTCAGCCATACTCCCGCCCTTTCGCAAACTAGCTTATTATATTCGTATTTTTTATTAGTCATGGTATTAAGTGTTTCCCGATCCCTTGTTAATTGGTGCCTGTTTTCTAGATGAGCTATTTCTGTTTCCAGCTTTTCCAGTTATGCATTACAATCTCTGTTCATTCCCGAGCGGATTTTGATGCACACCCCCCTTAAGGTGCTTTTCAACGCCTCCCATCTCGTCAGATCTGAGGTGTCCCCTCTCCTGTTTATATCCAAATATGATCGGATGGCTTCTTGGATAGTGGCCTTATTTTGTTCTTTGTTTAGAATTTCCACGATGTCGGTTTAGGGGAGGGTTTAATGTTGCTGATGGAAAGGGAAATGCAGGAATGGTCCGAGAGTACTCTCGGTTCTATTGAAGTATCCTCTATTCTCGCAACCCCATTCTGTGTAAGAAGGATGTAGTCAATGCGAGAGTACGAATCGTGAGGGGAAGAGTAAAAAGTGTAGTCTCTGTCAGTAGGGTTTTGTATTCTCCACGTATCAACCAGATTAAAGCGTTGACACAGTTTAACGAAAGCATTATGTGATTTGGTCGGTTTAAACACACACTTCGAGTCTCTGTCCAGGGCAGGATCAAGTGGAAGGTTAAAGTCTCCCCCTAGTATATGTACCGCCGTGTCAGGTATTGTTTCAATCTGTTTGACTAAGTCTTGCCAAAAATTGAGATCATTAGTGTTAGGCGCGTATATATTCGTGACAAAGAATTCTGTGTGGTCTTTGGCAAGTTTTACTGTAACCCAGCGTCCCTTTTCGTCTGATGATGAAGACAAGAGTTCTATCTTGGATCGTTTCGATAATAGTACCAGAACCCCATTCTTTTTACCAAGCGCACTTGACCCAACAACCTCCGAATAAGACTTATTACGTAAAGTATAAAACTGTTTAGAGTCTAGTTTAGTCTCCTGCATCAGAACGATGTCCCCTCTCTGTCTACGTACATAGTCTAATATCTTTTGTTTTTTTATGGGCTGGTTCAAACCTTTAACATTCATAGACAGAATTTTTAGCTGGTCAAGGGAGGTCGTTCCAAGCGGAGTGTTGAGCGTAGGGTGTAGCATTTATATTATTACATGTATCATGAGTACCTTATAAATCCCAAGCAGTGGCGTGCTATACAACATCTTATATGAGGAGTACTCTGCTTTAACCATTATGTGGCTACATTTGCTGAAACCATGAGCAGGCGTATGGGCATACAGGTATGATACATGAATAAACCATGTCCGGATATACAAACACAGCATGTGGAAGATACAACTTGTCCAGTCAAGAGAAAAGGGATAGATTGGAAGAGAAAGGAAAAGCAAAGAGAAAAGAGGAAGTAAAAGTAAAAATGCAAACCATAACAACCAACACACACCCCCCTTCTCTCCCCATCCCCCCACCCCACCCACCCCAGCTGTCGTATAGAAGCATGGCGACGCGAGGAAAACCGCAGTAACCCTCCCGTCCATAATAATCTTGCATAAACATTGGGACAACTATGTAAAGTGTATATGACCATTCACATAAGTAATTAGAACATTGAAATTGTATGATGTAACCAATAAAGTACCAGTAAAGTACCAGTAAAGAACATTCCTGACAACCTTATTTAAACTGAAACATTGCACGAGGTTGCAGCAATAGAACCGTAAGTAGAAGTAGTATAGAGGTCCATGAGGACCCTTGTAGGACATTATAGCATCATATCCTTCATCAAGGGCATCCTAAGAACTAGTAGCTTCTAGGCCTATTCACTGTTGATAAGTTGCATAAACAAGAGCAACAAACTGTCAACGGGCGCTCGCTTATCGTTCACATAATCAAAGAGTCAATGAGTCTCAACACGGCCGTGCTGAGACCTGATCAGCGCAGACGGAACACGCCAATGAGCCGAGACATGAACATATTCAGATCATTACGGATTATACCACTCTGGACTAACAACAATATGAACCAGAGAAGGCAAAGCAACTCAAGTCAGAAGGGCAGGATCAGCCACAGCAGGCTGATGTCAATTTTAAAACAAGAAGTGAAGAGCAAGGAGATTACCGGAACGTTGAGCCAAACACTTACGACATATTACCACTCATGGTAGCACTTCCAGTGTCAGTCGGTAGTTGCGGATATGGGACCCAATCCGGCAGATGTCAGGCCTATCAGTCCTGCAATCCTATCAGGGTAGAGAAAAGCAATTGACCACATCAACTCTTAGAATTGTTCATTTGTAACCTGAAGCCGAGGCCGTCTGGTTATCTGGGTTGTTGGTCTCCATGTCGCGCTCCATGTCGCGTTCTTCCAAATCCCTAAGTACGCTTTTGAGTTTCATAGGGTCTGTGAAGTAGTGAGACGATCCACGTATTGTTACCCTGTACTTTGCCGGGCCCACAAAGCCAAATTGGTATCCCTTCGACTTTAGTAGTGGCCGTAGAGCTAAGAAGGCCTTTCTGATTTCTACAGTTTCCTTACTGTAATCTTGAGAGATATAGATCTTTGCGTCCCTCCACAGGATATGATTGTGTTTCCGAACAAATGCAAGTATTTGCTCCACATGTTGATAGCGCAATGGCTTACAGACGATGGGCCTTGGTCCTTTTTGCGTCTTGGTGATTCTTCCTGGCACCCTATGTGCTCTGTCGAATTCCAGAGGGTTGGTAAAAGTTAGGTTCGTGGCTTTAGCAAACCATGATTCTAGGAACTGAATACACGACCCTTCTGAATCCTCGGACCCCTCCGGAACCCCAAAGATGCGCAGGTTCCCTCTTCTATTTCTATCCTCCAATTCGGCTAGTCTCCTAGTAGTATGGTCAGAGGAGATGTGCAGGTGTTTCAATGCCGTTGAGGCCCTAACCTCTATATCTTCCAAACGACTAATCCTGGACTCCGTTTCTGTCAAGCGCGCATTGGATGAGCACTGTTTTCTTAAAGAACTTTCTCCCGCCTGCTGTTACAGGCAGGACACGCTGTCCCCACGCTTTTTTTTCTTAACCAGCGCAGCACGCCTCAGATTTTCATATTTGCGGCTCACCGAACTCGGCTGGAAGCCTTTTTTTTATGTCTTTACTTTTGGAGCAATCAAGGCAAACGCACTTCAACTTCTTAAGCTATGCGAGGGTGCCGCGATTGCTTCAAAAGTCAATAAATAAAAGAAAAAGCATTGGCAATGCAATAGGTAACGCATTACTGAAAGTTTGAGGTATTGGCAATGCATTATTATTAGCGACGACATTAGCTCAAACTTTCAGTAATGCAAGACATATCACATTGAAAATGTCTATTTGATTTTGGCCCCAGCCTCATACTAAACTCATTTCTGCACTAAAGCCTACACCAGTCCCGTTTTTGTGACTTGTCAGGGAGCACCAAGCACGCCTTTATTTAAGTGACTGATGACTACTGCCCCAGCCACAGGTTTAGCATGTAGAGCAATGATGGAAACAGTGTTTTGTGAATCAGTAGTTTTGGCGAGACCTTTTAATTTCAGTCACTGAACTGGAAGCCTACTGGCAGACATGTAAAGTTCGGCTTACATGCACCAACCCAGATCCTAGTGTGGGGAGAGAGAGTGAGTGAGTGAGTGAGTGAGTGAGTGAGTGAGTGAGTGAGTGAGTGAGTGAGTGAGTGAGTGAGTGAGTGAGTGAGTGAGTGAGTGAGTGAGTGAGTGAGTGAGTGAGTGAGTGAGTGAGTGAGTGAGTGAGTGAGTGAGTGAGTGAGTGAGTGAGTGAGTGAGTGAGTGAGTGAGTGTGTGTGTGTGTGTGTGTGTGTGTGTGTGTGTGTGTGTGTGTGTGTGTGTGTGTGTGTGTGTGTGTGTGTGTGTGTGTGTGTGTGTGTGTGTGTGTGTGTGTGTGTGTGTGTGTGTGTGTGTGTGTGTGTGTGTGTGTGTGTGTGTGTGTGTGTGTGTGTGTGTGTGTGTGTGTGTGTGTGTGTGTGTGTGTAGAAAAGGCTGCTTCCCCATGGTATACAAAATTGCACCAACACTCTTACTCATTAACATATCATACTCACTCAGCATCCACCTTTTGCTTTGTCAACATATTACCAACATAATATCCAATACATACCCCAAATTGAATGTGTGCATGTGGCCTGTGCGTGGCCTGTGTGCGTGCATGTGGCCTGTGTGCGTGCATGTGGCCTGTGTGCGCGCATGTGGCCCGTGTGTGCGCATGTGGCCTGTATGTGTGTGTGCGCATGTGGCCTGTGTGGTACATACATTGTGTGTATGAGTGAAAAAGAGTAATGGAGGCCTGCAGGTTCAGTTTTGGAAGCCCCTGGCCGCGTCATGTTAACAAGTTAGAAGTGTTTACCTAGATAGTGGAAGTCTTTTCCAGGCATTTCTAACGCTGGTGGAAGGAAACCTAGGCATGGAAATGGAGAAAGAGGAAATAGGGCTCCTTTTAGAAATGAGTCTTCAGTAAGACTACTTAGCAGCACTTCTCAGCAAAAGGGCTGCCATTTGGTAGATGATTGGGAGGGCCGGGGCAAAGAGCAGGATTACAGTCCCTTTTTAACTATAAAACTATTTCGGCCAGAAGGCCATAAAAGTACTGGATACGAATTATGTACAACAATAAAACCAGTTAAAAAAATCACCTAATGGTACAAATTGTAATGGACAAAGGCTGCATATGTAGAAATACATTAAAGGGTGCTTTGGATAACGTGCAAATGGATACATAGTGGCATAATTCTATGTGGCAATAGAGTGCTTGATGACCTAGGATCGAAGTGCAACAAAGTACACCGTAATCGTGGAGTGGAACAATTAGTGTGAGCAAACATCTTAAACTTTCAAGTGCATCAAACAGAGCAAAGTACAATTGTTATTTATGATGTCTAGAGTCAAAGCATCACATTTGGCAATATTCAATTCAAGTAAAATTCACAGATAGGAGAAAGGGAGAACAAAAACCTCATAATAGGGTCAGCCATGTACTCCTACCAATATGATAGTTATTCTAGATATCTGTTTCACCGGGGAAGAAAAAAAGAAGAAAAAAACGCCAAACACCAGCTGAGGCTACTGCTACAGTGGTGATCATGCCAACTATGGAGTATTGGTAATAAATAGTTGCCTAGTTTGTGTGAACTGCATCCCATGGCCGTATCTTGGTAGATGTCAATCGCTCATAAATACATTGTACAAGAAATACTATGTAGGAAAAGCAAAGATATGTTGAAAGCTAGGACATCTAGTTTAATACAAACCCAGTCGTTCAGAGATGCATTGATTAGAAAATTATTTAGAACAGGATTCTCCAACGTGTAGCTTGTGAGCTCCTAGTACCTTTCAGCTACTTGTGAGTATCTCTTCTGTGTGCAGCTCAGCCGAACAAATTAGAAGCTTTTGTTTGGTTGAATTAATATATGTATACCAAAAGTGAAAAGTGTGCATCGGATATGAAAATGTGTAAATTTTCATAGCTCATAGTTTCCACGGTATATTTAAAGTGGATAATCGAGTAATAAAACTATGCAGCATTGGGATACTCATTACTAATATTTCCTGGGTACCAGGGGATATTGCAGCTATGGCAGTTATGTATTACCCTTTTAGAGGCATTCCAAACTGACTAAGCCGGTTTTACATTACTGCTGGCCATCCTGCACTGAGGTGACCACGGCTCTTAATCTTGCACAGGAGGCCACTAATGTAACCTTGTCTGATTAATATAACACTATTAACATTAGTAGCTCAGGACGATTTTTGTTTAATTTAAGTAGCTCCGGTTATTAAAAAGGGTGGACACCCCTGATTTAGAACAATATAGTGATTGCATACAGTTTCTGATAGGTCAGTCCGCTTTCTTCAGGTAGAGAGTGGGTGGTTGGAGAGGGTGCTACACAAGTAGGCCCGCAAATTTCCTTCTACTCCAAACTACTTGTATATTATTATTATTGTTAATTACGGTTTAAAGTCCATAGGACATACAAAAAGATAAAATGAATTTCCATGCATGTTCAGCTAAAAACGTCGAAGTAAATTCTCAAACACATTAGGTATTTAAAATAGTAGTCAATTCTGTCCCAATCTCATTATACATAGTGATTAATGTATTAAATTCTACAGGCAGGCGTTCCAAGCGGAATTACCATATTTCTGCTTTAAATATATATAGATCTAAAGTAGCAGCATCCCAGTTAGTATGTATAGCACTATATGGGTCCTGTGCCTAATATAATACTCACCTTAAAGCCAGAGTTATCTTTTAGCGCTTTATCCACTGGTTGCTAGTTATCCATACTGCATGCAAATATTTTGCTAAACTAATGACTATCTACTCCTGTGTACCTGTTTTTAGTATCCTAAGTGCAGTACTCAATGACCTTATACCTAATAAATTGAAAGAGGGGAATGATCAATTTCCTCCTTAAAACTTTATAAGCCATACAGAAAAATATGTGGCTTAGTGATTCAGCAGCGGTGCCACAGACAGGGCAGGTAGTGTTAGGGCACTTGGGATTTGCACATCCAACTGTGAATTCTTGCGTGGGCAAAAAGCCATATCTGAACTTTAGATACAACTGTGTAGGAAGCGAGCCCTGGATGACATAAAAGGTTCATATAGAGGGACAATCTTATGGTCAAGGAATTGGTCTGCTAAGCTCCCTAGTTTACTATTCTTTATTAATTCTCCCCAAAAATATTCACTGCACCGTTCCTTTATTACTTGTCTTGGTCTCAATTGGGAGTCTTCTGGAGAGTCCTAAAGATTCTTAAGAGAGATCGCATGAAACATTTTCTTGACATACAACAGCCATGGAATCCTTAAGTAGCGCTCTGCTTTTAACGTGTCTGAATGGAGCTCCATAGGGCTCCAGCTCTGGTATGGACCTCAATCTGTGCCAGAATAATAATGGTCCCGTCTGGATGGTGAATGAAATGGGAAACAGACCGATATCATGCAAAACTGGGAGGGTTGGAGCGCTGCATGGAAGATGTGTTAAGAGCTTGAGGATTTCACCCCCCCCCGCCCCTGTTACTAGCTCACTGGGCAGTTTTTGGCCCCAGAGCTCTGCGCCATACAGGGCAACACTTTTCACCCTAGTCTTATATACGTCAAGCGCAGGGGCTATAATAATTGATTTTAACTATTTTGCCTTCTTTAAGATAGCCCCAGTCTCTTGTTGTAATTTCAAAGTATGTTTTCTTATTTCAGTCTTCCATCTAAGATTGTGTGACAAAGTCATGCCCAAGTAAGTAAAATCCGACACCTGCTCTAAAAAGGTATAGTTAACAATTAGGGTTGATTTAATAGATTTATAAGTATTAAAAGCCATGGCTTTGGTCTTGCTTATATCCAATTCTGGGCCATAGTCAACACAGAATTCTAGAAATAGATTTAGAATGGCTTGTAGGCCTCTTGCGGTCTTTGAAATAAGAAGTGTGTTGTCCAAAAATAACACTGGGTATTTCGAGAGGCCAATCTTAGAGGGCATAATTATTTTGGAAGTTCAAGTCTTCTGCCAGATCATTAATAAACAGAGAGAAGAAAGTCGGGGCTAAAACACAACCTTGGCGTACACCCTTCTCTATTTTGAAAGCTTCTGTCTGTTCCCCATTCCTCCCATATCTCACCCGTGCTAGATTATTCTCATGTATTTTCTTTAGAACTTCTAGGATGTTAGTTGGGACTCCCATGCTTGCTAGTACTTCACAGAATCTAGATCTCAGGACAGTGTTGAATGCAGATTTTAAATCGACGAAAATGACATAAGTGCCCTTTACCCAGCAGGACGGATTTCCAATAGATCAGGTTGAACCTAAAAAATTGGTAGATTGTGCTGTCAGGCAAAAGCCTGATTGTAAATCACTAAATATATACAGTCTCTATTGTTTAGAGTATGGAGTAGCCTTTAAGTGATTGCATCCTTTTTCTCCCTTTCCTGATCACTATCCAGTAAAGGTGTTGATATCCAGATGCAGAAAATGCACAGCTCTTTATGCCTCAGTCGGATGTGTTTCATGCTGGAGACCCTGTTATACAAAGGCTGTGTCTGAAGAGGCCGAAGAAAGAAAAACTATCCCAAACCAGTTCTAGTAGCGCAGACAGAATCCACAATCCTCCTCTCCTGTGACTCTTTAAAAGTGGGACACACTGACCTATTTGTTGTTTCAGTTCCAAGTTTTTTGTCCAGCGTTTCCCTCAGTACTCTGCAGGAAACTCCCTTCCTTGATCAACCAGAGCAGACTTCTGCCTGGCAGCCAGCTTCCCAGAGGTGATGGGATATCACCTGGAGTCTGACTTGTAAAGAAGCTGCACCCTATCCTGAAGCACCTTGAGGATAATGTGCGGAGAGAAGGAAGTAGTGTTCCAACCTCGCAGGAGGTGGGCCTGTCCAGGACAAGCCAGAAGCCATGGACCCCTTAGCTTGAGCCTGTTCACCCGAGACGGTAAAAGAGAGCAATCCGAGGTCTCCTCGGACTTAGCGCAAAACTGACACATCGTGAAGTTGTGCTCGAGTGGAGCATGCTGCTGTGACAGTGTGAATTTCTGCCCAAGGTACCTTTCTGCTGCAACATTGTGAAGTTGTAAATCATTCTTATGCCCCGAAGTGAGCCTTTCCACTCAAACACTACGCTAGTGGTTATATTTAGTTAAGAGTGGGAAAATACATCATGAGAAGGGTTGGGCCAACTACACCTGCAGTCTTGTTTGTTTCTATATAGAAAAATGTACATTTCCATATTAACCAAATTAACCTACAATTATTAACGATTATTACAAGAAATAAAGGGTCAGACGGTATGATGTAAAAGATGAAAATTCTTGACCGTAGAATATATCAATTTCTATTTTTTGTTTTCCAAAACTTGCAAAAAGAAGGCCTCGATTAGGATCGTACAGCACTGTGATGTTATTTCGTTAATCCATTCACCACCTTCTGCTGGAATAATGGAGGAGCGTGGCAACCCTGCAGGAGGTAAGACTATCCAGAGCAAGCCAGAAGCAGCTGACCCTAGATCATCAGGGTCTGTCCACCCAGAAGGATAAAAGGGAGAAACGTGTGTGTTAAAGGAGCCGAAGTACACTGCTGCAACATCATGAAGTTGGGCCTGAGCAGAGTGCGCTACTGTGACATCATGAAGTTGTGCCCAAGTGAACCCTGCTGCAGCAGAATTTTACGTGAGAGGACTCTGCATCTCCAACATTGTGAAGCTGTACCAGAAGAGCTGGGCCTCTGATTTTGACCAGTACCTGAGCACACTGTGCACTACTAACCCAGCAACTTAAGCTGTGGCGGGGTTGTGCTGCTGATAAAGAGCCTTGCGGCAGGCCAGTGACCGTTGAGCCCGCAACCCGCCATATCCCAGTTACCCAAAGCCCAAATGCAGGCTTCCAACAAGTGAGAGACATACGACAATGCCAGAGCCTACACAGCCTTCATGTGGCTGCCTCTGTTGCTGCCTTCCACAGACTGAGTACCTGGAGCACTCACATCCAGCAAGTCCACCGGAAAAGGGTGAAACTCCACAGTGGTGAATTAGAAGAGCAACTGAGTGCACAAACTCAGAAGTGGGGTAACACTGCACCTGTGCCGGATACCTGACCAAGATACAACGGGAACACTGGGGAATGAGAATAAGTTAGGGGACGGCAGAAAGGGCGGGTGGGGGGTAAATAGTAGCCCCCAGGAATGTTGCCCTACACCAGCAAATCATCCATATCTATGACCTATGAAGCATTGAGTTTTCTGTTGGAATTAAAGTATTTTCTTTTAACAAGCACACACTAGGTTGGACAATCCGTTATTGCGCTCCTGGGTGATGGAGTATTGAGCTTGAATCACCCCCACACCAGAACCCTTAGAAGCCTGTGACTGCTCCCCAACACTAGGACTAGGTCATGTGCTTGACCCAGTCAGCAGGGCCATAGTGGGACGGACCCAGGCACATCAGAAACAAATGACGCCAGCCCCACAACGGAGCAAGCAGCTCCTGCTGACATTTTAGAAAACTCCACATTTTCATGGCAGAATGTACTGCACTAATCAAAATAGTAACACTATCTAGATGTTTATATAGCTTTCTGGCGCTGCGGAGTCTCAGTCCCGAAAATATTTTCCAGGCGCTGGATGGTGTATGGTCATTGTTTACAAGCGCAGACACCCATTAATGGATTCATCTGCCGCCCTTAAACTTCCATTTGAGTTGGGTGGTCTTGGGGGTTGCAAACAAGGAAGCTAGGATCTGGGTTTACAAATACAGTATCAACCACAATGGCTGCCGGACATTCCCAGGAGAGAACTATTACTAATAAACTGTTCCAACTTTACTATGGACCTAAAATGTGTGTGTTTGGCCCCATTAAAAAACAAATACGTTGTCACACCTAACGGCACAAATTATGGGGCTGGACACCTCTGTTAGAAGAAAGACATTTCCCCATGCAAGGCCCCCTAATGAGTATTACCAGAGTTCCGCAAATTGTATAAAGAAGCCAGAGCAGATTGAAGGATTGCTAATGGATATGAAACGATGAGAGACCGATACAAGACATCTCAAGAAGTCAGGAGACAAACTGGCGTTCGAGCCAGAATCTTGGTACTATGTGCTTGACAATCAATGGATTCCTAAGGAGACCACCCAAATCCAATGCATTACTGGGACGTCTTCCATCAGGGTCACAGGGCGGACAGCCACTCTCGGCACGTTTCAGAATAGTTAATGATAGCCCTAAGCGGGAATTGCAAGTCATGCTTAAGTGGAATAAAGCCTGACAACTCCCGGAAGAATGAAACAACATTGAAAATACACTAAAAAAAGTTCTGCTGACTCCTGATGCTGCGTCATCCATTTCCAACTCCTGCACAGAGAATATGATAAAATCTTTTGTCATTCACAAAAATATACCCAGCTGCATTTGGGAAAAGCTCAAGACCCTGTCTAAGAATGCAGATACAGTGCATTGGGTATACTTTACAACAACGGTCCTTAAAACATAAATGAGAACATTTAAATATAGTCTATAGTAAGCCTTTGGAATAGTTACACACAGTCTACTTATTAGTGTGCTAACTATTAAGGACAGCTTTGTGCTTTATTTCCGTTTACCTTGAAGGTTCCTTTCCTTTTTTTGCCTAAATATCTCCAATTCACTGTATGTTTTGTCTTTGTTTTTCATGTACAGGGTTACAGGGTACAGGATTGTATACCACTTTATTGTTGTTTGCCTTTCAAAATACTGAAAACATTTGACTAATTAGATTATATGTCCGGCTGGACATTGTTGAATATAGTGCTTACTATAGACTATATTCATTTAAATGTTCTCATTTATGTTTTAAGGACCGTTGTTGTAAAGTATAATTGACTCCCAGGGTCAATAACTACCTTCTAGGTTCCCTTGTTTCCAGTTAACTCATATTAGCGCAATCACTAGATTGCAAGGGATTTAGTTCCTATTCCCCTCTGTTCTCGAGTGGGCTCTCCTGAATCCAACCCTTTCCTCCTTTCTTCCATCCAAGACTCTACCCTTCCCTTTCTAAATATCTGTGTCCAACCATTATGTCAGACCATGCCCCACTGTATTCGGATGAATACATTAAAAAAATATGTGAAGGCCCCTCACTTTTTTCCGACTCCGCAGACATCCTAGTCACACAAACTCAACTCTTCCTGAACAGCTTGAAAAATCGAGAAAAAAGCAAGTCCGTCTGCAGCTTATGACCCTTATGCTCAGGGAATATCTAAAGGCTGACATAATACCTGCAGGTTTGCAGATGAGAAACATCCCAGGTATATTCACTGATAACCCAAAGTACATTCACAATTTAGTTACATTGGAACTACTTGTTCCAGGCATTGGCTAGTACTAGGGATTGATATTGCCACTGAAACTCTAAAAACTCTAGGTGAGGAAATCTCGGACTTAGAGAAACAACTCCAAGAATCCAATCCAACAACAGAAAGCAAGAAACTGCTGAATCAAATCCAAAAAACTGTAGAAGACTTCCATAGAATCGAACAGAACAAAAAAAACAACCAAAGTTAAAAAGGACATTAAATCCTACAGTGTAGAGAACACCTATCCATACCTACAGAAGGATTTTTATAGTAATCGATCATACACCAACCCCCAAAACACTAAATCGTGGGGGCATTTCAACAGACGGCAGAACCTTGTGGTTTCTCAGACACCACAGCGGACTCCTCAGACAACTCAGACACTGGGGAGAGCCTGAGCACTTTTAACCAAAACCCTGGTCCCAGTGGGAATTTTTAGGGAGAGGTCAGCACGACACTCCCAAGCAAGGGTGGGGGAAACTGACCTAATGCTGGTACAACCAACCAGGAGAACGCCAGAAGCGACACAAATTTTACCAGTGGTAAGACAGAGTGACACAGAAATGACAACCTAAAATCATACCTATTTTTAATTTGTCCAAACACACACTTTCAGAGACTGAGATATCCCTTCTCAGCAGAGGTCTAGTTTGTGCCGACCATCGCCCCTGATTTTTTGGAATTGCACACAGAGCTACTCCGGTTTTTTCGCTGCATACGCTTACATGCTTATTTCCAATTAAATCCCAGTCCCACTAATATTGCTAACACCCCGTTCTGTCCTCCAGCCACATTTTCTCCCACATCCAGTATGAGCCCTTCGGAAATTCTTACTTTTGAAAAAAAGGTACTCAAAGATCTTACCACACTGAAGGAGAAAAAACGTTTTATTCCTTACAACCTACCTCTTGAAGAGAAAAAGGCTATTCATACACTGAAATCCAACAAGTTCTTATCATTAAATGCGCTGATAAGGGTTGAGGGATCATCCTTCAGGAAAGAGATGTCTATAAGACTGAAATCCTACAACAACCACTACTATTGGTTATCCACAAACCCCACCAAGGAGTTACAGGGCCTCATTACACTTATCACAACAGAGGCACTTGAAGAAGGTTTCATTAACAAAAAGGAATTCCTATTCCTCAATGTCAAATCAGCTAGAACCCCTGTAATCTATACACTTCCAAAGGTTCACAAGAATCCCATCAGCCCTCCGGGCAGACCCATAGTCTCGGGCTGTGGGTCAGTCCTGGAACTTTTGGGACAGTATGTTGATTTCTTTATAAAGGAGTTTGTTCCCACTACCGCCTGCTATGTGAGGAATAGCATGGCTATGATCAATCTGGTCGAACACCATCCATACAACCCGGAGACAGACCTATTGTGTACATTGGATGTCCAATCCCTTTATACAAATATTCCTCAGAGAGCAGCCATGCTAGATATCCAGGAGGTTTTGGACTCTAGGCCCCGCCTGCATGCTGTACCCACACTTTTTATTCTTCAACTGTTGGAACTGTGCTTAACAAGGAATTGTTTTGCCTTTGATAATCAATTTTACCAACAAGTTAAGGGTGCATCAATGGGGGCTGTTTTTGCCCCCAATTTAGCTATACTTTTTATGGATCACATGGAAATGACAACCATTCTTTCACCATCCAATCCCTTTTACACAGAGAAAGGGCTATGACGCAGGTATATCGAGGATATATTTCTTATTTGGCACAAAGACACTAACACTCAACCAGTTTCTACACTGGCTCATAATTGCTCTGGCCTCACATTTACCATTACTATGGATAAATCTGCTATTGCTTTTTCTGGACTGGACTATCTACCATTCAGAGGGCAGACTACTAACCAAACTGTACCGCAAGGTCACTGAACGCAACACACTGTTGAGCTATAACAGCAATCACCCCAGAGCTCTCAGGGATTCCCTCCCTTACTCCCAATTCTTAAGAATCAGACGTAATTGCTATGCTAAAGAGGCTACTTCCTTGAAGCAACACCACTATCTACCAAATTGCTAGACAGGGGGTACCCTAAAAGACTCACCCGTAATGCACAAAAAAAGAGCTTGGTACTGTCCCCAGGAAACGCTCTTAAGCCCAAAAACTAAAGATCAGACTGGTAGAATTGCCTTTGTCACCACGTTTTCCCCAGTTTCAAACCCTATTCGAAAATCAATACTAAAACATTGGCCTTTGCTGAATGCTGGGACTCTGAATATGGAATGCCCCATGTTCGCATTCTGAAAGAGCCAAAACCTAAAAGACCACCTAGTGAGAGCAGCACTTCCGAAACCCACACCACATTCCACTCTCAATGCTCATTGGGGCTTGGCACCGTTAGTAGGGCACTCAAAGTGTGGGATATACAATGTTTGTGATTACACTATGGAAGGCAAATCCTTCACGTTTAACAATATATTGATTAAATGTCATATTTTTCCAACTGTAATACTTCCAATGTCGTATACCTGATTCAGTGCCCCTGCCAGATAGTGTATATTGGCCAAACAACACAGAAAATCAAGACAAGAATTGGCCAACACCGAAGCAGAGTTAGATGCAAAACCCCTAATGCACCACTGGTTGAGCATTTCACGCAACTTAGTCACAATGAAAATGACTTGCGATGGACAGTGTTGAGCGTACTTAAACTCTCACAAAGAGGTGGAGACATGTCGCTTCTGCTGAATAAGTAGGAATTGAGAATGATAATCCGCATGGACAGTATCAGAAATGGATTAAACAGGACTGAGGATTGGACATCCCTTCCCTGAAACTAAAGGATTCTAACAGTTGCTGCCAATTCCCGGTCCTACCAGACTCTGACTCAGTTGATACATTCAGTCTGTGTAATCTGCTTCAATAGGGTTTTTCAGCTCCTCATCGCACAAATGCAGATCTGATCACAACGTTAATATTTCCATTTTTGCTAAGCACTGTTTGCAATGTTTGGCTCTATGAAACCATCGTGCTTATTCATTGTTATTTTCCCTTTTGCGAAATCTATAGGATGTATGTGAACCATTGAATGTCTTCTAACATTTTAGTAAGCAATGATTGTTGTATTCATCATATGCAGTCTCCAGTTACAGTACAAAATGTCCACCAGCATTTGCCTCTGCGACCGTGGATTCTTACTGTTTCTACCACTACTACTCACTCAAGATGGCCGACACAATTACACCTCACTTCAGGCGTCTTTATAAGAGCACTCACTACCTACACCTGACTATTGCCATTGCGCAGTCAGACCCACCGTTACAGCCACAATCCCCGGTAGTGAAGGTAAGAGCACCTCGCCCCTCTTTTAACCCTGGTTTAAACTTTGTCTGGCGCCCCATGAAATTATATTATATCTAGTGGTTTACCTCTCTCCATAGGTTGCTATTTAGCGCTGACTACCCATCGCGTTCTTACTAAGGAATCTTCCCGCGGTTTTTTGCAATGTGAAATCCACTGTGCTCCCCATTCAATTATCGATCAGTGGCTCCTCCGGAGCCAAGGTAATATATTTTATTGAGCACCTTCACTTTCACCACTAGCTTAAACCGCTTATTAATCACCGGTTTTATAATTATTTTCCCGTACATAGGACCCGTCCTTGCTATGGTATTCTACCCAGCCACTAGGCTATGCTTTTGGAAACAGGAATTACCGCCATCCAGGTTTGTTTATGGAACTTGTCCCGCCTTTTAGTACGGCACATAGTCACCGTGACTTGCCTTGCCATATCACCATACCACACGCCCCCATTACCGCTAAGCTGATGCCCGCTCACTCCGGGGTTCATCATTAGGATCTCCTCAATCACTACACCACCTTTCTAATCATCGGTGGCTCTATTTCAAAGCGATGGCCACATTGTTTATTACACAGCCATCCATACCTCCCTGTGAATTCACCACAACAGTTTCCGCATGGTTTTACCGTTTGATCACGTAACGTGTTGACGTACCATATATCGCTGTCTTCTTCCTCCTCTAAGCCAGCATGCTTCACGACATGTTATACCATGGTTATGTCATGATTCCGTTGCAGTGCATGGTCACGTTTTAGATCTGACAACCAAGACCTTCTCTTACTTCATTTCCCCTGCTTTTTCTCCACTTTCTTTCTTCGCAGGCAGTGCTCTAATTATTCAGGCATGTCTATATAACCGTCCTGATGATGATCCCACCATCCATGTAAGGGATCGAAACGTTGTCGACCTTAGGAATAGTTACACACAGTCTACCATTGTGTTTTATTAGTGTGCTAACTATTAAGGACAGCTTTGTGCTATATTTCCATTTACCTTGAAGCTTCCTTTCCTTTTTTGGCCTGAAAATCTCCAATTCACTGTATGTTTTGTCTTTGTTTTTCATGTATAGGTTACAGGATTGTATCCCACTTTATTGTTGTTTGCCTTTGAAAATATTGAAAACATTGGACTAATTAAATTATATGTCCGGCTGGACATTGCTGAATATAGTGCTTACTATAGACTATATTTTTTTTAATGTTCTCATTTAGGTTTTAAGGACCGTTGTTGTAAAGTATAATTGATTCCCAGGGTCCTTAACTACCTTCTGGGTTCCCTTGTTTCCAGTTAACTCACAGTGCATTGGGGATGCCCGCATCCGGTTGTGCAGATATTATGTAGTAGTGTGATGGTGTCTTGTGTACTTCAGTGGGATTACCTGATAGGGCTGGCTATCAAGATGTGATGTGTGTGGGGGAGGGGGGGGGGGGTTAGGAGGGTAAAGCCCCTGTTTAAAAACTAAGTGTATTCATTGTCAAATGGTAGTGTTGTGCTAGCTTCGAGCAACAACAACAAAAAAAGCACATCAGAACCCCCCTGGAAACAAGAAAGAAACACGTTGGGAGACTCCTGTACATAGGTAAGGTGTGTGTGCGCGTTTATTAGTGCAAGAGGTATGCATGTGGCCACTGTCCTAACATCTAAACTACCAGAAGACCAGGAATGCTGGAGCGCGAGGCAGAGAACTGTACGTGCACAACCCGAAACTGACGATGACTGCTGTGCGCGTGCCTGCCCACTGGTTACCCGCTGGATCATGGTTGGCTGCTAAACAATGAGGTACAGGCTATTACTTTTCGGTCTAATAGCCAATATGAAGAAAACAAAAATCAGAAAACAAACCGTTTGTGACTGCGAATGTATAGGTCGTTTATAGTTCAAACAGCGGTATGGAATTTGGTCGGAGGAGGGAAGGGTGCACTCGGCTCTTCACCTCCATTGCCGCGCAGTTTCGGTGGAAAGGTTTCATACTTCTGTCCGGTAACATTCTCAGAAACCGGTTTTTCCGGGTGCTCGCTCGCTCGCAGGCAATCTGCCGGCTCGAGCCCTCGGAATCGTGTACTTTCAGGCCTCAAGAATTACTGTTCAGCTTGTAAAACACTCGGGTTTCCGGGTCAGTCCCAGGAATGGACGGAGGGTCGGTGTGTTTAATAGGTCAATAATACATGGTTCCAAAATGTACACATCGTGTATGTTTACTGCTGCATTCCTGCGGCCTGTCTTCCAAGAAAGGTTACAACGGTTGAGAAGTCGGTCACACAGATTTAAACTCGATGAGCATTAACGGCTTTAATGTTTTGAGAAATGGAGCTTCGAATGTGGCCCTCTTCCCAATACTGGGCTCCTGTATCGCATTTTGTTTATCATAAAATACCAACACTGTATATATTTCAAACTCCAGAGTGTAGGCGTGACAAAGGAAGTTTAGCAAAGGTCCATGTACTCAGAATAAATTAATTGTTTAAGAAATGTGAGAGACCAGCATCCCATGGCGGAGAGGCCCGACAGACCTGGCGCACAGGAGGACGCAGGGGGCGCAGCGAGAATCAGAGGGTGCGATACTCAAATTTCCCAACGCAGAAGCAGTGGGCTGCAGGGGGGAGGGGTGAGAGGCCCAAGGTTGGGTATGGAATGTTTGCATGAGGTGCCAGGTGAGTACTGATTTACAATAGATAGGTCTCGGTCTAGTGAGGTACAGTAGTTGACAAATGATAGGTTGCAATGCTAGCCGAGCGACTGCCACTTGTTGCAAGTATTTATCCGATCGCATTTTGGGTGTTTGCCAGGAGTATATACCTGGAAACCTTAGATCGGAGCATTTTTCTAAGCCTACTACTGCCGAGGTTTGCGAATTTTGAAAAGAAGTACATTTGCGCACACTCAAGGAGTACTTCTATGGGTGCAGATGTACTTTTTTTTCCTAAATCAGTCACTATATACATTTGTTTTCACTACAAAAACCGAACAAGTTAAAAGTTCTTAGTGAAATGAGAAAGAGAAGTAAAGAGGCGCAGACAGCAGACCGACTCAGGGCCTCCAAGCCGAACTACCAAGCCAAGAATGCATTTGAGGGTGTAATCCCCAAATGCCCTCCCCCACCCATTCAAGCTACACCGCTACTCATCCCACCTGGGCCTGGTAGTTCTCCCTGTGTCCCATACAACACAACAGCCGCCTGGACTACATGCCCTGGATCACTTTTTTAGGTCGAGCTGGTAACAGCTGGAGACCTAATGTTGCCTGTCACGAGGGAAGGAGGACAAGAGGGTGTTACCCGCTTTTCCCCTGGATTTGTGTGCGCGAACGCGCACGTTCCGTCCTGCGCCGCGCCGTGCACTTCCCTCCCATACTCCCAGCAAGTCAGCTGCACACAGACACACACACGCGCGCGCACTTACACAGACACGCAGGCACCCAGACAGGCAACCCCCCCCCACCCCCACAGTCACACACACACACACGCATACACAGAGACTCCAAGACACATACACACACACACGCTCACACACATACACAGCCCGCCGCGCGCGCGCACACACATGTCCCCCGCCCTCGCAGCCCAACCTAACAAGGCAAAGCCCCACTCACCGGCTTCCTTAGCAGCGGCTCTCACCGGCAGCAGGACTCTTCCTCCCTTCTTCGGCACCGGGGCGCAGGGTAGGCTCCTGCCTGCTCCGGCGCTCTAAACAATCGCGGCTCTTCCGTGGGAGGCGGGGTAGGCTCCCGCCCTCCTACTCCCTGTTTCCGGTTGTCCCGGCCGGCCTGCCTGACTTCCTGGTCGCAGGCCGGCGGCGCGAGCTTTCGACGGACTGCAGCTCTCGCGTTAGACCCGATTGCGCTTTGGCCCCGATTGCGAATTGCTTGTTTTTTAATGTGACCAGGCTATCGAGCTGTACGTTACATGGGAAACTTCCCTGAATGCTGCGCACGATGCACGTGATAGGAATTGCATTTGGCTGCATTTATGATTTTTTACAAATGTAGCCCGGCAACATGTAATGCAATGTTTGGATATTGACAGGAGTTTGCGCGAGTCGTGAACGGGATGATTTTCTCTATGCCTTCTGATTCAGTGAGTCTCATGGCGGCAATTGATTAATATGTATAATTTCTTCATTTTTCTTACACGTTTTATATGTTATGATGAACATTTTTGTTTCGAGTGTTTGTTTGTTTTATTTTCGGATTTATTCTTAAAACGAATGGACACGAGAAGAACGATGTTTTCTATGTCTATACCTTGTTTTCCTTAATTGGTCAAGTTGCTAACAGAATATTCCACTGTCTTATGTTCCCGTCAAATGTACACTGTGCTAACATGCCTTGCTCGATTGTTTACAATGTATGCACGTATTGATTTTCCGTGCAGCATTTTCTGTGACAAGCTTCCAACACCACGCGACCCAGGACCCCTTAAAGCGGAAAAAAACTTTAAAGGGAAGACAAAGCCCAAAAGAGACAGAGAAGCAAACACACGACACAGGTATTGCATGTAATTTGGCTGTGACTGTGGAACGCCGGTTATAGGCATTTGACTACAGCCTCATGACGACCACAAGTTTGACGGGGTTGATCACATTTTCATCTTTCCTAGGTCGGCACAATGAGCATCATTCATGTGGATAATAAATGCTGCTTTTATTTTAAGCATCAACTGACTAGTTCGCCTTTGATAATGAATGATACACTCAAGGTATCTCAGGCGACAGGATGTGGCCTAAAGGCTGGAGCTGCCGATGGTGGAGCACAGGATGGAGTCTCGCCGTCGGATCATCATCCTGGGATTCTGGCCAAATCACTTAATCTTGCGTCCTTGTGTTATGTAGCTGGTTCTCACGTTAAGTGCTCCAATACCTTCAGGTCGAGTTCGCGCTATATAAAAACTGCAACAAAAAAAAGGTAGGAAAAGCAAGGTAGTCATTTCAAAGAAAACTAATGACCCAAATTAGTTCAAGGCAGGAGATGTGTGTACCGAAGGGTCGGAACTGTTAACTTTGGAACTTAAGAACCAGGTTCGAGTTCTGGAATCTGCTCAACATCCCGTGATTCTCGGCAAATCACGGCATCTGCCAGTGCCTTTAAAAACAACACACATCTGACCTTGTGTAATGTAACCTGTTGGTCATAGAAAGCACTCGTAATGCATTTTGGCTAAATGTGTGCTGTAGTGTATACAAACTGCACAAAAAACTAAAAAAATGTCTGCCTATCCTGCCACGTCACTACCTCCCGTCCCCAAAATATCACGAACTAACCAAAACTGTCTTGGTTAGTTCGTGATTTTGGCAAGACATGATTGGAAGGCTGGCCCTCGTCCGGTGCCACGTAGATATGCCACTCAAGGCCCTTTTAACCTCTAACCTGTGCCACCCCAAAGCTTCTCCACTGCTTCCTCCACAGGGTGGGGTGTAAGCTGTGTGGCCAGGCCCAAGAAGGAGGTGAGCTGTGTCTCATCTGCCTGTCTATGCAGCCTCCCTTTTATGGGGCTGTAAACGAGTTTATTGTGGGCAGAGTCTCCCGGCTCCCCGCTGCCACTTCGGTGTCTCTTTGATAGCCCTACTTCAATGGGATGGAAAAGCAGACATTGTAAAGGGGGAGGGGGAAACTGGGCGATAGCTGCAGGATACAAGAACTAAAAAACACCCATCAATTAAAGGAAATACAACTTTAGCACCCCAACTCGCAGCGCAAAAAGCAAGGAAAGTTTCAGGCAAGGTTACCTAATAAGCCATGGTCTGGAAAATATTTAGTTTTACAGGAATAGGACTTTGATGCGCAGGGTCTGTGTGTGTGGGGAGGGGGGTGGTATGTTATGAAGACATAGGCGAAATATCAACAATGCCAAACAGTTGCTTCCACATAAAAGATGAACACCCCAGTGATTCTGGCAAAATCAATTAACCTCCACGTGCCTACAAAATATGAATATATCCCTATGTAATGTAATTGGTGCTCCAATGCCTTCGGGTTGAGTTCGCCCTTTATAAAACCGCAAACAAGAAAACAAGCATTTGCAATGCAATAGGTCTTGCAGTTGTGAGAGTTTGAGCTATTGGCATTGTAAATGACAATGCCTTTTATTTATGTGTTGGTTTTTAAAACATAAATAAAAGGCAATGTCATTTACAATGCCAATAGCTCAAACTTTAATAATGCGAGACCTATTGCATTGCAAATGCTTGTTTTTAATGTATTTTCACTGCACCTTCTCTTCATCTCTGCTACACGAACTCTTGATGGTAGAGATGTCAAATCGGTACGTGTAGGCCAGGCGCAATGTTTCCAGTGCTCACCTTTAATAAATCATTTAATCAAGTGGCTGATAGCCCCATTTAATAAGCCAGACACAAATAGATATGGGAATGCCAGCAATTTAATAGGGCGAAGGGAGCCAGGGGTGAACCATGGGTTTGGTTCGGCTCTAAGAGTCAGAACACTTGCCAAGCCATAAAAATGTTTGGCATGTATGGCGTGCAATAAAAATAAAGGGAAAATACAATACAATCTCTTCAAAATGAAAAAAAAAGTTTCTTTATTATGCAGACGCATTGCATCTTTCTATATTAGTTTAGAACACTAAACAGACATTTGTTAAAAGTGATAGTTTTTAAATATGAACTTAGAAACAAATGCCCCAAATGACAGTGCCATTAGCTAACTAAGAGACAAGTTAGTAGTCACGTAAAGGTGGTCTAGATAGTGGTTACAAAGAGCAACATCAGTCTATTAAATGAAACGTAAGGGGGGCTTGTACAGCGCACATCCTGAACTCAATTATTTAAAAAATGCTCTCATTTGAAAATAAAGAAAAAAGAGGCTCTGTAGAATACATTTTTGGCAAGCAGGGAAGATGGTATTGATTCCAGGTTCTCTGGTTTCACATTTTGGAATTCAGTCACCAGATAAATATCTGTCTCTCCAGCTTTACATCACAGATCACGGGTTTGTCTTTTATTCTTGACACACAACCAGCAAAATAGACACTGACTTAGTAAATAGTAAACCCTCCTCGGGGCCCCAGGCTAAACTACCCAGCCAAAGGTGCATTTATTTGGGGGGGGGGGGGGGGGGGGGAGAAGTGTGGCTCAATGGTTAGAGCGGCAGACCATGATACAGAGGTCTAGCCCGGGACCAGGGTCTTGGGCTGATAATTCTCGCCTCGGTGCCTATTCCAATCATGGAGTCCCACTCTGCAACTCTGGGCAATAGCTTGCTTAATCTCCACAACGGCCCCCACAACGCTAAGGATGCCTGGCCTCCACCTTGGGGGTGCCCAGGAGTGGACACCTCACAGGGAAAGCCAGGATGGGTTTCACAGCGGTATCCGTACAAGCGCCTTGAGACCCTTGCGGGTGAGTAGTGCACTATACAAGTATCAATTTACAATTTTTACCCCATACCCACCTCTCGCCCCCTCACCCCTGGAGCTGTGACCCTGAAAGAAAGAAAGGGGGGGTAAAAGACTAAATAGCGGAAAAATAACAAGAGCCTACAAAATTGTTTTGTCAGTTTAATATTGAATTGTTCTTTTTTTATCTTTACGTTTACCAAGGTGCTGAATAAGTACCTGTTTTGTATGCCTTTCTTGTCAAAGTTTCTACTCCCTGTGCTTTCGAGGTTCTCCATTTTATATTACTACCACTTGATTTTGTTTTGTGGATCCATGAAGCCTCTCGGTTCCTGCATGCTTAATAGATCAAATCATTATCTGTCAATTTTAAGTCAAGCCTACCATGCAGCACAAGTTGTCTGGTTGTGCAAGACATTGTGTACCAAGAACACGCACAAGCTTTCAGGCAGGCCATTGCTTACCAATGATTGGTTTTACTGTCGCTCTTCTATTCGATTGCTTCCTTTGTTTCAAATGGTCCATCTTATGTTGGTCCTTCCCCTGGACCATAGCCTCTTGACCGTCTATGTGACTGGCTGGCTTCTATCATTCCACTGCTCACTTTTAGGAAGCTTTTTAGGTTGAGCCTGGGCAGTGCTTGCGCTGAGAGCCATGCTGTATTGGAGTATGTACTTGAAGGCCCGCCCCCTCGCTGCCCATATAGGTCATTGGCTTTTGTCATTGTCCTTCGTAAACGGTGGCTTCTGCTTCGTTTTTAGGCGTGTTAGTCCCTTCTTAGTACCGCCTTGTCTTCAGTAGTAACCGCTCATGAGGACTGGCCCTTTTACTTCGGTTGTTACACTGCAAGTCTTCTTCAATCTGTAAGCATCATTTTCTTTAATGAGTCTCTTATTGCAGGAGGGGCTCTTGTGCCCAGTTGTGACCACCAGTTTGTTTATTTAACGCTTAGCAAACGGGGAGCTTTTCAGGGGCCATGGGACACAGAAGGGGACAACTCAATGATACCTTCAAGCATTTGGACTGCAATAGGTATCTCATGTACGCGAGAGTAAAGCTATTGGCATTGTAAATGACAATGCCTTTTATTTCTTTCTTTTTTTTAAAAAGGCATTGTCATTTACAATGCCAATAGCTTATACTCTCGCGTACATGAGATACCTATTGCATTGCAGATGCCCGTTTCCTTTTGCTTAAGCACTCGCGAGACTGCACACGTCTGCCTGCTCCCTCCTCTCCCCCAAGTGCTACTTTGAAACTCTCCCTCTGCCTTCTGCGTTTCTCGCTCTTCTATATCCGCCGCACCTCCCTTTGCTGTTCGTGTTAACTCATCACCGTAACTGTCCCCCGCACAAAAAACAGACTGGCCAATGCTGAACAGCTCTCATGCCTGCCAGTGTGAAAACATACTCCAGAACACCTCTAGCAGCACGCAGTCCAAAAGGATGCTTCACATTTTTAGGTTTTGCCTAGCGAAAGCTGCGCTCTGCGCAGCTTTTCGCGCAGGCGAAATCCTGTTGAGAACTGTAGGGTGCTTTGGGTCGGCCCTCGTCATTGATTGGCTGGCTCCGTAAACGGAGCCTTGCCATTGGACGAGGGGCCTGTCCGTCAATGCCGGACCAGACACGGGGGCGTTCCTGACATTCTTTGCCTTTTGCCAACATCACGCGACTCCGGGAACGCCCCCGAGTCTGTTCCGGCATTGCCGGCACCTCCCTTGCTCTACTGTCATCACCACAACACTGCGCCCATTTTATCCCAAGCTAAACACTCGGAGAGGCGCAGTGACCGGGTCTTTGAAGGCCGCTCTCCCAATGAAAACAAGTTTTCTCTCCGAGTCAGCACGAGCAGGAAGACGAGCAGCGCGCCTCCCAGCTGGCCTCTCGCATCAGCATCCAGAGCTGCCCTGCGCGGTGTGTAGCTTCAGTGGAGCTTCAGAGTGCAGAGTGGAGCTTCAGAGTGGAGCTTCAGAGTGGAGCTTCAGAGTGGAGCTTCAGAGTGGAGCTTCAGAGTGGAGCTTCAGAGTGGAGCTTCAGAGTGGAGCTTCAGAGTGGAGCTTCAGAGTGGAGCTTCAGAGTGGAGCTTCAGAGTGCAGAGTGGAGCTTCAGAGTGGAGCTTCAGAGTGGAGCTTCAGAGTGCAGAGTGGAGCTTCAGAGTGGAGCTTCAGAGTGGAGCTTCAGAGTGCAGAGTGGAGCTTCAGAGTGGAGCTTCAGAGTGGAGCTTCAGAGTGCAGAGTGGAGCTTCAGAGTGGAGCTTCAGAGTGCAGAGTGGAGCTTCAGAGTGCAGAGTGGAGCTTCAGAGTGGAGCTTCAGAGTGCAGAGTGGAGCTTCAGAGTGGAGCTTCAGAGTGCAGAGTGGAGCTTCAGAGTGGAGCTTCAGAGTGCAGAGTGGAGCTTCAGAGTGGAGCTTCAGAGTGCAGAGTGGAGCTTCAGAGTGGAGCTTCAGAGTGCAGAGTGGAGCTTCAGAGTGCAGAGTGGAGCTTCAGAGTGCAGAGTGGAGCTTCAGAGTGCAGAGTGGAGCTTCAGAGTGCAGAGTGGAGCTTCAGAGTGCAGAGTGGAGCTTCAGAGTGGAGCTTCAGAGTGCAGAAAGGAGCTTCAGAGTGCAGAGTGGAGCTTCAGAGTGCAGAGTGGAGCTTCAGAGTGCAGAGTGGAGCTTCAGAGTGCAGAGTGGAGCTTCAGAGTGCAGAGTGGAGCTTCAGAGTGGAGCTTCAGAGTGCAGAGTGGAGCTTCAGAGTGGAGCTTCAGAGTGCAGAGTGGAGCTTCAGAGTGGAGCTTCAGAGTGCAGAGTGGAGCTTCAGAGTGGAGCTTCAGAGTGGAGCTTCAGAGTGGAGCTTCAGAGTGGAGCTTCAGAGTGGAGCTTCAGAGTGGAGCTTCAGAGTGGAGCTTCAGAGTGGAGCTTCAGAGTGGAGCTTCAGAGTGGAGCTTCAGAGTGGAGCTTCAGAGTGGAGAGTGGAGCTTCAGAGTGCAGAGTGGAGCTGCAGAGTGCAGAGTGGAGCTTCAGAGTGCAGAGTGGAGCTTCAGAGTGGAGCTTCAGAGTGCAGAGTGGAGCTTCAGAGTGCAGAGTGGAGCTTCAGAGTGCAGAGTGGAGCTTCAGAGTGGAGCTTCAGAGTGCAGAGTGGAGCTTCAGAGTGGAGCTTCAGAGTGCAGAGTGGAGCTTCAGAGTGGAGCTTCAGAGTGCAGAGTGGAGCTTCAGAGTGGAGCTTCAGAGTGCAGAGTGGAGCTTCAGAGTGGAGCTTCAGAGTGCAGAGTGGAGCTTCAGAGTGCAGAGTGGAGCTTCAGAGTGCAGAGTGGAGCTTCAGAGTGGAGCTTCAGAGTGCAGAGTGGAGCTTCAGAGTGGAGCTTCAGAGTGCAGAGTGGAGCTTCAGAGTGGAGCTTCAGAGTGCAGAGTGGAGCTTCAGAGTGGAGCTTCAGAGTGCAGAGTGGAGCTTCAGAGTGCAGAGTGGAGCTTCAGAGTGCAGAGTGGAGCTTCAGAGTGCAGAGTGGAGCTTCAGAGTGCAGAGTGGAGCTTCAGAGTGCAGAGTGGAGCTTCAGAGTGCAGAGTGGAGCTTCAGAGTGCAGAGTGGAGCTTCAGAGTGGAGCTTCAGAGTGCAGAAAGGAGCTTCAGAGTGCAGAGTGGAGCTTCAGAGTGCAGAGTGGAGCTTCAGAGTGCAGAGTGGAGCTTCAGAGTGCAGAGTGGAGCTTCAGAGTGGAGCTTCAGAGTGCAGAGTGGAGCTTCAGAGTGGAGCTTCAGAGTGCAGAGTGGAGCTTCAGAGTGGAGCTTCAGAGTGCAGAGTGGAGCTTCAGAGTGGAGCTTCAGAGTGGAGCTTCAGAGTGGAGCTTCAGAGTGGAGCTTCAGAGTGGAGCTTCAGAGTGGAGCTTCAGAGTGGAGCTTCAGAGTGGAGAGTGGAGCTTCAGAGTGCAGAGTGGAGCTTCAGAGTGCAGAGTGGAGCTTCAGAGTGCAGAGTGGAGCTTCAGAGTGCAGAGTGGAGCTTCAGAGTGGAGCTTCAGAGTGCAGAGTGGAGCTTCAGAGTGGAGCTTCAGAGTGCAGAGTGGAGCTTCAGAGTGGAGCTTCAGAGTGCAGAGTGGAGCTTCAGAGTGGAGCTTCAGAGTGGAGCTTCAGAGTGGAGCTTCAGAGTGGAGCTTCAGAGTGGAGCTTCAGAGTGGAGCTTCAGAGTGGAGCTTCAGAGTGGAGAGTGGAGCTTCAGAGTGGAGCTTCAGAGTGGAGAGTGGAGCTTCAGAGTGGAGCTTCAGAGTGGAGCTTCAGAGTGGAGCTGCAGAGTGGAGCTGCAGAGTGGAGCTTCAGAGTGCAGAGTGGAGCTTCAGAGTGCAGAGTGGAGCTTCAGAGTGGAGCTTCAGAGTGCAGAGTGGAGCTTCAGAGTGCAGAGTGGAGCTTCAGAGTGCAGAGTGGAGCTTCAGAGTGCAGAGTGGAGCTTCAGAGTGGAGCTTCAGAGTGGAGCTTCAGAGTGGAGCTTCAGAGTGGAGCTTCAGAGTGGAGCTTCAGAGTGGAGCTTCAGAGTGGAGCTTCAGAGTGGAGCTTCAGAGTGGAGCTTCAGAGTGGAGAGTGGAGCTTCAGAGTGGAGAGTGGAGCTTCAGAGTGGAGAGTGGAGCTTCAGAGTGGAGAGTGGAGCTGCAGAGTGGAGCTTCAGAGTGGAGCTTCAGAGTGCAGAGTGGAGCTTCAGAGTGGAGCTTCAGAGTGCAGAGTGGAGCTTCAGAGTGGAGCTTCAGAGTGCAGAGTGGAGCTTCAGAGTGGAGCTTCAGAGTGGAGCTTCAGAGTGGAGCTTCAGAGTGGAGCTTCAGAGTGGAGCTTCAGAGTGGAGCTTCAGAGTGGAGCTTCAGAGTGGAGCTTCAGAGTGGAGCTTCAGAGTGGAGCTTCAGAGTGGAGCTTCAGAGTGGAGCTTCAGAGTGGAGCTTCAGAGTGGAGAGTGGAGCTTCAGAGTGGAGAGTGGAGCTTCAGAGTGGAGAGTGGAGCTTCAGAGTGGAGAGTGGAGCTTCAGAGTGGAGAGTGGAGCTTCAGAGTGGAGAGTGGAGCTTCAGAGTGGAGAGTGGAGCTTCAGAGTGGAGAGTGGAGCTTCAGAGTGGAGAGTGGAGCTTCAGAGTGGAGAGTGGAGCTTCAGAGTGGAGCTTCAGAGTGGAGCTTCAGAGTGGAGCTTCAGAGTGCAGAGTGGAGCTTCAGAGTGGAGCTTCAGAGTGCAGAGTGGAGCTTCAGAGTGGAGCTTCAGAGTGCAGAGTGGAGCTTCAGAGTGGAGCTTCAGAGTGGAGCTTCAGAGTGCAGAGTGGAGCTTCAGAGTGGAGCTTCAGAGTGCAGAGTGGAGCTGCAGAGTGCAGAGTGGAGCTGCAGAGTGGAGCTGCAGAGTGGAGCTGCAGAGTGGAGCTGCAGAGTGGAGCTTCAGAGTGGAGCTTCAGAGTGGAGCTGCAGAGTGGAGCTGCAGAGTGGAGCTGCAGAGTGGAGCTGCAGAGTGGAGCTGCAGAGTGGAGCTGCAGAGTGGAGCTGCAGAGTGGAGCTGCAGAGTGGAGCTGCAGAGTGGAGCTGCAGAGTGGAGCTGCAGAGTGGAGCTGCAGAGTGCAGAGTGGAGCTTCAGAGTGGAGCTGCAGAGTGCAGAGTGGAGCTTCAGAGTGGAGCTGCAGAGTGCAGAGTGGAGCTTCAGAGTGGAGCTGCAGAGTGCAGAGTGGAGCTGCAGAGTGCAGAGTGGAGCTTCAGAGTGGAGCTGCAGAGTGCAGAGTGGAGCTTCAGAGTGGAGCTGCAGAGTGCAGAGTGGAGCTTCAGAGTGGAGCTGCAGAGTGCAGAGTGGAGCTTCAGAGTGGAGCTGCAGAGTGCAGAGTGGAGCTTCAGAGTGCAGAGTGGAGCTTCAGAGTGGAGCTGCAGAGTGCAGAGTGGAGCTTCAGAGTGGAGCTGCAGAGTGCAGAGTGGAGCTTCAGAGTGGAGCTGCAGAGTGCAGAGTGGAGCTTCAGAGTGCAGAGTGGAGCTTCAGAGTGCAGAGTGGAGCTTCAGAGTGGAGCTGCAGAGTGCAGAGTGGAGCTTCAGAGTGGAGCTGCAGAGTGCAGAGTGGAGCTTCAGAGTGGAGCTTCAGAGTGCAGAGTGGATCTTCAGAGTGGAGCTTCAGAGTGCAGAGTGGAGCTTCAGAGTGGAGCTTCAGAGTGGAGCTTCAGAGTGCAGAGTGGAGCTTCAGAGTGGAGCTTCAGAGTGGAGCTGCAGAGTGCAGAGTGGAGCTTCAGAGTGCAGAGTGGAGCTTCAGAGTGGAGCTTCAGAGTGCAGAGTGGAGCTTCAGAGTGGAGCTGCAGAGTGCAGAGTGGAGCTTCAGAGTGGAGCTGCAGAGTGCAGAGTGGAGCTTCAGAGTGCAGAGTGGAGCTTCAGAGTGGAGCTTCAGAGTGCAGAGTGGAGCTTCAGAGTGCAGAGTGGAGCTTCAGAGTGCAGAGTGGAGCTTCAGAGTGGAGCTTCAGAGTGGAGCTGCAGAGTGGAGCTTCAGAGTGGAGCTTCAGAGTGGAGCTGCAGAGTGGAGCTGCAGAGTGGAGCTGCAGAGTGGAGCTGCAGAGTGGAGCTGCAGAGTGGAGCTGCAGAGTGGAGCTGCAGAGTGGAGCTGCAGAGTGGAGCTGCAGAGTGGAGCTGCAGAGTGGAGCTGCAGAGTGGAGCTTCAGAGTGCAGAGTGGAGCTTCAGAGTGGAGCTTCAGAGTGGAGCTTCAGAGTGGAGCTTCAGAGTGCAGAGTGGATCTTCAGAGTGGAGCTTCAGAGTGCAGAGTGGAGCTTCAGAGTGGAGCTTCAGAGTGCAGAGTGGAGCTTCAGAGTGGAGCTTCAGAGTGCAGAGTGGAGCTTCAGAGTGGAGCTTCAGAGTGGAGCTTCAGAGTGGAGCTTCAGAGTGGAGCTTCAGAGTGCAGAGTGGAGCTTCAGAGTGGAGCTTCAGAGTGGAGCTTCAGAGTGGAGCTTCAGAGTGGAGCTTCAGAGTGGAGCTTCAGAGTGGAGCTTCAGAGTGCAGAGTGGAGCTTCAGAGTGGAGCTTCAGAGTGCAGAGTGGAGCTTCAGAGTGGAGCTTCAGAGTGGAGCTTCAGAGTGGAGCTTCAGAGTGGAGCTTCAGAGTGGAGCTTCAGAGTGGAGCTTCAGAGTGCAGAGTGGAGCTTCAGAGTGGAGCTTCAGAGTGCAGAGTGGAGCTTCAGAGTGGAGCTTCAGAGTGGAGCTTCAGAGTGGAGCTTCAGAGTGCAGAGTGGAGCTTCAGAGTGGAGCTTCAGAGTGCAGAGTGGAGCTTCAGAGTGGAGCTTCAGAGTGCAGAGTGGAGCTTCAGAGTGGAGCTTCAGAGTGGAGCTTCAGAGTGCAGAGTGGAGCTTCAGAGTGGAGCTTCAGAGTGGAGCTTCAGAGTGGAGCTTCAGAGTGGAGCTTCAGAGTGGAGCTTCAGAGTGGAGCTTCAGAGTGGAGCTTCAGAGTGGAGCTTCAGAGTGGAGCTTCAGAGTGGAGCTTCAGAGTGGAGCTTCAGAGTGGAGCTTCAGAGTGGAGCTTCAGAGTGGAGCTTCAGAGTGGAGCTTCAGAGTGGAGCTTCAGAGTGGAGCTTCAGAGTGGAGCTTCAGAGTGGAGCTTCAGAGTGCAGAGTGGAGCTGCAGATTCAGATTCAGAGTGGAGCTTCAGAGTGCAGAGTGGAGCTTCAGAGTGGAGCTTCAGAGTGCAGAGTGGAGCTGCAGATTCAGATTCAGAGTGGAGCTTCAGAGTGGAGCTTCAGAGTGGAGCTTCAGAGTGCAGAGTGGAGCTGCAGATTCAGCTTCAGAGTGGAGCTTCAGAGTGGAGCTTCAGAGTGGAGCTTCAGAGTGGAGCTTCAGAGTGGAGCTTCAGAGTGGAGCTTCAGAGTGGAGCTTCAGAGTGGAGCTTCAGAGTGGAGCTTCAGAGTGCAGAGTGGAGCTGCAGATTCAGATTCAGAGTGGAGCTTCAGAGTGCAGAGTGGAGCTTCAGAGTGGAGCTTCAGAGTGCAGAGTGGAGCTGCAGAGTGGAGCTTCAGAGTGCAGAGTGGAGCTGCAGATTCAGATTCAGAGTGGAGCTTCAGAGTGGAGCTTCAGAGTGGAGCTTCAGAGTGCAGAGTGGAGCTGCAGATTCAGATTCAGAGTGGAGCTTCAGAGTGCAGAGTGGAGCTTCAGAGTGCAGATTCAGAGTGGAGCTTCAGAGTGCAGAGTGGAGCTTCAGAGTGGAGCTTCAGAGTGCAGAGTGGAGCTTCAGAGTGGAGCTTCAGAGTGGAGCTTCAGAGTGGAGCTTCAGAGTGGAGCTTCAGAGTGGAGCTTCAGAGTGGAGCTTCAGAGTGGAGCTTCAGAGTGGAGCTTCAGAGTGGAGCTTCAGAGTGGAGCTTCAGAGTGGAGCTTCAGAGTGGAGCTTCAGAGTGGAGCTTCAGAGTGGAGCTTCAGAGTGGAGCTTCAGAGTGGAGCTTCAGAGTGGAGCTTCAGAGTGGAGCTTCAGAGTGGAGCTTCAGAGTGGAGCTTCAGAGTGGAGCTTCAGAGTGGAGCTTCAGAGTGGAGCTTCAGAGTGGCGCTTCAGAGTGGCGCTTCAGAGTGGCGCTTCAGAGTGGCGCTTCAGAGTGCAGCTTCAGAGTGCAGAGTGGCGCTTCAGAGTGCAGAGTGGCGCTTCAGAGTGCAGAGTGGAGCTTCAGAGTGCAGAGTGGAGCTTCAGAGTGGAGCTTCAGAGTGTCAAGAGCAATGCCAATAGCTCTAACTTTAACAAAGGCAAAACCATTGCATTGTAAATGCTTGTTCTTCATGTGTTAAATAACCTAATCACCGGCACTGCACGTCATTGTTTGCTTGTAGCCAGCTGCACTCAAGTTTGCAACTCTTGCCTCTACATCTAGGTGAAATGTTGCCTTTTCAATACATGCTGTACTTTTTCTGGACGCTCTTGCGGAAAACAACCAAAGGGCAGAGGAGCCTGACTACAGCTCCCTGCAAGATTCCTTTTCATGTGTAAACAGCTGATAGGCTCAAATGATTCCCCATCGTTTGTCCTTGTAAACCAGCTGTGTATCTCAGCAATTAACATGTAATGAAATTGGTCCCAAAGCAATAACTCTTAAAACAACCACTGTTCAAGTTTCCAGATACAGTATCAATGATTCACATCACTGCTAAGCATCATATCACAAACTTTACTGCCCTTTACACAAACACCTCCATCCCTTCAGAACTCTGCGAGCCTCTCAAAAGCTGATGCTCCATGTGATCCAAGGCAGAGGCACAGACCGACGCTCGCCAGTATCTTTATTTAACTCTGTAGCACAGCAATGCACACCAATTATTGTCTCTGCAGCAACGAATGAGTGAATTGAGATTTATGTATGAATAAGTGAGTATACATATGTGGAATAAGTGTAAGGGGGAAGGGACTGACTCAGTGGGCGCATGCAACCCTGAGTGGGGGACTGAAGTAATGAGTGTGTGCAGCAAGGAGTGCAAGTGCAGTACTAATTGTTTGAAACTAGTTTGAGAAAGTGCTGCGTCTGTCTGGCTGTTTGCAGTATTATGAAATAAAACCAAGTACAGCAAATAAACAAACAAACCAACCAAAAAAAAAGGAAGGGATTCTAGAGGTACAGAGAAGATCTAGGAGAGTAAAGGGGTAGAGACCCGTGACAGTTTAGAGTTACAATGAACAGATGAGGGACAAATGTTCACACAGGGCCTTTTTAATTAAGGATTTATGGGGCCTCCGGCAAGACCTATTTTGTGGCACTGTCAGGAACAACTGTTCAATTATTTCCCATTTTAGGCAATTTCAGCCCTCATGATACTAAAAAAAAAAATGTAAATACACAAAGCAGCAGGACAAAAAGCTCAAACTACCAGACTCCTGACAGTCATAAAGTACCAAAAGAAAGCTTAAACAAGTGTTGATAAAGACATTTCTTTTTTGTGCTGGACTCCAGATTTTGTCTTACAATAAATATTCTTGTGGTATTCAGAGCCTAACAAGCCTGTCCCTCCCACTTTATTAAAGGACATGGTAAAACTGACTTTGCAGATTTTTAGCATAAAGGTGCATATTATGAAAACCTCACATATGCAGATAAAACTTCAAATGTTAGCTTTAATGTCGGATTTTCACGATGCCCACAAATTAATCAGCTTCACAACTCGCAGTCTAGCTTCCACAGTGAAAAGCAAAACCTACACTGGGGATTTTCAACATTCCATCAGGTGGAATCCTGATTATTTTATCCTCAATGCTATTTCCATTCTTGTCCCTTCTCTCTGCTTTCCAAGTGCACATTTCACTTGTTAGACAGTAACCTCTCCATCTACTAATTAAGGGAAATAACAGAAAGCAGAAGGACAGAGTTAAAGAGCAAGTGAGAGAGAAGTAGCAGCACAAGAAGTGAGGTAGTGAGAGCAGAAGTACAGAAACGTGAGTTAGAAGTGATGTTGGGTAAAGAGATAATGGCGACAGCCAGAAAAAAATACAGAGAACGAGGAAGAAGCAGGTACAGAGAAACGGCTTAGATAGTAAAGTATGTAGTCTGAGGTAGAGCGAGCCATAGGCGGGGAGAAGGAAATGTAAAGAGCTTAAAAGGGGTGGAGTATGCAGGGGGAAGACAGAGATATGGTAAAAAGAGGGATGCGTTCGGTCTAGAGCATGGGAGTGGCAGAAATAGGTGAGAGTGAGTCAGATGTAAGGTAACCAATGTGGTGATGGAGAGAGAACTGTAGGATGGGATGGGAAAGAAAAATATGGTGGAGAGGAAACATAAGTAACGTAGAGAGACAGTAAAGATGGAGATAAGTGAGATTGATACAGTGATAGAGTGGGTGAGGTAGAGAAAGCAGTGGAGTAAGAGGTGAGGAAGAAATAAGTATAAAGAGGGGTGTAGAGAGGAGAGGTACCGAGAGCGATGAGGGGAAAAAGTTAATGATGGAGAAAAAAAACTGGTGGTAGAGTAAGAAGTAATGAAAGGTAGTGAAGCATGGTAGAGGGAAAACATTTACAAAGGGGGTGATTGAAGCAAGAGTGAATAAACGGTGAAATAAATTGGTAGATTTTGTAGCAAGAGAGAAAGATGGTGAAAAGATGAGGTACCAGGAGATGAAGAGTTTAAAAAACTATGGTAGAGAGCCGAGGTAGAATGTGGCATGGTAGAGAGGGTGAGAGGTGTGGTATAGAGAGGAGAGAGAAGTAAAGAAGAGGTTGAGAGAAGGTTAAGTAGGTGAAGGAGAGGCAGTGAACGGAGATGGAAACAGCAGTGAGGTGCAAGGAGAGGGGTGTGGTTCAGAGATGCAGCAGAGAGTAGGGAGTGTAGCAGAGTGGCTGAGATACGGGAGATCGAAGTAGTAGTAGGTATAGTGAGTGGTAGAGAGTGCCCTAGTGGCTCCTTGAAAGGTGGGGTCCCGGAACACTGCACATTGTACCCACGGCTTAAAAAGAATGTGTTCATAGGGCATCCCTTTTGAGATTACTTTTTTAGAAGCAGTCACATCAATACACTAGGACAAAAAAAATAACAAAATCACCCATACATACTTGGAAAAGGGCTGCCAACATGTGCATTGGCAGTGCTAAGAGCTGTGAAAGTGCAGCTCTGATGTATCTTACGAGTTCATGCATGTCTCACACACCCACAAATTCACTGAAACACATTCACACTCAAACATACACAGACTTTAACCAATCTACACGAGAGACCCCACTGCAGTTGTAACTGAAAATCCATTGCCCCTGCGACTAGATCAAAATTATATAAAATAAATAATTGTTTTGAGAAGGACAATCAAGTGTGGGGCGAATACATAGTACATCAAATTATGTAGAGATGCCCAGGGTCTTAGGTGGACTATGCGTGGACATCAACATTAGATTAATAGACTTAGCAACTAACATTGGATTTAGACTCAATAGATATGCAACAGACTTAATTTATATTCACCAACTCAGTAAAAAGTACGTTTCCGGCTGAGGTTCTCCCTGCTCGTGTGGCAGGTTTGGGGGAAAACTTTCAAACGGTAAAAAACTGCTACAATAAGCCCTTGCTTTTGAGCAGCATGGGAGGGCTACTATGGAAATTGCAGAGTTAAATATCTGGAAAAGTCCTCCTCCAACTTAAGCCCAAGGACTGAGCAGGATTCTGATTCGTATCACATTCTGTCACAAAGCAGAACACACCGAGCACTGTTGTACAAGACGGACAACTGAATTCAGGGACAGCTCGGAGGACTGGTACATGGGTCAAAGACACCGCTGGTTGAGCCATCTCACTAGCCCCTTCCATGAAAACCCAGCGGCTGAGCCTAAACCCCCAATAGTGTCGCACGTCATCAGCTGCAATTCTGTATTCTGAGAGTGTCCGCTTGTCCCAAGTGCTGAGAAAACCGATTACAGCCCACACTGGCGTGATATCTTTCTGGGAATAGGCTGTCAGAAAGAGCCTGTAGTGCTTGCACTGCATAGTGCCACGGCATCCTCTCATAAAACGTATACAAAGTGCAGCAACAACGCCTAGCACCGCTCCCGTCACAGAGCGCGAGACAAGCCTATCCGAATGCTAAAATCCAAAAGCTTGAAAGGCAATTTGGTTTACAACAGGACGAGCAACAATAAAACCACCACTAAGGAAACAAAGTGCCCGCTCTGGCTGGCAAAGCAGCACACGCTGAGGGGAAGGAGCCGCACCTGCGGTTAAATAATGGGCTGAAGGAGGTGTCTTCTTTCTTATGGTAAGTAAGCCTTTCTAATGTCGCAGGCTCGCTGCGCACATCTAGTAAGTTTTAAGTCATGACTTAAAGTTATAACAACGTCCACAGAGCAAAATGTATATTTCGTAAATCAATTTCCTAAGTTAAGTTGATTACTTTTAATATGGATGTACATATTGTGCACAAGCAAAATGAAGTCACTCGCGATGAGACTGATCCAATGTCCCATGCTGTATGCCAAGGACAGTGGAAGCAAAATGTGAATGACAGTGGAACTGACCAATGCTTGAAGATGGCTATCTAAAAGATATATATATATATATATATATATATATATATATATATATATATATATATATATATATATATATATATATATATATATTTTACAGGGTGTTTGCATTTATATTTAAATGCATATGCTGCTGAAAAAATGGACATGACAAAGTGTGACATAAAGTATGGCCTGCCAGTGATGCGATAAGCAACGGAAATCGACAAACTAGATGAGCTATTTCTTTTATTAATGTAAAGGGGAGGGGTCAAGCCCCTGGGGGAGGGGTGGGGCTTAACTGATCAAGGGGGCGGGGGAGCGGGGCATGCTCTGATTAAAAGAAGCACCATGCCGATAGCAGTGCTTTGCTTTCAGCTGAAAATTTGCTATGTGGTTTTTATTGTTGGGTGTTATGACTTACCATTTTTGTACTGCTTGAATACTTTACACATTGCCCTAGATTATGCCAGTTGGCCTGTGTTTAATTTAATGACTTTGGTGGTTCATCCTTACAAGAGTTGCAATTATTCTTAGAGGTGGACCGTCACCCACACCAAATAATCCAATTTCTTACACAGGAAATCACTGTATAAAAGTTACATTGTTATGAAGCATCCAAGTTTTTCTATATTCAGCGCTATGCAAAAAACTGAATTGATTACAATCTAGATTGTATTCCAAGTTTTTACATTTAAGTTTGCACAACTGCAAAACAAACGCGGGTCAGTGTTACTTCACATATATATTAAACAGTCATATTAAACAGTCAAAGATTGATCTGCCCACCATAAAATCTGATGGCATATATGGACCGTGCAAATTGTCCTGCACCTTTTCATTTACAGCACTGTTAAGCGCTGCATCCATTAGTGGAGAAGCGTGGCTCAGTGGTTAGAGGCGGCAGACCCGGCAGCTGAGATCTGCCGTGGACCAGGGTTCGATTCCCCGCCTCGGCGGGACTCGGGCTCAAAAATTCCACGGACTCGACAATTCTCGCTCCGGTGCCTACTCGACTCACGGGGTCACACTCTGCGACTCTGGGCAATAGCTTGCTTAATCTCCACTATGGCCCCTCGCGGCGGGATGCCTGGCTTTCACCTTGTGGATACCCTGCCGGGGTATCTCACAGGGGAATACCAGGACGGGTTCCCTAAGCAAGCGCCTTGATGCCTTTGGGTGATACGTGCGCTATATAAGTCGCAATACATTTACATTTACATTTACATCCTATAACATGATAACCGCATCTCGGTGGTCATCATGCGTGGAAATTAAACACTTGCTTCATGCGATCTATGAACAACAAGCATTTGCAATGCAATAGGTCTCGCATTATGAAAGTTTGAGCTATTGGTCTTGTAAATGACAATTTTTTTATTTATGTGTTGGTTTTGAAAATAGCTAAATTAATAGCTTTGTCATTTACAATGCCAATAGTTATAACTTTCGCAAATGTGACACCTATAGCATTTGTAATGCAACAGGTTTTGTATTTGTGTGACTTAGATGTATTGATATTACAAATAACAATGGCTTTTAATTTTTTTAAATAATACTTAAATAAAAGTGATTTTAATTTATAATGGCAATAGCTTAAACTTTTGTAAATAACTTTTGTGAAGATTATGTTCAGTGTATTTTATTGTGATAAAAATCCAAGAACAGAAGTGAAATATTAACATCTTTTTGTGACATTTGTAATAAAGTTTGAAACATTGAGAGAACATATTTGAACCAGTTGTTGAATGGTTGCGCTGAGTGATGCAGGGGTTGCGCTGAGTGATGCAGGGGTTGCGCTGAGTGATGCAGGGGTTGCGCTGAGTGATGCAGGGGTTGCGCTGAGTGATGCAGGGGTTGCGCTGAGTGATGGTTGCGCTGAGTGATGGTTGCGCTGAGTGATGCAGGGGTTGCGCTGAGTGATGGTTGCGCTGAGTGATGCAGGGGTTGCGCTGAGTGATGCAGGGGTTGCGCTGAGTGATGCAGGGGTTGCATGGGGGGGAAAACGAGTCTAACAGAGGGCAGAAGGGGAAAAAACGAGTCTAACAGAGGGCAGAAGGGCACAAAAAGCGAGTCTAACAGAGGGCAGAAGGGCACAAAAACAAGGGAAAGGTGATGCTGGGGTTGCAAGGGGGATACAAACGAGTCTAACAGAGGGCAGAAGGGGAAAAACGAGTCTAACAGAGGGCAGAAGGGCACAAAAATCGAGTCTAATAGGGGCAGAAAGGTGATGCTGGGGTTGCAAGGGGGATAAAAACGAGTCTAACAGAGGGCAGAAGGGGAAAAAACGAGTCTAACAGGGCAGAAGGGCACAAAAAGCGAGTCTAATCCACTGGGCAAGAATGCAGATATTGCCTTATTGCATCCCTGTATTCCTGGCAGTTTAAGCATTTGTGTAGTGTCCGCAATCATGGCATTTCTAAGCAGATTGAACTGAGCAGCTCAGAACATAGTGGGTGTTTCATTTACGGGGGTTTTAATGATCACAAACCGTATATTTAAATAATTATCACAAAGCGTATATTTAAAAAAAAGCCACTAGGTGGAGCTGCAAGCATAGAAAGACAAACAAAGTTAATTTTAAAACACCCGTGCAGGCAGGGTCTGATGAAAAAGGAAAGAAACCAAGTTGTGAACAAGAACATCGCCGAAAGAAGCTTTTAGGGGCGGGGGAGCGGATCCCTTTGAAGCACGGCCTCGCGGCCGTGAAAGAAGTGTGAAACAGCAGGGATGTTAATTAGGGGGAGGAGAAGGGAGGCAGAGCGCGCTGGGGAAGCAACAGATGGCTTTGATGTGGACGCGCTTTCCGCTCCACTAGTTCACAGGAACTGTTCAAAATCCGCGATGGTTTCAGGCCTTGGATTGCCTACTATAATTCTCGACAACAAGCATTGCTAAAAGTAATGCTTTTAAGTCGAGACCTAAAAATCACACCGTTCCAGCCATCCACTCTGCATGGCATAGCTTGCTGTCCATATAGAAAAAAGCTTCAGTGCCCCACATAAGAATAGTAAGCGCTATATAAATGCTGCAGATTGTGGCATTTTCTGGTGCATACAATGAGAATCTTTACATTCGGGGACTTTGTGTATGTGTATATATATATATATATATATATATAAATTTAGTTTTTAACAATCAATGATCATGGAAAAAGTGTGTACAAAAAAACAAAAACATTCTTTGTATTATTGGCAATGTTTTGCACTGGCACTTTAAAGGGTTTTAGTCACATGACATAAGCACAGAAAAAAATGAAAGTATTTAAACCAATTGCTGAACCATCAGCGCGTCATGTGATCAAGTCCCCTGTGAGGGACGAAACGCGTCATGGCTGCCGCTGCATCGCAAAAGGAAAATCAATAACTCTTTGCAGCAAATTGAGTCTTGGTGGTCCGCGCTCTTCTTACGCAACTAAAGTGAGGTATGGGAAGAGTCTCCATTATATATGTGTATATATATATATATATATGTGTATGTGTATATATATATATATATATATATATATATATATATATATATATATATATATATATATATATATATATATATATACACACACACACACATACATACACACACACACATACATACACACACACACACAACTAGTGGAATCATAACTACAGATGCTAATTTCATTTGCAAACTAATACCCTGTTCCATTTACATTTTAAATTCTGTACTGGGGGCCTTCTTGCACATGCGTACTTCAAGGAACAGACAAGTGATGCGCACCTTTAATAAACTATTCCATGTAGAAATCTTTTTTCCCTGGTGAATACTTGTGTTTTGTTCTTCTTTGGAGACGCAGCAGGAACGTGAGCGTTGATTACAGAGACTGGTCATGTGCACTGAATTTTTCAGTGAGGCGGTTTCAGGGCGTGTCACAGTATCGTTACCTAATGCCGTGTTTACTCTGGTTTCCTGCCAGCAGAGACAAGAACACCGAGTGTCAGAGGCTGGCCAGAGGAATTAAGAAGCCACCGTGGAACAAAATGGCGAGCCGCAGACACCAAGCCGTAATCGTATTACGCCTTCTATAGAAGACGTAATTTTATTTTATAATTTGGAGAACGTTTTTCAAATTGAAAAAAACTATCATTGAAACGGTCACTTGTGTGGTGCTTTGCCAAAAATAGATGATTAAACAAATTATTAACAGTTCGGTCTATTTAAATATTGCCCCAGCATGGGCACACTTTACAACTCGCTCTTGTTTGGTGGGTGGCGCACTTCTTGGTCTCCTCTTCTGCGCCAAACGAGCAAAGGCCGTTGTCGATTTACTTGAATGGAATCACCTTTCCGAAAACAGTCCTCACCTATATGAATTTCTGTGGCCTTAGCCAAAACAACACTTCAAAGTTTGAGCGGCATTTACGTGAGGTTTTTGTTTTGGCTCGGTGTCAGATGTCATCTTCTTGCATCCATAAACATAACACTGCATTCATTATGCTCGTTGTGTTTGCAGAGCGGCTCCAGTCTTTCTCATGAAGTAAGATGGCCGCAGGGTGCCTGCCTTGAATCAAGTCCGTGTGTTTGCCCATATTGGAGGCATTGTCTGTTTCGAATGTTTTGGATCAACAGACCAGTTTCTCATTGGCTGATGCACAAGGGGGTTTGGGTGCTTGTTGTCATGGAAGAATGTTGCCTGGCACCAAAAGGCTTCTTTGGATCTTTGCAGGTGCACAGGGGTTGCAGGCAATTCCTGTTTCTAGGATTGTTGGAGGAAGTGGCCTAGTCTGTTATGTTGCCTGCCTGATCAAGAAGAGGATGCTTTTTGTTTAACCAGATCTTCCAATGAGACTTTTGCTTTGTATTTTTTAACTATGTATAACGGTTTGCCATGCATCATCACTATATCGTTGTAAAATAATGAAGGTCAACCTTTCACTTTTTTTTCTTAATCGTATTATTAATCTACTTTATCCCTGGGCTCTAGTACATTCTTTCTTTCAGAGTGTCCAATTAGCCTTCATTGATATTAGCAAACTTTGTGTTCGTGCAGCTATTTCAGTGGACCCTTTTAACTCTTTTTCTTATATGCAGCATGTTTACCCTTAATTGTACAAGGACGAGTCTCGGCCTTTCCTGTACTCTTCTGTTAATACCAAACATTTCCAGATGCCGGTCTGCACAGGTGGTCTTTTGACTAGCCGCATAATTTTCCTATGACGTGTTCACATCATCCTACCCTTTAAGCCAAGGTGTGGTCCGTTTGTGTGCAGAAAGTAGGTTTCTCCTCAACAAGCATTGGAAAAGCAAATAGGCCTGGCTTTCATTTTGACATGACTAATTTATTTTAAATACGCTGGCTGTACTAAAAGAAAGGATTACTTTCTGTATGCAGCACATCTTTGAGATAAAGAACTGTGATGATTCATTGTACCTTTAAGATGTAAAATAACCACTCGTGAATTGTAATGGAAGCACTCGGAGGTGCTAACACCCAGTGACTCCTTGAAGAATATTGCTGTTCACCAGATGCTTAGATCCTCTCCAGTTATATTGTAAAGATTGGGTCTTAATAGGCTGTGCAAACAGCAGCACTGTCAATCAATCAAAGCATTTATAGAGCGCACTACTCACCTGTGAGGGTCTCAAGGCGCTGGGGGTGGAGGGTGGGGGTGGGCAGGGGGGTGCTGCTACTGCTCGAAGAGCCAGGTCTTGAGATGCTTCCTGAAGCGGAGATGGTCCTGGGTCAGTCGTAGGTGGGTGGGGAGGGAGTTCCAGGTCTTCGCTGCCAGGTAGCAGAATGATCTTCCTCCGGAGGTGGTTCTGCAAATTCGTGGGATGATGGTGAGGGCGAGGCTGGTGGAGCGAAGCTGGCGGGTGGGGGTGTTGAACGAGAGTCGGCTGTTGAGGTAGTCGGGGCCCATGTTGTGGAGCGTTTGTGGGCATGGGTGAGCATTCTGAACGTGATCCTTTTGTTGACAGGGAGCCAGTGGAGGTTTCTCAGGTGAGTGGTTATGTGGCTGTGGCGAGGGATGTTGAGGATGAGTCGTGCGGCGGCGTTTTGTATGCTCTGGAGCCTAGTCTGAAGTTTGGCGGTGGTTCCTGCGTATAGGGCGTTCCCGTAGTCCAGTCGGCTGATGACGAGGGCCTGGGTGACTGTTCTTCTGGTGTCTGTGGGGATCCACCGGAAGATCTTTCGAAGCATTCTTAGGGTGTTGAAGCATGAGGATGAGACGGCGTTGACTTGTTTGGTCATCGTGAGGGAGGAGTCCAGGATGAAACCCAGGTTGCGTGCGTGGTCGGTGGGTGTCGGTGCGGTTCCCAGCGCCGGGGGCCACCAGGAGTTATCCCAGGCAGATGGGGATTGTCCGAGGATGAGGACTTCCGTCTTGTCCGAGTTGAGCTTCATCCAGTCTGCTACTTCTTTCATCCCTTCCTGGAAGTTGGTTTTGGCGGTGGCTGGGTCCTTGGTGAGGGATAGTATCAGCTGGGTGTCGTTGGCGTAGGAGATGATGTTGATGTTCTGTTTACGTGCAATGGTGGCGAGGGCGCTCATGTAGATATTGAAGAGTGTCGGGCTGAGATAGGATCCTTGAGGAACGCCGCAGATGATCTTGGTGGCCGCGGATCAAAAGGTGGGGGGGGGGGGGAGGTGGACTCTCTGGGTTCTTCCGGAGAGGAACGAGATGATCCATTCCAGGGCCTTTCCTTGGATTCCAGTGTTGCTGAGGCGGTGTATTAGGGTGCGGTGGCATACAGTGTCAAAGGCTGCTGAGAGGTCCAGGAGGATGAGGGCAGCTGTTTCCCCGTTGTCTGTCAAGGTTCTGATGCCGTCTGTGGCTGCGATGAGGGCGGTCTCGGTGCTGTGGTTGGCTCGGAATCCAGACTGGGAGGGGTCGAGCGAGTTGTTGTCCTCGAGGAAAGCAGTCAGCTATTTGTTGACGGTCTTCTTGATGACTTTAGCTGGGAAGGGGAGGAGAGAGATGGGTCGGACTTTCTTGAGGTCCTTGGGGTCTGTTGTGGGTTACTTCAGGAGGGCGTTGATCTCTGCGTGTTTCCAGCTTTCAGGGAAGGTCGCTGACGTGAAGGAGCTGTTGGGGACGTTCCGCAGGTGGGGCGCGATGGTGGTGCCGGCTTTGTTGAAGATGTGGTGGGGGCATGGGTCGGAGGGGGAGCCGGAGTGTATGGTGCTCATGACGTGGGTGGTGTCTTCAGTGATGATGTGGGTCCAGGAGTTGATGGTGTTGCTGGGGGTCGTTGGTTTGGTGTCCTGAAGTGGAGTTTGGGGTCCGAAGCGGTCGTGTATGTCTGCAATTTTGCGGTGGAAGAATGTGGCGAGGGAGTTGCAGAGGTCTTGCGAAGGGGTGATGCTGCTGTTGCTGGCGTTGGAGAGCTCTTTGACGATGCTGAAGAGTTCCTTGCTGTTATGGGTGTTGTTGTCCAGTCGCTCTTTGAACGATGTTCTCTTGGTGGTCCGGATCTGCTGATGGTATTCGCGGATGGCGGCTTTGAGGGCTTTCATGTTTTCTGTCGTCTGTTCTTGGCGCCAGGTCTTGGAGTGTTCGGCAGGTTTTCTTTGCGGTTTTGAGGGCGTCTGTGAACCATGAGGGTTTTGTGGTGGTGGTCTTGCTGTGGGGGGTTTTCAGTGGGGCGAGGTCGTCCGCGCAGTTGGTGATCCACTGTGCGAAGTTGAGAGCTGCGTCATTGGTGTCGGGTATGTTGGTGTCGACAGGTGGGTTCTGGCTCAGTGACGTAGTAAGCTGGTCAGTGGTGACTTTGCTCCAGCATCTGCGGGGGATCCGATGTGTGTGGTGGTGAGATGTAGTCTTTTTGAAAGTGAAGTGTATGCAACAGTGGTCGGTCCAGTGTAGTCCTGTGGAGTGGTTGAAGGCGACGTGGTTACTGGCGGAGAAGATGGCATCAAGGGTGTGGCCAGCGAGGTGGGTGGGGGAGCCCACCAGTTGCTTGAGTCAGAGGTTGGCGAGATTGTCGAGCAGGGTGGTGGTGGTGTTGTCATTGTTGTTCTCCAGGTGAAAGTTCAGGTCTCCTAGGAGGATGTATTCTGGTGAGGCTAGGGCGTGCGGGCTGATGGCGTCGGCGATGGTTTCGCTGAATTGTGTGCGTGGGCCCGGGGGTCGATAGAAGAGCGTTCCTCTGAGGGTGGTCTGGGGGTCGGTGTGGATCTGGAAATGTAGGTGTTCGGCGGAGGAGATGGTGTCTTCGGCGTTGGTCGTGATGCTGATGGTGTTCCAGTAGATGATTGCGATCCCTCCTCCTGTTTTGTTGATGCAGTCCTTCCGGGTGATTTTGTAGCCTTCCGGGATGGCTATGGCGATGTCGAGGGCTGAGGAGGCATTCATCCAGGTTTCCGTGCTTGTGAATGGAGCGGGTGTTGAGGAGGATGCACTTGAGGTGGTTGTTGTTGCTGTTTGCTTTGGCGTGCGGGGGACGGGGTTTGAGGCAGGTGAATTTGCACGCTTGACAGGTGAAGGATCCGTGGGTGCGTCTGGGGGTGGCTTGATAGCAGGCAGGCGCTCGGCCAGTGTGGAGTGCGTTGAGGGTGGCGGTGTTGTATGTCAGTCGGTTGGTCTGGGTCCGACGAGGTCCAGGGGTTCTGGCGCTGGGCGCGGTCCAGGCGCAGACGGGCTTGCCTTTGGTGCACCTTCAGCGTGCCTTCCGCACGGCGGCCTCCATAAATGGCGAAGTGGGAGGGAGGAGCAGCTGGGAGCGGGGCGGCCAATGGGCGTCGGGGAGGGCGTGGTACAGAAGAAAAAGGGGGAGGGCCGCAGGGGAGCAGCGGCGGGAAGCTGGGGGGGGCACAGAGGCGGGAAAAAACAGTTACGGAGAGTCCAGAAAATAAACAGTCAGCAGGAAACAAACAGGGCACAATGCAGATGCAATACTAAGCAAAATACTCAGCAGCACGAGTGCGGCGGCGAACTCGCGGCAGCAGCGGTGATGGGGCAGAAGTCCTGGTCACCTACGGGGAGCCGTGCGGTGCGTGGAGCGACCGGCCCTGCGAGCAGGGTCAAGGGTCAAGCAAGTCTTAAAATAATTCCAGCGCTCTCAAATTTGAAAAAGTTCCTTCCTCTTGAAAATACCGAGCTGATCACTGCACAATTGTGTCACAAAGTGCTCAAACATATGCATGGTTATCCACAGGAGTAGGCAGGACAATATGCACCGTCCTTGTGTGCGCACTATCACCAGGGTATCCTAGCACTGAGCAGGTGTGCATGTAGGCACACCTAGGGCCTAGTGGGACTACTAAAAAGCCAGATCTTCAGCTACTTGTGGAATTCAAAACGTGAGGAGGAAGCTATCATGTGTAGGGTTGCAGGTCATCCTACACTTCAGGAGCAATGTAGAAGGCTCGACCGCCGTTTTTGGTTTTCTTGTGTGGGTGGAATTTGTGAAAGTAGGAGTCCGGATGAGCAGAAGTGTCTGGAAGTTTGTGAAAGCAGATGCGATTGTTGAGGTATGCTGGGCAATTTGTAATGTAGTGTCTTGAAATTGTGGGTGAAGAGTTTGAATTGTGCTGGTTTGTGAATGGGGAGCCAGAGGAGATTGGGTTCATCCAGTCAGGAAGGAGCATATTCATCAGAGTGCATGACCTTGAATTCCGATGTGTGGGCACTGGATGAGGATGGAGTGGGAGAGTGCATCAAATGGTGCAGAGAGGGCCTGGAGAATGAGGGCTGCTGTTTCTCCTCTGTCCATAGCCCTGCAGATTTCATCCGTGGCACCGATGAGGGCAGTTTCCATGCTGTGGTTGGCTGACTCAGTGGAATCGAGGACTTGGTGGTCATTGAGGTATTCTGAAAGGTGTCTGTGTTGATGATTTTCTCAAAGACCTTAAATGGGAATGGTAGCAGGGAGATCGGTTTGTATTTGGAGAGCAATAAAGGGTCCGTAGAGGGTTTCTTCATCAATTGGACGGTTGTGTGTTTCTAACCATATGGAAATTCACAGAAAAGGTGGTAGCATTAGGAATGGGTGTGAGCATAGTGCGGATTGTTTGCAGTCCTCAGGAGTAGTCGTGGTGGGGGCAAGGGCCTGATGGGGCCCCTAAGGGAATGTCTTTCATGTGGCAATTTTTTTTGGGGAGCAATGACAGGCCGTGTGGGGTTTGGAGAAGATTGAGAGGCCTCTGGAGATGTCTGCTGATGTTGCTCTAAATGTTGGTGAATTTGTTGTGGACAAATTGAAAGAGATGGTTGCCTGTGAGAGAGGGATTGATTTGGAGGCAGCCGATGGTGAGGTGAAATATTACACAATGACGAAGATTTGTTTGCTTCTGTTGGTGCTGGCACCAATGTGGTCCGCCAGAGCAGCGCATTTTCTGGTCCAGAAAATTTGGTGGCAGCGTCTCAAGGCAAATTTGAATGTGCTGCTATCGGCATTTTCCTGGCTCTTTTTAGCAGTGTTCCAGTCCTTGTCAATGATGCTGCTCCAGTTTTGTTGGGCTTATCTGGCGGTAGGGCATGTATGTTGGACCGAGACAGGGATACTGAACTTGACATGGGCGGTCTGTCCAGGGTACTGGTGTGGTCTAGTCGACTCGGATGTTGCTTAAGTTCGTGAAAATAGGGTCCTGGAGGTGCCCGTGACATGGGAAGGTCCCTGCACTCGTTGGGTGAGGCTCAGGCTTCCAAGGTCTTCAATGAGTGCTCGAGTTGGGGGTTGACGTGGTCTTTCAGGTGGAACTTCAGGTGTCTGAGGAGGATGTAATTGTTGGCATCGAGTGAGAGTGGTGCTACAAAGTCAGGTATGGTGTCTGAAGTTGGTGCGCACTCCGGTAGTCTGTAGAGGAGTACCACTAAGGGGGAAGTTGGCTGCAACAGATCGCTTCAGTTATTCCCTGCCTCTGCAGTTGGTGATTTGATTTGCTGGTACACTAACTGATGATTGAGAAGATCTGTAGGATATATGTCTCATGTGAATGTAACATGGTTAAGCTTGTAGTTGGCTGCAGACTGCGGAGTGTTATTGTATTAGTATAGGTCAACGGCACATGGATTGATAATACCATACAATACCCAGGGTACCTATACTTCAGCCCTTGCTAGCTTTTCTGGATATAGAAAGTAGAGTGCCGGTTGGGTTCTTCCATATCTGTGGGTTGTAAACTGCAGATTGAACTTGAAGACTCAATTATCTTTCTGGGTTAAATTTCAGTATTGTGGGATGAAGTGGTTATCTTTAAAATAACTGTTTTCAACTGTCTTCTTAAGTGTATATGTTCTTAGATGCTTCGAATCTTGTCTCGTTACAAATTTCAGAGCTTTACCCTCTTGTACTGAAAAAACAGTGCATCCTATGAATTAGTTATGGTGATGTAGTATGATGATTTGAGGTGCAATCCTGTAGCACAATGCACAGTTTTTGTACGCATTGCTAAACTTATCAAAATAGTGGCCCATGCACACTATCAAAAATGCTATGTCTAGCTATAGGTAGCAAGTGAAGTGATTGCAAGCCTGGAGTCATGTGTTCTAATGGGTGAAGGCAGAGCAGGAGTGTCGATGTAGCATTCTGGAGTTGTATTTGTCATACTATTAATTGATATTGTCATACAAACTTGGAGACTAAGAGTGAAGATGGCTTGTAGTTGGTATCCTAGGTGTGGGATGATGCAAGTGTTCTCCTCGTGTAGAAGGTGCTCTTCATGATGATGTTGATGCAAGGTATTCTGTATAGTTCTGAATCCATGGCTACCCCTAGGTTTCTGACTTCTCTTGATGTTGGAGGGGCATAGAGCTCCTTGGACCAGATTGCTGTAAGTTGGTATTTTTTACTTAGTATGCAGGTTATGATTTCTGGTAATGCAGTGTTGAGCTATAGGTGGTTATGGTTAAGAGTTGTTCGGGTCTTCTTGGCCATCCGTTTTAAGAATGATTTGTGCATCATCTGCATAGTTGGAACAGGTGAGGTTGAATGATTTAATCAGATATGGTAAGAGTGTTAGGTAGATGTTGATTAATAGAGGGGATGTGACCCCCAGAGGAATGCCACAGTGTTGGGTGTAATGAGCTGATGTGAAAGGTGGAGTGTAATCTACATGTCTCTGAAGTAAAAATCAATCAACTTTAGAGCATTTTCACTAGCCCATTTGGGAAAACAACCTCCTTGGCATCTTCATCCATAGGCCAGGCCATGCATATCCAAAATGGATCCCAAAGACTTCCATTATTGTGGTTCACTCACTCACACACAATCCCACACATGTACCATGCAGGCTTCATAAATGACGATGGATAACATACACTCTAGATGTTTGTGCTAGGAATGATTAAACGCATAGAAGCAGATCTTTACACTAGTGGGTCAATAGGCCTGCACCCCAGTGACCTCGATAAAACATGGCATTCTGCCACCATGGTTCTAAGTGATAAACCCATGCTGGGACAGTAGTACACGGTCTGCACTTGGCAGGACAAAGTCTAGGACTTACTCATGTGAAGCAGCATGCATAGGCTTGTTTGCACACACTGGTTTAAGCACAAAATCGAGGCCAAAATCAACTATTGGAGTACCAGATACATGCAGTTGGACACTCACGGCAGGGGACCATAACTGTAAGCCTATCCAAAAAGATGCCTTTCCCAGATCAGATTACGTGGATATTTACTTCACTGAAGTTAATGTCTGGTCACCAGATGGGCAAAATCAGTAGAAAAGGACATCTATATTCCAATGATTCAGTCTGGCTTCGTATCCCACTGTGAAATCTAGGCTGTGAATCCAGGTATTCGGAATTTTCATTGTTTATTTCCATCAACCACTGGAGTGAGTTGTCATATGTTTGCACCACAAACTTAGCACCAAACAGATATAGCCGGAAACTTCTCAAAGTCCAAAGTATGCAAAGCATTAATTCTCAATGGACACTCAGTTTGGTTCTCTGGAAAGTAACCTACAACTGATGAAGGCCACAGAACACACTCTAGCCTGGTAATCGAGTTGAGCCTGCATTGCTGCAAACGTATTATCTGAAGACCATTCTGTACAATGAAAGGTAGACTATCATCAGGGGCCTTCAGTTTAGGAGCACTGCATAGTGCTCTCTTCATGTACTAAAAGGCTTTTGATACTCCTTTTTGGGCTCTTTCTTGGATGTCGAAGCTGTCAAAAGGTTCAACTATAGTCCTACAGTGCTGCCAAAGTACCTGCAATAACTGGCGAGTCCTAAAAAGGCTATTACTTGTGTCTGGGTGGTAGGTACCTCCCAATCCTACACAGACTGAATATTGGTTTCCATTAGCAGATCTTCCCATTGCCCACCTGATGCCGAAATTACACCACTGTGGGCTTTCCTAGCTGGCACTTTTGTTTGCCTGGACGGTTAGTTTCAGCTCCTTAATCAAGACCAACACTTTTCTCAAGTACTTTAGGAAGTCCTCACATGACTTGCTAAACACCATAGTATCATCCAGATAGCCATGCAGAGTTCTTCTATCCATGAAAGAACATGCTTTTCCAGGTACTGGAAAGTGACAGGATCATTCTTCAACCCAAAGACAATTACCCTTAACATGAATAATCTCTACGACATGGGGAATGCAGTCTTGTCACTAGGTGCTAAAGCAATTTGCCATTAGACAAATGGTGCTCAAGTATTTTGCATCACCCACCTGGTCCACATGCATGTAAGCTCTGGGGATTGTGTGGGCATCTGTCTTAGTGACTTCACAGAGGAGTCCGCAGTCCTCACTCAAGCTCAAGCCTGTGGAACCTCGCTTGGGCACCAAAAGCAATGGGATGGTCCAATGACTGCTGGATCGCTCAGTCAACTCCAAGTCCAGCATCTGGGGCACTTCCACCTAAATGCGCCCTAGACTTGGTCAGACATTCGATAAGTATTGCTCTTCGCTAGCAAGCCATTACCTGTGTCTCTGTGATAGAAAAAGTTGTCTAAAACAGGACATAAGCAAAAACAGATGGGAAAATGATCCCAGTGCCTTCCTACACTATTCCTGCTTCTCAGGCGTCAACTCGGGGACAATTCCTGTGGTATACCCATTCCCCAAATTCGTCCTTCATGTCATTATAGAGCAGGTCAAAAGGAGACACCGTTTTACTCATCCTCCTCAGTCATAGCCATGATATTCCCCATCCTATCATTCTTGAAGCAAGGCACAAGTCTTAAGCCAGATGACCCTGAACATCCATATTTGTTCCTTCCAGGAACCAGTTTCCTACAAGTAGTTCATGTTCGTAATTTTCACCCTTACCGTTTATGGCCCACGCTATACATCTTCCAAACCTCTAGACAAATTACCTTCAGCATCAATACTTTACGAACCTCTCGATACAGAGTCAGTGTCACTTTTCTAGTCACACCTTCAGTTCTTGGTTCCCCTAAAGCTTTTTTTTCTTTGACCCATGTACTGCGTGATCAAATTCCAGAGGTCAATCACATAGTCCACGACAGCCTTCTGAGTTGACTCATAAGTTCCTTCCACCTTTCTTTGATCAAGGTGATTGGGCCACACATTTGTTGCACAAACAGAAGCTCAAAAGGGACTGAAACACACCACTTCTGTGGAATTTCGTTTTTGGCAAACCAATACCTGGCAGGAGAAGATTCCACTTCCTCCCGAGGATCTCTGGTAGAGCTCTCATCATGATTTTAATCGTCTTACTGAACCATTTCACCAACCTACTAGTTTGTGAGTGGTATGCAATGAAGAAGTGGTAAGTCACACCAGCGTACTCCCCCATCACTCCAGTTTGAAATAAAGCTGGTTCAGCAGACAGAAAACAGTCACCACAACTCAGATGTACTTGTAGCTGAGGAGTCTTAGCAACATGTTGCTACAAATGAGTGTAACATATTGGAACAGAACACTCCTGTCTCCACTGTTAAAGTGGGTTGCTATTAAGAGTCTAGAATTAGAATATAATTCAAATCGTAACCACAAGCAGTTGATCACATCTAAAGGTTATACACATTCTTATTAATAAACCTCAGAATGGTACTGGTACCACATACCTTCCTACAACATCCCTTCTTCAAGACTTCTTGAGCACCCATGTTTGTTCTGCTGAGTATTAAACCCAAAATAATGGTTCATAAGAACAAGCATTTAGGAAAATCGCTTCTGGATCAAATTCTGTTACTTGTTTAAATGAATGTATTCTACTAAATTTAGTGAATTATCACTGGATTGGTTTCAGGTGAAGCACAAACAACCATGCAGGAGAATTGTAGAAAACTATTTTGGAAGGACAATATAAGACGGATTACTGAATCCTTATCATGAAAAGATTCTGGTCAGATAATGTTTTTTTTAACTTTTTTGTAGATATACTATGCGCAAATTTTAGGTAGACTACGGTCTAATCCCATCCCAAAATGGTATGAAGCACAGTTCAAGCTTTCATTGTCCAGATGTGTCCAGAAGTTGACTGGCTCAGGATTTCTGAAGTAATATTGAACATATTGAAACAATGTTAAACCTCATCTATTATAATAAGGATTTCTATAGGGCTCCAAATGCACAAATTCTTTCATTTCCAATCCTTCATTTCCTCTGCTACTAAGGGCCAGTCCAAGTGAAGGTGGTTTGTTGGTATTTAATTTGGGGAAAGCATATTTTCAAAACAAATAAAAACATTTTCCATAACTTGGTATTGACCTAACCAATACCGCCACTACAAATGCCTCTGTTCAAAAGTATCAGCAGTTCTCAAAGTGGTAAAGGGGGAGATCGACTTTGATATCTTGAGTAGAACACATGGATTCCAGGACCAAGTCAAGGTTGTTGCCAAGATGCAGTCAATGGTAGAGCATGTACTAATTATTATCTCTGGCTGAAACAACTCCGTATAGGGGGCAAAACATACAGAGGATGTGTATGTATAAAGAGATCTTGGATAGGGCCAACATAGAAATATATAAAATAATAGCAGGATGCTAGCTATAAGCCACACCTGAAGAAGTGCTAATACATGTACCACCAATCTAGTGCAGTAAATGCAGCCAATGTTTTGAACTAGCAGCAGCACTCAAGGAGTCAGGAATCAACATTTCTAGATTGTTCAATGTTGCTTAATGTAGCCAATGTGACGAAAAACTATGAAGAGCATTGTGGTTCTTCATAACATGCATCACAGGGCTAACATTGGAAAACACTGTTTAGGTCCTTCCTACTGGCTAAAAAAACAAAACAAATTGCCTGAGCATGGAAGAATGTAGCTATCACAAACATATGTCCCCATAATGAGCCTCAGGACGACAACTTTTAAAAGTGACACCACTCCATCTGTCATTCACTGCAGCAACTGCCTTTCATTTAAACGGTGGCACTGCAACATAAACAGGGTTAGCAGTAACCGCTAAGCCTGCCCAGACAGATAACTCCAGAACCAACAGCGTTAAAGCTCTTCACTTCACAACCCTCTATGTGAAATCTAGATAAGTGATCCATTCTTGATAACAAACAAGCAGAATAGAAGTCAATCACCCCTGGCCAAATCCCACGTGGTTCCAGGGATGGGGCAAAAAGACGAAAATCCAGTTGACCAACCTCGATAAAGAGGGAAGAGACATCTGGAAGCTTTCAAAGGACAACAGCTGCAGCAAAAACAGGGTCTTGGGAAAATCATGTAAGTTCTTTGTTTAGAAGGCACTCTGTTTAGGGTTTTTTTTGGAGGCAGACCTTTAAAAGCTGGAAAAGGGAACTAACACTGTTGAAGCCAGTTGCAAAGAACAGGTCATGCCAGGGGATCCGGCCTACTTATTTATGCTTTAAGCTTCTGGATGTGGAGTCCGGTCTGTGAAGCTTTACACATATGCCATTATTACAACAAGCATTTGCAATGCAATAGGTCTCGCATTAGGAAAGGTTGAGCTATTGGTATTTTAAATGACACATTTTTTATTTATGTATTGGTTTTGAAAATAGCTAAATTAATAGCTTTGTCATTTACAATGCCAATATTTTTAACTTTGGCAAATGTGACACCTATAGCATTTGTAATGCAATATGTGTTGTACTTACGTGACTTAGAAGTATTGAAATTACAAATAACAATGGCTTTTATTTTTTTAATAATTAATACTTAAATAAAAGTTATTAGCTGACATTTTTGTAAGTACCTTTTGTGAAGATTATGTTCAGTGTATTTTATTGTGACGAAAATCCAAGAACAGAAGTGAAATATTGGTGCAATGTTATGATGTTAATTATTCATATATACTACACATATAAAGATGTGTTTTTGATATAATGGTTGACGGCTCAGATGTGCGCAATACGAGCGTACGGTATCGCGCTCTATTGATAGCTGAACAATTTTTCCTTTCAACCCATGGGCTCGGTTTCATTTACAAAGATGGCGGCTGATCGTGCCAGGCCTCTGTTTGTTTTCACTGTTAGTCTCTTTGAAATTATCCCTCACCTCTGCGATTGGCTGAAGCTCATCAACCATTCAAAGGAGTTTTCGTCGGGCCAGGGAGGCCAATCGAGAAAAAAGCATTTCAACTTTTCTTAGAAAAGGGTGTAGTAGGTTGTTTACCTTAATATTTTTAGCAGTAAGCTCGGTTGATATTGGATACGTACATGATATGAAGATCACGTTTACTTTCGAGGGGAATACACACAAGAAAAGGACAACACTGTCTTTTTATGGAAATTGGAACCCTTGTTGTGTTCAATCCTATATTGACAGAACGTTTAGAACACCGACCTGTGTCAACGAAGTGTCGGACTGGGCACTTTCTCCGTTTTAAGAACGCACTAATAAAACAATTTCCGTTGGGATTAATAATGTACCACGAGTGTGTCAATTACGTAAAAGAAATTCTCTAATTTTAAAAATAATCGTTTCTATCACCATTGCTTTTTAAACGACTCGACCGAACTTAAAAAGCAAGAACGTATTCGTTTTTTTTATCGCTACATGTATTATTTGTGGATTGTGCAATCAACAGCCTGTGATTCTAGGCAAATCAATCTCCTACCAAAATAAAATAAGTGTGGCCTTGTGTAACATAACTGTTGCTCATGCATAGCGCTCTAACACCTTCGGGTCGAGTTCGCGCTATATAAAACCGCAATAAAATACATAAATGTATTTATTTTAACCGGTAGCGGTCCGGAACTCACTAGTCTGAAGTCAGACGTGTCCCAAAACGTGGCATCCAGCCGGTGCAGGAACGAGATAGCCACAATACAATGTGAAGTGCTGCCTGCAAACTGAGCATCGTCAGCCACATTCCGCACAAAATATGGTTACTTTTATAATTACTTCTAAAAAAAAACCAGCAACTCTTAAATTTAGCATTAAATATATACAGTTGCCAGTTAAAAAGGGCAAAAAATAATGTGCATTCGAGTATCACCAACAACAGTTGTATTAAAAGGAAGATGAAAATTGCATTTACTTTTTCCCCCATGTTGTTACAGGGAATATTCCTATCACTACGGCCGGTACTTGTTTAACGGTCAGCTGCTTCGGGCTGGCTCGTGTGCAGCGGGGTGACCTGCGGGTCACGCGCTGTGCTTTCCTATTCAGAGGGCCAGGTGTCGGCTCCCGCGCGTTTAACGACGGGGGCGGAGCCGGGCGCGCTGAAGCCCTGCTGATGTCTTCCGGCCGTTGAGCGGGGCGTAAAATGGCGGCGGTGAGTCGCGCCCGTGGGGACCCAGGCAGCGTCGCAGCTGCCTGCGGGGAGGCCTCGGAGAGCGGGCGGGAGCCCCTCAACCGAGAGAAGGCCATGTGCCCGGTGTGCCTGGACATCCTGCTGCGGCCGGTGACCATGCCATGCCGCCACTCCATGTGCTTGCTGTGCTTCCAGCGCACCGTGGAGCTGACTAGCCTGTGCAGCCCGCTTTGCCGTACAAGCATTTCCAACTGGGCTCGGCAGCACAGCCGGGACAAGACCCTGGTGGACCGGGAGCTGCGGGTGCGCCGGAGCTTCCCGGAACGCTGCCGCCAGAGGGAGCAGGAGGAGGAGGGCGGCAACCCGCAGCAGGCAGCGTTAGAAGGTGCGGAGTGCGGCATCTGAAGTCCCGGGTCCCAGGAGGGGGCCCGGGTGAAGACCAGCGCTGCGGAGGAGACACGGAACACGCCAAAAGAGACCGGTGAGTGGGGGGGGAAGCGCGTGTGTCTGTGCGTGTGTCTGTCTGTGTGCGCGTGGGTCTGTTTAAGGGGGGGTGCGTGTGTGTGTCTGTGTGCACGCATACACGCACGCATATACGCACACACACATGTACAAACACGCACTTACACGCACTTGCTGGAGCTTAAAACACGCATGCTCACAAACACATGTATACACACACAATCACACGAAGCTTATAGGCACGTTGTGAGTTCAGGCTTACTGGACTCCATAATGTTACCTACACTGTTTCCTTGTAAACAATATGTGACTGTCAACAGCACGCCCAAAGCCTATTTTAAAAGCAAAATTTACAAAAACAGACTCTTAAATGGCTGTGTGCTATGGTGCTTGCATACACAAACACGCACGTATACACGCGCACACACATGTATACACACACGCACTTTCTGGAGCTTAAAACACGCATGCACACACACATGTATATACACGCAATCACACGCAATTTTAGAAGCGTAAAGGCACGTTGTATAAAAATAAAGTACACCACAATTTTTGCATGAGGCCACATTTGCAACCCAGACATGGCGGCGTTAAGTTAGCATTAGACATATATCTGCTACTTGAAGTACAGCTCTTACATAATAAAGGAGTAACCAAATCACCATGTGACATCTGATAGTGGCTAATTGACAAAACATCACAGTATTCAGCAGCTATTCGCCATCACGCTGTTTTAAAGCAACCTGCAAATTTCCCCACTTTCGAAAACTGGCTTCAAACGACACCAGCTTTTAAAAGACAACCAATGTCTACGTTTGCATGGCGCCGGCTTCACAATCTAATACACAAAGTAAAACGTCTCAGACAGCTAATGGCAAAGTGCTTTCCATTTGCATGGAGTCAACTGGGTATGGCATACCTTTTCAGCAGCTATTTGACATTACGCTGTCTAAATGGTTATTTGGAGCATATATGGCCGTATTAATTGAAAGCTATAAACGCACTTACGCTCCCTAATAATGCTGACTTGATTTAACGCATACGTGAATATGCAAAACGTATTCCACATACCATATACTAAACATTGACTACACATAATACTCAAATAAGGTGTTGTGAATGTTTGAAAATAATTATTGAAAGTTAGTTTTAAAAGTAATGCACACAACGAGCGTGTTGATTAAAACACAGCCTTACAGAAACGAAACGGATAGCAGGCTATAGCTTTTAAAAATGCCAACTTCATTGACGACTGTTATGAACCTTTCATTTAAACGTAGTTATTTATTGAAAGCATGTCGGCAAATAAGTAATAATGTTACTTGAAAGACAACTTTGAAATGAATAATTAAAAGCCAGCTTTGTAAATAATGGTCACAGCGAGCGTGTTCATTGAAAGGCAGCCTTCAACGAAAGCATAATAGGCAAACAAATAATTTCGAATGTTTAGGAATAATAAATGAAAGCACCTTTAAAAGTAATGCTAACAGCGAGTTTGTTAATTGAAAGAGACTCTTAGAGAAACAAAAAGGATGAAACGCTATAGCTTTTAAAAATGGTAACTAGCTTATTAGTGAAAGCATGTCAGCAAATAAGTAATGTTGTTACTTAAAACACAGCTTTGGAAATAATGATTCAAAGCCATCTTTAAAATAATAATTCAAACCCACGTTTAAAAATAATGATCACAGCGAGCGTGTCCATTGAAAAGAAGCCTTGGAAAAACGAAACCAAAGCCAGCTTTGGAAATAATGATCGCAGCGAGCGTGTTCATTGAAAGGCAGCCTTAGAGCGAAACTGACACTGCGCACACGGCAAGCAGCCAGCGGCGCACTCCCGAGGTCAAAACTGACTAGGAAAAAGCGCGCGTCTGACTAGTGTCCACATTCCCAAATACGGCTCACAATAGGTCTGAAGCAGACACAATCAATGCTTACGCATTGAATGTAGGTCTGCTCGACCTAAAAATAAGGGGGGCAGCTTCACAGCAGTGTCAAGGTTGACATGCATTCTTTCAGTCTGCGACCACAAGGCAGATAAGTAGCTAACAAAATAAGCAACACACTGCAAACTGCACAATACAAGCCCAGTGTCTTAGAAATGAGAAACCAAAAGGTAATCTTTCCAACTTAAACTACCATAACTGCATGCTCCCAAAATATAGAGCCAGTCTATAAGCAGAGGCCCTGTTCATGGAGAAACAATGAGGACATTGTTTCTAAAGTTTGTTTCTGTTTAGTTTGGCTAATGCACTGCGGTGGGTGGGAGGCTTCGTGTGGCTAGGTGTCAAAGGTGTAGGCAGTCATTAAATCAGTTTGGGCTGCAGAGGATAAGGTCTGTGTTGGATGAAGCCGCAGGATGGCATACTGCACCTGCCTTTGGGGCAGATCTTTACACGGTTACAAAGTGACTGGGCTTGCTTCAGGGTTGGAACTGACCATCTTAGGAGGGCAGAGAAAGCACAGACACCCACAAAGGCCACAGGAAAGCTACATCTACTGTCTTTGCCAATGACTGTTTGAACACTACAGACTCTCCAAGGTAATTCCTGGAGGTGTTCTGAAAGGGTTTAGACTAGTGACTCCTCACCACATGCTACACTTAAGCAAAAAGCATAGATAAAGAGGCCAAAGGAGTGTAAAACTGTTGCTATATTAATACATAAATGCCCATGCAAAATATTCACACTATTTGAATAAGGCAGCAAGAAGTAAGAATAAACTAGCAAAGGAAAAATTGAAACAACTAGTTTAAACAATTTCCCTCTGGAATCTTTGTTGAGACAGACGTGGTTGTGTATCATGTTGAGGCGTGATCATCCTGCGGCCATTCAGATCTCTAAGCTAGCGCACACCAGAGACTCCACCCTTGAGGTGTGACCTCATAAGTAACCGAAACCCCAGGATCTCCATGGAATGCCGAGAGAAGCACAACAGCAGATTCGACTGAAGAAAATATAAAAGGGAGAAACACACTCCTGCCTAAAGATTTATGTTAACGCCAGTTATGCTCTGTGAAACAGTAAAGAATTCAGCTAAGGATGGCTGTGCGGCTGATAGACAAAGAATATTTCAGATGCCATAATGCATCTCTTAGAACTCTAGGTGTGCAATTGGGCGCTACCACCATAAAATACTATACAAAAGACTACAAACTATCCCTCCAGGCGTAAAAAGCAACTGAAACATCATGAAAGGGAAGTTATAACAACAAAGGATACTTACCATTGGTAACATTCCTCGGAGTTATGTTCAATAAGCTGCTTTCTTGGCATCCACTTGGGTCAATTTTGAGTACGAGCACAGGGAGGGTACTAAACACAACCAGTGGCTCACACACCCAGGGCACACATTTTTTGCATGATTAAGCTATATTTTGGTATACATTCAAACACTACTCTGGAAGCATGTTAGGCCTTTCCCACGATAGAAGATGGCTACCTAACCTACCTTATAAAAGACCAATACAAACAGATCCTTCTGCTTAAATCATATTTATGAACTTCACTTAAGTCTCTTTTGTTGCCTTTACAAAAGGGAAAACATGTCTAATCATTAACTCCTTCCATGCTCATGACGGAGCCGCTCCGTCATGAGCATCGGTTGAGCTGTGCTCATGACGGAGCGGTTCCGTCATGGCCCGCGCGGCGCGAATTCCGCACCTGCGCTGGAGGTTCCATTGAGCGAGCGGGGCCATGACGGAACCGCTCCGTCATGAGCACAGCGCAACCGCGGCTCATGACGGAGCGGCTCCGTCACGAGCATGCGAGCGCCGCTCGGCCGCCTCCCCCCTAGCACTGCGGCGGAATTGCCGCCGCAGCGAAGGAGTTAAGTGAGAATTCATCACAGTAGAAACATAATATGGACTACTTCCTAATAGTAGTATTCCGTTTAAGGCAATGACCATTACCCACCGGATTAGTCACAACGTTGCCCCCCCTTCTTTCCTATCCAACAAATTCATCTGTTATAACCGACATAGGTCCCTTCAGCCAGGTGGCTTCTTTCGAATAACTATCCCTAAAACCCAGAACAAAACACCTGGAGACGTTTCAGTTTGTGCAGCCAGAGAGTGAAACAGCCTTCCTAATGCGACTCGCTCTGCCTATTCTTTTTTAACTTCCATAAGTATTATAAAAACCTATCTTTTTAACTTATAAAATCACTATTTGTACTGTGCTTGTGATTTTTTCCAATTTGTTTTGTGATTTTTTCCAATTTGTTTTGTTGAAAAAAGCATCCTGGTGCTGGTGGAATAAGCACGTGATAAATCATAATAGCATAACATAGTAGGTGTTGTAAGGGTTATCTGACAACCAAACATCTTTGCTGGCTAGTCGTGCTCACAAACCTTCAAAATTCAAAAAATAAATACATTAAAAAAAACACACACACACACAAACAGGGCCATTGAAGGAATAAAATATACAGTTCAAATCCAGATATTACTTATCAAAGGTGTTGCATCAAAAACGTCACCACCCAGCACTTTTATACAGCTGCACCCGCTACTAAGAACCACCCCCTTTTGTACCGCATATCCTGTAAGGGACGGATTAGGAAGCTCCATGTATTTTGTTGTCAAATCTCTTTCTTAAAACTACTTGCTGCACAGTGTAAACCGTATGCCCCCTTTTTAAACATATTACATGGCAGGGAAATGACACCATCTTAATGGCTGGTCCTAGGGATGCAGGTATGAACTCTTAAAACACACAAGGATCAGTGTCAAGTGGTATGCAGTAAGGTGAGTGACAAAGTCCAAACGTAAATGCGTTTTATCAATTCCATGTACAAAATAGTTGGCTGAACTTGCTTTCATAGCTGCAATATGAACAATGGTATGATCAAAGTGGGTGCATCGTCAGACTTTCCCCTTTCATACATCTCCAAATTATTCAGTTGAGCTGTCCTGAACAAAACGGACAGTGCCAGATCGCAGCTTCTGCATTTTTTTTTCAGTTCCTCACCAGGCACAGCAACAGCTCCTTCTATGTAACTCATCCAATTTATCCAAACTTTGAAATCTGCGCTCTGAAAATTTCAATAGTTTGAGAACATTTTCTTCTATCAGGGACACTATAGAATCAATGCTCAAAACGTATTACAGATTTTTCAGCCTCACTTTTTCCACCTCCTCAAGGGCAATACCTTCCGTTTTAAGTATACAAGGCCATTGTGGATTCCAGCTACAAACGACTAATGAACCCCATTATGGGAATCCAACAACACAACTGCCAGTGGCGTTACCATTTCAGCTTTCCCCTCCCAAACAGCTGAAAGGTTTGTCTTTGTCATAAAAAAGGGCCTGTCAAGATCTACTAGCCGTGGAAGAAGGTTAACCAGACTGCCGACTTCCATCCTGAATAACACATTACAATTTGAGTTAATCAGCCCTGTTGTCCTTTGGGAGGCACACTTATTAACCACTCTGCCCAGCTAAGGTGTACAGGATACATCTGGTACAGCTGCTTAGTGCTGCAATGGATTAACAACAACCCCATTAGAAGGTCCTACACCAAAATCCCAAGAAACCTATCCAAACCGAAGGCCTTTCTAGGTCTCATGCCTCTCGACTAAATACAAATCCCCACTGTAATAGGGTTGCCAAAATCGGACATCTGTTGTGAAGGGATGAAGTGTTGAGATATGCATCCTCAGCGAATGAATCACAATGGGAAGCTGTAAACACCTGTTTTAATTTTACACCTACCACATTTCTATTCATCCCTCATCAGCCGATCAAATAGAGCCTGATGCAGTTTAATTTTAAGTAGCAAGCAAGAATATTATCTGTTTCATTGCTCTTCTTGTACGTAGCCAAATTAATTCAGATTCCACCCAGATAGGTTTCAAATTATTCCTCAGAACGTTGTGCATTGTACACAAACGTTTAAGTGATTAAGCGTCATTGTGTTTCTACTACATATGGATGACCTAAAACAAATTTTTTTCTTTCTAAGGCAAAATTGTTTTTGCGTGTTATGCAATAACTATGCATTTCCCTCCGAGCACAGTCTTTAGTGCCCAAGGCAGTGCGTACCCAGATGCACCAACTTAAATCCTCCTACCTGGTCCCATATTTGTCCAGGATTACCGGAGTCCTTAAATAAATAACTAATGAGGAACATTTGTAATAATTGCAGGCAGTCTGCATCATTTCAATGTAGATTCCACTGTGGATTGGCCTAAATGGGGGATATAACCAAAGGTTGTCATTTTCGCTTCATTCTGTATCATGCAGAAAATAGTCTATTTCGGTATATGAGTGGCGCATTTGTAATGAATGAAATTAGCCAATCCACGGAGTCCCTCTTGCCACACAACCACAGACTATGTCCATAAATGCATGCTTCTACGTTTTGCTGGTCATCCCATTGGAGCTTCCCAATAGCCCTAAGCTATGCATGTCTGGTTTCTGCTTGCTGTATTAGTGCAGAACATAGTGTTATAACCTCATTTATAATAGCCAAGTGTCTTGTCAGCTTCAGTAGGTGGGGATTTCGGATAAATGCTAGGATATTGTAGGGCAAGGACAGTTACAAGTTGGTCTCTTTTCCATTATCTTTATTTGTTGGCTGAAGTATGGATCAGTCAAAGTTTCTGGCTTAATCTCAAATGTTTACATTAGCAAATATTTCAATAATTTTGGAATCCAAGAAAGCTCACAATCCAGTTTCCCTTAGATTATTTAGTCAATATATGCTTCTGTTAAGTGACCCACACCAGCTACTTTGCTCTTTTCACAACTTCCATAAACTCTCGCAAATGTCAGATAAACACACAGCAATCTCAAAAAGATGTAAACCATTCTGAAAGCGCACTGTATAGTGGCAGATGGAGGGATAGTCAATGCTGATCATACGCTGTAAAATTTTCTTCAAATGTAGAAAAAAGCGATCATTGGCAACTACCACTTGAACCAAACACACTGAAAGGATGTTCGTCAAGAGAAGGGAGTATCCAGGTTTTCTACTATGTACTTTATGGTTGTTGACAAAACTAGTATAGTGAGGAAGATGGCTACATGGTTCCAAGTTGGTTGTGGAGGATCACAGCAGAATATTAACCAGTATATTACTGAATTACTTTATGTACACAATTGTACATATTAACCTTTGGATGTTTTAATCAATGAAGAAAAAAATATTTCTGCTCCAAGCAAGAGGCTTGCACACCTCCAGGATAAAGTGGTCAGCTGGAATCTTACCTCACAATACCAATACGGGCACCACCATTTACTGCTAGCGCAATGCATAGAAACACCGTGGCAGTAACAATTCACAAGACAATTTAAGTGTCTGCAGGAGGAAAAGGAAGGCAATTGCAGAGCATAAGGATCATTTTACCTTTTACATTCAGCCCAGTTGTCTAAACAAAGATGGAGTGGATAATTTTATGTTTGGAGAAACAAGTGCCCCTGAAGCACTGCACAATCGAACTCTTCTTTAGCTCTTCCAGTATCTAAAAATGCAGTCCATTTAACTTCATATCATGGTAAAGTGTCTAATAGATAGCCAGATGGAAGGCAATCACATCAGATTGTTAACTACATTATATATCCAGCATTCATAAACCTTATGTACTACAGACAACTAAATTATGAATGGGGACAGATGGTGGGTTCAGTAACGGAAGTTATAGATGACCAGAAGAAAATATCAATTAAGGAACGCCTGTCCATCAGGTACTACACTTCCAATACCACATCATGGAGAGCACACACAGTCCTGAATTATTCCAGAAGGAATAAAATCTTTGAAGCGTTTCCCTAGTTGGCTATTCGACTCAGCTCTGTCAACTGCAAATCAATTACAAAATGCCATGAAAGTTACTATATGGTGCAAATTCAACAGTCATGTAAAGAAAGGAAATGCTTTCCATCAACCATTGAGTACATGTTCCAAAGCACTAGAAATTAGTTTGAACCTCCCCTCCTCCCCGACTGGTAATGCAGAGAGCAGGAGAGAGGCTGAACGCACCCCAAGGAAAGCCCTCACGCAGTCACCGGCTATTTCACCACAAGGACAGCAGCAGCTGGGAAGGGACTTTTCTGTAGGATGCAGGCTCTGAAGAAAGCCATGTTTGTTCTTTACTTACCAGGATATAAAATAGAGACCAAGAACACCAGAGAACACAGGACAAAGCAACTACATTCACCCAACAACTCTCACTTTGAATTCATTGCATTACTTTTAGAGTACACAAACACCACCAGAGTAGACTATTCGATCTAAAACAGAATTATCAAACTAGTGCACAATTACGTATTCAGTTTAGCTTTCACCAACAAAACAGTAATGTTTTAATGCTTCCTTCAAAGTGAAATGGTGACAGATCTTCCATAGATGAAGTGTGGGTTGGTACATGGTTTTAGGCCCAGGAATCGAAAAGGATGCCCTCCTTTATAAGCCTACATCAATAGAAATAATTTCAATTCAATTCGATAGCAAGATTTTCAAAAACAGGGATCTGGTGGAATATAAGGAAACGTTCCTAGCCAAGCCTGCCTCGTCCTAGCAATGAGACATCACTTTATAGGCACAGGACAAGCAATGAAGACGTGTCTGCACTTCCTAGACATGCTCAAATTTCCTTAAGAAAAAGACTACGCAAAAGAATAGCCACCATCTGCGACTACTTTAAAGTTAAACACTAAAACTGCTTGCTTCCTTACACCTTTCTTTTCCCTCAAAACCACCTTTATTTTGGACCACCCTTGATCCTTCCCTGAGAATTACGCTATACGAGATTGTACGCACATTTGTTCACTTATTCAACACGTATTATTTACTTTTGATTAAAATCATGTATTAAGCCGTCACATTTTAAACCTTAAGTAAAACAAATAACTATTTTCCTGTTTAGAACACTGAATAAATCAACATAACTTGGAAATTGGCAAATTCTTTTACCAATAGACTTGGTACCCCTCGCTTTGGTTTTATTCCAATTATATGGGAAAGTAATTTCTAGAATAGTGCACCTATCTAGGCACCATATACCAACGTCTCTATTTCAGGAAAAAGCAAGTACTAGTGTCAAGAAGAACAGTCAACTGATCTGGCTCAAAATATGTAGAATCACACATTCTATCAGGCTCCAATTTCCCTCCTCCTTCGTTCTGTTCACCCAGAGGCAAAACATTTCACTTACCCAGTCTTCTACATTTGGGGCTCCTTCTTCAAGAAACCTTTGCTTCTCCCAAAGTATGTTTGCTTTGCCATATTTGTTCATCGCACGTCGAGTTTTGACAGCAAAGAAGATAATAAGGGCATACGCCACAACAATTAGGAAACCCATGACTATAGCAATAGCCTACGAAACAAAAAAAAAATGTTAACTCATTAGAAGCTTGCAGTGAATTTTTAGTCTCTTTGTTGGGTCTCCAAACCGCATTCTAGTAGATACCCTCACATCATTCTCCCTATAAACGTTGGGACGAAGATGCTGCGACCAAACAAGGTGAGAGTACAGTCCATTTGCAATATTGCCGTGTGCAGAATATGCACTTCGTGTCTGCACCCCAAAGCCCCACACTACCAGAATTGTGTCCCAAAACAGCTTTTATTCTAATCAAAATCTATTCCCAAAATAGTTATCTTTGAACATTCACACCATATATGAGTAGCATTGTACCCGTTTCACTTTCACATCTTTAACAATGGTTAGAAGCTTCTGGGTATATATGGTGGAGTTTTTCAGGCATCATAAATCACCATTCTAGGGGGAAGTCCATTACATGGCTCACCGCCTTGTCTGGAAAACTGGGACACACTCAAACAGATATACATGAAGTGTTCACGTCCAATTATAGGGAACTGTACAGAGCAGACAATCCGATAGCACGGGAGATGCTCGAAGAACTCTTAAACCAGGCGACTCTTACGCAGGTCTCGCCTGAGGAACCTGAAGCACTGTGCACCCCATTGCAGAACCGAAACTGAGAGCCGCCATAAAGGACCTACCAGGTGGTAAGATGCGGGGGACAGATGACCCCCTGTTGAATTTTATCAGGAGTTCACTGCCAATTTGGCCACACAATTGGCCGAGATGCATGCTTGGGTGCTGGATTGTGGGCACCTGCCGGAAACAACCAGGGAGGCGCACATGGTCTCTATTTCTAAACCTGAGGGGGATACCCTGGATGCAATTGCATAACCCCCCCTTGTCGAGATTTACTATAAAATCCTAAGTAAGGTTCTTGCAAACAGGCTCCACCCTCATCTCGAAGCATTGATGCATAGGATGCAAAAGGATTCATGCCTAACCGCAACACGTCCCCTAACATTAAGTAACTCTACAGGGTGCTAATAGAGGCCGATTTCGAAAAATTCCCATAGGCCCTGGTGTTCTCGGTGGACTTAAGAAAGACATTTTACTAGATGCAGTGGAACTACCTTCAGGCAGTCATGACCTGGATGGCCCTAGGAGAGGGATGGGCTCTATGGGTTGCGCTTTGGTACGCAAACGCATGGGTGCACATGGTAGGTCTATCTCAGGCTCTTTTGGGGTCCATCGTGGTACACGGCACGGCTGCCCTCTCTTCCCCATGCTGTTTGCACTTACAATATAGCAATCTGTGTGCTTGATGTGGGATAGATCATGTAATTGCGCTGTATGTGGACAATATATTCCTTTATTTGAGGAACACAAGCACGGGTATTCCATGGCGAGCAACCCTTTGAGAGGATTGGCTCTGGTCTACAACCAAACTGGAGTAAATTATGCGCTTTCCCTGTGTCCCCTGGCTTGTCGGAGGCCCCAGAAGGCCTCAAGTGTGAACAGAGAACTCTTAAATATCTGGGGGTACGGATCCATCACATGAATAATGATATCCAAGAGGGCAACCTTGGGAGAGCACTCTGGGCTCTTCGAGGCACGGCAGCATTCAGGAGGATGCGAAAGACTCCCATCATGACTCTAGTTTGCCCCGACAAAAAAAGTTATGCTACCAAGAGTCCTTTATTACTTCGCAAACCTACCTATCTGGGTGCCATGGCCATGGTTCAAAGCCATCGACAGCTTGCTCCAGAAACTGTTATGGGACAGACAGCATAACCGGGTGTCCTTGAGTACACTCCAGAGGCTGACTAAAAGATGGAGTGGAGGTAAGGGGGGCAGACTTTGAACTTATTACTTTGCCACCCGGCTGCAGTGGGTCATGAAGAGGGGCTTGCCAGCTAGTGGGATTGGTTCCATGCTATCCACAGACGATACAGCTGGCGGAGTTCCCAAAGGCCAGGGGAGGATACCTAACGGCCCGAAGGTTGTAAGGGTGGACAGCGGTTGGGGTGGAAACTCGAGGACTGTTACTATGATACTCCAACAGCTCCTTTGGAACTCTAGAGGAGCTGGAGACAGACAGTGGCCTCCCAGATGCTCAATTTCTGAAATATGGTGCCCTGGTTGCAACAGTACATTGGCTGTATGGTGCCCTGGCCCCAGAACACTCTGTCCACGAGTTACTGCAGATTTTGCTAGCCTTTGGCAGGGGACGTCACCCGGTCTCCTGGCTGTATGAAATGGCAATCGCTATGGCGGTGGATGCACCAGCTCTCAGGTATAATGGGATGACCTACTTGGTAGGGCCTTTGTGGTGAAGGAATGGGACCAAACTTTATAGGGATCATAAGTTTATCTGCTCCACCAGGTTCAAATTTACTCAATTCAACTAACTGCATTGTACATACCTATTTTCTTTTTTACAGAGTTATATAGTGCGAACTTAACACAAATCGGGTATCAGAGCGCTTTACATAGCACCAGTTGCATTACATGAGGACACATTCATTTTTTTAGGCACAAGGAGATTAAGTGATTTGCTCAGAATCACAGGATGTTCAGCGTCATTGCCGAGACTCGAACCCAGTTCCCCAAATAAGAGGTCGACTGTCCTAGCTGTTAGGCCTACTCCTCACAGATTGAATGACATGTTCCAGGGCACTGACATGAGCTCTCGTTAGTGTGCTCTGGTAGATCAAGACTTTTCTCATACGGTGTGTGGTTGCCGGCCCATAGAGTGGTTCTGGACACAGGTGGTGATAGGTTTGGACTCTTGGTCATAGGCAGCTCTGCACAGCAGAGATATGTCTGTTAATTCATTAAAAAGGCAGCCAGAGAAAAAAGTGGGCAATGGGTTCCTAGACTTGGCTCTGGTAATAGCTCGTAGAGATATAGTACGCTATTGGAAATCACCACATGGCCCACATCGCGGATCGAGGTAGGAACATGGACTGCAAGGGAAGGGGCTGCACTGCGGACTGAAGAGTAAAGGGGTCTGTGCAAAACAATCAATAGCGGAGCTGTGGCAGGAGGTGGCTACTGGATTCCTGTCCTGTGACACTCAGGATGAGACAAACAGGGACAGAGCAGGAGTGTCATTGGGCGTGTGAATGATGACAGGCACTCTGCCCCGCTGGAACCCTCTGGTATTCCCTGCCACTTCCTGTGCCCCACCATACCCATATAGTGAAGTATGGCATTATTGCAACTGCATTTGGTAGGTTGCAGTCCTATGGAATATACGACTGTCACCCGGGGCACAAGATCGTTGCTGAAAAAATTCAGCCTGTTTTGTCAAAATGATTATTCATCCTTATTTGTTTCATATGTTATGTTTTATTTCATTTGTTCCGTATTATGTGGCGTGTACACACCACACAATACGGAACAGAGAAGCCGCGAAACATAGCATGGAGATGCTTTCCCTGATGAAGGCGGTTTAACCACCGAAATGCATTGGATAAAGTATATACTTTGAATCATAATGAAATACCGTGTGACCCGAACACGAAATTCAAACCAAATGAAATAAAACATAACATATGAAACAAATAAGGAGTGAAGAATCATTTTGACAAAACAGGCTGGATTTTTTCAGCAACGATCTTGTGCCCCGGGTGACAGTCGTATATTCCATAGGACTGCAACCTACCAAATACATTGTACACACTCCTGGCGGGGGGTGATACCTAGGAGCACGGAAAAAAAACAGAGACTCATAGAAGAAAGAGGCTGTGCACGACCCAAAACATTAGCTATTATTGCAACTGCCACATATTTGTGGCTAAGGCGACACTCGCTGAGTAGGGGCGAAGGAAAAATGCTTAATACAACGGAGACAGACTGTCTGCTGATACAGCAGTGGAGAATATGCTACGTCAACGCTATCAAATTCTTTGATAAACATATTCGCCATGTTAACAGTGAATTTCTTCGCAATGAGGGAATAATGCTGCCTACTGCTGTAATGTTTTATCATTTAAAACTCAAAAGAAATTTCTGTAAAAATGTATCACCAATCCAGCATTTTATATGCTGTTTCTCTGGGTTTGTGGTGTTTCGGAATGCCCCTACAAATATTCTCCCATTCCTTTTCAGTTATTTCTATATGGACTGTTTTCCTATGAGACTTGATGCTGGCATTGCAGTGTGGCCCAGTCAACTAATACTGGATATACCCCAGTGAATCCCCTCATACTAAGGTGGTAAGTAACCCACTTCCCCTGCTGTTACGTGGTCTATATAGGGTTCCTTCACTTTCAACGGGGAGCCCAAAATCCACCGGTCAGTCTGGCACATTGTAAAGAATGTCCAATTTCATATAACAAAAGGTACCTGAATTTACTTTCCTTGCTAGATCCTCCTAGAATGGCCTGGCAGGTGTGTTTGTCTAATAGGCCATTTCAAGAACAAAACAAAAAAAACGCCCGATATACATACAAAAAGGGTCTTTGAGTTCACTTCCTGCTCTACGGAGAAATGGACTAACCCATTTCTGCCAGTGTCTCAATTGCTCTGCGAGTAACAGCATTTTGCCTGATCACAAGTGCAGAATAGCCAGAAAACAAGGATGCTTCAGTATCTGGGCTGGTGAGCCAATCCTTTCGTTTTCAGTGTACTCCTTTTAAAGGTCCACTTTAATGTATTTGCCAGAGTGTGCTGCAGCTCCCAAGATAATCTTAACATGTCACTCAATTGTGGCTCATGTCATCTACAGTTTGCTGAATCCCATTTGTTGATTACTTCTAATCAGGACAGCCAGCTTGGAACGGTATTATCTATAGTATATCAATGTAACAATGGTATTGTGGACAGTGAACCATTGCTTTTAGAGCTCCAAGATGGTCAATCAGTTGCTTCTACGTTGGAACTTTAAAACAACAATAAACATTGTGTACAATATCATGGCAAGGTGGCCCCTCACTCCTATGATGAACGTTATTTTTGTATTGCAAGCATAGGCCAGCCATATTTATGCAGTGGCTCATTTTCTTTTTTAACTTTTTTTTCTTGTAATTTATCTTCTATATGCTTATTGACTTTGTGCGCCTGTTTTATTGTGGATGGGCGAGTGGGTGAATGCAAGGAAAAGGATGTAGGCAGAACAATGAATGGATGGATGGATGGATGAATGAATGGATAAATTAATGAATAATTCTGTGCATGATTTATTGAGTGCCTTGACATACCAGTAACTACAGATTAACTCCATTTAAGCCAGGCCCAATTGCACTTGCGTTTTGTATCGTTTTAAAAATAGAAGGATTTACTGGATCAGGGGGGTTACAAATACAATTGATTATATCCGTCAGTAACGTCTCAAGTTTCATCACCATAGATTAATATTTGCTATAACCTGCGAGCAGTGTAATGGTTCTTTTTTGGCTGGCTGGCAGATTTGAAAAGATGCGATTTAAATGAAATGTCTTTATAAATAACTAAACTGCTAACTATGGAACTATCTGCACTCACAAGGGGATTCACTGATACTCGACTTTTCGCCCCCATTCACTTCTCACACTAACCTTCATCCCAGATTATACATTTGTGAATAAGACACATACTTTTTCAACCAACCCATTGATCGCTCTGTTCCTCCTGTAGACCATAAACAACCACCTCTACCTTCATTCACCGATGGCTACTCTGCTGATGTGTAAGTATCAGCAAGGCCTGCTACTGAGAGATCAGGGTGTAGATGTATTACAGAGGCATGGACTGACAAAGAAAAATTAGCAAAAATGCACTTACTGAATACAACATTTGCAAGCATGTAGCCACCATTTTCGATGTCACATAAGTGGTGCATTCTAGAGTTTTCTGAAAATAATGATTTTTAATCAAATAAATAAAAATAGGTAATGCTACCAAGGCTACGGTTAAGTGCAGACCCTGGTCAGAAGCACTAGTGGATGGCTGCAGCAAACCCCCAGTGTGTACAGCAGCAGATAATTGCTACATAGTAGGTGAGTGCAGTACATCACAACACACCCGATACACCAGAAATTAATTTTAAAAAATGGTACTGGTCATTTATGGTCCTGCAAAAAAAAGAAAAAAAAAAAAGAAACTTTGATAGTTTTAGAATGCAAAGCACACAGCCACAACCCTGCACATGACAAAAAAGCCACTACGAGCAAACCATAGCACTAGCATCAGCTATGAAATGCACATTATTTCAGGCTTTTGCCTGCTGCCCCAAAAGTAATAGTTGCCTTTTTTTCCAGCAAATAAATATATATATATGTACACACACACACACACACACACACACATAACAAAGGTGGCTTGGACTAGTAATCCTTAACATTCACATATAGTTACTGTATGCTTCTGAAAGCCACACGTTACAGAGTCAAGAACACCTTCATGAGTTAACCTTAAACGACATGTCAATCCAGCACTACAGTTCAACCATTGATCTCATATTAGAGTCCAGAATAATCAAACAGAACAAAAACACATCAAGTCTTCGTTTACAAATTGCCAGAGTTAACCAAAACAAATTGTGCAACTAAAAGCAGAATTTAGAGAAACATACCTCTTGGGGCTCCACAACACAGTAGTGATAGAGGTACTGATTCACAAACACTCCTGTGTTTGTCGGCGCATAGTACTGGCTGCATATCGTGACTATTTGGGTGTAAAAGACTGATCCGGATGCTTGTGCTGTTGGGTTAACCCCAATGATGTAGACTATAGTCGCAATGAATATTAAGCCGCCAAGGAGAGCAGATACAATGATCATAATCAGATAAAACTTCCGGCACCTCGAACTATTTGTCCTAGTAACAGTCATTATAAAAAACACCATCCCGCACAGAAAGCAAAAGGCAGCCATGGCAATCATGAAGCCTTTGGCAGCTCGGGGATCGGTGTAGTTTCCTCCATATGCAAAATTGTATCCGTAGTTCGCTGAACCTGAACCAAATGAACTCGACCCAGCGTAGGCTGGAAATCCTCCCATTCCACTGCCAGCAAAATCCATATCCCAGGCCAGTGTGGAAGCCACGCACGCGAAGATTCCAATTGACAGTACTACGATGAAGATGGACATAATCCTGATGATGCCTGGAGGAGAGGTCCATTTGTAAAAGTGATGAACTTCATCCTCTGGATAATACGAGTATGCAGGCTGGGAACGCAGCTCGCCCATATACACATCCCGGCTCGGAGCATAGTTTGAAGTTGGCATGTACTGGGATGGATTACTACAAGGCGACAAAAAAAAAAAAAAGATTGCTGGTTAGAGGTGTGACAAATTTGCATCAGGGAACCCATTTTAGTTAAGCAATTGTATATATGATTGATTAGATGTACACATTTGGGACTGTTTATTAAAAGAATGTCTGTAATAGGGCATACATATCTGACTACATGTTAAGTAATATATACACAGAGTTGAACATTTTGTATATTTTCTGCATGGGTGGTGATGAATCCATATTTAAGTGAAAACTATCAATGGGCTAAAATGTGTTAAGCCAATGTCATCTCCTCTCCTTCAATAGCACACACAGAAAGCAAATGGAATTCCACCAAGCTTTATTCCACCCAGCTTACTTCTAGCTGGATCAGGTAGGCCTCAAGCCAATCTACGTTCATTTGATCAGAGTGCTCTACTCTACTTCATGCACACGCCTAGCTTCACAAAGAAACCTATGAGGTGATACAAGTCCACAAATGAAGGGCAACCATAATTCTGATTAAATACACGATTAGAAATTGAGAAATACACTGGCTACTTAGTTATCAGCTAATCGTGTACTGAACCAGAGCAGCTGAAAGATCACAATTTCATGGTTAACGCATGTGCAGATTGTCAAGGTACTCGACATCTACCATAGCGATAAAACTAATTCCATACAACACATTTTGCTTCTCACGTGTTTACTTAACATTGCAGCAAGGCAAGAGATTATCAAGAGAAAACTCAGACTGATAGGAGCATTGTTAACACATGAACTGGCAAAGATATGAAAACCAATATGTACACTATTTATCAGCAGTACATTTAAAGAGCTGACTGGCAAAGGGGATATTTACTATTCATCTGGTCGATAAGGTGGAGGACTTTCAAACGGTCTGGACGACATGGCTGCTGCAATTCAACTGTAAGGCTGTGCACCGAACAAGCGTCCACCTCTCAGCAGGGTGCGACTCCACAGCAACAACCTGCAAAAGCAAGAAGACGTCCATTACATGCCAAAAGGTTACGAGTTTATATTCAAGTTGACTCGCACACAGAATGCCCCCTTTTACTAGCATAAAAAGTCGGGAGCCTTGAGGGTTCACAATGGGCCACACGTGTCAAATATTGATCTCAGGCAACTGAGACGAGCATTGTAGTATACAGAAAACTCAGTGACGTGACTGTTAAATAATGTACAATACCTAGGCTCATGTTCAAGTTGAACGAATCACCGTGCTAATTAAGGTGACGTTGACAGCTGCTAAAAATACCAAATCAAGAAATGAAAAAAAATACCATCCGGTGGAGCCTAATGAAGTGACGACTGCCCAGCTTTATCCATATTCAACAATAACACACTAAGAGTTTAGGTTTAACACACACCCCAAACAGTGCAGATGCTTCAGGACTAGGGCGCACAGCTGCAGAGATTAAATAAACATGACACGATACACCACTGAAGTATGCTCGTCACCGATAACACTGCTAACTACATTTTTACTAGACATTATGCACATTGCCAAATGTTACACTACCCTCTTACCGAGCTCTCGCACATGAAAGTACAAGACAGGTGTTATTTTCAAGTAGTTTTATGCTAGCACAGAATTTTAGGAATAGTCTGACTCTCAATCGACTTGACCCCTATGCAACTCGAAGAGGCAAATCAGGATCCATCGAACTAGAAGCAAATATGTTGGTGTCTCTGCAGGATGGTATGTGAAACTGTCAAATATTATGAGGCGGGTTCATATATCTGCAATCAGTCGTCAAAACCAACAATTATAATACCAGAAACGTTTTTTGAACAAAAGCACCGTCGGGAATCCTTCACGACACTAACACTGGCGCAATGCAGCCTCCCGCAAAATGGTGTGTACAAAGTGCATAGTCCTAGACAACCGGGAGGATTATTTTACAAGAGGCAGCAGCACTCGACTACTCGTCATGCTTGTGAACTTTAGTCTGAACGCCCCTTTCTAATGCATGGTACCGAAGCCAAGAATGTTCAAGCCTCCTGCAAGCAGTGGTCGAAGTGGGGGGAAAAAAGTAGGGGAACTGTAGGTGGAGATCAGGGGGCGGGAACAACCTGAGGATTAGCCCAGTGGGCGGAGTAAGAGGTGTGGCCAGAAAGAGCAACTCATTCAAATTTTTAGTGTTTGTTTGGCATTTTACTACCCAGCTGCAGCTTATTATGTTATTTAATTATGCCAATGGATACACGTTCATTTCAGGTTTAATATGAGTTATTGACATTAAAATACATTCACAAAGTCGGATTTGTTGCCAATCACAGAATGTCCCAAATACGCTTAAAAGTGGAATCACAAGCCATTTGTCTCCGAGCCATGGAGTTTCTGTCATCAGCACTTCTCCCTTTTTCCACAAGTGTAGTTCAAACATGAATGGCAAAATATCCTAGTTTGCAAATGTTTTCTATACAATCATGGCTCTGCAATATTTGCCACATAATGCATCACCAGCTGCATAATTTGATGATTTTAACTAATAAATTGTTTGCAGCTCAAACGGATCAATAGTTACAAACAAAGTGACATGTGTTGCTGCAAAGTGGACAGCCCTTTACAAAAGTTGACTGATCACACATCTCACTGTTGCATTTGTATGTTGCACTGCTACTAATAAGGCAAAATCTTTGCAGACTGTTAGCATGTGTAAAAGAAAATACACATTATTACGCTGCAGCTTTTTTTTTGCTGCATAATTTAGTCAACAAAGCAGAATAATTTTGTCCTCCATTGCTACATAACTCCAGTGGTCCCAAAGCAGGCATCACATGCTTAAAGTGCTTGTGCATGAAGCAGAACAACCATGAAGTTTGTAAACTAAGTTTGGTGTGCGTGCAAATCCTGCATCGACGACCCCTGGTGAGTTGCACCTACTACTGCTGAAACAAGGCCAATAGAGGTACCAATGGCTTCAGCAGACTGGTCTCAAGGGCAAGGCCGGCTTACGCGCTGGTGGAGTCCTGTGCGACAATGTTTGAGGTGCCCCCAATGACTCCCTCCACCATGGATTCCCTCACTACCACCCTTCAACAGTGCCCTTCGAGTCTCCATAACCACTTTCTCGCTTCGATGCATTTGATTTGGTTTACAGCGCCACCAATATCAGTGTAGGTTGTCAGAGCACTTTACATCACACACATTACAGAGAGACAATCAATCATATGTGTGTAAATCACTCTCTAGGAAATACATAAGGAAAAGTACTACATGGTGTAGGAGTCACTTGACACTATACTAGTAAGCAGTATAGTTTCATAGTGATTGGTCTGGAAAAACACAAACTCTGAATTTAGAACGTAATACCATGGTTGGGGGTTCTCTTTAATAATCAGAATTGATTGTATCCATATGAACACCCTTTGCAACATTAGGATAATCAAAGACTGGGGGAAAAACATACTTCTCTAATTTATACCTTGCAGTTTAATTGTAGCTCTTAGATGACAGTTAATAGCTCACTGTTCTAGGTTAGGATTTTGACTTCTAAATTGCAAGTAGGAAAAGGATCTCTCTGACAAAAGCAGTAACCCACTGACCTGTTTACATTATGTGCACTTTGTGATCTGCATGGTTCATGTTCTTTGCAGCAGGCACATTAACCCTCTGCGCTACCTTTCCACGAGTCAAAACTTCCCCTTGACAAGACTCAATCTCTTTCTAGGAAGAACATTAATCACCGGAGTTATCATAATATGTTTGGGTGAATAAAGTCAATCTACCCATTTTGAGACCACTCTATCTTTTATTGTATTGTATTTGCATTTATATAGTGCGTACTACCCCTAACGAGGCGTCAAAGCACTTTTTCTGCGAGTAGCATGGTACTCCGGAACCCATAAAGGATTAGTGGTAAATTAGTATAGTGAAAAATGAAAGTAATTTGAGTGGTGGATATGTTAGTCTGTTACACAAACGGGAGTGGGCGGGCATTCAGTGGTCTGACTGAAAGGAGCGGACATGTTTCTGAGGCTGAGTCTAGCTGGTGGCCCCACACTGCAGAGCCCTGGGAAGGCTGCATCACCAACTTACTCCCTCTAGCCACCACAGGCAGATCTACTCCTTCTCCTGCTTGACAAAGTTTGCCCAGCCCACAAGAGAGTAGTGCAGAGAGCAGGCCCAGCCCTCTCTGTAACCACTGACCTGAGGACACACAGTGCCAGTTTTAGCTTAGGCACTTAAGTATCCTGGGAGTAGGTGTGGGAGGTCGGGCTTGCAGCACAAGAGCACACGTCAGCTAGGGCCCAACAGAGCTGTGTCTCCGTGCTCCAACCCTCTGGACAGGCAAACATAGTATTTCTGCTGGTTGATATGCAAAAATAAAATGTGCTGCAGTTCACCTCTAGAGCAGGCAAGGAAAACAGGTCTCCTGAATGGACAATATATTTCATATATTTGAAGTGAATTTGAACATTCAGCCAACAATATCCACATATAATGCATAGAACATAAAAGTAATTGTTAACTACCCTTTAATTAGCATTAAATACTGCATTAATTACTTCCCAAAAGTACTAGTTTGATCGCCCTCAGAATAATGAAAACACAAGTTGGCCTTGCAGGGATTAAATGTATGCTACGGGCACGACATGCAGATGATTGCAGGTTGTGCTTAACACACTTTGCTTTCTTATCAGTAACAGAACCTATGCCCTAAATGTGGTCACTAAATCTCTAACAAATGCGTGAGCCCACGGAGCACTCTGCTAGGATTAAACCATGTGGCATACAGATCACGCACACTGCAATGCATCAAACACACTGACCAACTGAGCTATTCAATTAGTTTGAAAGAAACTAGTAACTGATTACACACGGATCGCTGCAGCTAGTCCCTTAATCCACTATGATATCTCACTATCTGAATCATCTGCAGGGCTGCCCCGGGCCCACGAAGGGGGACCTCCTAAATGGTTGGCCCCACTTAGTGCCACAGGATGGCACACTGTTAGCCTCCCAGGTTTGCGGGGAACCTAGAGGGTCACCCAGGCCTGCGTCACTTCCGTTCAGCAGAGGGCGGGAGAGAGGTACTTATACCTCTCCCGCCCACTGATCACCCTCTTTTCTCTTGCTGCCCTGACGGCGGTTGCTGCTGCTGTATTGAGGTCGCTTGACCACAAGGTTAGTCAATGTGGGCCTTGTTTGTCCCCCCCTCCTCCCCGACCTAAGTACGGGTCTCTCTTTATGCAGGCATTGCCAGTGGGGGGCCCCGTCCCAGCTCTGTCCCGGCCTTGCGCATTATAGCAAGTATTAAAGGCAGTGGGTGTTCGGGGGTAGAGGAGCGTGACTTAGGTTGGGGTTGGAAGGGTTGGGTCCAGTGGGCAGCAGCTGTCGCTCGTCTAGATTGAACATGACAACATGATTCTCTGGACAAAGTTGCAGCCTCGCCTTCTGGTAGGGCCCGATGTTAAAGCGCCTACTTCAAACCAGACAGACGCCTTGCCGCACCGAGTGAGGTAATGATTCTATTGAGGAAATCTGTAAAGCAGTTGAAACCCATGGATTCCAGTGCCACTGTGGTCAGCACAGCTTTTCAACCCTCCAAGGTTGATTAATTAAAACAACTGATATTGGGGGAAAAGACACACATTAATTACAGTGTTACATAACAAAATGTCTGGAATAGTACCTCAAACAAGCAGTTGTAATAGAATAGTGTCAATAAGTGAGGAGAGCAAGACATAAAGAGTGAGAAAGTGGGTAGGAGCAGCTGGCGGGGGCAGAGCAGAAGTGGAAACTGTATTTCTCTCTCTAGGAAAAACATTTAATCACCGGAGTTATCATTACATCTTTATTGCTGCCTTTTCTGGGCAGCAGAGGTAAAACTAGAGCCAATTTCGGTGTGGGTGGGGGGGGGGGCTACGAAAAATTTCAGTGGGGAGCTGACTCCTAGCAACATGCAGAGTGGAGCTGCAGGGGCTCTAAGAAGGACTGAAAAGCAACAAAGCCTCGTTAGCAAGTTAATGGTCTTTTAAAGACCTGTGGAGTGCTCGGGTGCGGCTGTGTGCGCGCGCAGGGGAAGCTGCCTCAGGAGGGCTGACACACAGGGGTGGGGGCGAGGGAGCAATGGGCATTGCACGCCTTCTGGACAGGAAACTGAGTCCTTTTCCTTCTCACCCAGTTCTGCTTTCCCAGCCTGCCACGATCGGCAAGCCTTAGCTATAGGCCTTTGCTATTTTCTGGCCCTGGGACGCTCGTTTAACTAAAAGAAGTAGGGGAACGGACTCGGCTGAATAAAAGAAGTAGGGGGACGCCGTGCCCTGCCGACCCCCCCCCCCCCCCCACACTTCCACCACTGCCTGCAAGTAAACGAAAAATGAAATGCACAATGCGTGAGGTGTGGAGATTATTGTACGAGGGAAAATGAGGTCGGGTCACAGGAACGCGATACAGACTGATGCAAAATACATCCCGCATGAGCAACCGGCTGCCACAAAATACATTAGGACGGGCTGTCCCGTTACATGACTAGCGCTCCCACCTTCCGAGCTCCATGGGCGCGGAGCCAATCCAGTGCAAGTGTTTCAATTGCCCTGTAGAAGACTCTTAATTTACCTGGTGTTGCTCATAAGAGAAATTAAATGACAATTCCCGGAACAAAAAAAAACCCTGTACTGTTCATTGCAGAACTCCAATACAAACAACATTCTTTTAATAGCACATGCATGATCTAAACTTCAGGTCACTAACAATTCAGAATTTGAGAGGACATTCTCTATGTAATATTCCAAACGGTTTTAGATTTGCGTTTCTTTTGAGTGCTAAACACTTTAGAAACAATGGGGGCACTTTACAAATGGTAGCATATTATATTTACACAGATCCAATACAGTTCACTAAGCTGCTTTCAGTACCTCTCATCACTTCTACCCTTCCCTCCTTCCTTGTTACTTCTATCCTTCATTCCAGGCCAGGCCCATATTTATCTAAAAGACCTGCATCACACAAGACGCTTACACCAGATAATGATTCACAGCACTTTACACCTGTATGAATCACCGAAATTGCTACTCCTACAGGTCTGCTGCATTGTTTCAGCCAGTATCACTAAAATGAAATGCACCGTTGTACTCGAGGAAAAAGCATGCCTTATAAAACCAATGCATCTTCACCACAGAGATTCAGGACACATGGAGCTCTTCCCTCAGGCTTGTTGTTACTGAGGGTATCTGAAAGTTGCTTTCAGACCCAATAAATACTTTAATCCTGAATCTCCCCTTTGGGTCTACTTTTTCTCCAATACCCACTACATGTTTTCCTTCGTCCAACTCATCTGGCTACGCCACACAATACAACGGATTCAATACATTTCTTTCACTTTCCCTCGTTAACTGAAGCATCATTTCTAAACCTCTTTCTACCATTAGTAGTAACCAGTCTATGGGCCTCATTTAGAGTTTGGCAGATGGTATACTCGGTCACAAGTGTGACAAATATCCTGTCCACTGCATTACAGGTGCCACGGGTTCTATGATAATACGGGATATAATGCAGTTGGACTACAGTGGATGGGATTGCCTTCATTATTTTAACGGAACATCTGATCTTCCAAACTCTAAATCAACTCTCATCTAAACGGTCTGAAGAGACGTGAAGACCTTTGCTTGATGGACTCAATTTTTTTCTCCAGTAATGCATCCTCGGTACACTTCCAGATACATGCGCTGAAGACAGGAAAGCGTCACTGCTCTGAATGTGGCTCAAAGAGTTACATTTTAACCATGACAATTATTAAAGTATTCAAGTGAATACTATTTTAAAGCAGGGTTCTCCAAAGTCGGTCCTGGGCTGCTGGATCCATGCCAGGTTTTTAGCATGTCCCCATTTAGAAAAAGGTAGTTATTTTAAAAATCTTGCATGAAACCGGCGCTCCACGACCAACTTTAGAGAACCCTGTTCTAAAGCACTAGAATGTTGCTTCTTGGAATCTTCAAAACACCAAGTGGTCATGACAATTAATAAATTCAATATCAATACCCCTTCGAAACCGCACAAAACCACTGTCTTTTACAGAATGCAACACCTACTTGGTGCTACAAAGCTGCATGAAGTTTTGAGGTGAAACTGTTCAAATCAGGTTCTGCATAATACGACAAAGTATCAGCTGAAGAAGTAATTCTTATGATAGTTTTGTGCTCATTGACAAGTATGAGATGCCAAAGGGTTTAGATCCTTTTTTTGTTTGGAGAAAAAATACCTTTCTGTATTCATTCATAATTCATTCTTTAACTCTAAACTGTGACAGTGCCAACATGATTAAGGAACGTTTGCAGGAGTAGATGCAGCTTTTTTGAAGATTTAACACCTGCTTATTCAGGTCAGAGAATACATGGAAATCATTTAAAACAGTGAGTCCTCGATAGGGCCATCAGCAACCAAATTAAATCCCTCAACTCGCTGATTTGCAGCAATCAAAATCCCACATTGTAAGATGTTTAAAAAGGTATACACCCTTCAGCGTTAACAATAAAATTAAACAAATAAGATCCTGAATGAGAGGCACGGAGGCTTCGGACTCACCCAGATTTACAGAATGCTACTCCAACAGAAAGTTCTGGGGGCATGTTGGTCTTGCTGGATTCACCTGCGTCTTGTGACTCTTCTGCTGGGCCTGCTCCCTCGCCCTGAAGTGCTAGCTGTGGCCACCCCCGCTCCCCCGATCCAGGCCACACATGACTCGCCTGTTGGCCAACCTGCTGACTGAACTGCTTGGAGGTGCCAGTTTGCCCTGAGGACATGGGAGGATGCCGTCCCATTACACTAGCACTTCCTTACACTTGCCCTTCCTGGCCACTCAGTCGTTTCATGGCGGAGGTGTATGCTGAGACCTCTTGCCACCCCCTGGGAGGTTTTCTTTCAATGGTTTGATGTATGCTTTTATCTGTGTCGGGGGGCTATGTTTCTGGGCACTGTTCACGGTTTTCAGCTTTAACAAGATACCCCTTTCTCTTGCCACTAAACTGTTTTACGCCACTGCTGCACTTACTCAGAGCGTGCCTTGTGACTCACATGAGGCCTCACCCCTCCAAGTACTGATGCATTCCCCTAAATGAGTGCCCTTGGAATAAGGGAGAATTGAACGATCGTCGCAAGGCGTGACATCTGTTGGCATACCTACAGCGACCCAGTCTGCCTGCTGCAGGAGTTACACTTAACTGAACTGACTCCGGCTCGCCTGAGGGCCAAAGTGCTTGTCAAATCTCAAGTCTCCCATTACTCTAACTATGCACGCGGAGTGGCTGTGATTATCCGAAAGGGGCTCCATTGGCGCAAGCGCTGTGTGACGCATAGGGCACAGTTGTCAACCTGTACGACACATTGCAAGGCCACCCTCTGATGTTAATATAGAGGGGACTTTAATGTGATCCTGGATGCGAGTGAAGACCGGTCCAGCGAGTCTCAGCGCCCGCACTCGGGAGGGGGGGCGGAGGGCACATCAACTGGCAATCTCATTGATATCTAAAATAGAGGTCACCTGTATAAGGTCTACAAATATCACGCTGTCTAGAATAGACTATTAGCTACTTACTAGAGATGTGGTCACCTGGACTACTAATGTAACCCTAACTCCCTAGGGCACTCTCAGATTAAGCCCCTGTCCTGCTGAAGTTTTCTCCCCATGGAGTCTATGTCGCAGGACTTCACTTCAGGATCAGGTTTTTACGGCTGAAATTAGGACAGCCATCATTGAATACTTTGAACATAATAAGCAATCCGTCGAATCCCCATCCACCCTCCAGGAGGTGTTTTAAGTAGTGATGCGAGGATCATGCATCGCTAAACAGGCCGCAGTACTTAAGATGCTGAGCGAAGAGCTTGCGCACTTGGAGGAAGAATTGAGATTTGGAACTTTAATTTTCCGCAATGAATAGGGAGACAACTCTGGCATCCATCTGGATAAGATCTGAAGACAGCAGCGCGGAGACAATGAAAGAAGCACACTAGGTAGATAACTGGAAAAAACATGAACTAATGGAATGCTTAAACACAAAGAAAAAAAGTAGGGTGTAAAAAAACAAGCTAAGTGGACATGCTTTAGGGCAGGAACAAACAAAATCAGGAAGAGAAACGCTCACACACTAACAAATATTTAGCAAGCAAATGAAAGTGAAAATAATGCTAACCAATGGTAAACAATAGGCAGGCAGACTAAGCCCACTGTAAGCTAACAATATGACTCAAAAGACAGTGCAGAGACCTCAAAACAACCCGTGAGTGACCCAATGCTAGATAGAGAGCATATTTTTGCAAGTCAATGATGGGAAGACATCTCAAAACACATCTATAGTCGCAGTAGATGTTTAATTAGGCAGAATTATTATATACTACGTAATCAGTTAAATGGGGATATACATTATATAGAAAAATAAGAGGACTGAAATGCCAACTGTTTTGCATTTCTCTGAATGCTATAGAAATAAAAACTAGCACTAAACAAACAAGTGTTACTCCCTTTGATCAGGTGCTATGCCCCTACACATAACGCAGCGAGCTCCGCAGAGTGGCGGTGGTGGTCTCAGATTCTGGGTCCCAGAATCGCATTCGCTTTTGGACCACGTCCGGGACCCCAGCTCCTACTTGCACTGAGTCAAATCAGAAAGAAGTTGGGCTATCGGCGGGTCAAGAGACTCTGCGTCCTACGGTGCCGATTGAGGAGGAACTACTTACACGAAGTGTCGCATATCATAGTGTACACATGCATTTTGAAGAACGTCGACAGTTCTAAGACGTGGAGCTTTGAAGCAATTGTGAACCGTCCTGTGCAAAGCGTGCAACATATTATTGAATTTTTCCGGGAGAATACTCACTTTTGACGGATGCGATTTATTTATTTATAAAGTTACCTTTATTAGAAGCTCATATCATATTGACTTGATAAATCAGAGATCGCCACTACACTGGTGGACTCTGCTCTATGCCCTGAGGAAGCCCTACTTGGGCGGACCTTGTTGGCTGTACTGTGGCTGTTGTGCTTGATCATCTTGCACCAAGAATATTTCAAGGATGCATTAAAGAGATCGTTTTTTCACATCACCAAAGGACACTCTTGTTTTTAAGTGTGTTGAAGCATTTTGAAAAATATTTGCTTTGTTGCCTCTCTATGTGCTCGTTTTTGGACTATATGTATGGGGTTGAATAGTGTGGCATGATACAGTGTGGTGTTGTGTGACATTATGATGAGTGGATTATGCGACATGGTGTAGAGTGTATGTATGTGGATTGTTAGCTGATATAGAGTAGATTTATGTTTAGTGGCTTTATGTGGTATTGAGTAGCGTGTAATTAGGTAGAGTTGAATTATGTGGTGTTGAGTGGCATTATGTGGATTGCAATTATGTTGCGTGGTGTGGAATTGTGTGGTGCTGAACTGTGTGGTGTTGTGTTGAATTAGGTGCACCACATGTCACTGAGCAAGCTTCCACCATAAATAAAACTGATAGGCAGGCCAGCACATCTCCTGTCTGTGCTCACAAGCAGGAGAGATACAGCATTGGCACTTTACAGCCGTCTCCTAAGAGGAACAGGAGCAGGGTAAGCATCAGTGCCAGCTTCTCACACACAACATCTACAAACATCAAGCAGAGCGAGCTTTCTTCTCACTGAAAACAGTACAGTACAGGCAGCACCAGGCATAACTAGACTCCCACAAACAGAACAGGCACAACAGCGCAAACTTCCCTCCAACACTGGGCATGTAGAGCACAGACAGAAGCATGGGAAGCTTTTCTTGCACAGATGACGCACAGCAGAGGAGTACTGTAGCTTCAGACAGATGCCGAACAAGTACAGCACAAGGTTACTACAGTACAAACTTGGCCCAAATGCGACAAAAGAAAGGCCAGCGGGTAGAAGAGCAAGCTCCGCTCGAATACTCAACACTACATCATGCATCCACAGTTTACTTTACCCCCCCCCCCATGTAACCGATGTGCACGTACAGTAAAAATGCTAGATTTATCAGTGGGTTTCTAGTGTTTCTTTCAGATTCCATCACTGCCCTACCCAACTACAACAGTACTTGAGCTGTCAAGGCTCCTGGACAATATTCAAGGCTGAGAATAGGTAAAAGCCTGGATGTAAGGATTAACTTTATTTTTAGAAGTGTATAGGGTGTGAGCTGTGATTTGTGGGAGGTCAGTGACGGTGATGTGCACTAAGCAGTTGAAAAGCTGTATATGACTTTTTTTAAGTGGAATTTTAGTAGGGGGTATTTGTTGGTATTGCACAGTTCATACATAATACCATTTCACAATATAAATTGTATGATTTATTGTCTTGGGTGAGAAAGCGATCAGTGGGAAAGTAAACCTATGGTCTTAAGCATCAAGAATCTTGTCCGCAACATAGTAGCAGTTTAAAAGTGGAGTGCTTTAATTATTTGTATACCAAGTTTAAAACTTAAAGCCCTATTTTTGTTCGGAAAGTTGTGTAAAACAGACAAAGTGCCTTGTAAATATTGTGGGGAATAAAAGAATTCAAATTAGGAGGAGATAATATCAGGCACTCCTCCTGAAAGAATGAACCCATGTAATAAAATACAAAACTGTTCGCAATCTCATGGCTTATATGTTAACGTTGCACAGTGCAGCTAGAAGGACATTTTAAATGTGCAGAAAATTATGTTTCAAAAACATTTCCACATCAAGCTGTTCGGCCTCCCCCTGTCCAATTAGGCAGTCTTTGCCTCCTCCCTTAGCGTGCAAACTTTAAAGCCTAGGAGGATATATTTATTCCCACACATGCTGGTTACTTTTGTAATCAAAGAAAATAAATTAGGCTGTCCAACCACCAATCGAGATAAGTGGTCGCAGTTGGCCGGATGACTCAAGAGTACTCTGGGCTTAATCGGTTTAAGAAACCCTACATATAGCGGAACGCCTGATTTCAGCTACCACAGCTTATGTGCTTAGAAGTCCTGAGTAAAGCGTCTTGGCACCACTAATGTCTCTAAGGGAACTGCGGCACACAGAGCTATTACAGAGTCAGTTGGCTAATTGGACTGTCACTTGAACGATTGTTGGATATCTTTTTACATCAACAACCTAAACTCTCTGTAAAGCTAACCTTGCTTAAACATTTGCTCCTCACAATGGGGCACTATATTCGCACTTTATGCTGATGAACCATTTTCACTGCCACTTGCACATTAATACTCAATAATTATATAAATCTCATTTCGTATAACTGTTGATTTCTGAAAGTGATTGTCAGTTGGTGCATAGCAACGGAATAATTCATTTGCTTGGGTAAATTGTCTCACGAGCGCCTGTGATGCCTGACACCTCTGGGAGCTGTGGAGTCAATCTTACAGCATGAGCCAATCAGATGCAACTGTTTTAAAAAGGAATGCGGCGAAGGGTCAGCAAGAGGAATTTCAACTAATTAAACTAATGAATGCAGAAGTATGAGCAGGAAGACGCGGACAATGCCACAACTAGAACAATATATCCCTGCCACGGGGTTTGCCTCCTTGGCTGAACTGTAAGTCTGCATTGTGAAGCAAGGATGTATTTAACTGCCACTTTCCCCCTGATCCCCCACCTCTCACCACCACTGAGGAGTCGGTAATCTGGCTGTGTAGAAGCGGCTCTTGTGGAGGGCAGCAACAAATCCAGAGTTCGGCTGAGTGAGATGCAAAGGTAATGTAAAGCAGGCAGGAGCTCAGGGACTCCATATGGCCCTGACTCTTGCACTGTAAACGGGGGAGATGCCTCGGGTGCTGTAAACACGGTGCCGGAGTGAAGGGGATGACACTTCGGGGTTGGCAGCAGCAGCTCAGGGGCGCCACATGGCTCTGCCTCAGTCACTGTAAACAGGGGGAGGTGCCAGGATAGGCGTGGCATCCTGCGAAGAAGGCAATGTTAGAGTACTCGAACATGCAGAGCGTTTGCCTTGCAGGAGCGAGCAGCAAGGCGCGATAATTACAAATCGATGGCGCCGCTGCTCGCGCAAGGCAAATGCTCTGCATGCACAAGTACTCATTGGAAACAGTGCAAAACATGCACGAGTTTCCAAAAAGTACAGTGCGATGGCAAGAGGTCCCTTTTACGCCGCGCTGCGCTTGCGCGCTGCGTAGGCGAGACCTAAAAAGGCGCCCACCAAACATCAATCTGAATACATCCAGACGACATCTAGTTACCCACATTTCTAACAAGCCTCAGAGCACTAAATCCAGATATGAAATCCTTCAAAAACCCCTACAGGAATAGGATGCTAAACAAACATGCACATATCACAGTCTAATTCAGCCCGAGGTGGATAGCGAACTGCACCAAAAACAATTATCTCCCACAATAGATCAGTCCGCGGATAAAACAATGCAAAAAAGGACAACTTTGCAAAGAAATCACCTCATGCCTCCAGCTCAAAGTAAAATTAAAATTGCTGCACCGTTGCAACAAGGTTGCTTTACCGGCACCTACAGCGCAGGAAAGCTTAAACGCCAAGAGTCCCCCCAAAAGGAAAAAGATAAAAACGATATTTCAGCCCCTTTACAAATCACGTGGTAACAATGACATCTTAAATGGAGCAAATATTTTTAAATTACTGCCGGCTTGGTAAGATCTCAAATATTTGCCTCCTACATGCATTGAGGCAATAGAATTTAAGTGCGGCAACCCATAAGCCACCTTAGTAGCCTAGGCATAACCTAAAATCGTTGACCTGATCTTGACAAAGCACAACCTCTTCTCTGACTGGGAAATCACTGTATTAGAGCCTCCGGAGGAGAAATACCCAGCAGTGCTACTACAGAATGACCAAATAGAGCCATCAACAAAGGGTATCCCGCAACTAGAGCAAGGACAGGGTAAGAATTTCCTTTTTGAGGCATACAATGGGGGCAGGCGTCGACACTTATTCTCTGTTAACAATATTAAACCAAGCACAGAAGGAAAATGCTACTTACCAGTATGCATCTGTTCTTGGCATGTAGGACTGCAGAACCACACACTATTGCATAGATCACCAACTGGTGGTGGGCCCGGATGATTACACTTTTTTTTTCTTGGAAGTGTCTTTGTCTGTTGGATGACCCCTCCTGTAGATCGTAGTGCACATGAGCATCGACTCCATCTATAGATTGTTTTCGCCATTCGGCAAACGATGGAGTTGTACGAGTATAGATAAGGATGCCCATGTATTGTGTATCTAATTAAGATATTACTGGAACAGATATAAGTAGCCTGGGAGGCGGGTGGGCGTGTGTGGTTCTGCAGCCCTACATGCCAAGACCAGATGCATACTGGTAAGTAGCATTTTCCTTTCGAGGCATATGGGCTGCAGACCACACACTATTGCATCGATTGCACAGCAGTTTTCTCCCTTAGCGGCGACCACCCGTATCTGTTGCAGTAGTTTGAAATAATGTTTTGAGTACAGCCTGGCCCACAGTAGCTTGTTGTTTTGCCTGCACATCTACACAGTAGTGTTTTGTAAATGTGTACTGTGTAGACCATGTAGCTGCTTTACAGATATTATCTAATGGCATATTTCCTAGGAATGCCATAGATGCCCTTAATTTACGGGTAGAATGAGCCCTAGGGGGAATGGATAGAGTGCGTTTTGCTTTTTGGTAACTGATTTGAATGCACTTAACAATCCACCTTGCAATGCCCGATTTTGAAATAGGATTGCCTTATGTGGAGGAGAAAAGGACACAAACAGTTGTTTTGTTTTACGAAACGGTTTTGTCCTGTCAATGTAGTAGAGGAGTGCTCTTTTTACATCTAATGTGTGTAGAGCTCTTTCTGCAACTGTTTGTGGTTGGAAAAGGAATACTGGCAACTCAATAGATTGGTTGAGGTGGAACGGTGAAATGACTTTTGGCAGGAATTTTGGGTTTGTCTTAAGAACCACTTTGTTGTGATGGAGTTGTATAAATGGTTCTTGAATTGTTAATGCTGGAATCTCACTTACCCATTTGAGTGAGGTAATAGCAACTAAAAATGCAACTTTCTATGTAAGGAACTGTAACTCACACTTATGTAATAGTTCAAAAGGAGGACCCTAAAGTCTAGTGAGAACAATATTTTTCTGGGAGGAATTATTCTTTTTAATCCTTCCATAAACGCCTTGATGGCAGGTACTCTAAACAATGACAAATGTTGTCTGTTTTGAAGATAAACTGCTATAGCAGCAAGATGTAACCTGATTGAGGAGTACGCAAAATTACATCTTTGAAGATGAAGTAGGTAGCATATGATGTTCTGTATTGAAACATCTAATGGGTTAATGTTGTTATTTGTGCAATATACAACAAACCTTTTCCTCTTGGCTGCTTAGCATGCTCTAGTGGTGGGGCGTCTCGCTTCTTTAAATGACATTCATGCAATCAGGCAGAAGATTGAGGTATCCAAATTGTAAGACCTCAGGAGCCAAATCGCTAGATTGAGCTGCATTGGGTCTGGATGCATGATCTCTCCATGGTTCGGTCAGTAGATGTGGAGAGAGTTTTAATTTTAGATGTGGTACTACTGATAGCTATATTAGTGTGGTGTACCACAGTTGTCTTGCCCACGTTGGTGCTATGAGAATCACTGTGAGGGAATGTTGCTGTAGCTTGCGTACCACTAACTGAATTAGTGGGAGAGGTGGAAAAGCGTACGCAAATTTGTTGGACAAACTCATCCATACCGCATTGCCTTTGGACAATGGGTGTGGGTATCTGGCAGCGAAGCTTGGGCATTTGGAGTTGCGGTGAGATCTTACTCTGGCTGTCCCCACTTGTGAAAGAATGGTTGAAGCACTTGTGGATGCAGTTCCCACTCATGTATCTGTTGTCTTTGACGATTTAACAGATATGCAACTTGATTGTGAACTCCTGGTAGATGTTCTGCTAACAGAAAGCTGTTTTGAGGAATGGCCCACCTCCATATGCTCTGCGCCAGCCGGGAGAGCTGTATGGAATGTGTTCCTCGTTTTTGGATGTAATACATGGCTGTCATATTGTCCGTACGGACCAATACAGCCTTTCTTGAGAGGTAATGTTGAAACTATTTTAGAGCTCGGAAAATCGCTAACAACTCTAGATGATTTATGTGGAGTAACTTTTGTTGCGGTGTCCATGTGCCTTGTACTGTAGGTTTCTCTAAATGTGCTCCCCATCAGATCTGTTATTTGTTGCTGTGCCCGATTCCACTGACTTGCCAAACACTCTTGTATGGGGCGCATTTGTAGACTTGTGTATGGTACTATAAAATGCAAGATGCCATCATTCCTATTAATTGCATGAACACTCGAGCTGGTAGTGAGTGTTGTGGCTGGAATTTTTTAATCAGAGCTTGCATACTTTGTATCCTTGTAAGATTGGGGTATGCAATTGCTTTTGAGGTACCTATTGTGGCACCTAGATACGGTTGAGATAGTGATGGTTGGAGGTGGGACGTCTTTTGATTTACTGTGAATCCTAGCTTGTGCAACAGGCAGATGGTCTGAGGCGTGTGCTGTACACATTGGTGGTATGACTTGGATTTTATTAACCAGTCGTCTAGGTATGGAAAGACATGAATGTTGTCCCTTCCCAAGTGTGCTGCTATTACTGCTAGACACTTTGTAAACACTTGAGGTGCTGTAGGTACTCCGAAAGGGAGTACTTTGAATTGGTAGTGTTGACCTTCTAGTACAAATTGGAGGTACTTTCTGTGAGATTGATGAATAGGAATGTGAAAGTAAGCGTCCTTGAGATCTAATGTGGCAAGGAAGTCGCCTTGTTTTAACAACGGCAGAACTTGTTGCAGTGTGACCATATGGAAATGGTCGGATTGTATGTACAGGTTTAGGGGACTTGGATCCAGTACAGGTCTGATGGACCCGTCCTTTTTGGGTATGAGAAAGTATAGAGAGTAAACTCCTGTGTTTTGGGACAGGTTCTATTGCATTCTTTCGTTATAGAGATGCAACCTCTTGTCTTAGAAGTATGAGATATTCCTGTGACATGGGACGTTGTCTGGGTGGTATTGTTGGAGGAGTGGAAGTGAGCTCCAGGCAATAACCTGACTGAATTATTTGTCTTACCCACCTGTTTGTGGTGATGGAATTGCAGACAGGTAGGAACTGTTGTAATCTCCCCCCCGACAAGAGTGGAATGGTCTGGGGGCTGGAAGGGAAGTCACTGTTTGGGAGTAGAGGCATTGCGGTTCTTCTTGCCTCTGCCCTTACTGTTGTTACCTCTATATGCTCCTCTGTAATACCCTCTGCTGGGTGAAGTTTGGGTGGGCGCTTTATAAGAAGAGGAGGTGTTGTCAGTTTGAAACCCCTTGGAGGCGCCTCTGTATGAGGAGCAACGAAAGGACGCTCTAATAGATTTTGCTGTATCTGTATCTTTTTTCATCTTTTCTAGTGCACTATCAACTGTTGAACCAAAGAGATGTTGCTGGTCAAAGGGTTGATTTAAAATACTGGCCTGTACTTCTGGTTTGAACCCAGAGATGCGTAGCCATGCATGTCTACGCAACAGTACTCCTGTATTTATCGCTCTAGAGGCTGTGTCTGCAGTGTCTAATGCACAGCGGATTGGGGTATTTGTAATAACCTTGCCGTCTTTATTAGATCAGAAGCCCTTGTCTTATTTTGCTCTGGTAAATGTTGCATAAGTGATTCTAACTCATCATAATGAGCTCGATCATATCTTGCTAACAAAGCCTGAATGTTAGCAATTCTCCGGACATTGGCTGCTTGTGAGATGGTGCGTTTCCCTAAAGCATCTAAAAGCTTAGACTCTTTATCACCGCGTGGAGCATCCCCTGTTATCTGCGAGTTAGCTCTTTTTCTCGCATTTGATACTACCAATGAGTAATGGCAGCTGACCTTTGATGTATGCTGAGTCAGTTGGAGCCGCTTTCCAGTTTGGGATTAACTACCCTGGCTCTGATGGGGTCTTTGAATACCTCTGATGCATGTCTCATCACTTCACTAAGTATTGGTAATGTGGTTGTGGTTTTATGTGACAACAGTAGTGCATCCATGAGGAAATCCTCTTCCACTGGATCTGTGTGTAAGTCTACTCCATGAAATGTGGCTGCTCTATGAATGGGCTGTGTAAACCCAATAGTGTCATCTGGGGGAGATGGTCTAGAAGGGTACGAGTCATCTTGTGACAGATCTGGTGCATCTGGCGCATCATAATCCTCCCAGGGAACATCTGATGGCCCAGGAATATTGTCTGGGTCATCTGTGTCGTCTATATGATGCTCACTATTAACCCCATGTGAATAATTGTCTTCATCATCATCATCCTGTGGTACAATGCTATGTGTGGTGGATGGTGAGTGTACTGGAGAAATATCTACTAGTATCTCTATTAAATGGTGAAAGAATTCTTACAGGGGAATTTTGAGCATGCTTTTTGAGAGGAACGGGAGGTGGTTTAGGGTAGTCCATTTTCCTCTTTTCAGGCACTGTCATAACATGTACAGTTTTTGGATTAATATGAAAAGTCTTTTGCTTTGGGTCTGGTTGGAAAAGCTCTTCTGCCGAAAAATCCTTTTTCGGTGCAGATTTATCTTGTTTGGGACCAACATTTTGAGGTTTTACAGTGTCTATTGTCTTTGGAGTGGATTTTGGTTTCGGTTCCGAAGACTTGGTCTTTTTCGGATCTGCGCTGTTTGGATCCGGAATCCCGAAGTGCGTTTGGGTTCATCGATCTTCGGAGCTGAAGTGTTTTTCGATGCCGAAGCAGGCTTCGGGTCGACTTTTTTCAGAACCAGAGTGGTCTTCGGTTCGGCAGACTTGGAAACTTCTTTCGGGGCTGAGCTTATTTTCGGCTCGACCGGTTTTGCCGCCGATGGCTGCTTCAGTGCTGAAGTTAATTTTGGTTTGAGAACCTTTTGCTTGTCGGGACTGACAGACTGACTCGAGCCCGAGTCGACTGGAGGCTTTTTTGTATTCTTCGTTGCCGAGCCGGAAGGCGGGGCATCGGAAGGTTTAGTCGGTGCGCACCTGGAAGTGGAACCAAAGCCTGTCCTGGAATGGGGAGGTGAACAGGGTTGACACTTGTACTCGCGACCTGTTGACCAGCTGGAAGAAGATCATAGTCTTCCGATCGGTCCTCGGCTCCAGAAGCTGAATCCTCTGCTTCGGAAACAATGTCGCTCTGCTGCTGTTCTTCGGATGAGGTCTGGTGTCGATAAAGATGAGTGCGCCATGACTCTTCGAGCTTGACGGTCCCGGATGGTCTTCTTGGACCGGAACAAAACGCAGGCCTCACAGTCTCGACTCGCATGCTCTGGAGATAAGCACAGATTGCAAACCTCATGAAGATAAGTGTGAGGGAATGTGTGTCCACACTGAGGGCACTTCTTGAAAGGTGTTCTTTCCAAGAGCCAAAGGCCCAATGGCTCAGTTGGACCAGACGGCCCCAACGAACGCTGGAATCGAGAAGCGCAAGCCTTTCTTCGACGCAGGTAACTGGGATTACTGTCGAAGACAATACCGATGGTATGATGAAGTTCTGGAAGTTGGAAAGAGATCAGTAATGGGACCGAACGATGAACACATCCGAGCCCGATGGTGGGGAAAAAAAAAATAAAAAATCTGAAGATGGAGTCGATGCCCATGCTCACTACGATCTACAGGAGGAGTCATCCAACAAACAAAGACTCTTCCAAGAAAAACAAAGTGTAATCATCCGGGCCCACCACCAGATGGTGATCTATGCATTAGTGTGTGGTCTGCAGCCCATATGCCTCTAACAAGTAATTGTCTCCTTCCCAGTAGCTATCAATATGAGAAAGCAGACTGGAATTGGATTGCTCTCACCATTAACCAAAATAAAATTGACGGACATGAACAAAAATGCCACAATTTGGTCTATTGCTGGGCCCCAAATGGGACCAGTAACGCACAAATGCAAAAACACTTTCTGGAAGAAACTGAAGTAAACTGCCAAAAAAACAAAGAGATTTTAGTGGGCAACATCCCCACACACACACAAACAACCTTGTTCACACAGAATATTGCAGGCTCAAAAAAGCTACTAGAACTCAGAACATACCTAAAAATTGTTTACATCGTATGCCTGAAAGAGGGGGGTGGGAGAACAACCACAGAGGATATGCAGAAATCTTTACCCCCGCACAAAAATCAAAGAACGCTCATTCAAAAAGGGGGGATTAACTACACATGTAGCACTTAATAAAAATGTCTCCTTTTCCAGCCTTTTATTTAATGCTCCATTTATACAAGGTATAATAAATAATTGGAATTATGGCAATGCCCTGGGCATTATCATAATTTTAAACATATACATTCATCCAAACTCAAACCAAAAATGGAAGAATATAAAAAGAATACAAAACTATCTTATGTCCTTGGGAATTTCACATCACAGCATCCCTTGTATAGTCACAGGTGAATATAAAGATGGTTAACCACCAACGAAGAAGTGGAAACTTAAAAAGAACAGACAGATATTGGGAATTCCAATCCTAACTTCCAAATTTGGCTCAATCAACAAACCAGATCATGAATTAATACAAACAATGAAGGCCCTGGGCCTTCGAGCACACGATGGCTGCACTCAAGGAGATGTTCTGATGAATGCAACAAAACAGTCCAACAAACCAAATTTGTTCCAAGACTATACATGCGTATCTCTCAAACTCTTTCACAAAATCTTGTGCTTCAAAATCTGTGACAGGTGTCAAAATGACTATTCACCACAAACCTCTAGCATCATAAATTACAACAAGAAGTGGCAAGTCTACAAATCCATCGGCGCACAAGACCTAGACACAAACTGACATTTTTTTAAGATGTAACAGATCTTCATCTTCTCGATACGAGTTTTGGAAAAAGTCCGGTTCAACATGTACCTTGGATACTAAAGATCCAATCTTGGCCTGGAGCCAAATACAAGAAGAACTCAAGGGCGCATTCACAACATCAAATCACTCTATAGTCCTGCCCCGGCAGCCTAAGCACGACATCTGGTATTGCAGCTTTCTCAGACAACAAAGAGCAGCACTGGACAGAGAAATGAAATCCATTAATCTCCAGTCAAACCCACGGGGTCAAATAAAGCTCAGAGAATTAAATAAGTCCTATAAAAAGGCATTCTAGGAAGCAAAGAGAGCACAATCGGAGCAAAATCGGATTGATATAGTACAAGCCTGCAAAAACAACTCAAAGTCACTATGGTCATTAATAAACCAAATTAGATAGTCACAGCACGGGGCCAGTGGGAAATAACGTCACAGAAGAAGCTTGGAAGGTTTATATAGCAGCTTTATAGGACATACAAGACGATCATTCATTAAAGACAACTAACGTTTTATGTGAAACAATGTTGTCCTTCACACACAACAAAATTACAAAAAGAATTGAGAAAAGTAGATGGAACTGTGCGCCCGGTCCAAATGGCATTCAAGGGGCTATATACAAAGAGGATCGGGAATCCAAGAGTAGCCGCTTCCAAATGTGATTTAACTTTTGCTTAGTCACAGAAACTATCCCGGATACTTGGCATGGCTCAGTTCTACAACCAATCTATAAGAAGGGCCCTTATGCTTCTCTGAAAGATACAGAATGGACACAGATTCCAAAATATTTTTAAGACTCATATTGACAGAACTCGAAGAATGGGCTGAAATGAAAATTTAAATTCCATATAATCAGACAGGGTTCCAATCAAAAGCCAGTACTTTAGACAATCTGGTAGATCTCAATAGAATTGTCGACAAATGTGTGTCAAAGAAACAACTACTATATACATGTTCTCAAAAGCTTTTGACCATGTTAACCACCATCTATAATGGAAAAAGCTGTGCAATAGGAAAATTCCCTCAAACGTATCACCCGCAATGCAACTTCTGTATATTAGTAATTGGACACAGGTTAAACTTGGTCAAAACTCCAATTTGACAGAAAAAATAGCAATAAAAAGGCCTGGAGCAAGGCTGTGTCTAGGCGCCCGTACTATTTAACCTATTTCTGGCTAATCATAATACTTATTTGGAAACATCTAATTCTCATCCAACATGACTGGCAACCAGGAAAGTAGCCGCATTACAATATACTGATGATCTTGTCATTATGAATTTAACTGGGATGGGCCTGCAGAGGCTACTCAACCAATTAAACATCTATTGTATTGAAAATGAAATGGCTATTACTCTCACAAAAACACAGGTAGTGATTTTTCGCGGAAAAATACATAAGAAAGGCAGCTGGTCACTGAGGGGAACCAATTCTCCGAGGTACGTCATACAAATACCTCGGTGTTTGGCTACAAGATCGGCAGTCACACAACTTAAATCAGAGTGTACTGAAACCAAGATTTGCTTCCCTAATCTCAGCTTTCCAGCGAATACATCGGAATTTACAAAGCCAGTCCTTTCAGCCACTACTAACTGCAATACAAGCCAATTTCATTCCAACTCTCCATTATGGCACTGCAGCTTTTCCGGGCAAGTTCAGGGCTTTTCTCAATTCAGCACAAAATAAGGGTTTTAATCTTTTATTCCAGCTTCCTCAGAGTACATCTCCCCCTCAGATCTGATTACAATTCGGGCTAATAAATCAAAAATTAAGCATAAACAGGCGCACTGATCAATTACATGTCATTAGTAAGATCCTCCGATGAAAACACATTGCAAGCTCCGATATAGAATGAAATTCAAAATAACATGCATCAAAATTCAAACAACGGGGCCCGAGCTCTTAACACAGCATTGACAACTGAAAGCGAAAGAGCTATGGAAATGGCACTTCCGCACAATTCTTTAAAAAAAGTTAACAAACAAACGAGGACGCTGTCATGGTTTGAAGATAAAGAAGAGTTTTAAAAAAAGAAGGCCCGCCTGGACATCGATTGATACTTAAAGTGAGCCTCACCCCCAGAAATACATTACAACACTACTTAGATCATTTTACAAAAGCAAGTTACTGCATTTACGTTTTGGTTTATGCCAAACAGTAGAATATATCCACAAATGGCAAACAAAACCTCTTAATACAAAGTGTAGACTTTACCTATTACACAAAGAAAGTTTGACTCACATTTTATTAATCGCCCCAATCTTATTAACGACAAGAATGATTTTATTGGAAATAATTTTTACTTTGTATGGTATTAGATCATGGAGGTCCCCACAAACAGCAGCTTTTATAAAATGTTATCTCCAAGAAGAACTGCTATTGACTGCAAAAGGTCTGATGAATGCAATGTAAAGATGGCTCCATATGTATTTTATCCAAACAGAGTGCAATATGAATTACTGTGATGTTTAATGGAAATTGTCAAAAACTGAATCACAATATACTAGTAGACTTTAATATTTGTATCTGTACAATATATTATGGTTTTGATTACCTGAAATAAAATTACCTTTGACAGAAATAAAAAATTGTCTGGTATACATACCCACAAACAGAATGTGATGTGTAAAACGAAATACCATAAAGCATGATCACTTAATATGTATGAATGCATACATATTTCTATTCAATAAACCCCAGAACAATAAAGTTTGGCCATAAAATTCTTAAAATATGTTACTGTAACGTATTTACTAACCAACAGACTATGATGATTAAGTAACTATTTAGTACAATTTCAATCTTGATCAAACCATTCTTCTGTGCAATTTTGATTAAGGTTGCCTAGTTGGTCTTGAAGGGCTTTTTGGATGACAAGACTCGTTGGCTACGGTCTCTAGTGCCCAGCCAGTCTGACCCGGCCCAAAAGGAGCACTCTTTCTAAAGAGAAAGTGGGAACAGATTATAATGCCAGGCCTGAAATACCTACAGTGGCTGGCTATGCAGAAACACCTCATGCTTAGGAAGACCTAGTAAATCTACAATTAAATGAGTAACACCCCTTAGTTTCCTAGAACAGAAACTTCACATCCTACATGAAAACAGCAACTCCAGCAAACAAGAATTTACAATGCAACGGTCTCTCCTTTGCAAAAGTTAGAGCTATTGGCATTGTAAATGACAACATTTGTATTTATGTGTTGGTTTTGAAAACAGATAAATGGCATTGTCATTTACAATGCCAATAGCTTAATCTCTCGCAAATGCCACACACAAACACACAGACCCCCACACACACACACAGAGCCCCCCCACACACACAGAGCCCCCCACACACACAGGCCCCCCCACACACACAGGCCCCCCACACACACAGGCCCCCCCACACACACAGGCCCCCCCACACACACACAGGCCCCCCCCCACACACACACAGCCCCTCCACACACACACGGCCCCTCCACACACACACGGCCCCTCCACACACACACAGCCCCTCCACACACACACAGCCCCCCCACACACACAAAGCCCCCCCACACACACAAAGCCCCCCCACACACACAAAGCCCCCCCACACACACAAAGCCCCCCCACACACACACAGCCCCCCCACACACACACAGCCCCCCCACACACACAAAGCCCTACCCACACACACAAAGCCCCACCCACACACACAAAGCCCCACCCACACACACAGAGCCACACACACAGAGAGCCACACACACAGAGCCACAACAATGCACTCACTGATTCCTCAGGGGCAGAACGCTAAAAGTTTTAAACTAAATCCTTTTTGTCCCTGCCCACTCTCGAGAGTTATCTCCCTGCGAGTAACAAGCACCAGTGTATTAAATAATTGCAATCACATGTGAAAATGTAACTGTCCGCGTGAAAGGCAAAAGAAAAAAAAGCATTTGCAATGCAATAGGTCTCGCATTAGGAAAGTGTGAGCTATCGGTATTGTAAAAGACCATTTTTTTAAAATATGTGTTGGCTTTGAAAATATTTACATTAATAGCATTGTTATTCACAAAGTCAATAGCTTACACTTTCCTAATGCGAGTCCTATTGGCTATGGCAATGCTTGTTGTTAGAAAGCAAGGACAGTGCTGTTGTGGTGCTGAGTGATGATGTGGTTGGGCTGAGTGATGTGGTGGTGTCCCAGAGTGATGTGACATCCAGCTTGTCTACAAACAATGGGATGTGCACGTGTTGCTTCGGGTAAATGTGCAGCACAATAGTTGCATAAGAAAAACACGTACACAGATTTGAACAATTAGAGTGCAAGGGAAAAAAGACACGGATGTGCAAATCTACAGCTGTAAGCAGGCAAGCTAACCCAATTCAAACATGTATGCAATTTCCCAGTGTGCCTTCACTGAACACTAAATCCAGTTGCATTCCAGTTTGACTTACAGTACAACAGATCTATTGACAACTACAAAGACATTTCACAAGTATCAAGTGACGGGATTCACAAATGTGGGTGTAGCTTTACAATGGAGACCCACAGATGACGGATCCAGACACCACTTGTACAGTTAAAGCTCAACTTACCACATATCCACCCTAGACAGTTTCACATGCAATTACAGATCTACTGCATTCTGAAGAGCCACTCCGCTACCCGTAAGTGGCTTTTGCTTTCCACTACGGTGTCCCTTTTCCTACCCAGCACTTCAATGCTTTATAGAGAGACGCACTCTACATAATAACACTTATACGGATGAGATTTTCTAGTGTATGTTTCTGCATGCAACAGAGCCACAGATGTGTACAAGTGTGTATCACAAATTCCTCATATAACAGATACACACGTGTACACCTTTATGCAAGGCACACATGTAACAAACAGATCTGTGGATAAGGGTACAACCTAATATTTCCCAAGCAACATCCAAAAACAATTTCACAACTCTATAACAGAAGTTACACAGGTGACACCCACAAACAATAATACACCTTTATAATGCGAGCTACATATGTGACAGGTCCACAATCAAGTATACAACTTTTATATTATAATTTACAAAAGAATACATCCAGATGCACACTTCATAATTCCAGCTGCACATACAGATCCAAAGAAGTACCTTATGCTCGTTCTAGAAGCACGAACAACAGGAACGTGTGCAATTTTACAATTCAGGCTACTATTTTTCCTTTTTTACTGATTTTTAAAATACTTACTGAAGACTGTTTTATGCAAGTTCTTATTTTTTAAATATGGCTAAAAACGTAATTTTTTTTATATATAACCAATTCCAAATACTGTCAGACATGACTGCGAGGCCAATGCTATGCTGAAAGGTAACACATTTTAAAAAAACAAGAAGCAAGATGAAAGGGAGATCTTGGGCACCTAAACACATCTTTCCATTGTGGCAAATTATTTCTGAACAAATGAGGAATACACTTTTTCTGAAATCACCACCACCTATCTTTCTACATGGGATAGGTAATTTGTTTTATTTAGAAGTGTGCCACAAACTGAGCTGGTAAGCAATACTTACATGGAACAGGGCATTATTACCCCAGCAACACAGTAATCCTTTTACCAACCTGAAACATATGACCTGCTGCCTGAAGGGCTCTATGCGCACATGACATAACTAACAACCTTTCTTACCCAGCGGTGGCGCACATTGTCAAATCACCACTGAGCTTCCCTTAAAGCTCATAACGCCTGTAGACACATTTACCATCCAGTGAGCATTGGGATGGCATCGCGCTCCAGACAATTCCGAAGCCGTTCTATCAAATGCGTCCATAACTCCCTATGGCCTGCGCTGGGTACTGGGCACGAGTCCCCTCATACATATGATTAGAAACTGGTGCCTTCAAAGTAAAAGCTGCCCCAATGCCCATCACAATCATGATGGCACCTGACAAATAGCATGACCCTTCACCTGACTGGCATCCTTGGAGCAGAAAGAAGACCGACTAATAAAAAAACAAGGACTACACTTCGGAAAGAAAAAAAACGTACCATCGGTATTAAAAATACAATCTCATGCCTGTGACTTAACAAATGTAACTTATTTATGTATTTAAAGAAAAGTAAAGTAAAGTCCACATTTGTAAAGCGCACAATCACCCATAAGGGTCTCTAGGCGCTGGGGGCCGTCGGGAAGATTAAGCGAGCTATTGCCCAGAGTCACATGGTGCTGGGCTAACCTGCCGCCGGGGATCGAACCGTGGTCCCCAGATTCCAGCGTCAGTCGCCCTGGCCGCGGCGCCACCGGTGTAACACTTACTGTTCGCCTTATCCTTTGCTCCGGTTTCAGTTTGTGAAGCGCTTAGGAATGCGCAAGCAAAACAGAAAGCAGCTTGAGATCCGGCCCGGGGAGGAGACCTGGGACGGCGAGGGCTGCCCGCGCATGCACTGTCCTGCAACTTTTGCGTACCCTGCAGCTCGCGCAGGCAGCGGCTGGCCCCTTCCAGGTCTCCCGTGCTTAAAGAGAGCCCCGGCGCCAGAGAGCCAGGGCGGGGGCTCAAGTCCCGGGTCCCAGGAGGGGACCCGGGTGAAGAGCAGGATATTGCAGTGCGGCGGGTGAAGAGCAGGATATAGCAGTGCGGGGCTCCCAGGCCGATGGAGAGAGCCCTGTGTCGTGCAGCAAGAACGGTGGAAGAACTCGTTTAGGAGCACACCCCCCCCCCACAGACCGGGTGAGTCTATGGCCCGAAAGTTACTGTTTGGGAAGCCGGACAGGAAATGTGCGCGTGGCTGTAGGCGCGAAAGTGAAACTGTATGCTGGCATGCCAGCGAAAGCGGGACAGGCGATGTGCGCGTGGCTGGACATGCGCGTCCACAGACCACAATCTGCTCGTGCACCAGTCTGTACCACTTGGGAGGCAACACAACCACAATAAGTCTTGCTGGCGACACCACTTCGCGCTGCAACGCCAGGCGAGACCTAAAAAGGGAGGTCAGGTGCTTAAAACAGAGAAAGCAAAGGGCTCTTAACCAATACTTCTCCAGGAGAGCAAGCACAAATCTGGATTAACAGTCCCCCGAACGGAGGAAAGACCCATCTATGTCGCACATAGAAGATTTAAAGTTCTCTTATCCAACCCATTAGTTACCCAAAAACGTTCTCTTCTGTCTTCACTACTTGGCTGTAAGATAGATATTTACTGCCTGGAAAACGGTCAGCTAAGACAGCAACATCTATCTGGAAATGCTCAATTGCTGAATTTGTTTAATTGGCTCCTGTCCCTGTACTTTGTAAATGGTGGCTTTTCATTGGTCAATAGGTAAAACATTGGCATTTATAATGCCAATAACTCCAACTTTGCACGGTGCAGTAGTATATGTGGGCAAAATAGGGCCATGTATGGTACTGCAAAAAAGCAAAAGTAAAAAATATTTGTCATTTTCAATGTCAACAGCTCTAACTTTAACAAATGCGAGACCTATTGCATTGAAAATGCAATTGATCTCGCTTTTGTTAGAGTTGGAGTTATTCCTAGCCATGTTGCAGGGTGCAGTACTATAAGGACCTCTTTTGGCCACACATACTAACACCTCTTGCACACATTCTGCTCTTCCATGAATGAGACCTTTAGTCTGGTCTTTGTATATATTGTGTTTGGTGCAGCCTTTTGACCAATGAAAAGCCACCATTTACAAAGTACAGGGACAGGAGCCAATTAAACAGATTGACAGAAAGTGGGCAGAGCTATTTGCCCATATCCTGAATACAGCATGTCTCGAAGAGACAGTGCGAGGACTGCCTAGGCCAGACCGAAGAATAGACAATAGACAGACTAATAATAGCTGCATTTAGTCAAATGTTTTTGATCTAGCCAGGATCTGGCCGTCTGTAGATAAACTGGCAAGGAGAGGGTAAAAGGACAGACACACTGGCTTCTACAAGAGAAAATCAGGCAATTCGTGTGGGTTCAAAGAGAGAGAGAGAGAGCAAAGATGTCAATCGCAATGCTTAAGTAACCAAACACTGACTCTGGAGCTTGGGTTAGAAGAACGTTCTGTGATACCAGCCCCAGTTCCCCATCAGAGATGGTTTCACTCACTAACAAGCATGCAGCAGGTTGTTTCTTTATAAAACGCACCTTTCTGTAGGTTTTTTCCCAAGGAAGGGGTGCATTGCATGATGGTTTAGAACAGCTCCCATAGCACAAAAAGGATGTTAATTGTACTAAAGGTAGTCTCCGAGCCTGTGAATTTTTAAGCTATTTGACACTGGAGGCCGAGGGTTTCTGCACTCGGGTTCTGGAAACTGTGGTCCACAGGGCACTAGAAGTCAAATATTCACTTTCCGGACATTCTTTGAAAGGTAGTTCACGGAGATCTGCTACTAAAAGTATTTAGAACCATTGCTGTTGAAAGAAAATGTAGGCAAATACAGTCAGAATTTTTAAATTTCATAATTTAAATGTCATTAAAGTGCAAATATTTCTAAAGTGTATAGGTCATACAGTCAGTTGTATGGGCCACTACACAAGAGAAATACAAATTCATGAACGCAACAGCCCGAACATGCTGACGGTCTGTTTAGCCTGAAGGAATAAAGGAAGCGGCATGTTGGATATTAAAGTGTTTACCGACAGACGGCTACACGATTGTGTGCTCTTCGGCCCAGGTCAGGAGCAACCACCGGCAGGACTGCGGAAATCACCCTCTCACTCTTCACTCCACCTGCGGCTTGGCAAATCAACTCAAGCATTTAAATAAAATGGAGTGATAGGGGCAAATAGAGTAGAAACAACCCTCCCTTACATGTCCAAGCAGATGCCACACCTCTTCCCCAGGCAGTTACGGATGAGCACGGGAGGGAGGCGAGAAGAAAGACAACACCGACAACGGGGGCGGAAGCAAAGGGAATACGGACAACTGAAGGGGGCAAGAAGAGAGGCAGCAGAAAGTACACAAAACACGTGTATGTGTATGCAATATTGAATTGCGGAAGAAGGGGTTTCACCACATGAAAGGACATGCTCCCAGTGCTGCACAAATAAAGTGGGAATCAGACTTTTCACAAACCCTAAACTTGGTGGATTTTTATCTAGTAGAAAATTGTAGTTTTAGTGAAAAATGTTATTGTAGAAAGGAGAAACGTAAACCTTGAAAACTACAAAGATTGTGGTAGCCCAGGTCCACCCTGTTTTACTTTCTTGAATACTCAGAAAAGTGAGAATGCACGACTGGTTTAGGCATATTCCTATTACCTTAACCGCATGCGTGCTTGGGGAATTCAGCTGGCACGCTGAGAATTTGTAAATCCCATTATTCATGACGAGCTGGGCTCGTCATGAGCGTGCGAGGAGGCTACCTCATGACGAGCCCAGCTCGTCATGAGCGTCGAAGGGGTTAAATTTCAGAATGTATTTGTAAATCCAGCCCAAATCCCCAAGCAAACAAAAAGCAAATACATTCAAAATAATATTTCACACAATTCATCTTTTCTAAGTGATTGGTAATCTTTGCACACTTTGAAACTAAACTAATTTACGGTAGCATTCAATGGAATTGATGAATTGAGAAGCAATTAAGAACAAAACCCTTCAAAAAGGAAAAACAATGAGAACCGGTTGAAAAAGAATGAGACAATTGTGGGAGGTGTTGGAAACATTTAAAAACAATTGATAAAATGAGTGTGCACAATGATTGGCGTATTCAGAGCAGTATGGAGAGATAAGGGAGTTGAAGTGGAAACAAGATTTGAGGGTTACAGTGGGTAAATCTGTAACACTTGCATACTCTTACAACTACAAAGAATAAAATAATGGTTCTGCAGCAAATGTATGAAGGCACTGGAGTTCCGAAGCCTGATGCTAATGGGAAGAAAGTAGAGAAATAAAAAGATACGGTTTGTGGCTGTACTGAGGATCCAATTAAACAGCTCAAATTAGAAGATTGCGAACGGAAGAAATAGGCTACCTCATCGGAATATTACTAGTCTTTATAAATGAAATTTTCATTACGGACCAAACACAGGCGCCGCAGAAGGCTTAGTGGGACGGCCATGATTTTGGGTGAGGTCTTGCTATAAATTGAACCACACCCTGGCCCAACTGCTTTGTACTAGTCATCTTTCCTACAAGGAGAATCATCCTCGAGGGAAGCTCTGAATTGGAGTGTATTTCTGCTCTCCTGTTAGTGATTCAAGTGAATTCAGTGATCCAATGCCCAGCAGCACTAATTTCTGGGGGGCAGTTACATATTTTTCCTCAAACTTTTATCCAGGGCCACAGACAGAAAACAATGCACATCTTCTGAGCTAAGCTTTGAGCCCCTGCACTTATTGTTTTACAAATTAAGCACGGTTTCCCGCAGTATCTGACAATAGTTGAAGTTGCCAAATGAAGATGAACGCTGCAGTCTACAGCAAGAAGATTCCATCTTTTTACAAAAATTAACTTCGAGAGTTGACCAGCATTAGTGGGTGGCACCCGCTGCAACATTCTCTTTTTTTTTGTGCCCTCCTCTCATAGCTCTTTTTTCCAAAAGTTCACCGACTGCCACTCTCCAAGAGTGCCCCTCATCTCTCCATAGACACTCTCACATATATATTTCATTTACTTTATAGTGCTTCTCATACCAGTGTACGATGTCGGAGCACTTTACATCACGCATATATTACACAGAGAGGAAGGCTTACACATGCGTAAATCAGTGTACAGGAAATGTTACATAAAACAATGGGGATTACAAGGTGTAGGAATACCATGTCATTAATGCTAGCAGACTATGTTTTTAGAGTTTTTTTTCTACAGAAGCGCAATCTCAGGATTCTCAGTCAGTCATATTCACTTTATTCGGTTGATAAAAACCATAAACGTACACTACTAACATCTGATACAAAAATATTAAAACATATACAAGGGTCATATATGAGTAATCTTAGGCACCATAAAAATGAAACAAGAGAAAGGTCCTCAGCCTTTTGGTTGATTAAAAACTTCAGGATTCTGAAAGCACACATCGTGTTTGAGACTCTACATTTCTTTTGTTAATAGTACACAGCTGCAGGGCTGATTGTGTGCCTTTGCGAAAGTATTCATGTGCAGCACCTTGTACATGCATAACTGGTGCAGCGATTAGCATAAATACTTTCAAAAAGGCTCACAATCTGCCCAGCAGTCATGCTCCTATTAACAGTGATGGCACTTGAGTTGTGTGAACGGCCCTCTTCCACACTCCATGTTTTCCTGTATGTGACATTTCACAAGCTATCCAGACATTACTCCATAGCTTGCACATCAAATTGTAAATATTACATATAATTGTGTATATATGTGATATTCTGTAGGCTCCAAAATTTCCCCACCCTATGAACAGTGCTCCAGTTGAGGAGCGCTAGTAAAATTGTATTACGGTACCACCATTGGAGTCCTGTGCTTTTCTGAACCCGAAGTGTAGTTGCTTGTGTAACCAATTAATGTCATGGCATGTGTATCCAAATTGAAAACCTGCTTTAAGACCAATCATGTGGCGCTGCATGTGTGGAAATGCACCGTCTTTTCACTTTTTTTAAGCAAAAGTTTGGAGTGATATTTGGCGCTGCACCCCCATGCGTGGTCTAGTTCATGGCACACAGTCTTGGTTGCAGCGCACAGAGACCTTACACTGCCGCACACAGAGGAAAAAAATTTGAGGGAACAGTGGGGGTAAATAACATGGTTAGTTAGTCTCAATGAGCAGGTTGAGATAATTTGCAGCATTAGGAAAGTGGTTGTTAGTTTTTGGGGATTAAGGCGCTTTGCAACAAGGGACGAGCGCCTTCAACATACAAATTATATTAGAAAATTAAAACATTTACAACGAGATTTACAAACAAATACTACATTAATTACCGAAACATACATTTCTAATTTTGTTTCAGATTATCACATAATTTTAGATTAAATATGAAAACACTTTTTAAATTGTACCTATAGTATGTTAATGATAAACGTCAGGTACCGATAATTTACATACTGCAAACAAACGTTTGCTATCAAGACCCAGTGTGACTGACCAGGTGTAGTGGGCATTCCTCTCCCTTGTAAAATATCTGTTTAGAACGCTTACATAAAAAGAGAATGTAACTGTTCATAATGAATTACAATGTGCGTGCACAATCTATAATCAGAATATAAATATTGGCACATCTGACAACCAGTTATTGGCGTTAGACTGACATTTTTTCCCAGTTTATTTTCTTGTTGTCGTTCAGGGAACAAGTCCTACGGAAACCAGTACGGGGATTTACCATAGTTTGAAGGGAAGTTGTAACTTGGAAATTACATTTTCTAAACTGCATTGAATAAGACTCAAAATCCACTGGATGTAATTTTTGTTAACTTGAAGCTAATGCACGTTTTGCTTCCTGCTGGTGTTCTTAATCACTCTTTTAAGGACAAAGGGCTTCACATTTGCAGTTCGGTACGCAACAGAATCGGGAATGTGTCAGGTTCTCAGGTGAGAGATTAGAACATAACTCACTGTTGGAGCCTTAAGGTGGGACAGAGGTTTAATAACATCCCGAGGTCAGGTTATACGCAAAGACATTTTGGAAATACAAACAGCCGCAGTGCTGGGGCTAAAGTGTCCCCTCTCAGCCTAGGTCTAAGGGGAACGTAGCCCTCTTTCCAAAAATAGTGGGGGCGTGGGTCCGCCAACCTCCCGACTAGTCCCTGTTTGCTATGTTCAAGTGACCTTAAAATAAAATATGATATCGCCGCATAACAGATCTCACAAAATAAGGCTCTCCCATCTGCCAGAAACACGGCAGCCTTAATTATAACCACATATACCAAAGTTATCCCAAGCGGGACGTTTCCGGCTAGATCGCCTCTCAGTTGCCATGCAGACCCACAACTATCTCGACCAAACCCCACCAGGAAAACACGCCCAACAATAAAACAAGGACCAACTCCAAAGACGAAACCCTGCTTCACCGAGCCCCAAGCAACCCACCCAGGAGGAGGATCCCTATCACGGCAGCAAGAGCTGAAGGCTACTTGCCGGACTTTACAAATAATTACTGGAGAAGCTTCTACCTGGACCCTGTCTCTAGAAGGCGCGCGGACTGTAGTGCGCCCCGGTCCTGCTTACCTGCGCCCTGAACTCGGCGGATGCAGCGGGGGAGCCTCTCCGGCGAGCTGCCCCGGCGTCGTGTCCGCCCCGTCGCTCGCACTGTCCTCGGAGCCGCTGGATCCTGCTCCTCGCTGGCTCTTGAAACGTCTGCGCGCGGCTGCGGCTCACGCGCTTCCCAGGCCACGGAGAGCACCTGCAGGTCCCGCACACGCTCACCCTCTGCGGATCCGACCGACTGCGAGGACCCTCAGCCCCGCCGCGTTCTCATTGGCTGCCCCTGCGCGTGATGTCAGAGGGCCCGGTTGTTTCCCTGCCGCTCTCCTGCCCCCAGGGCACAGGGCGTGGCGGCGCTGACTCCTGAAACACGCTGGGGGAGGGAAGGAGGCGGCAGAACCGGTTCACCGGTACCGCCTCACGTGCACGAGGAGCTTTGCTCCCGGCTGGTGGCTGCACTGCCCTGGTGTCGCCGCGGACTGTCCACGTGCAGTCCCCATAACACTCACTACAACATGCACGCCCCTGAGAGATGCTCACAGTGTATACTCTGCGAGCGGCTCCTGCAGTCGTGGTGTTTTCGTGCCTGTGGGATCCGGTGCGGCTCTCCCGGCCGGCGGGATTTTCGAGGAAGCGTTACAGAAATATTCTCCGAAACAAAGTAGCCTCAAATTGCTCAATGTCTTATTTTGGTAAACAGTTACTGGTGTCTTTCCGCGAGAGCACCAAACACTACCGTTGATCTGGAGTTTATTTGCCAAGTATCCAGTACACCCGATCCTTCTCAATCCAAATAACTGATTAATATCCTCCGCTCGTATCAAAACTTTTATTCGGTTATCACATAACAGAACCATAAAAAGTACATAAATACAATTGCAATACATGTTTAAATCACAATGTTATGAAGCAGATAAAAACTGTTAAGCATTTAAAAACATTTAGTAAAACAAGCATTTACAATGCAACGGTTTCGCCTTTGGAGAAGTTAGAGCTATTGGCATTGTAAATGACAAAATGTGTATGTATGTGTTGGTTTTGAAAACAGATAAATAAATGGCATTGTCTTTTACATTGCCAATAGCTTAATCTCTCGCAAATGTGAGAACTATTGTACCCTAAGGACGAGCTCAGCAGACAGCAATTACTACCACCCACCCACACACCCAGAGCCAGCCACACACACCCAGAGCCAGCCACACACACCCAGAGCCAGCCACACACACAACCAGAGCAGTCACACACACACACACACACACACACTGGAGCAGTCACACACACACACACACACACACACACACACACTGGAGCAGTCACACACACACACACACACACTGGAGCAGTCACACACACACACACACACACTGGAGCAGACACACACACACACACACACACACACACACACACACACACACACACACACACACACACACACACACACACACACACACACACACACACACACACACACACACACACACACACACACACACACACACACACACACACACACACACACACACACACACACACACACACACACACACACACACACACACACACACACACACACACACACACACACACACACACACACACACACACACACACACACACACACACACACACACACACACACACACACACACACACACACACACACACACACACACACACACACACACACACACACACACACACACACACACACACACACACACACACACACACACACACACACACACACACACACACACACACACACACACACACACACACACACACACACACACACACACACACACACACACACACACACACACACACACACACACACACACACACACACACACACACACACACACACACACACACACACACACACACACACTGGAGCAGTCACATACACACACACACACTCTGGAGCAGTCACATACACACACACACACCCAGGTGCAGTCACACACACACACTGGAGCAGTCACACACACACTGGAGCAGTCACATACAAACACACCCTGGAGCAGTCACACACACACACACCCAGGAGCAGTCACACACACACACACACACACACACTGGAGCAGTCACATACACACACACACACACACACCCAGGAGCAGTCACACACACACACAAGTGAGCAGTGTGAGCAGCGATATGATGTGCCTGATGCCACTACAGTCTGGCAAAAAACCGGACCGCCTGTGCCAGGGCACAAAACAGAGCCTGATAAGGACCCGTTTCAAGGCCCTCTTAAAAAAAAACTGCCGGTGCTCAGCACCGGTGAGACCCGGCCCACCTAAAGCCATGTGAAAGGACTTTTTCACACGCGACATTCATGCCCCAAATCTGTGGTGTTCATCTGCAGTACGAGCCGAGCACAAATATTATATAATTTCTAGTTTGAAAATCCGGTGGTACTCACCGCGAGGATTGGACGTTGCCTCACAGCTGCCTCTGATGCAGGCGTTGGACGGTGCCCGCGTCTTCCAGGCGCAGAGCAGCCGCCGCGGCTTCGGTTCCTCGAGCTGAGGTGGCTGGAGAGTTCACTCTATTTCTTAAACGGGCTCCGCCTGCTTCCCTTCGGCTCCCACCCTGCCTGCGCGCTGATAACCCGGCCTTGGCGCAAGAGTCAATATGCGTGTCAGATAGGCGGGCCATTAGGGAGAGAAGCGCCTGGTGTGCAGTGGGCGTTGGTGCCAGCTGCTGTTGGGGGAACGGTGTGGCACTTCGTGACATGTAGATAGATACTGGTCCGACTCTGGCCATGGCTCGGAGGCTCCTTTCCTGGTTAGTGCGCGTTAGTGTCCGGACTCTTTCTTGGCGTCGCTTGGGTTTTGCTCAGTGTTCCCCAAGGGACGTCACCCCTCCTACAGATTACTGGGGTACTCTCCGCCCCCTCTGTCTCTCGCAGTCACGGAGGTCAGCATAGGGTGTCCACTGTGCTGCCCTGCCTTAGTGGGACCGACCACGCGCCTTTGGCAGAGGGTGATTCTGACCCAGAGATTGGTGAACTCCAACCGTACACTCGCCCACCCGAGTGACGAACGGTGACCTTTGTGTTCATTCGACAGGCCCTTCTAACTATGCAGTATTGGTGCCCTACTTTAGATCAAGTCCTTGCTTATTGTTACTGTGAGCAAGTGGCGACCATTAGGCACCCCTTTCAGACAGCCCTCCGCCCCCCTCCCCCGTCCCCACCTCACTCTTTCTCAGCGTTGTGGCGAACTTTGGGAATCAGGGAGCGGAGCGCTTGGCAGCTGGTGGCACAGCGCACGCGCTTCCACCCCTGGCGGAAACGGTTTATAACAGGATTAATTTGTCAGGCAGTGTGTGCAGGGCTGCTTTAAACTTTGCCATGCAAAATCTGGAGCTAGTTTATAGCTATAGTTTTCTTTAAAAAGCAAGCGTATGCCAGGACCTAATAAATACAGGGATTAAAAAGACAGGATAATGCCCCAGTTCTTTGTTGGCAAGGTTGGAAGTCCACTAAAAATACTTCTGGGGCGGTTTCTAGGACTTCAGGCCAGTCTTAGGCCTTCTGGGTGCTTCATAGCGCTTCTGTGCGCTCTAAACGGGAGAAATCGCGGCACCCTACCAAATCTCACGCATCTCGCGTGAGTCGCGTACCTACGGCCTTACCAACTCTCACGCATCACGCGTGAGTACGGGTACGCGACGTACTGAAGGAACGAAGCGTACTGTTCAGAGGGGTACGCAGCGTATCTTGCAAGGCGCACAGTCCACCCAATGTGAAGTGTACAGTTCAGGTGAGTACGCAGCGGACCTTACAATTAATCTGCAGGTGGGAGGAAACAAAACGCCCAGTACGTGGAGTACAATTCTAAAAGCGCTCAGTTGATTTAACGCTTTTTGGGCAATGCGAGGCGTACTCTGGCCACCAGCACTACGGAGCGCCCTCGGCTACTCAAGCAACGCGCAGCTCGATCACTCATCTGAGTTTGAGCCACTCTATTGCCACAGCCTCGAGGCAAGGAATGCACATCTATCATCCTAACTCAGAAACTCGGGATAATTATAAACATGGAGAGTTTTGCTAACCCACCCAGGTGATGAGCCGATTAAACAAGCACTCACCCGAGGCGGCAGTCGAAGAGCTGGGGGGCGTGTTTTTCGTGCTCTCCCCTTCCCATTGGCTGGAAGGTAAAATTCCAGCCAATGGGAAGAGGAGAGGGCGGAACTTAAAAAAAGAGTCAGAAACGCCCACGATTCGCGTTCTGACCGGGAAAGAGTGATGGACAACCGTGTCTTCCAATGGCTAGCCTCCATTTATGGAGCTAGCCAATGGAAGACAAGGCGGGACCAAAGCCCATATGTAGAGACATAAGATTTCGGCTCCGCCCACCCACTGCTCACGCAGTGGGACGGTAGCCGAAACCTAAAAATGATTGTTAAAAAATGGTGTACAAGGAAGCGTGGCATCGTATAATCAGTAGATCAAACTTTACAGCGAATTTTTAAACACGATTTTAAGAAGCAGGCTACACATTTGGCGGTGTTTTTGAGAATCTAGTAACTGCAGGGCCAAGTAAGCAGGCCGACAAGTTCTCAAGCCCATTTCACGAAGAAGGGGAATAATCTTGCGGGGTTGCTCGTAATATCGGCAGAGCAAGGTTACGTGCATTGTGGACTGGGATGATATTCCGTCGCAAGGACATTTAATCAAATCATGCGACCAGTTCAGTTCATTGGGGAAAGTAACAAGGCGAAAAAAAGAATTAAAACAAAACCTGGTCAAAACGTATTTTTCATGGTTGGTTAAGAAGAAAGTTAAATATGGCTGAATACCAGGAGAGGATTGAACCATTAGAATCTGCACATTAGATGGTTTAATTACTTCTTGGGAAAGACGCAAATCTCTGAGGTGGTTTAAACAGAGATTTTTCAGGGCCTTCCTGGTGATGTCTGACATTGAAGTAGGCTCAAAGAAGTAGGATGTGCAGTTCAAATCCTTGAGGAAATTGGAAACGTAAAATAACCAGGGAATTTTACGCCAATTTGCCAGGGATAAGCAATCGGTTATTAGTGAACGGGTTAGATGGCATTGCGGTTTATTCCAAATACGGTGCCATAAAAGGATCGGCTGGCATCTGATGTTATCTGTCAGGTAGTCGATGCCCAGCTCGATGTGGCAACCGTATATTGGGGCACTTTGAGGAAGTGCCAAAATGTATTTTAAGAACCCGTTTTCAACCTTTTGTAAGTTATCTAAAGGGGCGTAGCCCCAGACACCTGCGCCATAAGTTGCTACGCTATGGCATTTGGTGTGATAGATTTTAAGCAACTCAGCTGGGGCAGGTTTGCCCAATTTTCTCGAAAAGGAAACAAGAGCTGAAGTTGCTCTCTGATAGAGCAACTTTTTACTTATCATAGCTTGTTTCCAGGATAATTGGTCGTCCATTAAAATTCCTAAATAGGGATATTCCCTGGTACGTTCCAATCTAACTTGTTCAATAAAAACAGGTTTTGGGTTCTTCGCCTTGGGGCCGATGTGCATAACAAAGGTTTTATTTTTATTTACTTTCAACCCCAGGGAAAGCATAAACTGACAATATTTACCCAACTGTCTTTGTAACTGCACTAATGTTCTTGCTAGGATTGCAGAGTCGTCCGCGTAGAGTAACGCGGGAATAGGGCGGTGATTAATTGATGGAAGGTCCTGGCTCCCTGCTAACATGGCCCATTGGTGTAAAGATTAAATAAGAAGGGAGCCAGGACACAGCCCTGTCTAACTCCTTTGTTTACTGGGAAGGATGGGGATAGTTCGCCGCCAATCCCATATCTCACGCAAGCAGGAGCATTGGTATAGAGTTCGCGGAGAAATTGGATAAGAGGAGGATCTACCCCCAATTCACTAAGAATGGACCACAACCTAGAATGTATCACGCAGTCAAATGCTGCGCTAAGATCGACATAAACTAGATACAAATTACCCCCTTTTGCCCCTACGTATTTGCCTATAAGAAGGGTTAAATTCAGTGCCTGCTCAACAGTACCAAGTCCCTCCTGGAATCCATACTGGAGGTCTGTGAGAATATTATTCCCAGACGCCCAGTCCTGGAGACGTTCCAAGATCAGTCGGCCAGCGACTTTCCCCAGGGAGTCCAGGAGGGAGATGGGCCTGTAACAGGCTGGGTTATTGCGTTCACCCTTCTTAAAGATTGGGAGCAGGATAAAAGAAGACCAATAATCTATTAGGCCTATCTTAGTAACTGCTGCCATTACCTGGGTGACGAGGGGTGACCAGAGTTCCATATTGCTTACAAAGAAATCTAGTGGAACCCCGTCAGGGCCGGGTGCATTACCAGTATTGGAAGATGATAGTGCGTTAATGACCTCGTTGTGGTCAAAACAGAGGTCAATCGGGAATGTTCGGTCCCCAATACGTTCACTTTCCATCTGAGCCACAGTTATAGTGTCGCAGAGGAACCTCCAAATATGCTTGAATAGTGGGCCACCCACTCATCGGCCGTCACTGCCACATCTAGGTGTTGAGAAGCTGTGGCATCTACCAAAAAGGGTGATTTGACTGTGCGCCAAAACAAGGAGCTGTCTTTGCGTAGGCAGCTCTCATGCAGTTGGGCCCAGAGATTTTTCTTTATTTCCTTTTTGCGATTATGTTGTGCCAATTTGTAAACCCTTCTAAGTTTGGCTATCTCATCGGTGTCTCTGTCTTGACTGTGAAGGGTTCTTTTTAGGGCGGATAAGGCTTTACGACAGGTTGAGTTAAACCAACCTTTGGATTCCTGTTTCCGAGGTTTGTGGTGACGAAATAATTCTGCCCGTATAATTTTTAAGATCTCCAGAAAACTGGATATGATCAGCTGGGGTCAGGAATCTTCTGCCAGACAGTTGTTCAACCATGGAAGGGCTTTAGGAATAACTCTGCCAGTAATTACTTCTGGGTCAACTTTAGACCATTTTACGGAAAAACCATTTACTTTGTCCATGGACAAAGATTGTTGGTTTAATAAGCTGACCCTAGTAAGATGAGGTAGAGCAGTATTGATTGACAGGATGACACTATTTGAAAAGTGGTCACTGGATATATCAGAACCTGTTTTAAATGAATGCAGTTGACCCTTAAGTATTTGGGAGCATAGAATAAAGTCAATGAGACTTGACAGACCCCTACCGTGAAATGTAGGTTTAAATTCAACGGGTGGATCCACAAGGTCATTTGCATAATCCAGCTCCAAAGAGAAAAGACACTCATTCAGGGTATTACCTAGATACGAATGTGTAGAGTGGGTCAAAGAGCAACCATTTTCATCTAGGAGACCACAGATGCCATTCTTATGATTATTGCACAGTGGAACGTTAAAATCCCCCCCCCCCAAATCACATAACAGGTAAGAGAGGGGTACTTGTTTCGTTGTTCTTTTATAAAAGATGTGATTTCAATTAAAGTTTTGACACATTCAACGGGCTAAAGATTGTTATAAAAATTAATAAAAAAGTGCAAGGTGCACTTGTTAAATGAAACCATTATAATTTGAAAGTTCAAGCTGGTAAGGAGGACAGTTACGTTCATTGATGGTAAATTATTTGAAAAGTATACTACTAGGCCTCCCTTGGATCTACCATGAGTTGTAGTACTAGCTGGGACATAGTATGTTTTGTAACCCTGGATGTGTATGGGCTCAGTGGCCCAGGTTTCCTGTAGGCATACTATTTGGTGTGCATTTACTGTATCTAGCCATGGTTTGTGGTTTATCTTGGAGCGGAGACCTGCTACGTTCCAGAATAAAACAGAAAGCATCCGATTAGGGTTTGCTGGATTACTTGTATTAGAGGGGGCATCAGAAGCTAGAATACCTGGCCATAGGGGTGAGTGTGGTAATGAGGCGATGAAATGTGATTCAGAATGGTTGTCACAGTTGACAGAATTATCAAGCGATAGATCTGGGTCTGTTGGACTTGGGAGAACTGCATGCCTGGAAATACCAGGGGGTTCGGTAGATGTTATTACAACTGAGGACATTAATGATTCATGGGCCATTTCAGCAGAAAAGGATGATGATATTGATCTAGATTCTGCCGTTGTAACTAAAATACCGTTTGTATGATGTAAACCCAAAGAGCAGATGGCTGGTTGCAATAATTTGGGCCCGAGGAGGGAGAGATCTGTACTATCCTGGCTATTAAGGACTGGTGGTCAATCCACCATTTCCAGGCAGTCAAATCTATTAGCTAGTGGAACACCTCTCCATCCCAAAGATGGAGCAACTTCTCTACCTCCGTAGCCTGACCAGTCAACCCAGTCTCTTCTTCTGTCCCAATTTCCTACTTGAGTCCAGTTCCATTCTGGTCCTTCAATAAATCGGGGTATTGGCAGATAGAAGTAAGAAAGTCTTTTAGTATCTATCCCGTCGTTTGTTGCTTGCGTGCCCCAGGAGCAAATATGCTCAACTGTGTGTGGGTCGTCAAAATTAACAATTACGCAGTCTCCCTGGATTCTTTTCGGCTCTTTGCCTATCCAAGGGACCCTGCGGGCCATTGATACTCTACTGGCTGCGTACGGAGGAGAAGGTCTGTTGACAGATAGCCAGTGCAATACTTTGTTTCCTAGAGACCAGCCTGGTTCTTCCATATTTGTACTCAGCTCAGGAACCCCGGTCATAATCACCACGTATGGACTTGCTTCTGGTGGTAAGTGAATAGGATGACCACCCCTCCCCCTGGCCCTAGAGATAGTATTTTGTACCCCTGGTGGCTTAGCTTGAACAGACACCTGAGTTATTTGAGGAGCTGGAATTTTTGTTGTAACAGGACCCTTCTTCGCCACTGTAACAGGGGGCTTTTGTTGTACGACTGAAACTACAGTGGCCGGTTTTGTGGCTACCGCCCCTTCCTTGGTGATTTTGGGATCAGATTTTTGCACCACAGTTTGACCAGGACCCATACCCTTTTGGGTTTTTGAGACTGTACTCAAGGCTGCTATCTGCTTTTCAATTTTTAGGAGAATCTGTTCAATGGGTTGCACATAAGATTTGATTAATTCCCCTAATCTGGTCAGCAGTTGGTTATTAATACCACAGATTTTACATCCTCTTCCCACGTTACAGTTGACACTAAGGTTTGCAGCGTTTGTGGAAAGGTTAATTGTTTCAGGGGAGGTGGGGTTTAACTCTTGATGTATCGAAACAGCTTGACTTGAAGACTGAATGGTGGGTAAAACTTTATTGTTAGGTTGTTTCCTAGAATGGGTCGGTTTGTGCGATTTTTTTCATTTTTTTGTATTTGGGTATCGCTCCCTCTCTTATTCCCCTATTTTGTGCTATAATGGAGTCCTCCCTGTTCGGGCTCGCAAAGAGAACCGGGGTTTTCTCCAATAGCAAAGATGACTGTGAGTCTGAAAACTCTAAAGATGCTGACAGATCAACAGTAAAGGGGACAGTGTGTGTTTCAACATGCACTTCCAATAGTGGGCCGGGTTCCAGGGGGCGTGAGGGTGTTTTCGCAACAGCAAGAGAGCCCAACGAGGATCGTTTGGCCTTGGCCAAATCCTGCGAAACCCTTAGTTCCAGCAGGATTATGCCCTGGTCAATTGCCTCGTTAGCCCTGGAAATAAATTGGTCAATTGGGCCAGTTATCTGAGAAGCACCTTGTGCTGTTTTGCTTCTGGTACCTCTGGTTGTCATGGTCAGATTGCAAAACTATCAAGGATGGTACAATATATCAACAGATATAGGAATGGTATTAGTCCGATAGTAATAGACAGAATGTGATCGCAATGCAAATGTTAATAAGGTGGCAGAGTCCAGTCTTACCCGGTCTTTAACGGGCTTAAACGGGCCCGCCCTTGGCCCGGGCTTCGCCCGGCGTCCCGCGAGACGGGGATGACGATGTTTTTAAGTGCCTCCTGGCGCGAAAAGCTGTCTCTGGGTGCCGCTAGGGCTGCTGGGAATTGTAGTCTTTTGCCCCGCCCACACTCCGCTCAACGGCCCGACTCCACGATGGTGCAAGGAGTAAGGCGGCGGGAGGCGGGCAGGCAAGTCCCCAGTAGGCGGTTCTTCCCTGGGCAGTAGTCCCTATCAGGTAAAGGACAAAAACCAAGCAGGAATCCCGCGCTCGACCGGGATGACGATGTTTTTAAGCGCCTCCTGGCGCGAAAAGCTGTCTCTGGGTGCTGCTAGGGCTGCTGGGAATTGTAGTCTTTTGCCCCGCCCACACTCCGCTCAACGGCCCGACTCCACGATGGTGCAAGGAGTAAGGCGGCGGGAGGCGGGCAGGCAAGTCCCCAGTACGCGGTTCTTCCCTGGGCAGTAGTCACTATCAGGTAAAGGACAAAAACCAAGCAGGAATCCCGCGCTCGACCGGGATGACGATGTTTTTAAGCACCTCCTGGCGCGAAAAGCTGTCTCTGGGTGCCGCTAGGGCTGCTGGGAATTGTAGTCTTTTGCCCCACCCACACTCCGCTCAACGGCCCGACTCCACGATGATGCAAGGAGTAAGGCGGCGGGAGGCGGGCAGGCAAGTCCCCAGTACGCGGTTCTTCCCTGGGCAGAAGTCACTATCAGGTAAAGGACAAAAACCAAGCAGGAATCCCATCCACCGCTCAAATTACTTGCATATTTCACTATACTAATTCACAACTAATCTTTTATGGGTTCCGAAGGTTATTTTATTCATGCGATTTTATATAGCGCGAACTTTACCCGAAGGTGTCAGAGCACTTTACATAAGAACCAGTTGAAAAACATAAGGATTTAGGATTACATACGTTACATAAAGGATACAAACAGAAAAAAATTGCAAATGTACAATATGTAAAGTCACACAAGGTGGAGATACAAATGGATATACTCTAAGAGTCACATAGGCATGGTAGATAGTACAAAGGTCTACTGCATATACTAGTGATTAGAGTTATCTCTATATACATAGGGAAAGGATACACATGGATATACTCTAAGAGTCACATAGGAATGGTAGAGACCACAGCAGACTACTGCATATATTAGTGATTAGAGTTATCTCTATATACATAGGGAAGGGATACACATGGATATACTCTAAGAGTCACATAGGAATGGTAGAGAGCACAGCGGACTACTGCATATACTAGTGATTAGAGTTATCTCTATATACATAGGGAAGGGATATGACTGGATATACTCTAAGAGTCACATAGGAATGGTAGAGAGCACAACGGTCTACTGCATATACTAGTGATTAGAGTTATCTCTATATACAGAAAAGCAGAGTTCCATTAAGTGTGGTTGGAGGGGGAATGCAGTCGGAGGGGGATGCAGTCACAGCACCAGGGGAGGGACAGAGAAGGGCAGGAAAGAGAGACAAACGAGAGAGGGAAGCAGATAGTAACGATTAAGACAGCGAGGAGTGTGTCAGAGGCAACAGGAGACACAATAGAAAGGTCTCTAGGACAGAGAGGGGAGAGGTCAGAGAACGCTAAAATGGCGTAGGAGAGAGGTAGCAGAAGAAGCGAGTCATAAAAAGAAAGGAAAATGGCGGGGGTTGCAAAGGTCCAAGTCCAAAAGTCCAGGAAGAGGGCTGCCATAGCCAGGAAGTCCGGGGGGAGAAAGGCAGTCCGCAGCAAAGTCACAGCCTCATCGTCCATGAGGAGCTGGGGCTGAGGAGTTCGATCTGGAGACCAGGGATCAGGGAAGGAAGACCGCAGGCGCCAAGGCAGCTGTTCGCAGAACGGGAGGCAACAAAGTCAGAAAAAGAAAGTTAAACAAGGGGGACGACCCCGGGCTCATTCTTGTTTTTGGGCATCTTTCTTCCCTTGTTTTGTAACATCAGACGGGCCTGGTGATCACCGGGGTAGAATGGCATTATTCTACAGCGCTCTCTACAGCGCAGCCAGGGCTCACCTTTCTCGGCAGGGGCTGCATGGTGACCTGCTCAATGTTGCCTCCATACTGAGTGCGGTAGGAGCCGTCACCTCTGCACCCGTCTCTGCTGTGCTCACTCTCCACGAGCGCATCCGTGGGGGGGGGAGGGGAGGCACTGCCTCTCCTGCAGCTGGCTGTTCATGGTGCTCTGTGTCCGAAGCGCTTGCCGCGCGGGATCGCAGTGCAGCCCGCACCAGCTCCCGCTCTGCCCCTCCAGTGTGATTGCTGGGGGGGGGGTGTCTCTGGGCTTATTTCAGGGCTTGCGGTTGGCAAAGGAAGGGGGGACACCCACCGCTTTGATCTGTTCCGGCTCCGTCCCGGCCATCATCCCAGCCGTGTTGCTCCACTCTGGGCGCCGCCATCTTTGCTCGCCTCGCGGCTGCGATCGGCTCCCCGAACTTTGCCGATTTCAGCCTCTCATCCGGATTTTCTAAGTCTGCGTGGTACAGCACTACCTTGTGCAGCTGCGAGGGTGCACTGTAGGATCCCCGGATTTGCTCAGGGCGTCCGGATGACCTTGGATGGCGGCAGACCGACCGGAGCTCGTGAGCTTGCTGCTCACTCCAGCGTGCTACTGGCCTAAAAAGCAACACCCCATGAAGGGTAGCAAACGCTATATAAATGCAAACCTTTATCCCACTTCTATCCCTCCACTATCCCTCTCAATCAAAATAACTAACATATCCACCTCTCAAATTAATTTCATATATTCATTCCAGGCAGGCAACTGGAGCCAAATTTTGGGGGGGGAGGGACTGAAAAATATTTCGGGGGGGGGGGCCTAATTCTTCCAACCACAGACAGAGTGGCTGTAAGAATGGGTGAACACACAACAATTTAGGGCTGTTAATTATAAGTAAAAATCAAATAATCTTTATTCAGTTATTTTGTAACCATAAAATCATATGTAGAGCAGTAAAAAAATTACACGTATCATTATAAATAAAACACATGAAACAGATAAAATGGCTGTTACAAAATAAAATTGGATTTGCATTAAAATGCTCTAAAAACAGCTGACACATAAAAACAGAGGCTAGCAGCATAATTAATCACACATGGAATCTCTTAGTGTCATTTCAGCCTTTACCAAGCAACAGACTTTGAAGATACTGTGCGTGTCAGATAAGAGTTGAAGAGACCGCAAAACTGCTTCTGCCTGTTTGTGATTAAGAGAAATCATAAGAGGCTTGATGAACATTTTCCTAGAGCCTGTAAAATACAGACGAAACAACGTAAAGTGAAGAGTACCCCGTGGAGACAGGTGGTCGCAGCTACAGGGACCCAAATAATCCAGGGGGCTCAAGCAGCCCCATGGCGAGGCCAGGAGGTGATTTATCGTATTAAACCTGAATCTGGTCAATAAAAATCGGTCTCTATCCTTCCCCAGAGTACACAGGTATGGTTTCATGTGAGGTACAGTTTTTAGTTATAAGTGACACAGAACGTGTGTTTCGCAAGCTTAGTTGTCTATCAAGAGCCTTGCGTTCTAAGAATGAGTGTGTAAGCAAAGTGCTGCCTTACCTCTGCATTACTTGCAGACTCTAGGCTAAAAAATAAATCCTCTCTTCCCAAGCTGGTTAAGACTCCCTTAATATAAGCAATCCACAGAGTCTTGGTGACATGAGCCTTAGTTAGACAATTCTTCAGAATCTGCCTGTTCAACTGTGATTCCTGATTTGTCCAGATCTTAATCCAGCATGTTAATGGTCTACAAGCGATCATGTCAGCTATGTATTGAACTCCTAGCTCTTCATTTACGAATAATGCCAGGGCACTATGAGGAATCAGCAACACCCACTTTAAAAACATGTTTTCGTCAGCCTGAATGTTGTCTGCCCTCATATACCCCCATAAATCCCTACTGTATAGTACCTTCGATACGCATTTAGCCTTATACCCCTATGCCTCTTGAATAATGCACTTGGAGGACAAGACTCCAGTTGCTGTGCAAACTGTGGACCACAGCCAATGCCTTAACCAGTTCAATTTTCTTCGATTCCACAAGGGTTTCCAATTACTGTGATGAGCAACATTACCCCAAGATACAAAAATACTGGAACTTTAGTGAGAGTCCACCTTAAATGTTTTTGAGTGTGTATTTCTCAGGCCCAAGACCATCCCGTGTCACGAGGTCCAGGCCATCCTTGAAATCAACAAACTTATCAAGTAGCAGTTGCAGCCCCACTGCTGTCCTTACCATGAGGACCACATTGTCAGCTTATAATAAAACTGGTGTTTGTCTTGATCCCATCTTCGCACAATCAGCTCCAGCAGACAGAAGGGCTTTCTCAAACTGTTGATATTTAACGTAAACAGAAAGGGGACAAGGAAGCAACACTGTCTCACCCTTCAGTGTGTACCAAAAGGTTGAGTTCTGGCCCCCCTCTAGGAATAACGAACAGAGGCTGTAGTGTGAGATCGCTCAACAAATGTGCGATGTTAGGGCCAATCCCCAGGGCAAGTAGAAAGTGCCATCGTTTTTCATGGTTGACCCTGTCAAACGCAGATGTCAAATCCATGAAGGCAAAGTGGATAGATTGGGGCTTAGCAACGGTGTACTTATTAAATATAGGTTAAGGCATTGGTCCGATGTTGATCAGCCCAGCCTGAACCCATATTGGACATCAGAGATAACAATATGCTTGTTGGCCCAACTTATCAATCTGTTAAGCACCACCCAGCCCATGACCTTTACCACTGCATCTATCGGGGAGATAGGCTGATAGAATTGTGGATTGTCCTTATCCCCTTCTTAAAGATGGGAACGGTTGTTGCAGATGCTCGTGAGGGGGACAGACTCTCATTCAATGCATCGTTAAGAACCATAGTTATGATAGGGGGACAAAAATCATTGTCATCCAGGAACTGGTCAGGGGATTCCCATCTGGCCCTGGTGCTTTATTACGCAACAGGTCCAGAATAACCTTGTTCATTTCCTCTAGGGTAAAAACAATGTCTGGCAATCTCTCATATGAAATGCCAGAGGCTCTATCCATACCCACCATTTCACTATTATACATCTCACTAAAGTGTGCCACCCACTGTTCCTCAGTTATATGATGGCATAAAACAGGTCATTAGCACTAGCGGGACTAGGGCAAATTATTAAATGCCAAAACAGGGTGCTAATCCCCACTTCACTGGCTTGTACGAGACCCTCACACGTTCTCTCTTAACTTGGCCTTACAAGTAGCAGATTCCCTCTTATACATCCTACGACAGACGCTTATAGAGTTCTTATCTCTGGGGACCGTTCTCAGAGCCGCTTTGAAGTTCGCTAAAGCTTCAGTACAATTCCTCTCAAACCATTTTTCCTCACTAGACCTTTCCTGTCTCAGATGGGCGCTCAGTATTGTGCCAAATGTCTTGCAGATGCCCTCAAAGACATTTAGGATTAACGTACTGTGGCCATCCGCATCCCAAAAAAAAGGAAGTGCCAAAAAGAGAGAATTTTTGAGCTGGGTGGCCCAACTTGGAACCATTTGGCACACCTCTCCCGATCTTGGTGGGAGAACACGCCTGTTGTTACATGTGAGCTTCTGGTACTACTCCATATCCTCCTCAAGACCAGCGAAAAGGGATTGTGATCACTGAAGAGGCTATGCACTATTTTAATTATAAGTAGGGCTCCTGGATTTATGGTATTTATCTTTTTAACATTTCCGTCAGTATTTATCCATATTTATTTTTTGGCCATCTTATCAGTATTTCTCCAAATTTATTTTGTATTTTGTGGATAAATTAAGTCTAAAAAATCCTACATTTCTGCATTTATTTAATGGATAAAAGTGCACTCATTCTTTGATGCCTGTCCTGTTATAGCAAATTAAGCACCCATATATATCAAAACAATACACATAGAGGTAAATATTGATTTTATGCTACAAATACATATGTATTCACATTTGCCTGTATTTAAAGAAAATGTATCCTGTGTTTTCCATGGTGTCGGTATGCACAGCTGTTGGCCCGGAGTTCATGAAATACAACATGGAGAGTCACTTGCAAGAAGTCCAATTCTCTGATTTTAAAAATAAGTTCAGCAAGGAAACATTATTTTCTGTCTGTATTTGTCTGTAAAAATGTAAAACTGGGCGCCTTAACTATAGGGCATATTTGTTTTGGATAGATCTTTGTTTTTAGGTATGATTTGACAGCAGAGCTGTGTTTGAGCATATGAGATTAGCAGAAAAGCAACTTTAAGAAGTTCGATGGCGAGAGTATATTTGGCTCCTCCTAAATGTTGGTTACCCGGAGTCAGGGTTGGATTGGGATGCAAAATAGGCATGGGCGCCGTAAAAAAAATGGCACACATTTGCGGAATGAGCCTTTTTGCAAAACACTGCTTCAGTGTTTTAAGTATTATGAAAATAAGGGGAGGGTTGTTTAAAAGAGGCATGTTTTCTTAACTTTATTGAGATAAAATAAAATGCTAATGCTGTCAGGACACTATTTTGCATGGATTAGTTCACATTGGTGCACAAAACCTGAATATGAGTGAGGCCACTTCTGCTCAGGCCCCCTGCTCAATCTGCATAACTTAATGGGCAAGTGCAGCAAGAGACTGGGAATGACACCTTTGTCCCTTGGTAAAAGGTAGGTATTAGAGGCCCATTTGCCTCCGGTAAGGCCGCTCAGGTCTCCAGTGGGTCACTGGCAGCATCTGAACAGCAGAGACACAGCCCAAATCGGCCTCCATGATGCCCCAAAAAGCGGCCCACAGCTGCAACTCAGATACTGGCCCACTGCCTGAGTGTCCGCCTTACCACTCTGACCCTGCCCAGAGTACAGCATTTCATGGGACAGAATTTGATTTGTGTGCTTCTTCTGAAAGAGTGGTTGTATTGCACTCCTATTAGCTAGTGAAGGGTGTTCCCTCACCTAACATGGCTGCTGCGTTTCAACATGATGCAGAGGCATCCCTGGAACTGTATGTCGTGCTACACTAGTATTGGCTGCACTACTGTTGATTTCTGCTTGCTAGATAAAACACTGTGGATAGAGTATGTCCGTCTTTATATGACATGCATGTTAAGGTGGCTATCTGTCTGCAACTCACAGACATGATCAGTAATTTCAGTACTTCTGAATCATCTGACAACTAATCGCATGGCTGAATATATTCTGAAAGCCATTTGGGAGTAGGAGTGAATCCTTCCTTATGTGTGAAGCAGAACCCTGTCCAATCATAGCAAGCTGCACAGGATTTCAAATTTCTAGTTCGCTGTGGCATCTGCACGTGCCTCTGTGGTGTCTAAGCACTGTCCCAGCTGTGCTCCAACAGGACTTTGCTTGTGGATGACAAAGGTAAGTTGGGCACAGACCCAGTACAAAACTGGCGCTGGGTCATGACTCGCAACCTGGGCTCAGTCCCCCACTATTGCTGTTGAGGATAGTCTGGGTGTGAGGAGGGCGGGCCAGTGCAGCAGTGCCAATATCAGTTTGAGTAGTACTAACCTCATGCTTTGAGAGTGAAAGACAATGGGGCCTGTCATGGGGTTCTTGTGGCAGCCAAGACTGGCCATGCAGGCTCTTACCGGTGCCCATGGTTCTGGAACTCAGGCCAGTTAGGGATAGGCTTTCTGGGTGTGACCATGGCTCCAGTAGGATATATGGCGGCAACACTCATAAGGCACATGTAGGAATGATGTTTTGACATGGAATATCTCTCGACTGACCTCCCTGCCAGGTCCACTGGTCTCAGGATGTTACAGGAACAGTCGCTGCACTGCAAGTTTGAGCGTGCTCTGACTCGAATGCGAGGATTCTGATGCACAGCTGTGTTGAGGAGAGACTCCAAGTCCCAGCGGTAATGGCTCACTCCTCTTCTCTCAGATGTCACCCTCAAGATACCTGAGGAGTGACTTAATGTTGGGTGAGTGGTGTCTGAGTGAGCAGGGTGAGTTTTGCGCCAGTGTGCAGGGTTACTTGTATGTGTGTGTGTGAGCAGGGCGAGGGGTGCTTTAGTGTGTAGAATGAGAGGTGTGAGAGTGAAGGGTGAGTGGTGTGTTAGAGGTGTTTCAATGCATGGTGAGTGATGTGTGAGTGTGCAGAATTGGCGGTTTCTGAGTACAGGGTCAGGTGAGTGAGTCGGGTGTGTCGGTGCAGGGGGAGCGATGTCCGAGTACAGGGTAAATGTGCAGGATAAAGGGAGTCTGAGAGCCGGGTGAAAGTGTCTAATTGCAGGATGTGTGGTGTGTGAGCGTGTAGGGTCAATGGTGTGTGTGCAGGATGAGTGGTGTATGAGTGCAAGTTGAGCTCTATGAGTGTGCAGGGCGAGCATCAGTGTGAGTGGTGTTAGACTGCAGGGTGAAAAGTATGTGAGGAGTAAAAGGTGTATGAGCAGTATCTAAGTGCAGGCCGAGGGGTGTGGAGTGAGGTGGGTGAGTGCAGGGTGAGAAAATGATGACTACATGATGAGTGGCGTGTGACTAGATGGGGCGTGGTGTGTACAGTTTAAGAGGTGTGTGCAGAGTGGGCATTCTATGTGTGCAGGGGGAGCGATATGTGAAAAAGGTGAGCAGTGAGTGAATGTAAGATGAAGTGTGTGTGTGTAGGGTGAGAGGTGTGTATGTCTAGGGTGAGCATATGAGTGCAGGATAAGAGGTGTGTGGGTGTAGGATGAGGTGTGATTGCAGGACTAGAAGTATGTGAGTACAGGGTGAGAGGTGCATGAGTGGTGCCTGAGTGCTGGGTGAGTGATTAGCATACATGGGGTTTAAGTGCATGGTGAGGTTCGTGTGCAGTGTGGGTTTAGGGTGAGAGATGTGTGTGTAGAGTGAGTGCAGGGTGAGAGATGAGTAAGTGTATGGAGTGCAGTGTGTGAGTAGAGGGTTTGTGTGGTATTTGAAATTTGAAAGGTGTGTGAGGGTACAGGATGAGGAGTGTGTGTGTAGAGAGTGAACAATGTGCGAATAGAAAGTAAGCAGTGTGGGGGTAAAGGGTAAGCAGTGAACCAGTGTACAAGGTAGGCAGTATTTGTATGTGTGGGGTGAGTTGTATGTGTGGGGTGAGTGGTATGTGTAGGGTGAGTGAGTGCAGGGTGCGAAGTGTGCAGGTCTAGGGGGAGGAAGGTGAGTACAGGGTGAGAAGTATGTAAGGAGTGCAAGTCTAGGGAAAGAGTTGAGTGCGAGTGAGGTGTGTGGGTACAGTGTGACAGGTGTCACTGCCAGGTGAGAGGTGTCTGAATGCAAGATAATCAGTGTGCAGCATGAAAGATCAGCTTGAGTGGTGTGTTAGTGATGCATAAGTGTAGGGTGATAGGTATGTGAGCAGTATGTGTGCAGGGTGATAATAACGAGTACAGGATGAGAAGTGTGTGGTTGTAAGCTGAGGTGAATGGATGCTGGGTGAGAGGTGTTTGAGTACAGAGTAAGCAGTGTGTGAATAGATGGTGTGTGCAATCTGAGAGGTGGTTGATTGTGCAATATGTATACAGAATGAGCAATGTGTGATTAGAAGCTAAGTAGTGTGTGAATAAATAAAGGGTGAGCAACGAGTGAGTGTTTAAGGTGAGTAGTGTGTGTGTAGGATGACAGAATGAGGGCAGGGTGAGAGGTGTGGATGTAGGGTGAGGTGGTGAGTTTAGAGTGAGCAGTGATTGAGTAGTAGGTGAGTGTAAATTGAGAGATGTGTGCAGGGTGAGCAGTGTGTGTTTCCAGGGTGAGCGGTGTGTGAGTAAAGAGTGAGAAGTGAGTGAGTGAGTGGGCAAGGAGAGCAGTGTGTGTAGGCTGAGTGCAGGGTGAGGTGTGTGTGCATGAAGGGTGAGCAGTCAGCATGAGTGTTTTAGTGGAAAGTGGGGGCATTGTGTGAGGGGGCGAGCGGTATCTGGGTTCAGGATGAGAGGTGGGTGATGGTGAGTGCAGGGTGAGCATTGACTGAGTGCAGTGAAAGAGTGCAGGGTGCATGGGGTGGGACTACAGGGTGATTCGTGGATGAGAGGTGTATTAGTACAGGGTGAGCGCTGCACCCATGTGAATGCAGAATGAGTGGTTTGGCTTTTGTGATTGCAGAGTGCAGCTCATTAAAGCCAGACATATTAGCATGGTCAGTGCTTTTCAACAAGTGGTGTGAGGTGTGTGAATGCAGGGTGAGGTAAGTGAGTTCAGGGTGAGAAGTATATAAGTGTAGGGTGAGAGTTGTGAGAGTGGGGTGGGGTGCATAGGAGGTGAGGTGTATAGGTGAGGGGTGACAGGTGTCATTGCTGGATGAGAGGTGTATGAGTGGTGTCACTGCAAGCAGAGCAGTGTGTGAGTGTGGGGAGTGAAAGATAACAGCGAGTGGTGTGTTAGTGGTGCATGAGTGTAGGGTGTGGTGTGTGAGCAGTTTGAGTGTAGGGTGAGCATGAGTGCATGTTGAGAGGTGTGTGGGTGAGGTGGATTAATACAGGGTAAGAGGTGGGGAGTACAGAGTAAGCAGTGTGTGAATAGATGGTGTGAGCAATTTGTGAGGTGTGCGGGTGCAGTATGTGGAAGAGTGAGCAATGTGTGAGTAGAAGGTAAGTGAAGTGAATAAAGGGTGAACAGTGAGTGTGCAAGGTGAGCAGTGTGTATGTTGGGTGACAGTATGAGTTCAGCGTGAAAGTGTGGATGGATGTAGGATGTGACGGGTGAGCACCGGGTGAGCAGTGATTGAGTGGTGGGTGTGTGCAAATTGAGAGGTTAATGTGAGGGTGAGCACCGGGTGAGAGGTGCATGAGGAAAGGGTGAGAAGTGAGTGAGTGTGCAAGGTGAGTAGTGTGTGTGTAGGCTAAGCGTATGAGTGGAGGGTGAGAGGTGTGTGAAGGGTGAGCAGTCAGCATGAGTGGTTTAGTGGTGTGTAGATGCACGGTGGAAGGTGGGTGAGCAGTATATGGGTACAGAGTGAACGGTGGCAAGTGGGTGCAGGGTGAGTGCAGGGTGAGCGGTGACTGTGTGCAGTGCAGGATACGTGGTGTGTGGCTAACAGGGTAAGTACAGAGTGAGTCATGGTTGAGAGGTGTGTTAGTACAGGGTGAGTTGTACCCATGTGGATGAAGAATGAGTGGGGTGCATTTTAGATTGCAGCGTGCATCACATCAAAGCCAGTCAAATTGGCATTGCAGTATTTTTAATGGGTGAAAGTGAAAAAATAATAGAACGACAGCAGCATATTTTAACGTGAACAGTATGGAAAAAGACCTGAGCAGTTCATAAAGCCACAATATGAGCCAAAGTGTTTGTCCTCACTCGAATGCAGGCACCAGCAGTGTGCGCAAGTGTACTACGAGCACACCACACCCCTCCTTTGCTTTCTGAGGTCTGTCTTCGCACGTCTGTACTCTGGATGTAACCCTCCCAAGCTGTGTGCTCCAAGTGGTTCAGCGGCATTCCTCGGAAGGGTCCCCGGCAGGACAAGACAAGTGTGAAGCTGCTGAACGTGTTTAGAAACGTGTCGTGTGCGGCTGGCCGAGGCGTTAGGAACGTCCCACCACGGCCCTCACTCCTGACTTAGCTCTTCCCTGCAATATGAGGAAAATAAACCTTACACCAATCTCAAGATCACACACCGACGCCCTCATTTTCTGTCCAGATGTGTTGCTAGTAATATTGATTTTTCTCTTTTATATTTATTTTATGACATAAAAGAGCCTTTTGAAAATGAAGCTCGCCCTATCAAAACAATCTACGTTTCCTTTAGCGAGCTTTTGCATTTCCTAATGGCTCCCATCAATGAACAGTAGGATCACAAACTGTCAGATCCGGTTGGGAGGGCCATAGGGCACAGGAAGGCTGCTGGGCCCAGGCCCCAACCACATTGGTTGAGGTCATTTGGAACTGGTGTCCTGGGGTCCATCCTGCCATGGCTCTGCAAATTGGGCTAAGAACAACCTTTTCCGCAGTTGACTCTCAGGTTTGCTGGGGTGAGCAGCTCAAGGCTTCTCAGGGAGGTAGTATGGGGGACAAGAGCTCACAATTCAACAGAAAACCAGCAGACCCCATAACATATTGTCCAGCCCAGTGTTTATCTTGTAGTTAAATCAAGGTCCTTTAATCACACAAAAAATAAAAGTACACCGCTTTGTAGGAATTGCAATTACATGTTTGTAATATAGTTACAATATTCAGTAAAGCACTACACCCCACATCCGGCATTCTACCTCCCCACTATAGGATGCATCTAATTACTTCGGTCCCAAGTATACTGTGAGCATAGGCATTAGTCACGGGTGCAGACTCCTTCAAATATCTCACTGATGAAATGCAAAATTGGTTCTTTGGGGCCATATGTATCAAGCAAATTCGCATTCGCAAAGGCCAAAATTCGCAGAATTTCGACCTTTGCGAATTAGAATTTGCTACATGGTATGTATTAATCAAAATCTGGTGCAAAATAAGGAATCGCTAAATTTGTGTTTCCTTATTTTGCAATTGCATTTAAGGAATCACAAATTTTGCGATTCCTTAAACGTGATGTATGAAGCAAAAAAAATTTGCAAAATGTCCTTAAGGAATCGCAAATTACCACCAACTTCTAGTTGGTGGTAAGTTGCGAATTCCTTGAAAAATGCAAATTTTTTGCATTTTTCAAAGTGCCATGTGACGCACATACATGCCCCTGGGGCATGTATGTGCGCCACATGTGCAGCCATGCATATTTCAGGGGTGCAACACGGTGTCCTTTGGACACCCCTGCACCCTTGAAATTATTCTCAATTTGCGATTAGCAAATTGCAAATCGCAAATTGAGAATAATTTCCCATTAATTCCTATGGGCCTCGTGGCCCATAGAAATGAATGGGAAAGTATTCCTTATTTGCGATTCGCAATTTGCTAATCGCAATTAAGGAATTTTAAGAAATCGCTAAAAAAATTCTATTTTGTACATACATTCCCATTTACGATTCTCAAATAGCGATTTCTTAAAAATTGCTATTTGAGAATCGCAAATGGGTATCTTGATACATATGGCCCTTAGTCAAGAAGATTTTGGAACAGTAAAAAAGTGGGATGGTTTGGATCCCAACTTCAGGGAGTGTAAATCCATTGTCTAAAGCTTCAGAACCAGCTTGTTGGTTCTCTTTCAAGTGTCATTTTCTGTCTATTTGTCAAACATTGCTTTTGTGCAAGGTAATGGCTCTCAAAATGGCTGACTCCAAGGAAGAGTATTCAAAACAAGAGCACAATGAAGTGTGAGATCTCTGCACCTGGCAGTCATCAGCTTTCCTGTAGCAGCAATAAGCGAGGAACAAAGGGCAGGTCCTGCAGATAAAGATCCTTATCTTGAACAACAGAAACTGCAGCCCACACTCACCCCTACAATTTACCAAATGGCAGTGCTCAGTAAGAACCATTCAGCAGCCTTTTGCTAACAAGTTCCTCTTGACTTTCTAAGGTAAGGCCTGTGTCCGACCTCTTTCAGTTCAGTGACTGAGTCTCCACTCTCCAGACACAGTAATGCAAGCAACATACTTGCACTGTCTGGGGAAAATGTCCTTATTATCCACCTTGTGCCATGCTAAACCAGAGGCATCCAGAGCTGATCCCATCAGGCCCAGTACTCAAATTCATATAACCCACATTCCTTATGCCATACATGTACAACACATTCTCTGCACACACAAATACTCAACACACACGCAGAATCAGCACAAGGTTCTGGGGTTCACATAACAGCGGAACTTTACATGACAGGAGCAAGTCGTTTTGCATCTCCTCAACACAGAAATAGGTCTAGTCACACTACAGATTCACAAAACACAGTACAGCACTTTATAAGTCTCAGCATGGCATGGACAGTAATGTTATGCCCACTGTGAAGTCACACTTTGTGCGCTCCTTCAAGTTACAGCCCTCACCTTACCATGGGCAGACCTAATTCTCAGCCCACGTTAGAGTAGAATGGCACTAGGGCCAAACAAAGATATGAGATATTTCAGTCCCAACACAAACAGAACAAAACACGCTGGAGAGCAATGATAGTAGTTAAAATAATGGCACTATTATCTAGGTCACACAAATGATCTAGTTCTCGATACTTGCATTGTTTCGAAGACACCCGTCTAATAAAATATATGTACCAGATGTCAGTTGGCAGTTTCAGCCTTAAACATTATAGTATTTATTATCTTTAGATCAGAGTAGAACAGAGGTCTTAAACTGTGTGTTGCACTCCCTGTTGGTCTGTGGTTGTAGTCCCAGGGGGTGCGAATGCCTCAAAAAAGTACTTGTAAATGAAGATGACCTGGAAGCAACATCCTGTGTTTTTTCCCTCTACATGTGGCAGTGTTAGATCTCTGTGCCCTGCCGCCAAGTCTATGTGCACCAAGGAACTGATCATGCATCTCAGCGCAGCACCCAGCTATATAAATCTGCCGCAATAATCACTCGGAATGGGACTCAGAAGGTTGTGATACTATAAGATGTTTACTGAAGGTAAAATGGTGTCCTGGTGACAATGACTTGGAAGGGTTAGAGCTGGTTAATGCACCCTGTATGGTCCTGGAAGGAAAAAACAAAGAGGGTGGCACTCGTCTGATCAGGAAAAGCATGAGCCTCTTCCCCATGAAGCTCTGCATTATAAGGGTGATCTTGGTCAGCTAGTAGTTACAGAGTCTTGGCTTGGCACTGACCATCTTTCTTCCGCTGTATTTTCTCCTTTTGACCTAGCTCCCCCTTAATCTGCCACCCTTGAGCCCATTCTTCTCAGGCTCTCTTCCTTAATGGAATCCGGGACCTCCACGGGTGCTCAGTCTTTGGATCATGAACGCCAACTATCTTATCCAATTTCTTGTTAAATTTGTCCAGCAACATCACCAGTGTCCCCTCCCTACCTTCTGGACAGACCTGCTATCCCACTCTTTCCAGTGTCTGCTGATCCACCATGAAGCTGGGACCGCAGGTGAAAGTACTTTTCGAATCAAACTAGCAGTGAGTCCCAGTAGGACAAAACGTGTCTGTGAATGTTGAACGGTTTTGAGAACTGCTTTATTTGGGCTGTCAAAGTTGAGTTTAAATGGGTAATGGTCTCAGACTGACAATATTGAGAGATTTTGCTTGGAATACTTGAAGCTAAATATTGGCTGCCCCTAATTCAAAATCTGCCTAAGACTCATTCTCTACTTGTGACGTGATTGTGGGATGAAATCCTGCAAGAAGACAGGTGGGGTTAAAATGGGCAATGCAGCGCGTAGCTAGTCATGAGACGTGGGTCATTTTATACTCGATATAACAGTGGATGATTTTGTTGTGTTCCAGTACTCACCATCTTATTGGAGTTGGTTGGTAAATACAAATACAAAATAATTGGGATGTCTGCACCCAACTACAAAAATACAGTGTTAGTTATAGCACCTTTAACTCTTTCTGCTGTATTACATAGACATTATTTAGTGCCGTACTTGGTATATACACACACATATGGCCCCCTCAGTGCGGGTCTAATGGAAAGTTGACAGTGTAAGAAAACTGCATTAATATGGGGTGTGATCAGATGTAGAAGTGTGTGAAGGAGGTACAAAGTGCCTTAAACAGTGACAGGGTGAAAGTAAATGAAAATGCAGTTCTTAGAGGTTAGCGGGTGATTGCGACTTTCTGAAGCTCACTACGCCTTCAACAAACCTTACTAACAGTTCTCTTTGTGATGTCCCTTTTAGAGGCGCCCCACCTTTTTCATCCCACGTAAAGCTATGGTGACAAGTATGACTTCTCCTTTCACTGGGAGAATGCTTAGGACATCATAAAATAGACAGAGGCGGAGATGCTCTGTGCCATGGAAGGGGAGGGAGCACTTATTAACATCTGTCTGCAACCCACAGCAGAGCAAAGAGTGAGCAGAGGTGGACGACCCGACAAATTGAACCAAGGGTCTACTTTGGATCTAAAATCCCGTGCACAAGATGAGCCCTGAATATATTTGACATTTAAATTGTGCAACAACATCACGTTAGAATCTGACAAGTTGTCTTGAAAACTCTAGAAAATGTACTTCTTTAAACCGACGATTTTCACCTTAGCAAATTTGTTCATTTGAAAACCTTTATTCAAAATGGGAGTTTTGTAAACATTCATGCCCCAGCCCTGATCACGGTGCTATAAGTAAACAAAGAAGCTACTTAGTTGTCATGTATACAGCATACTTGGTTTGGTTCCAATTATAAATGGAGCAACTTTAGAGGCGATTACGTCAAACACACTACAGTGCGTGTCCTAAACTGAAGCATTTGAATGTGATCTCATCATAGTATCGTCATTGGCATCTTTTCCCACCCCTCCAACATAACATACATGCCAATAAATAAGCACACAACACAATTTTTTGTTTGGGTAAAGTTGGTGCAGGTTTATTACATACACCGTTATGTAATATGGTGGGTTATCTTGCGGACGATCCAAGGGCAGGCAACCAACTGGGACACCTGCCCGCCTGATGAGCCAAGCAGCACTGAGGCGAACCCCATCTGTGCTGCCACTTGTGGTGATCCTCTTCCCAGATCACGTACCGTTCCTTCTTACTCACGCCCCTTTCAGGGCGGAGCGTAGCATAGCAAACCCCGGGTTGTTCAGGCCCACAACCGCCCGAAGGACTAACAGGGCACCGACACGGTTCTCCGTGAACCTTCCAAGAGGCTCCTGGGCCTTGGCTCTGGCACCCCCTATGGTGCCGCGCAGAGGTACCCTTGTGTACCCATTCGCTTCCAGATCGCCCTGTGACTCCGCCTACAATGAAAAAGAAAAGCATTACAACATTTTCTGCCTCCTGCCTGCCACAAACCACGCCGGGTAAGTGGTAGGGAGGGAGACGGCATGTCAGGTGCGCAAAGAGGGTGCCAAAATGGTGGGGAGGGATATATACTCGCCCCAAGTCCTGGCGCCCAGGAAGTGACGTCCCTCACACGCCGCAACCAGGCTGGGGGGACTCCACCCAGAGTCCCTGCCCCTGAAGGGGGCGGAGGGTGTGGGGTGCCCAGGCGACACAAGAGTGCTGACTTCTCGGCCAGGCGTAGAGGCGCAACTAGAGCTATATTTCGGGAGGGGGGGGACTACTAAAAATTTCGGGGCGGGGGGGGGGGCTGCATTTTCCAGCAATATGCAGAGTGGAAATGCACAGGCTCTAAGAAGGGGTGAAAAACAACAAAGCCTCGTTAACAAGTAAGTGGTCTTTTAAAGACCTGTGAAGTACTCGGGTGCGGCTGCAAGAAAATGGACGCCAGCCCACCGCAGCTTAAAAACTGTGTGTGTGTGCCTGGGAAGCTGTCTCAGCAAGGCTGACACACACGACGGGGGGTGGGGGCTGAAGCCCTTTGAGCCCAATGGGCGTTGTGCGCCTTGAACTCATATGTGATAATGAACAAAAGGATGCTGGTGAAATAATATATGTGCCTAGGATCACACAATTTGGTCAAGCAGGGAATGGTCTAATATTTTCCAGTTTCACACCGTGCAATTTAGCCACTAGATTGCTATTTAATTCTGCCATCAAAGATTAATGCTTTGTGTTTAATTCTGAAAGGCAGGGGCATAGATTCAAGGAGGAAGGGGGGTTTGGGGTGTTACACCCCCCTAATTAATGTCTTTTCTGGTAAATAATTGGGTATACGTGATTTCAGTTGGGTATGGCGAGGTGTCTGTTGGATTTTTTACATACATGCAGACAAAAACTCACACACACACTTCCCCTCTCTGTTTTGAAAGTCTTCAAAAATGTTTATTTGACAAAATATTGTCTTTTAGCTCACTTCGTACCCCTACTAAACTGTATTCCTCTCGCTTCCCACTGATCTTGCATGAAGTAGTAAAGTGCGTGCTTTAGAGGTGTGTGTGTACACTGGAAGGCAGGCTTTGTGCACACCTACGCGCAAATGCCTCAGGGAACGCTGCCTGAAATCGCAACTTTGGTTATTTGGTGTGCTTCATCGTGTCTTCATCTACATGCAACAGTTGTCGTGCTTACAAAAATTATGGTAATTCTGATGCTGAGTGAGGGGGCGGAGCTTGGCACCATTACCTATGGACGCGGACGGCACAAGCTCCTCACCGACCGCAAACCCTCGGCCACTAGCAACCACCATACATATATCGCTTCTTTTGCGAAGGCGCCTCCAAGAAGTCGTGGTCCGCCGGAGCCCCCAGGTGCCACCTGGACAGCTTGGAAGTGCCAGAGAACGGCAGTGAAAGCAGGGTCGATAGAGGAGCGTCGTCACACTGCTCTCAGAGCAGTGGAAAAGTGAAAAATAGAATAATAACAAAGTTATTATCATTTTATTTTTCATTGCTGTGGGCTGGGTTGGGGTGGGGCGGGGTTAGTGCGCATGACGGCTTGGCCGGCCCTCTCAGACCAGCCAAACCGTCATGCGCACTTTGCATGTTCCCCACCAGGCTGCATTACACAGCCTGGTGGGGAACATGCCCAGGCCCCCAGTCCCCATCTGAGCGCCGATCCACGGCGCTCAGACCAATCACAACGCTGCATTGCAGTGGAGCATGGGAGCTTGTGTGCTTCCGGACTCTTCTGCGATGACGGAGGAGAACACAGGCGGCCGCGGCAGGAGGTGGTAAGTGGTTTTTAAAAATATATATTTTGTTCCTTCGCCCCGTCCCCATTCTCTGCCAGCCGCCACTGGGTAAAAGACTGCTGGCAGCTCTCAGCATGGCTCAAAATATTAGCCCCGCACTTCTAATGGGGACCATGCTGCCGCCGGACATGGCCTGGTTGCACTGCCTCTCCACCCCTGGAGGAGAGTTGCTTGTCCTTGGGCTCCAGTGAGGACTAAAGGTTCACTTGAGGCTAGTCTGCTGCACTGGGTGGTGACGATTCTCGATCAGGCAATCGGCCCGCTGCTGACAAGATGGCTGCCCGCTCGCATAGCGTGGGGCACAGAGCTATTGGATCAATCCCCCGAGTAGGGTGCTGCTACAGAGAGCTGTTTCAACAAGGACCAGGGCTTGAGTACCCCTTTGGGGCTGGCCCTTATCTTTGTGGAACTGAGTGGGGCCCCCAGGACCATTTTGCTGACTCTTTAACTACTGCACGCAGGGCAGGGCTACTATCACAGCTCCAGCGCCTTTCACTGGCAAGTGGCACAGGGGGCCCGCCCTGATATTTTGCTTTCGGCTGGCAGGGGGCGTCTCAAGTAGCCCTGGGAGAGTGGAATTTCTGCAGCCCCTCCCCCGCAGAGCGAACTGCTGTTTTCAGTCCAAGTGGACATGGGCACTGCTGCTGGAAGCTACAGTCCTACCTCTGAACTGCGCGGGGTCGGCCTATCATGAGCGTGCTGTTGGAGGTTTGGATGATCACTGCCTTTGTTCCTCTAAGCCCTGATGGTGCCTGCAGGATTTGGTGGGCAGCCTGCATGGAATGGTCACCGTACAGTTTGTGATTCTTTCTTTTGTGGCCTCTTCCCCCCAGCTCTCTATGGTTTGGACTTGGGGGTGATGGTGATAGGGCTGCTGTAATCCCCAAGAGCCTTGGAAATCTGGCTGGTGGATGGTGCTGCAGTAACCTGGAGTTCTCCCTGACTGCTGATGGGAGTCTAGGATAGATCACGCTACAATAGGACCACTGTTAGGTGGTAGTGCTTCACTGGTCTTTTTACCTGTGTCCTGCGGCGGTGCTCTTTCCTCTACTATTGCGATTGCTATGGGGCACACAAAGCATACCAAGGAGGATGCGTCCACAAGCTCCTCCCAGCAGGGGTTCAAGCAAGCTGCAAGTCTTCGTGACACAGTGCATACTGATAGTAAATTCGAGCAACTCATGACTTCAATCAATGCTCCTGTGCAACCAGTGGAGGGTAAGATTGACTCCACTGTAGTGGAACTTGGCCTTATCTGAGAAAATGTCTGAGAGGGTAAATGCTCTGGATAGCACTGTGCAGTCGTTGGCACCAGCTGTTTAATCCCCTGATCACTGTCTTACACTATTGGCAGCCCGAATGCGGCGCTTGACTGCTCAGCTTGATGATTAGGAGGGGCAGGCCAGCTTGAACAATGTCCAATTTGTGGGACTCCCGGAGCGAGATGAAGGCAACTCTATTTTGGCTTTCCAGAAACATTGGCTACAGGAGGTGATAGCCCCGGAGGGCTTCTCCAAATTCTATGCCTTGGAGCAGGCTCATAAGGTACCGGTGCGGCCGACTCCTCAAACAAACTGAAGGTAACTCTATTTTGGCTTTCCTAGATGATTGGCTACAGGACATGGTGGCGCTGGAGGCTTATCCAAATTCTATGCCTTGGAGCGGGCTCACTGGGTACTGGCCTGGGACCCCACCTCTTCAGTCATTTTGCACCTCCTGCACGTTTGTGACCGGGATCATCTGCTACTGCAGGCCCCCTTGTATACAGCATCTGCTCATGACCCCTTTGAGGTAGACAATGTCAAGGTGTCTTTTTAGCCTGACTTCACCCCCTAGGTTCAGCCGAGAGGATGTTGTTCCTTGCGATTAAGAGAAAGCTGTGTGACCTAGGTTTGCTTTGTTCCTTACTGTTCCCCGCCGGCTGAGATTCTAAACAGAGGATCAGGTGCCCTTCTTCATGGACCCTCCTGCAGTATGGGATTGGCTCGAGTTATATGACAAGGGCACTGTACATCCTGAACTGCCGGAGCAGCAGAGACCGCTGTACCCACGGCGCCAAAGATCACGCCGTAGGGGGGGCATATCTGCCGATTAAGTCACAGGTGGCACTGGAACAGGAGAGGGAAGTAGAGACCTCTGCCTCTCTTGGAACTGGTGAAGGCTTTCCGCAACGAATATCACCGGCCCATCTCAGGTCTGGGTCCGACTCTGAGGATTCTGTTGTGCCAGGTCTGACATCTGATGCACCCTGACGATGTACCCTGGGTCCCTGACAATCTGGTTCCCAAGCCATATGTTCTTTCCCAAACCTGTAACTTTGTACCCACAATTGGCACATCTCTGGCCACAGGTAAGCCCCTTGTAAAAGGTACCATGGGTACCATGGGCACTGTACCCAGGGAATGCCTCTAAGGGCTGCAGCACCTATTGTGCCACCCTTAGAGGCACTGTACCGTAACACCCACACATTGCCCTTGTAGGCTGCTTGTTTTCATGCAGAGAAATGTGCAGAGTTAACGCAGCACACATCCCTGTGTACCATGCCTGCAACCCACTGCCTGAGGCCCAGGTGAATTACCCTCTAGCAAGATGCACTAGTGGCATGAGCCCTGTACCCCTACAATGTCTAAGACCTTTCTTGCATATTCTAAGTGTCGTAAAGCCATAAAGAGTATATGGTCTGGAAGGTGGTCATTACAAACTCCACAGCTCCATAATGGCTTTACTAAAAACTGGGAACTTTGGTGGCAAAATTCTCAGCAAACACAAGGAGATGATGAATATAGTGGTGAAACTTTTCAGACACTCACCCCCAGTCACATATCCATCATCATTCTTTAGCTCACTTCGCCATCCCAGTTCAGACCCAGCCATATGCAAATAAGTCTTGACCCTGTGATTCATGGGAACAGTCCAGCCCGAACTGCCAAGCAAGGTCTTCCCTGGACTGGAAACAAGCCTCCTGGAACCGGTTTCAAGGTAACACCCCCCATCAGCCAGGCTAGCTTCAATCCAGTGTCAAAGTGAGCAAGGGACCCACGTCTGGACATACCCTGCCAACTTAAAGCGAACAATGCAAACACAAGAAGATGATGGACGGAGCACTGAAACTTTTCAGACACTCACCCCAGTCACAGATCGGGGTTTAATCCATCATCATCAGAAGAAGAGGACACCTACTGCTTTGGCCCCAGCTCTACTGTCCTGGAGCAACCCCAAAAGCCCAGAGGACCTGCCTGCTGTCATCTAACAGACTCTGTCTCCCATGAGCAGTAGATTTGCTCAAGCTAAGACTCATCCACAGAATCTAGATTCAGACGGCTCTGCAATTCTGCACCCGACGCCCATGGCCAGAGTTCAAGTGGCCCAACACCACGAGGATGTCTCTCTAGCGATCCTGACCTGGGATCTGGTGATCCACAACCTCCCTCAAGCTTCAAGACGACACCTGCAGCCTCAGCCTGAAGGATCCCTCTGACTACGACCGGAGCTGGTAAAGAATCTGACGCCAAAAGACACCCCTGCACCGACGCCCCATGGACTTGGGTGGCCTAACCGATGGTGTCCAGGCATCCCCCAAGAACCCAACTTACCTCTCCAGATGGTGGTTGCCTTCAGGAAGTCTCCCTGCCGGAGCCTGCAGCAACTTTGCCGAACCGAAGGTCCACATTGGAAAGCACAGTGTCCCTGACGTCCTCCTGGCACCCTGCACCCGGCCGCCCCTGTGCCGCTGGTGGTGCAGTTTGGGTGCTGATTGTTGGCCCCTTCAGTGCTGACCTTAACACCCCAGGAGCTATGCTCCCACCCCGAGTGGCCTGCTCGTAAGCAGTCCCTAACCAAAGGCCCTCTTAGCCCCATAGGCTAACACTGGGCCCCTGCTGCACTCTGCACCCAGCAGCCCCAGAGCTGCTGGTGGTGCAACTTGAGTGGCTATCTAGACCTTGGGGAACCATGGTCCCGACTCCCAAAACTCCCAATCGTGAGTCGAGTGCTTACCTGTTAAACTGATAACCATTTGCCTTCCATATGGATCAATGTTATGTGTTTTTGGCCCTAACAATGTTCTAAGTGCTGAACTGATGTTTGTATGGAGAAAGCGTAACTAAACTGCAAATCTTTAAAAGTCTTACCGTGTGCAGCCAATAGGCACCTGAAGTGGGAAGGAAAGTTAACACTAGCCACTCTGCTCTGGAACTTGGAGAAATTAGGGAGCCTCTGGAAATCCAAAGGGTTTGACAAGTGGGATCTCATTGGGATCTCATGAATAAAAGACGACTGGGGGTCGGGAACTGTCCACACTTTCGATTCACTCAAGCTAAAATATAGTCTGAATGATAGTGAGTACTTCAGTTACCTCCAGGTTCGGCATACGCTACTTTCTCAAATCCCTAGGGAAGCGGCACTTCCTGACGCCTCGCCGCTAGAAGACAGGGTGCTGGATGGACACCTTCTAGAGAAGACCATATCCCTGATCTATAGGAAACTAATAAATAACATGGACGATCCATTGCTTAATATCAAATGGAACTCGAATAAAGACGGCCTTGAATTAGACGACGAAGACTGGCAGGCGGCGGTTTCTTCCCCGTGTATAGTGGCTATCCAAACAATACTGAGGCTAGTGCAGCTTAAAATACTACATAGGATGTATGTTACAGGTCCCCGTCTAGTTCGAATGGGTTGCACAGAGAATGGAGAGTGTAGGCGGGGCTGTGGGGAACTGGGGACATTTATCCATATGCTGTGGCACTGAAAACAGATACAACCATATTGGAGGGAGGTTCATCGCACTCTGTGGGCGGTCCTGGGGGTTGACTTGGGGCTGGAGGCTGGTAGATGCATCTTAAATGTCTGGGAACCAACGGACCTGTACACCCACAAAACGCAATGGGCAACATTAGCATTCATGGTAGCGAAGCATAACATTGCTCAACTGTGGGGGGCTAGCCAATCGCCTCAGATTGGGACGTGGATGGAAGATCTGGACTGGTGCATGTTTAGAGAGAAGTCAGTCTACATTGCCAGGGCATGGCCGGGGAAATGGAATAGGGCGTGGGAGGCCTGGAACCGTTACAGGGGGGATATCTATACCCCACCAGAATTGGGAGATGCTGATGCGCTTGGATCCCCCTGATCTACCTAATACTATAACTGTGTATCATTTTGAAATGTGTATGATGTCATTGTGATATGTTGGAGACACCTGCTTGTAACCGTTGGATGTGATTTTGTTGAATGTTCAATAAAAAGAAATATAAAAAAAAAAGTCTTGCCGTGTTTTGTGGGATGCCCTGGTGTGGTGTCTTGGCATACCACCCTGAGTATTTAATGTAATCTCAAAGTAATCTAATAATCTAAAGGTATTCCAAAAGTAATTACTGTGTGATTTAAACTGCTGTTTGAACCACTACAAACATGTAACAATTACAAATCCATTCCCAATTGCATTTCTGTGTAAAGTATTACAATTGAAAGTATATTTTATTTACGTTTGCCAAGTCCGTTATGATTCTAAAAATAAAATGAAGGTGGACGAAGATATGCCACCTGCAATATGAGAGTCCAGTCCAGGTCTTCCTCCAACCAGCCTACTGGCACGATTGTCCCTCTCTACCCCAAACCCCTTTTACCATTAGCTCTGGTTTCACTCAAGGTTCTGGAGACTAGATACAGCCGATGAGTTAACTCATAAGGGGACCTGGCAGGATTGACCTCGCGGTTCAGTATCCGGTTATCAAAGCAACCATTTTCCACTTTACCATTGTACACTTTACCATTGGCCACTTTACCATTGTACACTTTACCGTTGTCCACTTTACCATTGTACACTTTACCGTTGTACACTTTACCATTGTATACTTAACCATTGGCCACTTTACCAATTTACACTTTACCGTTGTACACTTTACCGTTGTCCACTGTACCATTGTCCCCTTTACCATTGTACACTTTTCCTCTGTACACTTTACCGCTGTACACTTTACAATTGTCCACCTTACTATTGTCCAGTTTACCATTGTCCGCTTCACCATTGTCCGCTTCACCATTGTCTGCTTCAGCATTGTCCACTTTACCATTGGCCACTTTACCATTGTCCACTTTACCGTTGTACACTTTACCATTGTACACTTTACCATTGTACACTTTACCATTGTACACTTTAATGCTGTACACTTTACCGCTGTACGCTTTACCATTGTCCACTTTACAATTGTCCACTTTACCATTGTCCGCTTCACCACTGTCCGCTTTACCATTGTCCACTTTACCAGTGTAGGCCTTACCATTGTCCACTTTACCATTGTCCACTTTACCGTTGTAAGGATTACCATTGTCCACTTTACCATTGTCCTCTTTACCTTTGTACGCTTTACCGTTTTCCGCTTTACCATTGTCCACTTTCCCATTGTCCACTTTACCGTTGTCCACTTTACCATTGTCCACTTTACCATTGGTCGCTTCACCATTGGTCGCTTCACCATTGTTCGCTTCACAATTGTCCCCTTTACCATTGTCCACTTTACCGTTGTACGCTTTACCATTGTTCGCTTCAGCATTGTCCACTTTACCATTGTCCACTTTATCGTTGTACGGTTTACCATTGTCCACTTTACCATTGTACGCTTTACCATTGTCCACTTTACCATTGATCGCTTCACCATGGTCCACTTTACCATTGTCCACTTTACCATTGTACGCTTTACTATTGTCCACTTTACCATTGTTCGCTTCAACATTGTCCACTTTACCATTGTGCGCTTACCATAAACATTGACTTAAACAAATGCATAAATAAGCCTGTGCTACAGAATACACACTTAATTGTGTGATTCATGTTACACTGTCTAATTATTATTGTTCACACGTCACAAAGAAAAACCTACGAAACTTAAAGGGTGAAGGCTTCTTCAAGAGAGGCAAAACCTGTGAAAATCGGAGCACAAAACTCAGATGCCGCCTGTAAAGGTTCATTGTCACCCTGCGGTACAGACGTTCACCATGTGCAGTCTGAACTCACTAAAATCGCAGGACTCCTATGCGCGCCTTAGTATTACAAGTACCAAATCAGTGACCAGCGCAAACAACTCAGGGGCAGATTTACAAGCCCCTTGTGACACATTTACGCCGTCGTTGCTTCACTTCTGTGACGCAGCGGCGGCAGCGTAAATTATGCACCACGTTGCACCGTATTTACAACGTGACGCATCTAGGGAGATCTGTCACGTTGTAAACCCCTGCACCACATGAAACCTGCATCAGGTTTCATGTGGGCGTTCCAGCGCAGGGTGGGCGTTCCCTCGCAGGTACGCCTCGTAAAAGAGACGCAGTGAAATCTACAAGATTTCACTGAGTCACTTTTACGGCCATGCTGCATCAAAACCCTGCGTCTGCTTGACGTAGGCGTAAGAATTGACCCAGCATGTTAGGCATAGGGCACCCCCGAGCCTTGCTGGACCTGCGTCGCGCTTGCGACACGACTCCAACAATTCACCACATATCCGCCAGGGATGCGGGACACATCTGCCCATCCGTTCGCCACAGCGCGCCGCATTGTAAATGCAGCGCATCAGTGGTGGCGCACGGGTGGTTTTGCGGGTCGCAAGTGTTCTGGCGCATCACTGCTGATTTACAGTGATGCAGCAGACCTTGTAAATCTGCCCCTTAGTCGAGGACCCCATTGTTTGTAGGGAGTAGAGCCTTTCCATGCGTACCATTTGGAAGTGGTTCTTTGCTTTTCAGCTCCATGCAGATTGTTGTGCTTGTAACTTTATTTCCATGGCCAGACACAAGGAAGTAAACATGTTTTACGGGATTAGTTTACAGCACAGTCACGAGCTGACTTAAACCCCAGGTGACGACTCATAATTTACTTTGTACAGAGGTTACCTGACGCCACCTTCAATCCGCTCTCCTTTGTATGAGTCACGCCTCACGACTTCCGGGTAACCTTGCGGCACTCAATAAACGGATCCCTATCTGGAGATGCACGCGCCTCCCCGCTGCTGCTTATCTGCGAGGCAGCCCTGCTTGGAATTCACCGACTTCCTCCTCATTCAGGGGGCTTTTACGATGTGCCCGGACTCAAATGAAGCACCGATGACGTCCTAAATGGAAACCCAAGTTAACATATAATCGCAAAGCCAGCAGGAGGGGGTTATAAAGGAAAGTGTCTCTTTATTCACAATAACTCACCCATTCGTATATGCATGCACTCACCCACTTCTCCCCCATGCAACCACTCAGTACCCTTGCACGCATACAACTATTCATTCATCCTTGTGCTTATTCTCGCATTCACCCACCTACAATATGAGACACACTCAGTCACTGATGAATGAAGAGACACTCAGTTATCAGCTGTTGAACCTAGACCCCGTTATCCAATAGAGTGCGGTAAACAATGCCCGCCAAGGACAAAACCCGCTAGTGACTGACAACCCCGAGACCTAATCAAAAGGGCCCAGAATGGGGAAGTCTGTTTAAAAACCAACGGGTGACAAAGCATAGAGGTGGCTGTCAGGCAGTGTGAAAGGTCAGTCACCTTCAGGGCTGGTATTGGCCCTAGAAGCCTTCTGAGCTGGCAGTGGCCCGATCAGGCACACCGTGCACACGTCTGCTGCCTTCATGAGTAGCAGAGGCAGAGCAAATGGCTGGCAGATAGATCGCCTGACTGGCAGTGTGCTGGGCAGAGCACGAGTCGGGGTCCACGCGGGTGGACGGCATCCACCCACTATTTTCATAGGGTGGACACCGTCCACCCTGCCAAGAAGTTGGGCCCCACTGAAAAATATGCTGAATTAGTCCAGGTGTAATTTTCAAACACCTGGACACATTCAGCAGCGCCTGCGCGTTGTCTGCTTTCGACCCACAACAACGTGCGGGCGGGAAAGGGCTTACTTAGTTAAGACTCCTGCTGGGCCCATAACAAAGGCCGAATCTGTGGGGTCTTCAGGCCTCCTTTTGTTCGAGTCTCCTAGCTGGGAGCCGTCAGGAGCCTCACACCTGATGCAAATGCAGCAGAGGGGAAACAAAGGTTAGCACTTCACACTTAGTTAAGAAAGGCAGCTTTTCACTTTGTTCAGGCACCATTTAGGAGATATGTGCTGTAAGAATGTCAGGTGAGTTGGTCTTTTCCAGTATTTACACAAATTAAATAGCATTTATATAGTGCTTACTACCCCTGAGAAGGCGTTGTAATAATTTAAATATCACTATTTTTCTTGTAAAGCACTATGGGTGGAGGGCGTTTACGCTGACAAAAGACAACATTGCTTTATGTGTAGCTTAAAAAAATGTGAATCTTCTGCCTAAATCAGGAGGGTTTCCCTAAATACTCGAAATGTGCTCCAATGTACTCATGATAGACATGTTATATGTGAGGGCTTGAGATCTGATTTCACTTCTTATGATGCCACTTCCTCTGATGTCAAGTATCATGATGTGACTTGCATATTGATTAACTAGGTTAGTCTCTCCACTTATTTTTTAGGTCTCGCCTGAGCCAGGGCGTGCGCTGCTCTGCGAGACATTTAGTAAACAGGCTTTAACAAAACCTACCACAGCTTTTTGGCTGGCATAGAGCGTGCGGTTACACGCACAATGACGAACAGAGGCGCCATCTGGCTTTCCTCTCTTGTCATGGTGTGTGCACATCGCACACCACTTGCCACCCTGCTTTCACTTTTCACGTCACGCATTAGCACCATTTGCGTGCTTTTTTGTGTATTGCAACAACAGACTGCTCTCCCCAGCGTGCGCGCACCACTTGCGGGCTCACTTCATGCTCCCCCTCCCACAATTAACTTTCGTTTTCGCTTGTATTTCAGTGCTTGTTGAAATCTCGATTAGTCGATCCTGAGTTGTTGTTTTTTTTTTTTAAAGCTTTAAATTTTTGTTTTAAGAAGGAAAAAAAGAAGAGAGAGAGAAGAAAGAAAAAGATCATCAGCGACAATCCCGCACAGCCCCTCACACAGGAGGTAATCATAGTGGTTAGGACACAAGGCATTACTATCAATAGAGTGCACATCATACAGATCAAAGGGCCGAAGCTGGTGGTCTCTAGGCAGTCCCAGCAATGTCCGAAGAGAGAGGCATAAAGCAAAGGCAAGGCAGTGCAGGGCAGTCATATAAGAGGGTAGGCTACAGCAATCATCGTGGCCGATAGTGCAGTGCTTACGTCCGCCGCCAATGCTACGAGATGTGACGCATGATAACAGAGATCAAGGAACAAACCCCCCCACCCTCCCCCTCCCCCAGTGGTGGTGACAGCATTCATCTAATCAGGCAAACCAAAACACAACACTCAGACTTGGAATAGGTGGAGGGCTCGAAACGTGGCCGGACAGACAGCGGACGGGAGTCCCCTGGAGAGGAAACGCACCAAGGGTCCCCAGCGAAACATAAAGTTCTTGAAGTTACCCAGGAAGATGTCCGCCACCCGTTCCATGCTCAGCAGTTTCCATAACCGCGCATGCCACAGGGAGATCGCCGGGGCCTCTAATTTCTTCCACGCTGCCGCCAAGGTGAGTTTAGCAGCACCGATACACAACCATAGAATTCGTTTGTCCGCTCGGGTCTGGTGTTCGAGCGCAGGGTCTCGAAGACCCAGTAGAACATGGGCCATGGAGTCAGCGACAGGGTAACCTAGAATGTCTTTGATATGGGACAAGATCTTTTCCCAGTACGGTCGGATAATCGGGCAATCCCACCAAATGTGGCGGAAATCCCCTAGAAGGCCACAGCCCCTCCAGCACCTGTCAGAAACAGCTGGGAAGATGCGATGTAGGCGGGCGGGGTGCAGATACCAATCCGTGAGAGTCTTAAGGTGGGCCTCCCGGAGCTCCACGGAATGGTTATGCACAGCGATGTCCCGCCATAAGCTCGACCACTCAGCATCCGAGATGTCTACCCAGGAGGTCCTCCCAGGTACTCATATAACGGGGCCGAGGCGCCACCGCGGAAGTGAGCATGAGATTGTAGAGGAATGAGATGACTCCCTTCATAGAAGAGGTGCGCAAAAGGAAGGCCTGAAAGACGGAGGGGGGTCTTGTGGCCGCCGCATGGACCGCAGGGGACGTAGCCCAGTGAAGCATCTGGACATGGCGGAAGCGCTCGGATCGCGGCACTTCATAGTCTCGCATACAATTGTCAAAGGTGAGAGTAGCGTGGCCATGAAACAGATGTGTGAGAGCGCGACAGCCACCCTCCTGCCAGCCATCAAAGGGTCCTTCATGCAGCGCCGGAGGGAAGGCCGGATTAAAGTGTATTGGAGTGAAGGGAGAGGGGAACGTGGTCCAGCGGTCATCACCAGTCACCGTGTCCCAAACCTTTAACGTAGTGCTAGTGGGTGTACTAATGTATGCATTCCTGGGCCTGTCGTGTTTGGGCTTCCATGCCAAATCCCAAATCGAGCGACCCGCCACACACCTGTCCATGTGCAGCCAGTGCTTTTCCGAGAGTTGTTGGGACCACTCCACCAAAACCCGCAACTACGCAGCCTTGTAATATAAGTGCATGTCAGGGAAGCCCACTCCTCCCTCCTTCCGCGGTCGGCGAAGAGTGGCAAAAGAGAAGCCTGCCCTACCCCCTTGCCAGACAAACCGCAGCATCTGGGTCTTAAGAAGATGGAAGAAATCAGCCTCAAGCGGTATAGGGAGGGCCTGGAAAAGATACAAAAACTTTGGGAGAAGAACCATTTTAAGGGCATGGATCCTACCTAGCCACGAGATGTACTTCGGCTTCCAGCGCTCCAGCTCTGCACGAGTCTGCGCTAGCAGCGGGGGAAAGTTAGCGGCGTAAAGCTGCCCAATTGAGGGAGTCAGCCGGACCCCAAGGTACAGGAGAGATCGAGATGCCCATGCCAAGGGCGTTAAGGGCCTTAGTTGGTCCACCTCTGCCTCGGAGAGTGTAAGATTAAGGATAAAGGATTTATCATAATTAACTTTGAAGCCGGCCACGCCCACGAAACGTAGCAGAACTCGCTGGACGTGTGGGAGGGAACGGGCCGGGTCCTCAATAGAGAGGAGGACGTCATCCGCAAATAAGGTGATCTTATGTTGCTCCCCGGAGAATGGGAGGCCCCGTATCTCTTCATGTTCACGAATCGCCAGCGCCAGCGGTTCGATACTGAGGGCGAAGAGCAAGGGGGAGAGGGGACAGCCCTGCCTGGTACCCCTCGAGTGTAAAAAAAAGGCCGAGAGGTGACCGTTCACCGCAACTCTCGAGCGAGGGTCGCTGTAGTTTGCTCTCACCATCTAGATGAATTTAGCTGAAAAACCGAAGGCCTCCAAGGTGTGAAATAAAAAGCCCCAGTCCACCCGATCAAAGGCCTTTTCGGCATCAAGACCCACCAAGATCGCCGGAATCCGGAATCTGCGCGCCTTCTCAATTAGATGGATGATCCTCCGCGTGTTATCATGGGTCTGGCGCCCCTTAATAAAGCCAGATTGATCGGGGTGAATGAGAGCCGGCATCAGGTCCTGGAGCCTCCCTGTTATGATGGAAGAGAACAATTTGGCATCGATGTTGAGGAGGGCAATCGGCCGGTAGGAGGAGCATTTAGATGGGTCTTTCCCCGGCTTCGGAATAATGGAGATCACGGCTTCGGCCATGGAGCCCGTTGTCTCCCCAGCGTCCGCCATGGTATTAAAGAGGGAGACCAGACAGTCGCTTATCTCAGATGCAAAGGTCTGATAAAAGAGTGCGGTGTAGCCATCCGGCCCAGGGGCCTTGTGGGGCTTCAATTTGGCAATAGCAGCCAGTACCTCCTCTTTAGTGAACGGGGCCTCCAACAATCCATTCCACTCCGCGGAGACTCGGGGCAGCGGAAGCTCCCCCAAATAGGTCCGCTGGGCACCAGGGTCAGAGGGCTCCCCCCTGTAAAGAGCTTCATAGAAACGGCCGAAGAGCTCGGCCTTGGCCTCATCTCGATGGTGCAGGGTCCCCGCCGAATCCAGAATCCCCCCTACATAGTCCCGCTCCCGTTTGTCTCGAAGCAGACGAGCCAAATGTCTCCCCACCTTATTCCCCTGGGCATAGGAGAGGCGGCGAAGTTTCAAGAGGGTGAACTCCGCCCTGTTATTATATGGGCTCTAAGCTTCCCCCTGACCGCCGTTAATGGGCGAAGGGTCAGTCGAGAGGGGTTCTGCTTATGCTTCCGTTCCAGAACGGAGAGTTCGCTCTCGAAATCCTCACGTTCTTTACGGCGCAGCCTGTTAAGTTGGGCGTTAAGGGCCAAGCAGGTGCCTCTCGTGGAGGCCTTAAAGGCGTCCCAGGTGGTAAACACCGACGTGTCAGACACGGGATTAAGATCGAAAAATTCACGTATGGACTTGCGCAGCTCCCTACAAGAGGTGTCATCCCGGACAAGCGGGGCCGGGAAATACCATTTGCGGAGGCCATCCCCCCTCGCTGCCCAGTGGAGGCCTAGCACTAGCAAGCTATGGTCAGAAACCGAGAGCGGGAACACACGTGCGTCGCGGACATCTCCTCTAAGGGACTGGCTTAAAAAATGTGGTCCAGGCGGAAATAGGTGTGGTGGACATGGGAAAAGAAAGTGTAATCCCGGGAGAGGGGATGGAAAGAGCGCCACCCATCCACCAGCCCCAGGTCACCCACCCGCCGTTGAGTAGCAGCAGAGAACACCCCAGTGTCCGATCTCTGACTGTGAGAGCTATCCACACCCTTGCACCAAACCAGGTTAAAATCACCCAACACAAACAGGGCACCTTCCACAAAATCTTCCACCCTCCCCAGTAGATCCTGCAAAAAGCTATTCTGGCCCACATTCGGAGCATACACCACCACAAAGGAGCACATCCTATCAAATAACAACCCCTTGACCATCAGCCTTCGCCCCACCTTATCACTGCGCACATCTAAGGGCTGAAAGTGAAGAGTAGATCGGAAGAGAAGGGCAACCCCCCTATGCTTCGAGGTGGCCAAGGATCTATATATAAGGAGGAAGCTTTTATGTTTGAGGCGCAGTTTGTCCTTGCCCGCTAGGTGAGTCTCCTGGAGACCCACCACATCTAAATGATGGTCCTGCACGTATTTCCAGATTTTCTGACGCTGTTGCGGGGAGTTCATACCTTTCACATTCCACGTGCCTACACTAAGTACCATGGCGTAAGTAAACCTCCCCCCTCGCTGCGCACAACCTGCCAAAAAAAAAAACACCAATCCCCTTCCTTGACTGGTGTCGCTCTCCAATAATCAACAGCAGTCCAACAACATACAACCGTCCACACGCATCCATCTAGGTCACCACCACTGTCCCCCCATTCCCCAACACCCCCCCTCCCCGCAGGAGCCCACCCAACCAACAGCACCCCCCCGGTCCTTGAGACCCCTTCACAGAACAACAGAACAGGGGGAAACACAGGGGAGAAGCATGGGAAAAGCTCCCCAAACATTTTAAAGTAGTCAACAGTTCCAGATCGTAGGAAGAATCGGGCCGCTGTAGGGAACAGGGGCCCGGGGGATAGTCAGTGATCCCCCAGAGGACCGTACCGGGGTGTCTTCCCAAAAAGTACATAAGTACCCACGGTACCTGATCTGAAGGTGTCCCTCCGACACAAACCATTCATTCGACCAAAGGTCAGGCCGCTCCGGAGCTGCCCTGTGATGAAGCCACCGTGACCGTGGTCACGGACGCGACTGCAGCCCCCTGCTCTTGTTGACTAGCTGCAGGATCCGGCCTCCTCAACGCGGGTGCGTTGCCCACTCGGCGCCAGGAGGAAGAGCGTCTTCTCCGCCTCGACGGGGAGGCCCCACCTCTCGGGGAGGGGGCCGCGTCCTCCAGTCCCAGGAGATCTTTAGCAGCCTGCAAGGATCGGAGCTGGACTAACCTATTTTGCAAACTGAAGATGAGCCGGAAGGGATGGCCACAGGAGTAGGACACATTCTGATCACGAAGAAAGGAGATAACTGGTCGAAATTCGCGCCGTTTCTGAAGAGTCGAGGCCGCCAAGTCCTGAAAGAGCTGGGGGTGGGGGTCCCGAAACTGAAACTCAGGAAGCCCCCGTGCCTTCTTAAGTATGCGTTCTTTCAACTGAAAGTCGTGGACACAAATGAGGATGTCAGGAGGGGGAGCCCCACCACTTCGAGGCAGGCCCACCCTATGGACTCTATCCATGCGAATTTCGATAAGGTCCTCCTCTCCTAAAATCTGCAGGAAAAGGGCCTCCACATAGCCCCGCAGGTCTCCATCCTCCCCATCCCAGGGCACCGCTCGGATGCGGATGTTATTCCGGCGGGATCTATTTTCCAGGTCCTCCGCGTGGGCCTGGAGATCTAAGTTCTGTTCTGTGAGACGGATCACGTCCTGCTGGTGCACCTCGTCAGCCACCCCTAAGTCGTGGTCTTCCAACGTGGCCACCCGTTCGCCAATGTCATCCACATCCCTCCTCACCTCGCGGAGGTCCAAGGCGAGTTGGGAGCGGAGCTCCGAGATATCCTCCTTGATGGCGGATAAGAGCTCCAGCATGAAGGCTTTGGTGGCAGGCGCTTCATCGTCCCTTGGTTTAGGCGAGGTGCTGGGGCCGGGTGACGCCGGCTGCTGAGAACTCCTCGGCGGGGCGTCCTTGCCCGGTTTATCTTTACGCTGCCTGTTAGCCATGGCCTCCGCTCGTCGAGGTCACCACTCCAGAGGGCGCTGAGGACTGTCCGCTCACTTCCGCTGCGGTAACCTGAGGGCAGGTCCCAGAGCCAGGAGCAGGGGCGAATACTGGCGATCCGACGCAGGGCAGCTAGCAAGTCAACCAACCGTGTGACGGAATCACCACTTTTCCAGGCAGACGCCCGTCGATAAGCACCCGGCAGGCACCGGTCGGCGTCTCACGTCACGAAGATCCACTCTAGTCCTTCGGCGCCCCGTCCGCCAAATGGGTGGGCAAGATCAGTCTCCGCGAGGCGGTCAAGCAATGGGGTGGACCAACCACACGCGTCGGTCTCAGCACTGGTCACATTCCATATCACGGCCACTCCCCACCCCACAGGGCAGTTCAGATAAGCCAGAGGGGGGGGGTCGCTCGAGGTGTCTCAACCTGCAGATCACTGGTGCCCTTCCGTGCAGGCGAGGCTCATGGGTGTATGCGGGTGCCTCGGTTGTGCCAGGACTCTCCCCCCACTTGGCCCACCTCCAGGTCCAGCAGTCCACAGAGCACCTCACCTCTCTCCGAGGAACCGGGCATGCCCGTCGCCGTATGCCGCTCCTCAAGCTGTCCGCCGGCTCACTGTGAGGAGTCCTCCGAAGAAGCCAGGGTCCAGTGCAGGAGGGCCGCCCCGGGGGGCCGAAGGAGCTGTAGGCCCGCGATCCCCGGGGTCGGTTTTCGCGGCAGTGGCACCCGCGTCACAAGGCCTACACGGGACCCAGGGGCGCCGCCTCAGCGTCGTCAGGGAGAGTCACCGGCCTGGAGCAGTCCGCAGTGTGCTCCGAGGTGAGCGCAGTCATGAGAGCCGGGCCCCCAGCCCCGCGGGCCCAGACTAGCGCCGCCGACCAGCAAGGAAGGCGGGGATCCCCGGGCTAAATTTCTGCGGCCACGGGCCGCCAGGCAACCACCACTCCTCTCGCTGCCCAGTCTGCCCTGCCGGGGCGGAGGACCGGCTGCACCGTCGGCAGGAGTTGGCTCCACAAGGGCGTCTGGGGTCCGTCGCCAGCCCGCCGGGCAGAGAGCAGGTCGGAGGCTCCGATGGGCACAACGCACGGCGCCCAAGGCTGGAGCACCGCGCGAGGTCCGCAAAGGCTCCGGAGGCACTGTCCGTCCGCCGCCTCCGTAGCTGGCGCTCCGGGAGTCCCCGAAGTCAGCACCGGGGGTCCGGAGGATAGAAGCGGCAGGGGGGTTTCAAGGTCCGACGGTCCAGAGGGGTGCTATACAAGGCGTTACAGGGTTCGGCGTCGGAGGGACTTAAAAACACGTCCTACTCCGCCGCCATCTTGGCCACGCCCGAGTTGTTTTTTATTTCCTTTAATTTGGTATATTACCTTCTTCAAAAAATAGTGTGTTCTGCTTCGCTTGACTGCGCCAAGTGCACAGGGTGCTCTGCATCTATTCAAAGACTGTATGTCTGGGATTACGTTATTCTGTCGGCGGTTTTATGCTTCTTCACTTTGCGAAGGAAATGATTTTAAACTGTGAGGAGTGCCTTTGATTCACCTCAATACGGACGCTATGGTATCTGAGCAGAACTGGCGGGATCTGGGCTAGTTACTGGCATTTGAGTTAGAACGGAAGCCGAAACTGCTCTTGCTCTCGAAGACTTTCATTAACTTTTTATACCGATTTAAGGCGGTAGCATCAAGGCTTCTGATAAGTTTGTGCCACCCATCCCACGACTATGGCGAATGTGGAGTCCATGCCTACGAACACCAGTCGCATTAAAAACCTTTTGCGCTCCCCATCCATCAAACTTCGAAGACACAAGCCAGGGGTCAAAAAAGAGGACGTCGGCAGTAAGGTGAGTTTCCAGAGAAATGAGAGAGCAGCTCTCCTATTTGCAGGTTCCATCAAATTGTTTGACCCGTTTCATCACATTTGTTCTGTATAAACTTTAACATGGTTTGCTTGAACCCAGTCTCTGATACATGCATTAGTATCATGACCGACATGGCATTTGGTAAGGAGAGAATGCCATGTACTTTTAGCTCAGAAAGTCATTGGATGGTGTGCCAAAGCAACTGGTGTGATAGTAGTCTTGAATATTCTATTCTAGAGATGGAAATCTCCCTACATTTCTATTATTATGTTCTCTGAACATTTGTGAGAAGTTTTTTTTATACTTTCTCGTCCTGATCTCAGATTCTGTGAAAAGTCCAAAGTCTGATTTCTCGTTGGGGGTGTGAAGTATCTGTTGTTGTTTTTTTTTAGTTAGATGCTGGCTTGATTGTGTTTTGTATGTGTACTACAGTGGTGGTTTTTAGGTCTCGCCTGTCGATGCGCATGCGCATCGAGCAAGGCGAGAGTATTGCGACTTATCTACTCTTTATCCACACTGCAAGGAATCGTGGCGATTCCTTGCAGTGCCCGTGACTTTTAAGCTCAATGCGCATGCGCATTGAGCTTAAAAGCGCGTGCACGTCCGTCTTTGTTTACCCGCTCCGCCCCCTCCCCTTCCCGCCGTGTCGCATTTCTCCTCCCCCCTCCCCTCTCTTCCCTCCGGCTTGTTTGTTTATTTGACCCGCTCCGCCCCCTCCCCTTCCCGCCGTGTCGCATTTCTCCTCCCCCCTCCCCTCTCTTCCCTCCGTTTTGTTAAAGTCCGTCGCTATGCTACTTGCCCTATCCAAATGGCTCTGAAGTGCCAGACAGCGGAACAACTTGAATTAGTCACTGACAAAGTCGATAGGTCGCTACCATGTTCCTTCAAAGAAGTTTTTGCGTGCTTTGCATGTACATGTGATTCACAAGAGAAATAGGGGCTCGACGGTGCCTAGTTTGCACAAGTCTGCCTCCCGCTGTGGGTCGGCCCGATGAGAAGAGCTGCGCTGATTGGCAAAGTGTCCCCTCTACATTGTTAGTTGAGCCGGAGCTGTTGCGACTCAAGGTAGGAATCTGTGTGCAGCGAACTCTTATGTTTTACTACTTCGGACTGCTGATGCTTATTCTTGGGAATGTCGCACGGCGCATGCAATCTCCATAAGGTTTGGTGCTTTGAAAACTGGTGCCGAATTCCACTTTCATTCTCAGTTGCACTAAAATAGCCTTGCAGATGATGGTCACTTTTCATCTCAAACGTTTTAATGTCCTTCTATGGTTATACATATGTCTGAAAGCTCTGTTGAACTGCCAGTGCCCTTTTGCTTTTATTCTATAATTGCAATGCTTTTTAATTAACACGCCAATAAAGATGTGACACATGAAATTGTTTATGAAAAACAGCCACAGAGCACACGCTAAAAGCTGAGGCAGGCTAGGTTCAAAGTGTTTCCCCAGCAGGGCTTTAAGTGAGATGAAAACACAGGGGTGGTGGTCTCACAGAGGGCCATGGCCAAAGTAATTAAGTGCGTTGCTTAAACACACCTAAGCTAAAAATCTGTGCTTAGCATAGTGTTCCGCCCGACATGTATTTTGCAGCAATTATGGCTTGTTTTTTTTACTTGCCATTGTTTTTTAATGCGGTATTAGATCTCTCAGATTTGGGTTAGGTTGCTTCTTTTACGAGGCACGCGTCCTGCATCCAGTGGTGGTGGCTTCTCTGTTGCACTTCTTGGATGACATCACTGTCTGGCGCCGCTCACTTATTTCCTGGAAATAGAAACGTACTTTCTGCGGAGAGGCAGGACGTGCCCCTGTAAACGGCGATCCAGCATTTCTATCAGATGTGCAACGTAAAACCTGACCAAGGCGAATGGAGGCTCTTTTGGGGGAAATTAGGGCAGAAAGATTTCATTTTTCCAGACTTTTATTTTTCAAGTTCGCCTGACTTCACATTCCTGGATTGCAGTCGCCGAAACAAAGCGGCCAGCTCTTCTTCCCTGAAGCGAATCCTTCTGGCGCTCAACACTGCCGCTGACGTGCTTTCAAAGGGGCGTTTAAGAATGACCCGACAGGGAGCTTGCTCGGATCGTTCCTTTGTTCCCCAATACGGAAGATGGGATGCAGCGACCCTCAACCCCTCACTCACCCTCAACCCCTCACCCTCAACCCCTCATCCTCAACCCCTCATCCTCAACCCCTCACCCTCATTCACCCTCACCCTCACTCACCCTCAACCCCTCACCCTCACTCACCCTCACCCTCACTCACCCTCAACACCTCACCCTCACTCACCCTCAACCCCTCACCCTCAACCCCTCACTCACCCTCAACCCCTCACCCTCACTCACCCTCAACCCCTCACCCTCACTCACCCTCAACCCCTCACCCTCACTCACCCTCAACCCCTCACCCTCAACCCCTCACCCTCACTCACCCTCGACCCCTCCCCCTCGACCCCTCCCCCTCAACCCCTCACCCTCCCTCACTCACCCTCACTCACCCTCACCCCCTCACCCTCACTCACCCTCACTCACCCTCACCCTCACTCACCCTCACCCTCACTCACCCTCACCCTCACTCACCCTCAACCCCTCACCCTCACTCACCCTCACTCACCCTCAACCCCTCACCCTCACTCACCCTCACCCACCCTCAACCCCTCACCCTCACTCACCCTCAACCCCTCACCCTCACTCACCCTCACCCTCACTCACCCTCACTCACCCTCAACCCCTCACCCTCACTCACCCTCACTCACCCTCACTCACCCTCAACCCCTCACCCTCACTCACCCTCACCCACCCTCACCCTCACTCACCCTCACCCACCCTCACCCTCACTCACCCTCAACCCCTCACCCTCACTCACCCTCAACCCCTCACCCTCACTCACCCTCAACCCCTCACCCTCACTCACCCTCGACCCCTCCCCCTCGACCCCTCCCCCTCAACCCCTCACCCTCCCTCACTCACCCTCACTCACCCTCACTCACCCTCACCCCCTCACCCTCACTCACCCTCACTCACCCTCACCCTCACTCACCCTCACCCTCACTCACCCTCACCCTCACTCACCCTCAACCCCTCACCCTCACTCACTCACCCTCAACCCCTCACCCTCACTCACCCTCACCCACCCTCAACCCCTCACCCTCACCCCCTCACCCTCACTCACCCTCACCCTCACTCACCCTCACCCTCACTCACCCTCAACCCCTCACCCTCACTAACACTGAAACCCTCAATCACCCTCACTCTTACTCTCACTCACACTCTACACCTCAGCCTCACCCTCACTCACTCACCCTCAACACCTCACCCTCACCCCCTCAACCCCTCACCCCCTCACCCTCACTCGCCCTCACCCTCAACCCCTCACCCTCAACCCCTCACCCCCTCACCCTCAACTCCTCACCCTCAACACCTCACCCTCACTCACTCTCAACCCCTCAACCTCACTCACTCACCCTCAACACCTCACCCTCACTCACTCACACTCACTCACCCTCAACCCCTCACCCTCAACACCTCACCCTCAACACCTCACCCTCAACACCTCACGCTCAACACCTCACCCTCAACCCCTCACCCTCAACACCTCACCCTCACTCACTCTCACTCACCCTCACTCACCCTCACTCACCCTCACTCACACTCACTCACCCTCACTCACCCTCACTCACCCTCACTCACCCTCACTCACCCTCAACCCCTCACTCACCCTCACTCATCATCACTCACCCTCAACCCCTCACCCTCACCCTCACCCACCCTCAACACCTCACCCTAACTCACAATCACCCTCACTCACCCTCACCCTCACTCACTCTCACTCACCCTCAACCCCTCACTCACCCTCAACCCCTCACTCACCCTCACCCTCACTCACCCTCAACACCTCACCCTCACACAGTGCAATAGGTCTCAGAGGATTTTTAGTTAAAGCTTTTACAATTGTTTATGGCTTTTTTGATGTGTAATTCTTTAGCATTGGCTACAAGAAATAAAAATGCTAAAGATTTACAACAAAAAACCCATAAACAATTCTAAAAGCACTAACTCTAATGCTGCGAGACCTATTGCATTTCCAATGCTTGTTGTGCCATGGAGTTATGTACATGCCATCTAGGACTTTTTTTTAATGACATTATAGGATTGTATTTCCATGTTTGGCCTCCTGCTGCCAAATTGACTTCTTCAGAGCATATATGGAAGCTTCTTGTTTCATCAGACCTTTCCTGCCTGCAGAGTAGAGCTTTGCCCATTTATGCGTGAAAGACGTGTGCAATAACTTGTTTACGGTGCAAGCAATTCTATTTCCAAGACAAACTAGAAGTTATGGCTCAGTACCTTTTTTTCTTTGTTCCCCACGTTCTTTCTAGATGTTTTTACATTTGAGATGGTAGAAGGAAGACCACCCACTGTTTGTGAGATCATGTGAAAGCATTTTTATAAGTATTTGTGGGACGATAGAAGAGCTTGCTTGATGGATGTTGCAAAAGATCAAGAATTGGTTTCACCAGTGTACTTGATGCCTATGATTTTCTTTTAGTGTACGCTTAGTTTAAAAAAAAAAAAAGTCTTTTGTTTATTTCAGTACTAGTACAAAACATACTTGAAGCAACAAGTTTAGGAAAGGAAAAGCACAATGGGAACTGTGATAGTTATGTTGTGATGATGTATTTTTCCCTCTGAGGCGGAAGCCGGAGGTCTCTCTGCTCTCTTGCAGCTATTGCCATTTAAAACGATTGATTTACGAATTTGTTTTTAAAACCCTGTAATATATTTTAATTGGTGCGTTTTTATACTGCGCCCTTACCCTAAGGCGAGATTACTTCGCCGAGGCCCCTATTCATCGCTTCCCACAGCGTCGCTGTTGCCAGGCGCAGGGAAGCTTTCTTCAGCATTTTTGGCCGCCATCTTCCATTGGGAAGGCTGGCCTGATTGCTCTGCGCCCCTCCCACCCTCCTCCCGCCCCGCCCAACAGATGTATATTAATAACAGTATCGCCCGACCGCGCAGCGGGCGGGCGCAGCGGGCGTGCCGACGGCACGCCAAAGGCGCGCCAAAGGCAAGCCCGTCTGCGCCCGTCCGCGCCGGGACCGGGCCCAGGGCCACAACCCCTGTCCCTCCGCTTACGTATAATCGCAGTACGCTGTTGGAGATCTGTCCCTCCCACGCCCCTCTCTGCACCAAATACGATCCATCTCTCATGCCTCTGGAGAAACAAACACAATGCCCACACTGCAACATCGTGCCCGCGTTTGTTAACTCTACTACCGCTGCTAACTCCTCAGTGTCAGAGAAAGACTCACACGTGACTATGGCACTTATAAACGCGCGCTCTCTGAGTAAATACTGCCAGGAAATAGCTGATCTCATTAGTGACCTTAACTTAGATGTTCTCTATATTACAGAGACATGGTCCAATGAGGCATCCGCCCCCGACTATGTAACGGCAGTTCCCCCAGGCTTTAGTGCCTATCGGCAGGATAGGCCCAAAGGGAATGGAGGTGGGCTTGCCATCTTAGCCAGAGACCAATTTGAGGTCCGCTTCTCACCTATTCCCACTACTTCATGTGAAGCCATGCATTTTAATATAAAATTGTCTTCCACGTATAACTTCAAGGGAGTACTTCTCTATAGACCCCCTGGGACCAGATCGGCGTTTCTAACTAATTTAAGTAACATCACTGAGTCCATAGCCACAGATGAGTCCACCACAATCATGGGTGACTTCAACTTCTATCTGGAGCAAATCGGTGACAGGGATACTAATTCCCTTATATCAGATTTAGAAACAATGGGCCTTAAACAATTGGTCATGACCCCCACCCATCAGGCAGGCCACACGTTGGACGGAATTTTTACAAATGCGGAGGGTCTCTGTATAACCTCAGTTCTCCCCATGACATGGACAGACCACTCAGTCATTCTCAGCCGCCTTACTATCAAAGGCTCGCTGAGGAAAAAGGCTGTTTACTCGAAAACTGGCACTTTCAAAGCATGGAAGGACATTAATTCCAATGACCTAACGTTGCTCTTAAACAACACCAGCCCGGATCTATCCACCGATCCCAATATCGCAACCAACCAATTCCAGAAATGGTTGGGCGATGCCACATCTCAGCTGGCACCTACCAAAACCATCTCAAGAAATAGAAATCTGCCTAGAGCTCAGTGGTACACACAAGAGCTAAAAATTCAAAAACAATTAACTAGGAACAGGGAAAGGCATTGGCGAAAAACTTATGACAGCGAAAATAAGGAAAAGTACAAAAAAGCTCTTGCCTCTTATAAAGCAATGATAATTGCGGCTAAGAAACATTTTTTCACACTCCATATAGAGACTGCGAAAAACTCTAGCAAACAGCTACATGACATCGCCAAAACTCTCTCTGGAAATGCACCGGATCTTAATCCACCGCCATCACAAGCATTATGTGATGCCTTATCCAATTTCTTCTTCGTGAAGGTAAATGATATTTACCAAGCCTTTAAATCAGACCGGAGCATCAGTAATGCCATCACCCCCATGATCACCCCTAAGAATACCATGACCTGTTTCAAACCCCTTACCACTGACCAAGTTGAGGGCATAGTAAAATCGATCAAAGCTGGATCAGCTCTGGATCCATGCCCAACTTCTGTGATCGCAACTGTACCAGACACAGTCATCCCTATTATTACTCATGTCTGTAACACTATACTGACATCCGGAACCTACCCTGACTCATTAAAAAACACGCTGATTAAACCCCTGCTGAAAAAACCCGGTCTAGATAAAGGTGAACTAAAAAATTACCGCCCAATAGCAAGTCTCCCTTTTCTAGCTAAGGTTACCGAAAAAGCTATGAATCAGCAGCTGTCGGAATATATAGAAAGTCATAACCTGCTGGATGACACTCAATTCGGTTTCCGTAAACATCATGGTACGGAAACCGCTCTCATCAAAGCAGCTGATGACATAAGAGTCATCCGCGATCAAGGAGGAACAGCTCTGCTTGTCCTTCTGGATCTCTCAGCAGCTTTCGACACGGTCGACCATAAGATCTTTGTCGACCGTGTCGAAAGGTTGGGTATTCAGCTTACTGCTAGGGACCTACTTGCCTCCTTCTTGGCCAACAGAACCCAGGCGGTTACACTGGGCCTTTTTCAATCAGCTGACTTGTCATTACCGTGCGGGGTCCCCCAAGGCTCATCCCTAAGTCCGACACTATTTAATATATATGTGTCGGACCTTGCTAGTGTTATCAAAGCATACGGGATGGGCCTAACCTCATACGCTGATGACACTCAACTAGTGTTGGCCATAAAGGGCGATGGACAAGAGGTGGCAGTGAGATTCCAAAACGGGATGAACGCCATCGGTGAGTGGATGGCAAAAAATTGCCTGAAGCTCAACTCCGATAAAACGGAGTTGGTTATCTATGGTAACCTTATGCCAGCTTGGTCTGCAGCCTGGTGGCCATCGGCTCTAGGAACCCCTCCCTGCCCCACCGTTAAGGTCAGAAACCTAGGAGTGACATTCGATGACCAGCTCAACTTCATGGCCCACGCAAATAAGGTGGCAGCTAACGCCCATTTTAAGCTTAAAATGATAAGAAAAATCACACCGTTCCTACCAGACTCAGCAGCCAAGACGCTAGTCACCTCCCTTGTCCTATCATCGCTAGATTACTGCAATGGTCTTCTGCTTAATGCACAGAACAGAGTTACCAGAAAACTACAGACCGTGCAGAACGCAGCGGCACGCGTGCTGTCTAAAAAACCTAAATTCGCACCCATTTCAGATACACTGAAAAGTTACCACTGGTTAACTATCCAAAATAGGGCAAAATTCAAATCACTGTGCATAGTCTACAAAACCCTGCAGGATCAAGGCCCGCGCTTTCTCAAAGAGCAACTAATTCCCTACAACCCGTCCAGAACACTTCATTCTACTTCACTTAACCAACTAGTGGTCCAACGCAGCAGAACAGTTTCTTGGGGCGACCGCCGCTTTTTAATTGCGGCCCCTAAACTCTGGAACACCCTACCAAACCACATAAAAACAAGCTCCTCACTGCTGCAGTTTAGAAAAAAACTGAAAATATGGTTATTTAATCAGTAAATCAAGCTTCTAAACACTGATCAGGGAGAGACATCATTGCATATTAGCGCCGAGACGCCCACGGGTAATTGTACGCGCTCTATAAGTGTCATTAATAAATAAATAAATAAATAAATAGTTGTTCATATGGGTTAAAAAACTGGGGGGGTGTAAAAGAAAGAGGCATGCATCTAACCATTGGTCATTAAAGGTTATGGTACACTATTTACATAACTATCCTCGACATCACATCTCTGTCATTTACTTTAGTCTTGGTCGGTAATTTTTGCTTAAAATGATATAGTTCATGATGGTATAGTATAACTTTGAAGGGTTAAAATATTAGGTGTGGGTTTTAGCGTAAGACAGTAGTCTCCTTTGTTGTTTCTAACCTGCTGGATGGTAATGAGTACAATCATCATGTTCTGCAATAGTCCTCTTTTAAGTAGTCCAGTGTATGCCTAAGTGGATCTAATTATATCTAATCTGGGTAGGAGACAATTTGTGCACACAACCAAAATGCACAAGCATTGGCATAGCCAATAGGTCTCGCCTTTGGGACCTTATAAGTGTTTGGTTATCCAGCACGATACCCTTGGTGCAACAACATCAACTGTTGCATAGCTAAACACTTATAAGGTCCCAAAGGCGAGACCTATTGGCTATGCCAATGCTTGTTTAGGACTTGTGCCCTGGTGCTGGGAGACGTGACCTTGTTCAGGGACACCGCATTAGCAGAGTCTGGGTGACCGCGCACACGGCCAACAGACAGTCTTGCATCCGCCTGCCAGTGTGCCAAAAGAACAAGAAATGTTTACATGCGTAGAGAGTGAGGCTGTGGGTGAGAGAGAGAAGTTGACGAAAGGAGGGTAGTGCGAAGTAGTGTGTGGAAAAAACGGATGAAGATGAAGTGTCAAATATTTGCATATGGAAGAATTTCAGAAAGAGGTGTGGTTAGAAATAAGGCGGGACTAAGGCAAATGAAGAGTTTGGAGAAGAAATGGAGGGAAAAATGTACACCTGGAGAGGTTGAGACCCTCAGAATACCCCTCCCTTTTCACAGACCTTTGTAAGATTTCATTCACAATATCAATATGTCACTTAACATGTGTTGAGTGATGTCATACTTGAGGCCAAAGCAGTGCTTCACAAGTTCGTAAATTAGGGTTACTTTGACTAACCAAAACTGACTGTCAAAGTACAGTGGTTTTTAGTTTTTTTTCTAACCATATTTTCACTTTAGCTATGTTTTTCATTGAATTTGATTTTTTTGTAACCTACGTTTGGGTGTTTTAACCTAAGCTAAGCATAACTTCACCTTTGTTTTTTCAGTTAATCTTTGTTCTTTTTTATCATATACAACATCCAAAAATTGCCTGCACTCAACCTGCCTTGGACAGGGGTTGGCTGCATCTACCACATCCAGTAGTTTCTTGCACCCAGCCTGCTGTTTGGTCTTCAGATGTGCCTGGCAGAAGTTAGCAGCTAAGCCCTGAGCCCAATTTACAGTGGAAGACAACCCCTGCTGCACATGACTTCGGGGTTACGTAGGGACTGGCCCTAGGATTTATCTGAATGTTTCATGGACGCAGCTGTAAACTTTGCGAACGCTTGCTAACTTGAGGGCGAGCTTGTCTACTTGTGGGGTTCACATACCTAATTCTGAATTTGCAGACCGCAGGCAATGTCCAGAATAGGTCCATGGCACTTGCCCAGGGTTTGTTATCTTCTGAACAAGATTAGCTGACCTCAGGGTGGGGTAGGTTGGGGATGATGGGGGCTCCAAACCCAATTCCAGGGTCTGCAAACTCCATTGGAATATAACGAAAATGGTTTGTTTATTTTGAATCACGGAGGGCACTAACTCTCCCCTGTTTTCGTTCTTTCTATTCTTCAACATTTATCTTCATGTTGTTGCCAGTCAATCAGAGGACTTTTTGTGCCGCCCCTCCTTTCCCCACCTGATGGAGCTGCATGAATCTTGCCATGCCAAATTATTTTATTGGAAAGCTGTGTGCAGATTTGTCAAACTCCGCCAAAGTTATAAGGAAAACAAAAATGCCTTTTTGATTGAACCTCTGACTTAACTATCACCACACAGGGTTTGTTGATGCCTATGTAATCGCTCCAAAGGTGTTCCCTATAAAAATAATTTAGAGGAATTAATGGTTAACCAGTTGTTTTCATCTCACATACCACCAAGAGTGTTGATTACTTTTCTGGATAAAAATATTTGAGCTGCAAGGATTGAAAACTTGTGTAGTTCAGAATGATGAACGTGAAATCACATCATGCCATTCTGTTGCTAAGAGTTATACAAGGTTGTTAGATTATTTTATGATGTAGTGTGGAATGCGGTTTGTCAACTCTCACCACTACAGCATGTTTCATGCCGGGTGATGTTTCTTCAATTGGCGACGAGCGATTTAAGGGCCACCCCACTGTGGAGAGATTAGTCGATCCTTAACGAAACGAATGGCGGGGGGGGGGGGATGTTTGAGGGGATCGTAGGGGCAGGGGTGGGATCAGGTGTCAGTCAGATGTATAGCAAGGTTTTAGTTTTGTAAGACCTACTTTTAAATACTGTGCACCCTGCCTTATTGGGCAAAAAGGTCTACCTTACTGGTAATTGATAGTTTCATATTTGTCAAGGTTTCGAAAAGGTGATTTGGACCGGTTGAAACAGCAGTTTAAAACTGCACACCCATTTTGCAGTGGCAGGCATGGAGACATGATTTACAGGGCTACTGCAGTGGGTGGCATAATAAGTGCTGCCACCCACTTGTAGCATTTACTTTAGAGCCCCAGGTACAGGTATTACCATATAGTAGGGACTTACAAGTAAATTTAATGTGCCAATTAGTTTTATGCCAATTTTTGCCTCATTTAAAAAGAAAAGCACTAGCACTTCTTTAAAAACTGTTTATTAAGGTTTAATTTTAGATACTGTCTTATGTCATACATGCAGAAGTAATCTGAGATCACAATTACAGGTTCTTATATGTGCATAAAAATTGAACACTTGCACTATCCTATTTCACTTTATATGGCCATTACGTTGAGATCTCCTTATGTTGTCTTTTCTGTTGTAGATTTTTGCAGGACTTGTGATTCAGTCCCATTAGTTTGTTTATTTCCAGGTAAACATCTCTTCAAACTTGTTAAAACAAGCAACTGTTCTCCACTGATGAATGTTTACATCTTTTACCCTTCGTCACCCTCTAATCCTCCTTTGAGGCTCGTCCTACTGGTAGCGCTGATAAATGGCTCTAGTACATGGAGATCTAGTTTGGTAACTATTCCGTTACTTCTGATGCGATCGCGTCTGGATATTCAAAAACCATCATCAATTCACCCCATGTGTCTGCTACTGGTTAATTTCTAGCCCTTCCAGTCTTTTCTGTCCAGTCCCAATCCTTCACTCTTGGCCCATCTACAGACCCCTCTTCTGCACAAGCATTTTACCACTGGTTGGCAGAGATAAAGTGCACAGAGGTTTGAGGCCAACAAAAATGGGTTCAGCAACAGAGGGCAAAAATCTGGAGGAATACCAGGCAAATGAAGGCCATTTCAATAAGATAAGTTACATATTGTAGATTATTACTACTAAAGTATGGACATTTGGTGAGTAACTTTTCTTCTTGACCAGGATAGCTGGGCTCTTAAAAACAGTGTAAACCCTCTGAAAGTGTGCAAATCTTTGTACTGCAAACACTAAACGCAACCATGCGCTGGCAGAGCCAATTAGGTTCACATTTGTGACCTATTGGCTTTGCCAATGATATTTAGCCACGTTGCACAGCAGATGCAGCATGGCTCAAGCCAAATGTTGCAGTTGCTTGCGTCATTTTGCATGTCATGCACCACGCAAACAAGCACCTACAAGATGAGGCCTGCACTTTATTTTTTTTACCTGGGAGGCAATAGCAATATGGGAGTTGGGGAAAAGTAACATAGAAGGTGCATGTGGGGAAGTAACAATGGGAACAGAAAAGGGGGACATCCATGGGATGAAGAAACACAGGAGACACAAGAAGGAAGATTGGAAGAAGCCCACGGGTGACACAGAGCAACACAAGTGCATGAAGAGAGATATGGTAAAGAGGCAATACCCCATGGGCGGGATAACCACAAGATTGACAAGCTGGGAAACTAATAAGAAGCAGCCGAGTGAGAGGAAAATCAACCAATGGTGAGTAATGGGTGGGCTCCTCCATGTTCTTGGTCTAGTAGGCTCCACCTAAAAACAGGCTAGAAGATGAATTAAACTTCCTTTTGTCTATGATACAAGAACTTTCTCTGACTTGGATGACTAAGCTGCCTTGGTTATATATCCTTTTTTGAATATCATAAACTTTTCATCAGACTGCAGGATATGCTGTTGAAACTGTAAATTGAAGGAAAGCAGACAAAGGTGAGATGGAAGAAACGTGTACCACTGTACACTTAAGGAATCATGACAAGCATTCCATCTTGTGACCTAACACACTTTTTTCCTGACAGTTTGCCCCCAAATATTACAATCGCAGATTAGAATGGAGAAGGTTATGGACACCACTGCTGCTCTTTGTCTGAAAATGATTATCCACATAGTAGGTAGGCAAAACCCTTGGTCACCGTTTGTATTTATGTATAAGCTGTTACTTATGTAGAGCAAACCTAAGTATGAAGCAACAGAGCACTAAGCTATGGACTTAAAGAGGGCAGAGTATCAGACAGTTGCTAACCATGAGGCCCATACGGCCTATCTGGTGAAGTAAAAATGAAGTTATGATGGAGGGACCAAAACAGGCAAGCTGCTGGCATGGCTTGGTTGTAAAGAAAGAGAGGGCATAGCTGTTAGAGAATTAAAGGCAGACTTCAGCGACAAGGTGACAGGGAGCAGTGAAATAGCTGTGGAATTTGCCAAACATCTGGAACTCTTCTATGACTCCCACCGATGTGTCCCCAATGGGGAAGTCTTACCCTTCATAAATGACTGCCCCATGATAAGGTTGGGGGAACCCATAGACAGGACTTGTATGCCGATATCACAGTGGAGGAAGTCTTGTCTGGTATGGGTCAAATGCAATCCGGTAAAGCTCCTGGTCCCAATGGCTTCCCGATTGAAATGTTCAGGAAGTTATGGAGGTGGACCGTGACCCCGCTGCACGCAGCACATGTAAAGGCATTTTAGGAAGGAGAGCGCTCAGACGACATGTGCAATGTGACTATAGTACTCATTTCGAAAGCAGGCAAACCCCTGGATAGATGTGATTTGTATAGACCCATCTCATTATTGAATGCGAATATCAAGATCCTGGACAAACTGCTGGCTGCCAGGCTGAAGGTGGTAGTGTTGGAACTAGTTTATCCAGACCAGATTGGATTCATGCCAGGTCACTCGACCAGGCTGAATCTTGGGCAGCTGCACGATAATTTGGCAATAACCTGGGGTACACAATCAGGAATAGCGATTGTGTCCCTGGTTGCTAACAAAGCTTTTGATTCTGTGGAGAGGGCCTACCTTTTCAGAGTGATGGCCAAGATGGGGTTTACTCCAAATTCCATTCAGTGGGTCAGATTGTTGTATGATCGTCCTGGAGCCAGAGTGCGGGTCAATGGGCACAAGCCACAGGAATTTAGTGTACAACAGGGCACCTGTTGAGGGTGCCCACTTTCACTGATGTAATTTGCCCTGGCCATAGAGGTATTGGCGGACTGGGTATGTATGGATCTGCAGGTGTGGGTTTCGCCCGGAAGTTGGGGTATGAACAAATATATTTCATTGTATGCTGATGACATCCTGCTGTATTTAATCAATGTGGCCCAATCATTGGACAGGCTATGTGATATCTTCTGCATATTTGCGATCACTCCGGTTTTGCCATGAACTGAGAGAAATTGCTACTGTTCCCGAGGGAGGATACACCAGCTGCAGCAGATAGGAAGTTCACAGTTTAAGTATCGGGGAATCTGGATAAGTAGATGCCCGGACTCATATTATGGGGAAAATTTGGAACCCTTGCATAAACGCCTGGAGCAAGATGTGAGACACTGGCAATTGCTACCGCTCTCCTTGTTAGGGAGGGCATCGATAGTTAAAATGGTAGCACTCCCAAGGTTCCTATATATACACTCCAAAATAGCCCCTATAGGATTCAGGAGGTCTTTTTCACAACTGGAGATGCACTGGTCTGAACACTACTTTGGGCAGAGGGACAACCCAGAATAGCCATGGGAGTCTTGTGTAGGTCAAAATACAAGGGTAGTGTTGCCTCACAGAACGTGTGGAGATATTTTGAGGCAGCACACACGAGTGAGGTGAACAACTGGGCATATGCAGACTGGGATGACCTGGCATTTAGACAGGACCAAAATGAGGACAGAGAGTTACCTGCATGCACTATATGGGACAAATTGACACCAGAGGAGTGCCCGGTAACAGAAACAGTGGTAGCGATTTGGCATAAACTAACTAGGGAAATGGGGTGGAACTGTCGGCTAACTCCTAAAACACCACTGTGGGAAGGCTACAGGGTGCGGCCAGTGGCGGCCTTCCAGGGATTTAAAGGTTGGGATTTTAAGAGGCCCTTCCACATTGGCAGATGTGTGGGACACAAATGGGGTGGTCCCCTTCTCCCATCTCAAAAGAGAATATAAGATGTCGGGAACCCATTGGTTGTATTTTGTAGGTTGTCCCTTGGGGAATGCGTATCCCTGGAGGAAGAAACACAAGAAGATTCCCGACAATAGAAAACAGATTTTTGGATGGGCTTGTAGAACATACACATATCTCAAGGATGTACAGCACAGTGATGAGTCACACAGGCTCCTCTGCTGAGGCTACAGGAAAAGTGGGAGCAAGAATTTGGAGAGTTAGATGAGGATGACTGGCGGGAAGCAGAGTTCTCTGTGATGGTGGCAATAAAAGCGAGTTTTAGATTGACCCAACTCATGGACATTCTAAATGCGTACCCTGCGCCACAAGATTGGGAGGACAGGAAACGCGTCCTGTCTGAAAGATTGTGGATTAGAAGGTACTTTCCTACACATACTAAGGAGTTGCCCCATGTATTCAGACCTTCCGGGAAAGATTGGAAAAATCGTTAGAGGAAGCGACTGGGTTATTATTGGAGCTACAGCCCCGGTTGGCGCTACTGGGCATATGGGGCCCGGCAAGCCATTTTTTATACCAGAAACTGTTAATAAACGTGGGTTGTATGGTCGCTAAATGGGACATTGCACAGAGGTGGGGATCCGGGATGCTCCCTGCACATTCAAATTGGGTATTGGGAATGGAGTTGTGCAGAATAATGGAAAGGGAAGTTTACAAGGGGAGAGGGTGCATGAGAAAATATGAAAAGATATGGGGGGTTGGGACATGGGAGCGTGTTAGGAGTGGAGGTAGAGTGTACAGACCTTCAACAAGGGCTGGGAGGGCCCCATATACCAGTATATATCACAAATAAGAAACCCTTACGTCTATGAAACAAGAAGAACTGCCTAGCTGTGTGGGGGTATCCCTTTAAAAGGACAAAATCCATCACCCACCAAAGGTGGCATTCTTCATTGGGATTCCCCTTGTTCCGTGATGCCTAGTCCCTGCACGGGCTCCAACCACCTCACTGAGAGGGAGGAGCTCAGGGATGTTTTGTATGGAGAGGGGTATACTAACTACCACAATGAGGGCTCGTTGGCACCAATAGACCAATTGCAATAGTGAGAAACTAATATATTTGATCACCTGCCCTTGCCAACTAAGGTATGTTGAAATGACAACTCGTAAGGTGAAGATCTGCATAATGGAACACAAGAGCACCATAAGATGCAGAAAACAAACCACAAAGCTTACCATCCACTTTCTGCAGAAAGGTCACCAGGCGGAGGACCTGAAGTGGACAGTGCTCAATCAACCCAACAGTCCTCAATTCGTGTCTGATATCACAGGGTTCTTTTTTATAAGGAAACAGAGGTTGGTTTATAGACTGCAATGAAACAGGGAAAGACTGAATGATGATATCCCTTGGTCCTCTCTCAAAGCTAGCTAAAGCAACAACTCTGTGTACTGTACATTACCAATACACCTGACTTAAATTTTTATGACATTTGTCTATCTGTAAGATATAGGGAGCTACCCCACAAAGTACATATAGTCATTTAATTCTTCCCTTTCAAATCTCACAGCTAGTGTTCCCAACTGGATAGGCCACCTTTCCAAAGAGTATGGGGTCTCCAGGGCAAGACATCCTCCCCACATTGGTAGAGAGGGTGGCAGGCCAGACAGAGAACATTTTGTGTGTGGAAAAGGCCGCTTTATTGAAACTGGTGCACATTACAAATATTATATCTAGCAACTATCTTACAAAACTAAAACCTCACAATACATCCAATAACTGACACCTGATCCCGCCCCGCCCCCGCCCCTACGATCCCCTCAAACATGCCCCCACCCTGCCATTAACACATCAACATTACAATATATTGCAGTTAAAAAAATGCCAGACTATAAAACCATCCTCCCATACCTGCTTTTCTGAGGCCGTAAATAACAAAATGTCTACAACCGACACTTAAACTACCTACCTACCCTTTCCTGCCCCTGCTCACAACTTCCAACACTTAACCAAAAACCTCTGCCAACCCTGGCCAACTTTTCAAAACGCCGCCACCCAGAAAAAAGGGAGTGAGGGTACTGCAAAACCTTTCCCTTTTTTCTGCCCCCCTTCCTATGTACACCACTGGGTTCACGCCTGCTTGACTTTGCAAGTTTAGGGTCCTGGCCAAAACTTCTCTGACCTCAATGAGGTATAAATCCATACCAATCCTAGAAAGGTGTACTCCATCACCCCTGAAAAACTCAGTGTCACAATGAATCTCTTTACGGGAAATCCTACCAAACCCCAATCCTCTACAAAAATGGTCCATCTCGGTGTTAAGCTTCCATCAGGCCCACTCCTCTGCTACTGTGTTGAGCGCACCGCCAACTTCTACGCGGAACAAATTCGGTCCACAAAACAGAACAACCTGCCCACTGTTCCTTGATTAGAGCCAAGTCCTTATTCATGTTTTGCATCAAAACAAGTCCCTTTTCCTTACACAGGTCAATGTCACCTAAATGTATCACCAAAATGTCTGGGCACCTGCCGCCCACCAACAAACTGCTTAGCCAAGGAACTAGCTCTATCCAGTACATACCCCCTTTACCTTTCCAAAGCACTTTAAATAGAGGCTAATTAAAACCTACGTTTTTTTCCAAAATAGCTCTGGCGGGTTGGAACCTTAGCCCACTTCACGAAGGAGTACCCATCAACCAAATTGTCATCTCTTCAGGAAGGGGGCCAGACACAGAACCTGAAACGAGAGAAATCTGCATGAATTTAAGCATTGTTAACAACTGCGCCAGCCGCCCCGTCATCCCTTCTCAAGTAACGCCTGTAACATTCAGAGAACCAGCGCCCCAGCCGCATGAGGTCTCCCCGCTTCCAACCTCTTTTATTAGCTTCTGACCCTGCTCCAATTCGGAACTAATGCGTCCCAAAACTCGCTCCGTTGACTCTAAGCTTTTTGAAGGCTATCGTCAGCACAGCTAATAGCTGGCATGCTGTCACTCTGCCACCATTTGCATGCTTAAGAACTGCCCCCCCAGACCCTCCCGACAGAGTGCGCCACCGAGACGCCCATCTAAAGGGGCAGGTTAAAGAAGGTTGAGCTGCCTGTAGCAATACCCATTTTCCCAGTCCCCTTTGACCGGTTTTAGACTTCTGCAACAATATCTGGACCCCTGAACTGCGCGGACCACTTCTTCCCACTTCCCTCCCCCACCCCTTTTGTCCCCAGCAGCTCTGATACCCTGAAAGCACCAAAGAACATCTACACCATAAGTGTAGAAAACATACAAGTCTCAAATTTGTTGCTACAAATGCCTGCCAATATCTCTAACACCCGGCCTAGCAGCCGCCAAGACAAAGGCTTCCTCAAGTGCTTCTTCTGACCATGTTCTCTCGCCCAACCCTCCAAAATTCTTGTTTCTAACTAGGCTGTTGACGGCGGGTAGCCCTACAGCAGCTTGCCCACAAGAGCAATCCCAGCTAACTTTCCAGCAACTGTGACTCTGTACAGTCCTTTGTCAATGAGATCCAAAATTAACAGTATGACATCTTCTACATGTTGCCCACTATCAGTATGGCGCTGTGCGCCCGAAAGCAAGAATTCCTTCCACGGCAAACTGTAAACTATCCTGGTTGACTTTGCTAGCAACCTTACCACCAGTTGTAGCATCCTGTGTTGCCTACATACTACAACTGTGGCGGCATTGCCGTCAGAGTCCTGCAGGCGTCCTTCGCTAGCCCACAGAATCTCACCCACTGTGAACGAGACAAAGCATCTGCTATTTCATTGTCCACACCCGAGATATGTAGCGTTCTAAAGTCAACGTCATGTCGCAAGAAAACCAGGACGAAAACTCTTCACAGCTTCAAAACCTGTTCATCCCTTGCTGACTGGCGATTCACCATCTCCACCACTGACATATTGTCTACTCTCAAGGTAACTTTCTTGTGTGCCAGCTGTTCTCCCCACAATGTTGATGCAACTACTAAGGGAAAAAACTCAAGAAAAGCAATGCTCCTACCTCTGTCTCTCCATTGTAAAGGCCATTGTTCTGCATACCACCTCCCTTGTCAAAACAAGCCAAAACCTACACTGCCTGCTGCGTCTGAAAATATTTGCACATCCCACAAGTCATCCTCTCTTGAAAGTGGGATCCTGTTGAAAAACTGCAAAAATACCCTCCACATTCATTAAATCTTCTTTCACACCTGCCAAAAGCCGCACGTGATGGTGAGGTAAATATTGACAGTGCTCGCCCCAACCTCCTACAGAAAGTCCTCCTAATCTCACTACTCTGCATGCAAAGTTGATATGGCCCAGCAGGACCAGTATTTCTTTGATCTTCACCTTTTCACGGGCTAGCATGCCATTCAGCAATTCCAACATTTCCCTTTTCTTGTCGTCTGACAAGCAGGCCCACATTACTCTTGAATCAATTTCAATTCCCAAAAAAGACAGTGCTGTGCTGGGGCCCATTGTCTTTTCCGGTGCCAATGGCACCACAAGCTCCCCCATCAGCTGTTTGTAGTTTTCCAGAGCCTCCTGGCACTCAGTGGAGCTGGGGGAGCCCACAAAGAAGAAATCATCGAAATAATATGTCATTTATCAGTGCCTTGAGTGCTGTGAAAACAACCACTGGAAGACGTAAATAATGCGCATGAAATAGAGCAGCCCATCGGTAAGGCCTTATCCACATACCGTTTCCCGTCAAACTGGATACCCAGTAGATCCCAATCGTCGGGATGGACTGGAAGCAACAGAATGCCAATTTGAAGTCACATTTTGACATTAGTGCAGCTGCGCTCGCCGTCATGACTATTGACATGGCCATGTCAACTGATGAATATGAGATTATAGCCTCCTTTACATCGACAAAGTCATTTACTGAGCTCCCTTCTGGCCATGAATAATGCTGAATTAGCCGAAACTGACCAGGCTCCTTTTTTGGCACCACCCCAATGGGTAAAACAATCAAGTTTTCTATGGGCCGATCATAGAACGGTCCGCCGTTCTTTGTCCAATTTCTCCTGCACTATTTGTGTGTGCTCCTTTGCTGACTGACTGGAGATCTTCCTCCGACCTCCTGCGCTTCGGGCTAGTATACCCCAAATGGAAATTTCATCTGAAACCCTCCCTCAAAATTTCTGCTGCCCCTTGGTCCTCGTATCCCTGTAGCCCTACGTCAATCACTTCCGGCTTAACCGGAGTACGAGCCTTTTGTCCCAGCCCTTTGTGCACCCCTAGCCTCCTGTGCGCCAGCAAATTGCTGACGCTGTTGCCCCCTGCATTGGCTAAACCTTGTTGCCACTGCAGGTTTCCTTGGTGGTAGAAGCCACATCCCAAAGCAGTTGACCAGTGAATGTCGCCCCCGCATTTCAAGCAATCGTGGCGGAATTTACAAAACTCTTGAGTGCACAAACCTTTGTTGAAATACCAGCAAGCCCCTCCCAACCCCGACTGACCTCGTCCTGTATTCTAACCCCCTCCTCCCCCGGTGGATCACCTTCTTTCAAAGGGCGGGTAGACTATCGGGAGACTTCTAGCTGTAAAGATGGTTTTACCCCCTTTTACCACCCCCATGGTATGCTGCCACAAATCAGTGTCCAACTCTCCCCATTTGGCTTCTGGGTCCTAAATTCCTAGTCGTATTGTGCCCAAGCATATCGCCCCCCCGTAATTTGAGCCTTCCGAATCACATCCATGTTTTTAAATAGCGTTACACAGCGCTCAGGATATTGTTTGTACTCTTCCTCTTTCGACCCTACTTTCGCTCGCAGCTATATATGCAGGAGCTTCAGCATTTCAACATACTCCTGTTTCCAAATGCACTCTTTTGTAGTTAGCATCAAAGGCGCTCCTAATGGCTTAGTCACGCCCATGTGAGGCAGTTTTTTAATCTTCAATTCCTTACTCTCAGGTTTTTCCTTCTTCTCCTCAATTGTTGTTATTGTTAATTTATTCTTATTAGGCGCACAGATACCTAAGGGTTTCCCGGCACTGCCTGAAAGGTAAAGAAAGACAAGAGAACTCTATAAGTTAAACAGCCAGGTTTTTAGGCCCTTGAGAAAGTTCACATAAAAGGGAGTTCCACAGCCATGGGCCAAGATAAGAAAACGATCGGCCACCCATCCGGGCCAGTCTAATCCTCAACACAATAAAATTAGCCTGTGAGGCTGAACGTAACGAGCCTGAGGGAAAATAACACATCATCTCCCTTGCCTGACTTATTTATGTCTTTTTCCTTATCGGTCTTACTCCCTCCTGTGAAAACAACTCCTTCTGTGCCCACACCGATGACCGTGACATACCTTCCATAACCTACTCTCCCCCTTCACATCCCCACCTATGCTAACCGACACCATCATTTTTTTTTCCAAGCCTTGGCATTATCTGGCTCCAAAGTGGGTGCCCATGTTGTTGCAGTCCGCCTCACCAGTGGCCCCGTATTAATCAGTGGCTTAGCTGGCCTCCCTGTAGGCCAGACGCCTTCTGTGGTATCTAAAAAAACACTAGCCGACACATTAATCCGCCCGCCTTCTCTGTCCTCTTCCTCCAGTAATTCGCCTTCTTCACGGCTTTACTCATCAAAATCTAGTTCCTAACAACCCATCCCTTGATGCCATTCACCCTGAGATCCCACCCTAGAGTCGCTACTGGCCCCCTTTGTTCCTACTTTTAGTGGTGCTGACTGCACCCATCGGTATTCCATCGGCCCAGCAGACCATTTGGTCATGTTTTCCTGGTGTTGGGGCCAGTGAGGTCGCTCTGGGCCTACGTAGGCTGGCCATGACGGGTTCCCCAGTTGGTACCGGGTGCGCCGCTCTATGCTCCACTCTCCCTTCTCCTCAGCACCAGTAAGCCGCTCCCACCTCTGCAGAGTTGGTCCCGTCGCGTTGCTCCTCCACCTGAAAAACAAAAGTCTAGTCTGGTGTGGTGGGCCAGAGCAAAATCCCCTTCTGCTCCAGTCTCCTCTTCCTACCTTGCTGCGAGCCCCATTCTACCCACCCTAAACCTGACATGAAACCCCTGACCGCTTCACTGTTACTGCCCCCTCTTCATCCCCGCTCCTGTCCAGCATGGCAGCAACGCACACCAATGCCGGGCCCTGCACCAGATTCCGCCCAGGCCCCCCAAAGTTGGGCTGTAATTCCACCCCCACACCCTCTTTGTGGCCCTCCCCTTCCTGACCCCTATACCCCTGCCCTTCTGCCAGTGACCCCCCTGAGCATCTAACTAACCCACCCTATCCAGAACCTCACTTCTGCATTCCATGAAGTGAAGCTATCTAACCCCTCCCAGACATGAGTGCCCCTTCTGGCTCCCAATCCCCAGGGATGTTGTTTTCTTTCCCCTCATCAGAGTCCCTCAGCTCAACTAACCCCCATGCAATTCCAAAAAACCCTCCCTCCCAGTGGCCAAACCTCCCCATCCCCCTGAGGCCTCTCCAAGATCTCCTTGACATTCCCTACTCGTGCATGCCATGTCAAACCCAGTGAGGTCATTACCAGCCTCAAAATCACTCAAGGCCCCCAAAACCTGCTGAGCAGTTGTATGCATGCATGCTTCTACTTCAGCACGGCGCCGCAACTTGCTCCTGTCGCCTCCTCCTCACTGTGCCTTCAAAACTGAAGTCCTCGCTCCCTTTCTGACAGTTCAGAGGTCTCCGGTCTCATTCACCTTGGGCCCCGGAGCTGCCAAAGCCTTCTCCTTCCTTCTTGCGTCTGCTGTGCCCTCATGGCCCAGCCCCCCTCCTTCCATCCCGGAACCTCCGACACAGCCCGATGCCCGAGTAAGCAGACACACCAGGGGCCGCTTTCCTAGCATACGAGCTGCCCCTCGCACTTACCCCCTCTACCTTTGACCTCTTGGAAGAGGTGCACGCCACCACTGTAGCCGCCGCCCCCACCGACACTCGCCGTGGCGGGGATGATGAGCCCAACACTCCTGGCACCAACAGGTTGAGCCGCACTGAGAAGCCGCATCGCCTCCAGCACACAAAAATGTTCCATGGTAATACTAAATAGCCTATATAACTAACCCAAACTCTGTCAAACCTAACGTCCTACAGCAAAACAATTCTCTATGCTACCACAGCTCCCAGCCACCAGGTCACCAAACCTAAAATGGTGGCTGGGAGGGGCCCACGCTGACCCTTATAATTTGGGCTATAACTGGGCTATATTTTACGAGCCCAAGGCATTACAAAATGGCCGGCACTCGGTCGGTCCACCCCCTCCCAATATGTCTGGGTGGCAGACCTCCCTATGCTCAGCTGCCCCAAACCCCCATTGTTATTAAAACCTTTTCATTAAACCACTGCTCATTGGGTTTCTGATAGTAGTACTAGGAGTTTAACAAACCATATTGTCTTTGATCATGTAACCACACAACAACGCAGCTTAGTCAGCCCTTTATTTTCAGAAATCTAACTAGAGAGATATACAAACCGCCTGAGTCCCTACATGTGGGTACACCCCCCTGTGTTATATATAAGAACAATAGTTCCAAGGCATGCTTTATTGTCTTTGCCGATTTCTAATTGGGTCTCCTTTGTGGCACTACATTTCCCATGTCCGCGACAAGTCATGTGACTGTGCGATTCTCGAGTGGCTACATCAGTGTTTACAATCCATATGACACCGTCACGCTGCGGCCAAAACATACACTGGTTCCTACTTATTGTTAAGCGGGAACGATATTTAAAACGGCGCCCTATTGAGACCTCTCTCCCCTCCCGATGGGGCTACAGAGGCTCGGTCGTCGAATAAACAGATAACAAGCTCTCCCGGGAACCTTATAAACATAAAGGATGGGCAATATTAATGTTCTTTCAGCCTGCATCTTTGTCTAACATAGGCGTCGGTGCAATGAAGGGTTTGTCACAAATTCAGAGATCAGCCTTCATACCAGATCAACCATAATACAGTACTTTCTTTCTGACGCCGCAACCAATATGCATATTGGTTCCTGCTCCAGGTGATGCTTATGTTTCGTGATGTGAAGGTTGTAATTTTCCCTACGCCTTTGGATGTAGTGTCCTGCGGCGCAGGGTAGTGTTCCAGTCTACCCGCGCCTACGAGGGCACGTTAGTGCGGGCACGTGTCGTCACGCGCCCGCTACAAAAATAAAGGGGCGTGGCTGACGTGATCAGTCAGAGCCACGAGCACAGCAAAGTACCGGCTCCTGAGTCTTATTAGCGTTGCGGCGCCGCATTAATTCGCGCTAGTGCCACCCGCGACATCACATTGGCGACGAGGAGCTTATCGACCCCATGCTGTGCTAAGTGCCCCCCCTCTGTTGTGTTGTTGGGCCAATTTCGTGTGCTGTGGTGTTCAGGCCCAAGAAGATCATGAGGGCTTCGCGGGTGCCTGCTACTGGTACTGAATGCTGCTGCCACAGTCCCCTGAATCCCCATCTGTGCCCACTATTGCTGAGAGCTGCAGACATCACTGAAAGTGAGCCCTCAACAAACCCTGGAGCTGGCCCACACCCGACTGCCACGTGAGCCCACCACTGAGGTCAGGGCTGTGCACCAGGCGGGTGACCATCAGAGAAGAAGGGAGGGTGGACCAGCCACACGGGTACCACCCGACAGTCACCACCGACCTCGGCCAGACACCTGCCAGAGCACCCGAGAGGTGGGTGAGCAGCACACGTGCCGCGGAGCGCACCACGCACGCGCCAAAATGGCGCTAATTCCCGCCATCGAACCGTTTGTCATCAATGGAGCTCCGTCATCCCTCGCTCCGCGATGGAGAGACTGGGTGGATCGTCTCCAGAACTACTTAAAAGGGGCGGGCACGGCCCGGGAGAAGCGCAGAGCATTGCTTCTTCATCTGGGAGGAAAAGATATCCACTGTATATACAAAACGATAGTGGAAGCCACGCCGAAGACGTACCACACCCTCCTCAACGCTTTAAACGCGCACTTTGAACCTTTGACAAGTAAAGACTATGAGAGGTTCATCTTCCGCCAGGCTAAGCAGGAAGCAGAGGAGTCGCTGGACGCCTTCCACGGGAGACTGAAAGAGTTGGCCAGCAAGTGTGGATTCCGTGATTAACAGGAAGAAATTCGAGGACAGATAATTCAAGGGTGTTACTCATCCAAACCTAGAGTCACCATCCTCCAGGAAGATGGCAAGCCGCTAGCAGACATCCTCAAGCTGGGGCGCTCCAAGGAGCTGTCGCAGGCCAGAGCCATCCATATGGAAGCAGCCCTCCACCGGCCCATCAAAACGGAGCAAGTCAACATGGCGGAGAAAGCGAACGTCGTGAGACCAAAAGCACTCTAATATGCTGGCAAGAAACAGCAGGACAAGCGTAAAAGAGTGTGGATACTGTGGGGGACCGCCCCACCGCATGCAGGATTGCCCGGCAAAAGGAAAGAGGTGTAGTGCATGTGGGTGGATGAACCACTATGCGGCGGTATGCCGGTCGACGAAGTCAAAGAAGGAAGCTGCACAAGCAGTAGTGGAGGAACGAGACAGTGAAGACATGGACGACGACACAAGTGACTATCCGGTCCACTATGTGTTTGCGATTGATCAGCCACGGCGAACGAAGCGACGTCTGCCAAAATGCCGAATCAAAGTCCATCAGCAGGAGGTGAGAGCCACTATCGACACAGGAGCATCCATTGAGCTGATGGCGGCCAACGTGTACAACCAGCTTAGTAATAAGCCCCCCTCCGCGAAGCAAGGATCAGGGTATTCACATATGGCCAGAAGACGCCAATTCCACTCATAGGGTGTTTCAAAACGGATCTGCAACACCACGGCCTCAAAGTCCCCACCACCGTTTACGTCACCAAGGAAGGTAGCGGCATGCTAATTATTGGACAATCAGCAGAAGAGCTGAGGCTCATATCGTTCACCATGGCAGTGCTGGAAGATGAACTAGAGGCCCTTTTAGAAGAGTTCGGAGACGTCTTCAAAGGCATCGGATGCCTGAAAGGGAAGGAAGTCTCCCTCCATATCGACCCATCGGTCCAACCGGTGGCACTGAGACACAGACGCATCGCGTTCCACTTGAGGAAGAAGGTCGAGGAAGAACTGGAGGCATTGGAGAAACAGGGCATTATCGAAAAAGTCAGTGGGCCCACTCCGTGGAGAAGCGTGGCTCAATGGTTAGAGCAGCAGACCCTGATGCAGAGGTCTGGCCCGGGACCAGGGTTCAATTCCCGCCTCGGCGGCTCTTAGACTCAATTTCCCCGGACCTGATAATTCTCGCCTCGGTGTGTGGAAAATGACTAAAATCGGTATACATAAGCGGCGTTCATTTATGTTCACCACAGCCACTGTCGAAAGTAGAGCGACAACCATGAAAACAGTAGCCACGCCATCTTGTCCCTTTTAGGCCCCATCACGAAAGTAGGTGGCAGCCATTTTTGTGTCACGACCTCTCTGCCCACTGCCAATAGCCTGCGCGCCTCTCCCCCTCACACCCCAGCCTTGCAAGCATTCCCCCGCGCCCCGACAGCCCCCGGTTTCTCCTGCTTGGACCATAAGCGCACCTCTAGCGCGACCCTGTCTCCGAGCCACATCCCGTGCTGAACCCCCTCGCTCTTTCATCTCATTCAAAGAACAGGCCCTTTTTTTGATAACCTCTTCCTCCCTGCCCGATTGTCCAGCCCGATCCCAGGCCATCACCTAGCCCGGCAGATGCAGTTTATTGCCCCCTACAGTAGGACCCCGCCTCACATCAAAGGAGCGGTGGTTAATCAATACCCTCACACCTCCAGATCCGACCGATCGCCCACTTTCCCGTTCCCAGCAGAATGTCCAGCTGCGCGACAACCACCACATGCTGAGGTCGAGGTGGGAACTCTACTGTAAATATGTGTGGGAACGGGGGTGAAGCGGGGATTCCGAGGATGTCTTTCCGTACATCAAGTATTAACAAGAATGTGTTTCATGTAATAAAGCAATAAACCTGTGTATAAGAGGCCAGGCCTCAAGGATGCGTTTAGAGCACCTCGAGAAGATACCCTGTTGTCTGATTTGACGTGTTCTGCTCCGTCGGAATAAACTCCTGTTTCCTGCCTTCTGTCTCCAGCGCCTGCCTCTTTGTTTGGTAATCTCGAATGGTATGAGAGGCGGCTAACGCCGGGCAAATACTGAAGGGTTCTTGGTCGAATTCGGCCCTACCTTTCGACAATTGGCGTCTCAAACGTGGGGCCCATCAGCGACGCGTGGATCCAGTGAGAGAGGTCCCAACGACAGAGTGAATGACTGTAACGATCGGGAAGTGCACCTGCCCGATAGACCCTCGTCTGGCAGCCGATCATCCGAACTTCACCGGTTCCGAGCAGACCTCTCTCGAGTGATCTACGGTCCTGACTGGGAACCATCAGGAGTGCCACAGCAATTACAGAGAATAGAGGACGATCAGGCGCTGGAAGCAGAAGATGAGAAACTGTCCATGCGGTCCGGGTAAGGTCGTGTAAACACGACGAATTGCGAATTGATTGTTTGAAAATACTAGTATTACTCATTTGATTGTTTCTGAGAGATTCTCTATTTGCAAACAAGCACGGAGTCGCCATACTCTGTTTAGTCTTTGCAGATAGTGAAGGGTAGGTAACGCAGGCCTTTGCCCCCGTTGTAACCCGTCGTGCCTACTTCCCTCTCCATTTGATTGATTTTTATCCAAGCCTTTACTGTTTTGGAATTGGTTCTCTTTGGATCATTCTCTATTTACAAAAAAGCACAGAGTCGCAATACTCTGTTTAGTCCTTGTGAATAGCGAAGGATAGGTAACGCAGGCTTTTGCCCCCGTTGTAATCCGTCATGCCTATTTGTATCCCTCATTTGATTGATTGTTTGACCGAACATTGATCGTTCGGAATTGGTTCTCTTTGGGTTATTCTCTATTCACAAATAAGCACAGGGTCGCAATACTCTGTTTAGTCTTTGCGGATAGTGAAGGATAGGTAGTGCAGACTTTTGTCCCCTTTGTAACCAGTCATGCCTATCTTTGCCCCGTTTGTTGGTAGTTGGTTCAGCCCGGACTGTTTATTAGAGGCAGATCATCCGGCTCCACCGGAAGACGCCCCTAATAAAAAGGACATATATATATATAAAAAATTGCGGGTTAGCCGCTGTATCGTGCTAGCAAACAAAAAAAATATATATATCGTTAGGAAAAACAAAAGGAATCGAGCAAAATCAGTAGGCCACTGATGGGATCTCTTTTCTGACCTCGCTAAAATAGAAACATTAGGAACAACCCCTCATGAGAAATATGAAACTAGTGAGAAGAATCGAGCTCGACGCCATGATGGCTGCAAGACAGCTCGGCTCCACCGCCCACCCCGCCCAAATAACGACAAACCCTATGCAAATATTATAAATATATACAACACTCCAGCAAAGTAACATGTTAAACTTTTTATTAAACAACTATTTAAAACTTTTTATTACACAACTATTTACATGGCAGCCGGCTGCAACAACAAACCCAACGCATTCGCCGTCTGCTTAACGCTGTTCCTGTCCCGCCTTCAATGTTGGGCTACTTTGAGCCACTTTTTAGTAGGCTTTGGGCTATAAAAAGTCTACAAAAGCCATCAGCCGGCGAGGCAGCGTCGGTAGCGGCCCGTTGAGCGAATAGGCCGGAGGCTACCCAACGCGCCAAGGCCTTGCTGACAGCCATCGGCCGAAGAGGTCGTCGGGTGGATGGCCCGGAAGCACCACGGCCACGATGTCGTTGTACTGGCCTTCCCATTCGTCCGCCCTGAGGTGGCATCCGGATGGCGTGGGGTGCGCTGGGAGGGAGAGGCGGCGCGAACGAGCCTCCCCCACCTCCCCAGGTGGAGGTGCCTCAGCTTCATGCGGCCAACTGAGTTGCGCCCGCTCTTGCGGAACAGTGCCTCGCTCGGCCAGCTGAGTTGCGCCCGCTCTTGCGGAACAGTGCCTCGCTCGGCCAGCTGAGTCTCACCCGCTCTTGCGGCACAGCGTCTCATCCACCATCCGGCTGAATTGCACCCGCTCTTGCGGTGCAGCGACAGGCGGCTGCCACGGAGCTCACAAAATGGCGGCCGACACCTTGGATTTGGGCCTGGTCCATTGGAGTGGTTCTGGGCTGCCTTGGAACTCGGATGCTTGCCTGCTCGGGCATGAGCCCCACTCTTGAAGATGTCCTCTCAGTTTTAAAAATTCTACGAAAGTCACTGGCCCTCGGCTCCCGCAGGCTTCCGGTGGGGGCCACCGCCACTGTTGCTCGACTATCCCCCATGGATATGCCACTGCCCCGGGCGACCGCCACCTTATCCACATCTGGTATCGAAGGAAAGACTGATTCAACGTATCGGTGGAGGGATACACCTGCTGTCCCGCTCTCCGGAGAGGCCACAACGTTGTCACAAGATGGTGGTGCTCTCGTGCTGACACCGGCCTTTGTACTGCCAAACTCGATCAGCTCCGGTGGGACCTCAGCGGGACCCGGTAGGGAAGATTTTGCCTTCCTCGCCTTTAAGCCGCAGTCCACGGCCCTTGTCCTCTCTGTTGGCGCTAACGAACTCTTTGAACTACCGAAAGGGATTCTGGTCCGACCGCTAGTTGTCGGAGGCATTTGGACTATACTCTGGACCCACCCGGCCACGCCCCAAAATGGCGCCAGTATAGGCGAGACTTGCAACTCCTTATGACGTTTTAGTTACGTAGCCTTGATATTATGGGATATGTATACGGTCCTTGAGCACGTGGCGGGCGGGGAAGGGCACTGACTGGGCATGCGGACAACCCTCCTGATATTGGTTGTTATTCACTATTGATTATTGTATTTTCGAAGTAATACTACTCATGATGCTCGCCCATGGTATGCGTATAAACGATTTTATTGTTACTGATCTTGTTTTACTTTCAATTATAAAATCAACCTTCATTGATCCTGCAACCATTTGTCTCGTTTAAGTTTTTCCAATTACAATGGCTCGCTCATCACGTACTCCTATACTACAAGTGTAATCTCTCCTTACCTCATACATTTCCCGTCTACCCCGTGGCCGGCCTGTATGGTTGCAGGCCCGTATCTTTATGCTGACATCTTTTTCAATCAAGGTTTTAAAAGAAAAAAATATATATATATAAAAATATGTAGAACTAGCCTCATATCAGTCACTTAGATTGGTAGGTTCTCGGATAAAGGCTACTATTTTCAAAATAAATAAAGGACAAGTAAAATGAATCAATTTTGGTTATGAAAAATTAGAAAGGCATGGTACATACTAACAATACGAAAAGAATAGTCAAGATCTGTCGTATTTTTGCACTCCTGCAGCATAAGCAATAGGTAAAAGATTCGGATATTTAGATATATCTATGAATAGGACAATAGACCAGTTCCTCTGGGCTGCAACGCCGAGATGCAAGGTACTGCTTCCCAAAGAAGATAAGTTAGGCACGTGGTAGGTAAAAACATTTTCGTGTTTTTGCGCGCTGATGTGCTTTGTACGCTGTCACCCCCCCCCCCCTTCTCTTTCTCTGCAGGTTAATATCGGAATTTCAGCTGGAGTATGGAGAAGACCCAGAATGCACCGTGTTACACGCAGAAAGAAGAAGAATTGTATGGTATGAATGCGCGCGTGGGCCCCGATTTGTGTTGTATGAATGCTCATGTGTGGCGCACGTCTGGGTTGACGGACGAATGTTTTTTTTTGTATGACTGAGGTATGGATCGAGCGGTTAATGGAATAAGAAAAACAAGCCCGAACATGATACCTGCATGTGAAGGACGAGAAAGAATATAGCACTTACCCTACCTAGGAACGACTCTCTCCCTCTCTGGAGCTAGTGAATGGGAGAGTGGCCTACGCCAGAAACTTGAAGGGTTATTGTAGTACCTCGGACCCCAACCGATATCCCAAATGAACGCCCTAAATGACGCGCACCAGTGAGTCAACTTAATGTGCAGACTAGATGAGAAAAGTTAAGGATACCCCGGGTTGGGATTCATCTAAAATCCCCCCTCAGCCCAGAAATTAGGGATATTGTCATGTTTTAGATTCACCCCCTCTTCTTCCATCCTCATAGAAAAGTCAGAATTGCACCATCGCACATCCGACAGACACCCCTCCTTTACCTCAACTCGGATCGTCATTTGTTAGATGTTGGAAGGCCCCACCGTGGGTATAAGCACGACTGGACCAGTGTCCGACCAATTAAAAGGAGTAAGTATTTATTGAAGCGAGGTTACCAACAGAAATTGTCTGCTATTAGGAAGGAAGGAGAACGAAGAGCTCGACCCCCAAATGAATTAAATGGAGTACTGAAAATATGCAACACGCATGAAAAGGCTCTTTCGCCAAAAATAGCCCTCTGTTTTATCTTAAGTTTTCGTACTTGATGTATGTACTGTCGCACCCTATCTGGTATTTGAATTTATGTTTTCCCTCAGCTTGTGTTTTTTTTTACGTGAAACTGACCCGTACTGATCTATATGTGTGTGCACTGAATAGCCTATTATTGTACACGTCTCTCCCTCTCTCTCCCTCTTTTTATGTTGTACGTGTACTAATAGCCTATTTGGTACGCACGACGCTCTCTCCCTCTGAGGGCTCCCTCGCTCCCTTTTGAATAAATGACGACACTGTACCTCGCCGGTACGGGAATAATTGGCTCTTAGACACGACAGTGTTTGAACAAATTGACAGAAACAAAACAATCGTATTTTTGCCATATTACTGCCTCTCCTTTCTGTAAAATGATGAAACTTAATTGGCTGAGAAAGAAAGGACAGGTGAGACGACTGATGTCCCCTAATCTGACCCTTGAAAAGGGAACTATATGTCAGTGGCTTTTGTCTTAAGTACTTTGGTAACACCACCCTCATCGTTCGGATTACCACCGCCCATTGTACAAAAATAGAATGTCCGATACGTCCCCGTTCCTCCAGAATGGTCCCAGTTCTGTACCAGCCGTCCCAGAAAATCTTAAAGACTGTAGCTATAGTCCCATGATAACAGCATTTCACAATTTTTATAAATTAACAGACCTTGAAGAAACATATAGCTCAACAGGATTTGTTTTAGACAAACGCGAGTCTCTACTGAAGGAGCCGGTTTGAATTCGATAAACTATGTAATTTTTAGACATCAGACTTCTTGCCACATTCGCAAATATAACAAGAGTAAAACGCCAGACAGACGTGTTGTTTGAAAATAAAAAATGCTTGCCAACCTGCACTACAGCAATGATGCATGAGTTAACAACATACACCGATGTAAGGATTACTAAGCATCCACCCTATCGTGACCAATGAACGTTTCCCCAACTACTTGGGGTTGGGAGAGAAATTAAAGTGTGTAAACGTCTTCCCCTGCCAATTCTCTAAAAATTGTTTTTTATACTCATTCAAGGATAACGTGCAGTCGTCAGGAGGAGAGAGGCCGGATGTGACGCACAGCCTGGCTGCAGATCGGGGAATATCTATGACCTCGACCTAGGTGGAGCCGCAGAGCAAAGAGCTGCGGGACAAGGCACCGTTCTCAGCGTGGAAAGTGAAGGAAAGAAGGGCCACCCAGAAGCCCCTGCACATTGATGAGCTCGTGACGAAAGTCCCAGCCCATTGTGCCCGATTGGTGGGCCCACTTGCTTGAAATTTCTGCCCTCCTTGGTCCGTTTCAGATCTGATCCCACTCCACCCTCTCTTCCCTCGGCCTCCCAAAGCACGCCCCCATCACCCCCTTTTTTCGTATGGAATTTTTTTAACTTGACTCTGAGACGAAAGACAGCACAAAAGATAGAATAGGGTTTGTCATGAAGGAAGAACGGAATGCGGGTACCCCGCCTAAGGTACCTATGATAGGTTAGTTAAGGAACTGGACAAACACAGGACTGTGGTCCGAGAGCAAAGAATGGCCACACCCTGCAACGCGAGATCTGAAGTAGAGCTGGACGCATAGCTCCACCGCCGGTGCTCAACAGTGCCAACGAAAAAAAAAGAAAAACAATGAGAGCTTACCAGTGATGGCTCGCTGTAAAAAGACACTGGACAGACGAACCCTTTTTGAACATTGCCACCCCTTGACTGTCCCTCGTATTAAGTTGAATTCCTCTCCCAACCACTTGTATTGATTATCACCCAATTGAGCTTTCGAAACCTTACATCGGTCACTTTCAACTGTACATGGATAACTAAGAAAGTGGTAACTCTGTATCATGACTTAATAGCCCTTATTTGGCCAGAACATTTTTGTATGACATCATGTTTGTATTCGAACGAATTTCCTACGTCGTCTAAATAATATCCCCGACTCCAAGGTCTAACATACGACACAGCTAATGTAATTTTGTATGCACTGCCTCCTCGCCTATCGCATCGACTACATGTGGTTATGTACGATTCTGTTAACATTGATAGCAGGATTATTTCCATCTGCCCGTAATGCATATGGGCTACCAAAGACCTCGATAGACAGCCCAGCCACATGCTTCCCTTATTAGTATAACTAGATGTCAGCTTGTACGTCCTTACCTCAGACATAAACAGAAATGAACTAACTCATGATAAAAACTGGGGACTGTGGAAAATGACTAAAATCGGTATACATAAGCGGCGTTCATTTATGTTCACCACAGCCACTGTCGAAAGTAGAGCGACAACCATGAAAACAGTAGCCACGCCATCTTGTCCCTTTTAGGCCCCATCGCGAAAGTAGGTGGCAGCCATTTTTGTGTCACGACCTCTCTGCCCACTGCCAATAGCCTGCGCGCCTCTCCCCCTCACACCCCAGCCTCGCAAGCATTCCCCCGTGCCCCGACAGCCCCCGGTTTCTCCAGCTTGGACCATAAGCGCACCTCTAGCGCGACCCTGTCTCCGAGCCACATCCCGTGCTGAACCCCCTCGCTCTTTCATCTCATTCAAAGAACAGGCCCTTTTTTTGATAACCTCTTCCTCCCTGCCCGATTGTCCAGCCCGATCCCCGGCCATCACCTAGCCCGGCAGATGCAGTTTATTGCCCCCTACAGTAGGACCCCGCCTCACATCAAAGGAGCGGTGGTTAATCAATACCCTCACACCTCCAGATCCGACCGATCGCCCACTTTCCCGTTCCCAGCTGAATGTCCAGCTGCGCGACAACCACCACATGCTGAGGTCGAGGTGGGAACTGTACTGTAAATATGTGTGGGAACGGCGGTGAAGCGGGGATTCCGAGGATGTCTTTCCGTACATCAAGTATTAACAAGAACGTGTTTCATGTAATAAAGCAATAAACCTGTGTATAAGAGGCCAGGCTTCAAGGATGCATTTAGAGCACCTCGAGAAGATACCCTGTTGTCTGATTTGACGTGTTCTGCTCCGTCGGAATAAACTCCTGTTTCCTGCCTTCTGTCTCCAGCGCCTGCCTCTTTGTTTGGTAATCTCGAATGGTATGAGAGGCGGCTAACGCCGGGCAAATACTGAAGGGTTCTTGGTCGAATTCGGCCCTACCTTTCGACAGGTGCCTAGTCTAATCATGGGTCCCACTCTGTGACTCTGGGCAATAGCTTGCTTAATCTCCACAACGGCCCCAGCAGCGCTTGGATGCCTGGCTTCACCTTGGGGGTGCCCAGGAGTGGACATTTCACAGGAAAGCCAGGATGGGTTCCACAGCAGTATGAATACAGCGCTACGAGACCTCTGGGTAGAAGTGCGCTATATAAATACAAACACATTTACACGACTACCGGGTAGAGTACAAACCCGGCTCATCGAATCCCGCAGACTACCTCTCGAGACATCCCAGAACGGCCACACAAGCGGAAAGAGAGGAGGCGGAAGATACCGAAGAAAACGTCCGGCTAGTACTGGAGAGAGCTCGGCCCCTGCCAATGAGTCTGGAAGCCATCATCGAAGCCACCCGGGGAGATGAGTGTCTACAACTGGTCGCAGAGGCTGTCCAAATGAACGACTGGTGCCCGATCCAAGCCACCCTGAACAGGCAGACACCGCAAGCGAAAGGGGCACTAGAGTCCATAATGCGGGTCAAAGACGAACTGTCGGTCGACAGCCGAGGCTGCCTCTTACGAGGACCACGCTTGGTGATGCCTTTCAGCCTGGCTCAGCAGGCCGTTGACCTGGCACACCGAGGGAGGCAGGGTAAAAACCAAGAGTCGGCTGAGGGCCAAGGTATGGTTCCCAGGAATGGACGCAATGGTAGAACGGAGGTCATTACCAAGTTCGAAAAAACCATTGCTATGCACGGAATATTCGAGGTGGTCAAAACAGACAATGGCCCACCCTTCCAGGGACAGGAGTTTGCGGACTACCTAAAGAGCTGGGGGATTAACTACAGGAAAGTGACTCCCCGCTGGCCCCAGGCCAACGGGGAAGTGGAGAGATTCATGCGTATGCTCAACAAAACAATATGCATTGCACATGCTGACGGATCACCCGTGGAGAGAGCCATCTACAGTTTTTTGAGAGAGTACCGCCTGACACCTCATCTCACAACCGAGGCAGCCCCTGGTCCGGCAACCATGGGCAGAGTTGTGAAAAACACCCTCCCGAACCACCCAAACTGGGTCCCAGCCTGAGTGGATGTGGAAAGAACCCTGGCTAACCGGACCCAATCCAACAACCAAGCCAGCGCCAGAAGACGGGCTAAAGAATCAGACATCCAAGAAGGAGACAACGTGTTCATCAAAGACCGATATCCAGGGAGCAAATTCCGGCTCCCGTTCGAGCACAAGCCCTGGACCGTTCTCCGCCGAACTGGCACCATGGTGACCGCCCAGAGGGGATCCGAAGTTGTTACTCAAAACATCTCGTTTTTCAAGAAGGCACACCCCGGAGCACCAGGTCGTCAGGAACCAGATCGCTCGACAACCAGGCCTAGCCAATGAATGGATGAAGACGACTATGAACTACCGGGGCATTACCCCACTGAAAATGAGAACCAAATGGACCCGGACACTCAGCCGATGCCGGAGACACCAGGGGAGAGCCGGCCAAACTGTCCCGTCTGGTCTTCGACAAGTGGGACCTGCAATGTTCTGTAATACTGTAGATCTACTCTTAACAGCATGATCGATATATAAGGCATACATTTTTACACTGAGTGTGTAGGTGGTGACATCATAGGGATTCCCCTCTATAGCACCTATCTTTGTTGAAACATCCGATGTACCATTGTATTACTTCTCACACTTGGCTAATATAACATAGTTGTAATCCTAGTGCATATACTTGACAGTAATTGACATATAACACCAGAAACCTGTGCTTTCCTTTTCTATGAAGTTCAGAACGCTGGGTATCTCTTCATCTTTCTTCTCCTTCCGATTAGACAAGCTTCGAGTATGCAAACTACATTGATATCTCGATATAAGTGCATATACTGGATATTTTTGCCTAGTTCCTTTTACATATAATGAATGCCCAGAAGAGCAGTAACGGACTACTAACCACCTCTCAATTCCCACTTATCTTTCAGAGCGGTGATATTTCCTGAGCCACATGCCAGTTTGAGGTGAGGCTTCTTTCCCGACCCCAACGGGTAAGCCTAATCATTACAAACTTTATAAGCGTGGGGCTATAATGAAATAACAGTTACGGGTATTTCCGAGCTATAACCTTGGCATAAATACAATTTTGTCTGTGGTTTTGTCTTGATTAGTTGGTTTCACCATTGAGCTACTATAACTGTCCTATGCTTTGACCTAGATTTTGTTCAATTGTAACTAAATCTTTTTATTTATGTACACATTTCTTTAGGGACCACCTGTGAATCCCTCCCAAACTAAGTACAAAACTTTGTACAAATTGATTTTTGAGATCAGTTTCTATTGATCATACTAATTGGGTTCTGTGATCTTGGTATAAATGATGGAATGAATGGAGATCAGTATTGGCACTTCTTTTGATGTTCAGTATTTATGGTCTAGCCTTACGGATTTTTGGCCAAACTCTTTCTTGGAGAGTTTTTTTACCTTCCGGCAGCTTTTTGTCTTGTCTGGCAATGTCCTGGTTCCAGATGGCACCAGAAGTAGTACGATTCTTGGCCAAGTATGTCAGGTACCATATCTGATGACCTTGAAGATGATGCAACTGGTGATGAAGGGGTTGAATGGGCAGAATATAATCCCTTCAGTGCTGTGGGTCATGTGATTAAAAATCTTCAGATGCTTGATGGGATGTGCCTCTGTGTGAAGGATGATTTTTACGGATGCCAAAATGGTGTCTGTAGGGGGCATAGTGGAGCATTACTTACATCTAGGTGGGAGAGGAACTTAAACTGTTTTAGTCTTATGGGAAATTTTATCTTGGAATGTGAGGTCTTTATCAAGTGTGAATCCCAGGAACTTTGCATTGTCTATCAATCGCGGTGTGCAGTCAACTACTTTGGTTTCAGGGAGCCAAACTCGAATAGAGCTCTCGCAAACAAGAGGGATTGAGCTTTAGGTAGGTACATGACACCCAGGGTTGTATTGTTCAAGACAAGATTTTAGTACCCGATTTGGCAGAGGTTGATGTTGTCAGCTTATTGGTGGATCTTCTCTAATGTTTCCATTTTAGCATATGCCACAACTAGGCGGTAACTCTGAAATTGTGTTTCAATACACAGACAGTGTCTGAACTTGGGGCTTTGTACATAATGGGATCTGTAGCAAAATAAAAGCTTTGTTACATTTAATAAATTCAGGGAGCTTGGCTTGCTGAGTGTTTTGTTAAACCTTAAGCATCCAGCAGATCGGCTTAAAGTTACAGTGTTAGTTACAGCGTAGTTTGGCAGTCCCTACAATATAAGCAAGAGAAAAACGAATGGCATCCTGACACTTTCAGGTGAAAAGTTAATATATATGTATCAAAAAATTACACACTCTATACATCTCGATACAATATCTGCCGGCACTACTCATTTTTATAAGAGATATGGTTATTTGAGACTGGCGACTACGCTCTTAGCTTGGCATTCCACCTCCCCACACAAATATATCCTCCTCTCCCCCTTTGCTTGGGATTCCGGGAATGACAACAGTTCTTAGAAGGCCCAGAAAGTTCGGCTGTTCAGCAATATTATTAGCCAAAGTAAGAATTGCCAATGCTTGATTTTTAGGCCTCTCACTAACTAATTAAGTGTGAAGCAGTAACAATGGATAAAGTAATGCCAGGCAGAACACGCAACTCCTGTTGTAACACGGTTATCGCCAAGACCCATTGACATTTGACAGAAGGCAAATATTGCCCTCTTATCGCCTCTAACTTACCTTTATTGTGCTCGGATGTAGTTCTGCTGGAGATACATCTAAGTAAAATATGAGAGAAGCAACTTGGTATTACATGACTAAGCTGTAGAAAATATGTTTAGAAAACATTTACAACCATTGGTATGTCATCACTACAGAGTGTGAATACTTCAACCTGCTGAACACCATTATGAAGACTATTAACTAATGTGCAAAATAAACTACAGCTTTGTAGCATCACTATCAAGATTATTTACATATTCCTTCAACCTTTTTGATTTTCTAGATGTGAAAAGAAAGAAATGTACGTGTTTTGTTTAACTAAAATAAAATGTGTGACAGCCAGGAGAACCAAATTAGTATACTTAGCACCTAACAAACCAGGCAACGCTTTAATAGCATGTGCGGTGCGATGCCATTTTATGTGTGAAAACCTGCAATCGATAAACGAGAGCAAAAAGTACAACATAAAGTGTGGACAATACAAAACTCATGTGGGAGCAGTTAAATTAAGAACCAAGCTTCCACTGCTAAAAATAAAACTATGACTCAGATGTTGTAAAGCTCAATTTTCTTTATTGCACTTTTTATTAAGATTAGCTTTCTCAATCCGAGCAGTACGAAGGTCTTCCCTATGTGCTTGCTATTTTTTCTCCAGTCCATTGCTGTATAATCTACTGTACCTGTCCTCCTAATACACGCTTCTTGGAGCACGTGTTACTTCTGTGCTAATAAGGTAAAATACACAGCAAACATTCTATACCTTGTTAGAAGGAGACTCATGTCTTTTGAACACCCGAGACTCTCACTTCTATTGAAGATCCAAAATTCTGTGGCCAGACTTAAAAAAGCAGCTCAACTAGTATTTACTTTGCATTTAAAAATAAGTTGTGGTAAATAAGAGATCCATGAAAACAAGGACATTATAATTAGCTCCTCTCCAATTCGCTTATGCCACCTTGCCAGAATATGTTCATGACAAAGCGACAAAAAAGCTATGAAAATCTAATTAAATGTACACAAAATAGAACGAACGAAATACGTGGTGTTTTGTTAAAATGTAAATACTGTACAGGGACGGCACTTAACAGAAAAAACATATTTTCAACTACAATATGCATTATATTTTGGATGGCAGAACATTATATAATATTGATCTACAATCAGTTGACATCTTTTTTTTTTAAGTGAATGCACTATCAGCTCAAGCCTCGATGGTATAGACTTTTGATGCAGCTTTGTTATGGTTTTTTGGTTCTGTATAATGGTTCAACTACAAGTTCAATAAAAAAAAAGTACAAAAATATGTAAAAAAAGATAGCAAAATATTTCTTTCCGTGTTACCATATTAAAACTCAAGCTGCATTTTATTGTAAAAAAAACTATTATTCGTTCTTAAATAAGGCATTTATATAGTGATACATTTGCTTTCAAGCTCTTCAGACATAGCAGTAAATTTGTACAAAAAAGCAATTATATAGAATAGACTGTTCATGCAAGTACGGCTTCCAACTAGTTGTATCCATCATTCCAATTCATAACTTTATCGTACTCCTGAATTCTTTGTTTTATATGAGAGAGTTTGTTCTTCAGATATTCACATCGTTCTTTCTTCTCCAAAAAAGTAGGATCCTTAAAAAAAGATGAAATCTATAAGTACACACAAACTTGGAAAATAAATACTTTTCAGATACACAAACATGGGACCAACATCCAAGGAAACAGATCCATATAGAACAAGGCACTTTCATTTTTATTAATCATCATCCATGTTTAAACCAAAGTATTGTGTTAGTATTGTCAGCAATTAAGTGCATTCAAATGGATAGGCACATTAAAACGGGTTTCAAGTAAAAGCAATACAAAATACCCAGACAATGGGGCCCTTGCTCACTTTGCCACTGGATTCAAGCTAGCCTGGCTAATATAGGGTGTTACCCCGAAACCAGTCCCAGGATGCTTGTTTCTGGTCCAGGGAAGACATGGCTTGGCAGTTCAGGCTGGACTGTTCTCATAAGGCAAAGGGTCAAGACTGATTTGCATATAGCTGTGTCTGAACTAGGGTGACGAAGTGAGCTAAAGAACAATGATGGATTCAACCCAGATCAGTGACTGGGGGTGGAGGGGGTGTCTGAAAAGTTTCAGCGCTCGGTCCATCATCTTGTGTTTGTGATCCACCACTAAGACAATTTTACAATAAAATGACACCAATACTGCATTTCATAGCTGTCAAAAATTAGATAAACAATCAGTAGATATCCGTATTCTAGAAATTGTGAGCATCACCATACAAGGATAATGGACATATACTCTCAGAAGAATAAGTTACCTAGTACCAATACTGTAAACGCATCAATAACAACCAGTAATCATATAATATCGAAGACATACAATACAAAGATCCCTCACTGCCTCAAAGGTTAATTTTTGAGTCAGTCAAGTTCTTCAAAATGTTTCTAAATCGTTCAGGTGATCAAAAATCTTCACATGATCCTCAAGAAAGATCCTTAATTTCACTGGGCCCACAAAGGAAAAGGGGAAATTACATACTTTTAGTTCCAATTTCAGACTGAGAAAGTTCTTCTGTTGCAACGCTGTCAGTATTGCATAGGCTTGAGAAATCCCAAATTTTTTGGGCCGTTCCATATCAGGGTTTTTAATTGCCTCATTTGGTCGAGTATTAGTTCAGTGTGTTGATATCTAAGTGGACGGAAAATCATACGTCTTGAACTTCAAAGGGCTCAAGGAGCGCTTGGAGGGTATTCTGTGGGCTCTCTCATTTTCCAACTGTTTTGTGAGAGATAGGCCCATGGGTTTTTGTAGTCACGACACCAGGAAAACACAGGCCTCTCCTTCAGAATCATCCGGGGGGCACAAAATTCCCAAATTACCCCTTCTGTTCCTAGCTTCTAAGTTGGTAACCTCTCTCTACAAGGAGGTTACATCCTTGGCCATCATGTCAGATTTGGTTGGACAGCATGTCTTGACTGTCTTATACTCTGCTGATCTGCATTTCTGCCTTCTCAATTCAGCTGGTTAGAGATTTAACATCATTTCTCAGGCCAGAAAGTTCAGCTTGTAGTACTTCTGTGTTCGTCTTTGTACACGGTGATGGAGAGAGTAAAAGTTGAAGAATGATGTCCATGGCGCTATCAGATTTACCCTTGACCGCTGAGTCCCGAGCAGGAGGATTTCGTCCATAATGTCCATGGTGCTATCAGATTTACCCTTGACCGCAGAGTACGGAGCAGGAGGATTTTGTTTTGTTCTTTTTTTACTCACTTTTTTGCCTTTTATGTAGAATGTTTGTCTGCCTTCTTTTGAATCCATGATTCACAACGGGTGGAACAAGAGTAGGAGGGAGTTAGGCTGACAGTGAAATGGGTAATTGAACAAGGAACATGTTTCAAGAGAGACCAAGAAGCTCACTACGATCAGATCACATCTAGTAGAAGTTCCAGACATGGCTCAAAATGTATCCATACATAGGACCCAAAAATCGCTGGAAGGCAGTGCAGGCCAAGTGATTGCACATGTATCTATGGTGTTTATTAGGCAACAAAATAAGGAGTGAGGTCGAATAAACTTGCTCAGGGGATACCCGGAGGCCCAGATTTCAGCAATGACCTTTGCATTCTAATAAACTATTCACAAGACTAGCTCATTCCCAAGTTGCGAATGAATTGAAACTGCATATTTACATTCACGTTCTCGTTGCCTCACCCATTGCCAGTGGATCAAAGTCTAAGGAGTGAAATAGGCTGGTAATCATATAACGGCAGGATATACTTTGTTGCTTCAGGGACAATCAGCGATCGCAACACAGCAGCGAATGTCGCACAGGCAGGCCTTCGGCCAGGCAGATTTATTAGACAGTGAAGCGGCTGAAGCAAACAAATGGGAATAGGATAAAATCATGTACATGCTCGGGACCGCAACCACCAACATTGCACCCACTTGCGCATCCATGAGGGCAGATGAAGTGGTTACAACAAACTTCCCTCAGAGGATGTAATGAGAGTGCACTATGCCATCTTAGGAACAGCTGTGTCAGAACTACAAAGGCTACACTGAGCAGAGTAATCTCATGAATTTAGTTTAAAACAAGATTGCTAAACTCTAGTGATGGATGTAGATCCAAAGGCAGTGAAATGATTATCGGCTCTGTAGTGTAGAACCACCTGCACCTGTGATTTTCATTCAGCGGCAGCGTTCCAAGCCTTGGTGGCCATTTTGGTTAAGGCACAAATCACGACCCTTTAGAGCCCCTTCAGCAATACCAGTTTCTCCCAACCCCATTTGAGCAAACAGATACATACCACTGTGTAATAGCTAACAGAGAAAGTGCCCTCAAAGCCCTGTGGTTGGGCGGATATGTGATTGGCCCCAGCAGTCGGCATGGTACAGGTGCCCAGACAGGATGACATGCTGCAGTGGGTTGTCAAGTGGCAGAGGCTGGTGTATATGAACTGTGGTCTATGCAAGGGATATGACGGTTCTGTTATAAAAAAAAATACATTGGCTGGGGTTGGCTTCTGGTCATTCTGGGCCTGAAGTACAGTGGATGGACTGAGGGATATGAATGGCCTGCCTCTCTGGGGTGACAGCCAACCAGAGTAGCTGCTGCTCCCACCTGATGGCATCAGCCAGTAGGGAGCAACCTTTACAATTGCATATTAAAGGGCAGATCCTTAGGCAGGAAGCCCACTGGCAAGAACTTCTTTTACCCAAGGCTGGTTTGTATGCTGTGCAGAAATGCTGGTGCTACCACTTGCAACAGGAACAATGCAGTGAATGCATGAAGGGAGCCAAAGGCGTGCTCTGCATGATATACCATGTAGACAAGGTGGCAAGGCAGTTGGAATTGGAGCCAAGGGTGCTCGCCCAGTGCGTAAGAAGGGCCAGCACTGACTTTCCACAGATGTACACTGCACCACTACTCTTCAGTAGTGTTGGAGATGTCTCCTGCACCCCCTCAGTTCATGGGAGAATCGGTGTCTGTACATGAGGCCAGTCTAGTCAGCCCCTACAAAGCCCTGGAGGCGTCCTTGATAGTGCAGCAACAACTTTTGTACCCATAGGTGGAACTGAGTGAATAAAGCAATATTGGCACTTGGTAGCAGAGTTGAATCTTTGGAGAATCTTTGCTGCGTGGCCCACATACAGTTGTTGGGGTTCCCTGCAGTCACCTCAGTCACATCGTTTTCCCTCAACCATGAAAGAGGCGCCTGCGTTGAAAGAGTATACAGACTTCCCTCCTGGACTTTGTATTCATATTATGAAATTCAGCTGGTATGACAAATGTGGAAGGTCTGTATGGTTTGGTATCCTTGTGGATTCCTTCCCATTTGATGATGAAAGATGGGAAGTCTTATGTCTTCATCCAGTAGAAGTGGTGTAAATATTTTTAGAGTGTTTGAGGGAAGGCTCTGACATTCTTAGCAGACAATGATAGACTGAAGATACTGTGTTATGCAAGTACCCTCACCTTCAGAGCTCTCGAGGCCACTAGGACCAGTTGGGAAAAGTAGCGATTTTGGGGATGTTTTTTGCAGGTTGCTTTATTGTGAGCTGGAGTTCTACTCTTTTTGCCTGCTGCGTCCCTCTCATTTCTCCAATTCTTCTCTCTCTTTCGTCTGTCCATTCCTACTTGTGCCACTTCACATGTTTTCCCTCCTTGTTTATTCTGTGAGGTGAAAATTCTCTTGCATTCAGGCCACCATATAGTGAAACCCTGAACAACGCTTTTCTGTATTGCAATTCAGTAACAGTCTTGTGTCAAACTGTGGTATTAAACCTCTTGAATGATGGGGAGTACTTCTTAGATGTTAATGGTGTGGAAGATAAACAAAAAAAACACAACAGTGTCCATGATGAGAAAAATACATATGTGCAGGTCTAAACTTGTATCTTGTGACCTCCTGACTTATGCCCCTCTCTTGAACACCAAGAAAAGCTGTAAAGGCCACCATCCCTCCTTTTCCAACACTGGAAAATACATGCCAGTCCTTTCTTGCTTTAAGACATATGCTGTATCTACACATTACTTGGTGTATATCACCGTACCAGCCTAAAGCTAAGCATTTTTTCCCACAACAAATTTTATTACGTTTTAATGGCACACGGTGGGCGGAGCCCCAAGCATACATTACAGATACAATTCGGATAAAAAGTACCAATCATTTTTAAACATCAAGCTAGCCTGCAAAACAGCAAGACCGACAAGTGAAACTTGAGACAGGTTATCCCATATAAAGCTAAGCATTTTCACCAAGTTACCAATTGTCATGTCTTGAGAAGCTAAACTATTTCTAATTACAGAAAGTCTTGTTAGAGTTATGTGGCTCACCTATCAAGCAATAAAACACTATTTTGTACATGCTTCAATTTGCAGGGAAGTAAATGAACCTTGACCATATCATGTGTAAATTTACTGACTATTTTTTAGTCTCTGCAGGAGTCTGGCGGAGGACTGGGATATCTTCTTCAGTTAACACACTACTTCAGCACTGTCTAAATAAATGTGTCTTTTATTATTACCTGACGCTCTGCGTAAACAGTGATTTTCTTAGACAGTATATTTTCTGTACACTTTAATAAAAGCAATTCAAACCTAAGAAATACTTTACAAGTAAACTGTCTACACCACTGGCAATGTTACATAAGACATTTCTGGATTTGAGTTCAGTGGCTAAAGCCACAACACAGACATTACTGCACCAATTGGCCAAACAAGTGAAGGATGCTAATGGTTTGAGATTAGTATATTCTACTACAATATTCTGACTGCTAATAGATCTTGTCAGAATATGAGCTTGATCTATTGTCACCCCAAATACCATTAATTAACGATCCACTACAATCACCTGTTCTTTGTTAAGTAATCACTCCTTCTAGAAGAGATTCAAGAAACGAAGGTTCGGTGAACATTACGTTTTGCTTGAAGGCACAGTCTTATGCAATGCCCTACCAATTGACATTGTCTCTGCTGATGACCATCTCTTATTCAGAAAGCATCTTAAATAATCCTAGTTAGAAATACATTCATGAGACCTCGAGTATAAATAAATCTCTTCTACCAGCTTCCCACATTCACCTGTTGGTGCCCATCCCATGCTCTAAAATGGTCTTTGGGAAGAATGTGGCTTGTTTCAAGACTTGCATGAGGCCCTTACTGAATGTGTGCAGTACAGCATCAATGACGGGTAAAGAGAGGACATGGAAGGGATAGCCAGCAGGATGACTCTGATGGACAGTGCGAACAGAGCACTGCACCTCTCTTTGCTGGTGGCAATAGCTTCAGATCAGGAGCATGAACACTGGCATCACATGGGCACACATGTGATTGATGCCAGGCCAGCTCCAAGCACTATCCCAACTCTACAATATAAATAAAAGTTGCAGCAATCATGAAATGGGTGATAAGTGCAAGGCTGAATGTTTACAGTGTAGGTGAACAGTCAGAGATCAGCAAGCCTAGAGGACATCAACATTGTAGAGTGATGCCTTTGCCTGAATCCTTTAAAATGTAAACACAAAACTCTTGGCCTATGAGAGGACTTATTTAGTGGAATAGAAAATATAGAGGGGAGGCAATTAGATTGTTGTCAATCTTAATGTATAGAATGACCAAGATGCTTGAAGGTGTCAGTCAGTCAGTCACACAAAACTTTATTTGGTTTGTTACAACCATAAAAGTACAAGTTACCTCGTATCCTAATAAAACATAAAAAACATAAAAAACATAACACAGCGGTATCAAAAAAAAAAAAAAAGTATAACATCAAAATACAAATAGTTTAACTTCCTTTATAAAATCGGAGTATTATAACATTCTAAATTATTAAAATCACTTAATACATACATATACATCAGATCTTTCACCTATAGCAAGTAGTACTGTAATCCCTTGATGGTTCCACTTTTGTGTGGTACTAGAAAGAAGCATTTTTAGTGCTTACTCTGCGCACTTGAGGAACACTTTAACTTTATTCATATATTTCCCCAGAGCACAGGCTATATCTAAATTCCTCATTTCCGCCAAAAGGTTAACTGCTTGCATCCTATTCACAATCTTATAATTTTTAAAAATCGGACATAAATACTCCTTTCGTATATCTAAAAACCACATACAATCTAATAAAATGTGAAATATCACAAGCGGTACCTAATGTACAAGTGCATTTACCATTGCAACCTATCATAAGATTTCGAACCCCTTTGTTCGTGTAACATGGGTTTATCCCAATTCGCATTTTTAAAACGTCCCGCCTTAAACTGTAACTAGGTAGGCGGTCCACATAAGGGAAATGTTGGTTAATCTCCCAAGACAATGTCATGTGGGCCACCGAGGTTTTTTGTAAAAGGTACTCCCGGTCATATATACGGGACGTATCGGCCCCTAAAAGCCTTAATTCTTTCTTACCTATTGTCCTGTGATCTTGCAGCGAACCTGCCGTCAAATCGAGCACCCCATATGCATCCCTTATTGATGCTCTGGTCTCTTTTGCCCAGGGTAACTCACTGGTGGAAATTTCCTCTTTGGCCCATTGGGAGATTTTAAGAAACTCCCCTGCTCCCAATCGCTGCCAAAAACGTACGAGGGCCATACAAGCAGATATCGCCCAGGAGGTAATTCCCAGCTCAAGTCTTGCTGCCTGTACCATGGATGATTTAGGCAGCAGGAATAAGCTTTTTAGTACATTTCCCTCCTCTTTATCCCAGGAGGTCTTACCACTTAGGTAAAGAACCTCGGCTCCATACAAGAATTGCGGGGGCACCATTGCTTGGTAGGCTTTTATGACCGGCCTATCCGACAGCTCTCCATAGGTACCATTAAATCTTTTTAGGCCTTTCACAGAAGCCAGTGCTCTCATTTTTAAGGCTTGCAGGTGAGTATGCCATTTCAAGGTACCAGTAAACCACATTCCCAGATATCTATAATCAGATACTCTCTCAAGCAAAACTGTGCTAAGATACCATGAGAACTTCGTTTTCCTCTTTCCAAAGCATACAATGTTTGTCTTCTCCACGTTTACTATTAGTTTTTTGGTTGAACAATATTCTTTAAACCTATTTAATTTTCTCTGAAGGCCTATCTCCGTCTGATCCATAATCACCAGGTCATCAGCATACAGAAGGCACGATATCTGGTTTCCTCCCAATTTCGGGTTCGCCCCTCTAACCTCTCTTAGTTTTTGGGGTAGATCAGCTAAAAACAGGGAGAACAAAAGGGGGGCAAGTACACATCCCTGCCTTAAACCATTTCCAATTGGGATTCTCTCAGACAAACCTCCCTCCTCATCCAAAATTATCTGCGCCCAATTATCTGTATGCAGTGCTTGGATTAGGGCTAGCAAATCACTCTGTATTTCAAGCCCTACCAATGTTGACCACAACTGCTCCCTGTCCACCAGATCGAAAGCTGCACGGAAGTCCACGAAACAGCAGAATAAATTACCCCTCTGATCGATCGACTTCCGTGCAATGGACCAAAGAGCAAAACAGTGGTCAACTGTTGAGTGACCTTCTTTAAAAACCCCCTGCTCTGGGGGTACTATCTGATTATCGTCCACCCACTCTTTGAGTAACCTTAGAACTACTTTAGAGAAAAGCTTTTCACCTATGTCTAGGAGGTTTATAAGGCGATAATTTTTAGGGGAGTTTACATCGCCTTTTTTATGTATTGGTCTAACAATAGCCCCTTTCCAGCTATCCGGGAAAATGCCAGTATTTAAAATCCCTTGGAACATGTTGGAAAAGAACTCCGCCCACCATTCTATGTTTGTTTTTATAATAACAGCTGGTAAATTATCGGGGCCCGCAGCCCTGGTTAAATTTAACGTAGTTATTATACCTCTAATTTGGTCAGGGGAAAAGAGCTCTTTTATCTCTTCCCTTGTTCCAATCCAGGCGTTGGCTATTGTTTCCTTCCTCCTTGGCCATTTACCGTAAATTTCCTCTAGGTATATCACCCACTTGTCCTCTGGCACAGAGCACTGCAGGGTCCCTTGGACTTTCCCCATACATTCCTGTATTAATTTCCAAAAGCCTTTCACATTTTTTTCTTCAATTACCTCTAATAGGTTCGCCCAACATTTATCCTTAAAGAGCCTTTTTTTGTCTCTGATAGTAGACTTATATTTTATCTTTATTTTCCTTAGTTCTAATACCGCTTCGTCACTATAGTTACCTCTGAGACGTCTCTCCAATTTCCTAATACCGGCTTTTATTTTCCGGCATTCATCATCAAACCAATGTTTAGTATTATTAAAATGTGATTTGACATTATTTAATGACTTATATTTTCCGTGCTTTAATTTTATCCTGAGACATTCCACTAGTTGCCTTATTATTTCCTCGTACCAGGATATACCATCTCCTGGTGCTAGGTTGTCTAGATTCACCGTCAGCTGGTGGGCGCTCAGTTTCTTTATATATTCCTCAGTAATTCGTGTAGTAAGGCGCTTGGGGTATTCCACCTCTACTGGTAACACTTTTTGTCTATACAAGGGGCTGTTTACCTGGAATTCAACCTGCAATGGATAGTGATCGCTACCCTCCACCCTGAGTATTTCAAACTGCTTAAGTAAATGGAAGTTCCAGGCCTGTATGAATGCGTAATCTATGGGGCACATTTGTTGCCCTACTTTAAATGTACGATTTGCGGGCTGGTCCGCTTCCTTTCTTCCATTCGCGCAGACCAGGCCCATGGCCCCCAACAGTTGCCCTAACTCATCATCTTGAGATGAGATGTCGCAACTGGGGAAATGTGCGGATTCTATTTTGTATACTCCTAACAGATCCCTCATCCAGGAGTCAGTTTTTTTGGGATTTAGTCTATGATTAAAATCCCCCAGTACCATAAGCACATCTCTTGGATAACAGTCACATAAATCCTCCAAGTCCGTTTTTAAGCGTTCCAGATCCGCATTATACTAATTTGTTTTCCCTTTCTGTATATATACGTTTATAATACATAGAGTCACTCCCCCTAGCATATTATTCAGGGTTCGTACTCTACTACCCAATGCCCAGTTACACTTGAGTTCGAGGGGTTGAATGTCTTTTGCAATCCTTGTGGAGACTAACGTCATCTGACCACCAGATGGTCTACCCACTATATTCTTTTTTGCTGGTTTTACATGGTGAGTGAAGCCTTCGGTTGCAGGGGTTTCGTCGCACAGCCAAGTTTCCTGGAGACATACAATATCGTTTTTCCTCAGGAGATTTTTAAAGTCTCCTTGTAACAATATTCTTTTGTATCCATTTACATTCCAGGACAGGATAGATAGGCTGTGCGACGACCCTACTTCCTAATCAATATTACTCATGTAACCATCTTCCTCACTGTTCATGTATGCCAACTCTCTATATCTATTCCCTGCAAGAACATCCTCAGCATCCCACCTCAGGTCTTTTGGTATTATTGTGATTTCAAGGGCGTCTTTCTTTCCTCTACCCAAGCTAATCAGTTTTATTTGTCTTCACCTAGTGCCGCATGGTTCCTGAGGAATGATTTCCCTATTTTGTCCAACAACACTTCCTCCCTTTTTAATATTCTAATTCCTTCCCAAAGCATCTCAGTCTCCGCCTTTTCTATTGCATCTTTTATTAGGGCTGAGTGAAGTAGGACCTTAGTTATTTCCTCTCCTTTACTATTTACCGTAAACCCAACTTCTTTTAGATCAGCGGTACTAACATATCTTAGAGTGGGACACTTTGCAAATAAGGAGAGGAGCTGGGAACGATTCAAGGGGTTCAATTTTTTGTTTCTTTTCCCCCCCTTTTCCTGACCTGTTGGCTCTACAAATATCCAAGTGTCTGCAGACAATTCTAGGTGCCTTTTTTGGGAATTTCCATCTGGCATTTCTTCCCTTATATGCCTACTTACTTCTTCACTACCTCTTATTCTGGCACCCTTTCCGTGGGTTAAATTAGAGGGCCCCGCACCTGCGGACATATCCATCCCCCATGCAGCTGTTGCGCTCTCCTTTACCCCTGGTTGGTTCCTTATGGTAACCTTTTCATTTTATCCCATATTAATCCTTATTTTCCGTCTTGGTTGTTCCTCAGGTCTACTGCTACTTGCTCCTATATCTACGTGGTTAAGCTTTTTATTATTTTGCCTCATTACCTTACTCATTATCTTATGTGCGGGGGTTTCCCCCCTCCCCCCATACTCCTGTTGCTTCGTCGTATGGCAATTAACTAGGGCCTTATTCCCTTTCCTTCGCCGTGTTGTATTTTGCTTTCTAAACCTCTTTTCCCCATACCTTTTTATAATCATCGGGCAGTAGGATATATATTCTGTTGGTATGTCCTCTGGGGGACTACTCGCCCTTCCCACAACTTCCCCCCTGACCAGTTTGTTATCCTCCTTGGCTTCTACTGGCCTTACTAGTGAGGGCATCAAGTTTTTAATCTGTGCCAACTCCCCGATTATATCTTTAAATTGGTCGCCTTGTCTTTTCAGAATGTTATTATTTAGGACTGAAACCTCTAAGATGCCCTGCAAGGTTTTCTGGAGTGTGGTAAATAAATAAATAATACCCTATTTTTGACTAGGCATATATCATAACAGATAGCTCAATAAATAAGAGTCAAGATTCGAGGTAGTAGGAGTTTCTGCAGGTTTATTACAGCATAAGGACAGGATCAGGACAACCTGCATAGGAACAGAATGGCAGGGCTAGAGTGGCCCGGCAGCTGCCGGGGCTGGGTCTGGGATGAGCGCGCTAACTTTTAATAACAATACACGGGCATATATACATAGCGCGAACACATAGCATTACATTGCAGTAGGCGTAGCAGTGGGTGGAGCAGAAGGTGTGACGCGTAGCAGTCGCGAAAGATAACAGTAAAAGTAGGTGTAACTGGGCGTATACATAGACATGTGGTGCAGACGTAACAGAATATGTCATGAATGGGGCGGAAACATTGGAGGGGGCTACCTAAGGAGCCGGGACCTCTAACCTGGTGGTGCGCGTAAACTGGCAATGACGTATCACTAGGAGAAGCTGGGGGCTATGAACTCTGTGCTAGGAGCAGAGACTAAAGTCTGGAGGGTCGGAGCGACATGTACCTAAACCCTATCTAGTATCTGATGTTTAGGGAACATGTTGATATAAACTAGAAGTCATGAGGGGAAAAGCTAACTTGACTCTAAGACTGGACCATGCATTATTCTACATGTAGTGCGTGATGAAGAATATTAAATGACCAGTAAATACAGTATTTCTCTAACATGGAGACGTGAAGGCTAGACAATGACGGAAACTATTGATGCAGTTCAGTAGCTTAGGAATGCAGAGAAGGAGGACTGAACTGATAACTGGAACTATAACATACTTTTGGCAGACTCAGAGGCAGAGCCAAGCTGCACCGGGCACTGCGAGGCAGGAAGTAAGCGAAAGGTCGAGGATACAGGTGGGGGCTGGATCGCTCCTTAGCGAGGCTTCAGGAGACAGGAGCTGAATCTGATGTCCGGGCCCTGTTGAGGCCTGGAAACGGGGACTTTATAATGGAATAACGTGTACACTGGGGAACGTGGCAACGTAGCTTTACATAGGCCTGATATTCGTAGTATTCACGAGAACTGGAAACTGGCATACTAGAGGTGGACACAACTATAATTGCGTCATTAATCGGACATGGGGAATAACATATGCATATTGGTCATGCACACATAACATATGATGGATGAGGCGTAGGGACACAGAACATGGCAAAATTTACTTTTCCACATTCCCTCCTTGTCACTACGTTTCCATCAGGAAACATCAATATTCATGATACCATCTATCATTTCATATAGTATCATTTGCTCATCTCGAATTGTCTTGGAACGGGATTTAGAACGGGGCTTGGGACTAGGAATACAAGAGGTAGCACAAATGCCGCAAATCGCAGGGCCACATTGTATACAGAGGCAACAGCTGAATATGATCGCTACTGCAATACCTAGAAAGGACAGGATTTTCCATCCCCATGCGGAAATTATATTCCAGAACCAACCGGACCATGTCCAGGTGCCTGGGTCTTGGTGTAACAGATGGGCAATTTTATGAAGTCTGGTTATAGCTGAATAAACAGACGGCGCGTTATTAGGAATGAAAATGCAGCAACTAGATCCGACAACTCTACAGGCCCCGCCCCTATCGGCCAGTATGACGTCAAGGACGAGACGATTCTGGAGCACAACAATTCTCATAAAGGATTGCTCTTCGGTTAAATTACCTAGAGCGGAGGCAGTCTCATCTACTACTGCTTCAAGGGTTCTTGTTAACCTACGGATTAGCTTACTGTTTACAACTGTACCTAAATAAGGGAACACACCTTTATCAATATCAATGAATTGCTCTGCAGCGGTTTCAGTATAATCGACAATCGGGAGGTTTCTCTTGTGTCTAGTATGTACTAGATGTGTGTTTCTATGATAGTCAGGTGGGGCTAGAAAAACAGGTGGCAGTAGGAAGGCAATGTAACAGGTTCCCTCCCAATCGAGGGGCAGATGAACATATGCAGTTTGACCACAAACAAAATAAGAATGACGTGAAGCTTTAAAATTAGATTTCCCACTGTCACTATACTGGATAATAGTAGTACAATCACTATGTCCTACGTGTATAGAACCATGACTACGGACACATAATTCGCCTTTGACTGGTAGTACTGAAATAGCAGGTGAGTCTGGAGTAGTATCAGACTGGACATTCAGGACCATGAAATTCGACGAATAATTACCTAAATTATACACTTCATTTTCTAGATCTAAACCTGTTCTGTGGGGGAAACCTTGCTTGTCTGGGAAACATGTACTGTTAAGAAAAGACATATCTGTCGAGGATGACGTTAACGTGGACCATGCTCCACACGAACCATTATGTGAGAATGGATAAGGAAAGAGTGGCAGAACTCCCTTCGGGGTCTGGAAAGGGGGGAGTCGACCACACACCCAACAATTAGTGGCATTGCTGGTCTGGTGTGAGTAATGTAACATACGGATAAATGAATTGTTACGCATAGCGAGGCGGTAAGCATATTCGTGAGGAGGCAGATCACTAAACGTGTGCTCTCCTGTAACATTAGCAGACTTATTTACATGAGAAACTGAAAAATACAGGAAAAATGCATAGCTGATGCAAGAAATCATAATGCTGATGAATAATATGAAGCTTAGAAAAATGATACATTGAATTGAACTTTGACTGACTCTCTCACTATGGGGGTCTATTTTATACATGTCAGAAACAGCCTAACCGTTTCACCTAGGGGAGGACTTATACAATCAAACTGACTGACTTATTTTACTAGACCGGAGCTTTAACTTATACTCCTGCTGCGGAGTTTTCTCTAACAGGGAAGGGGTTGTGTCAATGTCTTTTGCGGGACAGTCCTTAGGAACAATATTTCGGCAGTCTTTAAAATCCTGGGAATCCTTGGAAATATTTTTAGAAACGGGTTTCAATCCATTGAAAAGTTTTACATGAGAAAGGTGTATCCACCCCTTCCTGCCTTCCAGCTTGACGGCAGTACGGGTGGTCAGGAGGACCTGACGGGGCTCCTTCCAACGAGGTTCCAGCGGACTTGATCTGTCAAAGTTTCGGATCATCACCAGCGAACCTGGAACGATTTCATGCGGTGCCACCCCGGTATTGTCTGGAAATGCGGCGGCAACCTGTGAACGACATGAGTTGAGGGCAGACATCAAGGAAGCTAGGTAATCTGTCAGCATATTACATGAAACATCAGTAATACTTCGGGGTCTAGGAGTACCCCACATGTTAGGGGGGCGGCCGAATACGACCTCATACGGGGACAGACCTGATCTGGAATGTGCGACCATGCGCATATAAAACAAAGCGACTGGCAGAGCTACTAGCCAGTCCACACCTTTTTCTTTACAAACTTTGGCAATGCGGATTTTCAGAGTCTGATTATGTCTCTCGACTAGACCGGCTGCTTCGGGATGGCGTACACAATGGAACTTCCACTGGTACCCTAACAAAAGGGAAACGTGCTTCATGAGTTCAGATGAGAATGGCTGGCCGTTATCAGAATATACGACCCTTGGGAGTCCATAACGGGGGAAGAATTCACGAACCAACTGCTTAGCAGTGGTCGCGGCTGTGTAATCTGAGACTGGATATGCTTCTGTCCACCTGGACAAAGCGCATACAACTACAAGGACATACTTGAAACCTCGACATCGCTCCATCTGAATATAATCCATCTGGAGGACTTCAAAAGGGTGGTCAGGAGGCTGGAAACCACCTTGCTCCACCGGGACACTTTTACCTGGATTAAACTGACAACATATCATACAGGTACGGACTTTCTGCTTGGCTGCAGCTCGTAAATGCTTGTTGAACCAAATGTTCTGGATACTGTCTAACATAGCTTTTTCTCCTAAATGTGCTGGACTATGTGCGGTATTAACAATGACTTGAACCATAGAGTCGGGGAGAAACCATGTGGCTCTACCCTTTGTTAACCATCCTTGATCTGTCTGGACCCCTCCTTGTTCGGACCATTTCTTGATTTCATCGGGAGTAGCATGTAACTGGATATCTATGACATCTTGTGTAGGGTCCTTAACTGTCATGCATGTAGTCAGATCTGGAGTATGTGTCATGTTAACTGGAATGTCTGGAGTCTGTGCTGTAAGCTTGGCTGTGCGATCTGCTAGATCATTACCTTGAGAAATAATGTCAGTAACTTTCGTATGTGCTTTGCACTTCATGATAGCAATAGATGTCGGTAAATGTATGGCATCTAGCAGAGCTTGAATAAGGAGACCATGCTGAATCTTGGTTCCATGAGAAGTCATGAAACCTCTCTCCTGCCAGAGCACTCCGAAGTCGTGTACAACTCCGAATGCGTAACGTGAATCTGTGTAAACATTAACTTTCAGGTTCTTGGCGTGTATGCAGGCTTGTGTCAGAGCAACTAGCTCTGCTGCTTGAGCGGACAGAGTGTCAATACGGTGTGTTTCAATAACTTCGGTGTCAGTAGTCACTGCATACGCGGCGACTAGTTCTCCTGTACTAGTTCTCATACATGAACCATCCACATAAAGTGTCAGGTCGGGATCTGGTAATGGAATATCTGTCAGGTCTTGTCTTGGCTTTGTCGTAATGTTAACTATTTCCACACAGTCATGTGGGTCAGGATTTGAATTAACTGATGGTAACAGTGTAGCAGGATTCAGGACGTTGCAGCGTCTAATTTCTATGTGTGGCTGGAACAGTGTCAATTCATAACCTGTTAAACGTGCAATTGTCAAGTGCTGAGTTTGTGTTCGGTTTAAAAGAACTTCTACGGAGTGTGGAACCTGTACTGTCAGGGAGTGTCCTAAAACTATGGAATCACTTTGTCTAATAGCTAGTGCTGTGGCTGCAACTGACTTGAGGCACGCAGGCAACGCCTGGGCGACTGGATCTAATGTGCTCGAAAAATAAGCACAGGGCTTGTATTGACCTGCTTGATCTTGTGTGAGAACAGATAATGCTGTACCTTCGCGTTCTGTGACGAAAAGTGTAAAAGGCTTACTGTAGTTCGGTGTAGCTAGAACTGGAGCTTGGCATAAAGCTGTCTTTAACTCATTGAAACTAAGTGTATGTTCAGATGTCCAAGGGAGAACAGTCGATGCGGCTGCCTCCTGTGTCGTTAACTGTATCAGTGGCTTGACTAGGAATGCATACTGGGGAATCCATTGTCTGCAATAAGAAGTAAGGCCGATAAAGGCACGTACCTCCTTCTGGGTTCTGGGCTGGGGAAGACTCGCTATCAACTGGATACGGTCTGGTGTCAACTGCCTACCCCTCTTGGACAGCAAGTGTCCTAAGTAGACCACTTGCTGGACACAGAATTGAAGCTTCGAAGGGGACACCTTGTGCCCCATCTCGGCTAGGAAATACAGTACTGTAAGTGACGCTCGCTCGCAATCACGTTCAGAACGGGCTGTGATCAGTAGATCATCGACATACTGGAGCAGGGCAGTGTCAGTTGGCATGTGAATATTGTCTAGTTGTCTCTTGAGTGCTTGACTGTAAATACTAGGGCTTTCTGTGAAACCTTGAGGAGCGCGTGTGAACATATAGCTCCTTCCATTTAAACAAAATCCGAAAAGAAACTGGCTGTCTGGATGAATGGGAACACTAAAAAATGCATTCTTGAGATCTATGACAGTGAAGAACATGGCTTCGGAATCAATGGCTGTTAACAGGGAAGAGATATCTGGGACAACTGGGTACTGCGGAATAATACATTTGTTAAGTTCTCGTAAATCAATCACTAATCGATATACTGGGGGTGCATTTGGGTCAGTACGTTTCATGACTGGAATGATCGGAGAATTACATACATTGGAGTCAGTTTCTACAACTACTCCTTGAGCAATGAGCTCGTCTATAATTTTGGATAAGGCTGCTACAGCCTCGGGTGGCAATCTATACTGTCTGATTCGTGGTAACACTACACCTGGTTTTAGAGTCACACGATGGGGTGTGATTTGCATGTAACCTACATCAGTTGGACCTTGCGCCCACAAATGCTGCGGAACATTAGACAGTCTTGAATCAAAATCTCGTAATACATAGTGACCCTTAAAGTCACGTAGGAACAGTCGTATTCCCTCTGGGGAACAGCATATGACTGCACCCAACTCTTTCAGTGTCTTAATGCCTAATAGATTTTCTGGACATGACTTAGTAAGTAACAGATCAGTAGTGCGGGACAATGGACCTACTTCTAGAGTGACTGGCTTAGATATCTCGTTAACGATAGGTTTTCCTGAAAATCCAAGGGAAACATTTCTTGAGCCTTCGAGCGGAGCCCCTGGAACTTCGGCATGACTAATTGTGGTCCTACTTGCCCCTGTATCAATCAGAAACTTTCTGTCTTTCCCTAATACTTGACTGTGTACATAGGGACCTTCTTGATCTACAGGTATCTCGATGAGAGGCAAGCCTACCTCCCTCTCTAGGCTGTTTCATGAATATGGCTGGTACTCTGGATACTCAGACTGCGCATACTGGTACATCTGTGATGTGACATGCTGCGTTGCAGCAATAGGCTGCGGTGCTGTAACTGTCTGTTGTGCATTCTGTGGCTGAGGAATCTGTGAAACTTGTTCTTGTCTAGGCGGACGTGGTCTTTCTTTAGTCTTACCAGTAGCTATGTTGTGTTTCAGAACTGCACACTCATTTATAAAATGACCTGGCTGTTTACAATAATTGCAGTTCCCTTTAACGGGAGCTGCAGGATGACTGGCTTGATTCGGACCCCTCTTCTGGCTGTCTTGAGGAACAGATTGTGCAACTAGCACTTTCATTTTCGTGTCTTTCATACGTTTTCTCTCGTGTTCTTGCTCTTCCCTGATTCTATTCTGGTGATACTGAAGCATCTGGAGCATCTGGGACGGAGTATTTGCTTGCCAGGTGCTTTCGACTTTCAAAACTCGATTTTTAATTTGTGGACTTGAATTCTCGACTAATTTAGTAACGAAAAGGTGAGGGTATGACTCACTACTTGTCTTGAGACCACTGTTAATACTAAAACATTTTTCAAATCTAGAATAAAAATCACTAATATCTTCATCTTGCTTCTGTTTACAGGCTGAGATTGCATCCCAGTCTTCTTTTCTCGTTGTCAATAATCTGGGTAAAACTTGAATTAATAATTCTGGTAATTCTTTACATTTATCTCCAAGGCCGGTACCTGGTACTCGTGCCTTGTCTTCAGCTTCTAGAACTGTCCAATCGATCTTTTTCTCTCCCACCTCCCATTCTTTTTCCTTTAGTTTTTCATACACCCCTGCGGGTAGCAGAACTTTTAACATTTTAATGATATCTGGGTAAGTGTATTCTCCCATACGGAGCATGTCTTTTAATTCTCTATGGAACCCTGCTGGATCTTTGTCATGACAGGGAATTAATTTCTTCATCTCGAGGAGTTCCATCTTTGTAATTGGAGTGTATACAAACACTCGTTGCATTTCGCCACCCGTTCCTCTAACTGGGTGGACTTCTCGTAACGGATTCTGTCTGTCTATGTAGAATGGTTTACTTTCTGGGGGTGAGACATGAACAAAATGCGGGTTCAAGAACGTTCTATATTTGTGACGCTGTTCTAGAATGACACTAATTAAATCGGTACCTAGACCTCTCCATTTATACTGGAGTAACTCGTTCAGGATATCATGTAACGGACCTGGATCAGAATGTTGACCCTCATACAGAGTAATGAGGTGCTGGATCATATACATACCCACCAGTCGCTGCTCGGCTGGGGGCAGTTTCAGAAACATTTGTGCCACTATTTCGTCTGGAAAAGTGGTAGAATCAGTAATCCATCGGACTGCTGATCGGACTAGTTCTTGTTCATGCATAGTACTTAATTCACTGTAACCGATTCGTGATTTCAGAATGTGATCGGTAGCTTGAAATACTTGTTCTAGGGAACCTTGTTCTGGTACTGAATGATGGAAAATAGACTTGGGTTCTAGACGTAAATGACGATCTGGAAATCTAGATTTTCCTACATACGCTATTCTAGCAGAATTCTCGTCGTCTTCCTCTTCAGGATCAGAGGTACTTTCTTTCTCGCTTACTTGTGCTGCTTTACGCTGTTCGTGTATCTTTATTATCTCTCTACGGATTTTCTTGTACATACTTTCCATGGCACCGACGGTCTTGTGCTTACCCTCGGCTATATTATCACTCCACCTTGTCAGGATTCTCATTTCGGCAGAATCTTTAGACGGGTAATCTTGTTCTCTTATTAGACAATTAATCAGAAACTTTAATATCATGAGCTGGATCTCGGCTTTCCTTTGAGACATGGCTTCGTGAATACTTTCTGGATCATCCCCTGTACGGATGAAACGATATATTCTGTCTAGATCTTCTTTCATATTCGGTAAGGTGACTAGATACTCGGCCACCTTTCTTACGCGGAACGAATATAAAACCATATTATCCTCGCCTGGGACTGGATCATAGACACATTCGGCAAGGGATTTTCTTATTTCTGCTACCGTCTGATGTCTAGGCGTACGCTGTGACGCTTGTGCATGTAATTCGGCTAACGTTAAACGCTTGTGTGGCGGCGGGGTTTGAGGAGGACCTCCTCCTGCGGCCCCTAAACTAGAATCATCGACGGACATTCTTCGTGGCGGAGCGGGAAGTTGAAATGCTGGCTGGACCGGGGGTACCGTAGCAGGTACTCCGGTGTCTGGAAGAGCGGGAAGTGCCTGATTTACAGGGACTGGCGGAGCGCGAACAGGATTTGCATATTCTGGGACTGTGTCGTCCAAATAGGACGAAATAAAAATATCAGCTGCGGTCTGTTTGTGACGTAGCTTGGTCGGAACTAATGGTGGCGGGAAATTACTGGATGTCTCTGGGGTCGCTTTTGGCGAGCCCTCGGCAAGAAGAGGATACATACCCTTAATAAGGGCATGCCTCTGTCTGTCTGACTGTTCGGCTTTGACTTGTTCACCTATCTCGATTAATTCTCTTTCTTGGGCTCGTTCTTGGGATTCTCTACTTAACTCTGACTTTCTGACTTCCTTTTCGGTTCTTCTATGCGCTTCTTTACGCCATAACTCGATGGCATCTTTCTGTGACTGTCTGGCTTTCTTTTTCCATAATGCTTCTTCTACTCGCATGATACATTCGGCATCCCATGTACCCGATACAGGCCATCTATACTTTTCTTCTAACTGTTTGGTATACTCTACCCATAAATCTAGATACAATTTGGCACTTATGCCATGTTTCTGATACATAAAATGACCTGGACTGTCCCTCGGCGGAACAGGAACTGCTTCTTCTAATAAACCCTTTCTAGTTTTTAACTGACGTAACTTGGAAAAGAGCGGCATTGTAAACTTGAATCGGAACACAATACAATACACAAAGAACAATAACAATTGGGAAAACAATTCAGGCATACCACGACATTGAAAATACATTAAACAATATCATATCATAACAGTTCGAACAGAATATTACCTGGAATACTGAGAACAGAAATACAAGAATTTTCTCGAGAACGGAACAGACTAGAGTTACTGGATGCACTGCTGTAACAGTACGGAACATACCGGTCCCATAAAGGGACGCATCAAGACCCGTATCCACCTAGGTGAACACTTCGTTTGTGAGTCTGGGTACCACCAACCCACGGACCAGGAGTCAATTTAGATTGGTCCTGTCTAGATACTACCCCTGCAATGGTACTCACCGGGCAGCACGGAACGGAAGGCCTCGGACTGGACTGGACTGATGACGACGAACTTCGGACTTCGAACTTCAGTTACGGGTGGGCCTCCGGATACCTCGGACCTTGGACTCTCGGCTTGGGCTCTGGTCGGGACTCGCCGCGTTCCTCCACCGTCTCGTTTGGATGCTGGACCGCCTCCTCCGTCTCCTCCGTGGGCCTGAGGGATACTTGAAGCAGAAATATCTGCACTTGGCCAGTATGGTTCCGTCACGACTGCAGAGGGTCAGGGGGTCGGCGTGGCTTCACCGACGCGTGGGGAAAGGGCAAGTCCCTATTCGGGCGCCATTATGTGGTAAATAAATAAATAATACCCTATTTTTGACTAGGCATATATCATAACAGATAGCTCAATAAATAAGAGTCAAGATTCGAGGTAGTAGGAGTTTCTGCAGGTTTATTACAGCATAAGGACAGGATCAGGACAACCTGCATAGGAACAGAATGGCAGGGCTAGAGTGGCCCGGCAGCTGCCGGGGCTGGGTCTGGGATGAGCGCGCTAACTTTTAATAACAATACACGGGCATATATACATAGCGCGAACACATAGCATTACATTGCAGTAGGCGTAGCAGTGGGTGGAGCAGAAGGTGTGACGCGTAGCAGTCGCGAAAGATAACAGTAAAAGTAGGTGTAACTGGGCGTATACATAGACATGTGGTGCAGACGTAACAGAATATGTCATGAATGGGGCGGAAACATTGGAGGGGGCTACCTAAGGAGCCGGGACCTCTAACCTGGTGGTGCGCGTAAACTGGCAATGACGTATCACTAGGAGAAGCTGGGGGCTATGAACTCTGTGCTAGGAGCAGAGACTAAAGTCTGGAGGGTCGGAGCGACATGTACCTAAACCCTATCTAGTATCTGATGTTTAGGGAACATGTTGATATAAACTAGAAGTCATGAGGGGAAAAGCTAACTTGACTCTAAGACTGGACCATGCATTATTCTACATGTAGTGCGTGATGAAGAATATTAAATGACCAGTAAATACAGTATTTCTCTAACATGGAGACGTGAAGGCTAGACAATGACGGAAACTATTGATGCAGTTCAGTAGCTTAGGAATGCAGAGAAGGAGGACTGAACTGATAACTGGAACTATAACATACTTTTGGCAGACTCAGAGGCAGAGCCAAGCTGCACCGGGCACTGCGAGGCAGGAAGTAAGCGAAAGGTCGAGGATACAGGTGGGGGCTGGATCGCTCCTTAGCGAGGCTTCAGGAGACAGGAGCTGAATCTGATGTCCGGGCCCTGTTGAGGCCTGGAAACGGGGACTTTATAATGGAATAACGTGTACACTGGGGAACGTGGCAACGTAGCTTTACATAGGCCTGATATTCGTAGTATTCACGAGAACTGGAAACTGGCATACTAGAGGTGGACACAACTATAATTGCGTCATTAATCGGACATGGGGAATAACATATGCATATTGGTCATGCACACATAACATATGATGGATGAGGCGTAGGGACACAGAACATGGCAAAATTTACTTTTCCACAGGAGCATTAACATAACCTCAAGCATGGATAGGCAGGAGGAGCCTGTCACCTCGAGGCTACGTAGAAGCCCTTCTGATACATCAAATACAGCAGCATTTGAATTTTCTTGTCCTTCATGTCCATTTAAGCTGGATTCCCTCCCAGCAATGTTTCCTTTACCCAAGGAATTGCTACAGTTTATTCCTTCTTCATTCACCATCTCTACTCCCATGTCCTGGGTGAATATCGACTGAAACATCCTTGGTGAGGAGGACAAGCGAGGATCCATTGGTATCCCAGCAATGTTGAAGTCAGATTGGTTCAAGGCTTCTATGCTTGTAGCTGCCGAGTCCTCGATGGTTTGCGGGGACTCTAATGCACTTAACTCCTTATCTACTGACTCTTTCTCTTTAAAATATTTACCAATAAAATTTTTAATGGACTTTAATACCGCCGACCCCCCTTTTGCGCCTGCTGACTTAGAGGTTGTCGGCGCTAGCTGTGGGGTTGAGCTTGGAGGGGTGGTTGCTCCATTGGCTATTACTCTGCTGCCGGTTGGAGATGCCAAGTCTTTTATTACGTCATCCGGACCTTTCGATAAATCAGTCACTTCCCCCGTCACAGATTTATTTCCTGATTTTTTAGAGTTTTTCTGGACCTTACGTGGTTTAGATTTTCCTATGGCCATTGCCTTTGCTTTTTCTTTTCTTAAATTCTTCTTTCCGGTGTACGAAAATTGCGGCAGAGTTTTTTTTTCACTTTATTGGCATCCACCTCTGAAAAGATACGCAGCTACCCCCACTCCCTATATACTTCCCCTAATTATTGTATTATTGAAAAGGGGTAAAAATGTCTCCTTCACTTACCTCTGTTTCTATTGGCCCGCACTCTTTCCTCCGCCTCTCCACTCAATTTTCCAGGTTGTGTGCACAGCCACTTATATGATAATTAACTGCTGCAAACTCTGGTGGCTGTACATTCCCCTCCACAAATCCATACATACATAAAGTGCTTTATACACCTGTTGTATTGATCCTGCCACCTGTCACTTATCGAGGTATTTATACTTGGCTTGTTCTCTGGTTTGATGTCTGGCTGCCACAGACCTTTATGGTGCACATGCCCCGTGTTCCATATCTCCAGCGGTGAGGTGAGGCTCTTTCCCGTGCCTCTCACGCTTCTCGCGCAGGGGCTTCACCGGCCCTAAACCAGCCGCGAGGGTGCGGGCACCACGCCCTCTCGAACCCCCGCAGGCACCGGTCGTCGCTCGTCGCCTCTCATACACCAGCCGCTCCTGCCCAAGGTCCGTGATCCGCTCTTCGTAAAGCGGCGGCGGTGGCAATCAACGGGGTCAGAAAATGCAATCCTGGCCGGGGTCTCGTCAGACCGTCAATCCGGAAGTCGGAAGTTGGAGTAGACGCCGGACGTGCTGGGAACAGGGAGGCTCAGCGAGTGCTCGGGCAGAAACAGAGGTTGTCACATCCGAGGTTTTCATCAGACTACGCCAACCTGACACACCATAGGATTCAAAGCAATGAATATTTTCTTACCTATGTGTGATGTATTTGGGAACATTAATACTACCTTGATTGTAAAGGCGTTTTTGATTTTACTGTGATGTCCTAATGCCACACCACCTTTACCCAGTCCCTCACATACCTTTCACTCCCTTTCCCTATTTCACTGAGAGCACTATTCGAATGTAATGAATCTACAATTACATTGAATGATTGATCATCAATTACAATATGATGAATTCTCTGTTCAAGATTATCAATGAATGATTTCTTGTGGATAATAAATGCAATTTGACTATGAATATTGCACTAGTTATAATCCATTCAATTGAATTATATGTGGTGTTTTTTGGTACAAAGTAATAAACTTGTGTATACATAAAATTGTCAACTCGGACCACTACCCCTTCTGTACTTATTAACGACCCCAGGTCCTTGAGTTTACAGGGCAACCCCTTTATAACTCACACACCTTAGAGGTGTAGGGACAGACTAATCTTTTCTTCCCCTTTTGAATAGATGCAGTCTAGACTTCAAGTGGGAACGATTATTGCATGCCTAATGCTTCTTGAACTTACTCTACTTTTTATTTTGAGTCGTCTGAGACTCCTGCGTAGGATTATGTTTGTATTAGTGGCAGTTTCTTTTCTTAACCTCTTGCTGAGGTTCTTGTATGTCCAGTTGTTTTTGGCTTTGTAATAAATCTTCAAATTTTACCTCGTAGTCAGTGGTTCTTTGAATTGGGATGTATTTGGTCTTTTGAAAATTGTCATAGTTATGAAATTAGAGAACTTCCTTTACACTTTTTAGCAGACAAAAAGGTTCAGTCGGCCAGGGAAATCCAAGGATTGGTAAGGTGAAAATGTATACGAGAAACCTAGCTTCATCAGTTGGTAGCAACCGAGGATGGTTGTCTCTGGAAGTAAGGGAGTTCTAGATTAGGATAAGAGTTTCCCCAAGGCCCATAGAATTCAGGTGATGACCGTCCTGTGGGTCACCGGTGGAAGACAGCGTTTCATGGAAACTGACGGAGAGTGACAGTGCGGCGAAAGCAGCAGTTCGTGAGAGAGTGAGTATGAACAAGGTTATATGTTGTTAGATTGCGGTGTTTTGTGTTGTGATGTCTTGCGGAGTTGGAATGCCTGTTGTATGAAAGGAGATCAGGCTGTGACGCGCGCAGCCCGGGAAAGTCTTAGGCTCAAGGAGTAGCTTAAGCAGTTAGGGTGTAGCAGACACCCACTGTAATTGTTGACCATTGTTAAGGGAATCGTGAGGTACCATCGATTGCCCGCTGGACCGAGATAGGGGGAACGAATGTGTGAGTGCGTGAGTAACTGACGCTGGTCGCGGGTTGCAGAGTGTTTGTAACCTATCAGTTGAGGTGATTGTCCGGTCCTTTTGTGGACAGACAGATGCCAGTTTTCGGTAGACAATTACACGACTGTTTACGTACAGTCAAACCGTGAAAGTACAGTCAGCGAAGTAATTGCTTGGACGTACAGGCGATGATTTCAGTGTATGAATGGGACGTATGCATGAGTGAGAACCCGAACTGTAAAGGAGGGGAACTGCTGCGAGCGGGGAAAAGTGACGTCAGAAGGTGCCGCGATGTGATAGGGCGGTTGGTGGGATTGGTGGATTGTCATCGGGAAGTAAACAAGTGCTGCGAAAAAAGAAACGCTGGCTTCATCATGAAATGTTTTAAAGTTTTGTGGGATTTGTTCAAAAGAGAAAAGAAATTAGAGCCCCGGGGTGGGGGAGAGGCTCAAGTCAGGGAACACGCAGAAACAGAAGGCCGAGGATGAGGATAGCGGTACTGACGATAGCTTGATAGAAAGGTTGTTATCTGAGAGACCACCTCCCTACAATACGGAGTCAGAGGGGGAAGAGACCAGCCCCGACAGAGGGAACTCTGGAACCACAAGCTCCACAGAGTTCTGAAGTAGTGGGAAAGCTCTCAATGGGGGAAATGCAGAACGCAGAAAATGTCAGTTCTCAGAGGTTACCGGATGCTCTTAGGGTGCCAGTTACCATTGGTCCCATAGTGTCAGTGTACAATCCAGAGCAGGCGAGGAATGGAAGCCCATCACAGACAGGAATGGAAGGAAGTGCTGGCTTTGCCGGGAACAGTGTAGTGAATGGGTTGGTTCCATTACCGAGGAATGAAGAGTCGAGCACACCGTTGCCGGCTACAGCAGATTCATCAAGAGGAAAGATGGATCTGAGAGGACCAAGACCGAAATCCCTAGGAGAATTGAGGTCAGATTTGAGAATATGGGAGTTGGTTGAAGGGACTCAGAGTGACTGGCAAAGGGAGGACTGGGATAATGGGAGTGCCGAGAATAGAGTGGCTTTGAGGGACACATCTTAAGTGAGTAGGTGCAGAGAACAGGACAGTGACTGCAGAGAGTCGAGTGGTGCATTTAGTCGAGGTACCCTTAGGACAGCAATAAGGGCCAAGAGGTTAGAAGTGATGCGACTAAAAGCAGAAGTGGATGAGATTGTTGAAGGGAACTTGCGTCTAGAGAGAGTGGAACTCTATGAGCCAGACCAGGAGTTGTTTGTGGCAAAAGATGTGACCCGCAAGGCAAGGTCGGCACATGAGAAACTAACTGAATTGGCGAAAAGGTATAAAGTGGATTTGTCTAAAACGAAAATGTTGCAGGGTGGTCACCGGTTACAGTACACTGATCAAGATTTGGACGAAAAGAGGGCAATTGGACTAAAGACCCACATCAGAGAGATGATTATAGGGATACACGCATGGAATAGGCTTGATAAGTGTGAAGAAAGATGGTCCAAGAAAAATAGTGTTAAGGGAAATGCGGCAGAACCACCTCCTCCAGGAGGGGGAGTACATGGAATTGGGAACTACCCTTTACGAGACGAAGCTAGCGGAGGGTATGTGCAAGTGCCTTGGAGTAGAGGAGATTTTGCGGCATTCACAAATGACTTCCCAAAACTGAGAAAGAGCCCAGTTGAGCGGTATGAGCAGGTCGAGAGGTTTGTCAAGATCTCGAAGGTGTTGTGGATTTATTTGAAAATGTTGTTTGACATTGTGGTTCCGGGTGACTTGTGGGTAGCCTGTACGATTGCTGTCGAATGGCCCCCCTCTGAACCGGACAGGGATGTTGTCACCAATGGACCGTCGCCGATTATCATGAAAAAGTACAGGCAAGTGATCACGTGGTTGAAATCTAAGGTACCGCAACAGGACATTGATTGGGTGAAAATAGATCGGACAGTTCAGGAACCAAAGGAGACAGTGCATGAGTATTATGAAAGGTTGTTGCAAGTATTTCAGCAGTACAGTGGGTTGGATGTAATGGTTCCTAAGGATATGGGACAGTTTGTGTCGAAGTTTGTTCTAGGGTTGAGACCTGAGATTTGTCTTATGATCCAGCAGCATTTGATTCGTTGGCAGAACAAACCACTGGACGAGATATTGAGGTATGCTAGATATTGCAGTGACAAGGTAGATTCGAAGCAGAAGAAACTCAAAGACAAACTGATGCTGGTTAAGATGCAAGCTGCCGATAAGGGAGGCCAAGTACAGTCAGGTGGAGGTAGGCTGGGAAGGAAACAGAATGGTCAGAACAAGGGAAAGGGAAACGCAGAGGATTCTAAGCCAAGAGTGGATTTGGCAACACTGAAAAAGACTACTGAGTGTCATCAGTGTCATCAGATTGGACACTGGAGACAAGAGTGTCCCTTGAATCCTGCAAATCAGTTGCAGCAGGAGGAAGAGGTAGTGCAGGTACAAGCGCCTGAGGTGACAAAGACAGTAGTAAAGCCAAGGTCGATGAAAGGGCAGACTTCGGCTCCGCGAGTACAGGTTCCCCTGCCTCCGAGGATCCCGACAGGGACTCGGACCTATCAGCAGATGCCTCTTTTTGATGACAGCGATGATTGTTACCTAGACCCGTTGGCATGACGGTGCCTGAGGGGGGAGGAAGACTGCATTCTTGGGGCAGTCTTGGAGGTAGACCAGAGGGGACCATTCATGGAAGCTGATGTTGAGGGTCACCGTACCACCTTAATGGTTGATACTGGTGCTACCCGTTCTACTGTAAGATCTGCAGTAGTCCTCAACCTACCCCTCTCGGGACAGTCTATCCAAGTTGTAGGTGTTGCAAACAGGAAAATAACAACCCCTTTGACCGAACCTATTCCTGTGAAGATAGGGATGTTCCGAGACAAACATCAGCTTGTGGTGTGCGATTCGAGCCCTGTTTGTTTACTAGGGAGGAATCTCCTGTGTAAACTCAATTGCACCATTTATTGCACCTCTAAAGGAGTGGAACTGCAAACCAATGACGATGATGATGCTTTTAAGGTCACACATCAACATCTTTGCATTGAAATGTACCCTGTTGGGACTGTGGGAGAGCTTCCACTTGATTTGAGAGATTCAGTCTCACGGGAAGTGTGGGACTTCACTGGTGAGGTTATAGGCTTGATCAAAGGAGTTGAGCTCGTTAAGATTCAGGTTAAGCAGAATGTTGATTCCCCAATACAATTTGACCCCAGAAACGGATGCAGGGATAAAACCTGTGATCGATTCTATGATCAAGCAAGGGATCTTGAAGGAGATAATGGGCAGTCCATGTAACTCGCCTATTATGGGATTGCAGAAACCAAGTGGGAAATTCAGAATTGTGCAGGATTTGCGCCGGGTTAACAACATAGTTGTTCCCTGTTGTCCAGTGGTACCAAATCCATCTGTAATACTGTTTCAGATTCCATGTCAAGCTGAGTGGTTCACTGTGATTGACCTGTAGCAGGCTTTCTTCTCGATTCCATTGCATGAAGAGAGCCAATTTCTTTTTGCATTTAAGCTGGAAAATCGTGTCTTAACATGGTGTCGTATCCCACAGGGGTATACAGAGAGTCCATCGATCTTTAATCAGATCTTGAAAAAGAACCTTGAGAGTCTTGTACTGCCGCAGAACTCTGTTCTTGTCCAGTACATAGATGATCTCCTTGTCGCATCAGACACTGAGGATGCATGCAGGATTGATACCATCGCCATACTGAACCATTTGGCAGAGAATGGACACAAGGTGTCGCCAAATAAGCTACAGTACTGCTTGAATGAGGTGCAGTATTTGGGTCATCGGTTAGAAAAAGGCAAGAGGAAGGTGTCACCAGACAGGATAGAGGCAATTATGGGAAAGATGATGCCTTCTACTCAGAGTGAAGTCAGGATGTTCTTAGGGATGGTTGGCTACTGTCGTCAGTGGATTGCCAACTTCTCATTAAAAGCAAAGCCTTTACAGAGACTGACGCACAAGGATGTAAGTGATCCGGTACCATGGGACAGTGACTGTATGAAGGCTTTCTTAGAGTTGCAAGAGGATCTCTGTTGTGCTCCGGCACTGGGGATGCCTGATTACAACACACCTTTTTCACTATTCTGTTGTGAGCGAGAAGGTTGTGCACTGTCAATTGTAGTCCAAGATCATGGAGGTGTCAGTAGACCAGTTGTCTACTTTTCAGCTACTTTAGATCCAGTAGCTTCAGAGTTGCCCGGATGTCTCAAATCTGTTGCTGCAACAAGTGTCAGCATTGAAAGGTATGAGAGTATTGTCATGGGTCACCCATTAATTGTCTATGTTGCACATTCTGTTGAATTGTTGATGACCAGGACCAAGACACAGCACCTGATTAATAATAGGCTCACACGCTACGAGCAGGTTATACTTGCTGCGGAGACTGTGACCATTAGGTGTTCTGTTTTGAATCCTGCCACACTGTTGCCGTTACCAAACACACTTGATGAAGATTGTGTGGACCATGATTGTATTGATGTGACTGAGTTTTGCACCAAACCGAGACCCAACATTGTTGATGAACTATTGCCTGACCCTGGTGAGATTTTCTTCATGGATGGTTCTTGCTTAAGAGACAGTGTTGGTCAGTTGAGAGCAGCATTTGCGGTCTGTACCATTACAGGAGTAGTTGAAGCTGCATGCCTGGAAGGAGTATAATCCGCTCAGGTGGCTTAGATCATTTCTTTGACTCGTGCCTGCTTGGCAGCAGACCAAATTCAAATTACCATTTACACTGACAGCCAGTATGACTTTGGACAACTATGGTCGCATAGAGGTTGCATGACCTCGTCTGGATCACCCATCCGAAACGGGGAGTTTGTGAGGTTGCTCCTAGAGGCCTTACAGCACCCCAAGGCAATTGCAGTTGTTAAATGCAAGGCTCATGGAAAGGGGACAGATTTCGTGTCACTTGGGAATTGCTATGCGGACGAAGTTGCACGTTTCTGTGCCGAACAAGGTTGTTAATTCACTGAAAGTCATGTAGAAGGGAGCCAACAAAGAACCAAGTTCAACATGATGTTGGCCATGGCAGATACTTGGGATGAGCTCAAGTGCCTGCAGGAACAGGTTTCAGACCAGGAGAAGAATGTGTGGATCAATGCAGGCTGCGTGAAAGGGGATGTGGATATTTGGGTCTCAAGTGATGGAAGAGCAGTGTTGCCGGATGAGTTGTTAAGCCCGATGGCAAGGCAGATTCATAGTGCAGTACATCTGGGAAGAGATGCAATGGTGCGAGTGTTCAGACAAACGTGGTACAATCCGCGATTTCGCGCAGTGGCAGAAGCTGTGTGTCAGGGGTGCATTACATGTCAATAAATGAATGCTGGAAAGAAAACTGTAGATACAATGAGCCACATTGGGCGGTCCGGGGGACCCTTCAACAGGATGCAGTTGGATTTAATTGAGATGCCTCAGTGTAACGGGTTGAGATACATCTTGGTTGTGGTGTGTGTGTTCTCAAGGTGGGTGGAAGCTTACCATACACGTAGATGCGACAAACTAACTGTAGCACAGCTGTTGTTGAGGGAACTCATTCCTAGGTTTGGGATTCCGACCTCTTTGGAATCGGACAGAGGAACGCACTTCCATAGCAAAATAATTAAGATGCTTTGTACAGCATTGCAAGTTGATCAGAGACTCCATTGTAGTTATCGTCCAGAGGCTTCTGGGATAGTGCAGCAGATCAATGGGACTTTGAAAGCTCGAATGGCGAAAGTGTGTTCATCCACGTCTCTGAAATGGCCTGATGCTTAGCCTTTGGTGTTGATGAGTATGCGCAGTACCCCAGACAGGAGAACAGGTCTTTCACCTCATGAAGTACTGATGGGGAGGGTTATGAGGTTACCAGCGGTTCCATCGACAGCCTTGATAAGTATCACCGATGATCTGATCCTTGATTATTGCATGGAACTAGCTGATGTAATCCATTCTGTGTCCCATCAGGTGCAGGTTGCTGTGGTTCCGGCTTCAAGTGATCTCTGTCACGACCTAAGCCCGGGGGACTGGGTGCTGGTTCGGAAGCACGTGAGAAAGAGCTGCTTGGATGTTCGCTGAAGAGGCCCATATCAGGTTATCCTGGTGACGAACACTGCAGTAAAGTGTAGAGGATTGCCGAATTGGGTGCATGCTTCTCACACCCGTCGAGTTTCAGCCCCTTGGAAGAAACAGCTCCTCTCCCTAATGAAAATCCAGCTGAAGTGACAGGGCCACAGGAGGGGACAAGCCAAGCTGTGAGAGTGTCTGAAGAAGCTTGTTGTTCACCAGACCAAGCTGAGGAGGGTCACTATGACAGCGACACTGAAAGTGCCTCCGAAAGGGGAAGTTGCTGTGTGAGTGGTCCAGAGTCAGACTCAGCCGAGAAAAGTTGTGAGCAGGGTGAGCAAAGAAAAAGCAGGAGAACAAGCAAAGCAGAGGAGCAGTGGCCAGAGAGACAGAGGCGACTGAACTTTATCTGGTCTCCTCGAGGGATCTTGCTCCCGTGTCTGAAGAGTCTGAATCAGACGAAGGCGAAGAAGAGCAAGCTTGTGGAGGTCTGAGGTGATCAAGACGAAAGAGAGTGCCTTGCCGAAAGTACATGACTCCAGAGTGGTCATACGTTGTGGCTGATGCCAGGAGTGCTGAGATCAGGGAGGCTGAGGGCAGTGACAGTGGTTAGTACCAGCCCTAACGTGAAGTTGGATGTGGTGTTGTTAGAACCAGGACTTGAAATTGAAGGAGTGCTGACCATCACATTTCTGAATCCTCCGATTCTGAGCAGATTTCGCAACTTGATCTTGAATAGACTGATATTTCCTACCTTTGGAACTGAGATACCATCTCATGAATCTATTGTTCTTCGTCTTGAACTTTTGCAGCATGTTCTAGAAGCTGTTGGAGCAAATCTTATTTTGGATTAAAGTGACTTTGTTGTAAATAAGCTGAATTAGATAACCTAGGTACGAGTGGAAGAAGAAGAAATTTAGGGGCTTTCCACAGAGGACGGAGAAGGGTTAAGGTTGTCTTTTGCTTGCTGTAAATAAGGAACTGAAACAAAAAGGGGACTTTCCGAGGTGTGGTTCGAGTTGGTTCACAATCATCTGAAGAGGGAGGAAAGACTTTTGAGCGTTTATTGCTGAACCAAGAAGCTGAAAATATTTCTGAGACCATGGAGGCTGGAAACCCAAATCTTAGAGCCTGGTGCATAGTAGGCACACTTATAGGAGGAGTGATATTCTTCATATTTCTAGTAGTTGTAGTTTCATACTTTTTTTTTATTACCATTTTATTGCATCAAGAAACAACTGCATGCCCTGGTACATCGTCACACACAATCGGCCCTCTGGCCTGCAAAAAACTTTGTCAAGAAACTTACACAGCCAATGTGCCAACAACCCATGTCGGGCAGGCGGCGGTAACCATTCTGATCAAGTGTTCTCTCTATTGGACACTCAGCAAAGCATCTCAGGTGGCATAACATAATTGCGTGTCCTTAACGTTCAATATATCAATAGCTCAGGAACCTCTTGACCCTGTGTCCACCCCCCTGGCGTCCACCTATTCCCCTCCTTCCAGCACTTCAGTGTTGTTAAGTTTATACGCAGTATAGAGCACCCAGAAATCCTTCAGTCGGCTCCTGGGTGAAAGCAGCTCACTGTAATTTTCAGACTGCGTGCAATAATACATCATATCATGCGACCATTGTCGTAGTGTTGGGACTGGACCCCTCATCCAGCACATCGCAATCCTACGCTTGGCAATTAGAAGCCCCATATCTACCATTCTGCGAATAGTTTTGGGTAATTTCTTGGTGTTCCCCAGTAACGCCATCGTCGGGGCAGACACTAGGTCTACCTCTACCACTATCCCCAACTCTCTAAATAGATCCTCCCAAAAAGATTGTATTCCCGGGCACTGACAAGCTAAGTGCAGAAAATCAACAGACGGCGTTTGGCATCGCTCGCAAGTCGCCACTTCCCGAAGGCTGTACCTCCACAGTCTCTCCGGGGTGTAATAGGACCTGTTAATAAATTTGAAGTGTATAAGCCACTGCCGGCCGTGGAGCGAGATCTTCCTAGTGTTCATGCAGCAGTAGGTCCACATAGAGTCATCTATCTGTACGTGCAGGTCCCGCTGCCACGCTAGCCTGGCCGCAGTGTATTTGTTTTTCCTGTGTGCCATGGCAAGCTAGTATAGGGCCGTTTTCATCTTATGGGGGACTTAGTCTTAATCACGTGGGACAGCTCCCTCACCTCCGGTGGTTCTTCCAAGCCATCTCCCAACATATCCCGTAGTGCTCCTCGCACCCTGTAGAACTGAAATCTACTCAATAGCATGATTTCTCCCGCCGCCCCCTCAGCCTGCTCACAGGGTTTCACCACACCATCGATAAAGAGGTCTCCGGCTACTTCAACTGACATTGAGCGCAACGACTGCACCACACCCATATCTCTACATGGCCCCAGCCACCGCATCCATTCAATCGGCATGATTGGGGAATACAATAATGCTCCAGCTTGCTGCAGCAATAGAGTATGCCAGGCATGTACAGTGGAGTTGATGGGAGTCTAAAATGCCAGTTTTACGGTCAGGAGGGTCAAATATTGTGGCAAGTAGCGGAATTGGTTCTGCAAATAGATTTTCCATACGCAGGTACGGGATATTTGACTCACCGTGTATCCAGGCATAAAGCTGAGCTCCCTGCGCCACCCTGTAATATAATTCGAAGTCCGGTGCCCCCAGACCGCCCATATGGTATGGGAGTACGAAGACATACCAATGTACCCTCGCCTGCTTACCAGCCCAAGCCAGCTTAATCATGAACTGCCTAAGTCGATGGAAAAAGGAATGTGGCAAACAAATCGGTATATTTGTAAATAAAAACAGTAGCCTGAGCAGGACAACCATCTTCATAATCGATATTCGCCCCATCAGCGACAAGGGGAGACAGGAACACAGTTCAACCTTGTCTTCCAATTTGTCTATAACTGTGCCATAATTTTCTGGAAAGACAATCTCTGAGTCAGTATGCAACATTATACCTAAATACCTAATAGAGTCAGTAGTCCATTGCAGCGGGTATTCCATATCAAATTCCACTGTGGCAGGAGTGAGGGGAAACACCAAGGACTTCGCCCAGTTGACTCTCAGCCCAGACAGCGCTCCAAAGTGTACCACCTCTCTAATCACCAAGAACAGATTGTTCTCGGGGTCCCGAACGTACAGCAAACGTATCGTCCGCATACGTCGACACCACAATCCTGTACGTCGGGAATCCAATTCCCTCAGTTCCGTGGTATTCCCGCATTGCGCATGCCAATGGTTCTGAAACCAGTGCATAGAGGAGCGGCGACAGGGGACATCCCTGCCTGGTCCCCCTGGATATGGGAAATGAGTCTGTGACCAAGTCACCCAAACGGATCCGCACCGTAGGCTTGTAATATAAAATTCCAATCAACTGTAGAAAGACCGCCCCCGGTCCCATTCTCGTTAGCACCTCTCTCATAAACGCCCATTCCACAGAGTCGAAGGCTTTTTCCATGTCTAGGAAAACTGTGATAGCCTTGTTCTCCTGCCTCACATGCTGCATAGTGCCAAACACTGTGCGTATACTGTATGTAAGGTTCCTGCTCGGGATAAATCCAGCCTGCTCTGGAGCTACAAGGACCTAAGACAGAAGTGCTAGCCTGGTCGCTAAAATGTTTGCAAATATCTTAGTATCTACATTGAGCAGGGAGAGTGGGCATTATGAGCCACACTCCTCTGGGGGTTTACCTGGTTTGGGGATGGCGACCAAAAGGGCCTCCCTCATCGTTTGCGGCATCGTGTCTGTGACACACATGTCATCAAACAGGGTGTGTAGTTTCGTATTTAGCACCACATGAGCAGGCAGTGGAGGTAGAGGGAACACCTACACCTACTATTCCTAGCAAGAAAGAGGTCAAAATAGGAGACGAAAGAGCTTTGCTACTAGAGGAGTGTCGTAGGTTACATGCAGATCGGTCTAGAGGTGATTTTAAGCTAAATGCGTATGCGAAGTTGTTGTATGAGTATATTGATGCAAAAGATTGTTATGTGTGTATGCAGTTGCCAGCTTCAGTGGATGAGGGTATCAGATACCATCATCTCCCATTGACATATGGTATTATATGTAGTTTGCTGCTTAGCATTTTCTAAGGACGAAATCATTTTGAGTATTTCTTTTGAACTATGATGTAGTTCTTCATGAAGTGCCAGCTTATAAGCATTTGAATAAGTATGATTATTACAAATCAGAGGATAGACTTCGAACTTATTTCATTCCGACTCAAGAGTTGGATACGGCTTATGCTCATCACCATAATCTGACGTGCCTGTTGTCGGATGTGGAGAAGAAATTCATAGATCAAGTAGAAGATAGATACAGGAAACAAAAGCAGTTGCGAGATTCAGTACAGGGTAGAGTAGATTGGACAGATGAAGAAAAGTTACTCAAATCGAAGTATAGTTATGGTCTGATAGCTCTAGATGAAGTGCAGAAGAGGAAGTTATGCATAAGTAGACCACAGACCTATTATGAGAATGTCAATGTGGGGCAGACCACATGTGAGCATACCTTTACATTGGAGTATTATGCAAAGGACGTTTTGCAAAGTGTAGTGCTAATAATTCCAACGGTGTATTTTGTTTGTGGGAGGAATGCCTATGTGCGATTGCCTGAGAAATGGTATGGTACGTGTTATTTAGCGATAATTTTTCTTAAGATTTATCATACAGAAGGGTTTGGAGCTCCTAGAAGGAGGACAGCATGTAAGAGTGAAGCGAGGTGAAAGTGCAGCAGCTGTGGTTGGAGATATTTTTGGAGTGATGATACCAACATTGGGAGTGATTTTGAATGATGTGAAGATTAGAAGGTTGGCGACTGTTGTTGATGAATTGTCAATGAATACAGCTAAATCATTGGTGTTGGTTGAAGGAGAGATGTTATCGATAAGGACAATGGTTTTGCAAAATCGTCTTGCTTTAGACGTCCTTCTGGCAAAAGAGGGAGGAGTCTGTAAACTTTTGAAGGTCCAAGAGTGCTGTACTTATATACCAGATAACAGCAAAGATGTGGAGAAATCTATAAGTAACATCACTGCCATTCACTATGAGATTGAGGATTTGACTGAAGAAACTGTGTGGGAAAAAGTTAGTAAGGGTTTTGGTAAAGTGGGGAGTTGGCTTGCAAACCTTGGAAAAGGGTTCCTTGGCTATGTGTTGAAACCCCTTATTATAGTTGTGGCATGTGTGATTGGATTGTGGGGTTTGATAAGAGCTTACAAGTGGTACAAGTCTAGCCGATTGGAGAGATCACTGAGAGTGCAAGAGAGACTAATGAAAAGGCTGCAGGACAGTCAATATCATAACCTTAAGAACATGGAGATGCTCAGGAGAGGAAGAGTGGCAACAAGTTCTGTTTAAGTCGGTTCTTTCCCCAAGGGTGGTGTAGTTTGTGATGACACAGGCAATCAAAGGTGGGAGACTGATAGAGCGCCATGTTGTTTTGAAATTGTAGGGGTGCATTGTAACCGCTCGTAGTCAGCATCCACATATTTAGAGGACTGTATTAACGTGTGTTTCTTAGAAATGTAGAACTAATCAAGAGTATTGCAAAATATAGAAGGGTGCTCATATTATTTGAAGACTTATGTAGTGCCATACTCGAGAAATATGCCTTAAGTAACTTAGGAATTATTGCTTCATGTGGAAAATGTTGTATTAGGCCTGAATGTGCCATGTTAAAGTTGCATGTGTAGGTTGCTATTGAAGAGGAAATGGTGTTCTAACGAGAGAAGAATTAATGTTTAGAAATGCCATGAAATAATGCTTTTAGAATGGTTTCAAATGTAATGCTTATGTTATAGTATTAGAAATGCATTTAAAAGTGTAAAGGCCTGAGATATGAAAACGCCAGTAGAGGCCTAACTGTATTTCCTTAGCTTAGCTAACATGAAGATTTGAATGTGAAATTCTTTCCTTGGGAAAGGCTCCTTTTCACAGTAAAATTCAATTTGTAACTTAGAGAATGTGCAAGGTTGCTTCTCATGTATTTCTGTTGCAGGTGCAAGGACGTGAGGCTCGTTGGGTAGAATAATACATTGTTTAGAAGTTAGACTGGGAAATCCTCATGACCTAAGGCATAAAAATACCTAGCCAGAAACACACAACCAATGACAATAAACAGCACCAACACAGAGATTGTTAACTTCCGGAATCTCAAACAATGTAGACAGCCTCCACCACAGTAGGCTAATAATAGTTTGCTGGAGCTATGGACATTAATAACAGAAGGGAATAAATACAACGTGAGATTACACTTCAAGGCAAAAAAATCAACAAATTACACTCCAATACAGAGAATTTTGGAAAGAGGTACACATTAATAATACAGCAGATATGTCAATAATCGGCTAGCAAAAATTAAGATGGCAAACATTTTCTAAAGCTGGGTATTACCAAAAATACACAGATACTTCTCAAACAAAAGTAGGCACATTACTTATAGGACAAGCCCGTTGCCCTTTAGCAGCTACTGGGAATCGGTCTGACTAGAAACTGACTCTCTCATGATAGGATATGTTTATTTGCAGCAAGCCGTGAATAAAGTGAATGTTGTATTGCACTGCATCCAGTTTCACAACCTTATGCTGTTCACTGATTGGTAATAACTCTTATCCCTGACCTTGGGGTATTTGGTGCTCGACTGCTTCTAGATGGAAATCTGAAGTGGAGGGCTGATTTCTGAGTTTCCGTTCAGCCATTCTTACACGATGCATCCCAGGGTTTTTAGCAGTTATCTTTTTTAGTTTTTATGTGTGTAGTTTCCTGTGTTCTTCCTCCACCAAGGTTGCCCTCTCCCTATCTTCTATAACACCAGTTGGGAGCTCGATAGCCATAGAGGTAAGATGGAGGATAAAGCATCTGCAGATCTTAGTGACTGCTGGAGTTTAGAGGAGGAACATCGGAACACTCAACATTGCAGTCACCCGATGCTAAGTATAGAGGGTTTCTCAAAGCCAATATGCAGTTAGCATTTCTGGGTCAACGAAAGAAAAGCTGGCTTGACTCCTCTATTTTGAGGTGAGTAGACAGCAATGAGGTGTGTTACAAAGTTTCAAACTTTCTGTCTCCGTCACATTTCTGCACTCCGCATTGACATGTTTTTGTTTCTGCTCGGTTCTTATTGTGTCATATTCCTGTTGCTAACTTTGTTGTTCATGTTTTCTTTGCATTTATATTGAGACCTTTTTTTTCTCTGTTAGGAAGGTGTGAGGTTCTTCGTATTTACCTTTTTCGGAGATTCTGTGAACCTACTGTTTTATGAGACTGTTTTTCCGGTCTCCCTTTGCAAGCCCCTTTTTTTAGGAAGATGGACTAATGGTGTCCAGAGATGGTTGCCCTTCTCATCCCTTCAGCCGCCACCGAAGTAAGGTAAGGGCTGACTTACGACTGCCTCTTATCAGGACATTCTACATGACAGTAAGCAGATCTTGTTTTTTAGTCGAACTTTGCACAAGTGATAAGGAGAGGAAGCAAGGGTTTAGATGTTGCAAAGAAAGTATTAATAGGAAAAGGGATCTGATATGATGTAGGGGACAGAGATATCCTGCAACCTGTACACCATATTTTGAAGATCTGTAGAAAGCCTTACAATATATAGAAACAAGGAGATTGATATGAGAGTCACAACAATTGTAACACCACCACAGGGACAGGAAAATATATTTGCAGATGTATGCAGAAGGTTGACATTGATACACAAATTGTACACCTACATTATCTACACACTGGCAATAGCTACCTATGTCAAAGCTATACAAAATGATACCCAACAAATTAATTCTCATTATTTGCGAGTGTATTGGCAGACGGGGAGTCATTTTCTCTTAACACCACCAGTATCAGGCCCTAAAAATCATGGATGTAGATATTTTCCACACAACTCGTTGTTACATTTACCACAGGTACAGTGAATTAACAAGGGTGATTTTTTTACAAAGTTTGTGGGAACTGGGAAACAGAACCCGGTCATAGGAGTAAGTAACTCTGTAGTCAGTTGCGGCTCCTCCGCTAAGGCGGAGCGTCGGCCCACTGCTCGTTGAGCAGTGCAAAATAAAAATAAAATCTTAATATCAAGAAGTTATGATCATTTTATTTTTTTTGCGAGACTCCAACTCCAGCCAGGTCGCGCGGGGCTAGGTTGGGCTCCCCCACCGTCAGAGGGTCTGTAGCCTAGTAGAGAACATGCCCAGCCTCACAGTTACTGCCTGAGCCTCAGTTTTGGCTGCTCAGACCAATCATGACGCTGCTCCTGCAGTGTCGTGATTGGCTGGGAGAGGCTGGGAGATTCCGTGCTTCCGGTGTTCTGGGAGGATAGAGGAGAGAAGTGCAGCGGAGAAGAAAGTAAATTATTTTTTTATTTTTAAATCATGCCTTCCCCTTCCCTCTCACCCCAGCCCCGTACAGAGGCAGCCACCACTGTGTATAGTTGAATTTGTCTTTGAGAACAGGAGACCTATACTAGCTAACATGAGTTGACTGCAATGACGTTCATTTTGCCAACAACTTAGTAATGGGTATGCAAAATATAAAAGACGCTCTCACAAATACATCTATATATCTTTACACTCCTCTTGTAATTTATTAAAAGGTTTGAATACAACAATATAAATAAATAACTCAGTTTGTATAAGAAGCTAAACACTCTTTGGCACAGGATAGATGATATATGTAAACATGTAACTTAGAAGCTTACAAATAGAAATTTCATGAGTAAATAATTTCTGATAATTAAACAGTCAGCGTCCCTGAAGCTTGGCAAATACCAGGACTCGAGGGTATAAAATTAAGCAAAATAAACTAGCAATACTCACATTCTTTTTCTTTTTGTATTCCTGAAGGACTTTTGCAACCCGGTCATATTCCTAAAGAAGAAAAAGAAAAAGGAGTTATGCACAAAAAGTTATTCCGACACATAGGGCCCGATTTAGATCTCGCAGATGGTTTACTGCATCACAACGGTGACGGATATCTTATCCGCCGAAATATAAATCCGAAATATAAATCCTGCTGATATCCGTCACTGTTGTGACAGAGTAAAGCAGTCTGCCGAGATCTAAATTAGGCCATAGTCATAGTAGGTTCTAAATATAGAGTTTTTGCCTTTTGTAAGGTTAAAAGTGATTTAAGTTTCTACTTAAAAAAAATAAAAAATTACTGCAGATTTTTCAAATATAAATATAAAAACATGAGAAGCGTCGCATAGTAAAAAAAAAAACCCTATCCTTGCCACGAAAGATATAAACAGCTCGATGTGGTAACCGATAAATTCATAAATTTACCCTGTATAAATGTCATTAAACACCATATAAAGTACAAAGAGCAAAATACAAAATTGCAGATTCAGGCAAAATAAATTAAAAACCAGTCCCAATTTACGACGATGTTCTAACCGAGTTGAGACTGTCACATTGAGCTCAGTATAATTACAATTAATTCATGACATTAAAACATTGCTAATAGTTTATAGAAGCCACATAAAGTGCCATTCGTCGATTAAAGTGCAAATAGAGCAATAAACATTACTCAAAAATATACTAATCTCAATGTCAATTATTGAAACGGTGAAAACACATGCGATTCATAGCCAAGGTGCAAAATATGCAACCAATATTACTGAATTCAGCCAGGATAAAAAGAGTTGAGTACTAATTCAGACAGTACAGTGCATAAGGTGGTTCTATCTTGCGTTGATATAGCAGCACTGTTGTTCCCGAGGGGGTTGTGCACCTCTGATATAGGACAGCCATATAAAATCTCACTAATTTTGGGAGACTTGGTTTAGCACCTTTGACCATTTAATCCAGCTGCGCGGACTGCAGGACACTCACCCACGTTCTGTATAGAAGCACAGATACTGGCTTTCCTTCCTTTGCAAGCATACAAGGAAATTTCCAAATAGTATATTGACAACAGAAGTGCAAGCAATTAGCGAAATGACGGGGATGGGGCCAGTCTGGCTGTATTGTATCCAGCCAGACTAACGCAATGCAGATATGAACCACTGCCATGATTACAAAGAACTGATCGGGCTTTGTAACCCCCTTCACTGTGCATGCCCAACAACATTCAATAAATCAATCAGCGTTTGTAAGCACAACACTATCACCCCTAGAGGAATTTGGGTGCTGAGGGTGCAGTGTTTCTGCAAAAAAAGCCAAGTCTTGAGCTTATTCTTGAAGTCCGCCAGGGACAGTGCTGTTCGGAGGTGGAAAAGTGGTTGTTCCGGGTCTTTGCAGTGATTCAGAAGAAGGAGCAGCCCCCACTGCGACTGTGTCAGATGCAGGGGGTTGTGCAAGGGTGAGTAAGGTGGAGCACAGGTGCCTTGGGGACAGATGGAAGATCAGTCTGTGAATGATGTAGGATGGTCCTTGGTCGTGGAGAGCATTGAATGCGTGTATGAGGATCTTGAACTAGCATCTCTTCTGGATGAAGAGCCAGTGCAGGTATTTCACGTCTGAATATGAACAAGGAATAAAGAAAATTACACATCTAAACATCGTGACTTGGTCCTCTTGTCCTGATGAAATTTGTGATCAGTTTATGTCATCGACTATACTTTGTATATGTGTAACATGGATCTATTTTGATTTTACATTCTTGAGATTGCCAAGACTTTACACAATTGGAAATGGGGTGTGCTTCGCTTACCTTCTCTTTTGGGTTTTTAAGAATGATGCAGGTTTGTTTGGGGGGGTCTAGGATGAGTCTGGCAGCAGCGTTCTGTATGTTCTGGAGTCTGCTAAGGAGCTGGGTGGAGATCCAGATTAGAGCATGTTGCCGTTGGAAACAAGGGCCAGTGGGACTGTCTTTCTGGTGTTGATTGAGATCCATCTGAAGATTCTGCGAAGCATGCAATGGGTATGGAAGCAGGAGGAGGTGACTGCGTTGACTTGTCATTTCATGGTCAGCTGGCTGTCAAGGATGATGCCAAGGTTTTGTGCATGTACAAACGGGGGTGGTGATGGACGGAGCATCTGAACCAATCAAACACTCACACCCAGTCAAAAGATCTGGGTTTGATCCATCACTGTTCTTTAGCCCACTCTGACACCCCAGTTCAGACATGGCTATATGCAAATCAGTCTGACCCTGTGCCTCATGGGAACAGTCCAGCCCGAACTGCCAAGCCATGCCTTCCCTGGACCGGAAACAAGCTTCCGAGGACCGGTTTCTGGCGTTACAGCTGTCTTCAGCCCGGCTTGCTTGAATCCAGTGGCAAAGTGAGCAAGGGACTCACGTCTGAGCATACCCTGCCACACTTATGGCGGCCAAAGCGGTACAAAAGGGGGAGGTGATGGACGAAGCATCTGAACCAATCAAACACTCACACCCAGTCAAATGATCTGGGTTTGATCCATCACCGTTCTTTAGCCCACTCTGCCACCCCAGTTCAGACATGGCTATATGCAAATCAGTCTGACCCTGTGCCTCATGGGAACAGTCCAGCCCGAACTGCCAAGCCATGCCTTCCCTGGACCGGAAACAAGCTTCCGAGGACCAGTTTCTGGCGTTACAGCCGTCTTCAGCCCGGCTTGCTTGAATCCAGTGGCAAAGTGAGCAAGGGACTCACGTCTGAGCATACCCTGCCACACTTATGGCGGCCAACGCGGTACAAAAGGGGGTGGTGATGGACGGAGCATCTGAACCAATCAAACACTCACACCCAGTCAAAAGATCTGGGTTTGATCCATCACCGTTCTTTAGCCCACTCTGCCACCCCAGTTCAGACATGGCTATATGCAAATCAGTCTGACCCTGTGCCTCATGGGAACAGTCCAGCCCGAACTACCAAGCCATGCCTTCCCTGGACCGGAAACAAGCTTCCGAGGACCGGTTTCTGGCGTTACAGCCGTCTTCAGCCCGGCTTGCTTGAATCCAGTGGCAAAGTGAGCAAGGGACTCACGTCTGAGCATACCCTGCCACACTTATGGCGGCCAAAGCGGTACAAAAGAGGGTGGTGATGGACGGAGCATCTGAACCAATGAAACACTCACACCCAGTCAAAAGATCTGGGTTTGATCCATCACCGTTCTTTAGCCCACTCTGCCACCCCAGTTCAGACATGGCTATATGCAAATCAGTCTGACCCTGTGCCTCCTGGGAACAGTCCAGCCCGAACTGCCAAGCCATGCCTTCCCTGGACCGGAAACAAGCTTCAGAGGACCGGTTTCTGGCGTTACAGCCGTCTTCAGCCCGGCTTGCTTGAATCCAGTGGCAAAGTGAGCAAGGGACTCACGTCTGAGCATACCCTGCCACACTTATGGCGGCCAAAGGTTTTGTGCATGGTCGGTCGGTGTGGATAAGAGTCCAACTAGCCAACAGCTGTGGTTCCAAACAGAGGTGGTCTTCTTGAAGATTACAACTTCTGTTTTGTCGGAGTTAAGTTTGAGGCAGCAGTCTCTCATCCATTTGACTGCATCAGTCATGGCGCTGCAGAAGTTGGTTTTGGTGCCAGAGGGGTCCTTGGTGAGTGACAGGATTAGTTGAGTGTTGTCTCGTAGGAGATTATGTTGAGTACGTGGGAACTGACGACATCTGCGAGGGGGTCATGTAGATGTTTAACAGGGTGGGGCTGAAGGAAGAACCTTGTGGTATGCTGCTTATGATGTCATGGGTGTGGAGGTGTAGGGAGGCAGTTTGGTGCTCTGTGTGTCCTGTGAGGAAAGAGGCGATCCACTTGAGGGCGTTTTGCTGTAAGCCGATGTTATAGAGTCTGTCAATGAGGGTGTGGTGGGCAATGCTGTCAAACGCAGCAGAGAGGTCGAGGAGGATCAGGGCGAGTTTTTCCATGGTTGAGGAGGGTCCTGTTATCTGTGGCAGCGATCATTAACTCGGGGGTCAGAGTAACGTTAAGTTTTAGCACAGGTTCCATGAACTTTGTTACATCGCGCTTAAGTGTTTCAAACGCAGGGTATGTACTGAAGATATGAACCACATCCGTCCCCTGACTTAGACAGGGAGGGCAGCTGTTGCCTACTGAGCCGCTCCCATTTGGCAGTTTTTGCCGGTGTATAATAAAAGTTGAGAATTGTTTTGTAATGTTGCACCTGCAAACCAGGTGAACACAACAGAGTATGGCCTAGCTAAAGGGATTCGTAAAAACAACAGTGTCATGCCCAACTTCTTCTGCCATTTATTGCTATACTTCTCAAGATAATCAAGTGATAAAGAACTAAGACCCCCCCCAAATATCTGACTAATTGTACACCCCTCCCTAATCCTTAGTAGCTCCATTAGAGCATCTTTGTCGAAGCCTCCAGAGCCCCCGGTTTTCTATTGAAGAAAATCACGTACCTGTAGGTCTTTATAAAATTCCTTCTGATTAATCCTAAAGTCCACTTGAAATTCCTCAAATGAGGCTAATCTTTCCCCCACATAAAAATCCCCCAACCTTCTGAGCCCTTGGACCTCCCAGCTAAGCACATAAGGGTCCTGAAAACTTACGGAAAGTGATGGGTTTCTCTGCAGTGGAGTATAATAACTGAGCCTACCAAGCACCGTCTTTAACCTCAAAGTTGACCAGATCTCAAACGCACCCCAGAGGGTTTTTTTTAATCGGACCTTCTTGTAATAACTGGGTTCTATGTGCCTCAAAAAACAACTTCTGACCTCTTCCCCAAGTAATAGCTCATAAATGGGGGGTGCCTTTTCTCCATCCCGCCAATCTCCCACATGCCCTCCAATGAGGGAGCACATTTAGTGCAGCGCAGCTGCCCACTGATAAAGTTTCAAATTTGTGATAGCCCAACCCCCTGTGTTCTTAGGGAGTGTCATGTATTTCAGTGTTCTTCTGTTTGTGCATATGATCAAATGAATCTGCATATCAAGTCATCCATTATTTTGAGCCAACATTTTGCAAACTCGAGTGGGATTGCCCTAAAACAATAACATACTTTGGGTAAAAAGAGCATTTTCACCACATTGCAGCGGCCAACAATAGACAAATGCAAATTGTCCATCTTCCAGAAATCTCTGTTCGCCTTTTGGATGATGGGGCTAGACTGAATTCCATAGTTTGGTACACATCAGCTGCAATATTCAAACCCAGATATACAGCTTTCTCAACTAATCATGTTTCAACAATTTGCATCTGCCTATTGGCCACCAACTGAGTTTTTTGACGATTTAGAGAATAACCAGAAAACATCTGAAACACCTGGACCACTGTTTCCATCTTCTTCAGTGTTGAACCAGGATTGGGTGTCACAACTGCTAAATCGTCTGCGCAAGTAAGGACCTTGGCACTCCATACATGAAAATGCATAGGTCTAATTAGTGCATTAGCTTCTAACTTCCGAATCAAAGGGTCTATATAGAGAGTAAATAGCAAGGGGGGACAGGGACACATCTGCCCGTTGCCTCTTCCAATCTGTATTTGCCCGGACTGTCTCCCCATGATCTGAAGCCTAGCAGTAGGTTTATGATAGACTGCAGCCTTGATGTAGCTTATCCCAAATCCAAACCATTTCATAACAGCCCACAAATAGCCCACAGAAAACCTATCAAACACTTTTTTTTTCTGCGTCTAATAGGGCTAATGTCATGGGATCCACAGAGAGAGTGGCTGCATAAAAAAGCGTTTTAACTCGTCGAATATGATCTGTGGTCCCGCTCCCTAGAATAAAACCATGATGTGTAGGAGAGTCCACCTTACCTATAATCTGACTGAGCCGCGGGGCTAGAACATTAGAATATAACTTAGTGTTGCTGTTGATTAGCGTAACTGGTCCATAAGACCCAGGGTCTTGCAGGGGCTTTCCCTTTTCCAATAACACTACTATATTAGCCAAGGACCACGAGTCTGGTTGCCCCTTTTGCACCTGTAAGAATGTCTCAGCTAGATCAGACCCTAGGAGGGTAACAAAACTTTATAAAATTCTAGTGGGATCCTGTTGACACCTACAGCTTTCCCAGACTGGAGATCTTTAAGGGCCTCCTGGATTTCCTCTCTAGTGAAGGGAGCGTCAAAAGATACCGACCTTCAGGGCTTATCTTGTTTACTAGAATTGAATCAAGATATTGCCTTATATTTTCCTCCTCAGCTCAATAAAGCCCCTCAAAATATGTTTGAAACACCGAATCCAATCTGAATCCGAAACTCTAATTTCTGCAATCTCCCCTCGGAACACTTTTTGCCTGGTGCGTACCGCAAGGAGATGTTCAACCTGCTCGCTGTATTCATGGCACTCCCACCTCCGTACCAAAAATGTTTCTGCTGCTCTTTTTACAGAAATGTCATTAATGGCTGCCTTACCTAATACAAGTGTTTGCTGGACTCTCTCAAGGTCTAATACTTCCAAGACAGCTACAATGAGTTCCGCCTCGGCATCTCAGAGCTCTCCATATAACTCCCTCATATGCTGATTTGGTCTTTTCTGCCGGTTCAGGCTGCAGCTAAGAGTTCCCCCCCCCTTACACCGACTCTGAACGCATCCCACCCTATTCCGAAGGAAGCACTCCCTCTGTTGCATTCTAGGAATTCAGAAATCCGGTTATTCATATGGGAAATATATGCTTGCTCCGTGAGCAGACCTCTCTTAAATGACTAGGTCTGCACAGCCCTACCATGCCCAACAGGAGAGATCTCAATAACCAGCGTGTTGTGATCGGACATAACCCGGGGACATTTTTCAATTTGGCAGCAAACTGAGATATAAAACAATAATCCAGTTGGGGGTGCGTCCTATGGGTGCCTGAGAAAAAAGAATAGCCGGAGTCCAGCATTTAATCTTATGCCATATGTCAAGTAGTCCATGGTCCTCCCTCAAATGACGCAGAGCTTTAAAAACTTTAGGTTTACGGCCGGTATAACTGTTGCTTCCAGCGTCAAACAACCCACCAATCACATTGATATTCAGATCCCCACATATAAATCGGGGTTGGCCACAATGCCAACTCCATATACAGAAAATTAAAATCTGTAGGGTCATCTACCATTGACCACTGAACTGAACATAAAGTAAAGACGCAATAGCATGGTGATAGCCTCCATCTACCATATTTATCAGCGAAACAGAGTATAAACCTACATACATTTTTATGCAGCAATATTGCAACCCTAGTGTTCTGGTAACCTATGTAGAGTATGTTATAAGTGTGAAGCCGAGAGATTTCAACAAGTTTTTCGTTGACGCCTCAACATGACCTTCAGAGATCGGTTATCCGCGTGGTTCGCATTGGGGGACGTAAATCGAAGTCTTTTACAAGGGCCACGTTGGAGCTCTGCTCTATCATAAACTTCGCTACATTGGTAGGATCAGCCTCTGTCCCCCTTAAAATGGTACCTGGTGACTCCTCGTGAGACAGGCTGCCCCCAGAGACTGGGGCTGTAAAAATACTCCATAATCAAAGACAGAGACTGCAATGCTACCCCTGTAATCCATATTGTTGGCACTCCCGGTTCATGAGTTTCTTTTCCAAGGTTGCCTGTTGCTTTTGGCAATTTGTGGTTCTGGCTTTTTTACCCTCATTCCAACACTACTCCGGTCTGTGGAGCAAGGATGCCCAGAAAGGCACGGTCCCTGTGCTGCAATCTCCTTGTCCTGAATCGACATTGAAGTTTTCTGTGGCATTCTGCTCGCTACCATTTCACGCACACAGACAACTAAACACTAGGACGCCACTCGAAACCAATGAAACGTCTTGGTGTTCCTACTACCCACTAAGCAGCCGGGGATGCTACCAACGCTACCAGCACCAGTACCCAGACCTCGATCGACCAGCAGATCTTCTGCTTTACTCTCAGAGCAGGGCCGAGCAATTCTGCATGCCTTGTCTGATAAAGCTGCTCTCCTTTCACTAGCTGCAGGGAAGGACCAGTTTATGAGGCTGCTATGCGGTCACCATCTTGCTTCTCAAGAAGATTCTTCTTACTTTAAATGAATGTGATAGTTTCAGTGCCTTTTTAGATAAAACATAATTATAGGTAGAAGACTCAAATGTTTGTGCTTTACATTATACTATTTATACTAAGGGTGAGTAGTTCAGATCGCAAATTCTAAATTAATTAGATTATCAAAAACCGTTACAAATTTAAATAAAAACATGTACTATTAGAATGCAGTTAGACAAATATCAGCTCTCTGTATGACTTCAATATACTTCTCATTTTTCACCGAACGCAAGAGTCACAAAAAATATAGCAGTTAAATATACATGTTGCTGAGTTTAGGAGCTCTGTGTAGTATTCCCTGCTTAGAGGTATGCTTCTAAACGCAGGTTCAACAGCAGAGCTCCCCCAACTGACATATCCACATGCTGTCCTCCTTGTAGCGGACTTCATCATTCTGTCTCCTTCCTCTGAAACTCCAGGGATTTTAGTATTGAGGTCCTATGCAATGGCCCTTCACTGCTTGAACACTAGCTGGAGAGTAATCGACTATTGGCTACAACATTCCCCTATGCTAGAGTAGCCCAATGGGACTACTCAAACCCTCTGTGTGGAACATGGGTTGCAGCACATTGGATGCCTGACAATACAAGGAAAGCCTTAAAGGTGGTGTGACCTGTGGCGGTGAACAGGAGCTGGCTAACAGTGCTTTATCAGGGCCTACACAATCAGATCCACAGACCATCCTTACATTGCTAATAGTTGTCTGCCACTTAATTACTCACCCTAGGCTATGTTAAATACTACCACCTAAGTTAGTCAACGGAGCATGCATCCAGCTCACATTTGTCCTCCTAATTATGAAAAGCAAACCAGTGCATTCTTCTGCTCACAAACACTGTAGGAAGGCGCCTATACATCTTTTGGTCTGCCTTCGGGTTCTGCTGCATAGAGCATTTTTTACACGTGCATCAATTAAAAATAAAATCACTGCTGCCAAAAAATATACTCATCAGGAATGCTGCTAATTTACAGCAGCACCTTATTTATTATGTATTTATTTATAGTATTTATAGAGCGCGAGCGAAGGCCCTTGGGCATCTCGGCGCTAAGATCTCTGCCATATTCAGCCAGGAGGGAAAGAGGGAATCACTGATTAAAGAGCCAGGTCTTGAGTTGCTTTCGAAAAGACCAGAGAGACGGGCTAGTTTTAATAGCATGTGGCAGTGTATTCCAGAGTCTAGGTGCTGACACGAGGAATCTTCTGTCACCCCAAGACACCAGTTTGGTACGAGGTACCACTAACTCGTGTAGATTGGAAGATCGAAGGGGTCTGAGGGGACGATGGGGAGTGAGATTTTGGATCAGAAAGGCTGGTCCTTGGTTATGCAAGGCCTTAAAGACAATGCAGAGGGATTTAAATTTAATTCTATTACTGATGGAAAGCCAATGGAGTTCTCTGATGGTTCCTGACACTGAGTGGAATTTGGGGACACCTCCCAGAAGCCTGGCAGCCGCATTTTGGATGGCTTGCATTTTATTGAGAACTCTTTCTTGAGTGTTCAGAAATAGTGCATTGCAATAGTCCAGAGTGGACAGTACCAAGGATGTTATCAGGGTTTTACCCGCTGTGGCCGGGAGAAAAGGAAGAATTTTTAGGTTTCGACTTTGGCGAGGGGCTAAGCCCCTCCCAATCGAAATCTTTTGTTTTTAGTAGTGAGGTTCGGACCGCCTCTGCCTCTCATTGGCTAGCTCCATAAATGGAGGCTAGCCATTGGGAGGCAGAGGCTGTCAATCGCGCTTTCTCTCGAAAACGCGATTCGGGGGCGTTTCTGGTGCTTTTTTTAAGCCCCGCCCCTTTGTCCCGGGCCGCGCTGCGATTGGCTGCCGGCCCGGGACACCCCCGTGACGTCATTCCCGGGCCGCGCTGTGATTGGCTGCCGGCCGGGACACCCCCGTGACGTCAGCCAATCACAGCGCGGCCCGGGACCTGACTTGTTTTTTTTAGCCAATAATGGCTTTATTTTAGGTGTCTCGTGTCTAAAACCGCCTACATATCAATGTGGAAAATCCAATTCCCCTGATTTGTTTTCTTCAAAACCCCAGGTTAAAAATGATGGCAAACATGGTATTCTATCAATTGTTTGACAGATATTGCTCTCTGGTGCAAGCCTGCAGCATCTCTCTAGAGTGCCCTGCTGGACTCACCTTGCCACACCCCGGAGGCCCCCACAGGATGATGGAGGGCACCTCGTTTGACTCCAGCAGGCTCCTCAGCAGCGTGTCCGTCCCCAGCACCTTGCTCTGCCCCATGTACTCCTCCAGGGTGCTAGGCCGCATCTTGTCCGCCAGGGGTTTGCCCTCCAGCTTCTCTGGGATGCTCTTCACCTGCTCGGGTTGGGGCGTGGGACCAGCAGCGGGGCTGGCGCAGCTGGAGGAGGGGGAGGGCGGCACGGGGCAGGAGGCGCCCTCCACGCCCGGCCGCTGCTTGTGGAAGAGAAGGAAGGGCGCTGCGTTGGGGGACAGGCGCCGCTTCTTGGCGCTGTGAGACCCTTCTTCCGGTACCGCTGAGGCCGTAGGGGAGCCTGGGGTGCCGTTGTGACAGGGGGCCGCGGGGGGCTGCAGGCAGCGGTCCAGGTGCGCGTTGATGCGGGACGAAGGCAGCTCCTGAGCGCAGACAGGGCAGCGCACCCGCTCCTCGGCACCCGCCGCCTCGTCCATGCTGTCTGCCCTGGCAGGCCCTGCCCGCTGGAGACTCCGGTTTACACTTCAGAGACAGCTACGGCGTTACAGTTATGATTTTTCACTTTACCCGCGAAAGGACCAAAGGTGAAGCCCCTGCCTGCTCCTGCGCGGTGACAGCAGCGGAGGCTCTCGGGAATTGTAGTCTAACTAGTCAGCGCGCGCTGGCAAGAGGCCACTACTATACACGACCACTGCCCCGAGAGCGGTGTGTGAAGAAGAAAGACTCCCTTCACAGGCGAAAGTTTTTATTCCTACTGGAGTGTACGGGTCCGGCATCGATTATGTTAAACTGGAGAGGATATCAACACAAAAAGCTCAAACTCGGTGGTGCATGTTGTGCGAGGTTGTGTCTGGGGGCAGGGGTGGGGACTACTGCAGCTAAAATACTTTCGGTTGAGAGGAAACTGCAGCAGTATCATGGGGATTATGGCAGATGTACTGCACATGTCGCCGTTTGTAAAAAGAAAACTTACGTATTACGTAGAACAGTAATAAAAGAAATCAGCAAAAAAAGAGTAAAGCTCAATGTGTATTTGTGAGTTCAGGGCAGGAAGAAATAAGCAAGCCATAATGACGCAAAGAGGTGCCTGCATTAATAACAAAGACGGAATGAGTTCAGAAGTCTCTGTGGAGCAAATCGTTAAACAGTTTGTTATAGTTAAAGATACAATTAAAAAACACTGTTCAACGAGGTTTCTATTCCTTGCCCTGAGCATTTTTCTTAGCTGATCCTATTGCTGAAAGATATCAAAACGTGAAAATACCTGAATTACATACACTTAGAAAACGAAATCCCCTAAAAGTGCTGAGAAGTCTGTTAAACTATAGGGTTTCAATGATGCAGTTTATCTACATGCGCGTTCTTTCGCCCCTGGCAGACTGGTGAAGAGACCCCGTATAGAGCTGCCAACGCCCGGCGAAGACGCGAGCTGTGCAAGTGAGAGGTGAGCGGGGGGAACTGCCAGTGTGAGGCAGGGGGGGAAACGAAAACACAAGGGGGTAACGCTGGTACGGCACCGGAGACCTGCGTGCGGATCACGGCAACAATCGAGTCTCTCTGGGATATGTGTGGATTGCTTCCACCGTGGCACGGCGGGAGTGTGAATTTTAGTATGGGGGAATTTAGACATTAAAATTGTCGGGGTCGAGGTCTGTGAGGGGCACAGGGTTTACTCTCATACCTCACCCAGGTAGTCGGTTAAAGCAAGCTTTTGGAATATTAGTATGCTTCCGGCCGAGCGGTTTCCGCACCGGCAATCCCATCGGCGGAAGGATATTTTCTATGAACTGGGCAGCATAAGAACCTTTTATGGGTGTTACTTCCCCCACCTCATCCTCCCTCCACTACTACTAATCGATCGTACCTAGAGAGCCCCTTTTATACCCATCTTTTATGGGTATTTTCTTCATTGCATTTTTCCCCTCCCCCAAGCCCCGCCCTTCGGCGGTAGATGTAAACAGCAAGCTGTTAAGGAAATTTGGCCTAAGTAGAATGAGGCGGGGGTGTGTTATCGCCCTTGCTGTGTGGATATCACCTACTCCGACGCCCCCTTTGCGATCAGAGGGGCACCGGTCTGTGTTTACCAGAAATTGAATGATGGGCCTGTCTCCGCCGGGGAATGGTCCTTGTCCACTTCCGGGACGGATATTCTCTCATAACTAATCATGGTGTGTATGAATGAGTTGGTAACCGTTCCATTCTTCCGCGTTACCACCTTGCACCCCATTTGAAATCCGATTATGTTGCTGCGTCAATGCCCTGCTTAAAAAAAAAAATCTTATGTAGGACATACCCGGAAATAGTTTCATTTCAGGCTGTGGCTCCTGTCCGGAAACGGTGGGAGGGTTGGAGACAACCACATAAAAGCACAGAACTCATTTGAATGGCACTCTTAATCACGGCGTTTAAATTGAAATGTGCAAGCTAAGTTGACCGGGACCCTAGTGTTAACGTAATCTAGTCATGTCACTATAGGCAGGTGGAGGAGCTGCTTCTCACTTTCCAAATGGTGATCCGTTACCTGAGCGAGGAGCCTTTTTGAGAGTATTGCATCCATCGTACGTGATCCAATAGAATTTTACAATAATTACCTAGACGCTTAAACAATGTAATTGTCGCCTTTGGCTACATCAGATAGCGAATGTAATAGTATTAGTGCATAATTTAGCAACTTTTAGTGACATGACTCCAATTAAGTAGGGTATCAATGAATGAAAGCTGTACTTTTGCGGAAGGTATTTTATACTGGGTTGGGCACGCCCACAAAGATGTAACCAGGAGTTTTAAACCCTAACGTGTTTTTTTTTTTAATGCTCCGGGCTTCTAGATCACTGCAACAATAGCACCGCGTATAACAAATAAGCCTTCGTTGGTATTGTATTTATATTGTGCTTACTTCCGCTAATGTTTTGAAGCGTTTTACACTGGGCAGCACACTGCTCTGTAACCCAACGTTAGTGGTTAGTTAGTCCAGTGTTTTTGGATATTGTTGGTTATTAGGGTTAGTCTTGTGCATTCAGTTAAACAATTCCATGCATTCCAAGTTTCTTTGTGATATTGTAATTACATTTATATAGAGCTTACTACCCATCGCGAGGCACGAGCAAGCACCAGCATCCGGGCACTGTGGGTGGCGCCTCAGTGTTGTAGTAATAAGTATTTACAATACGTGTTTGGTGAAGGTACGTGGACGTTTGGTTCAAGGCCTGCGAGGATGGCTGGCTGAGTTGAACGTTCTTTGCTGCAACTTAGTGATTGCTAGTCATGACCATTACCTTGGTAAATTGAGTGCCTTAAATTGGGCAAATGTAACGTTTGGAACCTTTAGTGCTTAATAAGCATTGGCAATGCCACTAGGTCTCGCTTTAAATAAATTATGTATGGTACTGTGAAGCATTACAAGTAAATAGCATGGGAATGGATATCTATTTATGTGGAAGCAAGGAACTGTAGAATGCTACTGGTGTAGGTTAAACGGTCAGGTGACAGTTGCACCGTCAATCAACAAGAAAGGGACTGTAGGGCTTTTTAGAGAGGTCCAGCATGCATGCCCTGTGTGTGTGGGTGGCTCTCTGTGTGCGTGCATGTGGGTGCAAATGCAATAGGTCTCGCATTTGCGAGAGATTAAGCTATTGGCATTGTAAATGACAATGCCATTTATTTATCGGTTTTCAAAACCAACACATAAATAAAAAATTTGTCATTTACAATGCCAATACCTCTAACTTTTACAAAGGCGAAACCGTTGCATTGTAAATGCTTGTTTTTATAAGTCGTAACTTATGGAAAGCGGAGGAGGTGATCTGGTTGGCATGGGGGAGAAAGGTAAGACGGTCATCGAACATAACTCCCAGATTCCGCACCCTGCTCACAGGGGTGGGAGGGGGACCCAATGACAGTGGCCACCAGAGGGAAGACCATTCCGGCATCAGATTTCCGAAAATAACAACTTCGGACTTGTCAGAATTCAATTTAAGGCAATTGGAAGTCATCCAATTCCCTATTGCTTCCATGCCCAGATTGAATTCCTCTGATATTTTTTGGCCATTATTCCTGATGGCAAGGACCAACTGGGTGTCCTCAGCATAGGATGTAAGGCTCAGCCCATGGGCTCGGATGACATTGGCCAGGTCCGACACATATATATATATTGAAGAGTGTCGGACTCAGGGATGAGCCTTGGGGTACTCCACATGGCAACGAGAGGGTGGAGGACTGAAAAGATCCTATGGTGACCACCTGTGTCCTTTGTTCCAGGAAGGAGGCCAGAAGAGTCTTAGCCCTTTGCTGAACACCCATGCTTTCGACAAGGTCGATCAAGATGGTGTGATCGACCGTGTCGAAGGCCACCGACAGGTCCAGCAATATGAGGACCGCTGTTCCCCCAGCATCCCGAATAGTTCTAATGTCCTCCGTGGCCTTAATCAGTGCCGTCTCCGTCCCATGATATTGACGAAAGCCAAACTGGGAATCATCCAACAAGTGGTGTTCCTCTATAAAGGCTGAAAGTTGGAGATTCAGAGCCTTTTCGGCGATTTTGGCCACGGCTGGGAGGCTGGCAATGGGCCGATAGCTCTTGAGTTCGTCCATGTCAAGATTCGGTTTTTTGAGCAGTGGTCTTATTAGGGTTTTTTTTAGCGTGAGTGGGTAAATACCTGAAGTAATCATGGTATTACAAATGGAGGTGATGACAGGTAGTACCACTTCAATCACCGGGGTAAGTACTTTAAGGGGACATGGGTCAAGAGCAGAACCCGTCTTAATGGAAGACATAATGTCCCTAATCTGGGTTGTAGAGACCTCTGCAAACTGAAGGAATAAGGGGGTAGTTCTAATGTTGCAAGCCAAATCAGAGGTGGTTTTAGGGGTGATTTTAACACCATTGGCAAAGGCTGCGTAGATGTCATTGACTTTGCTAAAAAAGAAATTAGCCAGTGCATCACAAAGCGGCTGGGAAGGGGGAGGATGTAAATTGGGCGAGTAGCCTGCTAGCTGTTTGGTGGTTTCATACAAGGTCTTGTTAGAGTTTTTAGATAGTTCTATTCTCTCACAGTAGAACTTATTCTTGGCCTCAGTGATCCTGATTTTATATTTAGCCACCATTTCTTTATATTTAATTTTGGCCTCTTCAGAATAATCTCTACGCCAGTGCCTTTCTTTCTTCCTACACAGTTGTTTCTGTGTCCTTAAGAGGTCAGAGTACCAGGGGGCTGATGGGATTGCTCTGTTGCGGGAGCATTGTTTCACCTGAACCAGTACTGAGGTCGCGGAACCCACCCACTCATTATATTGGGTAATGGCAACATTTGGATCGTGTGTAAGGGAAGGATTGGAGGTGATCAGGAGTGATTCTAGACTGGCACCATCGATGCCATTCCAGGCCAGATACGACTGGCGAGGATTAGGGCTTGCCAGGGGAACTCCAGTATCATAGGTGGTCAATGAAGGCACTATAACATGGTGATCTGACCAAATGAGGGGAAGGATATGGATTACATGTAAGTCCTCCAGGTTGGTGAAGATGCCATCAAGAATATGGCCCCCTTCATGAGTAGGGGATTTAACCCGCGAGGAGAGACCATAAGTTGTCATATCCGCTAGGAAGGTGGCTGTGTCATTATCTTCTGATTTATCAAAGTGAAAATTAAAATCACCTAAAATGGTGAAGGAGCTATCCAGGGCAGTAACTTCCAAGACAGAGCTAATGTCGGAGACAAAGCCAGACCTATTACCTGGTGGTCGGTAAAGGAGAATGCCTTTAAAATTGACTGAAGGCGTCAATTTGATTGAGAATTGAAGAGCTTCGCAAGAGAGGAGCGGGACCGCATTGGTTCTAACCGCGTATAAGTCGCGGGCAATAATTGCTATCCCGCCACCTCTCCTGCGCTGTCTGTCCAATCTATAAATAGAAAAACCTTTGGGAACAGCTATTACTAGGTCAGGATCAGAAGAATTGTCCATCCAGGTTTCTGTCAAGAATAATAGATCTAGCTTTTTATCCTCTATCAGCTCAGATATTTCCTGTCGGTGTTTGCCGAGTGAACGGACATTAATAAGGGCAATTGAGTGTGATCTTGAAGTTTTATTCTGGTTACGTAAAGGTTGTTCCGTGTATAAAGGGATCGAAACAGAGCAGCTCTGGCAACAGCGAGGTAAGTTTCCAGTAAGGAGCCGCGGATCAAGTATTTTGCATGTTTGGTCTTGGGAGGGACGCCAGTGTCGAAGCTGATTTGGTGTGTAAAAACCTCCGGGGGCAAGGGATAAGAACCAGGGGGGGTGGCCCTGGGCCCGGTCCAGGCGCGGACGGGCGCAGACGGGCTTGCCTTCGGCGCGGACGGGCAGGTCGGTTGTTTATATGCATCTGAAGGATAGGAGGAGGGCAGGAGGGGCGGAGATCTCGATCGCGAGCCTTCCCCAGGCCAAGATGGCGGCTGAAGATTCTCGGGAAGTGCCTAGCGCCTGGCAACAGTGGCGCTGTGTGATGCGGGAGAGAGACCTGGGGCGATGTGACTCTCGCTCCAGGTAGGGGCTGATATAAAAAAGCTCCCTCTAAAATATTTACAGGTTTTAAAAAGAGATGTAATTAGTAGTCAATAACACCCACAATCAGCAAAATAATTACAGCGTGCAAGGGAGCGCAGAGTACCCCCGGCTTCCGCCTCAAGGGCGAGTTTTGGCAAAGTATCACGAGCACTAAGATACCCAACCCTTAAATATCCTGGGAGGGCGGGAGGGGCGGAGATCTCGATCGCAAGCCTTCCCCAGGCTAAGATGGCGGCTGAAGATTCTCGGGAAGTGCCTAGCGATTGGCAACAGTGGCGCTGTGTGATGCGGGAGAGAGACCTGGGGCGATGTGACTCTCGCTCCAGGTAGGGGCTGATATAAAAAAGCTCCCTCTAAAATATTTACAGGTTTTAAAAAGAGATGTAATTAGTAGTCAATAACACCCACAATCAGCAAAATAATTACAAAATAATTTATTAGTAGCCCTCTCACTACTCCAAGGAAAGGGGGCATTAATGCAAGGGATTTCTTGTCATACATGAATTGCAATGTATTTTTCCAAGTCTTTCCTCTTCCAGCAATCCACTGAAAATAATACATATTTTACCTTTTGGGGCTAAGCTCTAGATCAGGTTATACCATATCCTGCTTTTGTTTTAAAGGCAACTGTCACTGGAGAACAGCACGTATCACATCCTCCATATCTTAATGCTCAAGAGAAGACTATTTCGGATTTTTACTCAGGCCACATATAAGAATTACCCCACTCAGCTACTCCCAAGACACTATCCAAGTATACAAACCTGACCGCACTGGGATCTAGAAACCAGATGGCCATTATAACACACATTACCTACTCATTATGTATCTCATTAGTCCCTATGCAATCTGGGGTAAACCCACTTTGCAGCGCATGTACTCAGCTGCATAACACAAAACAGTTTTTTGCTTTCTTATACTTGGGTCCCAGGGCTCCAGCGAGAGTCCCCACTGGGGATGTGCTCCCATAGGTTCTGGTGGAGAGCCTGTGGTCATGGTTCAGAGTCACAGGTAAGCAGATATGGCTTACCTTGATAACTGTTCCTTCCCAGACCCTAACAGACTTCTTTCTGAAGCTTCTCAACTTTCAACCAAACACGAAAAGAGACTCACCATCAGGTGCCTCTTCTTTGCCAAAACAAGTAGATTCTTGTGGACCAGATCTCGGCTTTCCATTGTTTGTTCAAAATGTTTTTGAACAAATGCCCTAAATCCTACACCTTATTCTGACCTTCCTGAAGAAAACTATTGACTAAAATGCTCCTTAAACAATAACTATAGCACGCCTCTCGACTGCAACACCTGGGTGCAGATAGATAGATAGGTAGATATTCACAGCCATCTTTCTTCAACCCTTACTTTGCTCTCTTTATATATAATTTTTTTATTGAGGCTTTCCACACTAGCATTTGGAGATACCAATAGGGGCGAAGCATCTCGCCAACATGCGCTACATTCACATACTAGGCTCCCTAAGAACTAAGCAAGAGTAAAAATAAACTTCAGACAACCTTTACCCACCCTGCCTAGTACCTATAACCCTAATATACATTCAATAGACCACCAACTGCGGCATAAGGTGGAGTGTAAATAATCCTGATGCCACCATTATTCAATACCGTCCTATTGTTCTATTGAGGTAAATAACCTAATGCTCTAGTTGCACACATAGCCCCAAGGGTTTCAATCTAGGGGAAAAGCCATACATGGCAGACCCTCCGACATGCCATCCAGCAAAGGTTTCCAAATCGTGTCAAAACTTCAAGTGCCCCCTTGACATTACTGGATAGTCGTTCTGTTGCTAAATTGCTCCACACTTTTCAATGCCATTGATGCTTGGAGGGACAGGTTCTTCTTTCTCCTCTGGCTTCCTACGACCAGTTAAGTGCCTCCAAAACAATTCCATAAGAGCGAGCTATCATACTTTCTAACCACTCTCATGCCCTGCAGTCTTACGCCCAGGCCAGCCACTCCAGCATTCCTCTAAAATGGGATAGCCCTATACCTTCTTAACGGTTTCCAAGAGCTCTTTATGCAAAAGGCATAACCCTTGACTGCACCACCAAGCCGCGTATCTCCCATTTAACCCTCCAGCATTCAGGACTTAATGTTCGAGATCATATAATTTTGTAGTGACATAATACCAGTTGGATATTAATTTACATTTATAGTGGACCTCTATATTTCGAAAGTCAATCCTGCTCCTCGCCATGTCTTTTTATAAGGTCTTCCATGATCTTCAAAGTATATACTTCCCCAATTAACACGCCCATTTAGATGCGTGTGCCTATGTGGCAGAAGTGCTGAGAGATTAATAGTGTGTTATGCAATACAGCGATCACCCTTTTGGTTCCAGAGAAAAAAGTGGAAAGTTTTTCAAATTGGGGTTCCTCACTGATAAATACTATCTTAATGCCAGGATGTAGCAATCAATGTTTAAATTGCCAGTAATGCAGTATTTTCTCTTCTCCTAAAACAAAGTCACATTTCTAGGTGTTGAAGGAGCTAACTGGGTGGGTCCTGCGAAAAATGCACGATAAGATCATGCATCCTCTGCCGCAGTCTCTTGAAGGTTTTCATGTCCCATCTCCAGAGTTGGCATGCATCAGTGTACGTGGAGAACGAAAGGAAAGTAAACCACATTTAAATGTTACACAGTCCCAGACTCCAAAACTTGTCCTCGTGGGAGTAGTTCAATATGCGCTGGGTAACCATGCTACAACCCGGAGCATTCTGCCCATTAATGTTCGTTCCATTTGGATCCATATTTTATCTTTTTCTATTAGAGACCACTCAAACAGGACTCGAACCCGGGCAGGTTGGTAATGTAGCTTACATTTCGGAAATACCTGTGCATCTTCAGAATAAGGTCCCTGCAGGAGCTTTAGTGCAATTCTGAATTTTAATCAGTTACATACAACGAAGTTGCCCTTATTAAATGGTAAATTATTGCTAACTCTGGAGGGACCTCACTATATGTTGTTACCTCCATGTGGTGTTTTCTTAATTAATCAATTATAAAACATTCACGTGTTTCTGTATTCTATAACTTTCTTTTTAAATCATTTTATGAACGTTCTACTTACATTAAAAACATTTGTTCATTTTTAATACATAGATTTCTTGTCTTGACGAGCATAATCCTGTTGTTTTGGTGCCGTAATTTGCACCTCATGGCTTCTTTTATTAAATCATAAGGATTCCTCCCTTTTGTTCTTTGTTTTGAATATTGCAAAGTCTCTTTTGTAGCTTAATTATTTTTTAATCCCCACGTAATCCACCGTTGACTTGTTTCTTCCACACACATTACTTAACTAGTGGCATCATTACGATTTTCCAGACATGGCAACCACCCTGCTGTTCGAGTCCGCCAGACTGTGTTAACGACTCCCCTGACCAGGCTCGGAGGGGACCCACTATTCTCTCCCCAAGTAGCAGAAATGCCCGGGTTGTCGTTGGAGCTGGCAAGGAGCCATAAGAGCAATGTCTATTCAACTCAATGCCATGCTGCACACTTCAGTAATATTATTTCAATGGTAAAGCTCGTTTATTCTCGAAATGGATAAAGGGTCGGGGAGCATGCTGATAATATGTAATATTTATTTCTCCTCCAGGGAAAATAAAGGTGATAAATCCACATAACATTAATAATAAATAAATCCGTATTTGTTAAGCGCAAAATACTCACCCTTACGGGTCTCAAGACGCTGGGGGCCGTCGTGGAAATTAAGTGAGCTATTGCCCAGAGTCACATGGTGGTGAGCTGAGCTACCGCTGGAGCCGGGGATCGAACCTAGAACCATGTGCTCCGAAGGTAGCTGCCCTGGCTGCTGCACCACACCTTTCCATTGACACTAATCATATATATCTTTCTTCTGCAATACTTATACGGGATAACTTTAATTTTTGTCTTTATGAAAGTAACCTGTAGATCTGTGCTTTAAGACCGGTGATAGTATTTAAAGCTTGCATAGCAATGCTAGTCTAGAAGACCTCATATATGCAATCAATGGTTAGTCTATATTTTAGACAGGTAATTGGACACACTGCTATTGATTTACTTGCTCATCCTACCCTTACTAATGCCCCAGCACCAAACCTGTTGCATTATACATTAGTTCCGGGGTAAGGTTTGACTTAACAATCTCACATATTTTTGGCACACAGATTTCTAAGCGACCATCTCCCTAGTTTGCTTCAAGGCATTGTTTTCTATATTAAGAACTGCAATTTGCTGCCATAAAGCATGTATACACATCAATGTATAAGGTATACATGTGATGTCCCAAAATTGTTTGGGAATGGCTATAGTAACAGGTTGCTAAATTTTCATCTGGCTAAGCTAAAACATCCTCATAAGGACACACAATTTAGTGAGAGTGGTCATCATTTTGGGAAGTTATTTACCAATCTGCTTCACATGTGTCTGCTATTCCCTCCTCAATGCACAGTACTTTTACTGGCACTTTTAAACAAAACAGCCATAGTAAAAATCAACCATGGTTTGACAGTGTTGGAAGATTTGGTAAAAAACAAAATTCCAATACAAGCTAATATGTATAGGAAACAACGTATACTGAATGTAGGAGAGAGAGAAAACACGTTGCAGCCTCTCAATGTGCAAGAACTTGGCAAGAGGTGAAAGGAAGGGATGACAGACCAAGACGGAGATCTTGTAATAAGAACATAAAAGCATGGCATGCTCATGCAGAAACCGCTTATGGGGAAAAAACAACAATGCCATCTTTCAATACATATCTACACCTGGTGGTTGGAAAATAAACTGGACTGTAGCAATATTAAAGTAAATTATTCAAACAAACAGCTCCAGTGTACTACGACCAAACGGAATTATTAATCCCTAAATTTGGACTAAGGAATTATTACTGTGGCACGTGATGTTGCCAACAAACAAAGGATTTCTTCCTGTATGTTGGAAAGCTTGTTGAGGTTAATGCACGAAAAGGGGAAATGCTATATGCCTAACAATTTTAGTTTTTTTGTTTTTTTAAGTGTTTTATATAGCACGAACTAGACCCGAAGATATCAGAGCGCTTTACATGAGCACCAGTTTCATTACAGATGGTCACATTAATTTTTAGGTCTCGGACTAGCGTCCCACGAAGTGGGCGGAGTCCGAGATTTTATGTTGTCTAGTATGGGGGCTAGAACACGCCCCTCTTCTCCATTGGCTGGCCTCGTAAATGCTGGCCAGCCATTGGAGGAGAGGGGCGTCACTCAGTTCAGGCCCCGTCTTAACGCGATTCGGGGGCGTTTCTCTCTTTTTTAAGCCCCGCCCCTTTTCTAGTGATGGGCGTTACACCCTCCCTCTCGCCGAGGTCTTAGTCTATTTCTCCAGTAATGTACCCTTTGCTACCTCTTGTATTTTGTTTGCTTACAATTGTCACTTTTGCCTAACGTAACTTAACGTCTGCTTTTGTAACGTGTTTACTCGTCTCATGGATCATTTCTGTTCCTATTGTGACCACCGCTTGCAGTCACCTGAAGGGGCCGCCGCGCTGCTCGCGGCGACCCGGAAGTGCTTCCCTACAGGACCCGGATTCAGACCTGGGTTCTCCAGTCGTTCTGGCGAGGTTCGAGAAACTTGCATTTTTTTGTGGTGTTTTTTTTTCAATTTTGCATGGCACCTCGTGGCCTTAGTTATAATTTTTTCGATCAATTATGTTTTCATTCACTTTTACGGCATACTAATTAATTTTTAACAGGGCTCATCGGGACCTTTTCATTTATTTGTGCGAGATTGTCTGCTCATTTACCTTTAACCTTTTAGCGGTACATCACTTCCGCTTTGGGCAACAATACTCTTACTGCCGGTCTAGTTGTGCTGGCTCACCCGGGCTGCCCTAATTTCCGGTCATACTCCTTCCTGTAAGGGGCCGCTCTAGTCTCTACTGGTTGGCTTATAAATCACTTCCGCTCATTCACCGAAGCCTCCGTATGCATTATACGTGAAGAGCGTTAGAAGACACCGTGCTGGGAGAACAGGTAAGCGTTTTTTCCTTCCCTGACTTTACTGTAGAGACGTCTATAGTCGGATTTTCAACCTTGACTCCGCTTCCACATATTCTATTCTTCAGGTCTCCTCCTCTTGGATGCACCCGTCCAGACGATAGTTGTAGTGTCTCGCTACCCGAGGCACCAGCAGTATTCTATCGCCGTGAGATGCCATCACACGAGCCGGGGCCGGCAGAGGCACCCGGGGGCTTGCCACCCTGAAAGGATTATTTGCTATCATGCAGGCAGCGTTTTTGTGTAATGCAAATCTGCAGCTATGTGCATATGGACCCCGGCGGCATTCCTGTATATTCGCCAGGCCCTTGCACGCAGTCCAGCATGAACTCAAATGCCCCCCCCGCCCGTCTCCCCCCCCAGGCTCAAGATGGAAGTTGCCGAGCAAACACAGTCACCCGCTGCCACCCACCCAGGAATGCTACAAACTGGCAATCAAGCTGAAGGCCTGCTAGACAATTAATGTCTCTGCTCAAAAGTACCCATAAAACACGGCTGTGACGAATAGTCTTCCGAGAAGGCATGCCGGTTTCTCAACAATGCGCCGAAGCAGTCACTAACTGGCCAAGAGAGGACTGCAGCCTAAAATCGCGGAGCAGGCCTCTGGGATTATAAATGTGTGTTTGCGTGCTTCTAAACGTGGGTCGTTTTTTCTTACCACCATTGTTTTCAGTGTATTTGTGTCTAGATTTTTGTAGATGTCAGTAAATGCATGCAGATAAATATTATAGTTGTGTGTGCGTGTAGCTATATATATATATATATATATATATATATATATATATATATATATATATATATATATATAAATATATATAACTTATATTCATGTATACATCTTGTTTATATATAGAGACATGAGGGGGCCTGCATCTTACTTTTAAGACGGGTCTCAAGGGGGTTAGTGCAGTGTTGATTCCACTAGTTTCTCTCTTTCCGCTTGGACAGGCTTTGCTTCAGCCTTGGCTAAGGAAATTTGAGAGGATTGATCTAAAAAACTTGATACAGGAAGGACAAATGTTTTTAAAAAAAAGAAGTAAGGGCATTTGAGCAATAGTAACATCTGTAAAAAAAAAAAACGTTTCAAGTCTTCTGTGTGTCATGCAACTTAATCTCCCCATGTCTAATATAATGAATGTGTCCGTCTGTAACGCAACTGGTGCTTATGTAAAGCGCTCTGATACCTCCGGGTCGAGTTGGCGCTATATAAAACTGCAACAAAACTAATACAAATACGTAAGAGATAGATGTATCGTCCATACTTATGAACAACTCATGCAGTCCCCCACGCCAGTTAAAAGGGCCTCCTTGCTGCTCTGAATTCCAATTTTCTGCAGACTCCTGAAGCTACCGCCCTCTGCTGGAGCTCATCAGACAAGAACACGACATTGCTTGTTTTCATGAACTAGCAGGGTTCTCCGAGTCAGCCTAAACACAGGCTTTAACAATGGCACTAATTATTGTCTTCCTACAGCGAAAACATGTTGCACTATTCAGCAGAGTACAGAACAGGTGCCACATATTTATTTATTTATTTGTGTATTTTATAAAGCGCGCAGCGGCCCCAACGGGGCATCCCGGCGCTGAAAACTCTGAAAAACAGGAGGCATTAGGACGGGGGACCAAACTAGGAGGAAAAGAGATGGGTTTTCAGGGATTTGCGGAATAGTGGTTCGGCTTGACAGCTGCACAGAGCTAGCGGAAGCTTGTTCCAGTGCTGAGTGGCACAGACCTCAAAGGTTTTTCCACCTGCACGGGATCGTTTAAATCGGGGGGTTTCCAAAAAAAGAAGGGAGTTGGAACGTAGGGCCCTGGGTTTGATGTAAGGACGTAGGGTGTTTTTCAAATGGGCTGAACCGTTGCCTTTAGATGCTCGGAAGGCCAGTGTCATAGCTTTAAAGACGCATCTTTTGGCGATGGGTACCACTGAAGTTTACGGAGATGTGGACAGGCCCGGACTGGCCGTTGCGGCACCGGGCAATCCCCCGGTTGGCCGCGAGGGTGGGGGCCGGTTTTGGGCCCTGGGGGCCGTTTTTGTTACAGGGCCGTTTTTGCAGCATAGCTGCAAAATCGGACCTGTAACAAAATCGGCCGAATACCGGCCCTGGCAACGAGCGCGGTCGCACCCCCAGGGGGCCAGCCGAGCACTTTGCCAGGGCCGGTTTTGGTGCTCAGTCCGGCCCTGGATGTGGAGAGATATGATGTCTAGCAGGAATTCTCTCCACCAGCCGAGCAGCGGTGTTTTGGACCGTCTGTAGTTTGTGACACAGGCCAGCTGTGATTCCAAGATAGAGGGCATTGGCATATTCAAGATGGGAAAAGATGAGTGCCTGGATCACAGTCTTACGGCAGTCCTCCGGCAGATAGTTAATAAGCCGTTTGATTGTTCTAATTTTAGCGAAGCAGGAGGCTGCTACTGTTTGTACCTGGGAGTTGAAGCTGAGATGATTATCCCAGCGTACACCTAGGTTTCTCACCGAGTCTTTGGGCATGGGGGCTTGGCACAGGTCTACGGGCCACCACAAGCTAGAGTCCAGGGGAGATGGCGAGTTAAAAAACAGTATCTCCGTTTTTCCTGCATTGAGACGGAGAGAATTGGCATCCATCCAATTAGAGATATCTCTAAGGCAGGATTTCAGTGGATCGAAAGCAGAGGCAGAAGGGGTATCAAACGTGAAGAGTAGCTGAATGTCATCGGCGTAGGATATAGATTTAATCCCAGTTAGAGCAATCAGCTTGGCCAGAGGGGTAAAATAAACATTAAACAAAAGTGGGCTGAGGGAAGAGCCCTGTGGGACTCCCCATTTGAGCGGTCGAGCGGAGGAAGTGAAAGGGGGGGGTAAAAACTCGTTGAGAGCGGTCAGACAGGTAGGAAGAGAGCCATTTCAGCACAGAGCCGCCCAACCCTAAGTCCTCCAGCCTTCTCAGCAGGATCTTGTGGGAGACGGTGTCGAATGCTGCTGAGAGATCCAGCAGCACTAACACCGCCCTCGAACCTCGATCAAGTGTCCATCTCACCGAGTCGGCCATTTCAATAAGGGCCGACTCCGTGCTATGTCCCGATCTAAAGCCGTAATGGGAGTCGTGAAGAAGCCCATTGGACTCGATGAAATTCGCCAGTTGAGAGTGAACCAACTTTTCCAGGATCTTAGCTGGAGCAGGCAGAAGGGAAATGGGCCTGTAGTTGCTGGGGAGGTCGGGGTCCAAGTTGGGCTTTTTTTAAAATGGGGACCAAGGAGGCGTGTTTCCATTTAGAAGGGAAGATTCCTGTTCTGAGGGAGTCATTCCAGATGTGATTTAGATATGGGTTAAGTAGGGGTGCCAGTTTTTTATATTCCTTGGCAGGCCAGGGATCGTTGGGAGAGCCTGATTTACATTTAAGTAACTCTGTCAAGGAGTCAGCTTCCGATATTACTGTAAATTCAGACAGGGAGGCTGGTGGCGGTGTAAGGGATAGCTCATCGCCTCCTTCTCTATTGGAGGGGGGAAAGGTCGAGTAAATGATCTCAATTTTGTCCTCAAAGAATTGAGAGAGTTTGTCGCAAAGCGCCTGAGAGGCGGGCTGGGATCGGGTCAATGCGGTAGGGTCTGTGAAGGATCTCACAATGTTGAAGATCTCCCTGGCGCCATTGTTGGAGAGTTTGATCCTGGAGGCCAGAAAGTCCCGTTTATGCTTCTCTATCATTCTCCGATAGTCTTTGAGGGCAGTCTTATAGATGGTTTTACTGTCCGGAGAGTAATTCTGTCTCCAGTGGTGCTCAAGAGATTTACAAACAGCCTTTTTCTGTCGGAGTACCAGGGGGCTGATGGAACCGCCCTGAAAGTTTTAATTGGTTTAATGGGGGCCAGGGCGTCTAAAGCCTGACCAATCCAGGTGTCCAGGTGGTTGATGGCTAGCTCAGGGTCAGAAGAAGGACATGGTTGAGAGTTATTAAGGTGTTTCTGGAGCGCAGCCAGAGTGATGCGGCTCCAGTTTCTACCTGAAATTTTAGGTTTGATAGTAGGTCTGATGGGGCGGGGGATATTGATCTCAAAAGGGATAAGGAAGTGATCCGACCAGGTCACCGGCGAAGGGGATGACACCTGGATTGAGGGGATATTGGAGCAAATAAGGTCCAATGTGTGACCCGCTTTGTGTGTCGGGAGGGTTATTATTTGGACTAGATTGCAGGCCGCTAGCGTGGAGATAAAGTGACTGCTATACGAGCAGGATTCGTTGTCAACGTGGAGGTTGAAATCTCCTAAGGCGGTAAAGTTGGCGTATCGGGAGCTGAGCTGGATAATATAGTCCGTCAAGGCTGGTAAGTGCGATAGATTGGAATGAGGGGGACGATAGATGAGTATTCCTGAACAGGAGGAGGTCGGAGAGGTCTGGATGCAAAAAGGCAAGGCTTCAACACAGTCGATTTGGTCAAATGGGGGAAAGGAAGCTGTCCATGAGGATTTATGGATTAGGGCAACACCTCCTCCCGATTTACCATTGGGTCTATTAGCGCAGCTAATACTATAGCCCTCCGGTAGGGCAAGGGAAATGGCGGGGTTCGTGGTGTCATTCAGCCACGTTTCCGTTAGGAAGAGCAAATCCCAGTTGTTGTCACGGAGGGATTGCCAGATGTCAAAGGCATGTTTGGTCAATGATCTGCAATTAATAAGCGCAGATCTAAGGGTCAGGGAGGGGTGAGCATCAGAGGTGGAAATCGAAGTGGGAACAGAGATAGAGCGGGTTATGAGGGCCGAAGGTAGGAGGGAAAAGTGACAGACTGTGCATGCATAGTTCCTGCTCTGTGCGTGCATGAGAGAGCAGAGGTGGCTCGCGCAGAGAGGGGGTCTCAAGGACAGCAGATCAGTCCGAGTATATGATGGGGTGATGTGGCTAGAGGATCGAGCAGGGGGGCCGGCCCCGGTCGCGTCCTGATCGCGGACGAGCGCAGACGAGCTTGCCTTATGCGCGCCTTCGGCGCTCAATCGTCGTGCCCGCTGTGCTCGTCCGCTGCGCTTCCGGTCCAAGCACATTTTTATAGCGGAAGGGTGATGGCGGGGGGCATGGCCTCAGGGAGGGCGTGTCCCGGGCAGAGCGTGTGGAATGGCGATGGAAGCTCGGCGATTTCGCCCTTCCAAGCGCTCGGTTTTGCTTAAAAGAGAGTGCCTGCAGCAGCAGTTGTAACACAGAGTAAGTGTATGGATGCGCAGTGCACGCGCCTCCCCTCCACGGGACAGGTGCAGCATAGCGGCATGGGACAGGTGCAGCACAGCGGCATGGTGCAGCATAGCGGCATGGGACAGGTGCAGCATAGCGCCACTGGACAGGTGCAGCATAGCGCCACTGGACAGGGGCAGCATAGCGCCACTGGACAGGGGCAGCATAGCGCCACGGGACAGGGGCAGCATAGCGCCACGGGACAGGGGCAGCATAGCGCCACGGCACTGGTGCAGCATAGCGCCACGGCACTGGTGCAGCATAGCGCCACGGCACTGGTGCAGCATAGCGCCACGGCACTGGTGCAGCATAGCGCCACGGCACTGGTGCAGCATAGCTCCATTAGCAGTGAAGATGTGCAGCTCTGGACCAGCAGCGCGAGCATCCCTCCCTCCCGAATACCTATAGCACGGCCTCGGGGGTGGAAAGTTCCATCACCCAGCACAAGTCCATGGCAGGTGGTGGCAGCCAGAGTGCACGGTACCCTCACATGCGCCTAGTGCAGCACAGGATGTAGCAGTGCGACTTCCACACCCACTCTCTGCCCTGGGGAGAGTAGACAGCCACCTCAGCTTTTTTCTCTCTCTCTCTGCCTGTCTGTCTATATATTCTACGTTCTCTCACCTTCCCTCCCGTAGTGTGAGACCTTTTATTATGTTTTGGTTTTGGCATTGTTATTTGCAATGTCAATAGCTCAAACTCGCGTAAATACGCGACCTATTGCATTGCAAATGCAATAGGTCTCGCATTTGCGAGAGATTGAGCTATTGGCATTGTAAATAACAATGCCATTTATTTATCTGTTTTCAAAACCAACATATATTAAAAAGTATGTCATTTACAATGCCAATAGCTCTAACTTTTGCAAAGCCGAGACCGTTGCATTGTAAATGCTTGTTTATTAGGCACGGGGAGATTCAGGGATTTGCCCAGAATCACAGGATGTTGAGCGTCATTGCCGAGACTCAAACCCGGTTCCACTGCTTCGAGGTCGACCGCTCTAGCCGTAAGGCTACATCCTGTTCAGCAGCTCTGCTTGATGCAGAAAGTACACTCTTTGCACAAGTTCTCTAGATAAATTCAACATACTGGATGGAAAAAAATTAGCTTATACCAACCTCCCAAAATGGTTCATCAATAGTGGACAATGGAATGCCACTAACAATATTTGCTTACTTTCATAAATATAGGCACCATCCCCAATATATATATATACATAATGGGCAATAACACGTTTCCCTCCTAGGCTTAGAGGCTCCATGGTGTCAATCCTAGCATATACAGATGATGCAAGAAACTCTAGGATAAACAGGTGATTTAATAATCATGACCCAAGCACTGGTGGGCGTCCACGGCCTTTGGAATAATCTATTGCTATAAACAACAAGTGCAATGAATTAAAAGTGAACACACTGAAAACCAAGATTTTGGTTTGCGCTAGGGGGCAGTTAAAATACTCATGGTATGTGCTTAGTTTTCAAATGGAAGAGGTCACCTTTAAATCTACCTTAAATATGTTTCCAATTTGGACCACAAGAAATTGTGTCTGGGTAGAAATGTTTTTTTGTTATATTTTGAAACTTTATTTAAACCTTTATTTTTATTTTTTTATTTTTTTTTAAAACCTTTATTGTGCATCAAAAATGAACAAATACGGGCCCATAACCAACCGGCCGGCCACGGATACAGTCAATGCACCAACGCATGCAACACGGCGACACAGTAACAGTTTGTCACGAAAAGCAAGCAGTTGAGAGTTACACTGTAAATCATAGCGGTACTGCGTCTCAGGATTATTAAAGGTTTGTTTTACATTTTCCGGCGGGTAGGAAGGCCTACAGCCGCCATCGTGGCATAAACGAAGAAATCAAAAGAGTCAAGTCCGAGTAGGCATGGCTTAATAGTAATCACAACACTATCATGCAGTCATGAAAGTCAGGAGTAAGTCACATAGGCGGCAGAGCGGTTCTGAAATTACACGCAGGATTATAGCAATCAACGTCATAAACAGTGCTCATCACCCCCCACCCACCAACTATCCCAAACACGGACCCAAGAGAAATTAAGAAGGAAAAACAAAGGCAAAAAGAAAGAAAGCAAAAAAAGGTACCATAGAAACCGAAACCAAACTCAAAACCCATCCCTCAACCCCCACCCTACACGCATGCAGAGGCTATGGCCTACCCCCCCCCAGCAGTGTGTCTGTCGCCCAATAAACCCGAAATATAGAATAAGAAGAGAGAAGAAAAAGGAAAGAACATAGATGACTTCTAAGATATAGGGAGTAAGAAGAGAGCAATCTAGTCTATAACTCCCAATAAGAAGAAAAGAGGGGGAGGAGCCAACCGGATACCAAATCTCTCGGACACCCCAACCATGCAACCTCTCCTACCCTATATACCGTAACAAGAATAAAGAGTATACAGAACAAAAGAAGGTAGAGAGAGCACAGGTGTCACATCAGTACACACTTAAAAGACGTCTCATCCTGAATCCCCACCCGTCCATCAGCCCAAGTAATTATATCCCCTCATGTGGACCAGCATAAGCAGTGAGCTACAGGCATAATATAGAACAAAGAGCTTCACAGTAGCACACTGTAAGGAAACGCTTCAGTCCGAGACCTCGCCAGCCAGGAATGTACCATGCACCAAGGGAGTCCGCTACCCCTGGCCAGTCCGCACACGTCTCCCCAGCCAAAACCCCCGTGGGGCAACCTCCACGGGCAGAACAAAGGAACAAGATGGCCGCTCTCTGCAGGGAGTTGTTGTTCGAAGACAAAATGGACGGGTCCATTCCCGACCAGATCCATGAACCCCACGGATTAGTGTCAACAGGTACCCCCAATTGTGCAAAATAATCAGAGTCAGAAGCGGGGCAATCGGAGCGTGGGCAGGCAGACGATGTAAACGCTGTGTCTGCGTCGCTAGTCCCGAAGGCAGCATAACCTTGGCAGAAAGTACGAGCTCCGATGGAGGTGGAAACAGTGTAGCGCTGGCGGAGAAAGCGGGCATGAAATCGCGGTCACCAACACTGCCGGAGAGATGAAGTGCGGAGCACTCATGCGGCAACAAAATAGCCCGATCATGGGTCAGGATAGGCAAAGCGGGACACTGAGAAAAGCAAGCCCGCGGGGCACGAATCACCCCGGGCGCGACAGCCTCAAGTCTCTCGCACAGCGACAGAAAGCCTCCACGCATTTCTGCCCGCAAGTCGTCGATGGCAGCAAGAATAGAGCCAAATGTCAGAACGGCCGGACGTTCCATCCGTTCCACAGTCACAGGCGCGGCCACCAAAACAGTACAGCGCCCGGGGTCCCGCAGCTCAATCCAGGTGTAGTCCGGGGTAACGTTGGCAAGCAGTGCAGCCGGACCCGCCATCTCAGCCGCCCCACCGGGGAATATACCGGGGCGCGTGGGCGCAAATATCCCAAAGCAAGAGGGACTTAGGTCGTCATAGAAGCCACACGCAGGCAAAAAGGAACAGGAGCAGGCTTGTGGGGAGGCTACGGTATGCAGACGCCGGCCGCCACGGGAGGGGGCTCGGCGCCTCTCACCTGTAGATCCCGGCAGCAGAAGCACCAGTGAAAAACCCCGGTCAGCAGGCACACAATTTAGGGCAGGCACAGCCCCTTAGCCGACAGCAGCATCAATCAGGGCGCCGGGCTCGCTCCGCATACAGGACCCCTCGCAGCTCCGGTGGTCGCCATGTCCGGATCTCAGCCTGAGCTCCGGTAACAGGGGAGAAACAAAGTCCGCAAATCGCTCCAAATACAGCGGGTACTGAGGCAGGCAGGGACCTCGGGGGAGCAACAGGCAATTCAGCGCTCACACGCCGTCCTCCCGCTAGTATGCCACGGCAGGAGAAAGCTCAGGATATCGTCGCGAGGAACAAAGGATCGAGGAGCCGAGAGACTACACGTCCGTCCTCATCGCCATCTTGGCTCCTCCCCCTAAACCTTTATTTTTTGATGACTTGCAATGTATTACTTTGGTATATTCTTTTACCCCTTACTCTCCCATCTCTTGTTCTTTCCCCCTTCTCATTTGGAATGTTGCAAATGAATAGTTCTAAAGTTGTCAGTTGACACACAGGACTGAATGAGTCTGAGTTCTGACAGAAGATAGTTTGGCTTTTGGTGTTGCTGATCCCAGTGACCCAAAAAGTACTTGTTTAACCTTACTTCCTCAGTTCACCCTTAGATCTGCTTTCATGACAATTTTGGAGGGTGCTCTTTGGATCCACAGACACAAGTTTTCACTAGTAAGAGAGTGTTCGTTTTACTATATTGTGCACCTGCATTTTACGCTGATAGTTATGTCCAGTTATATAAGCTGAAATGCAAACACATTATTATATGCGAACCTAAAATGCCTGCTCTTTCGGGGAATCTTCACTTTAACCGAATTCATTGAAATACTGCGAATAATTACGCCTCACTCATCTGGGAACATTTAGACAAGGAAGTAAGTAATGAAGAAAATCATATTGAACCTTTATTGACAAAATGAAATCATAAGTAAACATGGCTATTCATAACACAGATCAAGGCCTCACTTCATGGTCTCGCCTGCAAGCTGCTGCATAACTGGAGCTTTAATGATGAAAGGCTTACTTTGAGCAGGTAAAAAAATTGGTTCTCTTTTGCTCAATCACTATGGAGAACTATTCGTTTAGAAATGCCTATACACTATCTTAAACCCACTTCCTGAAAATTTGGTTATGAATATTCAAATGTCTGATAGACGTTCTTGACATTAAGAATTGTTGACATGAAGCTCTCCATGTGTAGAGTATTGTCTCGGCCACCTGGCTTAGAAAAATGAATCACACATATTCTGTATATGTGACAAAAAACAGTGGAAACATTATCTGAGAGGCATATTAATTGAAAATGCTACATATATGATTATCAAAGTTATTGAATTAGGTCAATGGAGGGATTAATAGAATTCGCTTTAGAGTGATTACATTTCTTAGAGGAGTCATACAATCATAGTACATCGGCAAATCACTTCGCCAAATTGGATTACCTTAGAAGCAGCTAAAATTATTCTTTTAAATTCTGTTTTAAGGGCTGACCTGCTAATCTAGTGCATTTTGGTGTTTCTTAAAACTATGATGTAATCCTAGGCGCATGCAATACTTCTTTCTAGAGGTTTAGATGTATTTTTGTAGGTGATACAGTATTGTACTTGTAATTTCACAAAGGAGTTGTTGCTGGTATTTATACTAAGTGGCAGTAAAGTTTAAATTCAACACTTTCTTCAGTAGCTTTCTTAAATCTTTAAACTCCTTCAATGTCTTTAACTGCATCTACTTTCAAATTTAATATTTATGTGTCCAAATTGGCAACATATTGCAACATGCTTTTGTTCAGGTCATACTAAAACCGTTATGGTCAGTAAAAAGGCTGTGCATTTGTCATACTGTTTTCCTTCTCATTTTCACAGACATGCTGCTTGAGGCAAAGTCATAATTCAGCCTGAATCTGTATTTGCAGAGCATCTACACAAGGATTCTCCAACGTGTAGTTCGTGGGCTACTGGTAGCTCTCCAGTAAATAGCTGTCCTATGGCATTCCAGTCTACTGACTTAGAAGCTTCTGCTTGTAGAATTACCATATGTGTACCAAAATTTAAAGTTTATATTCAAGACAAAAAATTGTTTTTTAGAACTTATAAGCTAATATTTGGAGAAAAATTGCTGAATTTCCAAAATATATTTAAAGCTGTATTGGAGTAACAAATCACGTGGCATTGGCAAGACGGTTTACAAATGTTATTACGTTACTTCCAGAGGCACTGGGCTGTGGCTGTTATATATTTCCCATGTAGAGGCATTCTAGATTGACAAAGCCTTTTTTGCATCACTACTGGCAACCACACCTGATGCACAGCAATGATCGCTGGTAGTATTTTTGCATGCGGTAGGCACTATTGTAATCTTTTCTGATGGGTTCGCTGCTACAACATTAATAATATTAGTACCTCGCAATGAGTTCCTTGAACATAATTAGGTCTTCTTACAGAAAAGTTACAGACCCAGGGTCTACCCTTTTAAAACTCACTGTGGGGCCAACATCTCACAGTTAATTGCTGTGGTCCTTCTGGAACACTCCATGCCTACAGGGGCGGGTGGTGACATTTGAAATTGATGGGGCGTAAAATGATAATCATACTGCACCGTAGCGAGCGAGCGCAGCGAGCGATCCCGAACCCCCTAAGGAGTGTTCGGGGGGAATACCCCCCGAGAAAATTTTGAAAACACCGTGGACAAGTGGTGCATTTTCAAGCAAATTTGAGAAAGCAGGAAGGTTAATAAAGCAATTGTGAAAGTGCAGTTATTACATTAATAGATGTCATAACATAGGTAGCTGCTTATTCAGTATAACCACAGAGCTTCATACATTCCGTCCTATTACGCTGCTGAATTCAGACTATAAGACTTTCATGAAAATCTCAGCTCAAAGAGTAGCAGAAGTTGCACAGAAGTTGTACTTTCCTTATTCCGATATAACATCAGCACAGATAATGTTTGTTGGGTGCTAGAAAAAATAACATCCTACACCCTCTAGTCTCATATGGGCACTGTGCAGGATTGTCACATAAAAACATTTCTATCACTTTGAAGTCAGAGAAAGAAAAGTAAACACCAAGCTCCCTTGGAAGACAGAGAGTGACATTTGAGCTCTGTCTTTCAATGCACAGCAAATATGACAAGATAAGATTTAAAGGCCTGTTTACAGAGAGGCAGAACTCGGAAGGATCCAGTAAACAAGGAATGCCCACGAGAGAGATGTACTCAAGCTGAACAGCCCAAAGCAACTAAAACCAGATAATAGAAAGCAGGCAACTGTGAGTTACAAACTACAAAGACAATGGTAAGCAATAGGTGAAATGTATTCCCAGAGAAGCTTTCAGAATTTCCCTAAAAATGAGGCTCTGTGGAATAAAAGGTTTGCCTAGGATCACACAGTTTGGATAAGCAGGGAAGCCGGTATTGCACGTTATCTGATTTTATGTTTTGAGATTTGGCCACCAGATGTGTCTCTGTCTCTCTCTGTGTCTCTCTCTCTGTCTCTCTCTCTCTGTCTCTCTCTCTCTGTCACTCTCTCTCTGTCACTCTCTCTCTGTCACTCTCTCTCTGTCACTCTCTCTCTGTCACTCTCTCTCTGTCACTCTCTCTCTGTCACTCTCTCTCTGTCACTCTCTCTCTGTCACTCTCTCTCTGTCACTCTCTCTCTGTCACTCTCTCCCTCACCCTCTCCCTTGCTCTCTTTCCCCAAAAGTCACCGTTTGTCTTTTTTTCTTGGTGCAGGATGATCAAAACCAATACAGACATATTAGACCCAACTCAGGGCTAGCAGACCCAACTAACACTCCCAAAATGCATTTATTTGGAGTGTTCCCCACCCCAAACATCCTCCTGAGGCTACGCCCCTGCTTGTATGGGATTATAACCACAATATATAAAATATATGAAAGCTAGATACATGCATTTATAAAATAAAATATGTGATAGATTAACCAGCTTCTTCTTGATGAGTGATATATTTTATGAAAAATGCACTCCAATATATTCTGTCTGGTACACCCAAAATAAAACAAAATGGGATTGTTTACTACCTTGACAATACAAAACCGCAGTGTTATTGTTTCCATAGTGATTCAATAATAATATAATTATTGCCTGTGCCTAATTGAGGAACAAGTGTGTGTGTGTATATATATATATATATATATATATATATATATATATATATATATATATATATATATATATATATATCACATCTAATTTTTTGTGTGAAATAGATTGAACAAATCACATCATAAGAATAAACTAAAAGGAGAAGTGGGGAGAAACAATAACAGTATAAACATGATTTATAATGTACACAAAATGATCATATTAGCTCTTTAAAGCAGTGGTCGGTATGTTTATTTTCGGTGGCTTCTGCTTGAATTAATGTGCCTGTAGAAGCACATTAGAGGAAACACGTTGAGCAGACAGGTTTGGAATTGGCAATCAAACAGAAAGGGGGCTTTTCATGATCCTTAGAAATGTTACCAAGTGTGAACAAAGAACAGATGGCAATCACACACCCTCCTAAGAAATATTCACAGCAGAGCGATGCGTATTTGAAGCAGCAGCCACTGAGTGCAAGCTGGAATCTGGACTCTTTCTCCAATTTCTCTGAATCGATTTTGGATATGTTAGGGTTGTCAGGACATCACACTGGTGCCCCAAATCATCTTAATTATTGATTTAGCATTTTTTTAATTCAATTTACTTCGTACCCATATATAGAGAGACTGCGAAGTCTGCAGCCAATAATCTTGAGATTCAGCGACTTCGAGGGACTGCCAATACCGAGAAGAACTAATCAACAGAGACTCAACCTGTAACTGCAATAAAGATTGCAAGCGTCACGTGAAGCGCGGTATTTTTCTCAATTGACATGAACTGAATGTATTTTCTGTTCTGTAAGCAACAGAATAAGCGTTGCACATTATTTGGGAATAAGATGAGAACTGCTGTCTCGGACACTATTGCAAGCATTAAGACAGTGCTTCTGGTAAGGGGAGGGTGAAACTGCTTATATAAGGCAAATACTTATTTAATAGCATTTTTGTAGAAAATATAATTCTGCGCTGGCTGCCTCGCAGATTCACAGAAACTCGAGCAGGATAGGGCCACAAGTTATCACATCAGAAGTAGTCACGTCGTCACGTGTGACATTTTACAACCCCGCGGCACTGTTTGAAGCACATGTAGACAGGGATGTCAGTTAACCACCACACACTTTCACCGTCACGCCACCACAAAGGCTCTCTCCTGAGGTTCTGCGGCCTTGGCGGGAGAATGTGAAAGGTGGCAGGTGCTCTTGTAAAAATATCACAAAAGAAATCTGCGCTCTCCATCCCAGGGGGACGCTTTCTTTTGTGTTTGTTTGATGTCCAGTTCTGAACAAACCTAGTCAAGTCGAGGCAGCCAGAACCCTGTAACTGTTTCAGTGCCAATGTCAGAGGCCATACAAATGGCGTGTATATTCAAAAACAAACAGGACATGTTCCCTTTTATTATAAGTATATGTATCTGGGATAGGTAGCCATGAGGACTCCTATTAGTGAGGTCCTCTGGCAAACAGGAGCAACGCAGTTTGCAGAGGAGCTAGTTTTGATGTACAGTGGCCAAAACTAGCTGTGAAAGTTTTGCAGCTTCTTTGTAAAGAACGTCCTGTTTTTTGGCAGAGAAAAGGTGTCTTATTTAGGACACAGTGTAAACTAGCGGGGCAACCCAGGATGAATACAGTCGGCTCTCCTATTTCCACAGCCAGATAGTACAGCTGCTGTTCAAGAAGCCTGAGGTTTGTTTAGTGACGTGCCCTCCTCACAGCCAACTGTGACGCAGCGTGGCAACCTGTCTTCGCTGTGATGCGGCGCGACATCAAAGAGAAGGTTCACGTGTTCTCTCCCAGCTCATGTAAAGCGCTCTGATACCTTTAGGTCGAGTTCGCACTATATAAAATTAAAACTGCAATTTTCTTTTTCTTTAAATTGCTAAAGCCTTTTTGAATCGGGCCCTATCACCGATGGTGTCACAATGACTGAAAAAAGTATTAAGACATTATTTATGACATAAACAGAAACTGTATAATTTCTGTCAGTAATAAAGACCATTCCTATCCTATCACAGCCATGCAAATACACACATCAACAGAAAATAACATAATATACCCCTATAATTAACTTTATGTACCTCACAACACACATATGTCTGTTTTTCGGATCCTCTTTTATGCTAGTCATGTTAAAGCATGCGGTCTGGAAAGAACAGCCAACTCGCGCCTCCCTCCATTAACGTTGAAAAGCTCGGTTTTTCTGGAACCGCGGAGCCGGAGGTCGAAGAGATCCAAATGTTGGGATCATGATTGATGTGCAAGAGAGATAATTAGGTGTGAGTCATTAAATTTGCGAGCCCTGAAAGCTCAGTACGTCGGTTCTTGTATGCTATTTTAATTGCAACGATTGTTAAAAATGCAGAACTCTCTTCATATACATGGAAGGAAAACAATAAAGAGACGATTTTCCTCTCTAGTGGTCAAACTGTCCCACCTACTGCGCATCACGTTTTCGGGGCACTCCGTGCCCCAGTCCATGGAGCAAGCCCCCCTCCCCCAGTCAACAGCAGCAGGCATAGCATTTTTAGGTCAGTGTCACATCCAGGATCCAGCCCACGGTGTTCATTTTTTTAGGCAGCATGGCGTAGCTATCAATACTAGTACTGGGGCCTATTGTTCAGTTCTGCATCAAGGATGTGGCGTGGGCCCATGGCTCTTTTAAGTCGGTTTCTAGAACATTATATTTCCAGAAAGGCAGATATCAGACCTTTACCTCATTCCATGAACAATACTGCCTTGGTTGTTCTACTTGCGAGCAAGTATCCCTCAAAGTACCACACGCAATGCATTGAAATGCCGCACATAAGCACAGCACATTATGAAAACTTTGCAGCTACGGTGAGTGCCAAGCCACAATTATAAATCCCATTATGGTTGATTCCATCCTTAATGTTCATGAGGACAATACCCTGGGACACGCTACACACTGTTTACTGTGCTATGAGCTAAACTATGGTAACAAGCGCTATGGAAATGCGTTATTCCGAATTGTTGCTTTGCTAATTCATTTCCTATTGAATGAGCAGTAGGCGGGTTAAAACGTACGTCAGGAACAGTGAGGCCGGAAGCCAAGGGCACGCAGCCCCCCCCCCCGGACACCGCATAAAGGAGCTGCTCTGAGCCCGCGGAAAAGATGAGTTCACCCCGAGGAAAGCACCTCTTTGAGGGCCCGGTCCTATGGGCTTTAGTTTAGGGACCCACTGAAAATGTGCCCCGCCCGTATTATTATTAGAGGCTCAGGCTGCGACAAATCCGCAGCAGAAATCAAATGAAGTAAAAACATATGATATGCAGCTTGCACCCACCTACTGTGTCAGTGATTGAACGGTGACTGTGTGACTGTGGTGCCGTGTGGACCGTTGGATGTCTGCTGGACTGGCTGCTGGCTCTGCACGTGGCGACGACGACGACACTAACCCTGCACCAACTTCTGTTAGAAATAGAAAGTAGTAACTCACACAGAACGTCAGGGCGTGCGCGTCCCGAATGGCCAATCACTGCATGGCTTCATGCTGAAGTCACACAGTGATTGGCCATCATATATAGTGCTGAGCATTGTCTGCCACTCTGCCCCCACCCACGCGCGGCATCCAATAATGGATGTTGTGCCGTGGACCAGCCAATCCTGGCGCGGCATGCAGCGCCAGGATTGGCTAGGGGGGCACACTAAGTACTCGCCCTGGCGCCTTTGTAAAACCCGGGCCGGCTGAAGCAACACCCCCGGCCCCTTCGGACCCTCTCCCTATGCTGGGTGTTTGTCGCGCATGCTCGGGCAAGTCACAGGCCAAAATTCCTCATGCGCACACAGTGCTGCTGGCCTGCTGCAGACTGTCACTCAAGCTGCAGCAGACCAGCAGCCCCGCCCTCACCCCCTGCGCACTCCGGACCTATAATAGTACCATTGCTCGCCTGGCCCGTGTCCCGCGCTGCGCTGTGGCACTAATTTGATAATGTTTAATAATACTTTAAATAGCTTGCCACGGTGCGTCCAGGCTTAGTGGGGCTACGCCCCTACGCCCCAATGGACGCTCCGCGGGTGCATGCCTAGGGTCTTACTTCAATGTTGCACGATTTCAAAAATTCTTATTTCTGTAGATGAATAAATGCCATTGTCTCTCGGTCCCAGTTTTGGGTTTTTAAAATCTGGAACCTTCACAGGGACACAGACAGTATGATGATAACAAGGGGAAAGACAAAAGTGGGAGGCTGAATGATCCCCTAATCAGTGCACTTTTCCCTGAAACAAAGCACGAATAAGCTAGTAGTGAACAAGTCTCTGGCATAAATGACAAATGCTTTTGCTCACAATACCTCAGTAAATGAACACAACATCTTGAATTATTTCCCCTGTAGCACTATCGTGTTGCAAGCATGCTTAGACAGTAAAAGAATAATACTTACCATCTGGTTATCTGGGTTAAGAGGCAGCTTGCTCATCACCGAATCCAGCTCATCAAACTTTTTTAACACTGCCTGCACCTCGGCGGAAAGTTCTTTATATTCTGAAAATTGATCATTGAAAACTGCCTTATAGCGATCTCGTTCTTCGTCTGATCGAATTACTGGATATTTTCTGTATGAAAAGGAATCACATAATTAGAATGAATATTTACAGCTATTTGTCATTTCATCATAAAATATCTTTCTAAAGTAATATTCAAATCAATCCGTAAGAAACGAGTGCGGATGCTAGACTGGATCAGTTGTCAATATCCAAAAATGTCTCTTTTGTAGCTCAAAATTCAGATCTATATTATCACTTCCCAGAAATGTTTCAGTAAGCCTAAAAAAAAAAATAGCGGAGATGAAATGTTCAACAACACACATCAAATCATAGCCAATGTATCCTTAACTAAAATAAAGATTTTGTCACTGCAAATCACATTGCAACTATTTGTTAATACAAAGTATTTGATTTTTTTTATTCTTGCATTGGTGCATAGAGAACCAGAGTTTAGATCACAAACGAATTTTGTGACCAGCGGAGGGTCAGTTAATCTGTAGCTTGACAAATGGTAAAACAGCTGCCAGACCTGTTTTGGGGAAGGGGGCTTCACGGGGACTACTGAGGTAGGACTGTGATGGTTAGTGTCATTTGCCTTTGGTGTTGTTCGGGGGTCTGTCTTATAATGGCTCTGTAAACTAGGCCAAGTAGCAAGGGCATGCAGTCAAAGGCTTCTCAGTGAGGTGATGTGGGTGAACTGAGTCTCAGAAATCAAACAGTCAAACAACAGACACCAGAATAATTCACTGTCCAGCCAGTACTAGTCTTAGTAAAAAAAAAAAAAGTACAAAAAAAAAAGTACTTTATTGTCACATCCAAACGGAATACATCATCCATTAACGGTATTTCAGCAACAGAGTACTACAGCCTTACCTACATGTGATAGTCAAGAGCCACACCACCTATAGTGACATATCCCAACTCTTAGTGTGCCCCCCAAGTATCTTTGATGACTTAGCAGCAATAAATGGTCATAAGGCCATGATTATGCCCAGATGCAAGTTCACTAAGCGATCATCATCTCGAGTAACCCATATGTTAGTTGATTCAGTGCTTGCATAGAAGAGTTCACCCCAACAAAAGTTAACTTCTTAACGGCAGGCAGACAATATAGGCACAGTCTATTTGGCTTTCTGTCTCAGGCACTGTAATCCATTTCAGTGGCAACATCACTTGCTGTTGCGCAGGATGGTGCATTTGCTCCGTTGGTGTCTTTGTCTGTGGCGCCGGACCAGTGATGGCAGCCTTGCTCCTCACGTGGATCATTGGAAATGAACATTGCAGCAAGCATACTGGACGGATGCTCATCTTTGATAGGAGTCGTCCCTCTGGGAGGTGGAGCAGGGGTGCCAAACAGCCAGGTGACGCATCGCAACTTGGGTAAGCACTGGTTGCTTTGCCAATGTCAGTCAGCTTTACTAGGTGCATCTGACGCTAATAAAATGGCTGGGCTTCTCCTTCTGGACTGTCTCTATTCCTGCAGAGCCAGACACTCGCCTTTCCTCTCTGACATGGGCACAATGTGTGAATCTGTCATCTGTCAATTATCAACCTTCCTACAGTAGCAATCAGAGAAAGACCAAAGGGCAGGCCCTGCCTCGAAATGTCCTCACACTCAATAACAGAGACTACTCACTGATCCCCTCTCCTTCACCATCTACTAAATGGCAATGTTCAGGTTGGAATAATCAGCAACACCTACTAAAAGGCTCTTATTTCTAACCGAACCCTTGTGTCGATCCTCCCTCAATTCAGTGTCTGGGCCTCCAGCTACTGGAATGGAGGTAAAACAACGAAACCAGTCTCAGGATGATTGTTTCTGGTCCAAGGAGGACCTCGCTTTGCAGTTCAGGCTGGACTGTTCCCATGAGGAGCAGAGTCAAGGCTAATTTGAATATGGCTGGGTCTAAACTGAGGTGGCATGATGAACAAAAGAACGATGGATTAAACCCAGATCTCTTGCATGGGGGTGCATTTTTTGAGTTGTCACGCATACTGGCCATCATTTGGGTGTCTTTTGCTCTCCCAACAACACATTAGGCAGCTAGACAAATAGCATTTTCTGGCTAGCACCTCTTTGTTCTTGGTAACACTCCAAATACCTCCAGCATGCATGAGAGGTCCCTCGAAATATGCATGCTAGAAAAGAACAATTGTTACTTACCTGTAAACGGTGGTTCTCCAGTATTGGTGTCTTTCATTGATTCACATGCTTGAATATTCCCCGTAATCGAAGTGGGAGCCCCACGGTAAATAAAATAGCAATAAAACCAATAATATAAGTATATAAAAACATAATTACATTCATTCCAAAACCATAAATACTTATAAGTACCAAGGTTAGCATTAACACATAGGAATACATTAGAAAAAAAAGAACACTTTTATAGCATATCCATGTCATTATGTTAGTACAAACTACAGCCAATCAGGCGCAAGCACCCCTCTAGGACCTTCTCCTCAGAGGCTCAGGCCCTCAGATTTTCGTAGCACAAGAGTGACAAAACAGTCTAGAAGGAGAAGGGAGCCTCTGAGGGGAGGTGGGTGGGTCGCATGTGAATCTTTGAAAGACACCAATACTGGAGAACCACCGTTTACAGGTAAGTAACAATTGTTCTTCTCCAGTATTGGGGTGTCTTTCATAGATTCACATGCTTGAATAGAATAGTGAGCAGTAATAGCTGTCCGCAAGACAAAATAGCAGTGCATTAGCATGAAAATGCAATGAAATGACATAAAGCTGCCAGACAGATAACAGTAGAAACCATACAGACGGAGGGAAGGAAAGAGGCTCACCTTATTTAAAAAGATTGCGAAGCACCGCTTGGCCCACTGCTGTATCAGCTTTGTTGATTGTGTCAAGGCAGTAGTGCTTGGTGAAAGTGTGCCTGCTGGACCACGTGGCTGCTCGTCATATTTGGTGAATCGGCACACCAGCAAACAGGGCAGTAGAGGATGATATCGCCCTGGTGGAATGAGCTCTCACTGTAGATTGAAGAGGCTTGCCAGCCTTCTGATGGCAGAATGAAATTGTTGAGGAAATCCAACGTGCAATAGTTGGCTTGGTAACAGAACCCCGCTTGCGCATGCCTCAGTAAGCAGCGAACAGTTGATCTGAACTACGAAAGGGCGCTGTCCTGTCGATGTAGAATTTAAGGCATCTTTTAACGTCCAATGAATGCAAACGTTGCTCCGCCGGAGATTGGGGATTAGCGAAGAAAGTCTTTAAGAATACTGGTTCATTGAGGTGAAAAATCAGTTGGCACCTTAGGCATGAATGCCGGGTTGGTGCGAAGTACAACACAGTCCGATTTGAATTGAAGAAAAGGAGGCTGAATGGTAAAGGCGTGGATATCACTCACGCGACGTGAGGAGGTCAAAGCAAGAAGAAGGGCCACCTTCCAGGTCAAAAATTTCAAATCCGCTTTGTGGATGGGGTCGAAAGGCGCCTTCATCAAAACAACATTGAGATGCCAGATAGGAAGAGGACGCCGAATGGGCGGGAACATCCTGAACAGCCCCATGAAAAACTGCTGAATGACTCTGGAAGAGTAGAGAGAGGAAGACCCATTCTGGTGAAAACTAGATATTGCCGCTAGGAAGACCTTCAAAGTGGAGTGGGAAAGTCCTGATTGAGCCAACTGCAGAAAGAACGGCAGAAGCTGAGCAGGAGAGGAGTGCACGGGATGGATGTTGGCAGATGCACACCAGTGACAGAACCTTTTCCACTTTAGCTTGTAAGTCTTTACTGTGGACGGAGCTCTCGCATTGGCAAGAACGTCTCTACATGCTGGCGAAATATTCAAGTGGGCAAATTCAAGGTGCTCAGGTTCCAGGCCGATAATTTGAGAGAGGAGGGGTCCGGATGACAGATCTGACACTTGTCCATTGTGAGGAGATCCGCTCGAGGACGAAGGAGGATGGGTTCGCACTGTGAGAGAAGCAGCAGTTCCGAGAACCACCCTTGTCGAGGCCATCTGGGAGCAATCAGGAGAATGTGACACGGCTGTCTCCGCATTTTCCACAACACTCGGTGGAAAAGCGTAGGCAAATAGATTGCATCAGTCCAACAAAAGGGCATTCCCACATGACCCTTGATGGGGAAGCCAGCTTGCATAAGACTGGCATTTCCGGTTCACAGGGGTCGCAAAGAGTTCCATGTCCGGGCGACCCCACAGCCGAAAGATGAAGTCCAGAGTCAGATGATGCAACTCCCACTCGTGGGTCGCGGACCTGCTGAGGGAATCGGCTAGGATGTTGGAGATGCCTGGTAGGTGAACCGCTCTCAGGGTAATTTGGCGACGGAGTGCCCAGTCCCAGATGCTCTGTGCCAGCTGAGAAAGGAACGGTGACTTGGTGCCGCCCTGTTTGTTTACATAGTGCATACTGGTGGTATTGTTGGTTTGAATGAGCAAGGATTCTCCCTGGAGTAGAAGATGGAAAGACTTGAGCGCCAGGAAAATGGCCATTAGCTCCAGTCTGTTGATGTGCCAGGACCGTTGAGACAGGGTCCACTTGCCCTTTATGGATAGCCCCTGAAGATGTGCGCCCCAACCTTCCAGGGAGGCATCCGTGGTAAGGACGAGCTCCGGAGCGATGGATAGGAAAGAAGTACCGTCGGCGATGTTTGACGGTTGAGCCCACCATTGGAGAGCGGACCTCATCCGAGCGGTCACCAGGACCAGATCGTTGAAAGAGCCGGTGACCTGATGCCACTGTTTGTCCAGTTCCTCCTGAATTGGGCGACTCTGGAGCCTGCAATTTGGGATCAGGGAGATGCAGGAGGACACCATCCCAAGAAAGGACTTCAATTCACGAACTGAAACGGACCCTTTTGATTGGATGAGAGTCACTAGGCGTAGAATCCGCAGCTGACGCTCGTGAGTCATGAATGCCTTCGCCAGCGAAGTATTCAGAGTGGCTCCTAGAAAGATCCTGCAGGGAGCTGGATCGACCAGAGACTTCTCGGTGTTGATAGAGAGACCGAGGGAGTGGAATAGGGTCTGACAGAATTGAGTGTCCAGAGACGCCTGATGTCGAGATTGCGACTTGATGAGACAGTCGTCCAGGTAGGGAAAGATTTGAACGCCTTTCAAACGTAGATATGTCAACACCGGGGCCAGGACTTTCGTGAAGACGCGAGGTGCGGAGCGAAGGCCGAAAGGCAGAACCTTGAATTGAAAGTCTCTGCGCCCTACCCGGAAGCGCAAGTACTTCCGGTGTTTTTGAAGTATCGGCACATGGAAATAAACGTCTTGGAGATCGATGGTGGTCATGAAGTCGTCCTTTGAGAGAAGGCGGAGAATTTCTGCGAGCGTGAGCATGCGGAAGGATTGGCACTTCAGGTACTTGTTCAGGGCTCTTAAGTCGAGGATCGGACGCCATTCGCCGGACGAGGAAAAACCGGGAATAGAATCCCATCCCCTTCTGAGACTTGAGAACCACTTCGATGGCACCTTTCTGAATCATTAGTCAAATTTGTTGAAAGAGCTTCTTGAGGTGAGCCGGAGGTGGACCAGTTGGAGGAGTGTTTGGAGGGAACTTGACAAACTCCAAAGCAGGGCCTTTTGATACAATGTCCAGCACCCAACGGTCCGAGGTGATTGAAGACCAATTGGAAAAGAAAAGGAAGATTCGACCTCCAACTTTGAGCGGGGAAGGCAAGTCATTGCTTCTTAGAAGCGGAGCCTCTGTAGGAAGACTTTCCTCTTTGACACTTGGTAGACTGTTGCCGATAGGACTGCTGTGACTGGGAGGAATATCTCTGATTTCCTTGGCCATGGAGCGGTACTGGTTGGATCCGCCGCAAAAAGAAGAGGAGGTGCCGCGTCCGCGCAATCCACGAAAAGGCTGCTTGCGAAACTGCAAAGTGCTTAGGTCTGTCTCGGTGTCCTTTTTGATGGTTTGAAGTGCGTCGTCCACATGCTGGCCAAAGAGCGATTCGCAGTCATAGGGCATGTCGAGGATTTTCGCCAGAACCTCCTGGCGAAAAGAGCCCTAAGCCAGCCCTGACGACATAAAACGGCTGCCCCCGAAAGCTGACGAAAACCAGTGCACGCAATGTCCACAGAGCAGTCGATAATCTCTGATGACGCTCTCTCTCCCTCCTGAAGAATCTTGAGAGCCTCTGCTCTGGAGGGCTTAGGAATGAGGTCGATAAAAGAAGACATATCCAACCCCATCTGGTGGTCGTAGCGCCCCAGAATGGACAGAGAATTCGCAGTCCTCACGGTGGTAGAAGCCATAGTGGAAAATTTTCGTCCAATGACATCAAGACGACGTCCCTCACGGTCAGGAGGATCGGTAATAGGAGAAGACGGATTCCTGGAACGGCGCTGTGCGGCCTGGGTGATCACTGAATCGGGTTTAGGCTGCGCTACCATGCAAGCTGGAAAACCTTGGGGCGCCCTATATTTCTTCTCTAAACGAGGAAGAAGCGCCGGAATAGAATTTGGCGTCTGCATCAGTTTGACACCCTCGTTCCAAATTTAAGTCAATTTTGGGCACTGCCCGGACCTGTTTAAAAGGTTGACTCTTGAAATCATAAAGAAAACAGTCCTCATCGTTCAGAACCATAGGAAGCTTAAAGCGCAGTGCTGCTCGTTCCATAAGTTGGTGAAAAACAGCTATATCCACAGGAGGGGAATCCCCTGGACACGAAGGTGGCGGAGACGGTGTCTGTATCTGATAATCGTCCCAATCCGCCATGTTCCCATCATCATCATCAACTTCGCCGTCTTCCCGATCTGGGCGAACGTCATCATCCTCATAAACCGTTGCATGGACCTGAATAGAGGTTGTAGATGGTGCAGAAGGCGCAGTTGTCTCTGGCAGTGTAGTAGAGGGAGGAGCTGCTGTAGTTGCAGGCACCCTAGGTTAAGGAGACCCCTGGTGAGACAGTGGAAATCGTCTATTATAATCCTCTAACATGTATTGGAGATTAGAAATGAGGCAGAGCGGTATTTGTGCTGTGGGAACCTGAGCAGAAGGTTCCTCCTCATGGAAGTAAGGATCTTCCTGATCATCCTCATAGTCCTGACATTTAATAACCAGCTCCGAAGGGCTTTGAGCTGGTCGGAATCTATCATCTTCCTCTCATCAGAACCAGAGTCTTGCTCCGAACCCGTGGCAAAAAGAGGTGACGGAGGCTGAGAGTGACGTGGAATCGGAAGCTGAACCAAAGGCACATGTCGACGTTGGTGCAGAGGGTCAACAGCAGGAGCCCCAGAACCAGATGAAGAAATTGGCACAAGAGGCAATGATGCGAAGGTAGACGTCGATGACAGTAACACCGCCGACGGGACAACCACCGTCGACGAAGCAGTCGACGGCAAGACCACAGCCGTCGACGAAGCTGCCGTCGACGGAGCCACCGTCGACGGAGCCGCCGACGAAACAGCCGTCGTCGACGGAGCACCCGCCGACATCTCTTCACAGCAAGCATCGACAAAGATTTTGATGTCGACGAGACTCCCTTTTTAAACGTCGACGGGGAGATTGGAATCGCCGACGAGACAGATTTGAAGCTCACACACACCATCGTCGACGCAGCCGCCGTCGACAACCCGCTAGCACAAGTCGTCGTCATCAGAGAGCTAGAGGCGGCAGATTTCGTCGTCGACGCTCCCGTCGACGATTTAGCACGTTTTTTAGTGGAAACATGCATAGAAGGAGCCGTGGACGACTGAGTGTCAGATCTCGGGGGCGTAGGCGCAGCAGGAGGAGGTGGAGACACAGCAGGAGCCTTCTGGAGTTGAAGTTTCCTCTTCTTTAGGAAAGGAGATGGCAAATCCTGCACACTGCTACGTTTAGAAGTGGCTCTAGACACACCTGACGCAAGGCTTTCTGCATCAGAAAGAGGTGAATCCTTATCCTTCAACCTCTGCAACCACAGGAGGAGACGCCCTTCCCTGTCCTTAAGGGTCTTGGTTGAGAGAGTCCTGCAAATTTAACATTTTCCTACCTCATGCTCTGGATAGAGGCAGTAAATACACTTCTTGTGAGGGTCCTCTGAGAAGAGCCGCAATTTCCCACAAGAAGCACATGGTCAAAACAAAGACTTATTACTTGAAGACATCCCAGAAAACTGTAGAAATCCAGAAAGAATTTGAAAACTGAGCAGAGCTCAGGGAGACTCCCTTCACACGACGTGCGGTAGAAAATCTGAGGGCCTGAGCCTCTGAGGAGAAGGTTCTAGAGGGGTGCTTGCGCCTGATTGGCTGTAGTTTGGACTAACATAATGACATGGATATGCTATAAAAGTGTTCTTTTCCTTCTAATGTATTCCTATGTGTAAATGCTAACCTTGGTACTTATAAGTATCTATGGTTTTGGAATACTATTTTATTTACCGTGGGGCTCCCACTTCGATGACGGGGAATATACAAGCATGTAAATCTATGAAAGACACCCCAATACTGGAGAATCTGTGTTTTGGTACCAATTATAACAGTCTGTATCAGTGCTCTTTCTTGTAAAGATCCAAGAGAAATACTTAGGCATTCTCAAAAATAGGATCAGGGCAGGTCTGTTCTTTAAATGTTTTCACTTTCTAGTTTTTCATTTTATTAATGTCAGTCTGTTAGAGTTAACTTACAAGTAAACTGCAAAGCAAAGAAGGAGTGTGACAAATGGGGTGATCTGACGAAGCATTTATAATGGGGACAAAGATCAAAACCATCCTTCATGATCAGAGCATTCTTCATTGGTTAGACTTCTAGTCACTAAGCTATCATCCCAAACTGTTCTGATTCGTGGAATTACTGTCTACAGCTCCCAAAAAAAAATCACAGGGTTGCCAAACCACATATGCTGACCCAGCTATGTGAGGGCAACATCTCCTCCAGATAACCTGTGCAAAACACCAGGTACAGGAGTTAATGATGTGGTATATGTGGAACATTTATATTTTTAAGTGCGACAAGCCAATTGAAATGAGTAGTCCTCATCAATGTGAGTGGGGCATGGATCATACAACTGGCCTTTATAAATTCATTAACATTTTAACAGAATGCTGCTTCAAAGATATAGTATTTAATATACACAAGTCCAGTCCTGGATAGCTTGTGTTCTCGTTCAGGGTAGGCCTGGCCTGGCAGTTTGGGCTGGACTGTTCCCATGAGGAGCAGGGTCAAGACTGATTTGCACATGGCTGGGTCCAAACTGAGGTGGCTTGATAAGCGAAAGAATGATAGGTTGGAATGGTACCTGGGTGATTGCCAGTGGTTAGACAAATTGTAAGCTTTCCTCCCAGCACCTTTGATGTGTTCTATGAGCATTAACAGACACAAGTCTTTTTTCTCCCAGAGGTTGAGAATGATGTGGACAGTACCTGGTTTTGTGTTGTGTTTTGGTATGAAGCTAGACTGTACTTTGTTCAAGTGTTGATAGTTCATAGCTATGATGTGTGTAGTAAGTTCAGCAGTCACCATCTTTTCAATGACTTTGCTTTCTAAAGGTCATTTTGTCACGGCCTGAAATTTTAAACGAAGTTCAATTTCTTAGGTATTGGAGTGACTTGTCCCAAATTTAAAGTGGTTGGTAAGCTGCCTTCAGGCAATGATGTATCTACAAGTTTGAGAAGCTGGGAGAGAAATCAGCTGCTGATAGAGCTTCATCTGAAACAGTTGATGAATTGATAGTCATAATGATATTGCAAGGTCCTCTGTGTCCAGAGTTTGAAAGGATGACCATTTGGTAAATGATCTCCCTTGCTACCTTTTCGACCATGTCTGAAAGAGAATTTTGGATCTGCTGCCTGTGTCCCCAAACTTATTTTTTAAGTAGCTGTTTTACATCATGAGGCCTTTCTATGTGCATTCTCAGAGGACCAGAAGCCATCTGATTTCATAGTTCTCCAATTTTTTTTATAGTTGTAACTTTAGATTTTTGCTAAGATTACCTTCCTTAGAGTACCATGTTTTAGAGGCCTCTCTGCCAAGAGTGAAAGCAGCTAAATGATTGATGATGTTGGGCACAGACTACATTTAGTAGTTTTTAAGGGTAATATTTAGAGCCCCAAGTCTTAGAGTGATGGACCAAAGATTTTAAAAAGCAAAGAAATGTGGATAGTAAACACTTTATGGGTCTTTTCCAAGGTTAAAAACAGATGATAACCATTATCAGTCAACTCTCTGAGTTTTTCTGTGAAATTGGGGCTGGATCAAGGAGGGCAGTGGGGCTTATACCATGGTAATCTGAGATGCCACACGGTGAACAGGATAAAAACAATGTCTATTAATATGGGGTCCGACAGAGAGAAAGAAAGATCAAACTGAGTTTAAATGCAGCAAATTAGGATGATGATGTAGCTACATAGTCCCTTGAACTTTTATGAATGAAAGCTACTCCTTTGTTTTTATATGTAAATTTGTCTTTATGGAAGAAGGCCCATCCCTCTTGTCTAGGATGTCTGGATACATGAGAATGCAGGAGAAAGCAACATTTCTATTATGAAGAGCATGTCTAGAAGTTGAGAAGTTAATTGACCCAGGGTTCTGCAAGAGTGAGCTATAACTGATCTATCTAGTGCTGATGAGCATTCATCTTAAGGCTAGAGATGACTTTAAAGAGATAATTGAGGATGCAGTTTTGATAGGCAGAAACATGTTGAAATGAGTCTCTTGACATGGGTTGGTGATTGAACGAAGGAATGGAGTGATGTCACAGAGAATAGTAATTTGTGATCTTGTGGCTTTTTGGTAGACACATGATCCAATGGCATCAGTGACTGAAGAGTCAGGAAGGTGAATCTGAAGTGGATGTAGTTCAAAATTACATGTGAAACTAGAACGGTAGTGAAGGTCTGAAGCTTTAAATTACAGCTTCTAGTGGATGAGTCATTGTACCAGAGATCAACAAAAGGCATATGAAAGAAGTGAAGGTCAAAGTAAGTAAGAGATATGTTCACACTGTTGGCAGCTTAGCACTGTGTGGTCAGAATAGGAGAGAGGCCTTAAAGATTGGAACACACAACCTCTATTATAGGAGGCAATCTTCGAGGTTGGACCAAGTTGTTTTACTTTAAGTCTTGTCTGCCAAGGACACACTACAAACCTCATGAGAGAGTACAAGGACAAAACATGGACACAAACACACAACAAAAGATAGGATTAAAACATGGGTACATTGGAAATTGACAACAAGAAAGCAAAGAAACGCAAAGAGATTCCAGGAGTACATGTCCATACTTGTGCATTACCCATTGACACCCATGCAGTACTCACTGACACCAATTTCCTTACATCTTGTAGGTGTGAGACACCCAGCTACCGAACCCCCCGAAAACAGAATATCCTGGCTATCACCTTCACTGGCAACTCTAGTTGCCCAACAGGCCACAGAAATCCACTTCACACAATGACAGGGATACAACATGAAGCACACGAAGAAGAAGACGCTCCTCTGCTTCAGCTTCTTTTTTAGAACAGTTTACTCTACCTGCAACGTCAACAAACTTCCTTCCAAGGAAGTACTCCGACGTTGGTGCCAGCAGAACATCTTTGTGACCATCTTGGATGGGGTACTTTCATAAACAGATCAGACCACCAAACTAACCTGCTTATACACCATTCGATTTTACTGCAAATCAACGATCCATCTATATCAGAGAAGCTAATCAGCACTGGAAGAGATTTCAAAAGGAAGCCGGTGTGGTAAAAATAGACTAGGTATTGTCAGGGCCGGACTGAGAACCAAAACTGGCCCTGGCAAAGTGCTCGGCCGGCCCCCTGGGGGTGCGGCCGACCTCTTTACCGGGTCCGGTTTTCGGCCGATTTTGTTACAGGGCCAATTTTGCAGCTATGCTGCAAAAATGGCCCTGTAACAAAAACGGCCCCCAGGGCCCAAAACCGGCCCCCACCCTTGCGGCGCACCAGGGGATTGCCCGGTGCCCGCAACGGCCAGTCCGGGCATTGTGCTTCAGAATGGACGGGTTCAGAGTGGTGAAAGGAGCAAGTAAGCCATCGACAGATTCTTTATTGTGGTGTTGTAATATAAGTAGGGCTCCTGGTTTATGGTATTTATTTTTTAACATTTCCCCCTGTCTTTATGCATATTGGAGACATCTTATTGCTATTTAGACATATTTGTTTTGTGTTTATTTAATAAACTATGTGCACATTTGTATATTTCCACATGTACTTAACAGATAAACGTGCACTCATACTTTGATACCTGGCGAGTTTTAGCAAATTAAGGAACAAAATATAACAAAATAATACATAGACAGGTAAATATTAGCATTAAACTTCACATATATACTATTTTTAAGGATATCTAATGCTCTTTTTTTTAACTCCCATGCATTCTATCTATTAAGCTGTGGGCCTGGAATTCATCTAAGACAACATGGAGCATCACTTAAAAGAAGCCTAATTTTCTGTATTTTTATGCTTTTAAAAGTAAACACATACAGTAAACATATTGTTTTATATCTGTATTTATCTGTAAAAATCAGTAGAACCGGGACACTAGGAGCCTTACATATAAGACTAACTGCAGAATTTTACAGAAATCATCGCTTCACATAATAATACCTACCCTATATAGTCAGCCAACACTATGGGCTTAGGGATGTGCCCTGCTGGAATATGCCCACTGAGCAGTTCAGGTTTCAGCATTATGGATTTCAGTTTTGGGTTAGCCACTTGCACTCCGCACGATGGATCAGTCCCTACTGCCACTTCATGCTAAACAAAGAACACAGGCATTAAATCACATAGTAATACTAGGAATTTTACTATAGAAATATAAAATTACTTGCAATAAGACAATGCAACTTTAACAATTGTCTAAAAAAGTATGAGGTTACAAACTGGCTCTAATTAGTATAAAGACCTGACAATTGAACAAACTTTAAATACAAAAAATGGGTATTACCAACCATTGAAGTTCAAAATCACATTGCCAGTAAAACACCAGCTCTTCAATACGAATGTAATTTATCACATCAATAGGCTTTAGCTGATCTAAAAGAATGATGTCTAACACCTGATCTAATATGTTCCTTTTTACTTTGTTATTGCATTGCCAACAGTCATGGAAATATATACTGAGATGTAAAAACAATTATCGTCCCATAATCATACTTCGATATCAGATTTGATTTGTCTACTGAATTCTGGAATTAATGTTAATGTAACCCCTCTACTTCTTATCCTATTTGAGGTCCTAATAAAACAGAATATAACCACTAATTTAAATGTTCTGAAACCAATTTCATCATAAAGTACTCAACTGACACATATAAATTCCTAAGATCAAGATGATGCGGGCAAATACATAAGATGTGTTCAACCGACTCATAATAAAGGTTACAAAGACAACACTTGCAATTCACTCTTCGAACACCTCTCTATACACCTTAAAACTGGAAGATTAACTAAACTTAATCACAAGAACTTTTTTTAGCTAGTCTGAATCGAAACAGGATTATCAAATAGAGAGAGTACCACTAGTATAAAAGGCAGACCTACAATGATGCTTTAATGGTTTTCGCTGACAATTTATTGGTTGGCAAGTCACATCATTTTCCTACTGGATAAGTTGGTATCTGAGCAACATTAGACCATTAAAACTTAACATATTTGTTCTGGAGAGGGGTGGAGCTCGAACTTACACAGGCCCTCGGGTGGGAGGTTCCCCATTACCCGATGTGCTTCCTTTTGGGGGTGTTTGATGGCCTTGACGGCTCCAGGGCGGATAAGCGTTTCCTAGGGACGGCAGTGGCGGTGGTGAAGAGAGATATAGCAGCGCTCTGGTCTCAGGCCAAGTAGTCGACTGTGCGGAAACGGAGGAGAGGGGTGGATTGGTGCGGAGCACAGGAGGAACCCCTCTTTGAAGCCCGGAGTTGTCCTGAACTCTGCAGCAAAGTGTGGGGTAAATGGTTCAATTTGTTACCTGTCTGAGGGGTCCGACTAAATCTTGAAGATGCATAGTAATATGTGAATGTCACACTCACTCCATTTGGGCCTCCAATGTTTTTTGTTGGCTTACCCTGATTGTACTTCATCTTATTAAGGTGCTTGATCTGCTACCAATGAATTTATCTGTTACTAATAAAGTTCATTAGCAAAAAAAAAATTAACATTTATTATTTACATTTCTTATAGAAGTTATCATTTAAGAGCTTTTGTAGGCTTTTAATGAGACAGAGTCTATTTAAGTTCAGGACAAGAAACATCATAAAAGATACAGTTAGAACTGATATCCTTGGCTTGGTATTCCCCCAGACATTTTACCTTCCCACCCCTGTTTTCACTGAACTCGTTTTAGTTGGAATTAGGACTCTGTGGACTTTACGCCTGCTAAACAGTGTTGGAATGCTTGCATTTTTTTCCCTTAAACATGGTAACATTGGCATACACCTAATTTGCACCTTTAATTTATTTAGTATTCCTTAGAAAATGGTAATTCATGTACTCCGGGTCTGTAAATGAAATGATATAAGTGGGCACCAGCACTCATTGTGACACCAACTAAAGTAGCACTGTAAAACACTTCTCAAGCCTGCCTCTGCAGCCTGAATTGCAGTTTTAAAGTGCCATTTCCACCTGGCAAAATACATCTTTTTGCAAGGCCTTAGCTTTACTTTTCATGTAGCCTTATAGCCCGCCGTAGGGTGCTATACCGGCTATTAAAGGTCTGCTACAGCGTTAAAGGCCCGAGCCTGAGGTGAGGGACTTTAACAAGGGAGCGAAACTTTAATAGCTGGTATAGCCCAGCTACAAAGGGCTATAAGGCTATTAGAACATTCTGCCACTAGAGGGCAGAATGTTCTAATAGCCTTATAGCCCTTTGTAGCTGGGCTATACCGGCTATTAAAGTCCCGCTCCCTTGTTAAAGGCATTTAATAGCCGATATAGCCCGCTACAGCAGGCAATAAGGCTATATTAGTTACCCCTATGTTGGGCCCCAATGGCTCATAGGGCAAGGTGCATGGTATTTAAATAAGACATGTGTGCTCAGCTAGTCCGATCTATGGTGCTTAATATGACATCCTGCCATCTACAACGTTTAAATAATTACTACAACTCAAAGGGTATGAAACAGATGAGGGTGCTTTTGACTGTATCCCCAAGTGAGGACATGGTTCCAAGACAGTGAATGGAAACCCCAGTTATGCTCTCACTGAAAAAAGCTGGCTTGCCCAACTGACTTGCCAAATGTTCGCCCATTCTTCAGATCTACTGTGCTCAGCCAATGCTTGTAAAACATGTAGAATTGCCCCAAACCACAATATAGTAGTGTATTTTAGGCTCTAGAGGAAAGTGCATGCAAACCACCTCTCTAGTTGGTTGGGCAGTGACAGTCAGTCAGACATCACCGGCAAACTAGAAAACAAGGCCCTATTTAGCTACACAAGAACGTAGGGAGGCTTGCTTGCTAACAAGTGTTACAAGTCCATACAAGTGAATAAAGGGCTATGTTAAAGGTCGCAATCCAATCCGGAAAGGCAGCTAAAGAAATCCTCCATACATAGAAATAGTAGCTTGAGCATACAAAATGCAAAAGACAATAAGTGGAAGAAGCAGTATCAACCCTGAAAAGGATGAGGGTATCTGCAAGGGAAACCCCAAAATTGTACTTTATTGGCAGTAGCTGTATTGAGGTCCCAGGTAGGTCGTTCAAATGTGAAGAGAGAAATTAACTTTTAGAAGTCCAAAAGGATATTGGGTCCCTTGAAGCCCTATATTGATTGTTTATATTGACACAAGTTCATTCTTGTTGCAGAAATTAAGACAAACTCTTCTTCCATAGCCTCCTGAGTTTGACCTATGACCAACACTCTTCAGCGAATAAAAGACAATGGCATCTCCAGAGACCAATTGTGTTTTGGAGTAAACGGCCAACTAAGTAAAAGATTAAATTCAGGGTTAAAGATGATATTATATTTCCCCACCTGCACTATTTAAATCATACATGAGGGACCTGGTATCCTACTTACAGCTCTAAGTCCTACACATAAAAGCGCTGGGAGTGATGTCAGGAAGTACTCCTTTCCCTGTATGCAAACAATGGTCTTACTTGCAAGATCAGGAACAACTACAGGTTAGAAAGTATCCCCAACAAGAAATTTCTCCAGGAATGGGTAACAGCTCACAGGAACGCGAGCCACAAAGTTTCATACACTTTTCAATATTCCACAGAGCATATTTAACGCCACACAAATTACATACTATGTACCTAGCGGCCTCTTCGGGATGCCCATGTTGTCACATACTCAATGCGGACTTAATCCATATGATTTGGTCGTGCCCATCACTGTCAAAATTCTGGGGCAAAGTCTCGGAGGGCCACCCTCACCTGTCTGGAATCAATTCCTGGTCATCCTTGCACTACTGTATATTGGGTCTGAACCCACTGCCTAAAACAACTAAAGTGCTCATGCGCTTAACTGACCTTTCGTTACATTGGCTAAAAGAATGTTAAGACAATGCTGGAAGTCACATCGAGCTCCTATGGAGGGGGCTTGGGGGAAGGTTGCTTTACATTGGGCAGCCGCGGAGGGTGAGGCACTTAGGCGAGAAGAATATAGAGGGCTCTGTAAGAAGCCAATATTGTTGGATTGGGCTCACCTGCTGGAGGAATTCTATGCACACATACCGAAGCCTGAAAGGTATAAAGGAACACGTCTCTTCTTCTCACCCAACTGTCAACACATTAGCATTTCCAGTGCATTGCCATTCAAAGGCCCCTTGTGTGCCCCAACCGCCTGCATGTTTAACCGAGACACGAAAACACAAACTGGTTTCTAGAGGGAGGTTTAGGGAGTTTGTTTTCTTGTTTGTGAATGTTTCCCTCACTTTGTAACAGTACATACTTGCCTATAATTTTTATAGGCAATATTTCACTATAATAATTCAACAATAATCCTATGGGTTCCAGAGTAGCGTGCTACTCGCCAAAAAAGAGCTTCAAAACCCCATCAGGGGGAACAAGCGATATATAAATATAAACCTCTTTCCCTCTTCTATCCCGCCACCTACCCTTCTCTATCCATATCCACCACTCAAATTACTTCATATTTCACTATACTAATTTTCAACACTAATCCTTTATGGGTTCCGGAGTAGTGTGCTACTCGCCAGAAAAGCGCTTCCAACACCCTTCAGGGGTAACAGGTATTATATGAATGCACACCTTTCTTCCCTTTCTATCCCTCTGCTATCCTTCTCACTCCAAATAACTGACTAATATCCACCACTCAAATGACTTTCATATTTCACCACACTAATTCACCAGTAATCCTTTATGGGTTTCCGGAGTAGCGTGCTACTCGCCCAAAAAAAAGTGCATTAACACACCATTAGGGTTAACAAACGCTATATAAATACCAACCTTTTGTCCTCTTCTATCCTTCTGGTATCCTCCCAAATCCAAATAACTGACTAACCTATCCACCACTTAAATTACTTTCATATTTCACAATAGTAATTCAACACTAATCCTTTATGAGTCCCGGAGTAGCGTGCTACTCGCCGAAAAAGTGCTTCAACGCCTCCTCAGGGGTAGCATGCGCTATATAAATGCAGTTACAATACAATACATACATATAGAAATGCTGTTATAACCCAGCTGAAAGTGGAAACCACATACGTCTGGAGACGTACTGGGCAGGGAGGAGAAGATGCGCCACAAGTTAGATTATGTCATGCCTGGAATAGATTTTTCCAGATCAAAGAAGGCAGTTTCTGTCTCTTGCAGCCATTTTGAGGCTGTCAGACACAGCAGACGATCTAAATATCACCCATGCATACTCCTTGAAAAAAGTTTCTCTAATTACCAACAGCCACCCAATCGCCCTACTAGAGCAAGAAGGATGCACTGCACCTTTAGACGATCCTCAAAGAACAACAAGCATCGAGACTCCATCGCCCTTTCCACGTTTTGCGAGTCATGTATTTCCTAACAGCCAGAATGCTTACACTATACAGCTCAGGAGATTATTCTGCCCACAGTCACAGATTGGAACGTCCTGTGGGGCCTTCGTCGTGGTTAAAAAAAGATTCTTGTCTATTCACTCACAGGCTGCAAACATTTAAGCCGCACGGGCACGACGCAAATCGTCATGGTGAGCAAACAGGCAGAGACAACAGGAAATAAATAGTTATTGAAATACCCGCGGCTCAATCAAAGCGATCAGTCCCAGATGCAAAAGCAAATAGTTGTGCTCTGTTCTAAACTCAAGAAAACAGATATAAGGTGGCGGGGACCAGGAGGGGATTCAAAAAACTGCATACACACTGCATCACTTGCTCGACTCGTGTTTTTCAAGCAGGACAGAAACTACTGCAAACAAGCAGCCTTTTTACACGGCCAAATGAGTATCTTTCCAAGGTTAAACAGATCCTAAAATATAGTGAGTGGGTATTGGTAGAACTGTGCTTCAAACGGCATTAAAAAAAAATATTTATTCTATAGCTTTTAAAAAGGCAACTTACCAGGTCCTTGGCTACTGGAATCGGATGCGCGGTCATCTAGAAAAAAAACATAATTAACAAATCAGGGTTGGTTCTGAAACAAACTTATTTATGAATTTACTGCTCAGGCTCATCCCAATCTCTCTAAATGCACCACTCTTCCAAAAAACAGTGCTGCAACTGAGTCACATAAGGAAGAATTGTGGAACTGACTCCTACAAAAAACGTTGGAAAGTACTTTTGTAGGAAATAATATGCCTATGTTCGCCGTAAATGTCAGACTTTTGGAATTGAGAAAGATTTTCAGGAAGAGATGATGCGTTTTTCCAGTACCCACATGCATAGGCAGTTACACATGCCTAAATGTAACAGGTGTACATTTATATATTGGTAAATGTTAATTAAACTTGCATGTACACTTTGCAACTTTCTTTCTCCAATTGAACACAAATGTTTCCCGCGAAGAAACCCCTCTCCATACACCCCCAAGAACTTTGTGAGTGTTCCCTTTCCATTCCTACCCTGGATATGCACCTAGTTCTGCCTTGAATGGCTAAATCTCCAATCAGAGCCAACGGTGGAGTAAGCCTATAACAGGTTTTGAACACACACAAACCTGCAAGCCGGCAGGTGTTCATCTACCTGGGCAGGTACCCATCACCCCATTCACTGTCCTACACTGGCATGTCCATCACTACCATCCGACGGGAAGCTGATTTGCTCATAGGTGGCATTACATAACCCTCCTGAATATTATCTGTGCACAAATAAATTTATAAGCGTAAATCCAAGTTTTGAAAATACCAAATGCAAATTAACATGGAAATACAGGAGTAGAAAACACCACAATTCCATCCATTGTAAAGGAAGAGTACAAATGCAAATCATGGACTAAGCACCCACGGAAGAACCTAGGTGGTGTAGTTTCAACCGACCCTTGTGGTTGGGCTCCTTCCTCAATAGCCTTATCTAAGCAGGTGCTGGGTGGGGCTGTGTGGTACAGGGCGTTGCTAGCAGAGGCTGACGCTGTGCACACTACATAACAGTCAAACCTCATACAGACCAGCCTCCTTAGAGTAGCAGCCTTCTCCGTTATAGAGCTGCTCTCTACTGGGAAGGACCAAGAGTGCCACAAGACCAACATCCGATTTCACCTCAACCTTCTTCGCCTTTAAGACAGAATCCATTAAATCAGACCTACTCAAGGACGTTATATCCATCTCGGACCTGAAAGAGAGCCCATCACTGTCCCTTGCTGATGCCCCAGCCAATGATCTCCCACTTTTTAAACTAAAAAACAATGCATCATGGTCCCACTTCAACACTTACAATGAAGATACCATACTAAAAACGCTTAACGCGCTGAAACCATCCAATCACTTCACTGACCCGCTCCCGGCTAACTACTTAAAAGACTTCACTTCTCTCTTACTTCCCCTCTGGACAAAGATCATTAATACTTCCCTTCTGCAAGGATCCATTCCAGACACCTTGAAAACAGGGCAGGTCTCGCCTATCCTAAAGAAACCCACAGCGGATACCACTGACCCTAATACCTATTGCCCGATCTCCAACATCCCTATGTTAGCTAAACTCCTGGAAAAATGCGTTAACATACAACTGAACTGTCACATTGATCTTTTCAACTTGCTGAACCAATTTCAATCTGGTTTCAGAGCAGGTCACAGCACAGAATCAGCCATGACACATGTAGTAGATGACGCTCTAAAAATCCTCGACCAAAATGTCTGTTAATCCTACTCGACCTGTCATCAGCTTTTGACACCGTCAAACACGACAACCTGCTGAATCTCTTGAAACATAGAATGGGTTTATCTGGAAGTGTATTCAACTGGTTCGCCGCCTTCCTCCAAAACAGATCCCAAAGATTCAAGGTCAACCAATCCTTGTCCTTCCCCTCGTCTGTCACTCTGGGGGTTCCTCAAGGCTCCTCCCGCTCTCCCTCCCTTTTCAACCTTTTCATGGAACCCCTCACTGATCATCTCAGCCTCTCCAAAATACAATTCCACATGTACGCTGACGATACCCAAATCTACATCAAAATTCACTCTCTGGAAGACATCAAATCACTCAACTCCACACTACAAAAAAAACCAAATCTGGCTGGCCGAAAACCACTTGAAACTTAACTCCCTCAAAACGGAATTCCTTGTAATCGCCCCCTAACAAAACTCTATCACAGACTGGAAGAAGCACCTAACATCTCTCAATTAACAACCAATCATAGTCGTCTCAGCAAAATCTCTGGGGGTAACGCTGGACAGTAATCTCAAGATGCTGAAACACATCAGCGCCTCAACAAAGGGAGCCAACTTCCACCTAAGGACCCTGAGAAAACTGAAACCCTATCTGCCCGTCTACGATTTCAAACAAGCTATTCAGGCCTTAGTTATCCCTCGCTTAGAATACGGAGCAGTAACCCTATGTGGACTCCCGAGTTCATCGACAGCCCTGCTAAGAGCCACGATCAACTCTGCTGCGAGACTCATCACAGGCTCTAAGAGAAATGCCCATATATCCCCAGACTTGAGAGCCCTCAACTGGCTACCGTTTGAAGCCAGAATTCATTTAAAAATCGCTTGTATGACACACAAGGCTCTCTACCACAACACCCCACTATACCTAGCTCAGAAACTGGTGCTCTCAGCGGGCAGCAGAGCTTCCAGGAGTGCCAAGACTTCTCCTACAACCTCAAGGATTTGCCAAGAAAAAAACGTTTAAAGACGTTTAACCCGTCCTTCTCCGGTATGGCTCCAAGGATATGGAATGCCCTGCCCAGTGAAACTAGAATGAAGCGTTCCTCGGCTTCCTTCAAAAGAGAAGTTAAAGCTATCCTCATGGCTCAATTCACATGAACGCTTTATCTATTCACTGTACTTTATTACTTGCTTTTCTTCGCTTATATGCGTCCTTATCTTTGCCATTTTGCATTAACATCGCACTGCCTTTCTTGTTCTAGACTTATCTAGCACTTCCTTATTGCGCGATTCACTATATCGTAATATACTCTGTATATATTTCTACTTGCCATGTAAAGCGCTCTGATACTCGCAAGAGTCTGGTTCGCGCTATATAAAACTTTGAAAAGAAATAAATAAATAAATAAATAAACATGCACTGTGCCAGCATAAGCAGGCGTGCAGCTCTAAGCTGTGGTGCAGGTACATCTTTGGAGGCACACCTTTGGAAACACTTGCTTCCGCCTCTTCTCCCATTTTCAGGACTAAACAAAGAAAGCAAGAAGGGGAGGAAAGAAGAACAAAGCAAAAAGAGAACTTGGAAAATAACAGAAATTGCTCAATGTGGTGATATACGGTTTCATATTCGTAAGTGGATCTAAGGAAGGGAACCTAAAAGATGTACAAAACCAGTTAAAAATCCCAGGCTCAACCAGGGATTAAGTGGCCATATTTCTCTGGGGCCACAAGAAGGGTGCCTTTGTGGTGATGCAGAGGTCGATGGTTACTTCTTGCGTGAATACCCAAGAAACATTATCAGGCATAGGTGCAGATAATATAGTCGGAAAGTGTTCAGCTGATGAGGCTAAAAATGATAATATATGGACAGGAATGCTACCAAAAAAGTATGGAATTGTTAAAGTTCCAGGCTCAGGCCCCTATTCCTTTTCTAGGAAGTGTGCTTATCCACCTGTCATTGATTAATCTTCCAAAATTTCATGGGGAAAGTCAACCCAAAAAGGGTGGAGTGTTTGCTAAGTACGCGCGCTGGGTAACTGAGAGGGAGTACAGCGTGGGAGCTTGCAAATGCCTACACAGAATGTCAGCTGAGGCTGTGTGACTTGCACAGACCGGACCACAATTACGGACCCTGTGGAACCCTTCAAATATTTACAGCAAAGCCATTTGCGGTGCCACATGCTGGACTCCTAGTTTCCATTTCAGATACCCCACAGAGTGTGGGAAGATGGACCATAGAGCCACCACGTGATTCAATGCACGAACCAATGTGTGGCTGACCGGATGGATCACATATGAATTTGTGTTTGTCCAACTGTGAGAAGGAACATAGTAGTGTAAAATGTTGCAGCCGTAGAAAGGTGTGAATTTAATATTGCATACATATATGACTTCTTGCAGAAGTATATAGATATGCAGGATTGGACCTGGATACATTTAGTATATATGTGTGTGATGCAAGTTGAACTAGGAAGTCTCTTGGGACTTGTGTTTGTGTGAGAACGCAAACCTGGGCATTAGTCAGAGTGGCTGAACCAGGTACCAGGGGGAGGTCAGGCAGGGGCGTAGGAATCACAGGCTGCAATATGCATGGAGCATCATGTGAGACCACATACATAGAGCAAGCCTACAGACTTTGTCTTAAGGTGGTGTATCTCGAAGGACCAAAGCGTAACCTACATCATGGCTATCACAGTTAGTATGCTCATGAATCCATGTGGTAAAGTGTATTAAGTTTGCCAGGAAAGAATTTGAGGTCAAAGGTCATGGTAGGAGGGAGAGCGAGAGAGGGAGGGAGGGAGGGAGGGAGAGAGGGAAGGAGGGAGAGAGGGAAGGAGGGAGGGAGAGAGGGAGGGAGGGAGGGAGAGAGGGAGGGAGGGAGGGAGAGAGGGAGGGAGAGAGGGAGAGAGGGAGAGAGGGAGAGAGGGAGAGAGGGAGAGAGGGAGAGAGGGAGCGAGGGAGAGAGAGGGAGCGAGGGAGCGAGGGAGAGAGAGGGAGAGAGAGGGAGAGAGAGGGAGAGAGAGGGAGAGAGGGAGAGAGAGGGAGAGAGAGGGAGAGAGAGGGAGAGAGAGGGAGAGAGAGGGAGAGAGAGAGAGAGACAGACTCTGAAGGCATGCCTCTAGGCTCCAGCTGCTGGCAGGAAAAAAGAACTTCTCTTCAGAAATATTAGTGTGAATCTCCTGGAGGATGGACAGGAGACTAAGGGACCCATGGGCTGGAAGACCTAGCACTCGAGCCTAGTTCTAAGTCGCAGGCAGGCTTTCTAAGGACATCTTGATCCAAGACCACCACCAAGATACATGGGGACGTAGTTGATGAAGAGTAGCTGGTGGGAACACGGCTCTCAAGCTAGGCACAGTTGCACGCTGCTGATCCCCACTGCTAGGTTTACCAACACTGTTTGGTCAGAAAGGGCAATAGGTGGAGCTTCCTCCTTTGTTGAGTTGACGGGGGATGCTCCAGACGTGGCCTTCAGCCAAGCGCAAGCAGCATATTTCTAAGCTAGTAAATTCAGACAGGAATATTGCCGACAAAGGCCAATTCTGAGAAACGGAATCATTAAAAATAGCCAAATAAAGCATGACTGATACTGAACTGGAATCTACCCTCTTTAGACTACTATTCTGGGAATCTCGAGAAATCTGAAGTGATCAACAGGGAAGGTCTTACAACTATGTACATATTTTCAATGATACAAAGAAGTAATTCTGTTAAGCAACATTTTTGCACCTCTGTGGGAAAAGGTTTCTCCTACATTAATTTACCCATTCTGCAACAAAAACTGTTAATTTCTAATAATTAAAGTAGAGTTATGGGAACACTACCACATAACAGTGACTCAAGCTTTCAAGTCAGGAGATGGGTGAACGACCAAAGCTACTATACCCAAATAAAATAAAGGACATCTTGCTGCCACCTCTCCATCATTTATCAGAATATGGGGCGATTGTGCACTACTGAAGGAAAACAAACTCATTGGAATGGTGAGATACTGCCAAATAGTGGATCATCTGGATTTGATGCCTTGTGTAAGATAGCAGAGAAGGTTGTATACACAGGTCGTAGTTGCCCCTGGAAGTTCACTAATATCGGTTATCAATGGAAAATATGTCATGGACTTAATTGAGATTCTTTAATCAGGAGGTCTTGAATGTTGGGGTTTATTGCCACGCTGAAATGGTGATAGCCACCATACGCCACTAATGACACAAAGTTATGAATTGTTACACTTAAGCAGTAGTTCATCAGCAGATGCTGGAGACGTTTATTAACATTAGTGTGGTTGGAATTCTGCGGAATTACAAGCCTGACCATATGTACTGTTAAGTTATCAAAATGAATAAAAACCGTTTTGAAGGAGGATATCGTGCTGCATTAATCAAGACATTGTTGCTTCTTTCTGCTGCCTGAGGTCCCCAATTCTCTATGGGGAGTCAAATCAAAGACGGCAACTTGGCAAAACGTATAGCATATTAGTGGGAAAGGGTCAGGCAAATCTGTAAATATCTCAACATATACAACTTCAAAATTGCTTACAAAATCTGAGGAGTAACCTCGTTTCATCCCTGAGCCAGTGATACTGCCAGTTAAGATTATCCAATTTATTTAAGTTATGGGTTTGCCAGTATTAAGCACTGCACAAATCTAATGTACATTAGTAAGAGCGGGCCTTATCCAAGCCACCGAAGAGGACATCCTGCCGATGAAGGTGACTGACGGCTCGTTTGAGTCTTTTTAAGGTTTATGTGTAGTAGAGGATACAATAAGCTTCCAGAAACCACCCACCAGACCTCACAACTGTAATACGCTTTTGTTAAGTGATATAGAACAGCTATAATTTTAATAGAAACCAACTTATGCTGCAGTTTCAAATGGGAAAGTACCTTTAATTTTTCAACAAGTCTTACTTTCTTGCACAAAACATTTAAAGAGAGGGCATATATCACTTCACTGACTTGGAGAACAGGCCTGGGTGAAATTTCAATTACACAGGGGTAATTTTGTGAATTTCATGTTACTCAAAATACTGGAATGCAAGCGACTGTCATTCGTGGTACTAGTGTTTAGGGTGCCATATGGCGTAATTTCACATAATTTCCCAAACTTTTTTGCATAATTGCACAACAAGTTAAGTGAACATCACACATCATTGAGACTCCAGCACACTGATTGAGCTGTATTCTCTACATTCCACAGGCATGATTTTACAAAACAGTGACAACGTGAACACAGTTTGCCGTTCCCCACCATATAACCCCATCCTGTAACTGCCATCTGCTTCTGCAAACTAAGCATTACCATTTGTAAAAATAAAAAAATAAAAAAAAGAAGGCATGACACACTACGTAAAATAATGGATGGCACATCTACTTGTCACTGGCTCAGACTGTAAAGCACACAGGGAACTGACTCAGTGTGTTCAAGTAAAACAAACAACCTGTGAATCCAGAAACCATCGCCAGCCTTTGTCTCAATTCTAAAATGCAATTTCTAGACAAATCATTGATAGTAGATTAAAGCTCGTGTTGCAGTTTGTTTACCATTCACATGGTCTTCCAACACAGCACAGTAATAAACTCACAATACCCTACAGGCTTGCTCACAGCATGATTTCATTCTAATTTCCCTCTCTGAGAACTTGCCACAAAACACCATCCCGCGGCCGACCACCTTACACTGGATTGGAACAGTTACCTCAATCACCTTTCTTTTAAGGTATCTTGTCCAGCGACCTCCACTCAATCGCCAAAAACATTGAATAGTGCTGACTAAGGCTGACTTTCTTTAATTATACCACGATTCAAAATCCATATGTGCATCCTATGTTGCTATTTACTAAGGATTTGGCACTTATCAGGACCCCTGTACAAACGTTTAAAAAGTATAATAACTCATGCAAATTCACATCCTGAATGTGTCCTACAAAGAGTAATTCAGTATCAATTTGTTCAGATTGGTTTGGACTACTATTTTAAGAAAAACAAGCATTTACAATGCAATGGTTTTGCCTTTGTTAAAGTTAGAGCTATTGGCATTGCTCTTGACATTATTTCTATTTATGTTTTTTTTAACATAAATAAATGGCATTGTCATTTACAATGCCACTAGCTTTATCTCTCGCAAATGACACACACAAACACACACAGAGCCCCCCCACACCCACCCACACAGAGCCCCCCACACACACAGCCACACAGAGCCCCCCACACACACAGCCACACAAAGCCCCCCACACACACAGCCACACAAAGCCCCCCACACACACAGCCACACAAAGCTTCCCACACACACAGCCACACAAAGCTTCCCACACACACAGCCACACAGAGCCCTCCACACACCACAAGCAGGCAACAGGGGCACATGGAGGCACAAGCAGGCAACAGGGGCACATGGAGGCACAAGCAGGCAACAGGGGCACACGGTGGCACAAGCAGGCAACAGGGGCACACGGAGGCACAAGCAGGCAACAGGGGCACACAGAGGCACAAGCAGGCAACAGGGGCACACAGAGGCACAAGCAGGCAACAGGGGCACATGGAGGCACAAGCAGGCAACAGGGGCACGAAAACGGAGGCACAAGCAGGCAACAGGGGCACACGGAGGCACAAGCAGGCAACAGGGGCACACAGAGGCACAGGCAGGCAACAGGGGCACACAGAGGCACAAGCAGGCAACAGGGGCACACGGAGGCACAAGCAGGCAACAGGGGCACACGGAGGCACAAGCAGGCAACAGGGGCACACGGAGGCACAAGCAGGCAACAGGGGCACACGGAGGTACAAGCAGGCAACAGGGGCACACGGAGGCACACGCAGGCAACAGAGAGGCGTTTTATGTAAAGAGTGTGTGCGAGGACTTGGCACGGGGAGTTGTTGCGGGAGCTGGTTATTAAAGAGCAGGACTGAAGATGTTCTAATGTAAATGAGGTGGGACAGACGGCCGGAGACACGGACAGTGGGAGGGGGGGTGGGTGGGGGGTGGGGGTGCGGGAAGGAACGGGAACACGGACATTATGGAGCTGGGGGGCCAGGGTCGAGTCTCGGCGTCGACAACATAATCTGTTAGGATAGTAAAGAGGCCATTGTGCAGGGGAGAGAGAATCATGAATCTTAACATTTCAAACAAATACCTTTATATCTATAAATCTCAGAAAGCGAGCATGCAAGCATGTATCTGACAGCTGATCACTTACAAGACAGCGTGCCTTTGGAGGCTAATAATACTTCTCAGCAGGAACCTCTAAAACGAAGACATTCTCGAATGGATCGCGGATTGGAATGTTTGCAGCACTATTTTTGGCTAGACATGCCTGCTAATAGACAGAACGAGGATGGCGGGGATGAAAGGAGTGAGCGCTTGTGCGCCCGGGCCCGCTCACCCTCCTCTCCGGATCCGGGGCGGGTTTTCACGTCGAAGGCAATGCAGAGGGAGTCGCGCCTTGAGTTACACTTAAGATATCCGGAAGGGGCGCGGGATGGGTGGTCAGAAGGGTCGGCTCCTCCACGCACAGCACAAGGAGGGAGCTGCGGGCACACACTGTTCTCTGGCCCCCTGCATCCCTTCGGTTTCTCTCGTGTTTTGCTCTATCTGCCGGAGCCCCCGCCCAGCTGGGGGCGCTGTGTGGGTCCACGCCCCAGAATGTGTGCGTAGAGGCGCTGTAGCCCAGCTGGATGCTGTATGGAGTGGTGCGAATTACATTTAAAGGGGTGGGGGAGGAGGTAACAACACCTGCAGCCCCCGCACACCTCCCAGAGAACACAACTAACGCAGCACTTGTATTTAGTAAACAAACCTAACCTTCACCTTAACCGCAACCTTTCTCTAACCCCTCCAGGGAGCAGCGCCTCCCTCCACGCTCGCTCTCACACATTAACCCCGGCTGTTATTTCTGTCACGTTTAAATAAAACAATGTGTAAAGAAATGCATTATTTCGCACTTTTCAGTATTGAGTGCTTGCTGATTTCTGGAGAAAGGGTGCTTACGGGATTTAATTTGCATGAGCAATAAACGCCTGATTGTTTATAAGCAAAGTTTGGGATGGTGCTATAGTAACAAAAACAAGCAACTTATTTTGTGTGTGATGCTGTTTGGAATTCGATTTTTAACCGGTTATGTGGAAACCCTAAAAAAGCCAAGGAATTTGCATTGATGCCATTTTACGATCATAAAACGATGTTTACACGGTTTCTTCTCTAAGATCTTCTTATATAGTAATACAGATAATATGAACGTCGCGTTGCACGGTGCTGTTTGCCGAAATAAGAACGTCTATTTGCGATTAGCCTCTTGCCAGCATTCCCTTGGACACAAAATGCAACAGCATCAATTGTAATTAAAAATCAACCTTAACAATTGTAAACTGCTTTCCTGCAAAGCAACTGCCCCAATTAAAACATTTCGTTCCAAAATACTCGATTCCATTCGAGAAAGAACTAGAAGGGGCATTTTCAAACGGATACAAGCGTTTTCCCCATTAAATAAAGAATATATGCAAGACTTGAATTCCACACAGCTTCTGCTCCTTACGCTATCTGTTTTGACGGGCGACGCTGTAGTTTTATGCGTTCAAAATATCATTTAAGAATCTGGTATGTTCGGTGCTGTTTTTTTTCCTTGTTTAGCTGTTTTATTAATTGGAAGATAGTTGCAATTAAGTCCGGGCTCTAATTTCGGATCAAGCGCGCCGCTCAATTATGACCCGAGCCTTTAGTAACAGGAGAGTGCGTATACAAAATTGCACCACTGGCATTTTTGTTTGTTTAAAAACATAGTCAAATTTAGTTATGCTATTATTAACTAATTAAAGCCCGTCTTTGTATTTAAACGTGCAGCATCGAAGATCCGTGAAAACAATCTTTATTGGATGCAGTGCCAAACATATGTGATAGTAACGCTACTAGAGCTACCGTTTGCAAAAAAAATACATTTTACATTTTAACAACGGGTATACTTCATCATCCAGTGCTGTCCAGAAATGGGAATCCTAAAAACGCCGGCGATGGGCTTTTCGCCGAGAACAGTTGGGTAATAGGTGAGTTCAACTATATATTTACGAGTAGTAAGTGGGCATTAAAAGCAGCTTTTGGCCCTGTTATTTGCTTACGCGTCAGGCCTCCATTGAAATGCGCACGTGGAATAAACACTCGTCACTGTGAAGATGAGAGTGCGGCTAGGGCAGCGATGCAGCTGGTTTTATTGTGCAGTGTCCAGTAGCTGGAAGCGTCCGCGGGGGCAGCAGTAAGACTTGCAGTCGTGGCGCTCCTTGAAAGTAGGGCGGGGCCTCCCCAGGGGCCAGCACTGTGTTTTCCACCGGGACTGATCAGTTGTGCCCTTTAGGGCTCGAAGGGCTTTTGTGCCCTGTAGGTGAATGTACGCATCGGAGGTGTGCTGTGGTTTGGGGAGATGTGGGAGGGACTATCATAAAGGGGCCGGGGAGACACAGAGAGCGAGGCAGTGGTAGGGGGGTGGGAACGGGAGCCGAGGCAGCGGTAGGGGGGCGGGAATGGGGCCGGGGAGACACAGAGAGCGAGGCAGTGGTAGGGGGGCGGGAACGGGAGCCGAGGCAGCGGTAGGGGGGCGGGAACGGGGCCGGGGAGACACAGAGAGCGAGGCAGTGGTAGGGGGGCGGGAACGGGAGCCGAGGCAGCGGTAAAAAGCAAAAAAAAAAAAGCAAGCACTCACCTGGACTTCTTCCGGGTGCCTTCAATGGCGGACCAGATTCGGGGGCGTTCTCGGCTTTTGGCTGACGTAGCGTGACGTAGCCAAAGTGGAAAAATTCTCGGGAACGCCCCCGAATCTGGTCCGAGATTGACGGACAGAGCCCTCTACCAATGGCTAGCCTCCATTTATGGAGCTAGCCAATGGGAGGAGGGGGCGGATACCCGACCCCACATAGAGATATCATTAGATTTTGCTAGCGCATGCGTACTTCGTACGCATTGCCAAGCAAAACCTAAAAATGGGACTGTTAGCTTAAAAAAAATCTCTAAACATAAATGCTGTCTGGCTAGGCCCAGGGTCTATGAAATGTTTTTCAATATGTATAAACAATTTAGGCATTTCTATGCTTGTTGGGTGTGTCCATGTCCTCCCTGGAGTCAATCTGTTACAATTCTGCCCCAACATGGGCTAATGTCAAACTGTGTGGTTGGTAAGCTACAGATTCGATATGCAAAGCACTTAAGGCCGATGAAGAAAAAAGCCTAATTTCTCCTCGTCCAATCAGATGAGAATTGTCTCACATACCAAAAGTTGTCTAAACCGATTAACGCATTTTACCCATGATTTAAATAAATCACAAGAAGGAATTTCTTCTGGCATATACTTTATCTGCATGTCAAGAAGAATAGCAAAAATTAATATTTTATCGAAAAAACTTGGAACCCCTTGACCAATCTGCACCTTATTGGGAATGAAGAACCAAGGTCAGGCAAACCAAGAATAATTTTTCAAATATTAAAGAGTACAGAGGCCCTACCATGTCTCCGAAATATTTAGTTTTATGGGTTCATTCTGAAAATGTAAGCGGCACATAGACTTTCACTAATGCCTAAATCCGCTTGTGTAGTCCCTTCCTAGTGAGGCGAGTTAGGGAAATGCTGGTGCTCCATCTGTTTAAGCTCCCCATCTGCCCAAGCCCCTCAGTCGTCGTTGAGCATGCAAGAGCATTTCATGCATGCGCAGAGACTGGCAAGTTACTTTTGTTCTTATTGTTTTAAGAAAGTACAACAATGCTCACAAACCTATTCCCCAAATATTCCAGAACAGGAGTTAGAATAGTAAATCATCCTCTTCTCGAATACCTGGGGTTATTTATATGCATCTCTTCCAAACAAAAAACAACACATGTGAGAATAGAAGCAGCACAGAAACCTAGGCACTTCCTGGTGCATAGACAGACGTGTGAGCTTGAATAGTTTGGTAGGGCAAAGACGTTGCAACTCTCGTGTCCACTCACTTCTGGGAGGCGTGTAGTATCATTAGACTAACCTCTGAAGAGCCCGTAGGACTGGGCAGTGAGACACGTCAGACAGCCCTAATACATGCTCTAGCCACACTTACCTTCAATGCAGAAAATTAAATAAGCAATTATGTTGAGGAATAAAAATATGAATTGAGTATTATATACTTAGAAATACATATTACTCCTATTACAAACAAAAACAAGGTTGACAGGAGAACCAATGAGTCTAGTAGTTTCAATAAGGTATCACACCCGTGGGTTTAGTGGTAATTTGTTGATTTCTAAAGGCCTGTGATGGGAAACAGATTAATGAAGCAGAAACTGGAATTACAAAAGCCAAGAAAGTAATCAATTCTGAAGCAAACCTGCACAGTGTTATTTACGTTCTTTTTAATATCTGTAATGCCACTGCTGGTAGCTCATTTAAACCAGAGTGCAGTAAATCAATTTTCTTCAGGGGACTGTGAGAAGGCTTGTTGGTTACAGAATGGAGATTCAATCATGGAGATAGGCTGGCATCCATGGGCGACTGATGACTGCAACTAGTCCCTCTAACTGTGTTCTAACCGATTACTAGCCGAAGCAGACCACTAATGGTGGGGATGTCTTTGGGAAGCCTAGGAAAAGGGCATTACTAATACCTAGCAAAGGGACAATCAACATATGAGTCATAGTTTGGATCTCCAAGAACCAGAGGGTTCGCTTGGTTTGCCGCGCTCAGAAGGACGGACCATGATGCCATTTCATTACTAGTTGGTTGTAGGTGTCAAGGTGAACCGGAAGTCATTTAACTGAGTCTTCTATGACTTTTTTGGGGCACATTCAATTTATGCAACAGCAACTGGGAAATTATTCTGGTTAATAAAAGGAGATAAGACCAATATTTCACATCTCTAGTATGTAGTTTGAATCTGGAATTGTACTACTAATGGTCATTGCTCGCAGCAGCTATATTGGGAGGGAGGGGTGCAGTACTAAAAACTGACCACTTTTTTGTGAGTGAAAAAGGGCGCTTTATTGAAACGTGTGCATCACAAATTGTCCTGGCAAAACTGTGCTACAAAACTAAAACCTTGCTATATATCCAGTGAACAAGCCCCTGGCTCCACCCCTACGGCCCCCAACATACCCACCCTGCAGCTAACTCATTTAACTGTATTGCATTCCAACATTTCAAAACTTTTTATTCCCCCTACATCCTACTACTATATGTATGAACAGCCAAAGGGACGGATGGGAGGGGTATTTAAAACATTCTAAACTCCCAACTCCCAGCCACCAGGTCACCTGAACCTAAAATGGTGGCTGCTGGTAGCCCAACTTGACCCCCAAAATATACGTTTGGGCTATAAACGTAGCCCAATACAAAACGTCAGTCACTGGGGGTAAGTGGGGGCAGGGGGTGCAGACTTCCCTTACCTTACCTTCAGGTACCCCCGATTGGCATAGCTGTTCAATTAAAGCCAGCTTTCCTTTTTTATTGTAATAAGTATATTTATCCTGTCTCCACCTCACAGCAGAGAAAAGCTTTGTTCAACATTTGGTCCACTTTAGCTGCAAAATCGGTTCAATCAAGTTAAGTTTTTCCATGTAAAACAATCTGAATACATTTTGTCTCCTTTTCCGCATGGTTGACGTCTGAATATTCGATTAACAATAGGGTAAATAAGTGTCATACTCTTACCACCCTACACACCATATTCCTATTGTACACTGAGCAGCTTCACCCATGGCTTTGCCTGATTCTTCTGCTCCTTTGTATTAACTACTCAAGCATAATCATGGCTTTTATTTTAATCCATAATCTCATTTGAGTAAAATCCTCTCTCAGTGACCCTCCGAGGTTCACTTCAGGATTTGGAACTTGCCAAATGAATAAACAAAACCACTTATACATGTCTATTTACCAACAGAAATCATCCTTAAGACTGTTACAACCCATCCCAAGGTTTATTTGCGAAGTTGTATATAGCGCTGGCTAAAACCAGAGGTATCAGAGCGCTTTACAGGAGGATCAGAGTGTTACAAGGTTCCTTCCGCTAGCTTTAACTTAAGATGATTGTAGAACAAGGTAGTCCTATATCGGTCCACAACAGTCAGACATATTACGCATTCAGGATTGCCACATACTATGTAAATGATCACTTTTTAGATTATTTGCATGCACATTTGTCACACATGGTTATTCGGAAAAATCGGGCACCATCCAACCCCTATGATGCATTGGTGGACATCCCTGATGCAGAGAATGTACCAGAGATAAACATGTTGATATAGTAAATAAGCAAACTTGCGTTCTTTGGAAACATGAATGAATGATACTCTGACATACAACAGTCAAACCCAGTTATCTGGGCAATTGCTACATCCCAAAGCACATTATTTCCAGGCTATATGCTAAAAGCAGAAACTGTTCATCAAGATATTTTAAGTTTATCGTGAAAACAGGGGCCACACACAGTAATAAGTCAAAACCCGACAAAGAAAGAGAAGCACTAGATGGGCTCAATGACTTGCAAAAAACAAAACATTCAAAATCTACCAAATTACTAAAAGTTAAATGTGCAGGACCAGAAAGCCTCAAGCTGAAAATGAAAAAAGGGGAGATTAACTAAAAAATGTGTGTGGTCAACTGGAAGCATTTGTGCCCAAGGAGGTCAGAATACAAAATCAAGTTGGCATAGGCTTTTGTTACATTAAGAACAACTTCAAAACAGAAAACTGAGAGCAAAACCTGCAATTTTCATTCCTGGGATAATGCATCCACACCGCAATGGATGTTTTCCATGAAGGTGTACATTGCTCAGGATTAGGAGTAGATACAGGAAAATAGGAGAAACAGTTTGAAGGTGCCATATGGAGTTCCATAGTGATCATCTGTAAATCCTCTCCACTTTGAAGCCAATCTGAAAACACAATCTTTTTTAACCACTCCTGCAACAATGCTTCCCACCATCACATGCATGACTAACAAACACCACCAACACCAGGACATGCATACCTACCTGTAATGGATGGATGGTACAGGCTTTCTGAAATCCTAAACTGCTCCAAAGTTGAAATTTTGCTTATTGGGGTTAAATATGCTTAGGTACCTCCAAACCTACAAAGCCATCAACTCCTGACAAGTCAGTCACCACCAGCACAAAATAGTCGAAGAAGCACTATCATCTTAAAAAGGCAACTTAAGTTAAGATATGAATGTTTCATCCCAGAACTTCTTGCATTACTTTAGCTGCATCCTTAAATTTGGAGATCCAAAATGGATTAGTAGTAATAAGGAATTACCATCAACTAATGCTTCGACTCTGCCAACACACTTTATCAGATAAACTCAGTGGCCTCCAAATCCATACAACTAAACATGACAATTAAACTACTCATTAAGCAGAAGTCCTTGGTCTTTATCCACTATCTAGAAATCACTCCTCTGGCCCTCCCTTTAACTTTTTGATCACCTACAAATAATTTACAGGATATGAAAATCCTCCATTTAAGAGTCCCAAACTAGAACACCACAATCCTGGAGGTTTCTCTGCCACCATAGCCAGTTCAAGGTTCTCAGAGCACTCTGAAGGTCTGAAAAAACCCACATTACCTCGCCATCTAGGTAACCAGCCTGAGCAATGTACTACTGTTTTCTGCACCAAGATTTACCACCTCGTTGTCAGAAGAACTTCAAGCCGATATGTTATGAAATATTCTTTGAAACATCTAATTCGGGCCTAAACCACCTTGAGGCAATTTGCTCTATTTAGTGCTTTATACAAACTAACACTGAGGACAAGATTAGATTTCCATCTTTGTTTGAAGAAGAAAAAAACCCAGAACGGAAAGGTGCACAGATAGCTCCTAAAGTAGGGCCACCCACACCAACAAAAGGGGACGAATAGACCGTCTCAAAGAGACAATTTCTGCCCTGTGATTACAATGCCTCAAGATATGCAAAGAGAAAAAGGCAAAGTAGGACACTGAAATGCAAAGTGGAGAAGTCCGAGCCACGCTAGACTGAAGTATGCTATTCTGACAAGGCACTTACTTCAACATTGCTACAACATTCAACATGTAAACACAGAAAAAGCACAAAATTGTTTCTAAGTTGTATTGTTGTGTGGGGTTTTAAGCTCAGAGTGAATTTTCCCGATTCATGCCCTTATATAGGTACAATTCACATTGCTCTTATATAGGCATAGAAATCAAGCCCTTATTTAGGCATAGCCCATGCTACCCAAATACAGGCATGGCTACTTCCACCCGTACCAAACGTCACAACGATTTCTTGGAAAACCAGCTTAAGCAGTTAGGGAACTTCCCCTTGCTTGAATATTGATTTCTCCAAGAACTCAGTTACTTTACAATGAACAACTATTCCCCAGGGGTTCATTCATGACGTTCATATGCCTGACTTTACGTCAAACTATGGCATTCCTAAACACCTTCAAGGTACAAATATACCTTCACTTGCTATGGCAAACTACGGTGCTTTGGAGCAGTTCGAAGACCTACCTGCCCGACGCAGCTCGCTACAGCAAGTGCAGAAGGAAGCAGACTCTCCAGCTGACGCACTGATCAGGAAGCTGCCTTTCTCCTGCAGAGAATCCAGCTCCAGTGCTTCCGGCTCCCCTTGCGGGGTGTTGGGAAATCGAGTCCCGAGACAGAGATACCAGACCTCCTTCATTCTAAACCAAGGTATGGAGCTGATTAGAACCTAGAGAAACCTTTGGTAGATTCTTGGCAAAAAAACTAAATCTATGCTACACAATACTTACTTCTTCCCTCGTACTAGACTTAGGTTAGGTACATTGGGGTAGGTATATTTTGGAAGCACCAGTTGAGTATTTTAGTCAATGTTATTTATGTATGTTTTTTTATATGGCTTAGAAACCATACAATGCTCTTACAGTATTATTTCATATTACTGTTTACGCTGTACGCATTATACTTTGCAGTCTGCATAACGATTGTAGCAGTTCACTTCTCTTGCATGAGAAAGAAGACGGTTCAATAAACCCTTTTATTGAAAACACCCGTCTCTCTATTTCTCTGCAACTCTGTAGAAATGAAGCATGTACACTTGACTGAGTGAAATACTTATCTATTGTTTCCGCGACTCCGAGAGATATATTCTTATTCTTGGGAAACAAAGTTGTCATGTTTATACGGTTGTCAGAAACGAATCCCTTCTTGTGTATTTGAGAAAGTTTCTAGTGACCTCTGAGTTAGCTGGCACACACACAATTAAGTTTAGTATATTTGATAGAGACCTAGTTGACCTCAGTCCCACCTCAAATCTATAGGATATATTATTCCAATGCGCAGAGCCTATTTGGAACATAGGAACTACACTACAGTTTTTGTAATCATACCACATCTAAACTGCACTGACCAAATGCTGAGGGTCGCACTGTGCCCTCTTTTCCCTGAAACAGAGAGAAAGTAAGATGGAACCGCTGAATCTATGTTATTCACAGCTTGATCTGTTCAGCTTAATGTTACAAAATGGGGATCAATTGTGCAAATTTGATTTTGTTTTCTATTTGCTTGAACCATATTGTTTTGTTAAATTTTTTTAAACTCAGAGCCAGAAAAACACACAAAGACGTGGGCAGACTCGAAATGCCCAAACTTTAAATGGTAGTAGCTATACTTTTTAAAATGGTGTATTTATTTCTATTTTTGCCACATTTATGAGCCAAAAGCATTAGAAAATCCATTTCCATTATTTAGTGTTGATGAGATTCAGTATTTTGTTAGATCTCATTTATAGCAATTGTCTGAATCGCAGATTATCCCAATACATCAGCAGGTGTGACTACCTAGGAGTAAGTAACACTTCTTCATAGGAAATAGTGTAATATTTTTGGGAAAAAGAAAACACCGAACATGCCCTACACCCAGGTCAACCACAAAAATATCCAGAACCTACATTCACCAAACCAGTAAGGCATAGTCCTTATTTATTTCATTAGAAGTGGAGGGTTTGTAACGCCACATGGTAACCAATGCACGGCCTTCTAGCCGCAGTTAGATGGTTTCTGTGCTTCAGCATCCAGATCAAGTAAACACTGGTTATCTGTGCTATTTATATTCGCGGTAAAAAGCATTCAAGTAGTCTAGCCAGTAAGAAATAGCAGACCCAGCTGTACAGATTGAGCGCTGAAAGTCATGCAGATGCATGGTTTTTCTCTTTAGGGCACATAAACAAAATGTTACCATCTTAGATTTGGGGCTAAAGCAATATGTCAGCACCATCCAAGATTACTTCGGCTTTTTCGTTTTTGCTATTAGTAAACAGATTAGCAGCCTAATACTTGTTGCAGCTTTGGTGGTTCTTCCTTTATCGCTTAATAGATGTCAATGCAAATAAAGGAGTGACACTCCCAACAGTTAAGTGACATCAATAAGTCAATTAATTCTATCTAGTAGGTCATCAATTAGGACAGTTCTGTCTTTAGTGACTTATAAGAGCTTTCTGAAACCATATGCCACCTGCTGGTCAAGAAATTCTAAAAACATTCCAAAGGCTTGCCTTCAATGCATCCCAAAGAGGCCGCGGTGGTGGTCGGTAGCACAGATATTAGGAGAGGCAGAGGTAACAGGGTCCATTTGTATAAGGTTGATGTTAGTGGGGGAAAGACAGACAAAACATTTTTTTCATGAGTGGAAAGTGGTCAAGGAGCAGGTAATTGCGTATTTGTGGAGAAGTGTGGCTCACTGGTTAGAGGAGGCAAACCCTGAAGCAGAGGTCAGACCCGGGACCAGGGTTCAATTCCCGACGCGGCAGGGTTTTGAGCCCAAATGTCCACGGACTCGATAATTCTCGCTTCGGTGCCTACTCGAATCGCGGGTTCACACTCTGCAACTCTGGGCAATAGCTTGCTTAAGCTCCACTACGGCCCCCCCGCGGCGGGATGCCTGGCTTTCACCTTGGGGATGCCCAGTAGGGGTTATCGCACAGGGAAAAGCCAGGACGGGTTCCCAAAGCAAGCGCCTTGAGACCTTGCGGTGATAAGGCGCTACATAAGAACCTTTGACATTTATTTGGTTGCTTCACAGGAAGAGAGACAGTATTGATAGGGCCGTCACTTTACAGGCGGTTGTATCTCATATGTTGCGCCCATTCTGGAATAGCATATGAAGTTGTGCATGCAATTTGTTGACCTGCTTCCTGGCTGTGGTAGACATCTTCAGCAAAGGAAATGCTGAGTCTGATGCTTTAGGCATTCTGTATCCATAAAGTCAAAATAATGGTGTAAGGAGAGCCTAGTCCTACGCTCTTTATATTACACTGTGGTGCTGGTGAGCATGGGATAATGTACCGTAGAGAGGATTTGCTGACATTGAGCTCCGAACAGCTCAGTGTTGATGTGAACAGAGAAGAGGTGCATTCTGTTAAAATTGATAGGACTTTTATCAATAGTCAAGATTTTAACTCTTTTTCAAGCCTTCTGCATCATTTACCTTATGATTTAAATCAGCATGTTATTAACCACGTGGGACCGTGTCAAGGTTTGAACTAGTTTGGTTTTGCCATCATTAAATCTGATTCATGTATTAGTAGTAGGTGATTTTAATTTCTGGTTTAAATTTAACAGTTTCCAAATGTCTGTGAAAATGTTCTGCTGCAACCCTTGCTTAAAGTAGCTCATCTTGTGGACTCTCGCATCCTCTAGAGTATTTACAATATGGTTATGTTGGTTAAGGTGGTGGCATGAGCCAATCATCATGCTTTATTTTCTTCTTTGTTCCTGAGGTTTCCATCTGGACTAAAGATGTACTTAATAGTTGTTTATTTTGATTTTAAAGAAGTTGTTAGGTCAAATACTTATTAGCAGACATTTATGAACATTCTGCATCATATCAATTTTTGCCATCTATTAAAACACTATTTAATCTTTAGTGATTAGGAATGTCCCTATACGTATGTCAATTAACAGCCCCCCTAAGAGCAGAAGAAATAACAAGGTCCTTGATATGTTTAAAAAGGAAGCCTAAACTTTAGTGAAGGATTTTGCTTCCGTCGCCAAATAGCCATGAAGACAGTGTTAGACCCAAGTTAAGAAGAGGTTTTTTCTTTTCAAAAATGTTAAACTCTCTTAAGTAGCTTAGGAAGCTATTAGGCATACCAATAAAACAATCTCTCTACAGTGCATCATGACTACTAGGCTATGCAACTTTGTCAAGCAGTGTCACCTTTAAGGTTTTGTGTGGTAATATCTACCGTACCGGATGTGGAAATCGTCATAAGAGGACAAGCCACAAATCACAGTGAGTAACAAAGCCCAGTAACTAAATAAGAGGTGCCCAAAGCAAGCAACAGATAAGAGAAAGGAATTCCTACAATGAGAAGCTCAAGGTGTTCAGAGGGTCAGGTGGGAAAACTCTGTCCTTCTGAGTAAATGGCTATTACTGTGGCTCCCTCGCTTTACTCACAGAAAGGAGCAGCAAGAATGAACCTCTGTCAGGATCCTAAGTGACAAATAATAAAGCAGTACTCATAAGACAGTGGCAGGACTGGAGATGGTTACTTCCTAAAGAAATACCAAGGCAGAGTGAGAACAAATAATGCAGCAAAGACAACAAAAATGCCCGCTTTCCCTTAGAGTTCCTAGTGAGGTCGCCTTATCTTCCCTAGTTTTGATGTCACACAGAGAGCTACTGATAGAGTCTTAAAAGAGAGGAGACAGAGTTCTGGTTGCCGTGAACCATTTTGAGTGCCTAACAATGGCTTCTCTGGGCTAAGGAACAGAATGCTGGTGTCCATCAATCTGGCATACAACTGAAGCCGGTGAGAACAACAAATGGTGGCAAATACACCCACAACCCCTTTCCTTCCTTTTCAAGTGGAACCATTGGAATCTATAGACATTTGCCGTCTTGGGAAGGCCTCCCCTTGAAGGTGGGAAGGAATAGATAAGTACTTTAAGATGTTTAATAAGAGCCGAAAACAAGCCCATAAACCATCATACTTCAGAACTGGCTCCAGCCTCCAACAGCCAGAAAAGGGGAAGTTATAGAACCAGAATGCAAAAGCAAGTGAAAAACAAAACATACAAAGTCTCAAGATGATGCTTGAGGTGCAAATATGTACAATCAATATAGCCACCCCTCGACTACACATTAATGAAGACATATCACAATGTTAATGATCGAAGAGTACACCAGGGACCCAAGGAAAACCAATTTATATTGTTGTAATACAGGCTGGAAAAGGGGAAAAGCCAGATAATTAGGAAGCATGCCTAACAAGCGTTCAACAGCCCATCCACAGAAAGGCCTGCTAAGCCTCACCATGTCAACCTGACCTCAATTCTCCCCTGAGCTGCTTTTCAGTAACTTGCCTGTGCCAAAGACTTTTGTTATGGTGCTACCCACCCTGATACAGTAGTGGCCTTCGTGGAATGGTAGGCTGAATAGTCATGTTGCATAATGATAGAAAGCCACCTGCGAGGGAATGTCTGGGTGGGTCCAAAGGACGCTTTTGCCCCCTCCAGAGGGCTGCTGTCAGGGGGTGCACTGACATCGGCCCCCTGAGAGCTTCTTTGCCTCTGCAACCGCGTTTATAATACGGCACAGGCGCAGAGGCAAAGGGATTCCCTCATTTGATTGGGGCATGCGCCCATGCACATGAGGGAACGCTCCTTGAGGAAGCACTGGTGCTGTAAGTGCACCAGTGCTTTCAGCATTATAGAAGGAGCCGCACAAGCTTCTGCGGCCCCTTCTGTAATACCAAAGTGCCACGGGGCACGCAAAGCGGGCGCAAATGCCCGGTGCGCCCCGAGAGACTTTGTGTAATACAGCCTCTGTACCATTAAAAACATTCGCTTAAATGGCTATTGCTCCCACTCAGTCTCTGTGGTCATATCGCTGTCGGGTAGACCTAGGGCAGGACTAATGGCATGGTTTAAAGTCACTTTGGATTGTAAAATCAGTTTGGATCCTTCAGATTGCACTTTATGTCGAGCTTTTTTATTCATGTGGCCCATTGCCCAATGCCTGAATATTGTTTTCATTCATTTTTATAACAGGTATTTTGAGATTGATAACAGTGCCAATTTTAACAAGTTATATGATTTTATTCTTGGCTTGGAAGCCCAACTTTTACACAAAGATTTTCAAATCATTTTAGGGGGGATTTTAACACTAAACTTGGGTTAACACAGATGGAAAATGTGTGAATTATGTTTGATAACACTGTTATAGGCCACAATTACCACCTCAGGGATCAAAGAGGGTATGCACTCTCCGAATAAGTCACTCGATCTTACTAATGTGACCGAACTCTGTGACCCATCGTATTCTGTCAAGAACACTTTTGAAAGGGGAGAGTGCTTCTCTATCATGGACTATATTTTTGTTACCCATGATCTGTTGGCTAGGGTTTTCAGGGCACAGACACAGTCATTCGCGCTTCCAGTGATCATAACCCCTTAATCTTTGATTTATGTAGTCGAGGGGAGTATGTGGCTATGCAATCTTTAACAATTAAGACTCAAGGTTTGCGTCTGGCCCGGAGAAATACTTATCTGAAAATTCTCAGGTCTAAACTTGTCTGAAACATTTTCCTTTGGTGTCAAATTGTCTTCCTCTCTATGAAGATCACCAGGCTGTGGACAATCTATTTGTTCAGCTGAATATAGCGGTGAGTGGATTGCTTTTTATACCAAGTAGACGAGGGGGTCATGAGGTTAAATGGTTTGATCAGCATTGTAGGAAGGCCTTGGTGCATCTACATGGGGCACTGAAGGAGATATCCAGGGACTTCTGCAAAATCCAACAAAGTAGAGTGGAGCATAAGGCTGCGCAGCGGGCCAGAAGCAAACCGCTATAAAATGAATCCTGGGGGAAGCTGGTTAGGTCATATAGCCTGAAAGACACTAGGGGCCTTTTGGCTGGAGGCTAATAACACTATAACTGCGAGAGTTAAATTTAACAATATTTTTACCACCATTAGCCCGTAAGCCTGGGTTAACCATTCTAAAGAAGTGCTCACCTGTCAAAGGGAATAAAGGTTGCTGAAATTAGTTAAAAGCTGCACGCACTTGTCATATATTTTATAAACCTGGTCACAAGCTGGGATGCACACCAGTGAAACAGAACATGACCGCTTAATAACAGGTGCGTACATTATGCAAGTCAAAAAAAAAAAGTCTGTAGTCATTGTCTGCATTCATCAAGCAGCACTGGGCCTAGTGTTTCCAATGGCTATGCTGAGGAAGTGGCCTTCCCATTAGCCCTGGAATTTACTCTTAATGATGAGGTTGTAGATGTGATCAATAAGAGTCCCTCAAATAAGGCTCCAGGTCCACTGTTGTGTAATTCCTTTAATGCCGTTTGTAAGGCGGGACTCTCAAAGTCATGTTCTTGTCCTGATTTGTAAGAAGAGTAACCCTCACTCGCCAGGGTGTTACCGGACGATATCCCTGCTGGACTCTTCAGGGTGAGTTGTCGCGGAGCATCTTCTTACCTGGGGTAGAGAGACCAATACGGTGAAAGAGGTGCAGCATTGGTTGCGTGAGGGGATCAGCACCGTGGAGCAATGCCTAAACTTGCATCTGCTGATCAGCAAGTATATCGTCTGGCTTTCATGGACCTCTCCTGTGCCTTCAATAGTGTGTTTAGGTCTAAATTATGGGAGATCCTGACCTATCTAGCGGAAGAGGTCGATTTGGTACAGTTCCTGGGAGCATTACACTATGACCGGTCAGCTTCAGTTCGGTTTGGTCCATCAAGAGAGCAGACACATTGTTTCAAGATGGGGAGAGGGGCGCGCCAGAGATGTCCGGGCTCTCCTATTGTTTCTTTTATATATTAATGGTCTACGCAGGCACAACCCTGTCTAACACAGTTTTGGACACCCAGTCAATTGGTAGGAAAAAGGTCCCAATATTATGATATGCAGATGAGGCTGTTTTACTCTCCAGAACCCGCAATGGCCACAATATTTTTTTCTCAAGAATTTGCTTCTTTAATGGAGACACTTGCTTTGGTCTCTAATCAAACCAAAACTTTTATCATGGTTTGCAATCCTACGAAACATAAGATGTGGGCATATTTTTACAAGGTCCACCTGTCGCCCAGACCCAGGACTTTTCATATTTTGGCATAGTTATGGATGTAAGGGTTAATTGGGAACCCTATACTGCTAAAGTACGCCAGAAATGTGTACGTTCAGTGGGGTATATTTTTAATCTGGCTTACCGCATTGGGAAAAAACGTGTAACCCCCCCTCTTGAAAATGCCTCTCACTCTTTACACTTTGCTCGGCAATTTGGGGTTACTCTAATATTAGTCTCCACCAGGGTGAGCAAAACAGGGTTCTTATGCGACTCCTGTGTGTTACACCTGCATGCTGTACATTTATTATGCACGCAGGAACGTGGGGCGGATTATGCTGATATTATTAAGCCGGCTGTTGTATTCTCCTACTTCTCCTGCCTCTCACCATGGAATGTGGAATCTGGAATCATGCATTGCATGCAGTGGATTCCAGATTCCCTTCATTCCGACCTGGCGATTGCTGAGGCAGGAGGCTCTGTACTTAACTCCTTCTCGGAATAAATCCTGTCTACTTCACTTACCTGATCTCCAGTGTGTCCTTCATCTACGACAATTTGGCGACGATCCTGCGAGACCCACGGCTTCCTGCTGCCTGCCGACTGCTGACAGCCTGTCCTCAGTCACCGCGTCTTGAACTGACTTTAGACGCTGCCGGAGCCTCTCCTACAATTTGGTGCACATCCTGGAGCTTCTCCCCTCTTCCCGAGGTTGCCGTGAGTTATACTTTTCTGCCCTTTCGATTCCTAACGAAAGAAACCATAAATTGCCATTCAACGGCCTTCCCCGAACACACGTTGCCAGGCAACGCTGAACATCGCGCACACCTCGCGCCCAGGACAAACACCGCGCGCACCTTCACTCGCGCTGAAGCCCTCCAACGCTGCACGTCATTACGCACTCACAACACGCACGGCGGCCATTTTAAAGATAAAATCTTCATTTTGCCAACCACGACGTGAGACACATTGCCAATCACGTCACTAAAACTGTTTATAACCGTCTTAAACACAACTGGAGCATAAAAGACACGGTGCAGGACTATTTTATTCAGTTTTATTAATATAGAATAAGGAGAACATTATCAACTATTTAAAAAAAAAAAAAAAAAAAAAAAAAATTTTTTTTTTTTTTTTCTCTCTTTCTCCTCCTTGATAATAACTAACAATTACCATACAAACTCATTCAAGAAACGAACTCATCCCAAGCAACCGTTCTATGGACATTGTACTTATTGAATCTACAACCTTTCCTGCCTCAGCTTAATTCCGCATTGATCACCCTATAATTTCTCATTACCATGGCCACGACAGCCAATTCCACCATTGCACCTCCTCCCCCATTTTTAACCGAAGGAGATACACCAGCCTTAGAATGGGAGGAATGGATTAGTGTCTTTGAAAATTATCTTGAAGCCATTGATGGCCTAAGGTTTCCCTTGTCAAGAAAGAAAGCAATCTTATTAAATTCACTAGGCAAGGGTGGTCAACATGCATTCAAGTTTTTACCTGAATTACGTGGTGCAGATGGTGAACTAGTTGATAATCCTTATATGGAAGCGAAAATGAGACTTGAGAAATACTTCGGAAAGAAGGTGAACATCGTCATGCAGAGACACAAGTTTTACACTATGCCTCAAAAAGATAAAGAATCCATAGATCAAATGGTAACACGACTTAGGGAACTTTCACTTAAATGTGATTTCGGACCTATGACTGATCAGATGATCAGAGACCAATTAATCGTCCAATGCAAGAACAAAAGGATGCAGCAAAAACTTTGGGCTGCAAAGAATCCAAGCCTAACGGAAGCCATAGCCATTGCAAAAGTAGTGGAAGAGGCCGACAAATGCATGGAAGAAATGCACAGCTTGGATGTGAACAAGGATGATTCTATATGCGTTGTGAATAAAACAGACAAGAATCCCACTTCCGCAGATGTCAGACCTAAAGTTTTTGGTCCAACTGAAACAAAACCCAAAATTTCCAATTTTAGACAGAGAAACAGAAATTCTAATTTGGTTGCGAAAAGCAAATTTATGGGTTGTTTTCGCTGCGGTAGCATGGCTCATGCAGCCGACTTTGCAGGGTGTTTTGCCAGAGACAAAACCTGTATGAAATGTGGAAGAAAGGGTCACATTAGCAAGGCCTGCAGGTCGCCTTCCGTGAATAAGGTTGCTTATGTAGATGATGAATATGTTCCCAATGAAATGTCTTTATGCATTGAAGGCTGTGATGATGTGAGAACGTGCCTTTGTGTTAGTCTCCAGAGGCCGAAAGCAAAATTCATAGTAAATGGTGCCACCATAACGCTTCTCGTTGATCCGGGATCCATGCATTCCATATTTCCCATGTCATTATTCAAAAAACACTGGCCCGATATAACACTTCAAGTGAGTGACATAATTCCTAAAGGGTATAGTGGGCAAATTATCAACATTAAAGGCGTTATGGATGCTTCATTTGAATTTAAAGGCAGATGTTCTCATGGTAAGGTATACATTTCAGATGACGGCCCGGCAATTTTGGGCTGGATACAACAGTACGATTTACACATTATTTTAGACCCGCGTTCTACTGAAAGTGTTTTAGTAATTGATGAATGTCATAGTATTGATTATATTTTGGATAAATTTGCAAATGTTTTTCGCACAGATTTGGGCAAATTGAGCGGTTACATGCATGTCATTAAACTTAAAAAAGATGCCTCTCCTGTAAGACACACTCTCAGGAGAATACCCATTGCCATTCGCAAGGAAGTAAAGGACATGTTAGATGACATGCAAAAACAGGATATTATAGAACCTGTAGAAGTCTCAGAATGGCTTTCGCCTGTTGTCGTTACTAAGAAAAAGGATGGGAAATTGCGTTTTTGTGTGGACCTTAGGTCCCTCAATCAGAACATAATAGTAGATAAATTCCCACTCCCTAATATTTCCGAAATGGTACTGTTAATGGACAAAGCGAAATTTTTTAGTAAACTAGACCTCCGTTCAGCATATCACCAAGTAGTTCTTCATCCTGAGTCCAGAGAACTTACTGCTTTTGTCACTGTTGAGGGAGTATTCCAATTTAAAAGATTGCCCTTTGGGTTGGCTTCCGCAGCCAGCGTATTTCAACGAATGATGCATTCTTTATTTGGGAGCCTGAAACAAGTACATTATTTTCAAGATGATGTTTTAGTGACAGGGATTAATGAATCTGAACACAACGATAATTTAGCCAAGGTATTGCATATCTTTTCTGATGCGGGTCTCACTCTTAGAAAAGATAAATGCCAGTTCATGTTAACAGAAATAGATTACCTAGGTTACACTATATCACATGCAGGTGTTAAACCCAAGGAAGACTTGTTGAAAGCCATCAGATGTGCTCCCATTCCCACGAACAAAGAACAATTGAAATCGTTTCTAGGGTTAGTGGAATATTATTCTAAGTTTGTCCACAATTTTTCTCACAAGACTGAAGCTTTGAGGTTACTTCTTAAGAAAGGTGTTCAATTTGACTGGGGTTCTATGCAATCTGATTCCTTTGAAACAATCAAGTTAGAGATCGTCAATGCAGGTATTCTCTCCACATATGAACCAGGTAGGGATACGTTTGTGACCGTAGACGCAAGTGCGTATGGCATTGGGGCAGTCCTTTCTCAGAAGAAGGGTGACACAGAGAAAGCAGTAGCTTTCGCTTCACGCACCTTAACGGTTTCAGAACGCAATTATGCGGTCATAGAACGTGAAGCGTTGGCTGCTGTTTGGGGTGTGTCGCACTTCCGTACTTATGTATGGGGCTCACACTTTTCACTGAGAACAGATCACAAGCCCCTCCTCAAAATACTTTCACCTGGTGGTGCAAGTAAAGGTTCTCCTCGGCTCATGAGGTTTGCTGCAAAGCTACAAGAGTATGATTTTTCACTACAACACATCTCTGGTTGGAAGAACGTTCAAGCAGACTGCTTGTCCCGTCTCCCTGTTGATTGTGGAGAGTGCTATGATTTTGATGATGAGACTGTGTGCTTAATTGATGATTTTAGTGATATTTGCTCAAATTGTTTTAATTCCATATCTAGAGAAGAATGGCATCGAGCTGTTTTGGCCGATTCTGATTATGCAGAATTGATTAGCGCCATCCGGTTGGGGTGGAAGCGTGAGGGTAACATTAAATCTTCTTTACGCAGTTTCATACAAGTACAGGAGGAGCTTAGTGTAGGTAGCTCTGATGATTTTGTTTTGCGGGGTGAAAGATTTGTACCTCCAAATTCACTGAAGAAGAGACTATTTACTCTGGCCCATGAAGGTCACCTCGGTCAGAGTATGACTAGTAAACGCCTCAAGACCAACTTTTGGTGGCCAGGTCTAGATGATGATGTAAGGCGTTGGGTGGAGAACTGTATGATGTGCAAGGAGAGTGAAAAAAGGTTAAAAGTGAATTCACGTCCCTTGGGATCTATCTCTAGCTGCGAGGATTTACCTTGGAGCAAGGTTTGTTTGGACTTTATCGGTCCTATGGACTACTTGTCTGCTGATTGTCGGTTTGCAACAGTCCTTGTGGATGCGTGCTCTCGTTGGTTGAGTGTTGAGTTCATGAAGAATATAACCACGGAAAATGTGATTGGGTATCTTAGGTCGGTTTTTATGAAAGAAAGTTTTCCGTGCGTATTGTTGACAGACAACGGTACACAATTGACGTCTTCCTCCATGCAAATTTTTCTCTCCAACCATGGTATTAGACACATGCATACGTCCTTATATAATCCACAGGGGAACGGCATTGTGGAGCGTATGAACAGACTTATAAAAGGGGTTATTCAACTGGCTTTGCAAGGTAAACGGAATGTTCGTAGTGCTGTAGAGGAGGCTGTTTGGTCTTATAATACCACAGTTCATAGTGTGACTAATAAAGTTCCCTTTGTGACCATGCGTGGTAGAATTCCCAAGACTAAGATGATTCCTCAGTGGTTATTGGAACTTAAGTCTCAAGGATTTGAGGGCTCCCCTAACACTAATTCCATGCATCACAGAAGTTTCAAAGGGAAGGTTGGTAAAGTTGATGTTGGTGATTTTGTCAAAATCAAGTTAGGTAGAAAGGAGTCTGGAGCGAACAAATTTTCTGATCCGTTCAAAGTTAAAGAGGTGCACAAGTGGCATGTTGTACTTGAGAATGGCCAGAATTGGAACTTTAGGAGGATTGCTCTGTTTGCGAAAGGGAGTGGTGGCGTTGTCAAGAATGACTCGTGTGACTCTGAGAATACTACCTGTTCTAGTAATTCTGGAGTCACAGTCGATCCCAAATCCATCCCTAGTGGATCTGAGCGAATTAACGAACAGGTCAGTCTGCCTGCACAAACAGATCCTCGTTCCTCAAGACAGCGTAATACTCCTAGGAAGTTTGATAACTTTGTGTTGTATTAATTCTTACTCTAACCTTCCTTTCTTGCTCCCATTTGCTATTCCTGGTTAATTATTACTTATTACACAATAGAGTAAGATTGACAAATGATATTCATGTAGTACAAGTTATATCTTGTTTGTATAATACTTTCATTGCCATTATTTATTATCTTTAATAATTTCATTGCTTAGTTATGTTTGTGCTTTCTCACTGCACTTTCACTCGGCAAATATCTTTGTTCCAAGCGTTAGTTTAACATGATACTTTCATGATTGTATTCTATGATTATATAGTTTATACTTTGTTCATTAAGAAGAGAGGATATGTTGTATTCTCCTACTTCTCCTGCCTCTCACCATGGAATGTGGAATCTGGAATCATGCATTGCATGCAGTGGATTCCAGATTCCCTTCATTCCGACCTGGCGGTTGCTGAGGCAGGAGGCTCTGTACTTAACTCCTTCTCGGAATAAATCCTGTCTACTTCACTTACCTGATCTCCAGTGTGTCCTTCATCTACGACACCGGCCCACTGTTCTGGTGTTTGGTCAGGGTGAACTCACCTGTCTCGCTAAACATGGAGATCATCAATGACTGTCTCTAGTGCCCTATCTCACACCGGGCCGCCTGCAGAGGTTCTTTCCAGAAACTCACTTCGAGTGTCCCCGCTGTCAATCTCCAGGAGCGGATTTCAGGCATATGTTCTGGGACTGTCCCACCCTCCGAAGATTCTGGGACACGGTCCATCGCACCCTCGAGGAGGTTACGGCCATCACAACCATGACCACATGGGAGGCATGCGCGCTCGGGAACTTCCGTAGACGGAAAACCAAGAAAACACAATGCCGCTTTCTCTCACTGGCCATCCTCCTGGCGATACGAGGAATCGCCATGCATTGGAGGTCCCCCACGGGGCCACCAGAAGCGGCATGGATAGGCGCGGTACAGAAATGGGGCAAGCCGGAGGAGGAGATACTCCGAGAGGAAGAGGTACGTGGACATCACAAACACCCCATATCCCTGGAGTGGGCTCAGTTACTATATAAATTTACACAGGCGACACGCCCCCAAGAATCGCCCACCGCCTCACAATCCCAGACACACCCTGCCACACCAGCCCCCACACTTCCATAACATTGCCATAAGCACCACCTGACCATCATAAGCGGCCGTGCCCAGCGACCCTTTAGCAACCGGACGCGAGCCGACTACTCCCACCAAGCATCTGCGACATGCGACCCGGGAGCACTGATTCAGCGCCCTAACACAGAGACCCAACCGCCCCCCCCACCCTGCTGCCCCCTAACCTTTCCCCACCCACGTCATCCAGTTCATCCCTACGTTCTTGGGAGAGTTAGGAAGCTTAAGTTTGAAGGGGCATTCCCCCCCGAATATGGTTCACTGGAAAGGCCGATAGTAAATATCGCCACAACATCACGTGCTGTTGCGGATTCTGCCCACGTAGTTAGAGCCCCCTGCGACACCCCCACAGTAACGGCTACACTGCGAGTCCATCCCCTCATTGACACTAATTGACAGGTTCAAGTGGACGGTACTACCTCCCCGCAGAGGGATACACGCGATCTGGTGGGAGGCCACGTGGTCCACACTGCTGACTTGCAAGGAAAAAGGTAGTCGAAAGACATAAGACCTCGAACTGGGGGGGGGCGCAATGGGACTAACTCTAAAACTATGTATCAATGATCCTGTATTGCGATGTCCGTCTACTTTTACGATTACTGTCATGTTGATTGTATAATGCAACCTAAAACCCAATAAACAAATTTAAACAAAAAATGACTGTCTCTAGTGCAAGAGAAGTCTGAAAGTTCTTTGGCTTAAAAACATTAAATCTGACCTGACAAATTTGGGAAGGCTGTCCTTTTTTTCTAACCCAAATGCTATAACAAAAACTGATTTGGCCTGGGTAAAAACCACATTTAAGATAAGGATGGGAGTTCTTAGAAAGAAACGAACTCAACAAGCATTGAAAATGCACTAGGTCTAACCTTTGATTAAGTTAAAGCCATTTGCTTTGCTAATGGTATTGTATAGCAAAGCAAATGGCTTTAACTTAATGATGCAACTTAATGTATTCTTCTTGTTGCACACAAACAGGACACATTCTAGAGTGTTTCCCTTGGTGGTACTGGTGCAGGGATATTCGAAACTCCCACACTGGCTAAGTGTGCACTGGGAATGGAAGTTCTGGGGAGCACCCTATGCCGAGGACTTGCCCCTTAGAACACTCAGAAAAGACGCCGGCCCAAATGATAGCACTGGGGTAGTACTAGTGAGATGCCAGATCCCTACCAGTTAGCAAGCACCCTTGCCACCATAGCTCTCAGCTTGGAGGCAGGACTTATTGCAGTAGGCATTAGTGGATGAGCAACATTAAAAGTAGACAACTTGCAAGGAAGGGAAGTTTAATCCGGGATCAGGCAGCAACTGCCGATCCCCAGCACGTTTTCCATCCACCTGTGCCGGCATGCCACACACACAGCTCTGGAATGCAGGCACCCAATTCCTCCAAATATCCCCTTTCCTCACAATGAAATACAAAGACAACAATGTACAATCCAATTTACAAATGGATACAAAAATGATGATACTGCAACCGACGAGAGGAGGCAGGAGCAGCCGGAGACCTCTCCAGGAGACAGCCTCAAAGCACACCCCACGTCCGGATCTCCCCAGCGCTCATTGACAACCCCCCTTGGGCCAGAGCCTCGCTCCTGCCGGCCGACCACCTGTGCCCCCGGGCACCCACCCGCTGACGGCGAACAGGCCACATTTATACTAGGACTGTGAATATATACAGGTGGGACTCCAAGGTCTCAACGCGTAATGTGTGCCTGGAGGCGTGAGAGGAGAGGTAACTACTTCTTAGCGCTTCAAATTGTGACAAATATGGGGACCAATGCAAACAGAAAAAAAAGCATTGGCATAGCCAATAGGTCTCGCCTTTGGGACCTTATAAGTGTTTAGCCATGCAACAGTTGGTGTTGTTGCACCAAGGATACTGTGCTGCTAAACTAAATACTTATAAAGGTCCCAAAAGCAAGACCTGTTGGCTATGCCAATGCTTGGATGCAAGGCGGAGGGGAGAAGGGTGCAAGGCGCAGGGGAGAAGCGTGCAAGGCGCAGGGGAGAAGGGTGCATGGCGCAGGGGAGCAGGGTGCACGGCGCAGGGGAGCAGGGTGCACGGCAGAGGGGAGCAGGGTGCAAGGCAGAGGGGAGCAGGGTGCAAGGCAGAGGGGAGCAGGGTGCAAGGCAGAGGGGAGCAGGGTGCAAGGCAGAGGGGAGCAGGGTGCAAGGCAGAGGGGAGCAGGGTGCAAGGCAGAGGGGAGCAGGGTGCAAGGCAGAGGGGAGCAGGGTGCAAGGCAGAGGGAAGCAGGGTGCAAGGCAGAGGGAAGCAGGGTGCAAGGCAGAGGGAAGCAGGGTGCAAGGCAGAGGGAAGCAGGGTGCAAGGCAGAGGGGAGAAGGGTAAATGTAAATGTAAATGTAAAGGAATTTATATAGCGCAAATCACCAAGCGGTTTCTAAGCGCTTGCTTAGGGAACCCGTCCTGGTATTCCCCTGTGAGATAACCCCGGCAGGGTATCCACAAGGTGAAAGCCAGGCATCCCGCCGCGAGGGGCCGTTGTGGAGATTAAGCAAGCTATTGCCCAGAGTCGCAGAGTGTGAACCCGTGAATCGAGTAGGCACCGGAGCGAGAATTGGTCGAGTCCATGGACCTTTTAGGACTCAAGACCCCGCCGAGCCGGGAATTGAACCCTGGTCCCGGGCTGACCTCTGCTTCCAGGTCTGCCTCCTCTAACCAGTGAGCCACACTTCTCCAGGGTGCAAGGCAGAGGGGAGAAGGGTGCAAGGCAGAGGGGAGAAGGGAGTGACTATCATTGTATCTCTATCCATGTGCGTTTGTGTGTGTAATATAAATATATCAGTGTGTGACCAACAGTGGAATAAATATCACGAAGTGTGACTTTCCTTGTATCTCTATCCATGTGTGTGTGTGTGCGTGTGTGTATTATATGTATAATATATCTATTTATCAGTGTGTGGTTGTCAGTGGAGCTGTATGATTAACATGCTCGAATGAGTGTCTATAAAGGTGTCAACAGTAGCAGATGGTCCAGGGAATCCAGGCCTATATCTTTCTTCGCAATTGTTATGGAACCCGCGTCGCACACTGAATCATCCGTAGGACATCGCTATTTCGAGAGATTCACCTCCAATGAAAATTGTATGTGGAAAGCCATCTTTGATGTTACTGTGCATCGCAAAACTGAAAAAATTTAAAGAATGATTGAATCAAATTGATATAGCCTTGAGAAAGCCCTGGCGTCACTTGCCACATAGGGCTAAACACGTGTCGGCTGCTGCTTGTTTAATGTCGAATCAATAAAGGAATTTCTTGGATAAATCTCAATGAAGATGGAATGAATTCTTAACATTTGAATGGTGTTTGTAACAAAGAAAAAAGGATTTAGCCTTTAACTTACTTACTTACAGAAAAGGAACACATACTTATCCCTAATCTGTATCAAGGTGTGACTGCATCAGTGCTCCCTTTACACGTGGTATCGCAATCAGCAGCTGTCTCCTCCCGTGCGTGGCGACCTGAATTCATGAACCCATTCACCGCCATATAAAACCCCTTAACGTGCGTTTCTACCCTTACCGTGTATTTACTTGCGCATAACACTATCCAAGGTGAAGGCCTCGAGGACATTTGTCAACCTCAGGAATAGTTAACAGCCATTCCACCACACAAATGTTCTTCCCTGTGAATCGCCAACCAGTTATTGACCCCCACCTTATGCATCATACAACAATATTAAACCCCTGACACGTTTCAGCGGTGTGAGAGTCCTAAATACAGGCATGACCCCACCCATGCAGCCCAGCACAACGACCACCCACTACATCCTACATGAAGCACCCATTATTAAATTGCAGACCTACGCATACCCAGATTGAACATTAAAATGTATGAGCCACGGGCACTGCCCCCACAGCATAAAGTATGAGCCACAGGCCCCACCCCCACACAATAAAAAAATGACACCGCGTAAAAAGTATCTGCCATCGCCACACCACTAGCATGAAGCCAGATACATGCGCTTCCCTCCAGCATGAAGCTGCAGAGATATGCGCTACACCTCCAACAAGAAGCTGCAGTCACATGCACCACTAGTCCTCACCATGAAGCCAAGGACGCATGCAGCGGCCCTCAGCATAAAACCGCAGACACGCACCCCCAGGCATTAAGTTATTTATACATACACGCTCCCCCCAACACAGGTCGAAGACACTCACCTCCTCGTTTGCAACCTAAGACATTTTGCATCTTTTCTTTAATGTCTCGGACATATGTCCTTTCCTGTCTGATGCTTCAAACGCATGCACCTCTTATGAAACCTCAATAAGCTGCAACTTCCAATATAAAATCTTAAAACTGTGTGAGATCTTAAACTCGAACACATACCCCACACAAGGTCATAGACATGCAGGATGACCACAACACGCTCGCCCATTGCAGACAGCCCTTGTATGGTACAGTCCCTGATCCCTAAACAGGTACTCTCAGCTTGCGCTGCCGCTCGTATTCGGCTTTGCCAGGGGCGTAGCTAGAGCTTGTGGCGCCCGGGGCTATCCCTCAGATTGCCGCCCATGGCATCCGCAGCCCTGTGATTGTGTGAGCTTAAGTCTCGGACTCTAATTTAAATCTCACCTCACTGTCAAATTTTGGGTACAAATATTTCTCACATTTGCCGCCTGGGTCCGGCCCGCCTACAGTGATAGTCGTGCTGCAGTGGCGGCTGCTCACGAGAGGCAAGCGTGGTGATGGAGCGCGTGACTCATCACTTGTCACTGCTGCGCTTCTTTTCAGCGAGGGCTGGCCAAACAAGTTATGCCCAGGGCCATCATTGGTAGCGCTTTCCCGAGCTACAAGATTGACGGCCCTGGTACAGGACCCACAAGCAACCACAAACGGGGTACATAGCGCATGCTGCACGGCAGGCAGCTTTTACAAGCAGGTGCGCTTGCCTTGCTCTTAACACAGGGGTCGCGCTGCACTGGGGGCGGCCTTTATAATTTATTTGAGGACACTGACTGCAGTCACTGACAGTGAGTGTCCCCAAATAAATTATAAAGGCCCATAGCTGCCAAGGTTTCAGATTGCTTATGTGTGACATTTTCGTAATTTGAGTGTAATTATGAGTGACATTCAACAACTACGAGTGACACTTTCTGGCGAGCAAAAATCAAACAATTAAGATGAGGGAAACATATATATCAGAAATTACAGCCATTTCAGCAATGAGAAACACTATGAAGATCTTAAAACTAATACAAACCACCAGAAATGGAAGGGCACTATCTGACAAGAAACACAGACTGCGTAGCTGCCACGTTTTAAGAGTGCTTATGTGTGACATTTTTAAGGTTTTAGGGTACCTATGAATGCCATTCAGCTACTAAATGGATGATACTAAGAGTGACACTTTTTTGCAAGCAAAATCAACAAATTAAGTACATGGAAACAGATAAACATAACAAATTACATTAATTTGAGCAAGGACAAGCTTTGAAAAAAACTTGAAACTGCTGCAAAACACCTGATCCCACCGTAAAACGATTGTATACCCACAATCTACTCTAGTGATTTCACACTTGTGATCATTATTGATTCTTGCAGAGCCACAGAAATTGCATTTGCCAGTGTAAACTTGCTAGATCATGTTTGGCCACGGAGCACCTTATCGCACTTTGTTCAGCAATCCAACTCCTATTCTTTTTGTAATCTGAACCTTATTGCATACTCTGTCCCTAAACACAAACATCACTGATTCTAGCGCTTGCCCCTTAGTGTAACAGGCCATTTACCAACGGGAAAATCCTGTGTAGGGCTGTAGTGTCTAAGCTGCAATGTGAAACTCACTGCTGACAGCTGCTCTGCTCAGAGCTGCTCACAGACAGTGCTATGCTCGAGTCCGTAGGCAATCGATACACCACAGTGCTCTGACGTGGGCAGAAAAGGGCAAATGCTCTCAGCAGCAGAAATAACTTACATTGCAGTGCGCGGTGGATGTCTTTTAAAAAGCAGCGCTCACCATAATGAAACCAGTGCAGTCGAGTACTTCATTTTGTCTATGAAAAAAACACACCTGATCCATCCAGTCAGGAGTTAGTTATGTGCCATCCCTTGAAAGAGCCAGCCAGGTTGTGGAGGCATGATTACATTGAAAGGAGCCTGCCCCGACAATGAACGATTATTTAAGATATTAACTTTTACCGGCTGTGATTTCGAAAATAAAAGCGGAGAATTAAAACACATTGCTCTGCTGAATGCCATCCCGCCCAGCGTTTTGCGGCCTGTGTTATACTTGTGATTGCGTCCACAAGAGGCCTTTACTTAATTGCCGCACTCACCAGCATTAAATTACAGATAAAAGTAAGCAGAGCAATGTATTCTAATTCTCCGCTTTTATTTTCTAAATCACAGCCGGTAAATGTTAAATTCCTCTGTGTTGACATTTAGCAAAAGTGGTGCAGTCTACTCATTCCATGTTCAGTTATCGCAAATGAAAGTAAATTCAAAAGTATATTTTTATGTCACTCACGTTCCCTAATTGAGATTGGAGTCGTCCAAGCTGTTGAGTGAGTCCCGAGCGCGGGGCTGTTTCCTGACGGACTAGTGTCCTGGCTGCCGAGTGGTGCCCCGCAGGTCACTTTCTCCTTCCGGTGTGTCTCGGCTGTGGCAAGACTTTAATTTGCCAGGGTGCAGCAGCTGACAGCACACTTCGCCCGGGCCAGGCTTGCTAGGGGCCGGTGCGAGCTGCAGATGGAAGCTACGAGACCCAAAAATGCTTTGCAGGCGGCGCGGCAAACTCACCAACCAGCCGTCTGCAACAAACTGAACTACCCGCTCAAATAACAGACAGGATGTGACGACGGTCCACGTGGTGCTGGCACGTACTTAATAGCACACAACCTGACGGGGCCCGTTAGGCTGCCGCCTCCAAAATAGTGCCGCCTGGGGCGGACCGCCCCCCTCGCCCCCCCCTAGCTACGCGAGTGGGCTTTGCGCTCCTTCTCCTCGCGCTTCTGCTTCTCATCCAAAGTGCTGCGCTTGCTCAGGGTACGCCTGAAGATATCCACGCGTTCCGGTGAGGTGACGGGCCCCTCTCGCGCGCGCGCACTCACTCACGTTCCCTTTCTCATTCAGCGTTAGACCGGGACCGTGAGCGCGACGCCTGCCGCAGGTTGCGCTTGCTCTCCAGTGACCTGGAACGCTTGCGCACACGCGGCTACGCTTCTTGTTGTGCTTGCTGCTCTTGACGTGCATGGAGCGGGACGAGCTGCGGCTGCTAGAGCGGCCCATGGCCGAGCCTGCAGAGTAGAAGAGGGGAAGGTGCACGCTGGCCAGGAGATTATAAATTGAAGCTGCTGCTACGAGCAGATATCGCCCTCTGAGACTAAGCTGACGCTAGACACCTCCTCCTCCAGGGCTTTAAACCAGTCACTATGTAAACAAAATGTATCAGAACTGTCAAAGCTAGAACAAGCGCTCGCGTGAACTTTTTTGTTTCTGCCGTCCCACTTGGACAGCCTTGGCCTGCTTTCCTTTAGCTGCAAAAGGTTTTTATTATCTTTATGGGCCATGTGTTTGACCCCCCATAAAGATAACAAACCTTTTGCAGCAGAAGGAAGTCAGGGCAGTCTGTCCAAGTGGGACGGACGAAAAAGAGAAAACTGTTCGTCACCACAAGCTCTTTCCCAATGGCTGGCCACCATTTAGCATAAACGGTGATGCCGGCCAATGGCAAAGAGGGGTGGGGCTTAAAGCCCACTAGTGAAACATACCCTAAATCATTAAATCTCACCAGTCTTACGCTAGGCTCGACCTAAAAACCTACTGTTACAGAGTATGTGGAGTTACACAGCTCACTAACCCTGAAACCCTATCTGGAATGGATCAATAGATCAAGGGACAAATTATTAACTAGGTTTACGTAAGGATTTGCGAGATGGCAACTTGGCTTTTCTCTTGGCCAATCTGAATAATCTAAAGTACTGATATGTCCATGTGACGAATCCTCCCCGCAAAGCCTGCAGTATTTTACTTTTTGTTGTATGTATAGGCATTTATATAGCGCACTACTTACCCGTAGGGTCCCAAGGCGCTTCGACCGCTGCGAAACCCTTCCTGGCTTCCCTGAGAGATGGTCCCTTAATGGGTATCTCCAGGGTGAGACCAGGCATCCCCGGCGGTCTGGTGGGGCCGTTAGTGAAGATGAGGCAAGCTAATGCCCAGAGTTGCCGAGTGTGATCACTGATCAGAGTGGGCACCGAGGCGAGAGAATTATCGAGTCCGCTGACCCTGGTCCAGAAACCTGCCGCGCCAGGAATCGAACCCTGGTCCCGGGCCGTCCTCTGCTCTCGGGTCTGCCGCCTCTAACCAGTGAGCCACACTACTTCACTTGTTGTCAATTTTTTACCAAAAGGTTTCTAATTTTAATTATTAGGGAACAGGGAATCAGAAACCCTTGTTCAGCTCTGTGTTTTTTTGCAGCAACTTGATTCCACATTCAAATGTATAAATATTTGCTGCTTTTTAAAATGTGTTAACAGCATAAGGAAATCATTCATGTTTTAATGGGGTGAGTCGTACTCATAACATCCGTTTCTTTTAGGGATTTGCTGCGATTGTTACTTATTTGTGAAAAGATGTTGGGCCGACCATTTGGTTTTCATTTCTTTTGTTTTTAAATGTTTTTATAATTATCGACAACGTATTCCACTTTATCTGCTACTACCTCACACACAGAAAGAATGACCCATCGAGGTCTGAACCAATCTTGTTAGCTATGTTTATGGCTTTCTGTGGCACGGTTTGCTGTCTGCTTTTTAACAGTGATGTGTATTTGCTGATGCTTTTCCAATTTTAGCGCAATTGATTGTTGCGTCTGCCTTTATGATGTGATTTTTTATGTGCTCTTAGGGTTACTTTTGTAACAGAAATAAAGTCGATTTTGATGTTATTTTATGTAGGAGTGTCCTAACCAAACCTAAAGCAGCTGCGCTTCGGACACACTACAACCTTGGATTTTTATTAGCCTGGAATCCAAAACAGACTTCAAAACAATGCAGACTCTGTAAATATAAATGGAAGTCACTGTTGCACACAGGCTGCACTTGCCCAGTGCTGCTTGACGAATGCAGACACTGACTACAGACTTTATGTTGACTTGCACAATGTAGGCACCTGCTGCCAGGCGGTCGTCTTCTGTCCTAGTGGTGAGCATCTCAGCAGGTTTATAAAATATATAAGTGCGGAAAGGCTTTTAACTAACGAATTTCAGGTCTCAAGGAGCTGAGGGGAGGTGTGGGGGGTGCTGCTACTGCTCGTAGAGCCAGGTCTTGAGGAGTTTTCTGAAGGAGAGTAGGTCTTGGGTCTGCCGTATGTGGGTAGGGAGGGTGTTCCAGGTCTTGGCGGCGAAGTAGGAGAAGGATCTGCCGCCGGAGGTCGTTTGTTGGACGTGGGGGACAGCGGTGAGGCTGGCGGAGCGGAGCTGGCAGGTGGGGGTGTAGAAGCGCAGTCTGCTGTTGAGGTAGGCCGGTCCGGCGTTGTGGAGTGCCTTGTGTGCGTGGGTGAGGAGCTTGAATGTGATCCTCTTGTCGATGGGGAGCCAGTGTAGGTCTCTCAGGTGGGGGGTGATGTGGCTGTGGCGGGGGACGTTGACGATCAGTCGGGCGTAGGTGTTTTGGATACGTTGTAGTCGCCGTAGGGATTCATGCATAGAATGCGTTGCTGTAGTCCAGTCTGCTGCTGACGAGGGCCGTTCTTGTTTCGGACGGGATCCACTTGTAGATCTTGCGGAGGAGTTGAGGATGAATCCTAGGTTGCGTGCATGGTCGGTGGGTGTTGGTGCTGTTCCCAGTGTGGTCGGCCACCAGGAGTCGTCCCAGGCTGAGGGGGTGGGTCTGAGGAGGAGTACCTCCGTCTTGTCCGAGTTCAGCTTCAGGCGGTTGCTCCTCATCCAGTCGGCGACGGCCTTCATTCCATCGTGGAGGTTGGTTTTGGCGGTGTGTGGGTCCTTGGTGAGGGAGAGGATGAGCTGGGTGTCGTTGGCATAGGAGATGATGTTGAGGTTGTGATGGCGGGCCACTTGTGCGAGGGGGGCCATGTGGATGTTGAACAGCGTCGGGCTGAGCCCTGAGGGACACCGCAGATGATGTCGTTGGCTTTGGATCGGAAGGGTGGGAGGCGGACACTCTGGGTTCTGCCGGAAAGGAAGGACGTGGTCGAGTCAAGGATTCCGGCTTCTCAGAGGCGTGTCTTTAGAGTGCGATGGCAGACCATGTCGAAGGCGGCCGACAGGTCCAGGAGGATGAGGGCTGATGTTTCGCCGTTGTCTAGTTGGCGTCTGATGTCGTCTGTGGCGGCAATGAGAGCTGTCTCGGTGCTGTGGTTTTGTCTGAATCCGGACTGGGACGGGTCCAAGATGTTGTTGTTGTCTTCTTCCAGTTGGCGGGCCAATTGCCTGTTGACGATTTTCTTGATGACCTTTGCCAGGAAAGGGAGCAGGGTGATGGGCCGGAAGTTCTTGAGGTCCTTGGGGTCTGCCTTGGGCTTCTTGAGGAGGGCGTTGATTTTGGCGTGCTTCCAGCTTTCCAGGAATGTTGCTGTTTCAAAGGAGATGTTGATGACCTTCCGTAGTTGGGATGCGATGGCTGTATCTGCTTTGTTGAAATCGTGGTGTGGGCACGGGTCTGACGGAGATCCTGAGTGGATGGAGTTCATGACGTTGCATGTCTCGTTGACGTTGGACCAGGAGGTCAGGCGGATGGCGCTGGTGGTGTTCACAGGGGAGGTGGAGTCTGGCGTAGTCGCAGCGGTTGTGGTGTTGAAGCGGTCGTGGATGTCAGCGATCTTGCGGTGGAAGAAGATGGATAGTGAGTCGCACAGTTCTTGTGACGGCGGGATGTCGTTGGCGCTGGGGTTGGAGAGTTCCTTTACATTGCTTAAGAGTTCTTTGTTGTCGTGTGCGTTGCTGTCCAAGCGGTCTTTGAAGGAGGATCTCTTGGCTAATCTTATGAGGTGGTGGGGTCTGCGGGTGGAGTCCTTGTGGGCTGCGTGGTTGTCCGGTGTGCGTTTGTGAAGCCATTTTTTCTCCAGTTTCCGGTATGCACATTTGGAGGTCTGGAGCTCATCGGTGAACCAGGTGGCTCTCTTGCTGGCGTGGCTGTTGGAGGGTTTCTTGAGCGGGGCGAGGGTGTTGGCGAAGTCGATGATCTACTGTCTTAGGTTGCGGGCTGCGGCGTCTGGGTTGGTAAGGTCGGTGGGTGGGTTCTGGGCGAGGGTGGTGATCAACCGGTCTTCGGTGACTTTGCTCTAGCAACTGCGAGGCAGCTGTTGGGTGTGGTGGTGCGTGGTTGGTTTCGTGAAGGTGAAATGAATGCAGCGGTGGTCGGTTCAGTGAAGTTCGGTGGTGTGGTCGAAGGCGACGTGGGTGCCTGTGGAGAAGACGGGGTCTAGCGTGTGGCCGGCGGCATGGGTGGGTGTGGTGATGAGTTGTTTGAGGCCGAGGTTGTCGATCAGGGTGGCGGAGTTGGTGGCGTTGTTGTTCTCGAGGTGGAAATTCAGGTCCCCGAGGAGGATGTAGTCCGTGGATGTGAGCGAGTGGGTGCTGGTGAGGTCGATGATGGAGTCGCTGAACTGAGCCCGGAGTCCTCTGAAGGTGGTGTTGGGGTCGGTGTGGATCCGGAAGTGCAGGTGTTCGGCGGTGTTAAGGGTGTCGTCTGCGTGGGTGGCGACCTTGAGGGTCGACTTGTGGACGATGGCTATTCCTCCTCTGATTCCGTTGGCGCGATCCCTGCGGGTGATCCTGTAGCCGTCCGGGATGGCTATGGCGACGTCCGGCGCCGAGGAGTCGTTCCACCAGGTCTCGGTCAGAAAGGCCACGTCTGGGGCGGAGGTGTCGAGCAGATCCCAGAGCTCGTCGGCGTGTTTGCGAGCGGAGAGGGTGTTGAGGAGTATGCAGCGGAGGTGGTTGGGTCCAGTCCTTGGAGGTTTGGTGGTTCTGTCGCAGGTGAAGCTGCCAGTGCGGTAGGAGAAGGGTCCGTGGGTCCATTTCGGGGAGGCCTGGAAGCAGGTGTGGTATCGGCCGGTGTTGAGTGCGTGGAGGCTGCTGGCGTCGTAGTAGAGTCTGGTGTCGTGGCGTTCGCGAGGTCCAGGGGTTCTGGCGCTGGGCGCGGTCCAGGCGCGGAAGGGCGCAGACGTGCTTGCCTTAGGGCCACCCGCTAAGCGCGTCCGCAGCACGGCCGCACAGCTGCCGCCATTTAAACAGGAGCTGGGATGGAGGAGGAGCTGGGAGGCAGGGGCAAGCAAATGGGCATGGGGGGGTGGGGCCGCAGGGGCAGCAGCGGCGGGAAGTGAGCATTGGGCACGGGGGGGGGGGGGAGGAAAGGTAGCGCCCAGGGATGGGCAGCAAAATACCAGGGATGCGGGCACATGCGCAAGTGGAGCTGCAGCAGGGGGTATGGGGGGAGCGACCTACCTGGAAAGTCAAGGGTTGCTCTCCTCACCGCGCAGCTGCCGCCATTTAAAGGGGAGCTGGGAGGGAGGAGCAGCTGGGAGGCGGGAGGCAGGGGCAAGCGAATGGGCGCGGGCCGCAGGGGCAGCCGCAGCGGGAAGTGAGCAGTGGGCACGGGGGGCGAGGAAAGGGAGCGCCCAGGGATGGGCAGCAGGTGGAGCTGCAGCGGGGGGTGGGGGGCCACCTACCTAGAAGGTCAAGCAGACTTAATTCCCTCAGACAGGAAAGCGCTACTTAACATAAAAGCACCAAGCACTCTCTGAACGTTCTTCCTAGTTAGAATTTGATATTTTCTAAAGTGCTTGGGCAGCCCGGTTACTCGTAGTAACTTACAGATTGTGCTAAGCCTGCAAAGAGCAAAACATCTTTTCCTGCTGGATCACCATCTGAATGCACTCTGATCTTTAATCGGATCGACACGCGAACCTGTCTACATATTGAATTCAATGACGAACCATCCCATCTTCAGATGCTCATTTTATTAAGTTCATATTATTAATGCCAATTTTATTATTTTATTATCGATCAAAAGTATGGTTTTAATTAACTTAAATATATTTCTATGACAATGATGCCAGCATCTAGAACCAATGTAGACAGAGTGAGAAAATAAGAACACCATCTCCACCTGGATTTAGAAGGAAGAAGGCTGTCTGAGGATAGATGTGCACATGCCAGAATGCAATTTCTAGTGAAGTATGAATTAGGAGAATATATGTGTAATCATTACGATATCATACAGAAGGACGGGAAGACTAAAACTCAGGACTCTACAACTCCTAGAACTCATATTGTTATTGGCTAGAATAGTGTGGACAAATGAAGGTGTCTGAGGTGCTTTGAGACTATAAGACATGCTGTATAACTTGGGTGTTGCTGCAGCTGATGACTACTAAAAGTATAAAAGTGTGTGAGAAAAGCCATTTTGACCTAGGTGCTGAGGAGAGATCGTGCAGAAGAAACTCTACCCTGGGTCCTTCCTACGCTTGCCACTTGGAACTACAAGGTTAACCCGCTCATACCAGGAAAGAAGGGTGTGTAATCTCCTCCTACAGTATGCACCCAAGGTGCTCCAGCTGTGACAAGACAGATCTAGTGGGTGGTGAGGGTGGTAGGATAGTCGTGGGAAAAACTAGTCTGCTTGCTCTGTATGCAGAGATAAAACTGAGAAACGTAGTCTCAGTATCGTGCACTTTAAGAAAATATATCTAAACCCTACATCTGAAGGGATCACCCATGCACTGTAGAAAACAAATGATCAGTGGCCCAATTAGTTACAAAGGTTTATTAACAATGGCAATATGATGTGCATATGTATTATGTTCTCGTATCCAACATGATTTATAGATGTGCAGGTTTCGGATACGAAGTCACATTCAAGTGGCGCATGTCTAGGACGTCTGTCCATGTAATCTAGTAACAAGAAGGAAATAACGAATGCTACTCGTTGGCTTTATCATTCACACAGACATTGATCCCTAACTGATGCAGAGGAACCTAGTTTTCTTGAAGGAGTGCAGGTGTTATGTGCGAATGCCGCAGAAACTAATTCTACCCAGGGCAATAGCTACTAGTGATAGAATTTAGGCCATTAGGCAGTAGGAAACCGCTGAAACTTGTTGACTTGTACTGGCTGTTTCATTAATTACAAATAGCACAAGAGAAAAAGAATTTACAATCCCAAAAGTAGAAAAAATGATTGCTTCCTGTATACAATGCAGATATGAGAGAAATAATTTTGTGTGTGATGATTCAGGGTATTTTGGAGATGTCAAATAGTTTCCCCATGCCTTTCAATGCCAGAACGCCACAGAAGGTGGAATGATGCACCAAACAGCCAACAGCATGAGGTGACCGAAAAATACTAATCTGGAGAGAGCTATAGCCCATTCAATTTATTGGTTGTCGCACTGGTAAAAGAAGGAGCCCTCAAGCCAAGCCAAAAGATGCTGTTCCCCTAACAGAGTTCAGGACATGTATGTGAGGCTATCTAGTGTGACACTATTTACACTGACGCAGCCACATAATGCGTGGAGTATATAGAGAGCCCGATATTGTTAAAACAAGGGTCCTACCAGGCTCTTACACAGACACCTGGTGGCAGTGGTGATTAAAGTGTTTGTCCATAAGGTCCACAAATATGCCTTTGGTTAATGCTAATGATATCGATACTTATAATGCGCACTGCAACCCTACGGGTATCCTGGCGCTGAGATACAAGTACACGCACACCAAATTGCCACACAGACCATGTTACTACAGAACTTATGCTTTGGGTAATAGCCAAGATTTTATCTTCCTTTGGAACTCAAATAGGTTCGGCGTCTGTCTCAGATCGGTTGGTAGGCAGTTCCAGAGTCACGCTGCTGCGACACTAAAGGCTCTTCCCCCCCCATTATGCCGTTTTAAACCTGGGCACTTTCACCAGGTTGGCTGAGGAGGAACGAAGGCTACGGCTGGGATTATACCAGTCAAACTTGTTTTGTACCAGTATAGGCCCAGTCCCATGCAGCGCCTTGAAGACAATGCAGAGAGATTTGAATTGTATCCTCTGTGAGACCGGGAGCCAATGCAGCTTCGCCAATGCCAGGGATGTAGATGCTCATCGTGATCTCATAAGGGCAGGGCCGCCACAGTTTGGATTCTCTGGAGTCTCTCAATCAGATATTTTGGGGACTCCAGTAGCAACGCATTGCAATAGTCCAAACGACTCAGGATGACGCTTCTTACTACTTGTGCTCGTGCTTGGATTGGTAGCATCGGTAAGATCTTCCGGAGTGTTCCGATAAGAGCGAAGCTACTCCCCAAAACCTTATTGACTTGTGTTTCTAGATTCAGCTTATCATCAAAGCTGATTCCTAGATTGCGTACTGTTTCAGGGGGTACCAGAGGTGAATCCATAGGGATGGGCCAAAATCCCATCGGAAGTGGGAATGGTACTTTCCCTGTAGCACAGCACAATATTTCAGTTTTGTCGCTACAGAATTGCAAGGGGTTATTTCTCAGCCAGTGCACCGTGTCTTGCATGCAGGCATGAAAGTTTTCTAGTGAGTCCGCCAGGTCTCCCTCCAGTGACAGAATAAGCTGAGTATAGTCAGCATAGTTCACAAGGCTGACATTATGTGACTTGATGACAGCAATCAGGGAACTCATATAGGCGTTGAATAATATTGGGCTGATCACAGAGTCCTGGGGTACCCCGTGCCTGATATCATCTAAGTCCGATTGAAAGGGGGCGAGCCACTTCCTGTTGTCTGTTTGCCAGGTAGGACTGAAACCATTTCAGGGCTACACCCAGTACCCCGGCTCTCTCCAGCCTTGCTAGAAGGACTGCATGGTTGACCGTGTCAAATGCAGCAGACAGGTCCAGTAGAATTAATATGGCCGATTGTCCCCTGTCTTCCCGCATTCGAAGATCATCCAAAAAGGTCACCAGAGCAGTCTCCGTCCCATGACCTGGACAGAAGCCAAATTGCACATCCTCCAGTTTGTTGTTATCCTCCAGAAACTGAGAAAGCGCCCTACTTTCCAGGCGCTCTGTGACCTTCACTGGGTATGGTAGGAGAGAGATGGGCCTGCAATTCTTAGGACAGGCTGGGTCAAGCGTGGGATTTATTTCAGCAGCGGAGTTATAATTGCTTGCTTCCAGCTCAGTGGCACCATCTCACTGCTCAAGGACTGATTGCACAGCTAACAAAGTATCAGGAAGAGTTCAGATCCTAACTCCTTCCAGATTTTATGAGGGAAGGGGTCCATAGGGGAGCCAGAAGAGACTCCCAGTGCTGCATTGTTGAACTCCTCCTCTGAGGGTAGATCTAAATGGTCTAAACAGACCACCTGGTCGACTAACTTGTCCCCACCATCCCCACCCTCTTGTTTGCTTGGTGGTGACCTATCATCTTTCTCACCAAGAATGCCCAGGTCATCCATTTTTAGGCCTTCAATGATTTTAGTTATCTTTTCCTTAAAAAAGATGGCTAGACTGTCACATAACTCCTGTGTGGGAGGAGTCTTATTTTTTGTACAGTATGGACTGGCTATATCATTCATGATTTTAAAAATGCTCTTGGTATTATTGGAGGCCTTCAGGATAACTTTTACAAAATGTTCTGCTTTAAGCAATCACAATTTCCTTTTTATAGCAGATTATTTTCTCCTTCCACATAGCTTTCTGTTTCTGCATAAGCCTTCCTCAACTGACTGACTGTTTGCATCCCTTTTTCGAGGTCCTCAGTTTTTCATTGTACCAAGGGGCAGAAGGTCTACCCAGTTCCCGGATGTTCTTTTACCGGGGCAATATGATCAAGTGTTCCAGTTATGTGTTTACAAAAAACTGCATAATATTGTTTTACCTGTTTCCTAGAGTCAAAGGACCCATTAGCATGGGAAAAATGTGACATTTTGGCCCTCTTCACAAGTCCCTTCCAGTCCCTACCTAGGAAACTTCCTCCCATCTTGTTGGTGTCTGCACTCAGCCTGGGGTTAACCACCTGAAACTTAACCAGATGGTGGTCAGACCAGCCCACCGGTAGAGTATTTCCTACTCGGACGGAGTCTTGTCCAGCAAAGATCAGATCCAAGACATGCCCTCCCTTATGGGTAGGTTCTGTGATACATTGTAATAAGTTCAGGTTCTCACAGGATTGTATGAGGTTGTTATAACCAGAATCCAGGCTACCATTAGCCCACAAATTAAAATCTCCCAGGATCTAGCATGAGTTAGTGCCATATTACTGAATACGTCAGCCAAGTTCTGCTATTGTTGAAGGCTTGCTGCACCAGGGGGCCGATGGCATACGATGTCCAGTGAATGTCCATTGTGGTCTTTCAAGGAAAAACCCAACAATTTGATGTCTATCACTTCATCAATGTCCAATGACGATATGTTCCATATCTCCTTAAAGATGATCCCAACTCCTCCACCTCTACCACTAGACCGTGGTTTGTGGAACGCTTATACCCGGAGGACATGTCAAGCCCAACTCTAAATCAGACCCGGAGTGCGTCCAAGTCTATGTCATGAACAGGACGTCTAAATCATGTGTTTCCAGCAATATCTGAATTTCCAAATGGTGCTTTGGCAGTGACCTCACATTAACCAGGCCGCATCTCAGGGAGTCCTTTTTTACAAAGTCAGTCTCCGGGCCAGCGGTCCCTTCCAGCTTAGTTCCCCCCTGTTTCTCTTCCCAATCACCAATAGCCCCTAATTGTTTACCTGTGCAGCTGTAACTGGATTTACCGGTGGAGTGGGTCCTCAAACCGACAGCGCGGCTGGCAATGAGTGCACCGGGTGCAGACGGGCTAGCCTTTGGCACCAGTGTGATATACCAGAACAGGCAAAGAAACTAGAGTGCTAACCCACAGACGTGACGGGCCCACTCTAACAGGTGGACACCGCCAGGGTTCGAGTGTGCTACAGGAAAATTACTGTGGTAGTCTTAGAAAGTTAAAAACAACTTTGTGAATGATTTTAAAATATAAAGTGCAGATAACAGGTGCACGAGCAAAACACTAGCAGCAACAACACACAGTCAAAGATGGTATCAGCATGTATCAGCGCTGCGCGGTCGCGCCAGTGTGATGTTATAGACCAGAAATGGCCAAGAAACTAGAGCGCTAACCCACAGACGCGACGGGCCCACTCTAACAGGTGGACACCGCCAGGGTTCGAGTGCGCTATGGGGAAATCTTAGAACGTTAAAAACAACTTTGTGAATGATTTTAAAATATAACGTGCAGATAACAGGTGCGCGAGCACTAGCAGCAACAACACACAGTCAAAGATGGTATCAGCATACATAACGACTGCTAGCTCCTTCGTTGTAGGAGGAGGAAGGCTAACGGTCAGACAACACCCTTCATCTTCACCTTGTTCGAAAGGAGTGTATTGTGTTTACAGGCTTTGCCATTAAATCACTACAGAAAATACAATTGGCACAGACAAAACAGGTAGCTTTCAATAACGTTACTTTCTACAGACAATGCACCACTTATTTTGCTTAAGGTTATGGCTCAGCACAGTTAACCATGCCTCACTAAAAATAAACTGTTAGTTTAAGTGATGTGACTCTGAGTAACACCTGTTGCAAAAACACAGTTCAAGACCACTTTAAACGTTGATTTCTTCAATTACCAATTAGGTCAACCCAGAGTCCTCAATGTGATTTCAATAATACAATTAAAATAATCAATACTAGACTTCTATAAACACATTCGAATAAGTCATTTCTCTTAAGATGACAATAACAGTTTTTCACGTGTCCCACACTGTGATTCATATGCTGGAGTAGCACGTTTATTTAGACATACATACGTTGTGTTTTTCATAAATAGACACACCCAGGTGACGTCTCCTCCAAGGCCACTCTACCAAGGTCGCACTTATGTCTGTGATACTTCCGGTGGCGCTGGGTTGTTTGTAATTAGATCAGAAATGAAATCATACTGAAGAAAGTGTATGTGTGATAGGCATATTCTAAATATTGTCCCTTACCGAACAGGAAGAACAAGAATTAAAAACACGAATAGGTGTAGATTTAGAACACAAGTAGTCATGAATGAGTAAAAGGAGTAGAATTAGGAATATTTGGTGTGTACATATTTTGACAAATATAATTTGAACTACATATTAGAAAAATAAAGTGCTTAAAGGTTGTATTTATCAGTCAGTCAAAGAAGCTTTATTCGACTCTGCAAGTCATAAAAGCATTACAGATAAAATGTTAAAAAAACAGTACATTGTATTTGTTCTTACTCCAGCACAATGGTGTGTGTGAGAGGTAGTTTCCACTGTACAGTACAAATGTGTGTAAGGAATGTTAATGTAAAAGTCAACGTAAAGATACAGGCAGTGCAAACTACTTTTGGCAGAAGTTAGTGGTAGTTTGAGAAAGGAAATAAGGGCTGACATTGCAGAGAATATCACTAAATATGTTACATAAGAGGAAATGGAACACCTTTTAGGAATCGCTCTGGGCTTTCCACACGCACATGCGTTTTGTTTTTTTTGGTCTTTGCGTGTGTCATTCTAAAAAAGACATCACGCAATTGGTCATAGGCGTATACATGTATCCGCCCACGGCGTAAGCAAGCGGTTACGAGAAGAGGCGCGCTGTGTGCCATCTGTTCGGTATCAGATTGCAAAGGCTTTGCATCGCTTTCACTTTGTGTCCGCGGCCGGGCACTGTTTTCTGTAAACAGCGCTTCTCTGTTCGTGCCACCATCTAGCCTATAATTGTTGATTTTTACTTCCGGTCCTAGTTTACATCTTTTGTTGTTGCGTCACATCTTTCTTTTTTTTCATCACTACCCTTGTTTTCCCTGCTTCTTTTAATTCCTGTCCCTTGTGCGAATTTCGTTCCATCTCCCTTCACTCACTTCCTTTAAAACTCGAGTCTCCGTTTATTTCTCTAGTTTATATTAGATCTAATTATGTTGCGACTATTAATGCAAGCAGTAAGACCCGGCGGCATGGTAAACAAAACAAACCAAATCCATTCCGCGCTAAAGAGAGCCAGGCTGAAATTACTTATCAGGACGGTGATGGGTGTATTGCTTCAGTCGGTTCTACCGGAGGCCTGGCTAAAGTTACCCTCATCTGCACTCAGTAGAGTACAGGCGTCCCAGCTGCCTAATAGCGCAAAAGTCTGAAAATAGTGAAGAGCAGGCAGGTGCGCGTTCTCGATGGAAAACGTAATATTACTCAACGTCAGAATCACTTGAAACCATCTCTTTGTCAAAAGGGGCCGCTTGGGTACAAGCCGGTGGGTTGTACCTCTGGCGGCAGATCGTTCTCCCACCTCGCCGCCAAGACCTGGAACACCCTCCCTATCCACCTACGGCCGACCCAAGACCTGCTGACCTTCAGAAAACTCCTTAAGACCTTTCTTTTCGAGCAGTAGCAGCATTCCCCACCCCAGCGCCTTGAGACCCTCACGGGTGAGTAGTGCGCTTTACAAATGATATGATATGATTAATTGGGTGCTGCTGGGGCACCGGTCCACTAGCGGCTGTAGCACCACTTCCGGAACAGAGGAGCAGTATATCTCGGGGCAGCAGGGAAAGGTAGGTAGACCTTTCCAGGGGGCGGGACATATATTCTAGCCAAATGGGAGGATTCACTGGCACTTGCATCTCTACAAGCTATGGTGCCGGCGCCTGTCAATCGGTATGAAGCTTGGTTTTGGTTTTCCCCTCCCTGATTGTCTTCTATTGAAGTTCGTCAGTCGGAAGCAGCAATCTCCTAGTTAGGAAGCTAATGGATTTTAGACATCTTGGCGGGATGTAATGACCAAGCCCAGGAACCTCTTGCCTGGATTGTGCAGTCTGGGATATGGACAGGGGAAGACTATTTCCTTGCCAAGTTGAAGAACAAACCACTACCACAGTCCCACTGGAGTCAAGACTACACGGGTAATGGTACCACTGCTGCAGGAGGCTGTGGGCAAGGCCTTCTAGTTGTTTGCAATGTCACACCGGCGGGGACACCGACCATGACTGCGTAGTGTACTTGTAAACGGGGACACTCAACAGTCAGAGTTTGAACCAGCTTGAGTGTGTACCCATCCGCTTCCAGAGAATGCAGAGGTTGGTATCTTGTCTTTACCTTGAATGTGACATAGCAGCTCGTTGTTGTGTAAGCACACATACTGTTCCTATTTGTTAAACTGCCATAGTCTTAGGATGCTCCAAACAATTGAATTGTACTGCTCGTTTATATAGGGTACACCACATTTATGTATGAACAAATATACCACCTGAAATAAAGTGTGTTCATGGTGGGTATAGGATACTGGTTTTAGCAGACACGGAACTAGGAAAAGTCTATCGCGCTTCCACCTGCACATTATTAGTCTCACTTCCACTCAGTTAATCTCAAAGCCCAACAACGCACAGGTAACAAATGCATTGTAGTTGCACTTATATAGCACGTAACTAAGCCTGGCGAGGCGTTGAAATACTTAGTGCCAGGCAACACGCTACTGTCGAACCTAAGGTAGTGGTCTGTCCAGTGGTTATTGGGATTTGCCTTGGAAGTTTCCAAGTTTCCAAGGAAACTTTTCCATGCATTCACTCCATTTTCTTTGTTGTAAAGTGCAGTAATAGGAATTATTTTAAATCCTTTTGGGAAAGTGTGAGTTTATACAGATGCTTGGTGGGCTAATAGATGATTTAAAGGAGGTTAGGTAGTGTAAGGTTACAGGGATATCACTCTCCAAACCAGCATTGGCATAGCCAATAGGTCTCGCCTTGGGACCTTATAAGTGTTTGGCCATGCAACAATTGATGTTGTTGCACCAAGGATATTGTGCTGCATAACTAAAAACGTATAGGGTACCAAAGGCGAGACCTATTGGCTACGCCAATGCTTGTTATAAATGCATTCTTAGGTGCATCAGTGACCTTTCAGTATTTTTTTTACAACAAATTTGCAGGCCCAAGAGTCTCATTTTCAATGTGTTATTTGCAATTTCGGAATAGCAATTGTATAAGGCAAATGTGCCCCAGTTGAGAGAGAGTCAACTGTATCCTGTATGTGCCCAGAACATGGGAGTAAGGCAGGCCCTACTCACGCAATGAGGGCAGCTTTCAGCCTAAAGCCTATGAATATCTGTTAGATACGTATGTTTCACGTGCCCCTCATCACATCCTACAGAGGAGCCCTATCACTTTTCATAGATGCCAAGGTTTCAGATTACTTATATGTGACATATTCACAATTTCAGTGTAAATATGAGTGACATTAGACGACTATGAGTGACACTTTCTTGCGAGCAAAATCAAGCAATGAAGACACAGGAACAATGCATCCACATGCGTTCCCGCTCACATAGCAGCTGTATTAAGAGTAAATTGAAAGGGAACTGAGGTTATTTCTGTCGTTGGGGTTTCCAAAAAGAATGCAAGGCCTAGGTGCATCCAGTCATATAATCATAAAATTTTTTTTTTTAAATAGCACTTCAGCATTTCTATAAGGAATGGATTTTGGTGTAACAACTTAACAACGCTCAATATACTGGCCTCTGGAAGAAAGACACTAAGTGATGTTTAAATTACTACAGTGTTTACAAGCAAAACGTAACTCGTGTAGCTGCTGTACAAACACGCCTCTTAAATAGTCAAGCTCTGACTAATAAGTAGAATACCCGAAACCCTCTAATGTTTGCTGCAATACTAGACTCATACCTCTTACTCAGCTGTGAAAAGTTGGCACCGTGGGCGGGGCTGTACTTGCGGTACTAGCCCAGGGTGCAGAGGAGTACCGTTGCCAACAGTGCTGTGGCCCAACCCTAGCCTGCTCTATTGCTTGATGCTGGTCACCTACTGCTTGTTCCTGGTGTTCGGGGGCCAGGCCTGGGCCTTCTCGCTGCTGGAGCAGCCTTGCGAGGACGACTTGTGAAGGGCCGCTCACAAAGCATTCCTCACCGATCATCTCTGCGTGGCCGATACCGAGCTGGAGCCGTTTCTGGTGCAGATGCTGGAGGCCTGCACCATGGGAGTGTCCGTGCTGCGTAACGTTTTGGGTGGTGTGCAGTGGCCTCTGCAATTGAATTTACGGTGCCATGGTCATATGCATTGGCCTAAGCGGTGGGGATTGAAAGCTTTTCCTGTTTCTGGAGATCGTGTTGCACTGAATGTAAGATTTTATAATCACTGGTGAGTTTTAAATATTTACAAAGTATGCAAAATGTTACAGTGATCAGAAATACTGATGGCTTGACTGAAATCAGATGTCAGCAAACATGGGCGGGACTGTGTTCACATTTGGAGCACCGTCACACACACACTCGGGTGGCTGCACACTGCACCCCTCCTGTCTTACTTCACACCAGTTGCTGCAGCTCAGGCCACGAGCCACCGTCGCAATCACCGTTTGAGCCTCACCTGGTCACAGTCAGTGAGTCCTCGAGTCGGCAAAGCCTGTCGTGTGCAATCCAGCAGGGGCGGTGGGTGACATTTGAAAGTGGTGGGGCGCAAAGTGATTTGCATACAGCACCGTAGCGAGCGTGCAAGCCCGAACCCCAAAAGGGGGGTTGGGGGGGGTTACCCCCCCTAGAAAAGTTTGAAAAAAAGAAGAAAAATTGTGCGTTTTCAAGCAAATTTGAGAAAGCAGGAAGGTTAATAAAGCAATTGTGAAAGTGCAGTTATTACAGTAATAGATGGCATAACATAGGTAGCTGCTTATTCAGTATAACCACAGAGCTTCATACATTCCGTCCTATTGCAGACTCCGATATTGGCATTAAAAGTACTCTCCAGCTTATCAGCTTCAGCAAGGTTTCCAACAGCATAGCACCCATCCCTTTGCTACACACAGATTACAGGTTCAGCCACATGATGAAAATAGCAACTCATTCAGTGTGATAATTAAGGGAGCAGAGCGCATGGAAAACATATTTAGTGATGGGCCGAGCAAAACACAACGAACAAATTAACTTCTTTCATCTCCTTTATTTCAAACCATTTACAGGGCTCAGGTGTTTTAAACCTTGTGAAAACAACAAACTAATTTGGTGAAAGCATACTTAGAAATCTGTTTTTATGTATTGTAATTGTAGACTGGACCAAAAAACGAGTGAAGGGGCTCCACCAAAGCACCTCTCCCTTAATTATTTACATATAAATTTCATGCGGTCTGACAAGTCTGCCAAAGCTGCAGCAGATGAGCTGGGGCATTTACTCCTGGCCTGGGTGCTGAGGAGTTTACTCCTGGCCTGGGTAATGCTGCAGAGCTGCAAACTAAGGCGCTACCAGGTAACCAAGACTCAAGTGCCACCACAGCATCAATCTGTGCAACCATTCAACAACTGGTTCAAATATGTTCTCTCAATGTTTCAAGCTATATTACAAATGTCACCAAAATATGTTAATATTTCACTTCTGTTCTTGGATTTTCCTTTACCCTAGACATTGCAGTATAGTCAGCACCATAGTCAAAAAGATCAACCACAGTAGATAACACAGGGATGCCCATTTCAAGGCAACACATCCCATAACATAGACCGTGGCACAAAGTTAACGATGTACAGTCAGCAGCCTAGTACATTACAGTCCATTCTAGATCAAGTTCTGCCTTCTGGCCATATTGGACCCTCGATGAAAGAAGTTGCACTGCAGGAGGCACATGCAAGCCTTCAATTAGTCAGAGATGCTCCAAAAACACGGAGCAACTCCTGACATCAGCATTATAGGATGGCAACAACCAGTACACCAAAGAAGCCCTGCCATCAAAGACACAGTAGAGGAAGAGAAACACTGGCTCTCACTAGACTCCAGGAACATAGAACAAATACACACATTACGAACAAAGACATCCATAGGCCGAGCACAGTTTGACGCAATGGCCTCAGGTGCAGGGAATGAGTCGATCATTTTAGAATGGCATGACACCAGTATATCAGCAACGGTGTTTAATGAAACGAGGCAGTCTGGAGAGTGGGGGATTGAAATACGGATGACAGACAGACAAGAATTGTGATTCATGATCAACCGGTAGAACTCGGTATCAACTACTGTACTGGAAAACTACCCCACAGAGATCTGAACACGATAACAGAAAATCGCTATTTACAAGTGCATACATGCGGCTCTTTTTAAAAAAAAATCAACTGCAGCTCTCCAGTCACTGTTCAGGGCCCATTAAGCACGTTGCTCGCACGTTATAATCCTGCAGCGGCCCTCCAAATTATTAGCGACTGGGGTTGCATTTTTCAATTCAAAATTTTAGCAGCGGAATTTTAATCTCGGAAAACCAACGTGAAACTTTGAATGGCTGAGTGTTTCGGTACTGTGCCCTCAGCCACAACAGCAGAAGGCTGTCCGATATTTAAGCCCACATGGTACATTGTTTTAACGCCATGTCTCACTTTTGCACTGACTTGTGAAACTCGTGTCGAGCCCAGGTCATGCGCGCTGGACGTTTTTCCTCGCACACCAACTCTTCAGATGACAAAATCATCGCTCAGGCAATTAAAGTGGAGATTGTGACAACTGGTCAATAATACAGTTTAGCAATCGGAAAGATTTATGATGCGCACAATTTTCAATCTCAAATCAATTTGGAACAGCATTTCCCTGGCAGCGGACTATCTACGTAAGGGGCTTGCATCCTGCATGTGTTAATACCGAACAAACGATGTGGTGTACACACGTGCACGGTAAATATGCAAATAAAGTGCACAGGGTGCTAAACAGAATAAATAGTACCTCTGGCTTCCCTGTCGCATCCTCTTTTCACCCATCTCTTCCTAACCAGAACCGACACTCAATAATATCCCCTACAGAAGTCAACCCATACATCTGAGACGAAGAAAAAATACCCATTCTTTTTACAATTGTCTCTTAAAATCAACCCCACACACCTCCCATCTTCCAGCAAGTAATTTACAGCACAAGACAGTCACAATCACAAACCTTCAGTCGGTGCGGCGCCTCAGGGCCAGGGGAGTCTGCCACGGTCGGTGACACGGACGGGACACGGTCTCTGCTCACAGCAGCCAGCGCACGCATCCCGGCGATAATGGCCAATCACTGCATGGCTTCACCTGAAGTCACACAGTGATTGGCCATAACAGTGCGGCTGAGGCAGTGTGTGTCACCCCCACGCGCGGCATCCAATGATCGATGCTGCGCGGTGGACCAGCCAATACTGGCGCTGCATGCAGCGCCAGGATTGGCTAGGGGGGCATATTTGCTGCTCACCCCGTCGCCCTCTGTAAACCCCGGGGGCTGCGGCCAGGTAAACCAGCACCCTCTGGTCACGCTGTGTAAGGGAACGTTCAACTGTGCGCATGCTCGGGCAAGTTTTACACCAACTTGCACTTGCGCACTACGGTCTGGACTGGTCTGCTGCAGCCTGAGGGTGTGGTCATGGACTGAGTGACTGTCACTCAAGCTGCAGCAGGCTGAGGCCACCCCCTGCCACTCTGAAATCGCCGGGTGTGTCCCGGCGGTCAGGCGGATGATTGCAGTTTAAATTATTAGGGGGGATTGCTGCTAAATTAATGCTTAATGCGAAATGCAATGACGCCGACGGTGGGTCCATGTGGCTGGTGGGGCTATGCCCCTACGCCCCAATGGACGCACCGCGGCTGCAATCCAGTGACAGTCCGTCAGTCCAGTGTACCTCTCGGCAACAGATATTGAGATCGCCGGGTCCCGGGTCAAATTTACTGCACCTGCTCAGAGAGACAGCTGAGCCACATGGTCGGCTGTGGGAGCAGGGAGCACTATCGCGCCATGATTCGCCGCAATTTAAAGTACAAGTAAAATGTTTTGTTGCTTCTTCCACAATTCCGGCTGGACTGGGCAGTCATGTCTCGGTAGTAGCCATTGGGGACTACCTCGACGTAATCAGTGATGTCAATCTGAGAGCCGCACCCAATCAATCTCAGCAGGAGAGGGTCTGAACTTAATGATGATACATTGTAGCATGCAGCCTGCCAGCAGAGATGCTACTAGCACACGTAAACTCGTGCCACGGCGAGCTGCACTGCACTGCTGAGGCGCTATGAATATAATGCATGACAATGCATTTCAATGCAGTGATGCGGAGCACCACACTGAAATGCGTTTGTCTAAAGCGTGATGCGTGATATTTGGCTAGACTGATTTTGTGTTACACCACTGTTCGAGAGAGCATGCGCGCTGGCGGTGCTCCTCGACTCCCAGAACAGAAGAGTACCATCAGGTATTCAGAGCGATCAATGCACGTGCAAATAATCTCCTCTGATATCAAGTGTATGTACACAGTCAATATTGTTTACTGCTGTCCTGAAAGTTTGACTGGACTGTGTTCTGTGGTGGGACAGCAGTAGTGCAGGCCTAGAAGTTACTGGTTAGAGAAGATAAAGCAGTGCGAGTCTGACGAACAGCAGTAGGGGCACCTTGGAGGTATCTTTCATTGCACAGCAGCTCAGTGACCAACGGACGTCACAGAAGGGAGGGGATGAGAGACAATGACAGAGAGCGAAAGGGACAACAACGCAAAGAGCAGACAGGCAGCAGTGATGTATGCCAGTGGTTCTAGATGGAAGCCCAGCAGCTGTTGCAAGTGGGGTGGCACTGGATATATCAGTTCTCAATAGGGTACAGCAGCGTCTGTGTTTTTGCCTCCATGGTGAAAGGTCTAGTCACTGCCCATTAGGATTTTGAGTTAGTGGAATAGGAAAACGAGCAGTAATTTAGGAGGTGAATACTGCAGGAGCCTTAGTGCTGGGTGACAAAGGTCAGAGAAGAAAGGTGCAGAATGAGCTGTGCCACCTTCACAGATTACTTTTCTTGCAAGGGCAGCTTTGGACGGTAGCCTACACCAGGACTCAAACCCGGTGGCATCACTGTGGCAAGGACTAGCATGAGGTTAGGAATAACATATGCATTATAGTTTTATGTGGTTGATAGACAGTGGCATAGGGTGCATAATCAATGAAGCATGAAGTTCAAGAGAAGGCTAGAAAGACAATGTTCAGTGAGACAGAAAGCGCCAGCTTGGGGGATAGAGGACTGCCCAGATAGGAAACAAAAGCTCAGCAAGAGCAGACATAACTGAAAAGAGTGACGAGTTTGCCAGGCTCAATCACTGGTGGTATCTAATCAGAAAAAAAGATGGCGGGATTAGAGTCTCGTTGATGAGCAGTGCTTGAGCCCCTCACAGTGCCGAAGAGGTTGTCATCCATTACTCAGGGTTAGATTCAATGACATTCAACTATGGAGATCTTGGATGGAATTCCTTTCCCTGAATGGCCCGGTCCCACTTTGGAATGGGCCATTCTGACAGAATTAGTTGCACTTAAGGCAAGGTACTTAGTTGTGCAAGACTTGGGGTGCTGTTGGAACATGAAGGGTGACTGGGGATCAGCTAAACTGCAAGTTAATCAACAAGACCTTTTTCAGTTTAGGGTCACTGGTTTTGTGATATCCTGAGCCTTTTCATTTAACATAGTTATTTTTAAATATATATTAATATATTATATATAAATATATAATTAAATAAAAGTGCCGATGGTACTGGTTTCACAGCTCAAGAACCCTTCTTCCTGAAGAAAGGGTGCTGTCCCTTCAGTTTTACCCCTGCCCAAGAGATAATTTGGGGGTAAAAATGATTAGGATGTTTGCTTCTTCTCGCTTAATCTGTGCCACATAGAGGAAATGGGGACAACTTTCTTGCAGCCTTTTTCGTCTGAACTTGCTCGAATCAAGAAAGCTACATATAATATTACTGTCTAGCGAAAGAACTACTGAAGAGCTGTCATTTAATAATTTTTCATAGGCTGTGAAAACTTCAGCTAGTTGTTCCTCTCCAGGGCCAATGAGGAGCCAACCAATCTATGACAGTGCTTGCAGCTCCCCTTTAAAGTTTCCAGAGCTTGCTTTATACAGAATCTCTGAGCTTGCTCAAAGTTATTCAGGCAGGAGGTAGGCCACCAAGCCTTCGTCTCTTGTGGTCTTTCTGACGCAGCGGCTGCCACTCCTGGGGCCCTTGGCAATTCACCATTGCAACTTTGATATTTTTCGTCGATTGTGGCATGACATGCCTGGTATCTTTATACGTTTAGAAGTATTATTGCCAGTCTTGACATTTCTCCAAACTCCATACACGTTTGGGGAGATTAGCTTCTGTGAGCAGCTTACGCAAGGAACCCTAAAAATACATGAAACCATAGACGTATGTAACAAGCATTTACAATGCAATGGTCTCGGCATTATTAAAGGTAGAGCTATTGGCATTGCTCATGACATTTTTTTTCATTTTTTTTTTAAACATAAATAAATGGTATTGTCATTTACAATGGCAATAGGTGAGCATTAGAGAGTAGTAGAGAGTATTTGCGGACACAGAGCCACACACACACACACACACACACACATACATACAGAGCCGCGCACACACACAGACAGAGCCACACACACACACACACACACAGACATAGAGCCACGCACACACACACAGACATAGCCAAGCAGACACACACACACAGGCAGAGCCACGCACACACACAGGCAGAGCCACGCACACACACAGGCAGAGCCACGCACACACACAGACAGAGCCACGCACACACACAGACAGACATTATCCCTCTTTCAGCTGATTGAACCCTCGCTAACAGCAGAGCTATCCCTCCCTTTGTGCGACAACAGAATTATCCCTCTTTCAGCCGATTGAACCCTCGCTAACAGCAGAGCTATCCCTCCCTTTGTTCGACAACAGAGTTATCCCTTCTTCAGCTGATAAGGCTCTCACTCAATGCAGAGAGCACAGCTGTCCCTCGCTGGTAGAGCCCTTGTCCACTCTAGAGAGCAGATCTATCTCTACTTTGAGAATGGCCCCGGAGTTATCCCTCCTTCAGCTGATTGAACCCTCGCTCACCGCAGGAAGCAGAGCTACCCCTCCCTTGTGAATGACACGCCTCTTCTTTACCTGACGTAACCCTAGCCCGAGAGTAGAGCTATCCCTCCCTTGTGAAAAACATGCCTCTTCTTCACGGTCACCTGACTTAACCCTAGCCCGGGTCCCAGAGAGCACAGCGAGCCCTCCCTTTTGAGACGACAAGCATCACGTTTCCAGGTGACGGAACCCTCGCTCCCTGCAGACAGCAGAGCTATTCCTCGCCTGGCCACAGACAGCAGAACTATGTCTTGCTCCGCTGATGTACCCATAGGGAGGCACATTCATGTCCCCAGGAACTGAGGACACAGGGAGGCACAGGTACCGAGGACAGGTGGGGACACAGATACAGAGGACACAGGAAGACACAGGGTACAGAGGACAGGGAAAACACAGGGTTCTGTGGACACAGGGAGGCACAGGTACTGAGGACAGGTGGGGACACAGATACAGAGGACACAGGAAGACACAGAGGACAGAGGAAAACACAGGGTTCTGTGGGCACAGGGGAGACACCGGTATAAGGACCCGGGAAGACAGATACAGAGGACACACAATAGCACGGGTACTGATGACACCGGCAGACACAGGTACTGAGGACACAGCAAGACACAGGCACAGCAGACACAGGTACTGAGCATACAGGAAGACAGGTACCGAGGACACAGGAAGACACGGGTACTGAGGACACAGCGAGATACAGGTACTGATGACACAGCGAGACACAGGAACTGATGACACAGGAACTGAGGAAACAGAAAGACACAGGTACTGAGGACACAGAGAGACACAGGTACTGAAGACATGTGGAGACATATGTACTGAGGACACAGAGAAACACCGGTACTGAGGACTCAGGAAGACACGGGTACTGAGGACACAGGGAAACACAGGTACTGAAAACACGTGGAGACACGTACTGAGGACAAAGCAATACATAGGTATTGATGACACAGGGAGACACGGGTACTGAGGACACAGGGAGACACGGGTACGGAGGACACAGGGAGACACGGGTACTGAGGACACAGGGAGACACGGGTACTGAGGACACAGGGAGACACGGGTACTGAGGACACAGGGAGACACGGGTACTGAGGACACAGGGAGACATGGGTACTGAGGACACAGGGAGACACGGGTACTGGGGACACAGGGAGACACGGGTACTGAGGACACAGGGAGACACAGGTACTGAGGACACAGGGAGACACGGGTACTGAGAACACAGGAAGACACGGGTACTGAGGACACAGGAAGACCTGGGTACTGAGAACACAGGGAGACACGGGTACTGATGACACAGGGAGACACGGGTACTGAGGACACAGGAAGACACGGATACTGAGGACACAGGAAGACACGGGTACTGATGACACAGGGAGACACGGGTACTGAGGACACAGGGAGACAAGGGTACTGAGGACACAGGGATACACAGGTACTGAGGACACAGGGAGACACGGGTACTAATGACACAGGGAGACACGGGTACTGAGGACACAGGGAGACACGGGTACTGAGGACACAGGAAGACATGGGTACCTAGAATACAGGGAGACACAGGCGCTGAAGACATAGGAAGCCGCGGGTACCAAGCATGGCGGGGCCGAGGCGCACACACGGAGTTATATCGGTTGGTTAAAACCAGGCTGAAGGACACAGGGACAGCAGAGTCTAGAGCTAAAGAAATGGGGCATAACCGGAACGTGTATGTCCCAAGTACTGAGAGGGAATCACGAAGCCCTGGTGGCACCAGGCTCATAAGACCCTGCGCCAGGAAGAGCACTTCCAGACAAGACTCCGAACCGAGCCATGCGCTGCTCTGCCGTGTGGAAGGGCTCACCTGTACACATAACACAAACATCCATACACACTTGCTCACACGCAGCCACGTGGGTCAGTGGAAGGGCACAAACCCCTTCACCTGTCCAAGTCATCGCGTGCACAGCGGACGGGGGCGAGGTGGGTTCTTCAGACCTGAAGCCTCCTGCAGGAATGACCGCACTGACAACTCAGGACACTATTCCCACTCACGACTGAGGACCGAAGGTCATAGGATTAACCCTCACCCCTTTGAAACCGTAGGGGCACCCTGATCCTACAATTGTGCCGCAGATGGAGAGTGAAGACCCACTGCCCACGGGTCACCTCTGCCAGAATCACCCCAGCCATCAGTCTGCACTTAAGCACCTCGAGGCCAAGGAGCGGGTGAACTCTGCGCTTTACAAGTTCACATAGCAGGCCACCGCCAGCTGCCAACATCTGCTGCTTGCCTCAGGTGCCGCCCCTGCACCCCAGGGTTTACCGGCTAACCTGCTGACTTTGGGACCCGGGCTGCCGTCCTGGTCTTGGCACCTGGACTGAGATGTGTGATTCTAGGCTGATCACTTAATATGGAACTGTGCAGTTCTCACTGGTAGGTTCTCACTTGATATACACAACTTTGTGTCACATCCCAATCAATGTACAGTGCCATGTTAGCTGGGTTAGTGCCATATGATTGACAATACTTGCTTACCAACCCCGCTCGCCACTCTCCCAGGGGCCGGGCAGGTTCCCAGCCCTTCTATGTGTCCATCTACTAAGTGCACTGACTGTAGAGAGACAGACCCAGGGCTGCCTACTGTCCTGGGACGTACCCATACTTCTAAACCGTGACAGTTTGCCATGTACCCCACAGCCTGCTTGTCACACCCCTGTGTGTGTGTGTGCTCCACCTATTCCATGCCTGGGCTGAGACAGATCTCTGCTTCTGTACTCTGCACAGAGCTGAACCATAGTCAGCGCAGGAACTGGTACCTATAGAGCTTAGAAACAGCAAAAAACAGGATATAAAGCGCTATTTAAAAACATGTTATTGTTATTAATTGCCTGAAGCGTTCCTGTGCAGCTAGGCACAGACACCGCAGAGAGGGCAGCTGGCTGGAACCTTAGTGTTGTTTCTGGAGGAGTGAGGGGGTGCAGTACCCAGGGCACAAGGACGGGGTGGGACTTATCAACAAAGATCGGTGCTTAAATACAGAAAACACAAGAGACGAACCTGTCACCATCCAGCCTTTACTCTCAATAGACCTTACTGACATATCTGTAAGAGTGATGATCTTTTTGCAGACTTAGTATCCTCAAAAAAAGAGGGTGACACAGACACTCACCACACCAAGAGGAGTTGACGAGTATCACTAGCTCTTTCTACACCCTAGCACGACCACAACATCCATCGATAGCTGGCAAGCCCCTCCCAGCAATGCCCTCTTCACATTCGCTGCACAGCGTGGCGGCGACAAGTTCCTCCCTGTCACCCTCCAAGGGTAGCCTCCCTCTTCTCACTCCTCCATGGGATGCCATACGTCACGACTCGCGATCCCTCGCCCCTCTCAACAGGATGCCCACTTCCCCTCACCCCTCTGTGTGTGGCGGGACGTTTCTCTCACCATTTCCCTGATGCCCTCGCCACCACTCTCCAGAAGATGCTCGCTCCCTCCGACCCACACCACGATAGTGTGCCCTGCCCGGCCGCGTACCTTGAAGACATCCCCGTAGGTGCCGCTGCCCACCCTCTGGAATAGCTCGTAGTCCCGCAGGGGGTCCTGCAGGGACACGTCCCGCAGCTGCAGCAAAGGGGGCCCCGGGGGGCCCCTCATGGCCCAAGAGCCGCTGGTTCCGTTTCCTCTGGGCCGCTGTCACAGAGCAGCAGGAAAAACAACACAGGGAGGGCGGGGGAGCAGAGATCTGGGAGGCGGGGACCACGAGGCCTGGACCCCGGGGCCAAGCTTCGGCCCACAGCACAGCCCCAGCACGCCCACTGTGCCGCCCTGCCCGGTCCCAGCAGCTAAGCCAGCCCCGTACACCTGCCCAGGCCCGGTACAGAGCACTACCCCTGGCAACGGCAGGCCGAGACAGGATCTCCAGGCCTTGGCAGAGTCAACTGCTGTTAGAACGCTGGAGTACTCGGCTGCGCATCTTGCTAATGACAGTGCAAGGAATAAAACACGTCAGCCTAAAATGCACCAACACATACAATCTTCACTCATCACTTGCTCACGGAACGAGTTATGTTATCCTTGTGGAAAAGGGGATGTTTGTGTGAATTCTCCGAGCCTAGATATTTAGATTAAACATGAACAGCAGTCCTGGGTACACTTGATCATCATGTTGTTTACATCCAACAAGCACGGGCATCACTCCCCTGCAGGGCCAACAACTAGCTACAAACAGAGCTAGTTAGAATCCATCCAGCACCACCCGCTGTTACAGATGCAGGCGATTCTTTGCGCAGAAAACACAAAGGCCCAGCGGGAGCAACGACAGACTGCAGCCACACCGCCCCCCTCCAGCAGCAGCGCGGTTCTGTCTCTCTCCTAGCCTCCCGCCCCTCTCACCTGGCAGAAACGCTTGCAGTATGACACCGTGGCTGCCTCGCAAGCTGCTTGCTCCCGCAGCCGGGTCTCCAAGCCTCGTAGGGTTTTCCGTAGATGCTGCACCAACTCCGGTGGCATCCTCCTCTTGTTGTCGTCTTTGGCTCCCGGATCCGGTTCGCCCTCCCCGTCCGCCATCTTCCCTCTCCCAAACAGCGCGTAGGCAAGCACGTCATGCGGCAAACAAGCGCCCCTCTTGATAATGTGTCTACTAGAGGAAATGCATCTGAAAGTAGCATAGAACACCAAATGGAAGAACACGGGTGACACTGACAACAAGTCCGAACATCGGAGCTGGTTCTCACAACAACAAAGGGGGGCGGGATACAAAAACACGGACAGCGGGAGGGGGGCGGGATACAACGGGAACAAAAAGACACGGACGGCGGGAAAAAAGACGGCGAGAACGAGGAAAGAGCAGCCTACTTCAACTTTACCAGCAGGAAAATGGCGGCTTCAAGGTTCAGATATTTTTCGGATTTGGGGGCGTGGATTTGCTGTCCTGAGTGACGGACTACGTCATGAGCTAAAGAACAGCAAAAATGACGCCCCCAAATCCGAAAAAGACGGAGCCTATTCAGAGGGATGGCTCTCTCCTCCAATGGCTGGCCTCTGTTTAGGAAGCCAGCCAATGGGAGAGAGCCAAAATTAGAGGCGGGATAAAGAGCCCCTCTAAGAAACATAAGATCTCTCTACTTCCGGTTCTGCCGAACCGGATAGTACCGAGACCTAAAAACGAAAGCTAAGCCCTGGAGAATGTTTTTGTTTTTCTCTCTGGACGTCTGTGTGAGCTTTGTTTCCTGTTTTTACATTCACACCCTATTCCTTTTGCCAGGAATTCAGTGGTTCTAGTGTTTTAAAGTGAAAGAAAAGGGAAAAGCTCTATGATCCAACTCCTCATGCTCAGCATTTGTGCAGTTTTTGGTAAACAGACCAAGGAAGTATAAGATTGCAGAAGCCTATTATGAACTGAAAGGTGACAGTCTGATCATTTTTAAAGGCTTTTCATTACTCTGCTTGGGAAGTGGATGTCCCACAGTGTAAATGACTAAAGGGACTGGTTGATAAAAGTGCTGTCATAATAGACTAGTTGCGCAAGAGTAATGTTGTGTACACCGTGGATTGATCTTTCAGAATAAAACTAGTGTTACGAGTCGATTAGAACACACAGATATCTTACTTTCAGAAAGGTGGGTGAACGTATTTGTTGGTTTGAAGACCAGACGCAAGCACCCAGGTAGGCACTTCTCCTTCCAGCCCTATGCAGTGGCCTTGGCCACATTTATGCCAGAGAAAATCTAGTGACACATACAGTTAAGGCAAGAGGAGGCAATGGCCAGTTGTTTAGTTTATTTTCCAGTTGGAAGTGAATTTGGGTCTCATCCGCGTACATTTCCAAGTTCATCTGGTACTGTTTTAGAAGCTGTGCCAGAGCGGCAGACGCACACGTTGAACTGTAGAAAAGCGGGGATAATTCCTGTGACGTGCTGCAAAACACCATGAATGAGCACCACTGCAGGTGAATAATAACTGTTGGTTGCATTTGTGAAGAAGGGACCGCTGCCACTCCAAGGCAAGTTCTGGACAACCTGGCAATTCTTTTATTATTCCCAGTGGTGTGCCAAGGTGTGAACATGTGAGAAGTAAGAGTATTTAAGTGCGTATCTTCCTCCAAGTCGAAGAGAAGCTTTTCTCTGGTCTTGGCCTAGGTGGACTCAGAAACCTCATCATGATTCTGAACAAGATCGTTCATTTTCACATATTCTTGAAGATGACCTATGATCTCCTTAGCTGCGATTTGGCCAGTTATTAGCTCGGATCTATAATGTATACTTCTGATGACTTCTGCAAGAGGGGAGTGATGATAGTCGTTTTAAGGTGCTAAATGTGAATCAATATTGAATGGAGACTTTCCTCCAAACATTGGTACTTTTTAGTTCTCGCGTAACATTGCAGCGCATGCGTTGCTCGCTTTGCGAGGCATGCAGTATACAGTATTGTGGGGTGAAGCTCCGCCCACTTTTTGATTGGCTTAAATACTAAACGATGCATTGTGATTGGTTTTTGGCTTGTTAGTCCCGCCTCTTGAAGGCCATGTCGTCATTTTTGTCCTTCCGTGGCTATCAGCCCCTTTACTTTAAAAACAGTTTTGTTCCCCTGCTTCTCCGCTTTCCCTCCCGCAGTCCGTGACTACTTGGACCACCACCACACACCCCCACCCTCTCCCGTTCGTGCCTTCTTTGACGCCAACACTTCCATTTAAAATGCAATAGGTCTTGCGTAAATATGAGTCCTATTGCCTTTTAAATGCTTGTTTGTCCTCTGATTGGTGGGGGAATTCGCACTTGTTTTTTGTTTCGCATGCGCGCAATGCCTATGGGGCTGCACCTGCGCTGAACACACTGTATGCCATGATTTGTAAGGAGACTCGGGAGGAGAGCGTTGTCAGCACATTAGCCCAACTTAATGTGAGGAAAGGAGATGGCGAAAAACTCAGAGCGGCCAACTTGTGTCTGGAGCGGAGGCCCCAGGTTTGAGTCTGGGCACCAACTCAACAAATGGATAAGTGGTGTTGAAGGTAATGGTGTGTAAAGACTAACAGCAATGCACCGCTTTGTGGGTTAAAGAGAGTGTGGAGTGCGCTGTACGCTGCTGGCGGATAGCATGGCGTACATCACTCATAGCCTTGGTAGGAAACTTGTGTGGCCCTCGAAAACCCTGCTTCTGCCATACGATTTTGGCAGAGATTGGGAGAGACATTTCGGAGCGGGTTGGCACCGAGTAGACGATATCCCGTACACAGACCCCGTGCCCCCTCACTTGCCTTAAGCCCTCCCCAGACAGCACCCGGCCCCCGCCCATGTCGCCCGAGCGCCCGTAGGAATTGCAACCAATCCAACCGGCCTCATAAGGATGAAAGGCTGAGGGCATGAAGACTGGGCCTCGAACCACCATCCAAGGACTCCAGCAGCTCCCTGAATCCTCTCCCTATGTGTGCGGGCTATAGCCAAACCAGCGATCACCTAGAGGGCAGAGCACAGACGACCTTCCCCCCTCTTTCCACTGGCCTGACCCATCCTGTGCCTGCGTGAGGCGACAAGCCCCAATCCCCCTGCTGGCACATTGATCTGCCCCCCTCCCTGTGTGCCGCACTACCGGCCCCAATCAGCATACACCGCCGGCTGCCCCTCGCATCTCCCCTACCCTCTCTCCCTAGTCAAAGGCACTTCATCCCTCCCAAGGCCCACTGCTCCCCGAATATCCCCAAAACCCCCCTCACCTCACACTCTGTAGCAGTAGCACCTCTTCTATTGTAGAAATTCCCAGGAGGATATCAGCAGAAAAATAGCAGTGATGGCTCAGATAATTTTATAAGCACCATATGGCAGAACGGGGGCTTGCTGCTGGGGTAGCCGCCGGCTGCATGTCCTTTTACCATATAAACTCTGTTTCATTTTGTGCTCCTGGATGTTTTACTAACTCCTATAGATGCACTTTGACCCAAAAGCATATGAACTAAAAGCTGGACGCAGACCTCCAACATACTAGAACCGCTGTGCACTGCTAGCCTTTAATGTGCACAATCATTTGCAAGGCCCAGAGATGATCTTAGGGGCTCGCGCAGGCTCCCCGGAAGGTCAGTGTTACTGAATAGCAAGGCTGCAGTTTCTGATTTGACCTCCTGCCACTTCTCGTCTCTTCACCTCACTCTTTTAAAGGTTTTTTTTCCCCCCTGGCAGAGGAACACTCAACACTCTAGTCACTGAGTTCGGTCCAAGACCCAAGCACAGAAACACTGTTTAAGGAGCACCTCTTGCCAAATAAATGCGTTTGCAATGCGATAGGTCTCGCATTTACGCGAGTTTAAGCTATTGGCATTGTAAATGACAATGTCTTTATATTTAGGTTTTAAAAACCAAAACATAAATAAAAGACATTGACATTTACAATGCGAATAGCTAAAACGTGCGTAAATGCGAGACCTAGTGCATTGCAAATGCGTGTTTCTTTTATTACCAATGTGAGCATAGTCGTTAAAGCAACCTCTGTCCATCGCTCTCTCTCACACACACACACACACAAAATAGTTTGTAAAACCTAGGTGCATCGTTTTTGGTCTGGCATTAGTCAAGACCTTTTGATTCTATTCGAATGATATAATGCTTACTACTAACAGTCTACTTTTCAATATGGGCTTGTTTTGCCCTATTTTGGGTTAATTGACAATTAGCTGCAGCCAAAAAACAAAATCAACCATCTTTTAAAAAGGGCCTGAAACAGGCACCATACAGACGCTTTAAATGAACAGGTTTAAGGGTGGAGACCACCATATTAGGTTTGTGTACCATGATTATAAAGGAAAGGGTCAAGCTGCATTATTCTGTTGATTTTTATCTGCAATTATCTCATGCATTTCGGCTTAAAGAAGAAGAGGAAGCATGTGTCAGTTGTAATTGTTTACCAATGCTTCCTGGTGGCTTGATACTTTTAATTCTCACCCAGATTGTAAATGAAGTGGATTCCTCAGGATCCAGTGCATAGCGGTGACTTAGTGTCCTAAGGATGCAGTGAAGGAAGTTAGTGACTTTAGAATATGTTGCAGTGTTCTGTGTAGTGTCCCTAACGTAGGGTGGAATAGGTTAGTATCCTGCAATACAGTGTGTTTGATTAGTGTCCATATAGTAGTGCAGCTTAATAATGCACAAAGACTGAAGTCCACTGTGGTTGGTTGGTATCCTTGGCAAGCAGTGTGGCAGGATTGGGTGCCTAGATTGCAGTGTCCCTAGGTCCTACTTCTGAGCATCAAAACACCCGATAGGGAAAATTGCTCTGACTAATATTAATATATTACCTCGGCTACTCTATTACTTTGTCAATCTTCCTCTGGTCCCCCCACATTCCTTCTTTCAAGAGCTCATTTCCCTGCTGAGCACTCTTATCTGGGGTAGCGGGTGAGGTCGTGTGGAGCTTAGCAAGCTGCACCTCCCACTAGATCAGGGTGGCTTAGGAGTCTCATCCTTCCAGGCGTATTACCTGACAGCACAGTTACAATGGGTGTCACGTTGGACTGGCAGAAGATACCCGAGACAGACTGAGTGAAGGCATCACAGGGTATCCTTGGCCTCCTTCTACCGAAATCCCGATCCTCCCACCTCTCCGCCCATACCGGTGACTGTGGCTCGTAAATGCATTTCATGTGTTTACTGCAATGCACACAAACTACATGCATATGCCCCAGCCCTGCCTCTGACAGGATTACATAAATTCCCTGGATTTTACACAAGGCTTGATTTGGCTCCTCGTACACCTTGCTCAATTCACACAATGGGAGACCTCTTCCAAGACGGGCAATTTCTTAGATTTAACCAACTGAGTACGGTCTACCTCCTGGACAGTGTCTCTTACATCACTGACTCACAAACACATATCGCACCCTGTAGATCGCCGCAGTAACTGAGCCTGCACCACACCCGGTACTACAGACAATCTTAACTATGGGTTCTGGTCGTCATTTAATCAACTGACTGTATAAAGCGATATGTGAACTGACCACGCTTTCCCTAGGAACACGACGACATAAACGGGAGGGGGAGTTTGGACGGGCACTACATGATGAGGAATGAGAATTAACCTTACGGCTTCCACAACTCCTGTTTAAAGTTTAAAAACGTACAACTCTTTAGACTACACCGCGCATATCTCACACAGGCCCAAATCCATCGAATTTTTCCCCAAGCAGACGCTAAGTGTCCTAGATGTCACGCCTCTGGTGCAGATCTACAGCACATGATTTGGTCCTGTACATCCTTACATTACTACTGGTTTAAGGTACACAAAATCTTCATCGAGATTACGGCGCATCCTGATATCCACACATGGGAGGAATGTTCACTCTGCATTTTTAAGCGAGCCCCACAAAGTACACTCGCGCTTCGCACCCATAGCACTTCTCCTTGCCAAGCACACTCTTACCTTAAACTAGCATTCCCCGACAGCCCTGCTATTGGAGGTCTGGTAGGGCGCAGTCCACAGATGGGATGGTCCAGAGGAGGACACCCTCCATTAGGAGGAGACACGTGGCCAGGGAAAAAGACCAATCTCTCCCCAATGGGCCACCCTATTCTAGGAGTTTATACAATGCACACGAAATGATGACCTCCCTCCAAGAAGACATACAAGATATTATCCTACTCTTTTTCTTTTTACCGCCTTCCTCTCCACACATAACCTTACTGCTTCTGTTGAATACTCCAAACTGAGCAGATCCCGTACACACTGCTTCCATCTTCCCTGTATATCTATGACAAAATGATTCCCGCTACGTTCCTATTACGTGTGTTCTCCACCCCTTTTTTCCCCCTATTGCTTATTTCCACCCATTGTTTGACGTTTTATAACTACATTTAAAATTATGAAGGTACAACTTATGCACATGATTACTCGTAATGTATGTACACACTGAAATTGCATGCTCTAACCATACATCTTTCTTCTCCTTTGTTGTGCCCTGCACTGATTTAGCATGTGGTGGTATAAGTGTGACTTACAATACAGTCGATTTTTCCTTTTCTTTTTTTATTTATTTTTTTAAATCTATAAAAACAAATTTGAAGGAAAAAAATAAAATGTCTTCAAGTCATAAAAGACACTAATCATAACAAATGTCTCTTGCAGAACGTTTCATATGAATTTGCACTGTGTATGTCTTTGTTGTACATGAATTGCACTGCCAGAGAGACTTTTGTGATAGAACAATACAGGCACCAACCAGTCAAGAAATGTGAATCACAAGGGAAATAGGGCAGATTACCTAAGTGGGATCTTTGTGATTTACACACAGTCCTTGGCAAAGCGGGCCACAGACATCTCAGGGCAGAGCTGCATGAGAGCTTCTAAAAGGAACTGCTTTAAGTCAGTGGCCTGTGTACAAGTACAAGTAGAGCACTAGGCACAGCATATGCTGCAGTAGGGAGAATACTGCTGTGAGGACCTCTAAGCACTGCCCTCAGAACTGCTACATACATTTATTTTACGTGTAAGGATAGGGGAGTTGGAATAATCTTAACCTGCGCAAGAGAATTAAAGCTTTATGCTGCATGCAATAGTTTGCCACAGATGTGACCAGTCATACCACTCAAGGTTTCTACATGGTGGAATAGTCACTTCGCCCTGCATGTGTAGGCAAGTTTTTACACGTTAAGAAAATAATGCCTAATTCAAATGTGTTTCAGTTAGCATGACTAAGGCGCTGTCAGCTTGCGTTGAAATCTATTCATATTTACATAATAATACTGCATGTTTATTTTATGTGAGTTAGACTTTTTCTCTCTTTCTCTCTCGCTCTCCCTCTCAGCTTGTCTTTTTTTCCATTTCAGGAAAATCATGGAAATTTAAGCCTTACCTGTGAAGCATAAAATGTAATATTTGTGTTCTCTCAAGAAAGCAATGCTCAGGATGTTCCTTTCTTTTGTAATTTTCCAAGGTTGTTTTTCAATGTCCTGTGTATGTCATTCATGAACCACACATGCCACTGTATTGCATGCTACATAAAATGTCAATTTGTTTCCTTTATTAGTGATGCATAGCCTAACCAATTAAATGCATTAGGAAGTAGCGCTCTTTAGAAGTATCTTGTTTACCAGAATATAAAATGAGAGAGTGCGGACTAGTTCCTTTGTTACCACAGTTATCAATCAATAAAGCAAGCCGTTGGGTTGGAACCTGAAAATAAGGAAACCCGACCCGGTGTTCTCTGCTTAGAGAAACGGATAACGCTTTTTTGAGAGGACTCAACGTATACATTGACATGAACATTAAATCTCAGTTCAAAGATATCAAGCATTTACAGATGAGACCAAGAAAAGGGACCTAAAACTCCCCACTCATTGCATTTATCTGAGAGTTAACAATTATAAACAGATTCCGATTGTATTTGAAAAGTCTGGTTGGGGAGGGATGTCTCAGAGCAGTTAATAGTTACACGGCCCCAAAAGCATCAATTGGAGTCTTTCTACTTTTTTTCTGGAGATCCCGTAACATGGTCTCTCAAACTCAGTATCCCTTTCAGCACTTGAATCTCAGGATAATGAGACAAAGGAGTCCAAGTTTGACTCAGGTTGGTGATTTGGCTTATAAACTTAAAGTTAGGCAATCTTTAACTCCTTCGACGCTCATGATGAGCTCAGCTCGTCATGACCGTTAGAACGCTCGCACGCTGGGCTAATTCCCCTGCTGTGCAAGCGTTCTAAAGAAACGGGTGTATGAGCACCAGGGCGCTGTGCACACCCCCCTCCCCCCAGCAAAGCGGGGGAATGTGCCCCACAGGGAAGGGGTTAAAAGATAGCTAATGATCATACATCTATATACTACACACCAAAATGACAAACATCGATAAAATTTCAAGTGGAATTGCAAATTGAAATCACTCCTAAATGAGCCATGCAGAATCAAAGGGTGCCTTAAAGAAATACCATGAGACAACTAACAAGGTACAACTAAATTGAACTTTTGAGTGTGGTTCCAGGTGACAATTTGCACACCAAGAGGCTCTACATTAAAAAAAAAAAAACGAATGCCCCTATATTGTATTGTAATTGCATTTATTTAGCACTCACTACTCTGGACGAGGCATTGAAGCACTTTTTCGGCGAGTAGCACGCTACTCCGGAACCCATAAAGGATTGGTGGTAAATTAGTATATATTGAAATATGAAAGCAATTTGAGTAGTGGATATGTTAGTCAGTTATTTGGATTCAGAAGGATAGCGAAGGGATAGAAGAGGGTTAACGGTTTGCATTTATATAGCGCTTGTTACCCCTGATCGGGTGTTGAAGCATTTTTTGGCGAGTAGCACGCTACTCCGTAACCCATAAAGGATTAGTGTTGTATTAGTATATTGAAATTTGAATGGTGAATATGTCAGTCAGTTATTTGGATTGAGAAGGATAGCGGAGAGATAGAAGAGGGTTAACGGTTTGCATTTATATAGCGCTTGTTACCCCTGATGGGGTGTTGAAGCATTTTTTTGGCGAGTAGCATGCTACTCCGGAACCCATAAAGGATTAGTGTTGAATTAGTATAGTGAAATTAGAGTGGTGGATATGATTAACCTTGAACTTCAACCGCTCCGTAAAACCTATCTGAAAGCGCCTGTAGGCCATTAGCAGAGTGAACTAAGAGCTCTGCGTCATCCACATACAGAAGTACAGAGACCGGGAACGAGCCGGGAACGAGCCAACATTGGGAACATCAGGAGTAGACACACATAGAAATGTATCTAGGGTGTTATTATAAAATAAGAATAAAAAGGGGGCTAGTATACAGCCTTGTTTAACCCCACCGGGTGTCTTGGATGGGAGAAGTCTGGTCCCCGCGCTGGGTGTACCGTACCCTATATGGACCTCTGGCAATACATATAGCTCTTCATGATCAGCAAGTCTAGGCCTACAGGCTTTGTCTGGTCATTCGCAATGTAAAATAAGATGTCATCACATTTAAACATCAATATGGTAATCCTATCCGATTTAACATGAACATAAACATAAACATGCCCAAGTGGTCTTGAGAGACCCACCAAGCATTTTAGGCAGAGCCAAGGTATACAACAACAGGCACATAAAGTCTCCATCTTTTGAGACGTACGCGGCTCTGCCTTTCAGGGATTCCATACCACTTTGGTACCTTTTAATGTCCAAGAAAGACTGAATTGCCTCTTAGTTTTCTCACTGTTGGGGAGTTTTCTATACTGTTATGACACTACACATTACCTTTGGAAACGCTGTTCTGCTGCTGCTCATCCTTCAAACGCCACGCAACATCGGCTGTGTTATCTCCCTCGCTTACAAATGTATCACGCCGCCGGGCCTCAGGGATGCCGTTTACAAGGCTGTGTTCTACTTACTGTAATACGCTGCCGGCCTCCGGGTTGTAGGCGCGAAAAGCTGTGTATTCATTATCATCGTACGCAATAAAGCAGTGTTGAACTCCAAAAAAAAAAAAGTCTCCATCTTGAAACACCAAGCATGTATTGTGAGGAAACCTATGTACTAACTCCCTTCCTACCATATCTGTCAGAGAGCTTGCAATGTAAAGACATTTTGTATTGTCTTTGACAAGCAGCTGAATGTAAAATCCCTTCCTGTAATATTTTTCAGAGAGTTCACAATGGGTGGGTGACCTTTTCTACGCGGCCACTACTTCGGATTGCCTTTACTTCGCATTGTTAGTATGCAGAAACCATTACTTCGCATGGTTTTACCGCGCAAGACAGTTCGAGTTACTTTCGTTTCTAAATAACGTAGTACGACACTGAAGATGCAGGAAGCTGGAGCAGTGGAAGGTGATCCATGAGGAGAGAGAGGTAAGTGGGGCTGTGTGAACGGTTGTGTAGGTGTAGTGTAGAGTAGTGTATTTGGGTGTAGGGGGTCGTGAAGGGTAGTGTTTGGGAGTAGGGAAGGGACTCGGGGTAGGGTCAGGGTCGTGCAGGGGGTAGTGTTTTGGGGTTTAGGGTAGTGTTTTGGGGTTTAGGGTAGTGTTGTGGTGTTAGTGTAGGGTAGTGTTTTAGGGTTTAGGGTAGTGTCGGGGGTTTTGCAGGGTAGTGTTTGGGAGTAGGGACAGGACTGGGGCTAGGGGCAGGGTCGTGCTGGGGTTAGTGTTTTAGGGTTTAGGGTAGTGTTGTGGTGTTAGTGTAGTGTACTTTACTGTTTTAGTGTTTAGTGTAGTGGCTGGGGGTTGTGATGGGTAGTGAATAAATGTAGGGACCGGAGTTGGGGAATGTGTATGTTAGTGCAGGGGGTAGTGATTTAGGGTTTAGGGTAGTGTAGTGGTGTTTCAGAAATGTAGGATTGTGTAGTGTTTTAGAGGTGTAGGGTAGTGTATTTCTATTTATTATTTAATGTAGTGTTGTGTTTTAAACATTTCTTTTTTTAATATGACACGTTATTCCGCATACCGTTTTTATTACTAGGCAAGTTTTTACTTCGCATACAATAACACTTTCAATGTAATGATATGCGTAGTAAAAATTTGCGTTGTAACAGTTCTTGCTAAGTAATGACCGCGTAGTAATAGCATGCAAAGTAATGGCATGCAAAATAACATCTCATTCTTCACAATGTACAATCCCTTCCTATTGTACTGGTCACATGATTACTCCATGATAAGCCCTGCCCTACTGTATCTGATCAGGGTTCTTTGTTAATGTCCCTATCAGTTACGAGTAATGGAACTTCTTTTAAGAAGGACTCACAACTGTTTTCCAATCAAATACTCTTGGGAAGAAGATCAACTTGTGAGAGGAGACACACCATCTCTCTTAGTACTACAATTTACAGTTCTTTTTCTGAGTGATCACATAAGCGCTCATACACAACTGTGCTACCAAGCCAAGCAAAACAAATCACACAAAAACAGGGGTTTTCAAAGGAGGTAACCAAAATTCTTCACTACTAAAGTAATATATAGAAATCTGTATTAAAAATATTTGTCTACAACTTCAACACGGCATAATAGCAATACACCAACAAAGGCCTATTCCCTTTAACCTATACTTTTCACAATAAGCAATTCAGGCCTACTGCCTATGTCATAAATGTTCACAATATACAGATCAGACCTAAGACAATTTAGGTAACATTTCCCAATGAATCAATCAGGCCTAAGGCTTTGATCAGTGGCTTGGCACCATAAACAGCTCAGTACTACCATACTGTGCATTATCTGTGCAATACAAGTGTTCTGTACAAGTCTTCTGTCAGTGAAAGCGTACAACTTCTGTCCAGTCAAATTCAGGGTAGGAAGATCAACATGGGAGAGCCAAAGCCCCTCTCTCACTAGCTCTTTTTAGGTTAAAGCCTACAAGACAGAACAGCTGTCTGGTTTTCCAAACACTCCTTGGGGACTTTCAGAAAGCTTCCCTGTGAATGTATTCCACCCATTGGTTTTGGGATTTGTAACTCACAGTTGCTTGCTTTCTGTTTGCTGGCTTTGTTTGTTTTATGCTGTACAGTATGACTTTGTCCCTCTCGTGGATCATAGCCTATTTACTGTATTCTTCCAGAAGTACTCCCTTTCTATAAACAGGCCTTTAAACTTTGTTTCTATCTTGTCATATTTGCTGCACATTCAAAGACAGAGTTCAAATGTCAGGCCCTGTCTTCAGACAGAGTTCGGTGTTTACTTTGCTTTCTCTGACTTCAAAGTGAGAATGTTTATGAGACAAACATGCTGGGTAATGTGGGTGAAGGAAGGCTGTACAATGTAATTTTTTTCTAGCACACAACAAAATTTAAATGTCTGTAAATGAACTGTGCAAATATTTCAGGCGATATCAGAATTATGAAAGCACAAATTAAGTACATTTTTTGTAATTCTGAAGTGTGATGGAAACACATTTTAATGTGATTAAAACAAATCAGTACACTATTTCTACACATTAATTAGAACTACAGAAATGTACTTCATTAGCTACACCCTTGATGAGTGTGTGACTATAGGGCGACCCAACCCAGCTTCCAAGGCACTTGACACCCAATAATTGTGGGCGATTCTCCACAAAGACCTTTAGGAGTCAGGGTGAACCTGATGATGAAGCATGACACTACTACAGTGTGTGAGGGTTATATATAAAAAAGGATTTTTTTCTTCCCCGCACAAGTCATGCGGAGCTAGCACACTCATTTAGGGTGACCTACCCCTTTCTCCTGTGTCTCGTGCATAATATAAAGTATCGCCCCATGACCCTTGGTGGGATACTTGTTAGTTGAACTGAGTTATTTATACTGCATTTAAAAGGTATGAACATTGAGTGATCACATTTTTTTTTTTAAATCAATGATCTAAAAAAAGAATCACTCAGCTGGTAACCTTGTGCCTAGATATGGTGACCTACAAAATATACTCATAAAGAGAACTGTTAAAGATACTTTATCATATATTTACACCCAAAGACACAAACATTAAGTCCAGCTGTTTGAATTTCTGATTGAAGAAATCCAGATAAGTTGATTGCCAGTATTAACAGAAATTTGACGACTACAGTGAAGAAATATGTAAATTGTGTATCTTACCTCACTTTCTAGATATGCTCTCCGTTTCCTATTCTCTTCGTGCCTCCACAACTTTAAGCAGACAATGGCACTAATGAGGTAGATAAACATAAGCACAAATAGAAAGATCATGGCTGCGGTCTGTCCACCTTCCACTCGGCAAAAGGAAGCATTGATTGGAGTGTTAAACATTGCATAATAACATAGTCCTCCCCGGTTTGTATCATTCACATAGACAATAGCAGCTGCAAGGTATAGAATGAACAGTGCTACATTTATTCCAAACTCCGTTAAGGGCCACCAGTTGGAATCCAGGAGAATGGTTCGATAGTACATGGACATGCCCAGCACAAGGAGAACTACAGTCGTTAGCCAAGCCAGTCCCGCTACCACAAGCACAAAGGGGGTTTTAGGCCCACTATAATAGTATCCCCCAGTCATGCTGGTAGCTGCATACCCATAGGGCTGTGTATAACCAAACATGTTGTGCCATTCATTGTCTTTGTGGATATACGCAGTAACGCAGGCAAAGACACCTGCACCCAGAAGCAACTCCACAACTCCGAGAATCCTCAGCAATCCTGGCCAAGACTTCATGTAGGCGTATCTCATGTTATACTCTTCCACCCTCTCACTATATGTTTTTGCTGTTTGAGTATGGCGATCTAAGGACCCGTAGGGGTCTCGTGGAAGCATTGCTTCAGCTTCCCTTCGGGAATTGTAGCTTCCACCTGATCCACCATATTGATCTTTGTAAGTACTGGCAGCAGATTTTGAGTTCAAATCAGAGTCCCTTCCATGTGTGGGTGAGGGCGGTGGTGAACACTCCGCCCCCTTAGAGATGTAGTTTACATCAGACATGGGATTCTCCCAGTGTCCATTTTTACTCCCCCTGAAGAAGTTTTTCCATGAATCAGGAATGAATCGTCGTACTGGTCGCAATTCAAGAGCAGTAGCTGGATCCTCACTGTCACTTGGATAAAAGTCAGGGCCGAAAGGAGGTTGGAGTGGAAGAGGAGGTGGTGGGAGCGGATCTGCACTCAGAGCCAGTTCACAATTTTGCAAGCTTTGAAGTGATATTCCAGCATCCATGCGCTGGAGTGAGTCCACCGGTACCTCATCATAGTGAGAAGGCTTTCCATTTTGTACTTGTGCCCGTGACCTTTGTCCTGATGAGAAACCACCTCCAGACATTTGTGGTTTGTACACTAGTGAGAAAGAAAAATGAATAAATGTTTAGACTTGAAGCTAGTAGCTGTCTTCATGAGTAGTTTTACCTCACATTAGTTCACCGAGGTATGCCTTTTTCAAGGCTTGCTGTGTGTGGCATTTCACAAAAGGATGGACGACCTCTACTTTTCATTTAAATAACTTTTAGCAATGAAGGTTCATTGGTAAAACAGTGAAGAAAAGAGAAAGAACAGGGGTGAGGAAAGCAGTTCAATGGCCTTAACATCTGCTTTGAACAAAGAAATGTAGTAACAATTAAATCTCGGTATGCTGCAAAAGGACTCAAGGAGGATAATTGGATGAGGGTTCAGAGGCAAAGGCATCTCCTACTTCATATGGAAAGAACATTTGTGAAAGTGAATTGACAGAAATGGTTCAAAACTCACTCGATTATCAAATGCTCCACAACAGCCCAGGTCTGAATTTCTGATTATATCCAATGTCTCTCCTCTTCAGAATATGTAGCCCTTCAAACCGGATACCATAAAGGATCCCCCCGAATTCCCCCCCAAACGCGGAGCAGAGCATGGCAGATGCTTATTAAGACGCACTGCAACAGTAGGGCTTGGAGTAGTAATCGAGGCATTATCTCAATTACCATTTTACTCGTCTCAGTACTTACATTGGGTGTATACCAGTGCCCGCCTACCGCCTTCCTCAAGAAAAAAGCATTGGAAACCTCATGCCCGTTCTAGTGACATTTCAAAAAGTGATCGAATGTTGGACAATAACAGACAGAAATGTGTCCATCCCCTTCCAAAGCCTGAAACTTGTAGTGCTGGGTAAAGGTGAAAGTAGACACCCATATCACTGTCAGAAAAAAGCCCTTTACATGCACATAAGATGCAACCATTCTTCTAGGCGGATTCCTCTGGGGGAATCAGCCAGAGGACGCCATAGCAATGGTGGGACTAATCCAAAGCCTGACCTGATACCACAAATGTAATTTAGCCTGGTTTATTTATAAGGTAATTGCAGACCATCAGGTGTTGAATATTGCCTGTGGAATTTAAAACACCGAGTGCCTTGTAGTATAGTTCCTATTTATTCCAAGTCACACAAGACTGTTTTCTTCTTAGAACCAAATGAGTTAATGATGGAATAGAATGTTAGGTGTGCATCTTATGAAGAGGTGAGAGCTTCAGACTGGATGGCAGTTCCATATCTCAGTGGCTGTGGTATTCTTAAATAAACTTGTTCCCACTCTACTTAGACTATCGTAATTGTATGGACAGAGGGCATAACATTTTAACACTGGCGACAAGGATGGGATCCGTTATAGCTTCTTAGTGGGCATAGCGGCCCTTTGTCTTTACAAGATACTTGCCTGTTCTGAAGACCTTGATTTCTCTTCCGACAACAGCAGGTGTAAAACCAGCACCACAACATCATATGCATTCTGATTCTCTCAGTGAGTTCATTCCTGGAGTCTAGATATACGATACGGACCATCTCTTCTATGAGATGAATAGGCCACCAGTGGTTTGGACTCTCAGAGACACTATGTATATTCTACCTGTGGCAATTTACAATGACTACATGGATAGCAGTTCTTATATTTTGTCTAACAAGTAAGTTTTCAGAGAAGATTCATAAAATAAAGGGCTGGAATCTACTGGTTCTCCCAAAGCAGGCACACGTCCATGGCAAATATACCTACCACCACCATCATTTTCCCAAACTTACAGCATTTGTCAAACCTTATTACCATGCTCCGATTAACTAACTTCGCTTTCTAACACACACATACTTCAAACATGATCTTAATAATATAACAGGCATTTTAAGGAAGATCCGGTATTCCTGGCAAATGTAATAGCGCACAATCTATCGAGTGCCTTTTACATCACTTCCCTGCACCCAAGATAACTTTACGCTGCTGCCTTTTCCCTCAAATTTCAACTATCATCCTATTAAAACCTTGGCTCTCGCTTTCACTATTGTTCTTTTAGATTACTCTAAGTGCAGAGAGCAAAATGATTTCGAATATCACCCATCAACTTCAAAACACATCTCATAGTCACTCACATTTGATTAGGTCTCCAAATGATTCATTACCCATTTATGGCCCAATTACTGTATGCTTAAAAACTGAATGCACAGCAATTTTTGTACGAATGTAATCTCTTTTGTAGGCCTCCCTGTTGTAACTGAAGAATGACCGGATTCAGGTGGTATCTTCAAGTAGTTTATTAGGCAAGGCACTGGAAGGAACGAGGAAATGAACTAAGAACGAACTCCAACAGGAGCAGCCTCCTTGCTGCTCAGCCCAACACTCTACTGACACTCACCCACGCATCCAACACTATGACATCATTACTCAAACTAACATTATACATACATCCACTGGCTGAGCAGCAAGCTGGAAGCAGATACCACACTCCCTTGGCCTTAATTAGTGCCAACGTGTACTTAACAGGTTGATACAGCACTCCTGCACCCCGAGGGCAGCAAGGCACCGCACTAGTGGCATGAAACAGGACAAGTCCGAGATGCTGAAGGGAAAGACGCTTACACTGCTGCTGCCAGTGCAGCATCTACTCAGCCTGCGAGGCCCCTTGGGCAGCTGCTGATTGTGCTATAACTATTCTAGAGTGTTTTGGAAGGTGTCTTGCTTTTCTGATGCCCATGCTCTTCCGGAACAGTGTTTTATTGGAGTTCGTGCTGTATCTGCAGCCTGTCCCTTGTGTGAGAACAGCGTAACTGTTGTTGGAAATGCATTATGGGTGTTAGAGAAGCTTGCTAAACGCTGTACATTAGATATAGAACTTTGTCAATAATGCTTGTTTTCATGGTGGTGTTGATTGTATCTGTGCCCAGGGCAGTACCAGACCACGCAGAGCCAAACATACCCCCTCTTGCGCTCAGTAGTCGACCGATACTTCGAGGAACTAAATAACCACAAACAGCGAACCGGTAACTACGCCGGCCTTTCTTAACAGCAGGAAAAGAGGGAAAATCAGGACCAAAGCCTGCGCTCGGACGGCACGACTTTTCCCAGTGAACCCTTCCCCAAAAAGCCGCCCTTTAAGACCCGTCCCCACGGGGGTAGGGGGGAGAGACGACAGCTCTCGCGGTGCACCGACCGGGCACGGCAGTAAGCCCTCTGTGAGCACGCGGGAAAAAAACAAAGGGTGTTGTATGGTGCATGTGCGGGGGCAGTCAGGGCAGTAGGGTCTCTTACCTGTTCCCGTGCAACAAGTAGCTTCCTCTCCCGTTGGCTCCGCCCATTCCGAGACATTGTGGAAGACTCCTGGGTCAGGTGACCGGCCCGCGCTGACGTCACGCCGAAACCTAGCGCAGGTACTGGCTTACTTACCTGTACAGTAAATGCTTCCAGTTTCTTCCCAGCCTGTCGGCTCACAGAAGGCCAGTTAGTGCTTGCACAACCACTTTCATGTGTGACTCTCTCTGGGAGGAAAAAGTAATGAGCTTCTCATGTAATATATAGAGCATTGAAAATCGAATACTAAAGGTCAGATGCCAATGCGAATAAAATGTAATGTTAGATCGAGAAGCCATGTCTGTATTTGTGGCTGAATCCGTTATAGTTTAGTGGCCTCAGTTAAAGTGCAAGGTGTTAGTCTACTTACTCCTGGCTTTGTAACAAGAATGAGTGCATTCTGGGTCTTGTAGTTTTATATAAAAAATGAATACATGAATTGTATATCCTAGTATGCAAATAGCTGCCTGGAAAGAACCTGGACCGGCTGAAATAGTCACACATACAAAGGGCGTCTATTTATAGTTTTTATTTAGAAAGTTATCGCTGTTTCTCTGTTCCTATTAACCCTTGAAAGAGCTCCATGACTTGAGTGGAGCATATTGGTAATACTATAACGCAAATCACTATTAGAATGTTAGAATATGGAGAACATAAGTCATAAACATCTTTTCAGTTAGGAGTCCGTTAATCATAATCCTGAGTCACAGATTTGGGAAGGCGTGTGTGGAAATATACCCTTGGGAGCCTAGTCACAAATAGAAATATATATGTGTGTATTTACTCTCGTCAGTGGCGTAATAAGGAGTGCCCTTTGTTCTAATGCAATGAAGAAAAAAGCCCCCCAGGCCTAGCTTGGTAGTAAAAGGCAGCTATAATTGTAGATGAGATCAGTGGGTCCCTCATTCACGGTCGCTCCAGTAACACTGCACCTGCTGCACCATTGCTGGCTGTGCCTCTTTCTCAAATGAATATTTACTACTCTAACTTTGCACTTCTTTGCTATTCTCCACTTCGGAGGATAGATTTACACCAAGGTGTATACTTACATGCCTCCACCTCCTCAAACAAGGGGGGTGAAGCCTCCTACAACAAGATTTATGAGTGTAAATTTAACACTAGGGACTCCTCTATTGGAAAATATCTGGAATATTATTTACATTTAGTCTTTAAAAAATTTCAAAAAATAATTGAGCATAATATAAATGTAAATTGATTTCAACTATGTATTATTATCTAGAAGTAATAAAATTAAATGTTACAGCACATTAACTTATTAATTGTCGGAGCCCCTTTTAGAGGGCCACAGGACACTCAGGGGCTACGGTGCCCAACCGTGGTGGTTGACACATCTTACTCCTGATATCCTGGGACCTGACCTACTATGGATCCTGAGCATCTGGGCCAGGTACCCCTTCTGCCCTCAACTCTCAGCGGTAGCTGTGGACGAGCCAAGTCTCCCTCTGTGGGGAAGTGGAAATTCAGCTTAGTGAACATGGCTGATAGCTCAAAATGCACTCAACAATGTTAATAAATCAATGCCCAGTCAAATACTTATTTTTATATTAAAAATAAGTATTTTATTTCTAACTCTATGTTTTCAAAGAGGAATTGCAAGATTCATAAGCAATAACACAGTCCCCTTGAGGTAGTGGCTCTAGTGTTTAATTGGCAAATCACTGTCCTACCCTCTTCTTGCAATGTGGCTGGGTTTATTCTCCATTCACTGGTGGCCGCATCCAGTGAATGCTCACTAGTAGGCCTTACTCAAGAGTCCACTCTGACTCTTAGGAAACAGTCAAAAGTTTATATGGTGCTGCAGGACCTTTAGCAGCAAGTCAATCAATCAATCACAGAACTTATAAAGCGCACTACTCACCCGTGAGGGTCTCAAGGCGCTGAGGGGGGTGGGGGGGTGCTGCTGCCACTGCTCGAAGAGCCAGGTCTCGAGGAGCTTCTTGAAGGTGAGCCGGTCCTGGGTCTGCCGCAGGTGGGTGGGGAGGGTGTTCCAGATCTTGGCAGCGAGGAAGGAGAAGGATCCGCCTCCGGAGGTGGTACGTTGGATTCGTGGGACGGCGGCGAGGCTGGCAGAGCGGAGCTGGCGGGCGGGGGTTTAGAAGTTGAGTCTGTTGTTCAGGTAGGCTGTTCCGGAGTTGTGGAGTGCTTTGTGTGCGTGGGTGAGGAGCTTGAAGGTGATCCTCTTGTTGATGGGGAGCCAGTGAAGGTCTCTTAGGTGGGGGGTGATGTGGCTGCGTCGAGGGAGGTTGAGGATCAGGCGGGTCGAGGTGGATGCGTTGTAGTCGCTGTAGGTGTGTGGTCGGAATTCCTGCGTAGAGTGCGTTGCCGTAGTCCAGCCAGCTGCTGACGAGGGCTTGGGTCACCGTTCTTCTGGTTTCGATCGGGATCCACTTGTAGATCCTGCGAAGAATGCGGAGGGTGTTGTAGCAGGAGGAGGAGACGGTGCTGACCTGCTTGTACATGGAGAGGGAGGAGTCGAGGATGAATCCCAAGTTGCGTGCGTGGTCCATGGGCGTCGGTGCTGTTCCTAGAGTTGTCAGCCACCAGGAGTCGACCCAGGCGAACGGGGTAGGGCAGAGGATGAGGACTTCCATCTTGTCTGAGTTCAGCTTCAGGCGGCTGCTCCTCATCCACTCGGCGACGGCCTTCATACCCTCAAGGAGGTTGGTTTTGGCTGTATGCGGGTCCTTGGTGAGGGAGAGGATGAGCTGGGTGTCGTCAGCATAGGAGATGATGTTCAGGTCGTTTTGGCAGGCCACTTGTGCGAGGGGGGCCATGTAGATGTTGAACAGCATCGGGCTGAGGGATGAGCCCTGGGGTACGCCGCAGATGAGGTTGGTTGCTTCGGATCGGTAGGGTGGGAGGCGGACTCTCTGGGTTCTGCCAGAGAGGAAGGATGTGGTCCAGTCCAGGGCTTTTTCCCGAGTTCCGGCTTCTTGGAGGCGTGTTCTTAGTGTGCGGAGGCAGACCGTGTCGAAGGCGGCTGACAGGTCCAGGAGGTTGAGGGCCGAGGTTTCGCCGTTGTCTAGTTTGCGTCGGATGTCGTCTGTGGCGGCAATGAGGGCTGTCTCGGTGCTGTGGTTCTATCTGACTCCAGATTGTGACGGGTCTAGGATGTTGTGGTCCTCGAAGTGGCAGGTCAGCTGTATGTTGGTGATTTTCTCAATGACCTTCGCCGGGAAGGGGAGCAGGGAGATGGGGTGGAAGATCTTGAGGTCCTTGGGGTCCGCCTTGGGCTTCTTGAGGAGGGCGTTGATTTCAGCGTGCTTCCAGCTTTCCGGAAATTTCGCTGAGTCGGACGAGATGTTGATGACCTTTCGTAGTTGGGGTGCGATGGTGGCGTCTGCTTTGTTGAATACGTGGTGTGGGCAGGGGTCTGCTGGCGATCCTGAGTGGATGGAGTTCATGATCCTTCGTGTCTCGTCGTCGTTGACGTGGGCCCAGGAGGTCAGCTGGTTGGTGCAGGTGGCGTTCGGGGTGGGGTCTGTCGTGGTCGGGGCGGCGGGACGTTGAAACTGTCATGGATATCAACGATCTTGCGGTGGAAGAAGGTGGCCAGTGAGTGGCACAGTCCTTGCGAGGGTGTAATGTCGTTGGTGTTAGCTCTGTGGTTGGAGAGTTCCTTCACGATGCTGAAGAGCTCTTTGCAATCGTGCACATTGTTGTCCAGGCGGGCTTTGAAGGAGAATCTCTTGGTTGTTCTGATGAGTTGGTGATGTCTGTGAATGGCGTTCTTGTGGGCAGCGTGGTTGTCTGATGTGCGGTCTTGGAGCCATTTCTTCTCTAGCATCCGGCATGTGTGTTTGGAGGTCTGGAGTTCTTTGGTGAACCAGGTGGCTTTCTTGCTGGAGTGGTTGATGGAGGGCTTCTTTAGAGGGGCGAGAGTGTTGGCGCAGTCTTCGATCCACTGTCTGAGGTTCTGGGCGGTGGTGTCTGGGCCGGTGGGGTCAGTTGGAGGGTTCAGGGCGAGGGCGGAGGTTAGCTGGTCCTTGGTGATTTTGCCCCAGCAGCGGCGAGGCAGCTGTTGGGTGCATTGGTGCGTGGTTGCTTTCTGAATGTAAGTGGATGCAGCGGTGGTCGGTCCAGTGGAGATCGGTGGTGTGGTTGAAGGCGACGTGGGTGCTTGTGGAGAAGATGGGGTCGAGCGTGTGGCCGGCGGCGTGGGTGGGTTCGGTGACGAGTTGTCGGAGGCCGAGGTTGGTGAGGTTGTCGATCAGGGTGGAAAAGTTGGCGTCATTGTTTTTCTCGAGGTGGTAGTTCAGGTCCCCGAGGAGGATGTAGTCCGTGGAGGCAAGTGCGTGGGTGCTGGCGAGGTCAGCGATGGAGTTGCTGAACAGGGCCCAGGGTCCAGGACGTCTGTAGACGAGTGTTCCTCTGAGAGTGGTGTTGGGGTTGGTGTGGATCTGGAAGTGGAGGTGTTCGGCGGAGTTGAGAGAGTCGTCTGCAAGGGTGTGGACCTGGAGTGTGGAATTGTGGACGATGGCTATTCCTCCTCCGATTCCGTAGGTGCGGTCTCTGCGGGATATCTTGTATCCGTCTGGGATGGCTATGGCGATGTCCGGTGTCGAGGAGTCGTTCCACCAGGTCTCGGTCAGGAATGCCACGTCTGGGGCGTGGCGTTGTGTCGAGTAGGTCCCAGAGGTCTACGGCGTGTTTGCGTGCGGAGCGGGTGTTGAGGAGTATGCAGCGGAGGTGGTTGGGTCCGGTCATTGGAGGCTTGGTGGTTCTGTCACAAGAGAAGCTGCAGGTGTGGCAGGAAAAAGGTCCGTGGGTGCATTTCGGGGCAGCCTGGAAGCAGCGGTGGTCCCGGCCGGTGTTGAGAGCGAGGAGGGTGTTGACGTCGTATCGGAGTCTGGCACCCCGGGGGGGGCGCGGGGTTCTGGCGCTGGGCGCGGGCCAGGTGCGGACGGGCGCAGGCGGGCTTGCCTTTGGCGTGCATAAGCGTGCCCGCTGCACGCGTCCGCTGCGCTTCCACGCGGCGTCCTCCATAAAAGGCGAAGTGGGAGGGAGGAGCAGCTGGGAGGCGTGAGCGGGGCGGCCAATGGCCGTCACCGAGGGACGGGACACAGAAGGCAAAATGGGGCGGGCCGCAGGGGAGCAGTGGCGGGACGGGGTACAGAAGGCTAAAGGGGGCAGGGCCGCGGTGGGGTAGCGGGGGGTACAGAGAGCAAAGGGTGCTTAAGCCAAAAACAGAATACAAACCAGAAAATAATTAATAAAGCAACTGTCAATAAACCACAATGCAGTCAGCACAAGTGCACACCAGCGGCGAACTCATGGCAGCTGCGGCAGCGGGGCAAGAGTCACGGGCGCACAGGGGGAGCCGTGCGGCGTGGGGAGCGACCTGACCTGCGAGCAGGGTCAGGGGTCACCGACCCTCTGGGCCTAGCAGGACTGTATCAAGCGATATCCTATTCAGCAGCAAAGAAACTTTCACTGTTTCAGAATGTGCCCTGACAGTGGGCAACCTCAAAGCTCCAGTCCTGCTCAGTCGAGTCGGTCTGCATGCGTTATGCATGGCAGCAGGCACAGGCTCTCCCTGAGCTGTGCGGCCGGCTCCAACGGTGATCGATGTGCTCCTGGCTTCCGGTGATGTGGTAAGTTCAGCACTTCCCCCACTCTGGGGGAGAGGGGTCAATCCTTGTGCTACCGAGTTCCAGCAATTGAGCGATGTCCTCTCAACATCTCCCGAAGTCTGTGGGACAGGTCGGGGCAGGTTTTAGTGCTTATTTCTGATCTCCACGTCACAGCTTCAGTTTCCTGGGCCGACGGCCCGAATTTCTCAATACCTGGTACCGGCAGCCCCTCCTGGCATACAGGGTTGTTCTGATACCCGCTGGTAAGGCATTGGCTTTCACTGCGCAGCCAACTACACCACAGCGGCCCATCCTGGCATACAGGATCGCCGCTAAGGTCTGCATGGGTCATGGCACTTTGTTGGCAACAATTATTTCCACAGTGGCCTCTCATGGCATATGGGGTCACCTCAGCGAGACGGTACAGGTTTCACGCTCCCTGCACAGCACTTGATTCATGGCTAAACTCATGGATGCCTCTCCTAGCATATGAGGGTCACCGATCTGATCTTTCACACAGGCAACAACCAATTCAGTTCACAGCTGTCTCCTCACATCTCACACTGGGAGTCCTCTCTACTTGACCTCGCTCCCTCCAATGCTCTACTCCTCCTCACAGGGCACACTGTTGTTTGTGAGCAGGCAGGTGCAAGGGCTTCAAGCTCCAGAGCAGGTGGCTTTGTTTTGCCTGGGTGATGTCCCCCCACCCAGCAGGCATTGGCTTCCAGTCCTGGACATAGGCAGAAGTCTTTCAGGGATTCTCCTCCTCACACAGACTGACTGGCTGTTTAGTATATCAATATTTTTTTGGGTCTCAACCTCCCCTTCTTATAGTCCATTTTCAAACACCACATGTGATTTAGGGTCTGGCTCTTTGAAGTTTTATGATTGGGTACTGATTCATTTGAAATACACACTTCCCTCCTCTTTTCTTTCTCTTGAAAACATTTCAGTCTCCACAGGAGAGACTCCGTAGCTGTCCCACAACCCAGGCCATTTAGATTTCACACCTGGATGTCAGCCACAGTGATATGTGCTTCAAAAGGTTAATCCCAGACTCCCAGCCCTACTCCTTATTATTCCCTTATCAGCCCCATCAGTGTCCAGGCCCCTTCCGTGTGATTTCTCACTGAATCGAAGACGACCGTTTCATGTGTTCTGGGGGGAGTCTCTCTCCTTTCTCCATAGTCTCCCACCCAGCTCACAGGAATGCAGCAATTCAAAACTCTTTTTGACGGGATTTCTCTATTCCTTGTATCTTCACCAGGTAGGCCTGGGGTTCCAAAATGAATCCCAGGGTCATCCATGGAATGTACCATTTTAGGCACACTTGCATTGAGTGTTTGAACACAGCACACACACACTATTCAGTACTGTTACCTCCATGCATTGCTCCCTTCACAGACACACATATTCAGCACACACATTCGCACTGTGCACTGTTCAGTACAGTACCCTTTCTGAGTTGTGCCACGATGTGCTACTTGCAGACACACAAAGTGCCAGTACACACATTCATCCTCGGCGCTCAACACTTATTCGTTCATGTATTGTACTTTTCGCAATCCCAGTATATGCTTCCACTGTGCAAGCACTGCATAGCACTACATCTCTTGTGCGATGTGCCCCTCGCAAGTATATATACACCCAGTACATGCACTCACCATGCATGTACTGCCTAGCACTGCTCCATCCCTGTACTGTACTCTTCCTAGACACACATATATCCTGCACACAACACTTTACATCTAACTGATGTAGACCAAGGGTGAGTTAAGCACCCAGCAGCTGGACTTTTAAAAAGGTGAGTGAGCCAGAAGGCCTCACTCCAGTGACACAGGGTAAAAAGGACCTGTTCACTTCTACTGTGCCCTTCCAAGTCCTACAAAATCGCAATCCATGATACAAGCCTATGTTATGGCGTACACTCATGATTCTTGTTTGTTTAAAAGTCTCTGTATTGTGCACAAGGCCGTTCACGGTTCAGCCCCTAGTTACATCAAGGACCGACTGATTAACTATTGCCCGAGTAGGGTGCTCCGGTCAGCGGATGCTTGCCACCTTGCCTGCCCACGGTACAATCTATCGTCCTTGGGTGGGCGAGCCTTCTCGACCGTTGCCACTCAGACATGGAACCGTCTCCCCATTGAACTGCGTAAGGAAACAAATCTCCTCCGTTTTAGGAAGAGTTTGAAAACTGTATTGTTCCTAGAGGCATGGGGACCAATCTGAACAGCTCACTTTGCTCTCACCCAGGTTGGACGTCCGTTGACAGCGCTTAGAGACCTCTGGGTGATAATGCACTATATAAATTCATTGTAACATAACGTTTGCCTATGGCAGCAAAAATCTGCATTAGGGATCCAGACAATAGTACAGTTGTGCACTCAGGTTAGTGGTACACATCCATTGTAATACAGAGGACTTTTCCGTCCCAACAGTATTAAATAATTACAACACTTTTCTTTGGTAACCAGGAAGGTACTACTCCATGGGCGCTCAACTCTTGTCACGGGCTAAGTAAACATCCAACTATCCAAATTTCTGGTGCTCCAAAGGGAGAAAAGATTGGTTACCAATTCAATCTTATTGTTCCCTTCATCCGAAAGGATACAAAAATGCATAAAGGTCTACCAAGAACACACACAGTAAACTTAATAGTCCTTTATATTTTCAAAAAGTCCAAAAACTCTTGATCCAAGTTCAGGGTATTTATTCGAATTTTTAGTTCTCAAAATGTAGCCAGGCAATATTTCCAAGACACAACTTGATCTCAAGTTCTACTCACAGCAAACAACTGACAACTTGTATTTCGTCGTGCGATGTAATGGACAATTGACTTGTTCGGGGCTACAATCCCAAGAAAAAAACAATTACTCAACCATTTTCAGTAAAATATGTGGATTTCAAAAAGTTTAATGCATTCATCAAGTACAGAGGAGAAGAACCCAACGCCATCACCAAATTGTGATCAAAGTCATGTGAAAGGAAAGGTTTAGCATGTCACCAAGTACGTGTGTAAACGAAAGCAGAAGCAATAGCGCTATAAAAAAAATGCTGTGTGTAAGAAAGTTTCCCAGATGAGGAGTTACAGTCACCAAACAGTCCAAGTTCACCTGTAAGAAAGTCCTTTCGTCAAATCAAAATGATAAGATGCCCAAGTTGCAGAAAATAAATTAACATCAAAGTCCTGTAGGTACAAAAAACCCAGGTTATAAAAGTGTCCCGAATCTCAACTAACATCTCTAAGTAAGAGTAACCTAAAAAAATAAGTACACCTTGTAACTTGCTAAATCCTTCTTTGCAAATAACGAGAAATAACGAGACCATCCCCAATACAGTATTTAATATCACCTGCCCAAGTGAGATAATAGGTCATCTCACCTACAATGTAATGGGTCACTGGCTGAGAACGATATTTCATCAGCAAATGTCACTGTAAAGTCGGGTAGAAGTGCGTAATTCGTAAGATAGAAATCACAAGTTCATGACCTAGGGAAAACAGAAGAAATCATATCTAAGAACTCATAAGTACTCAAGGCTATTCACACTAATGTAACATAATTGCACGCAATATTATTTGTCAGTCATGTATGACCGAAAAACACCAAAATATAAATTATTCTAATCCAAAGTATTCAGACTCTCAAGAAACAGCATCTACTTAAAGTAATAATCCTGACGTATGTGTATAAGCCAGTAAGTCAGTAAAAAAGGAATGCAGTACGGGCATATCAAAACATGGCTCGGTTCCCGGGTAACATTTATTTTATTTAGAAGTTTTCTATAGCGCTAACAAGACCCGAAGGTAGCAGAGCGCTTTACAGTAAAAGGAATGAAAAGGTGAACAACAAGACATGTAACAAGTAAAGGCGATCAACGAAAGACAGTTTGGGAGGAGGCAAAAGTTCGTATAGTAAGGACTTCTAGGTAATAGGATACAGAGATACCACATAGTTCTGAGGATGCTGGCTGATCCTAGTTACCCACGACCTAGGGAACGGATAAGGAACAAGGATTTGAGTTGGCTCTTGAATTCCACATAGGACGGTATGGTTCTGATGTGCGGGGGGATAGAGTTCCATATTTTGGGGGCATTTCCTGTGAAGGAGCAGTCCGCAGTTCTCTTCTTTCTGGTTTTTGGTAGGATGAGCAGCAGGGAGTTAGAGCTTCTCAAATTTCTAGCTTGGCCTGCTTTTTTGAGCTTGTTTGCCAAGTATTCAGGTTTTCCGGTATGGAGGGCCTTGTGGGGTAGGCAGGCTGTTCTGAAGGTACTACGCATTTCCACCGGTAGCCATTCGAGTTCTTTGAGTGCTGGGGAGATGTGGTCAGATTTTTTGCATCCTGTGATCATTCTCGCTGCCGCATGCAGTGTTGTTTTTAATGGGGCCAGGTGCGATTTGGGGATGCCTGTTAGGATTGAGTTCCCGTAGTCCAGTCTAGATAGGACTAGAGATTGTGTGGCTAGTTTAAGGTCCTTGTTGGGAATGAAAGGTTTGATTTTGTTCAGAAGTCTGAGGTTAAGGAATGCACTTTTTGCCGAGTTCTTAATGTGGTTTGTCAAGGTTAGTTTGGGGTCTAAGATGAAACCCAGAGATTTAACGGAGTCAGCTAGCGTGAGAGTACCTTTAAGAGCATCGATCGACTTCAGCCACTCGATGATTTGAGGGTTGTCTTCTTTGTTTGAGATGAGAAGAGTTTCGGTCTTGTCGGGATTGAGTTTCAGGTGATTCTTCGTCAGCCAATCTTGAACATCATTTAGGACAGCATTAAGTCTGTGGATGTCATTAGGAGAAGAGGTTTCCAGGTAGATCTGTGTGTCATCTGCGTATAGGTGGAAGTGGATGTTGGCATTCCTGAGTAGTTTGGCGAGCGGTTCCATATAGATGTTGAAGAGTTGAGGAGAGAGTACTGATCCTTGGGGGACACCCTTGTTGACTTGCCGAGTTTCAGAGGTGAAGTTCTTAATTTTTATTATTTGCGAGCGGTTATGTAGAAAGGAGGAAAACCACTCGAGAACTACTTCGCCAAGGCCAGCTCTTACTTGCAGAGTTTTGATGAGGAGCTTATGGTCCACTATGTCGAAAGCAGCGGATAGATCAAGGAGTATGAGGAGGCAGCACTTGTCTGCGTCAAGAATGTCGTCTATGATGTTCAGCATCGTGGTTTCTGTGCTGCGGCCTTGTCTGAAGCCGGATTGGAGGGGGTCCAGGAGATTGATGTTGTCCAGATGATGAGTCAATTGCAGGAGTACGCAGCGTTCCAGTGTTTTTGCGAGCAGAGGGAGGTTAGATATCGGTCTGAAATTGTTCAAGTCAGTAGAGTCAAGACCGGGTTTTTTCAGCAGAGGGGTGACTTGTCCCATTTTTAAGCAGTCGGGGACCACTCCGCTTTGTAGGGAGCTGTTTATGATTTTGCCCCAGATAGGTGCTAAGGTGAGCTTCATTTTTTTGATTAGTGAGGGAGGAATGGGGTCTGAGATGTGTGCTGATGATTTGGAGGTCGAGATCAACGAGATTATCTCAGTTTCCTGCACGGGGCGAAAGCTTAGCCAAAGGAGGGGAGAGAAGCCGGATGGAAGGGCTTGTGGGATAGCCGCGTTGCTCTTCTGGAGGTGTAAGTTGTTGATGTCTAGAGATAATTCGATTTTTAAGACCTTGTCGTTGAAGAAGCTGGCGAAGTTATCGCATCGTTCTTTGGACGCCTGCCGGGGTGTGGGCAGAGGCTTGGATGTTTGATGTCTGATTATGTTGTAGAGCTCCTTAGGTCTGTTTTTGGAATTGGCTAGTGCCTCTCGGAAGAAGCTGGATTTCTTGTTTTTGATATGGTTGTTATACTTCCTGCGGGCTGTTTTTAGTTGTAAGCGAAGGATGGCTGTTGGGTTGTTTCTCCACTTTCTTTCTTTGGCTCTCAGGGTTCTTCTTTCTGCGTTGAGGTCCGCATTGAACCAGGTTCTAGATGGGGTGGTACGGCTTCTTTTGAGCTTTAGAGGAGCTAGATTGTCGAGGATGGAGACTAGCTCGGAGTTATAGTGGTCGATGAGATCATTGGTCGAAAGGTGCAGAGAGTTGACTGGAAGAAGTGAACTTAGCTGACCTTCTAGGATGTCTTGGGGTACTTGGGAGAGGTTTCTCGACCATTTGGGAGGGTCTTGAGGAGGTTTAAGCGGGATGATGGGGTGATTGATGTGAAATAAGATCAAATGATGATGTGACCAGTCTACGGGAAGTATGTGATTGACCGTGATTGAGTTCTTTTGTTCAATGATGGCATCCAGTATGGCTCCTTTGTAATGTGTCTCCTCAGTACAGTGTTGAGTAAGGTTGTTATCAGCGAGGAGGCTGGATAGCGATCTGATTAGAGGGTTATGAGTTTCGTTCCATCGGAGGTTCAGATCACCAAGAATTACGTTTTTGGAATCACCGAGTGCGTCTTGTGCAATCAGGTTGGAAAGTTGATCTCCAAACTCGTTGTTTCTGCCCGGGGGGTTATAGAGTAGGTGGCAAAGTAGAGAGTCGTTGTCTTTGGTCTTGATGACAGCGGATAGACATTCAAATGAGTCGTGCTCGAAGGAGGAGGTTTCTGTGATGCTCCAGCTGTCCTTGTGGATGATAGCGACCCCACCTCCTCGTTGTTCTATCCTGCCTTTGGAGATGAGGGAGAAACCAGGTGGAACCAGGTGGAACCAGGTGGAACCAGCATGTCTAGGCAGGGAGGAGATGTCTTATTTAGCCAGGTCTCAGTGAGGAACGCAACGTCAATGTCATGTGTGAGGATAGCTTCAGCTACGTCTGTTGCGTGTAGTGAGGCTGATCTGCAATTGATTAGGAGGCAGTTGGTGATTTTCTCCTGATTACTGGTGGTTTTGTCTTTAGCCTCTCTAGGAATAGCGGTGAGGACTGGTAATCTCTGTCGTTTGAGAGTACACTACACTAATATTATCCTCGTCTCATATGTAAGTGAGGACGGTTGCCCCACCATATCTGACTGAGTTCCCGCATCCTGGTAATCCTATTATACCGGCAGTAAACACCACAGGCATATCAAAGAAAGACTAGGTTCCAGAGTGGCACTGTTAGTGCAATACACTCCTACTCTCCACGTCCCATAGATGAGTAAGTACAGTCTCTCCACCTTACCTGTCTGAATTACCATGTCCCGGTAATCCTATTCTCTCAGCAGCGTGCACCACGGGCACCCTCTTGGAGGTACTTATATACAGAACAAGGCCGCGCCCTATTGACGAGAGGTGCAGGCTGTTACCCGGACGTGCCGACGGGCAGGTGTGGTGAGTGTGAGGTGGGCGGAGACTGGCTGAGGCCGTGCAGCTGGGCTGCTGCGAGCTGTGCGGTCAGGGAGTAGGGAGCTGGGAGCCGGGAGCCGATTGAGGTCCGGTTTGGGGGCTCCAGCAGAGCGGCGGTGTGCCGGTAAGTCGGCTAATTGCGTGTGGGAGGGAGTAAGGGTGTGGAGAGGCGCCCCGCCACTGCTGTGGTAGGGCTGGGCTGGATAACCGGCAGTAGGAGCTGCCAGCAAACGCGATACAAGCCTTCTGCCCTGAACCGCACGCACGTCGCATAGAGCCACTGCTGCCTGCTGCTGAGAGATCCCCAACCCTGTACATCCTGTACATCCTGTACAGTCACCCTGGTATCCCCCAGGTCTCTCTTGTGTTGCTCCTGATTTACTCCAGAAGGCCGCCCGGCGAGCAAGCTCCCTCTGCGGCGCCCTGTGTCGGTTTTCCCGCGCAACCTCACCTACTGGCCTGGCTGTCGGCCGTGTGAGGTATCTGGCCGCCCTTTTCAGCTCTGGGGCTGCTCCCCACGCCGTCCTTCCCCCCCCCCCGAGCCTGCCCAGTGACAGCCAGCCAAGCTGAGAGCCCAGCAAGCTCAGGACACTAACAAGCTGAGTCGGCCTGACACACACCAACTTTCCATCTGTGTTCAGACTCCGAGCTCAGTCTTGAGCCCAGTCTTGAGGTGTGCGGCTTGGCGGGCGGCCGTGGGTTAGGCGGAAGGGGTTGGTTAGTGAGCAAAGGGCGTGGGGGTGCCACATCCAAAGGTACCTCAAGCGCAGACAAAGCACCTGAGCGCGCCCAGTGAAGGGCCACAGTGCCACTTAAATAGCTACCTAGCTACCCATCATCTAGCTGGGCAGCCACCGAAGATCAGATCAATCAAAACGGAAGATAGTGGAGAACAGATGTGGAGAACATAAAGGAACAAAAAGGAAGGGAGCAAAAAGGAAAGGAATACTGCACTATCAAGCATAGCGGACCCAGACGGAGAGATCTGTACCGGTTGAACTGGCAGTACCCTCAGACTGAACACATTGACCACACCCGCCAGAGCTCCAAGGCTATTAAATCCCTTCCAACTCTTCAACAGCAGAGCCATTGCATAGCTATCGGAGACTTAAGGCTATAGCAACCGCCTTTTTTTTTTTTTTGTGACTATTTTGGACTATTTTTAGGCTCTTATCAGCCTTGGTAGCTTACCCTACCTCCATTTAATTGAGGCAATGAGATCGGGGAAGGTAAGAAGGACCACAGCGGCACCCAAACGGAGGATTACAAAACAACCGGCACCCAAAGAGAAACCCCATTCGGGTAGCCATTCAACCCTCCTGGGTCCCGAGGAAATAGTGACAGCGGTAAAAGCTTCTCCAACCAGCTGCTGCCACTCAAGTCAGAAAGGCAAGAGTTCGGACATGCCAAAAACCATGAAGCACTCAAACCTGTTGTCCTACTTTAAGAAAACACCACCCACGTTGGATACGCATCCACAGTCCCAGCCCCAGGACGCAGCAAGGCTTGATGCTCCGGACCAACTGGCCGAAATAAGCGTGCCCCCTCCACAACTGTTATCCCCATTACAGTGGTCAATGAAATCCAAAAAGTCTGTCCAACCCCCGGGAGTGTATATCTTTGGATCAACTTTCAACGATTCTATCTCGGCTAGGCCAGGGGACGTAAGCCCTAAACAAAACCCCGCAGTCATTTTTCAACCACAGTTGCAATTAGGACAGCAACTTTTAACCGCTGGAACAGACAAGCAAGGAGTATGCCCGCTCCAGTCCTCCCCGGTGGACCTGCAACCTAACCCAAGTTCCTTTTCAGATCACAAACCGAGATCAGAGTCCCCTGCACTTACCTCTCAACAAGAGCACGCCCCGTCAAATGAACCTACAATGGTCCCCCACTGCCAATCAACTCTTGCACAAATTCATGTGCAAAATCCCCATGTGCGCAATATCACTCTCCAAACGTCCTATTCACCCCAAGTCATAAACACATTAAATCAGCTCCCGGTCACGCTAAGTCCCCAGCGCATAGACAACGTCGTGTCAAGTCCTCAGCACTCTGTATTCTCACCACCAGCAGCAAAAATATCATCCCCTCGAGAAACAGCCAAGAAAACCGATCCGAACAACCAGCTCTTAGCGGATCTGTCATTCTTTTTCAAAAACACTCAAAACTCCCCCAATCATACGCCAAATATTAACTCTAACAAAGAAGACCTAACAGTAACCGGAGTCTGGCCACAACTCCTCCTAACGTTTCAACAAACAGTTAATGCACTAAATTATCATTCGGACAAACAGGACGTGCAGGTCGACCTTTTGAATACTCTAGCCCTGTTCACGGCAGGGATAGATAACAAACTCGACAAATTGAACAACTTAATATTAGGAGCACAAGCCTCGACCAAGCTCGTACAGTCTGTCTGCTGTTGCTCCCCAATCATTGACTCACTTTCTTCGCTTCCAGACTTTCTATCCAGTGTCATAAAGGAAGTTAAGTCGCTGAAGGGGGGTAACTCATCCATAAATTCTGGTCTGCAACAGCAAAGACAATCGGTAATGGACCAAGCCTCTACTAACCTATGGTCCATTACTAATAAAGGCTTAAAGCCAAGTGGTGGCACAGAACCAAGCACAAACCAGCTAAACGATCAGCCAAAAAGCGGACACCTCCAACCAGCAAGAACGGGTTCTGACCGAACTGAAGTGACGAGTGAAAACGCCGGGGCTTCCACCGGATACACAACCTGCATGGATAACCCTGTGACCAGGTCAATGGCCAGCCCAGTAGCCTTGGTACCCTCCAAATCAGAAGCGTTGTCAGCCCCCCCGCCACCATGCACCAAGAGAGAGCGCAAACGACAGCGCAAACATAGAAACAAAACAAGAGCCAAAGCAAATGCCGCATACCAGGACTTCTTTCCCCTCTTTGCGAAGGCAATTGATAAGAAAGCCATAAGTGAGACGGATGTCCCACCAACTTTAACAAGTCCCAGTGCCCCCAAATTAAAAGGGGATTCACCAGCAAGCGCCACCCAGCCATCCTTGGGGGGTATCCAAGATCTTATCGAACCAGCTAGGGGAGCGGCAACTGAAGAATCAAGCATAGCTGTGGAAAATTTAATGACCAAAACTGCTGAGCCAAGTCCAATAGGGCCCACAGTTACTTTAATAAAATCTAACCCAATGTCGGTCACATCCCCTCCACGCTTGGACACTGTAAAAACAAGAATGAATCTCACAAAAACAATTCACATCCAAAAAACAACTGTGCACAAAACCAGTCATCCTTCATTGAAGGTTCCTAATTGTCCAATGCAACAGGTGCAGAAAACAGATGCAGGACTGTCTACTAATAAAACCAACAAGTCGGCCCCAAGCATACCCAAAGAAGAGAATAAAAATGATTCCTCACTCTTTCACATCCTACTGGCACCAGAATATAAATCAAGGGGTCGACAGGATATCCTCAACAGATCTAACATAATAAAACTCGTGGAAGGCATCCCAGGGTTCGCAGGCCTGGCATCGGAGGACATAGAATCTATCGAATTTCTCCCACCAAGAGGCACCCAACCGTCCGAGGTAACGCTAGTGTCACTCAAGTCGGCCAGCTGGGCAGGAGTCTTTTTGAACCATAAGACCACCTTTCGGGACTGGGGCATCAGAGTGTATCCATATTCCACTCCAGGTTACCCCACCTCCCTACTAATCCAGCCGACACCTACTCGAAATGCTGGTACTACCAGACCAGCGTCCCATCTCAGACCGTATTCGATCTTAAAAAACGCGGCAGGATCCGAGGAACTATATAATATTCCCCCAACGGTGGTCTCCAACGTCGACACAAGTCTAGGCTGGGAATGGCTTCCAGCAATCCTGTCAACCAAAAGCTCAGATTGACCCTCCGAAGTAGAGCTTTCTGCCGACAACTACAAACCCCAAGCAACGCCAACTCCACCAGTAGTTCCATCTACAACCGCTCCAATTCCAGAAGCTGATCCAATTTTTCTTATATGTTCTTGGAACATTAGCGGCCTCCATCAGAAAATTACACACCCTGACACTTTTTCTTTCCTATGCGAACATGCCGTAATAGCCCTACAGGAAACCTGGGCTACAGAAGGATTTCCTGTCATTGGCTATACTGAATTATGGAAACCCGCACTCAGGGACAGCCGCTATGGCCACGCCAAAGGTGGCCTTTCAATATACATATCAAATAACCTAAAAGGCCCAATCTCACGACTAAGTACCAAGGAAGACTGGCTACTCGGGGTTAAAATTAATTCGTGGCGAAAAAAGCGCCCACTTCTTCTTTTTAATGTATATATCAACCCCAATACACGTACAAAAAAAATCACTTGGCACGCCTAACGGAAATAATGAGCGACATAGCTGCGGAACACCCCGACTCAGACTGCATTGTCACGGGGGATTTTAACACCAACTTATTCCAGGGGGACTTAGCAGATACCGACGGGCCCTTCTTATTCCCCATTACTGAGGCCTTGACACAAATCAAACCAACCAATCAAGCCTATTGCGGTCTGGGTGAGATCTGTGTGATGAAACTCTACAGCGCCGGCTACCTGGTAATGAATGGCAGGTCTTCGGGGGATATCCCCCCGAATTGGTCCTGGTCTAACGGTAGCAAACACTCTTATCTGGATTACACCATCTGTAACGCGGACCTGCTTCATTGTTTGACCAGCTTCTGTATCCTTCCACGTTCTGAAAGTGACCACAGACCCCAGGTCATATCCCTTAACACAAACACAGTGAAGCACAAACCCGCACCCTCGGCGTGTTTGGGAACATATACGGAAAATCTTAAGCGCCTTAAGTGGAGCGATGATATCAGCCCAACTATCCTACAGGTATGCATGGAACGTATAAAAGGTGGAAACGATCAAGATATCTCCCCTATCGTAATATGGACAACGCTGTGCTCCCATCTGACCAACTGTTTTCCAGTAATACAGCAGGCCCGAAGGACAACTCAGCCTCACAATTTCAAACTTTCATTACAGTCAAAGTTACTTAAGAAAGCCAGGAATAAGGCCCTGCGGTCACTTGCAAAAAATCCTGGGAACAGCGAATGTTTAAATCTCTATCAAGCTGCCCAAAAGTCATTTAGGTTGGCGACCTTCAAAGACAAACAGAACCACGAAAATCAATTTTGGTGCAAACTGGTGTGGGAGAGTAAGAGCAAAAACCCAAGAAAGTTCTGGGCCCTAATAAACCACACCAATCCGAGCACCACCAGCTTCGGATCAGCAAATATCCAAGAGTCTGAATGGGCATCATTCCTCACAGACCATTTCAGTTCCCCAGAACATCTAGGACCCATAGGATGCGGACCGTTGAGAGAGACCGCGATCGGGGCCAGCACCCAGCGGAACACACCCAATGAGCCATCAAGCTCACTCAATATGGATCTTCAGGTGTCCCAAGACAGAGTAGCGACGGTTGTGACTAAAGCAAGATCAGATGGAGCACCGGGCCCAAATGGCCTGCCACAGAACCTCTTCAAATCTGATGTAGCTTTTTGGTCAGGAACTCTAACAAACCTTTTCAACTACGCCCTGAGAACCGCAACCATCCCAGATTCATGGCGGGGTGCAATAATACATCCAATTTATAAATCAGGATCTCGCGCTGCCCCTAACAACTACAGACTCATAGCTCTTTTGGACATTGAGGCTAAGCACTATGCAGGCCTCCTCTTGGAGGACCTGAAGCATTGGGCAACGGAACACAACCGGATTCCGATGAATCAAACGGGGTTTGTTGCCAACTCAGGGACTATGACCAATCTCCTAGCAGTGTCAACCATTGTCGACAAAGCACTCTTAACATCCAGGACAGTGCTATGCTGCTTTGTCGATTTCAAAGCAGCATTTGATAGGGTTCCTAGGGCGGCCCTATGGGAAAAGCTAAGGAAGTGGGGAATCCCTGACAAACTACTGGAGGCCATGATTCAACTTCACTCTCGTACCTGGGTACGAGTGAAGTTAGGGTCCGGCACGCATCTCTCCCGGAAAATTATGACAACGAGAGGTGTAAAACAGGGATGCGTGCTGGCCCCCCTTCTCTTTAATCTGTTTATAGCAGATCTGTCACAGACCCTGGATGAAACTAATAGTCATCCTCCAAAGGTGGGCGGCACGGCACTCAGCAATCTGTTATATGCCGATGACCTAGTTCTTTTCAGCCTCACCAAGGTCGGGCTGCAAAGGCTCCTTGACACACTGCTTCGCTACACAATAGCGAATCAATTAGAAGTCAATCTAAAGAAAACCCAAGTAGTCCCCTTTGGGAAGAAACGACATGTCTGCGGTGGGTGGACTTTCAACAACATAAGCCTCGCGATTGGTCAATCGTATAAATATCTTGGTGTCCACCTGGATTCAAGGGGCAACCTTTTAAAACAGCGTCATGAGATTGCAGTTAAAGCCACGACCCTTGCAGTATCTTTAACCAAGCTTTCGAAAAACCTCTCAGGTCCAACCCTTTCGCCCCTCCTGGAAGTCCTGAGAGCGAAAATCGGCCCCACCCTATCATACGGGATAGAGTCATTCAAGGGTAAATTGAATACGGCCCTAAATCAACATACCACCAAAATCTATAAAAAGTTCCTCCAGTTGCCAACTTCTGCATCTGCTGCACAGATAAGACTGGAGATGGGGCTACCAAACTATGAGGTTTTCAATATTGGTGCATATCTAAACTTGTGTCACAAGCTGAGGCAGGCTAACCCAGGCTCACTAGAATCTCTAGTCTGGCTGGAAATCTCCCAGAAAAATCCAGGTGGAACGTTTGGTCGCCTTTTTAAGGACTATATTCAACAAATGTCAGCAGGTGACCTATGGGCTCTTAACCCCAGTCAGACAGCATTTAAAATCGCCATCAAAAAATGTGTAAGAATGAGATCACTCATCACAGACAAAGCACTCTTCTCAAAACGCAGCCATTCTTGGGCCCTTGTAAATTCTTACAGTCGGCTACTCCCCGCCGCTTACTTTTCCTGCACATATCCACTGTATCTAAAACGAACCCTTATAGCCATTAGAATGGGTGACTGGCGTTTTCTGCAAGATTTACCTCCTTGGAGACGCACAGTGGAAGATCTAACCTGCAGAGGGTGCGGTAAAACAGCCGAAACATTGCTACACGTGGTTTGCCTTTGCCCAGCCTTTAACCTCCAACGCAGGTGCAAACTAAAACCCGAATGGAATAGGTTGGGCGCCCGAACCTGCAGGCAAGCCATCATTGTGGCTCTGAACCCTGAAAACACTGACTTGAATATCAGACTTACAAAGTTCATCCAGCAAGCTTATCGTAATTTTAACTTAAAGAGGTCCTGCTAAATCCTCCCTCTTATTTCCTTTTTCTTTTTTATTACTTAATGACCCTTACGATACATCCCAAATTTCTAGGGGGATGAAACGAAAAGAATATGAGTAGTACCCCTAGGAGAATTGGGTCGTTTTTTAGTTGTTTGATATCCAACTCAGTGAGAGTAAAGAAAATGGGGTGAAGTTCCCAGTATATTAGATTTTAACTTTTGTATTATTTTTAGGTTGAGGATGCGGAAGACCCCTATTTCTATCATGCTTGGCTAATTGACTGTCTTGTTGTTTTTATTTTTAATAAGTTGTATACAACGTGAACAATGTAATCCTCTTTTAAAGATATCTGTGTTATATCTAAATAAAGAATTTCTACTGTAATTATATACAATCACTGCCCATGAAATCTTCTATCTCTATGGTGCAAATCGGTAGGCGCCATATTGGAGCGGTATATGTTTTCCAAATGTAATACCAAAGTCAGTCTTAATATGAATACTAATCGTACCTTGTGAGAAAGTGCCATCTTTCTTGCACTGGTATGCCCCCACTTTTTTCTGAACTGCTGATGTACTTTGACTGAGTGTGCCCTGGGTTCCTGCCAACCAGGTACACAGGGCCTGTGTTCCTTCCCTAAAAGCTGTGTTGAAACTAAAACCCAATTGGCATCTCTGGCCACCTGTCAGCCCCTAGTAAATGGTACCCTAGGTACCCAGGGCATGGTGACCAGAGAAGACCCCTGAGGACTGCAGCACTTATTGTGCCACCCTCAGGGGCCCCGCACCCTGACACCCACACACTGCCTTTGGAGTCTGAGTGTCTAAGTACAGACCTAAACAAAGAGTCGACATGGCACACGTCCCTGTGTGCCATGCCCACAGAACCCACTGCCCTGGCATCCTTCAGTCACCCCTCTAGCTGGGTGCCCAATGCCAGAGGTGTGGGCACAGGTGCATGAGCCCTGTGCCCCTACAGTACCCAGGGCCATTCCTGGGCACTGTAAGTGCAGTAATGCCATTAAGAGTATATGGTGCTTGGAGGTTGTCATTAAGAACTCCACAGCACCATAATGGCTACACTGAAGACTGACAAGTTTGGTACCAAACTTCTCAACACATTAAACCTGCACTGATGCCAGGGTGGGATTTAATGCAAAATGCACCAGAGGGCATCTTAGAGATGCCCCCTGAGAACCTAACCTACAATCCAGGTCTGGGCTGAGTGGCTGCAGGGGCTGCCACACAGCAGACATGTTGCTGGACCCCTGGGTGGAGAGCCCCCCGCTCTCCTGGGCCTGCAACAATGCACATCCTGGGCGAGGTGCTAGGTCTGCTCCCCCAGGATGGGCAGGGGGAAGCTTCAAAGGCCTGCCGCCTCTGTGAGCTTCTCCAGACCATTTGCTGTACCCAGCAACTGGCCCCCACCAGTTCTGACCCCCACTCTGGCAGGAAGACTGGCGGGAAAAACTACGTCAGGAAGGGGGGGGTGCCAGCCTGTGCCAACCCCACCCCTCAGGTGGGGGAGACGAGGTGAAGCACGACCCCGGGCTCCGGCCATCTTGAAGATGGGGAGCCCTGCCCAATCCCAGCTAGGCTTCTGTCCCCCTCCCACAGGAGAGGAGCAGGCTAGGGGGTGTACCCACGCCAGGACAGGGACCTGTTGGTCCCTACCCTTGCTCTACCTGTAACGCCCCTAAATTCAGTATTTAGGGGCTCCCTGAACCTTCCTTCCTCAGATCACGATACCAAAAGAAGAAAGAAGATCAAGAAGAAGAAGGCCCGCTGCGCAGCTGCTAACAACAGGACGACAACAACTGGCTCGGCCCCAGTCCTACCTGCCTGTCGATCCTGGAACCTGCTCCTGCCTAATTCCCGGCGACTCCTGCGGACAGCAACCTTGGGACACCCAGAGGACCTGCCTGCCTTGACGCTCTTAAAGACTGGGATGCCCATCAGCAGAGGCTCTGCTGCAAGAACCCCCCTGGTGCCAGCAAGGAAGCTCCGGACCAGCCCACTCTGCACCCGCGGAGCCCGGCCCGTGCCCGAGTGATCCATAACCACGAGGACGTCCCCCTGGCGACTGGGACCCGAAGTCCAGTGCCCAAAGACCCTCCTCGACGAACCAGACAACGCCTGCAGACCTAGAACCAAGGGCCCCCCAACCGCGACCAGCTGAGGGTAAGCTTTTCCGACACCCAAAGACACACCTGCACCCGGCGCCCTACAGCCCCTGTGCCTCCCTTTGGGGTACCTACCTGTGCTCCAAGATCCCAACTTACCTCTCAACGTGCTGGTCGCCCCTGGAGAGTTTCCGCCCCGAGCCTGCAGCCTTTGTTCCCTTTTGACCTTTTCCAATGGATAACATTGAGCGTCCAACAGCTCAAAAGCACCCTGCACCCAGCCGCCCGAGTACCGCTGGCTGTGCCACCTTTGTCCCATCCTGTTTCCCCCCTTGCTCTGAGCAAGTGATCAGGAGCCCAGCTCCCACAGCCGCGTGGCCTGCTAGCCAGCAGCTCCAACCGGAGGCCCCCTGACCCCCATTGGATAACATGGGCCAACCTACCTCTGCACTCTGTCGCCCCAGCGCCGCTGAGGGTGAACCAATTGTACTTACCTGACCCTGGGGGACCCCTGAGTCTATGCCCAGAACCATAACTTCACCAGTCAAGTACTCACCAGGAAACCAGTAACTCACTTACCTGCCATTGAATAACATTGACTGGTTTTGACTCGAAAAATCTTCTAAGTGTCTACTTTTGAAAACTTAAAATATTCATATAAAATCATCCGAATTCCAAAATACTCACCTGTGATCAGGAGAGGAGCCTGTACTGTACCTTGTAGCCCAGTACTGAACCGCAAAAGTAATCCCTAGCGGGTTTACTAGTAACTTGTATTTTCTCCATAGGAATCCATTGTCTGCTTGTCTATGAAATTTCTTCTAAGTGTCTGCTTTTGAAAACTAGAAATATTCTTTAAAAATCATACGAAATACTGAAACATAATTACTTACCTGTTTTAATTTGAGACCCCAGTGCTGGCCCCAGGAGCCCAGTACTGGATTACAAAAGTAACAAGATCGTACTTTACCTGCAAACTGAATTTTCTCCCATTGGATAACATTGCCAGATTTCTATTGAAAAGTTTCCAAGTGTGAACTTTTGAAATAGCTTTTTATTCCTGAAAAATCACTGCAATACCTAAAACGTTTTTGCTAAACTGTTTCCAGCTTAGACACCAGGACTGAATCTAGCAGCCAGTCCTGGAGTTACCAAAGTAATCCACAAAGTAATCAACTGTGTTTATACAAGAAAATCCATTGTGCTCAATGCTAAATTGTGTGTAGAATTGTGTTGCCTACTGCAACCCCTGTACCTATTGTGTTTATCAAGTTTAATGCCTTTCTGCAAAGTACTCACCTGAGATCTCTCATATTGAGAACAGTATATCTTGATGCCTGTTGGTTCTAGAAATAAAATAACTATATCTTTGATATAAAAACATTTGGCCTGGAGTTCAGTCTTTGAGTGTGTGAAACCCTTTGCTGACTGAGTGTGTACAACAAATGCTTTACACTGTCCTCTGGTACTACCTTACTGCTCGACCAAGCTACTACTTTAGAGAGTAAGGCCACACCTGGTTTTAACCTCTGTTATACCTCTGGGGTTGGTGGACTCTATACACACTGTACCTTATTCTGGTCCAGTATACATAGAGCCACTTTCTCACATACCTGAATACCGATAGTAGATTAATCTAAGACACAATATATCCATTTGAATGAAGTTACCAAGTACTTGAATTACCACAACGTAATATTCGATAAATTCAATTAAAGGCTTGTATACGTTACACACTGCCGAGTACTCTAAGGCATGCATGGTGGGCGCCATCTTAAGGGTGTTTGCCTATGTATTTCATCAATTCAATCAGACTACAATAAACCAAATATCTAGTAAGCCAATCAAACCACCAGGGTAAATAGGCTACGAGTACATTAACACAGTAGTTACGTATTCCCTAAGTCAAGATTCGCCTCTATTGAGAATATATTCTCATTATCCGCCTGTCTAAATAGGAAAGAAGTACCTGGGAAAAGAAATCAGTTCTATAAAAAGGTATTATTAATCGTGTAATAACGTACGTTTTAGAGTACAGATGAGGAATAGAAGCCAAGATGAATGTGCCCAATAAAAGTAATTTTAGGGGAAAGTAGGAAGAAAAATTAGGTACTCGAAACATGTAATGTGCTGGGATGACAGTATTGAAGAAACCCAACTGTAACGTCAGAAAATCACATCTGTTTACCATTATCAGTAAAGTTTTACTCAATTCTTATCACCTCGAATACAAATATGTTGACATAGGACTATACAGATCATTGTTAGCTCTAAATCAATTATATTCACTAGACTAAAGTGCCCCGTTATCCATAATATGACTAGTTCGTATTCTTTAGAATTGCATCTTATAACCAGTCTAATAAGGCAGAAGATCAACATGGGAAAATCATGTGTTATTATTCGTACATAGGTTTTTTTCTTAACATGAATGACCCATTTCATCATTAATAACCACGTGTTGTATGTGTAAAGCTGTTATTACGACACATAAAATATACTTAACAGGTAGAGATCCACAAAGATTTATTGGCAAAGAAACTACTGAAGTTCACTATTAATATTTAAACCAAGTTCTACTGCCCTCAATTTCATGATCCATAACGCCTCTTTCCATCTGAGCTGTAGTTCCCTGTTTCCACCTTGTATATCAAGTTTCACATGCTCAATTCCATGAAAGCTAAATTTGTGATTCCCTTGCTTCTGATGCTTCTGTACAGCATGTGCTACTATAGGATATCTGGTGTCACCATTTTTTAATGCTCTGAAGTGTTCAGCCATTCTCTCTCGTAGTCGCCTAATTGTACTTCCTATGTAAATCTTTTGACAGGTACAGAGTATGATATAAATTACAAATGTGGTATCGCAATTGAAGAACATATTAATCTTATGGTTACCCGTTTCATTATAGTTAAAGTGAGTTATCTTAGTTTTACCGCCCATCGACATGAACTGCAGCGTCCACATTTATGGAAACCTTTAATTTGGTCACTGTTAGATCTGGGGGTCTCTAGTTGGCAGAGGTAGGTACCACTGTCCAAATAGGGACCCTTGCTTCTAGTCAGGGCAAGGAGATAACCCTCTGAGATAACCCCTGCTCACCCTCTAGGTAGCTTGGCACGAGCAGTCTAGGCTAACCAGAGGCAATGCGTAAAGTATTTGTACCAACACTCACAGTAACACAGTGAAAACACCCCAAACTGACTCCACAACAGTTTAGAAAAATAAAGGTATTTTTAATCTAAACTACACAAGACCAAAACGACAAAAAATCCAACATACACAGTTCAAGAATATGGTTTCAAAAAGAGTTCATAAGGTTGCGTTAAAATTCTCTATGTTGCGATAGAATTCTCTACTGATGCGTGAAAAGTTCACAGTTGCGTCACGTTTACTCACAGTACCTTTTAGTTGCAACAAAGTTCCAAAAGCAGAAGCTGGTGCGGTGGAAAACAAGCGATGCGTTGCTCCTGAGATTCTGGGGAGGCGATGCGACAGCCCCGCTGCAGCAGCGGGCGTGTTGCGACGAATCCGGTCTGTATGGGGAGGAAGGCCACTTGTATGGATTCCGATGCATAGGTTCCGTAGGAAGTCTGTTCTCGCAAAGGCACGATGCGACGATCTCGTAGGGGCTGCGACGATCTCCGGGGCGACGATGCGCGGTCCAGCGGGGATCCTCTCTCTCGCAGCTCCTCGATGCGTTGATTCTGCGACGATACTCGCAGCGACGTGATGCGGTCCGCAAGCAAGCGGTGCGGCGATCTCACCCAGCGACGACAGGCTCTGCGACGATACTCGCAGCAATGTTCGATTCTCCCGCACCGGTCTGGTGCGTCCCGCAAACGAAGGATGCGACGTCTCTGGCAGCGGCGTCAGGCGCTGCGACGATCTCGACCTCCGTAGCGGCGGGAAACTTCTCGCACTGTCGGGGATGCGCTCCGCAAGCGAGCGATGCAACACTTTTCAGTTTCAAAAGTCACTCAAGCTTAGTTTCAAGCTTCCCAGCACAGGTACAACTTCCAGAGGCCCCACAACTGGATCAAGCACTCTAGGAAGGACAGAACTCTCTCAGCAGAGTTCAGGGAAGCTGGGGGTGAAGTCCTTTTGTTCCTGGGACTTCAAAACAGGGAGCCAGCTCTTCTCAGGCCCTTGGAGATTCCTTCAAGACAGGGGACACAGCTCAGCAGCAAAGTCCTTCCCCTCTCCTTGGCAGCAAAGCAACAGGTCAGTCCAGCAGAGCAACAGCAGGACAATCTTCCTTCTTCAGTTTCAGCTTTCTCCTTGGCAGAGGTTCCTTCTTGATTTCCAGGATGATCTAATTTTCTGTTGTCAGGGGTCCTGTACTTATACCCCTAAAGTCTTTGTTCTCTTGGTGCATGTGGGCCCTGAGCCCGGTCTGAACCAGTTCTGGGTGGATCCTGAGCACTTTGTTTTGCTGGCTGCATCTTTCCTTTCAGAGTGAGGGGCAGGGTCCTCAGCCGCCCAGCAGGGGGGTGGAGCCAGCATTGTGGAAGGCAGGCACAGCCCTATTCAGCCCAGGTGCTAACTCCTCCCACCACTCCAGTTGCAATTGCAGTCATTCAGCCTAGTGCTGACTCATCCAGCCTCCTGGGGAATTCCCCAGCCCCTGTCACTCTCAAACCAGACAGTCAATACACAAACAGGCCCAGGCACACAGAAGGGTCAGACAAGAGAACAGCAACTTTCTAAAAGCGCTGTTCTCAAACACAGGATTTAAAAACAACCTTTCCCAAAAGATGTGTTATTAAATTCTGAGTTCAGGGATACTAGATACTTATGTCCTATCTTGTTCCTATGGGAAGAAATGCTGTTAACCCCTGTAGCCAGCATCCCCCATGTTAACCTATGGAGCAAGATAGCCTTACAATAGTGAAAAACGAAAAATGGCTGTAATTCACTACCAGAACATGTTACCTGCACCAGTACATGCTCTACCTTTCACATACACTGCACTCTGCCCAGGGGGGTACCTTGGGCCTTCCTTAGGGGTGACTGATGTGCACAAAAAGGGAAGGGTTAGGCCTGGTCAGTGGGGACACTGACCAGGAGGACATGGCAGTTCTAAACTGCCCATAGGCACTGCAGTGGCAGGCCTGAGACACCATTTTAGAGCTACTCCTGTGGGTGGCACAATCAGTGCTGCAGGCCCACCAGTAGCATTTGTCATCAACAGCCCTGGCACACCCAGTGCACTTTACTAGGGACTTCATGGTGATACAAATATGCCAAACATGTATATCCAATTAGAATAACACTTTACATAGAGAGCATATGCACTTTAGCACTGATCAGCAGTGGTAAAGTGCGCAGAGTCCTATTGCCAACAGCCACGGGTCAGGAAAAATAGGGGAGGGAGAAGCAAGAAGGGCCAGTTCCAACAGTCACACAACCAGTTCACATTGGTTGGAGTTTTAGGATAACTAGGACTAACGATGTTAGCCACATACTCCTTCCTAAATGTCAAGCTTGGTGTCATTGTTAAGAAAGATGCAATCGATTTATCAGATCTCAATATTTGTTAAGTATCCTGTATAATTTATTGCTATCATGACTATAGTTAGTCACCAGTCTAATCTTATCACTGCCAAATGTCTGCCTGTTCTTGCTAGCTGATCTCAAGGTATCTTTTCTGTGCAATTTATGTGCTTTATGTGCTGCACTTTCCACAACAACTCGGTTGTAACCCCTTGCAACAAATCTAGTCTTCATGTCCTCAATGGTTTCTTTGAATTCAGTCTGTTCTGAGCAATTCCTCCGAGCTCGTACCATCTCCCCATACGGGATGGCATTTATTTGGTATCGGGGATGACAGCTCTCTGCAAATAGAAGGGCATTACAGCCTGGTACTCTTACGGAACATCTTACTGCATATCTTGATCTCCTGAATATACAGTTCTACATTTAGGAAGACAATTGTTTGTGTATCATAGTGTGTAGTAAATCTCAGATTACATTTCTTGGAGTTCAAATATACAAAGAATTCCTATCCATTGTCTACCCTTGTGACCTCAGATCCACTCCGCCTCAAACCAACCCAGGAAGAGGTTGGCAAAACACGGAGCGAATCTGGAACCCATGGCAGTCCCAAGTATTTGCCTGTACCACTTGTTGTCAAATAAGAACACATTATTTTCCAATATCAATCTTGTCATATCAAGTAGCATCTCAGTGTGGTCAAAGTATTCCACAGGACGTTTGTTCAAAAATTACTGTAAAGCCTTGATCCCTAGATGGTGAAGTATATTGGTGCATAATGACACCACATCTACGGTAACCAGGATCATTCCTGGTTCCCATTTCAAATCATTCATTAAGTTTAAAATATGTTTCGTATCTTGTATATACGATGGCAAATTTTGAACGTAAGGTCTTAAAAATTTATAGATAAAGTGGGAGAGTTTTTCTGTGGGACCCTCAATTACTGATATAATCGGTCTACCTGGTGGTCTGGTGCGGTTCTTATGAATCTTAGGGAGACTGTACATACATGAAAATCTTGGGTGGTCAACAAACAGGTATACATTGTCATCATGGTTAATCAGGCCCCTGTGATACCATATTTTAAGGTTCTTATTAATCAACCTCGTAAGTTCACAAATTGGATTGTTATCTAATTTTTCATAGTATTGTTCATCATTCAACTGGGAGAGAAGGTCATCATTATAATCTGATTTGTTCAGCCACACGATGTTACCACCTTTATCTGCCATGCACATTATCAATTCTTGGTTGTGGATCTCTACTTGTTATGAATATTGTATGTGTCGTAATAACAGCTTTACACATACAAGTGGTTATTAATGATGAAATGTGTCATTCATGTTAAGAAAAAACCTATGTACGAATAATATCACACGATTTTCCCATGTTGATCTGCCTTATTAGACTGGTTATAAGATGCTATTCAAAAGAATACAAACTAGTCATATTATGGATAACGGGTACTTTAGTCTAGTGAATATAATTGATGAAGAGCTAACAATGATCTGTATAGTCCTATGTCAGCATATTTGTATTTAATGTGATAAGAATTGTGTAAAAACCTACTGATAAAGGTACACAGATGTGATTTTCTGATGTTACAGTTGGGTTTCTTCAATACTGTAATCCCAGCACATTACAGCTTTCGAGTACATAATTTTTTTTCCTACTTTCCCCTAAAATTACTTTTATTGGGCACATTCATCGTGGCTTCTATCCCTCATCTGTACTCTAGAACTTACGTTAATACAGATTAATAATACCTTTTTATAGAACTGATTTCTTTTCCCAGGTACTTCTTTCCTATTTAGACAGGCGGATAATGAGAATATATTCTCAATAGAAGTGGATCTTGACTTATGGAATACATAACTACAATGTTAATGCACACATAGCCTATTTACCCTGGTTGGATGATTAATTTACTGGATATTTGGTTTATTGTAGTCTGATTACATTGATTAAATACATAGGCAAACACCCTTAAAATGGCGCCCACCCTTCATGCCTTAGAGTACTCAGCAGTGTGGAACGTATACGAGTCTTTAATTGAATTTATCGAATATTACGTTGCGGTAATTCGAGTACTTGGTAACTCCAATCAAATGGATATATTTTGTTTCAGATTAATCAATTATCGGTATTCAGGTACAAATAGTATTCATATTAAGACTGACTTTGGTATTACATTTGGAAAACATATACCACTCCAATATTTGCGCCATAGAGATAGAAGATTTCATGGGCAGTGATTGTATATAAGTACCTCCAAGATGGCACCCGTGGTGCACGCCGCCGAGATTAGCGGATTACCGGGACACAGTAATATAGACTGGTATGGTGGGGGGACTGTACTTACTTATCTATGGGTCGTGGAGAGTGGAAGTGTATTGCACTAACAGTGCCACTCGGGAACCTAGTCTTTCTTTGTTATGAACGTGGTGTTTACTGCCGGTAGAATAGGATTACCGGGACGTGGGAACTTGGTCAGATATGGTGGGGGGACCATCCTCACTTACATTTGAGAAGAGGATAATATTAGTGTAGTGTACTTTCAATGTTACCCGGGAACCGAGCCATGTTTTGATATGCCCGTACTGCATTCCTTTATTACTGACTTACCGGCATATACACATACGTCAGGATTATTACTATAAGTAGACGCTGTTTCTTGAGCATCTGAATACTTCGGAATAGAATAATTTATATTTTGGTGTTTTTCGGACATACGTGGCTGACAAATAATATTGCGTGCAATTACGTTACATTAGTGTGAATATCCTCAAGTCTTATGAGTTCTTAGATACGATTTCTTCTGTTTCGCCTAGGTCATGAACTCGTGATTTCTATATTACGAATTACGCACTTCTACCTGACGTTACAGTGACATTTGCTGATGAAATAACGTTCTCAGCCAGTGACCCATTACATTGTAGGTGAGATGATCTATTATCTCACCTGGGCAGGTGATATTAAATACTGTAGTAGGAATGGTATTGTTATTTCTTACATTATTTTTGCTTTTCCCCTTATCATAGATACAGGATATCTGATTTTGAGAGAATCTATGTACATGTGGTAAATTGTATCAGAAGTGGATGTACTTGCAAAGAAGGATTTAGCAAGTTACGAGGTGAACTTATTGTTTTAGGTTACTCTTACTTAGAGATGTTAGTTGAGATTTGGGACGCTTTTATAACATTTTTTTTTGTACCTATAGGACTTTGATGTTTTTTCTGCAACTCAGACATCTCATCATTTTGATTTGACGAAAGGATTTTCTAGCAGGTGAACTTGGACTGTTTGGTGACTGTAACTCCTCATCTGGGAAACTTTCTTACACACGGCATTTATATATTGCACTTTTGCTCTCGTTTACACACGTACTCGGTGACATGCTAAACTTTTCCTTTCACATGACTTTGATCACAATTTGGTGATGGCTTTGGGTTCTTTTCATCTGTACTTGATGAGTGGATTAAACAGTTTGAAATCCACATATTTTACTGAAAATGGTTGAGTAATTGTGTTGTTCTTTGGACTGCAACCCCGAAGAAGTCAATGGTGCATTAGATGGCACAACGAAACACGTGTTGGAAGTTTTTTGCTGTGACTAGAACTAGAGATCAAGCTGTGTCTTGGAAATATTGCCTGGCTACAATTTGAGAACTGAAAATTCGAAAATATACCTTGAACTTTTGAAAATATAAAGGACTATTATGTTTACTGTGTGTGCTCATGGTATACCTTTGTGTATTAAATAATTAATTTAATTGATAAATAGTTTTTAACAAATGAATAACAACACTAACTTTTTTACATTTTAATATGTGGTAAATTTTTCTAAAATGTATGTGTTGAATTAATTTATATGAGCTTTAGTTCTTTAATAGTTTAAAAGCTTAATTTCTTTCACATTTACGTGTATTATTACTTTTCAAAATGATTTAATAATATTTATTGTCTAAATTTCGAAATAATCTAATCCATTTAACATAATGTGCTGTCCTTAACGCTGTGATATCCATACGGATGAATGATGCGCTGTATACATAAGTAAATAAATAAATTAGTTCCTATGGGTTTTCATTTTATATCCTTGCCCCCCTTGTTTTCTATGGCAGTGTGTTGTAGTACCTGTGAGTAGCTATGTGTAGTCCTTTACTTACTCCAAAGCTGGCATAAATATGAATGATCTGGGTGTGACGCCTTTAGGGATGTAGTAACTTTAGAAGTGTAGTTGTGAATAGAAAAGTTCTTAGTCTTTTGTGTATGTGTGTTTGTATTAGCTTGCCTTTCCCTCAACCATGTCTTAAGTTCTGCAAAACCCCTCCTTGTCAGTAGTAAGTTTTTTCAATTTTTGAGTCACTCTACCTTGTCCTTCCCATATTTACTATAATAACATATATGCTGGAGCCGGTGATATCTACACAGAAAAGATAGGAGAGGTGGAGGTCTCCACCTGTAGATTTGTGAATAGCATTTTATCGTATGTGAGTAGTACTCTTGTAGTTCTACTTTACGTGCTACAAAACACAGAGTGTGAAGATGCCCTTTGGTGTCTTTACTGAACACCAATACATACGTTGTAGCAATGTAAAATCAGGCAAAAATGGGGGGGTGTGGCCTGAGGCGTCGAGATGGCGGACACACTCTAAGAGTGCTCTGGACCCCCTCCGTCATCTGCCTGGCATCTGCCCATCCTCAGCTGCAACTTACCTCTTCTAGACGAGGTCCTTGAACCCCCGCACTGTGCGCTCCATTCCGATCCCTCTCCGTAGCGGATTGGACTCCTCATCGACGTGGGCGGTCTTCTCTCCCCGCCGGCCCCAGCTCCTCAAAATGGCGGCCACGGCGGCTCACCACACTTGAAGATCATTCCTTGACTGGCGGCCGTGTCCGCTCGGGTCTGCCGCAGGAGCCCGTGGTGGTGACGCTGAGGTGAGCTGCCTGCGCTCCGGTGAGCCCGCCGCATCTTGCTGTTACCCCGGACAGCAGTGCTCTTACCTACCGCCCCCCGCCTGGCCCTGCCGCCGAACGGCTGCCTGGTGGGTTGGCGGGGCAGGGCTTTGTGGCCTACATCTGTCACTGGGACCGGGAGAGTGCCGCGCATCACCCCCTAGGGGCCGCGGGGGCGAGGCATCGCGTCTGGGCCTGTTGTGTGCCTCCCTTGAAGGTTCTGGCTGGCGTGGTGGAGCGGCTGTTGCAGGACCGCGTGGACTGGAGCTACAGCCCTTGGGCCCTGCACAGACGGTGAGTGGGGGAATCGGCCACTAAGTCGGGTGGCGGACGGGGTGACAGGGTAGTGCTTCACCCCCCCCCCCATTCCCTCCTCTCCTGTTGATGGCTGGCTCAGACTGGTTGGGGGTGACTGCCTTCCCTGGGGCCCTGGACTCGGGGGGCGTCCTGCCTGAAGTGATAGCCCTGGTGGCTGGGGGAGTGGGGATCGGCCACCGTGTCGGGCGCGGGTGGAACAGGGACAATGGCGCCCGCCCCCCCCTCCCGTGAATCCACTGGCCTGAGATTTCATCGCCTTGGATGGCCCCCCCTGCCCTCACTGAGGCCTCACCTTCGATACTGGGCCGCCGGCCCCTGGGTTTGCTGGCCTCCCGGGGCTGCGACGGGCGTTCCTCGCCGACCATGGCCCGCCGCTCAACTACGGCTGCCCCAGTTGAGGAGGCCCGCGTCCGGCTGGGGTTATTGCGAGGGGTGGCACGGTACCCGCTCCACCCCTGCCCACACTCCACGCTGCCTGCTCTGGACAACTTGTGAGGGCTACGTGCTCTGCTGTGGAAGTTGGCCGCACACTGCTCTGGGCTGTTCCATCGGAGATGTGGTCATCAGCTTCGGACTCGGGGACCGGCTGGAGACGGGTGGCGGTGGGGGGTGTTTGGTCGGCTCGGCCGCCCTTCGCTGAGGAGCTCTGCCTGACCTTGTGGGTGGTACAAAAGGGGGTGGTGATAGACGGAGCATCTGAATCAATCAAACACTCACACCCAGTCAAAAGATCTGGGTTTAATCCATCACCGTTCTTTAGCCCACTCTGCCACCCCAGTTCAGACATGGCTATATGCAAATCAGTCTGACCCTGTGCCTCATGGGAACAGTCCAGCCCGAACTGCCAAGCCATATCTTCCCTGGACCAGAAACAAGCTTCCGAGGACCGGTTTCTGGCATTCCAGCCGTCTTCAGCCCGGCTTGCTTGAATCCAGTGGCAAAGTGAGCAAGGGACTCACGTCTGAGCATACCCTGCCACACTTGTGGCGGCCAAAAGCGGTACAAAAGGGGGTGGTGATGGACGGAGCATCTGAATCAATCAAACACTCACACCCAGTGAAAAGATCTGGGTTTAATCCATCACCGTTCTTTAGCCCACTCTGCCACCCCAGTTCAGACAAGGCTATATGCAAATCAGTCTGACCCTGTGCCTCATGGGAACAGTCGAGCCTGAACTGCCAAGCCATATCTTCCCTGGACCGGAAACAAGCTTCCGAGGACCGGTTTCTGGCATTCCAGCCGTCTTCAGCCCGGCTTGCTTGAATCCAGTGGCAAAGTGAGCAATAGACTCACGTCTGAGCATACCCTGCCACACTTATGGCGGCCAAAAGCGGTACAAAAGGGGGTAGTGATGGATGGAGCATCTGAATCAATCAAACACTCACACCCAGTCAAAAGATCTGGGTTTAATCCATCACCGTTCTTTAGCCCACTCTGCCACCCCAGTTCAGACATGGTTATATGCAAATCAGTCTGACCCTGTGCCTCATGTGAACAGTCCAGCCCGAACTGCCAAGCCATATCTTCCCTGGACCGGAAACAAGCTTCCGAGGACCGGTGTCTGGCATTCCAGCCGTCTTCAGCCCGGCTTGCTTGAATCCAGTGGCAAAGTGAGCAAGGGACTCACGTCTGAGCATACCCTGCCACACTTATGGCGGGCAAAAGCGGTATAAAAGGGGGTGGTGATGACCTTGTGGGTGGCGCCGGGAGTCGACTCACCTCTGGCCCCACCGGGGACCTGAGGGGTTGGACTTGGACGCCTGAGATGGGCAGGAACCGCCCCGTCCAGAACCCGGTCCCTCCAACCCAAACAAAGATGGATCAATTCACCACGTCGGACCCCGACCCGGAAGGCGAACTGCTTGGCTTGCCAGGCACCACCGGGGGGGACCTCTCCACCATCCTTCAGGCGATAAGCACCTCTCAGGCTTTGGTGGAGTCCAAGATCGGCGAGGTGAGGGTGGAAGTGCCTCTCATTCGCCAGGATCTGCGCAACGCACAGCGAGTATTACGGAGGCGGAATCGTGTATCTCCACGGCAGAGTACAACATCAGCCAACTTAAGACCCAGGTGGCCCGTCTCCAGACTCAGACCTCGGAGCGCCACCGTGGGGCTGAAGACGCAGAAAATAGATTGAGGAGGAACAACCTCCGTCTAATGGGGTTTCCCAAGGGAGTGGAACAGGGTCAGGCCGACACATTGGTGGAGACCTGGGTGTGCTCCTGGATGTCCAACGCAGCCTTGTCACCATGGTTTGCCGTAGAGTGGGCTCACCGCTCCCTGGTGCCCAGGCCTCTGCCTGGGGTCCCTGCCCGACCTATAATCTTGAGGGTCTTCAACTTTCAAAACCGGAACGCTAGCCTCGGGGCAGCCAGGGCACAGGGGCCCCTGCACTACCAGAACGTCAAGATCATGGTCTTCCCAGATTACACCAGCGAGGTGCAGGCCCAGCGCCGGACCTACGATGAGGTTAAACAGTAGCTTCATGCCATGGGTCTCCGATATGGTCTCCTCTTCCCGGCCCGGCTCAAGGTCATCTTCCAAAATAAGACCCTTTTCTTTGATAACCCTCAGGCGACGTGGACCTGGCTCATGGAGGGGAGGCCCCTCCAGTCCCGGCTGGCTCCCTCCCCCACCCAACGGGCTCCTCATCAGCCGCACCCGACCCTTCCCAAGCCCCGGAGGCACCGGACGATGTCCCGCAGGAAGACTGACTGTCGCGGGGAGGCATCCCGTTCTCCGGGCGGGGCGGCCCAGCATTCTCCATCTCGAGCCTCGGCCCGAGGCTCCAACATTCCAAGCCCGACTAACTCACTGATTGACCCGAGTGACTGCCCGGGTCCCTCAAACAATTTGCGTCACGCCATTTATGACTCTGACCTGTCCAGGAGCCCGATGATCCAAGGAACTGGTGCATCTGAGGTAACCTGAACTATAGCTCATGACGAGAGCGCTTTCTCAAGCCATCTGAGGCACCCAAGAGGCAATGGTCTTCGGGTTTCACACGAGGGGGGATCTACTCTCCTCGACACCAAAGGTGTCACAAACTACTCCCTTCTTCACTCCCTGGACTCAATTTGCATTCTTAGTGTTTACTTGCTTAAAGCGTAGTTGTAGCTGTTCACGATTCTCTTATCCGATTGCATGGATGGGGGTCCATCTCTGCCACAGCCATGTTCCGCTAATCAATCTAGCTTAGCGACTGGACTTCTTGTTGTTGAATTATTTTTCCTTTTCAGGGCGACAGATGCTTCACGTTTGAAAGTGTAGGGTGGGGGGAGTTGGGAGATAAGGGGGGGAGACCATTGTCTCCAGTTCGTTTGTTGTTTTTGGCCGCCCACAGGCCACTGTGCTCTGTTCCTTCTGGTAGCCACACATGCTTATACGTCACTGGTGATGACACCAGACTCACCTCGCCACATACCCCCTACCCGGAAACCACGGCTAAGGGAACATGTCCCCACTGGGACCTGATATTGCCTGCGCTTGCTCCACCTCTTCCCTATACCACCCACCACGTTGGCGTCCACCCTTCCTAGGCCCCTCCACGTTCTTTCGTGGAACGTCAACGGTCTGCTAGACCGCATAAAATGCACTGCTGTCCTTTGAAGCGCCCACCGGCACGCCCTCGATATCCTGTTCCTGCAGGAAACTCACGGTATGGGCTCACAATGTAGTTTCCTCACCAGGTGTAGGTTTGACGGGGTCTGGCACTCTGGGTTCACGCGGGGCTCCCGGGGTGTGGTGGCAATTCTACTCCGGAAAGGGCTGCCCTTCACCCTGACACGAGCAGACATCGACGCACAAGGCTGCTATGTGGAGGATTGAGGGACACCCCATTAATCTCCTATGCACATACATCCCCCCCTGCTGTCATGGCCCCCGCCTTCCGCTGCCTCACACTGGTGCTTTCCTCCTTCCCACAAGGCCTGACAGTATTGGGAGGTGACTTCAACGCCATCTTGCAGCCCGCACGCGACAAAACAGGTACTCCTTCGGCGGCCTGCCTTGCTTCAGCAATACGCCTCTCTAACTGGTACTCGGCCCTGGGTCTCTGTGATGTCTGAAGGGTGTGGAATCCCCACAAAGTCCAATTTACCCACACGTCAGTGGCTCACCATACCCACTTTCATATCGACCTGTTTCTACTTTCTGCTGTGGACTGTCAATTGATGTCCGGGTCCACAATCTTACCCAGGTGTGTCTCTGACCACTCCCCTGTCTCCCTTCGATTCGGACACCCCCCCCCGGCGGCGCCCGTGCGGTATGGCGAATGAATGCGTGGTTCCTACAGGACTCCAAATTCGCGGAGTCCCTTGGGCTGGAATTGCAGCAATATTTCTCGACGAATGCGGGCTCGGTTTCCTCGTCGGGCACGCTGTGGGAGACCAGCAAGGCTGTGATGCATGGGGTGGCAAGGGGTCTGGTTCACGCGAAACGCCTGGAACAATCCGCGTCTGGAGGCCCAGGCAGCGCAGATGGAGGAGGTCCTGGCTACCACTGATAGTGATGGCTCTGCCCGACAACTTACACTGCTCCGTGAGGAAATTTGCCAGATCTCATTGGAGTCTGCGAAAATGCTTTGGCGCTCTTTGGTTGCACGTGTGTACGGCTGGGGCAATAAGAATGGCAAACTCCTCCACAACCTGGTGTCATAACCCAGAGCCAATCGCATTATTCCCGAGATTCGGGATGGAACCGGAACCCACTACACTACCTCCCACGACATTACCCAGACGTTCGCGGACTACTACGCAACCCTCTATGCAGCCCACCCTCCCTGGAATGCCTTGGCGGCTTTGATGTCCAAGACTGGGACTCAGTTGCCCTGTCTTTCCCAGGCAGACTCCGAGTCCCTGGATCGGCTCTCTTCCCAGAAGAAATACACGGGGCTATCTCCTTGTTGCACTCCGGCAAAACGCCCGGGCCCGACAGTTACCGCCAGGAATACTATGCGGCTTACTGAGACACGTTGGTCCCGCACATACAAGACCTGTTTAAGCACGTAGTCTAAGTGGGGGCCTTCCCATCAGAGACCAATGTGGCCACTATTGTAGTCATTCCGAAGAAATAGCCACCTTCCCTAGTGTGCTCAGACTACCGCCCCATTTCTCTTATCAACACGGAAATTAAACTCTTCGCCACCGTGGTGACCCAACGGCTACGTCCCCCCTTACATGATCTCGTGCACCCCAATAAATGCGGCTTCATGCCTGCCCGAGGGACCCGGCACTGCATACGTCGCCTCCATCTCGCCCTTGCCCACCGCCACCTCCTCCCCCCATATCTTGGACTGCTTTTCATAGACTTTGAGAAAGCCTTTGATACTGTGGATTGGGGCTACCTGGAGGACGTTTTGGAGAGGATGGGCTCCGGCCTTCCTTTTCGTCGCCTCATCCGGGTCCTTTACTCCGCCCTCAAGGCTAGGGTCCTTATCAACGGCGTGGCTTCGGAAGTGTTCCCCATCCGGAGGGGCACTCGCCAGGGTTGCCCGCTCTCACTGCTTGTATTTGCACTGGCAATGGAACCTTTAGCTTCTCTCATCCATCAGGATCCCCTCATCAGCGGCTGGGCCTGGGATTCACAGCAGATCGACAAAATTGCCCTGTACGCCGATGACGTCCTTCTCTTCCTGGCGGACATGGAGAGCTCTGGCCCGAGATGCCTGGATGCCCTTTTGGCTTTTGAGCGGGTCTCTGGCCTCAAACTCAACTCTGCAAAGTCCACTCTAGTTCCCTTGTATTCCTCAAGGGCATGCTTTGACTCGCAGACGACGATCCCCATGCGGAGGCAATCCTTCAAGTACCTGGGGGTGTGGGTGGCCCTCCTCCCGGAACTCAAATGGGCCCTGAACATCAGGCCCCTAGTCTCCAAGGCCAAAGCAGACCTCAGAAGATGGCAGACCCTTCCCCTAAATCCCCTCGGTAGGAGTGCTCTCTTCAAAATGATGGTCCTCCCCCGTTTCCTAAACATCCTACAAAAGGTGACCACTCATCTCCCCGGCGGCTGGTTTCGGGAGTTGGACGGCATCCTCGCCCGATTTTTAAGGGGAGGAGGCAGGCAACGCAAGTCCCTAGCGCATTGCCGCATACCTCCTTATGATGGGGGAATGGGGGTAACTAATCTCCACCTCTACTATTTGGCCACAAGGCTGATCGTGATCCACGACTGGTTCGCGGGCGGCTGTTCCGACCCGGCGTACCGAGTGGAGCTCCAGTCGATGGACTTCGCGCAAATCCAGGCCTACCTTTACGGTAGCCCAGTCCTGCTGGCTCTCCCCCACCACTAGAACGGTGCTCATGGCATGGCGCACCACCCTACGGTACGTTGGATGGGACCGGAAACTCACCAGACAGATGCCTCAATGGAGCGGGGCCTGGCTGGAGGAGGTCTCGTTCCTCCAGAACTTCCGTAAATGGGACCACATCGGGATCTCGCTACTTGGGGATGTTTGGGTGGGGGACCATGTTAGATCATTCGCAGACCTACAGCACCGCCACTCCCTCCACTCTTCCCAATTCTACAAATACTTAAAGTTGAGGCACGCCCTCCAAGCCCATATTCCATCCCCTATCTCCCTCCCCGAATTTAATCCCCTGGTGGCCCAAGTGATGATGGGGAACCAGGGCAGAGGTGGGGTCTCGCGGATTTACCGCTCCTTGGTGAACAACGGTCCTGCATCCTTAGACGCGCTCTGAGCCTGGTGGGAGGGGTGGCTGGGTCTCCTGGAAGACGTGGACTGGAGGGACGCCCTTATGGCACCCAAGACCCTGACGACTTCCTCCAAGTTGAATCTAGTTAAGCTCTACTACCTCCACACGGCATACCTCACCCACGGCCCGCTTGTTCAGTGCTCACCTACGGCCCTCCCTAGCGTGTCCGCGCTGCAGCCACGCCCCAGTGGATTTCTACCATATGGTGTGGCAATGCCCTGCACTTGCGCCGTTCTGGGCGGGGGTGGAACGTGAACTCACGCAAGCACTAGGGTAGGAGGTCCCTCACGACCCGGTACGCCTGATCCTGGGAGTGTTCGATGGCCTTGATGGATCACGGACAGATAAGCGCTTTCTGGGCACAGCAATAGCGGTGGCAAAGCTGGATATCACTGCTCTTTGGTCACAGGACAGGCCGCCCACTTTGAGGAAATGGAGGCGGGGGTGGACTGGTGCGGTACCCAAGAGGAGCCCCTCTTTGAGGCCCGAGGTTGTCCAGAACTCTTTGGGAAAATAAGGGGCAAGTGGTTTAATTTATTGCCAGTGTGAAGGGTCCATACGGATGCGTAAGTGATGAGCAGCGGCCGGGGGCAGGGGATCGTCCCCAAGTGTCGAGTGAGTCTAAACCTTACGCCATTTAATGTGATGTATCTTTATAACGTGTCTGATTGCTACCGATGTTTTTTATTTACCTGAAAAAACGTTATTAAACTTGATTATCAAAAAAATCAGCCAAAAATACATAAGACTATGGACAATCTTACTCAAGTGAGGATTCTCCGCAGTCTCAAACTTAAACACGGAGTTGAAAAGTTTTCAATGGTTATGTCTCCAATAGTGGGGGATAACAGACCTAAAGTGGGATTTATCGCACGAGTCATAAAGAAGTGGTTCGGGTAGAACACTACACATGATCGTACATAACCACACATGAGTAAGTGAGCTAAGAGGTCTGATTCAGAAAACCTGGGAGGCACACTTGTTAAAGTGCTACTGAGATAATCCCAGACAGTAGCAGTATACCTTTATGCAGCATTCTGTCACACACCACACATAAACCAGATGGAAGAAATATGCTCTCTTTGCCATAGAGCCATCTACAAAGATCAGTCTGCTACTACAATGCTTTAACAGCAAATAGTTTCTGAAGTCATTCTGTGGTGCCAATTGTAGATCCATCCCCAGGGCACGGGCAAATGTGGAAACGGGGAGGGGGCGCCGCATGCGCCCTCCCTGAGCCATAAATAGCTCTGGGGACCCCAACCCCAGGGCCAGCTCATAGGCTATGCCCCTGAGTGCCCACCATCAGGACACAGTGCTTCCCCTGCCTGCACTGGAAGGGAAACCTGTGTTTGCTCTCTCTTGGCGGAAGCAATATCAAATCTGCCCCCAAGCAGGAGCAAACACCAAGTGCGCTCCCAGCCGGTGGGAGCTTGAAGTGCTGCTCCCTATGGGCAGGAGCAATGCCTGCAGCCAGCTGTTGCGATGGGGGCCTTGGGGATCCCCCTACAGCTCCTAACATTAGTGAGATGGGTGCCCTGGGTAGGCACCCACCCTTTGTTGGTCAGGTCCCAGGGTATGGCCTTCCCTGGGCTGAAATCAGCCTGCAGAGGGGTACTGCGTGCCCCCTCTGCCTTGAAAATTTGGCAGTTGGATTATCATATGGTAATTGAATATTACTTTACATTAAAACAAATGAGAAATTCACAAAAAAAAGGTTAAAGTAACATTATAGTTAGGTGAAATGTTCAGTAACAACCTAACACAGGGACATCTTAAGGATTTTGGGGGCCCTGGTCCAAGCATATTTTGGGGGCCCCTGTGAGGAACAGTTTTGTATTTATGATCCTAGTTCAGGTCTTTCATGCCATCTTTGGCCGAGACAGTGACAGTACACTGACACACTTGCCCAAATTCTAATTGTGTACATGTAATATTCAGTGAAAATGATGCGTATTTTCAATACTGTAACACAGCAACAGCTCGCCAATATTATTGCAAATAATCTCTGTGACTCCCCTCCCATTTCTCATATGTGAGGTCCTTATTTGATCTAAAAGAAACAGTTTGATGGATGTTGCATGAAACATAAACACAACATTTCTCTAGAAAATGTCTATAAGAGACACACATATCACCCACATTGAAAATAAAGGAAAGGAAAGTGGTATTTAAAAGAATCTGTTTAAGAATCATTCAAGGCCACCAGGGCAAGACTCTGTAGAACAGAGCTGGTTCTATCAGGGGGCCCCAAAAGGCTGGGGCCTTGGGCCAGAGCCCACTTTGCCTATGCCTTAAAACATCTCTGACATAATGTTTTAAAATCTAAAAACCAGTGAAATTCACCAGTTACAATTATAATTATCTCAAGTAATTTTAACTTGTGCCTTAAGGTAACTCTAACTGGCGTTCTCGCCATGCACTGATAATTGTTCAACATATTACATCACTCATGGCATCTTCTTTGACATCATTGATAATATCACTGTGCATGGTGGGGGCACAAGCTATAGTTAATTTAGGACACCAGTTAGTTTCCTTGTAGGTATACTCCATTTATAGGAAACCTCCTAGAGCCGGTTGGGTTATCCCCCTCTGATATGATCTTCATTCACAAAGGTCCCCGTCTCATAATCTGGCAGGATTATATTTGTTTTAAAGGCAGATAACTCAACCGGCTCTAGGAGGTTTCCTATGAATTGGGTATAATTATAAGGAAACAGACCCATTGCTGGAAATTTAAAACACCAAGTTGTATAAATGAGAGGTTTACAGCGAGATAGACACGTAGGAGCACTGCACGCCAATGTGCACATTATGATTTCCATAAGAATGGGGGGAACCCTAACAAGTGAATTCCAATATCTTGTTTGCAGTATAACGTTTGGGGCTTGCCACATATAACAGGAAGATTTGCACACATCAATGTAATAAGAAAGGTGGAAACCCTAATGAGAAAACTCCAATATTTTGTTTGAACTGTAGAGCTGAATTTGCACACCTATGAAAGGAAGTTTATTTGTAGATGTGACCTGTATGATCTCAAGATTGAGATTCTGTTACACCATAATCTTATGACAGTACTGTACCTGTACATATGGCCTAATAATGCCTTACTAATGCTACATCATCAGTAAATTAGCTCCGAAGAGGCAACTATAAGGAAGCAAATGGTTTTTCATGAGACTGATCTCAATAATATCTGTATAATATACATTGTTTGTGAAAACATTGGAATATTGCTGTCTTTTTTGTATAACAACCTTTCTAAGATAACTTTGAATGAAATAGATGGGTAACACATAAAATTGTGAGCCATATGTTTCCAGTAAAAAACATTTTTTGCACCCCATTGGAAAATCATTTTCAAACTTTGAAAGGTATAAGTCCCCCAGCCTTCCCTGAACAGCAGGAGGGGTCTGTAATCGCTCTAAAGGCGCAGGACATTTCCGGCAGCGCGGGACGCTGTGTGTGACAAACAGGGCTGCTTCTCCTACCTGCGATGAGTTTTGGCATTCCTGCTGGGGTGGGACTTCTTTACCCAGCCTTCCCTGAGCACCACCAGGGGTCTGTAATCGCGCTAAAGACGCAGGACATTTAACGCGGTGAGGGACGTGCGCAGGCATTCACCCGGGCCAAGACCAGACCAAGAGCGGGCCCATCAGAGCCTGGAGGAGGTTGGGCTGGTCCACCCCTCTTGGATCGGCCACCAATAGCCATCATTTGTACGCTTTTACAGCAGCCATCGTTGGAAAACCATGGGTAAGAGAAAGGCACGTGCTATCACCGCACCAGTTAATGAGCGTCTGGCGCTGGGTCCATTACTAACCATTTAAATACCGCAAGGAGTGCATCAACTCTTAGACCGAGAGTGTGGGAGAGAGATTGGGGCAAATAGAAAGAGCCCCTTACTAACAACTACCAGTGACCACGTGTACAATCCAGCGCAAGTCAACGTAGACATAATAGCTGATGCAGGGGGAGTTGTAGGCGTGGGAAGTTTGAAGCCAAATAATCCATGTGTGTATGCTGGGGACCATGACATCGCAACAACACCACAGGCGCCTCCCCCTCAAACCTGTCCTGGCAGGTCTCCAAATACAGATATAACAGGTCCCCCTCCAACTAAAAGAAAGCAGGGCAACACCTGCCTGGTTCCCGTACCCAAGGCCTGTGGAAAGAAAGTCTCTGAGTGCCTGCAGACTGAAACCAGGAATGTGCGTATAAAAAGCTAAAAGTACATGCACAGGTGAAACTCTCTGCAACTTATGATGGAAGTGATGTTGCTATCCTCGGAGGCATTAACCAACTGGAAGGGATCATCACAAACCTACTTAGGGGCATATTTACAAGGGCTTTATCTCCACTTTTTTGGCTTACAAAGCCAAAAAAGCGGAGATAAAACTATCACCCTATTTACAAGAGGGTGCTAACATGCATAATCGCACGTAAGCACCCTTTTCCCCAACGCCTCCCTTTGCATCTCTAATGAGATACAAAGTGGGCGTCACTGGGCGTACCCCAGATGGACAACCTTGCAAATATTGCTGATGTTCACATCGCGATATTTACAAGGCTGTCCCAGCATTTTAGCTGCAAAAACATTTTTTTCTCCAAAAACTGACGTCTGATAAAATGCAGACTTACCTATCCCTAACATTGGGGTGGATTATGCTGATATGACCCTGTGGGTCGTATCAGCAAGGTTATTGCCATTTTGCAGGGAACATCGCTGGAAAATCAGCGATGTTTCCTGCAAAACGGCGATAACCTCGCTATCTCTGGAATTTTTATCACCCTGGAGTAAAGCATTGTTAATAACGCGCTACCAGGGTGATAAATTCCAGAGATAGCCTGCGATAATAAAATTATCGCTAAGCATGACCAGCGATAATTATCGATAATATGCCCCTTAGTCCTCTAGTGGCTGAACTTAATAGTATCGATAAAACATTGAGAGCTCGCTGTACAAATCCAGCACAAGTCACCTAGTTCCGTAGAGCACTTCAAGTGCCCCAGGCAACCTGAGGAGAATGCTCTCCCCTGCACAGTCACTACGGACGATGGGAGTCTGAAGCACCATAACCTAGTGCCTCTGATGGAATAGGCCGATGCCCTATAGAGAGGTTCTTCCCCTCTTTAGATATAGGTTCTGTTTCTGATGCACCAGACTCGACAAAGAACTCTGTCCCCTTACAGCTACCCCCGATTGTTCTCCATACGTGATCGTACTAAAAACATAATCTACCTTTAAGCCCAAATTTCTCTGATTTAGATTCTCAGTTAAAGCATTAGGTTATTCACTTGTTCAGCTCATCCCTTGGTAAAATTAATAGTGATGTACTCTCTAGAGCCATAATAGGCGTCCGTAGGGTATCCTGGACCGGCAGTAGCCCAAAAAAGGAAGGAGGCAATTGCATAGCTGCCAAGGTTTCAGATTGCTGTGTGTGACATTTTCATAATTTCATTGAAATTATGAGTGACATTTCAACAACTATGAGTGACACTTTCTCGCGAGCAAAGTCACGCAGTGAACATGAGGGAAACTACATATAAATATCAGTAATTACACTCATTTGAGTAAGGAGAACCTCTTAAAAGATCTTAAAACTACTACAAAGCACCAGAAATGGAAGGGCACTGGCAGACTGTGTGCCTGCAGTTTAAGTAGCAAAAGGCAGGCAGGCATTGATGCTGCTCTGAAGATGGCATTGATTTGATCATTCATGAGCGCGCAATAGCCTAAAAAAGAAAACTCATAGCATAGCAAGTGCAACTAAGAGATTGTACCCTAAATCGGGATTCTCTGAGACTGGTCAAATTGAAAGAGAATTAAACTAACTTTGTTTTCATTTCATTTTGAGAACTCACTGACTAGAGAAAATGTTGAACATTTAACACAGCAGACACGATCGTAAATGCATATATCTGCTAAGGCGCCACTTTCAATACTGGGAGCCAGGGGCCCAGTCGCACTCCGAGGGTAGAGGGAGTGTAGTTATGCCCCTGCCAAACACTAAATAGTCCCTGGATATTAGTGCACATTGTAATTACAGCCTTTCTTTCACCTTGTGTTATACAAGTTAAAAATAATGACATGAATATTTATAGTGCTGCAAGAGGCCGGGACTTCTTAGCACTTCCAAATATGTCACTAATCTCCAATGCATCAACCAGGGTTCAATTCTGTGTCAATGATGTTACAAACACAGCTGCAGTGATTACATTAACCAGAAGTCTCAGCACTGCACCTCGGTCCACACATGAATGCCACCTGCTGTTCCAGAACTGGGGCCCTCCCATACCACTCATTGTCCGTTATCTTCCTCTTATAATGCTCCGGTGGTGCTAACACACATAGGACACTGCTACATATAGCACTAGTAGCTTGCGTTTGCCCAGCACCTGTGTACCAACCATTAACGTACCTGTAAAAACTTCGATTTGTTGTTTACAGCAGTCAGACTCCCTAGTCCTGCCACACTGCCTTGAATTTGACTGGCCCCATGATCTCCTGAATACCAAGCTGCACATGTGGGTCGAAGGTGCTGTGGACTAAAATGTGCCACTCTGGCAGGCGGCGACTGTATTGGCAAGGAAAATCAAAGCTGCCTGCTAGTTTCCCGTCTGTCTGTCCCAGGCGATTAAGGGCACCGAGGCCTTTCCGGAAAAACAACAGACAGGGCGCCGGATAAACAAGGGGCTGCGGGCACACCACGCACTGTCTTCTGGATCGCACTCATCTGTTTGACAACAGAACACTGTGACACGTAACGTGGAAGGTTCCTTATCTGTGTGGGGAATCGGGATCTGAATTCACAAATCGGGCACCGGAGCAGAGAGTTCATTTAATCAGTCTCTGATCTGCAGCGCTGGCTGCTGCAGGCCGTGAGCCACCACCGGCCGCGGAAATTCAGGGATTTGCCGCCCGTCCAGCCTGCTGATAGTTGTGTTGTAACCAACTTTTTGCGATACCCAACTGGTTGGCTACATTTTACACAGGGTGCCTCAAGGGCCCTCTGAGGGCTTGCAGTGAGTCCCGCTGGGGTATTTTTTTTATAGGAATAGGACACTTTACCCTGCACACTTTTACAACGTGTGCCATTACCACGCATTTTTTATTCCGCAAAATCTTTTACAACGCAGGGCTTTACAACGCAATTTACTAGTCTAACTCCACCGGGGCGTTGTAATGGGGAATGCTTTGTAAAGGCTTGCGGTGTAAAGCCCTGCATTGTAAAAGATTTTTCGGTGTAAAAAATGTGGAGGATGTTTACCTTTTTATAGACCCACGCAAGACGCTGCCTTTGTCTTACAGTTTTCTAACCGTAGAGGCACAAGGACATTTACTATCCCGACAAGGAACTGTTGCACTGCCCTCGAAGAGGTGGACTAACTGGAACATGTCAATGCAAGACCAAGATTGACTGCAGGGCTCTGCGGTTCATACCACTCAAAGGCCGACTGTACGAAATTAGTTCAGCCCCACAATAATAGAATTCCCAAACATGGGACTGAGCATCCGCTTCTACAATCAAACGCAAATCATCATATAACAAGTATCCTTACCCGGCCTCCCACCAAGGCTCGTAACCCTGATACCGGTCAACCTCACAGCACTGGTTTCTCATCACGAGGGTTTGGAGCTCCTGCTCAATCTCCCAACCCAGGAACGGTGTTGCCATGTGGAACAAGTAATGGCACTGTAAGTTCCTATTGGAGTCTGCTATTCTGGAATGTTTCTGAAATTGCAAGCAAACTTAACGATAATAACTGGGAAGCCTGATACCCGACCACCCGATAGTGTGCTCACAAAACACATGGTTCCGGACAAATGTACGTACATGGTTTTTATTCAGTGGTCACTCCTGCCACCCCATCGACATCAGGGCACCACAGTGGTGGCCTATTTACCAAGTGTCACGGGGCGGGGCGCCATGGTGTTGACATTGATGCTGATGTAGACTGGAGGTCGGCTGTTCCCCCCCTTACACCCCTTTCTATTTCCGAAATGCAGCCTGCCTCCTCCTGGCCGGAGGAGTGGCCCCGGACGGACAAGGACGCTCGTTGGGGAGACGAAGACCTAACAGCACACGGTCCCTTTAAATCCCACGGCGATGAGGACGAGGCCCCACCCCACTGGTTCATGACGGAGCCAAAAGGAGGCACAACCCGGAAGTCGACGGACGGCGTTTCCCGAGGAGGAGAAAGTGTGAGCGACCGGAGAGCTGAGACGGAGACGGAGGACGGCGGGGAAGAGATCCTGATGAGCCCAGCTGCGGACTACAAGCCAGGAGGCCAACGACCCGGCGATTCGCCCCGCCACGTTCCCACGGGAGGAGCGTGGCTTACAAAGGTACGGGCAGAGTGGCGGGCTGGGTTACCCGTAGTGGTCATCCGAACGTGTAGTAACCAGTGTACATAGTGTACAGGCTCCAAAACCCTTACCCTCACGAGCACTTAAAGCACAGGACCGTCCGTGTGTATAAAACACTGCAGCACTTGGTGTCCCTCACTTCCCTGGCCCCCCGTAAAGCTGAAAGACTAACATCAGAGTGATTACTCTTTCTCCTACTTTCCTTTGCATCCCTGACCTGGGAGGGATACCCCGGCCCCGAAGACCTCCGAAGAACCATCGGTCTGGCGGGCTCCTTTACCCGGCGTGGCAGAAACACCCTGGATCGACCTGTATTCCCCAGAGGCGTCAAGATGGAACCGGACGAGTTTGCCCGGTTGAGGCTCTCCAGCAGACGACGAAAAGCCTACCTAAAAATAAAACCGTCTTTAAAATCACTACTGCAGGTGTCTGACTCGCTCCCTTCGGCCTCTCATGCTACCGAACCCGTACACCGTGACCAAGTGTCACCATGCCACCTATTATATCCAAAACGTATTTGGACTCTGTTCATTTCCAGATAATCTGTGTGTCATTTGGTTGCCGCTTGTTGTCCTGATTAATTTCTATCACTACAACTTTGACAGTAAAAGTTTTAATTATAGAGTCACTTGATCATGCGCTTGGTAATGTTTTTGTGGGAGTGAATGAAGATTATGTTATTTTATGGGGGGGGGGGAGGGGGGTGATTTCACATCCAGTCTGTGCCCCATTTCCAACAACCTTGTTTGTGGGACAGGAGGCAAGGAATCACTAAATTACTCCACTTTGATCATAATGTTTGTGGACATATGTTAAGCAAACTGTTGGTGTACCAAGATTATATCTTTTGTCTAGACCTGGCACCGAAAGGGGATATTAGAGAGGTTGCATACATTGGAACGGGGTATTGGGTCTCTGATTGAATACATTGCATTATCAAAGGTATGGGTCAGGAGGGTACATACATTTTTCATCATAAAAAGCCCCATGAGTGATCACAATCCTATGGTTCTAGGCCTATTCTAAGGGCTGTCAACATCGGTCTGTAATGTGGTTGTTCCTCCGATTGCCTACACAAAAATGGCGCAATTTACGGGATATTGACCCTATTGCACTCTTGTCTCTACCTTTGGAGGAAAAGAGGGAGCAATTTGAGTTATGTTTAAGTTTTCTGCCCGATTCATTGGGGGTTATGAGGGCTTTTACTGAAATATGCAAGAGGGTAACTGAATTGCTGGTGCCACCACAGCCACGGCATGCTCCCAAGGGCATTAAATGATTTGATAAAACCTGTACACAAGCACTTAGTAGTCTGATACAGATAGTTAAAAGGTCACCTAGGGATATAATGGAAGTCAGAACCTGCAGGAAATGTTATAAGGACACTGCCAGGGTAAGGAAAGAAATCTGATGGGAGGCTTGGGAGCAATTTAATGCCGCCTGCACAAAGAACGATGTCTCTCAATTCTGGCGAGTAGTAAATGCACCTTTTTTTCTAAACATCTAAACAACCCACCACTAGTATATATGCCACAATTCCAGAAAATGCTTGGGTCACCCATTTGACTAATGTATACAATTCTAACAATCCATGTTTACCCCGATGGCAGCTCAATAAATGCAGTAAACAGCCCAGGGGGTGGCGATCAGATAATAGTGATGCTTAATGATGTTATATCGGCAGTGGAAAGGTGTCCATGTAATAAAACCTAAAGACCCGATGGGGTCCCGATTTATCTTTTTAAGAGTAATCTGGATCTTTAGTCTCCGATTCTGGTGAATGTGTTGCACAGTGCGATCCGTACTGGCCCTCCTTCCTCTTGGTCTAGGGCAAATACTATTCCCCTCTTCAAGATGGGGAATAGAGGTGACTCACGGTGCTACTGCCCAATATCCTTTGATAGATTCTACAGCTGAGGTGTTGGGCAGGATACTGCTACATCAGCTGGAAAATTAGGCCACAGACAATGGCATTTTATCAGGGGTCCAGTATGGCTTCAGACAGGGACTGGGGACAACAGAACATTGTCTGAATCTTCATTTGTTAACTAGTAGATATGTGCTCACCAAAGGGGGATGCCTTTATTTGCCGTTTATGGACCTTAGTGCAGCCTTTGATAATGTCATTAGGGGCAGGTTGTGGAGTATGTTGTTGGAAAAGGGGGTCGTTTTGTGGATTGTCCTTTTACTTGCCCAACTTCATGCGGACGTTGAAGTCAGCGTCAAGTTTGGGCCCAGTGGGGAATATACATCATCTATAAAAATCAGAAAAGGCATCAGACAGGGGTGCGTGTTTGCCCCCTTCCTCTTCAACTTCTATATAAATGGCTTTGACAGTTACCTGTAGGCCTTAGGAGCTGATTCCCCTAGGAGAGGGACCAGGAAGCTGCCAATTTGAATGTATGCAGATGACTCCATTCTCATGGCAAGATCAGGGCGGGACTGTAGAATTTATTAGACTGATTTGTCGTATGTGTATGATCTGGGTTTATCAACTAACAAAGAAAAGTAATTCACTATGGTGTGCTGTTGCCCCCTGAGCAGGGGTACTCCTTTTCAGATTGGTGGTATAGTACTCTAGCATGTATCCATCTTCAGCTATTTGGGGGTACCTTTCGACATTACAAGCTCATGGAAACACCTGATGAATGTGAGAACAAGGCATTTTGAACAGACCGTTGCCTCCCTGTTCAAGTGTACTGCAAAACTAGGGTCTATGCTGTCATCAGGCCAGAGCCTTATTGTAACTGTAATAGCTTCTTATATAGCGCAAACTGCCACCCTACGGGTATCCTGGCACTTAGATTAAAAATAACCAACATGCGAGCGGGCCAAAGTATCAGGAAAAAGAGGGATCAGTCCTTGGGAAAGAGCCAAGTTTTCAGACTCTTTCTGAACTCGATCAGAGAGTCAATTTGTCTGACACTCTGCGGTAGTTCGTTCCATAGATGTGCAGCAGCCACACTGAAGGCCCCCCCATCCTGGAATGCTTGAATCTAGGAATCGTCATCCAATTTGCACTAGAGGAGTGGAGCTACCTCTTGGGGAGGTACCAGGTACATTTTTCCTGCAGTGGAACTGGGCCCCCATCATGTACCGCTCTGTGCACCATACAGAGCGATTTAAAGTGGACCCTTTCCTTGATAGGCAGCCAATGTAGGTCTCTCAAGGCCACGGTAGTAGAGGACCTGCGTTGCCTATTTAGTACCAGCTTTGCTGCTGTAGACTGGACTCTCTGCAACCCCTGAAAGATGTATTGTGGTGCTCCCAAATACAGGGAGTTGCAGTAGTCCAGCCTGCTTAGCACTGTGCTTCTCACTACAAGGGAGCGCAAGTCCTTTGGTAACAGTGGGAGTATCTGGCAAAGCATGCGCATCAGAGAGAAGCACACGCTGGCGGTTTTATTTGCCTGCGACTCCATTTGGAGATTATCGTCCATCAGAACCCCCAGATTACGCACAGTGTTGACAGAGGCCAGAGGTTCTTTCTCAGGGGTGAGCCTAAACTCCAGTGGCATATGCCTAGACATCTTAACATAAGAGCAATACATCACCTCAGTTTTCCCACCATTAAACTGTAGAGAGTTTCTCCCCAGCCAGCCAGCAGTCTGACGCATACACTCCTGGAACGTGTCCATGGATACTACATGTTTCCCTTCCAGGGAAAACGCCAGTTGAGTATCTTCAGCGTAGTTAACTAGGTCAATTCCGAACGATTTAATGATGGGGAACAGGGGCTGCAGATAGATATTAAAAAGAATAGGGCTGATCTCAGAGCCCTGCAGTACCTCATAGATTACTGGGGATTTGCTGGAGGTGAACGGTGCCATGGTCACCACCTGCTGTCTCCCCGATAGGTAGGACTGTAACCACTGCAAAGCCCGTCCCTTCACCCCTATCTTCCTCATTCTCTCCACCAGTGTTGAATACGGCCGACATGTCGAGAAGCACTAAGACAGTAGCATTCTCGTTGTCGGCTCTCATGCGTAGATTGTCCAACATACTTGCCAACGCTGGATATTTGGATATCATTAAATCAATGGGGTCAACCCAATAAGTCAGAGGACCTGGGAATTAATTGGTATATGAAAACACGGTGGTCCTAGGCATATCTTAAAGCTCAAATGAATTCACAAATTATTGTTTACACTTAGGGGAACAAATCCCATAGAGGATGGAGATAGAAGAAATAATACTAAGCCAGATACACTTATTAATAATTCATAGTACCCAACACACTTTTTAAAGAATAAATCTTTACATCAATCACAATACTTCAATTTATTTACAGCATCACTAAAACTTATGTACACATGTTCAATTTAAATAAAGTGAAGAGCACTGCAGGATGCAGTAAGTGTGTGAAAAGAGTGCTCAAGTGATTTAGAAAAGAAAAGAAATCCAAGAGGAAAATTCCAAGGGGAGAATTCAGGTAATTTAAGTTCAACTGAAATATGATTCTTCTGCTTGAACTACAAAAAGGCCTACCAGTACAATATTCAATAACAGTTGGATAGAAATAAAATCTGGGAAAGGGAAGGGGCAATGGGGCATGAAAACAAGGTGTAGGCCTCAAAATAACGGGGAAAGGACCGTCGACGTTTCGACCCTGGCGCAATTAGGGGTGAATTGACATCTCTGCTGTGGGTCTTCTTCAGGACTGGACAGTGGAAAAAGAAGGGCAGGGGTATACCTAAAAAAAGAATTGGACAATATATTCAGTAAAACTGTGTATTTCGAGGGTTCAATAAAACCAGTGTTAATAGTTGGGTACTTTACCAAAGTTGCCGTATGAAAGGAAGGTCCAAACAAAAATTGAGGACAACCTAAAAACGTACCGAATAGTCTGGCTTAGTGCCCATCTCCAAGGCACGGTGATAATTACATATCACAATCAAGAGTATGTCATAATGAGCACTCACCCGTCAGTGGTGTGCCCAATATTAATCCAATCTTGTTTAACAATTTCAATTATTTGAATAAAGTCCTATTCTTAATCTGTAGCAAAAGACAGGAAAGGAACACTAAATACAAAAAACAAACTCTTGGGAAAGAGTGAGCACATTTGCTCAAGCAGTTATACCAAGATGTACAAACTCACCCAAGAAACGCCAGCCGACTTGTGGCCAGGATGGTTAAAAACCACAATGGGACGGCGGTAGCAGAATTATGCTGCAATATTTGAACACCACCGGTACTGAAATGAAAACGACCGAACAGGGGTACACATTAATATAATGGTGAGTTGCCGTAAAATGCTCAAATAGCAATAATAACCGTTAAGTACTTCACAAGTAGCGCGTAGTGTAATTACCTAGCTCTCCAGTATACTTCTCGAGGTCAAAACCAGGGTTCCGTGTCAAAAAATCCCATGGACCGGGGAACCGCCAAAGCTGGTTCCTACTAACAAGATAGGCTCATCAACACAGCACGTAACCTGAAATCACGTGGTGCCTAAAGAGGACGTCAGCCCCGTTAGAGAGAGAAAAAATACTACAAAGATGAGTTACATCGGGCAACTCTGTACAATACGATACAACGTACAGGGAAATTCCCATTGGCAAGCGGTATATGTCAGAAAAATGAAATACCGGCATGATATAATTATTCCGTGGCTACAAATAAGTGCACAACCAATGGAGTTGGGCTGTCAATGCCATGTCATCCACGATACCTAATTAGCCGTAGTGGTGTTAACGTAAGTAAGGAAACTACATGGAAGTATAGAAATTTAGTGTAGTAAGAACAAAGTGAATGACAGAAAAAAGGGGAAAGATGTCATTAAATGTTCACAACAAATTGGGACAAAATACTACATACACAACAAAAATTAAGACAAAATTGTACATACACAGAATTCCCAATTTTTTTTGAAATACAGCGAACAGACAACAGAATCAAATAAATATATCATACAATTGAATAATTATTGGACAATAGCAATAACAAGGGTGTATCACAAGAATAACATAGTCAAACATTAAAACATTTGAAATGTCCATTTATCCTGTCCAATAATCCCCTAATTTAATTAGCCATTATGTATAGAGGCCATTTGTCTAATGACCTCTTCATGCTCATTCAAGCCCCTATTCACTGTATCAAAGAAATGCATCCATCTGCATTCTCGGGTGCTCAGGATGTTGGCAAAATTGCCACCCCGTGGGTTCTGTGTAACTTTCTCAATGACCCACCATTTTAAACTTTCTGGTTGGTGGTCAAACCTGATGAAGTGGTCTACCAGAGGTGCCCCCTGTACCTTACAACGGACTCTACTGTAGTGCTGCAGAATGCGGGTTTTTAACTTTCTGCGTCGTCTGGCCTATATACATAAAGCCACACGGGCAAAGAATTGACGGCTGATAGCCAGAAACCGGTCCTAGGATGCTTGATTCCGGTCCAGGGAAGACATGGCTTAGTAGTTCGGGCTGGACTGTTCCCATGAGGCACAGGGTCAAGACTGATTTGCATATGGCCATGTCTGAACTGGGGTGGCGTGGTGAGCAAAATAATGATGGATTTAACCCAGATCTGTGACTGGCGGTGAATGTTTGCGAATGTGCAACATTCCGCCCATCACCTTGTGTGTTTTGCTGTGATGTGTGTGGCTCTCACCAGGTTCTGTTACCCAGATTCTCTTGCAAACCTCAAACTTTGTAAAAGAAAAAAGCATTTACCTCACAATTTCTGTGATGGAAAGTTCTGGAATCTGTGCAAAGCCACAAGCCTCCACCCACCCAGCATTCCCCTAAATATCCTGATAAAAATGGTACCTCTCTTGTGTGGGTAGGTCTTGTGCCCGTGACAGAAAAAGAGCCCAAAACGCAACCTGGACACATCGCATATTTCCAGTGAAAACTGACCCTTTTTTCGCAATGTGCCTAGCTGTGAATTTTGGACCCTAGCTTAGCTGGCACCTAGGGAAATCTAGCAAGCCTGTACATTTTTTAAAACGAGTGACCCAGGAAAATCTGGGATGGGGTGATGTGTGTGGCTCTCATCAGGTTCTGTTACCCAGAATGCCTTGCAAACCTCAAACTTTGTAAAAAAACAAACACTTTCCTCACTTTTCTGTGATGGAAAGTTCTGGATTCTGCAGAGGCACAAGCTTCAACCCACGCAGCATTCCCCCAAGTCTCCCAATACAAATGGGACCTCACTTGTGTGGGTAGGCCTAGTGTCCACAACAGGAAAAGAGCCAAAATGCAAGGGGGCACATCACATTTCTCAAGTGAAACTGGATACTTTTTTCGCAATGTGCCTAGCTGTAGATTTTGGACCCTAGCTCAGCCGACACCTAGGTAAAGGTAGCAAACCTGTATTTTTTTTTAACTAGCCCTAACCAGTTTCTTTTACCCAGAATCCCTTGCAAAACACATTTTCCTCACTTTTGTGTGATGGAAAGTTCTGGAATTTGTGGGGAGCCACAAACTCCTACCCGCCCAGCATTCCCCAAAGTCTCCTGATAAAAGTGATATCTCACTTGTGTGGGTAGGCATAGTGAAAGTGACAGGAAACGGCCTAAAAGGCAATGTGGGCACATCACATTTTCCAGTGAAAACTGCCAATTTTTTCGCAATGTGCCTAGCTGTGGATTTTGGATCCTTGCTCAGTCAGCACCTAGGGACACCTAGTAAACCTATACATTTTTTTAAAACTAGACACGCAAGGGGAATCTAGGATGGGGTGAGTTATGTGGCTCTCACAGGTTATGTTTCCCAGAAAACACATTTTCATCACTTTTCTATGATGGAAGTTCTGGAAACTGTGGGGAACCACAAAGTTCCACCGACCCAGCCTAAGCAATGGGATAAGTGATATTGCACACACCTCCAATGTCTCCTTGGTTCAGAAATTCTTTCCTTGCAGTAAATGTAGCCATTGTAGCTTAGCAGACGGTTGCCTTTGCTGCTTTTAATGTACTTGGCTGCTTGGTCATTGGACATGTTCTGAAATGATAAGAACAAAAGGAAAACGATGTTCAAATTATATGTTTTTTAAAAATGTTATTAGTGTCTACTTCTCTACACATTTAGAGGCGTGTTTTTTGTTTTGAAAACATGGGCAAAAAATATTTACCTTGCTTGTTTCTTTTTTGTTCACTTTCAGTAGAGGTTGGATTTTGGATTTTGTCTCAGTTGATTTCAAGAAAGGGATGGTCAAATAGATTTTTAGACGATGTCTGTAGAAGGATTAAAAATAAATAGGTTGTAGTTTTATTCCGTATTAAAAACCCTATTTCTTTTTTTTTTTAAAGTTCACATTATTCATCATTTTCCCTACTGCTGCACATTCCTGGAGTTAGAATAGTAAATTACACCCTTACACTATCCATCACTTACTCTACTGCTGCACTTTCCTGGAGTTTGAATAGTAAATTACACCCTTACCCTATCCATCACTTACGCTACTGCAGCATCTTCATGGAGTTAGAATAGTAAATTACACCCCTACACTATCCAACACTTTCCCTAATGCATCACCTTCCTGAAATTAGAATAGTAAATTACACCCTTACACTATCCATCACTTACTCTACTGCTGCACCTTTCTGGAGTTAGAATAGTAAATTACAACCTCACACTATCCATCACTTACTCTACTGCTGCACCTTTCTGGAGTTAGAATAGTAAATTACAACCTTACACTATCCATCACTTACTCTACTGCTGCACCTTTCTGGAGTTAGAATAGTAAATTACAACCTTACACTATCCATCACTTACTCTACTGCAGCACCTTCCTGGAGTTAGAATAGTAAATTACACCCTTACACTATCCATCACTTTCCCTAATGCAGCACCTTCCTGGAGTTAGAATAGTAAATTACTCCCTTACACTATCCAACACTTTCCCTTATGCAGCACCTTCCTGGAGTTAGAATGGTTAATTACTCCCTTACACTATCCATCACTTTCCCTAATGCTGCACCTTCCTGGAGTTAGAATAGTAAATTACACCCTTACACTATCCATCACTTACTCCACTGCTGCACCTTCCTTGAGTTAGAATAGTAAATTACACCCTTACACTATCCATCACTTTCCCTAATGCTGCACCTTCCTGGAGTTAGAATAGTAAATTACACCCTTACACTATCCATCACTTTTCCTAATGCAGCACTTTCCTGGAGTTAGAATAGTAAATGACACCCCTATACTATCCAACACTTTCCCTAATGCAGCACCTTCCTGGAGTAAGAATAGTAAATTACACCCTTACACTATCCAACACTTTCCCTAATGCAGCACCATCCTGGAGTTAGAATAGTAAATTACACCATTACACTATCCATCACTTACTCTACTGCTGCACCTTCCTGGAGTTAGAATAATAAATTACACCTCTACACTATCCAACACTTTCCCTTTTGCAGCACCTTTTTGGAGTTAGAATAGTAAATTACACCATTACACTATCCATCACTTACTCTACTGCTGCACCTTCCTAGAGTTAGAATTGTAATTTACACCCTTACACTATCCATCACTTTCCCTTTTGCAGCACCTTTTTGGAGTTAGAATAGTAAATTACACCATTACACTATCCATCACTTACTCTACTGCTGCACCTTCCTAGAGTTAGAATTGTAATTTACACCCTTACACTATCCATCACTTGCCTTACTGCTGCACCTTCCTTCCTTTTCTTTGGTTAGCTCTGTGGTACAAGATGTATTTTCTTTTGATGTTCTTTGCTGTGTTTGGCTTTTCAAATGTTGGTCTGTTTTGGATGTAAAGAAAAACATTTAATTCTCGTGTTGCTATTTTTATACATTTTATGGTTGATGTTTACAAAAAACTTTATTTTTATTTACTTGATGTTCTACTTCTTCATTATCTGACGTTTCTGTTTGCATAACATTTAGTTCCATTGTTATCATTGTAAACATCTTTTTTTTATTTTTAAGACATATTTGCATTCGTTTTGTATCATAGAACATTTTGTTACAGAAGACTAATGTTTTCTAGGTTTGTAAACGTATTTCTTGTGATTTACCTTTGTTAATTTTCTTCTGCTTCGATGTATCTGGCTGGAGGATAGATTTAATTGAATTTCTTTATGGGTTCTATATGTTGGGTTGTGTTTCACAATCTGTAAAAAAATAGAGTTAACCTTTTTATTAAGTTTTCTTTTGTTTTTAAAGGTGTGGACGCTGTTTGTGGGTTTAAAAGAGGTTAGTTAAAAAAAGGTTAATTCTCCATTTAGAATTTTAATTACCTTTTTTGTTTTAGTTCTTTGGTCTTCGGTTTCTTCACTTATTTGAAGCTTGATTAATGATGGTCTTGTTGCTTGTTTCTTATTTATGAAACTGTTGTTTTTTCTGTAGAGGGATCGAAAGATAATTTACATGTTATTTGCTATTTCATAAACCCTATTTTTTGTGGGGGATTAAATTTGCGTTACTAACAACATTAAGTCATATTTTAATATGTGTTTCAAAAAATGTTAAACTTTTTTTTACATTTTTTTTACTATAATCATGGGTTTGCAATTTTTGAAGTTGAGCAACAGCATCACTTTTTTTAAAAATGCAAGTAATTATAATTTGATATGTTTACCTTATTTCTTTTAGATATTTTCTCGGGTGGTCTTTTTTTCGTAATATTTTAAAGCTTTAATGTTTTGATGTATTAAAATATTCAGTAAACTGTAAAAATGGAAAAGAAAAAATATTTAGCTTACTAATTTTTTTTTTTTGCTTTAGTCATTACACCCTCTTTAATAAAGATAGATATTTTAATCATATTTTTAAATTTTTTGAAAAAACGTGAACATTATTACATGGGAAACTGTTAAAATAATTTTTAACACATATATTTATTTTAATCGTACTTACATCTTTTGCCACTTTGTTCAATACTCGAAAAGTTTTTGATAAGTGATGGCAAATTATGTAGAAATCTGAAACATAATAATGCTTTGCAAAAGTTACTAAATGAAGTATTAATTATTTAAAACGCTATGTTTGCTTTACATTTAACTTAAACTTACTTTTTTGTATGTAAGGACTTCTCTCTGTTTGGCATCAGTTCACAAGAAGCGCAAGAGGTCAGAGGGTCAGTTGCTAGCGACTGTTCTCTCTGATAGTAGAATAACTACTGAGTTCAAAATGGTGTCTTACTGCTATTTATATGTTTTTGTGAGTATCACCTTCATTTTTAATAAAAGCATCGTTTAAATGTGTTTTTTTAAAGGATTTATTTCCTGTGAAAACGTCTAATTTAAATTACTTCTTTAAATGTGTGTTTTTTTCTGAATTTTGATTTCCGTTTTGATCTCCTTGTTGTTTTGAGTTCCTTGGTGTCTGTTTCATAAAAAGAGTTGTAGAACTATTTTTAGCTTTTGTTTCTAAAATGGCGCCCCAGTGTTTGTTTCGCAGTTTCATTATTAATACTTACGTTATTGCGTTTACTATATTTTATTTTTCACTATTTTATGTTAATTTAAATTCATTTGAAGTGCCTTCTTTAAATGGATGTTACTTTTTATTTTTTTAACATTCGTTTAATACTCGAGTACTTGTTTCAATACTTGAGTATTTATTTTAATACTCGAGTATTCATTTTTTTTAAATAACATGCTATTTCTCTTAATTTACGTTTAGTTTTTTACTACATTTTCAATACACTTCCCCACCAAAAACCTCTATTTTCCCTGCATCCCGTGCCAGTAGTTATTTTACTAATTAAAAAATATATATCGGAAATTCGTAATATATGCGTTGTAATGGTATGCGTTATATTTGTTTTCGTTGTAATGGTAGTTTTACATTACTAATATTACTTTGCGTTGTAATGGTATTTGTTGTAAAAAACATGCGTTGTAAAGGTACTTGCGTTGTAAAAATTGCGTTGTAAAAGCATGCGTTGTAATGTCATTCATCCGAACTTATGGGTCAGCTGCAGTTACGACATTGTGAAAAAATAGGTGAGTGTGAGCTACATCCAGTAATACATGAACAAGAATCAAGGGTTATGAAGGGTAAGACTTGAATGCATTGGAAATCCTTCTTTGTTTAAGGAATATTACACTTGTCAAGTAGCCATCTTTAAAAAACAAAAACAAAAAAAAACCCGGGTAGAACCTTAGCACTTAAAAGCAGTCGGAGAAACACTGTATCAGGGAATTTCCTTGTACGTTTGCTAACTCGTGAGTCAATTCAGCATTATGTCTCAACTATTTAAAAAACTTCTCAATATTCTAATAGTCTATATTTCTCAAAAAGTATCAGTAACAAAATATTTGTCAGGACTGGGATTCTCCCAACATGGCGCCGCAGCATCGCCGACTGCGACGGCCATTTTGAACACAATGCGCGGGCAGTGCCTTAGAGCAGCATGACACTGCTGTGGTTACAAACGGGCTTTAAATACGGAAGCGGGCCATGCACCCGTCAGTATGCGGTCTCCAGGGAGAGAAGTAGACTACTGAACCAGAGGCAGCTTTGATGAAGTAAGTAGTGGGGGCCCCCTTTTTCCTTCAGAAGGAGAACACTATCTACAGGTGACAACCAACACCTGAGAAGGGGCATCAGGAGCATCTGATCAATATATCTTTTTCTCTCATTTTAGAGTTTGACTACAAGCACCTCTACCCCTGGCTTTGACCATGATGCAATAATATAACATTAACAGAAGTACATCACTGAGATTACTTCTTTTATGTTTTATGCTGTATTATCACGTGGTGTCTTGTCTCACGAGTGTTATTGTGCAAGTGTTTTTCACACATCTGCATTGTGTGGCATATTCATGACACACTATGCGAGCACACAGGATAGACCATATGAGCACCCATCATACACAGGTGTTATATATTCAAATATTCTAAAGTTGCATGCAAAACTAAGCTATTGTGGCCTGCCAGCCTTGCTGACAAATCATTGTTTTAATGCTTTCTAATTACAGATACGGAATAATTACAGAAACCATATGTGTACAGTGCATGCACATTAGGTCTGCATGTTTTGTGACCAATATTATAGGATTCACTAGGAGTGGTACACACGGGGCAGGACCCCGTGGAGTCCTGATGAAGAGCTAATAAGGGAACAGCTCGAAACATGTTGACAAAAAAACATTACTGAGACAATCAGATTTATTAAGGTCCGGTTTCAACCCCTGATTTTTAACCATACGAACTAGGGACGGGAATAAGAGAGTGGCCAACTAGTTTAGTATTTTTAAGTTTTCTTTCCCTTTCCACTCCACATAACTGCACTACACATAGCCTACAATAAAAAGTGCTCCTACTTAATTTGCAAGTTGCAGCACGCCTCAATCCGTAGAGCAGTGGTTCCTAAACTTTTTTAACCCACGGCTCCCTTGACGTATTGCCAATTGGCTGCGGCTCCCCTTTATGTTACTATTTTTGGGTGGGTGTGGGGATTTAAGCCCAGCCTCTGAAGTACTTCCATTTTTCTCCCTGAAAATAATTGGGATGAAGCCAATAACGCTATTACTATTAAAATCATAGTTGTAATAAAATAAAAAATATAACCGTTGTTTAATATAAAAAACTTTAATTACTTAAGTCAGAAACAATTCAAGGGAAACTTTTCAGCACTGGGATCTGCATATGGATTAATGGGTGTACAAAATACTAAACAATACTACAGAAATCTGGGAGATAAGTCTGCACCTTTAAGGCTATTGTCCTTGGAAATACACTGTTCTATATATGTAGCACAGAGCTCCTTGGACGACATGGAACTTCATCAGTAACAGTTTCTGCTAAGATTCCAACCCTAAAATCATCTGTGCACTCTACTGGAGTGTGTTAAAGGAAGTCCGAGGAGCTGCTGAAGGAAAACACCAGATTGGTGTTTGATGAGCTGTTAAATTACCCTGAAGTGAAGACGTGATTAACTCTAAACCTCTCTGACCAGATCACACCTCTAAGGAGCAAATGTTGGACGTTAAGAGGAAACACCCAGTCATTACATTCTGTTGGTACAACTGTGGCCAAGTGAAGGGCAACACAGGTCATCACTCCTTTCTTTGATGAGGAAGAAGTACCTTACAGATTGTGTTTTTCCTGTTAGTTCCTTTAGTTAAGCGGAGCCTAAGAACATTTGTTGGGCTCCGCCCTGAAATAAGCTAAGAAGAAACTGAGACTGAATGATATTGGGAATGGTGGTCCGAGGGTCTCTGGCCTGTAATCTGAGGGTTTCTGACCTACTAAATTCTGTCCAGCCGCATTAAATCCTTTTGCTCTTCTTCTAAGCTTGTTTTCCGTTCAGGCAGAGGTAGCCATGTTTTGGCACAATCGCACCATATGAAGACATAAATAAGCACACCACGCAAGCACAGTGCAGTCTCCTGCCTTCAGCTAGTCTAAGAAGCTCCTTTAGCTTCCTTAATATCTTCCTTGCATGCCCAACGACCTATGCCTCGTTTTATGTCCTTCATGCTCTCTAGCATGTCCTCTAGTCCCAGAGGGGCAGAGTGGTTTCCTTTTCTATCTATTATTATACTACTATAAACCTTCATCTTAATCTGATGAGTAAAACTTCACAACTTGCCAAAGCCTTTGACAAATACTTCAGGAAACTCATTGACAAGACTTTGAGCCATATCAGAAAAGCAGGTGCTTGTTTCCCGCCTCGCATGCCTCCGAGCTGTCACGGTGCCGAAGTGTATCTGGTGTGTGGGCCTGACTTTGCTTGCACCCTTGTTTTGTGGTGGCAGAGGTTCAAAAACGTACAAACAAATACCCAGTTGAAAAGAGGGTGACCGCTATGTTGGAAAACCAACAACGGTAGAAAGAACATAGATCCCTCCCCTGCCTAAGGGCTTTTATGCTTCTGAACTCTGCAAAAGACACAAACTGACACACACTTATGTAAAATATTTTGGAAAGAGGAAAAAAGAAATCGTTTAATTACAAAATTCATTTATTTATTAAACTGTTTAACATCTTTTTGGTATTCATTATAAAATGCCTTTGCGGTAAGCAATACATTGAGAGCATGACCAGAAGTCTGAAAATACACTCTACGTGACATAACAGGGCCACAGAAAATAAAAATCTCAATTGTGCTACAGCAGAACATTTTTTTAGAAAAATAAGAGGATAAAATGGATGGCGTTATATTTTTGGAATCGGTAAAAGTACTACAAAATATAAGGAGGGGTGAAAAATGTCCGTGAAACAAAAAGAAGCAAGGTTTCCTAGTTTAACCTATTGCCACTAAACCTTTTGTTTCTGTGCTACAGAATAATCAATATTGCTGTAAAGGTTATTGATCCTGTTGGACGATGTTCAAAGCTTTAAGGCTGTTATTGTAATGAATGTTCTAAAATTAATCCAGTAGATGGCGATAAAGATAAAAAGATATCTTACGTCTCTGAACTATTTTGTATGGTTAAGCTCTGGATTGAAGTGCACTGGAAAAGCGTGATTTATATTGCTCTACCTTGCTTGCAGTGTCATCGGTGCGCATCTGTTTGCGGCGCCCCAGGCTAGTTTTGAGGGTGCACTGGGGTGCAGCGCGCACAGATTGGGAACCACTGCCGGAGAGGAACCCTAATGATGAAGCATGTCACCTAGAGCCAACCCTGGTGGGTGAGGGGTCTCTAGAGAAAAAGTATTTTTCCTAGACGTGTGATTACAACGAACTCTCGTTGTATCCTATCCAATACCATAAGGGCAGGTTTTCTTCAAAATACTCGATTTTTGTCTCTCAAATCCTACCGTGACAACCAATCTCAGCAAGTTAAACTACCAAACTCCTCTAGCTCCACCATCTCACCAATAATCTTCAATCTATCTACTTCACCCCTCACATACCTTCTAAGGCAATTCAACATTTCTTCCCATCTATATGCTGATGACACTTGCTTTACCTGAAGGTCACTTCCCCAGAAGACATAGCAAGTCTGGAAAAGAAACCAGACCTTCAGATATGGGAGCCTTTACACCACCTCAAACAGAAACCCCTGAAGGCGGACTTGTTCTCTTCTATGTACCGCACCTCTTTGTACAAGACTGGCCTGATTAAAATACCAAAATTGCTAGGCTTTTCTCTAGATAAAACTTCAACATCAAATCAGACTCCTCCGGTGAATTAAGATACTCATTCCCACAGAAGACTTTAAAACAGTTGTCCAATCACTGGTGCTATCAAGACTCGAGAAGGGAAACCCCTTACTAGCAAGCACAACAAAAACCAACAAACACCTTTAAAAGCTGCCCTCAACATGGCATTGTAACGTTGCCTGCTTCATGCACACCACAAAAGACAGGAAGCCCAGGTGTAGGGGTTTAACCGTATTTATTATAATACTTCTTGCAGGAGAGCGCCGGGACGTCCGGTACCCTCGGGATTTCTACCAACTCGCGCTGTTCAGCGCGATCGGAAGATGGCCGCCTCGCGCGCTACGTCATTACGTAGCGCGCAAACACTAGAACGCGACTCTACATATCTCCCCCTTTTTGTACCACAACATAAAACACAATGTCTCTGCCAGTGTCGAGCTATTATCCTTCTCCCAGTTCATAGTCTCGAAATCTTGCAGGTCTCACAATCACTCTGCCCCCTCGTGTACGCCTTACCGGGGTGGGGGTCACCTCCCTGGGACTGTTCTCTGCTGGGGTCACCACCTTATCCTCCGGAGCACCCGGTCTTTCTCTCCGTGGGGGTCTCTCTCTCTTCTCCTAGATGTTATTCTGCTATTGGGACCTCACTGTCCCCTTGCTCCTCGCTCGGTCCTCCTGCTACCATGCTTCTTTCTTCTTCCGGGCTGACGCTTTCGTTCTCCGGTGACCTCGGGTCCATCGTTGTTCTTTCTCTTTCTTCAGGGGACCATTGTAGAATCTTACTATATCGGGACATGCGATCTTGGGACCACACGTTCCCATCGCTGAGCAATGCCGCCCTGTCATACACTTCCTTTACTTGTAGTGGTCGACTGTATTTGCTGTCGCCTTTTTTCCGAAGTACAGCCAGTTTGACTCTGACCCATTTCCCTTTTTCCAGGGATCGTTCCTTCACATTCCTTCTCTTATTATAATGTTCAGTATAGATCATTTGGGCATTTTTTAGATTGTGCTGCACCACTGCGGGGGACCATTTGCTTGTCACAGTCTTTTCCTTCCAAGCCAGGTTGTCTTTAGTGAAAGGATCCCTACCCTTCAAAATCTGGAAGGGGCTGTACCCCGTGCTCGTGGGGGTGATGCGGTAGGCCCATATCATATTTTGGACTTCTTTTTCCCAGTCCTTGCCCATCGTGATGGCCGCTTGGATGGAACCCATTAGGACCCTGTTGAAACGTACCACTTGACCGTTTCCGGCTGGGTGATATATGGAGGTGTGCTTGGTTTTGATGCCATTCCTCTCCATATACTTGTACCATTTCTCGAAGGTAAAATGGGGACCATTGTCACTTAGGATCGATCTCGGTATGCCTTCTCTGAGGAAGGTAGAAGTGAGGAATCGTAGTACTGTATCGGTGTCCATTTCTTCTTGCACGTGCACTTCCGGCCACTTCGAGTATCTGTCAACGATGACACATAGGTATTTCAGGGTGCCCTGGGTGTCTAGTATGGGCCCCAGGATGTCTATGGATACTCTTCCCAGGGGTTTGTCGGATTGGTGAACTTCCCTAAGGCTGGTCTCAGGGGTGTCATGGTCTTGTCTGCCCGTTGGCACTGGTCACATTCTCTCATGTGTCTCTCTATTAGGATGTCCATTCCAGGCCACCAGTACATCTGCTTTGTCCTCATCTTGGTCTTCACGATCCCTAGGTGTCCTTCATGTAGTATCGCTAACAGGCGCGGTACCAGCAATGCCGGGGGAACTACTTTGTCTTTGTCATCCAGCGACAGTTCTTCTCGCACTACATAAAACTTCTTGAGTGGTGTCCACAAATGTCTCTTCTCTTGCCATCCTCGATGATATATTCCTTTACTTCTTGGATGTCTAGGTTTTCTCCGTATGCCTCGGTCCACTCTTGGTTGCTAATCACCTTCTCCGGGTCTTCCATCAAGGCCACCATTTCTTCACTCTCTTCTGCACCGTCCGGTTCTCTTTCCATGGTGGCAGCTCTACTAAGGTAATCTGCTACCTTGTTCTTATTTCCCGGGATGTATTCCACGTCGTATCTGTATTCGAGTAATTTCAGTGTCATCTTGGCGATTCTAGGGGTGGCACTCGCATGTCCACTAGACGTGAGCACTTTGACGAGGGGTTTATGGTCGGTCTTGAGTTGGAACCTCGTGCCCCATAGGAATTGGCGGAATTTACCCATGGCCCATACTACTGCCAGCATCTCTTTCTCTATGACGCAGAATTTTTGTTCTGTGGGGGATAGAGCTCTGGAGGCGAAGCTGAGAGTTTCCGTAGTTCCATTCCTCCTTTCCTGCATGAAGACTGCTCCCAGTCCCTTATCGCTGGCATCCGTCGTCAGCACTGATTGCTCTTGGGGATCATATCCCTGCAGGGGTATGGCTTGGCTGATGTTGTTCTTTAGGCCATTGAATTCTCTCTGTGTCTCTTCTGTCCATGCGAACACCGTTTTGTCCCTTATGAGCTGCCTTAGGTGGTGCGTCTTGGTGGCAAAATGTTGTACAAATTTACTGTAATATTCAGCCATCCCTAAGAAGGATCTCACTTCTTCCTTGCTGGATGGTGGTGGTGCGTCACAAATGGCCATTACATTTGCCCTTTTTGGTGTGATGCCGTGTTCTCCTATCTCGTGTCCTAAGTAGGTGACGGAGGTTATTCCTAGACGGCACTTCTCCCACTCCGCAGTTAATCCCTTTTCTTCCAGGACTCGAAGCACCAGGTCCAATTTCCTGTCGTGATCTCTTAGATCCTTCCCCATCAACAATATGTCATCTTGGAAATACTGCACTCCCTCAATGTCTTTGAAGAGTCGGTGCATTCATTTCTGAAACACGGCAGCTGCCGACGCAAGTCCAAACGGCATCCTGTGGAATTAGTAACATTCAAAGGGCGTTATGAACGACGTTAGTCTCCAGCTCGCCGGGTGCAAGGCTATCTGGTGATAGGCTGACGTGAGATCAATGGTGGAGAACCATTTTATTCCTTTGGTCTTCGCTAGCATTTCTTCGATGCGGGGTAGTGGGAATTTCTCCACCACAATGCACTTATTGAGTTCTCTCAAGTCCACACGGAGCGTGACCTTTCCATTGGGTTTCGTCACTACCACCAAGGGCGCCAACCACTCTGCACAGTTTATTGGTTCGATTATGTCATTTTCCTCCAATCTGTGCAACTCTTGCTGTACAGCTTCTCGCACTGCGATGGGAACATTCCGCACCTTGTGAGAAACCGGTCTGGCGTTCTCTTTGAGTTCTATCCTGTGTGCGAATTTTTCCAATTTACCGACCTTTCCTCCGAACACTTTGGGGAAGTCTCTCTTCATTTTCTAGAAGTCCGGCCAATGCTCGGTGCAGTCATCAGCACTTGCGTATCTCCTCCTGGGTCCAGCTGTATTCCTAGATCGCCTTGATCTATCCACGTCAGGACCGACGGTCCCTTTTCCACCACATACAACTTGCACTCTGCACTCTGCCCTTTGAATTCGAAGGTTAGTACTCTGTAGCCCACCATGGGTATTGGTTCTCCCGTGTACGTGACTGGTCTAATGTCTGGAGGTTCCAACCGTGGGCCTAGGCTTGGTCTAAACTTCTTATTCCACACTGATCTTTGAACGATAGTGTACGGGGAGCCAGAGTCTGCTACTATTTTGATCTGCACACCTCCGATCACCATGTCGCATTGTGGCTTGCGGGAGCGCTGGCCATCTATGCCCAGTACTTGGTCTTCCACGCACAGTATGGTGTCCTCTTCGTCTTGTTCTTTATCCTCTGCCTCTTCCGGATCTTGCTCTACATATTTCACCATGGTACGACTCGCCTTTCGGCGACATACTTTCTCATAGTGTCCCACTATGCCGCAGAACATGCACTTCGCCCGGAACACCGGGCACCTTTTGTCGTAGGCCTCATGGGTCTGGCTACCGCACCGATAGCACGTATTCTTGCCTCCTCTGTTCTGCTTCCCTTGCTGCACCGGTTTCCCGGACCATTTGTTGGGCCCTCTATTTCCTGCTGACACGGCTTTGTTCCTTCCCGCTGGTTCTTCATCGTCTTCCTTGTTCACCATGGGCCTCGGAATTGGTTCCCTCTTTGCTGCGTCAGAGCACCTTTTAGTCAGTTCGGCCTTTTTCACCATAGCGATCACCTCTTTTAGCGTGGCTTCTCCACTCGCCCACAATTTGTCTTGCACATTTTTGTTGGTGGTGTGCATTACTATTTGGTCCTTTATAAACTAATCGTGCAATGCACTGAATTTGCACGTCGTCACTAGTTTCTTCAGCGCAGCTACATACTCGTCGATTGATTGTCCAGTTTCTTGCTTCCTCTGCTGGAAATTGTATCGGTCTATAGATATGCACACCGCGGGTCGATAGTGGTTATTCAGCTCCTCTATGGCATGTCCTAACACATCATCGTCTGCTGCTTGCCTGGGCATGGTTACTAGGTTTTGAAACACCCTGATCCCTTCCGGACCCAAGTTGTGCAAGAGTATTCTCTTCTTTCTTTTCCTCTGAAAAGCTTCTCCGTGTTCATATTCTAGGGCTTCAATGTAGTTCATTATGTATTCTCTTCAATCCACCCACTTCATCAGGGGTTCTCCCGGTTTAGGTAAGAATGGAATCCGCGTCATTAGTGATGACGCCTGTGCACTCATTTCGGCGCGTCTTATAGGTTCCGCCTCCTGGCCTCTTGGGCTGCCTGGCGCGCTTGCCTCCTCTCCTGGCGCTGGTTGCAATTGGGGACCCTCTGCGCCCTTTGCTCTATCTCTCTCTGACTCCGCCAGGGCCTCTACTTGGGTTGGTGTTCCACTGGTCCGGCTTCTCCCCTGGTGTTTCTACCTGCTATCCTTCCCCCTTCCGTGTTGCAGGGGTCACTGTGGGGCCTGTTCCTGTCTCCCTTCCCCGGTGTCTCTCTCTCTGTCCCTCGTACCTGGTTTATTAGTTTTGAGTTTCTGCTGCTCATGTATGTCGTCTTGCGCCACTGCCACGCCCTCCCGCTGTATGTGCTGGTCCCTCGTGGCTCTTCCTGTGCCTCCTGGGTGAATAGTGTCTGGTGGTGCAGGGTTCTTCTCCTCTCTACCTTCCTTTATTTATTTTCTTTTTTCATCCCGTCCTCGTCGCCACTGTAACGTTGCCTGCTTCATGCACACCACAAAAGACAGGAAGCCCAGGTGTAGGGGTTAACCGTATTTATTCTAATACTTCTTGCAGGAGAGCGCCGGGACGTCCGGTGCCCTCGGGGATTTCTGCCGACTCGCGCTGTTCAGTGTGATCTGAAGATGGCCGCCTCGTGCGCTACGTCATTATGTAGCGCGCAAACACTAGAGCACGACTCTACAGGCATCATGAGCAATATCCGACTATAAGATCACGTCAACCACAAATAGCCCCCTCCCCCATAAATCCAGTCTATGTTCCTAAGCTGAATATATCGTGACCTTCCACTCTATTTCCTTTGACCAATTCAAGGACATGATTAAAACTGCTTACGACAGATGCAAACGTTTACGAACTGCCCCTCCCCTTTTTCTCAACTTTGGATTTCCCACAACATCCTTTCATGAAAACAAACGTGGCCTTTTACAAATGGTGCAAAACCAGAACACTGCGAATCTGGGAGAAAGTAAACAAGCCTAGTACTTAATACAGCGAAGTTAGACAATTTCCAAAATGTGCTATCTTCGTGTGCTAATTCTCAATAATTTGCATTTACCATCACAATTTTTTTCTCCCCCTTGCGTTGTAGTGCCATCTTTCTGCATCAGACTTTGCCTCCAATTGTCATCCAAGATTTCAGACAGTAGGACTAACCTTGATTCATGCCAATCAGCAACACTCACTATTCCCATATGTTGCTTATGTCGCCAAACTATGCACTTTCCTGCTAACATCTCCAGCTGATCCTCTATACCATACTCAAAACTGCCAACCCCGTGTTTGTATAGTCTGATACCTTTAGTCCACATTTACACATTTTGCTTTTCCTTTCTTGTGTCCTACTGCCACTCCCCCAAATGAGCAAAAACACAAAGCCAATTAGTATGACCTCAAATGTGTACAGATTAATGTCAGATATTTAGTCAAATACAACGCTGAGCTTCATGACCTTATTGTCGATGAAATTATTATTACTTTCAACATTGAAATGTGAATTAAAGAGCGCACTAACTGACCTTATTGTAGCCATTCCCACTTTTTATAAAAATCATTTGACAGGACAGCCCTACTAACCTGGAGGCAGTCTAGCAGTTATTTATATATCCACCATTATGATTAGTTGAATTGACATCTCAGAGGCTGAGCTCCTATAAGTAGCAATTAAGAGCTCTCCTAAAGTTATGTTTAAAACTCTGGTAGTTTACAGACCATCTCATTTTCACACTCATTTTTTTGAAAAAATAATGTGAATTCTTCCTCATCCCATGTATTCATTCTGCTAATTTCCTCATGTGAGGTGATTTTAACCTTCATGCTGATAATCCCACCGACAATAATGTTAAATTGCTTCTTGATGATAATTTCACCCTTTTGCAATGCAATGCACTAAAGCCCCCACTCACTGCAAAGACAGTATTCTGGGCCTCATCTTTGATCCTCCAAGCTCTGTCATTGTCTAAAGTATTGCTGCTCTCATTTTGGCTGACTACTGCTCCAGATTTTTCTCTCCAGTCCTCCAACCTATTCCTCAATCGAGGGCTCTTGTGACAAAACATGCAGATAGAAACTAGTCACTCCTGTCTAATAACGTCGTCCCTGCATCCCTAGAATGTGCTCCACACACTATTACTATGACTTAGAGCCCACTAGAATCACCTTCTATGACTCAATCAGTAGGGCTCTTGAGACCTCCAACCTATTAAATCTACTCACCATACAGGGTGTGGCTTGGAGGACAATATGGAGATGCCTTACTGAAGTACTGGGTTTTTCAGAACCGGTACTGAACCGGTAACCCAGCGGTGCCAGGTACAACACCCTAAGACCTCGGGTCCTTCCTGTTTCAGTCTACAGAAACACAGAGTCTTCTAGGTGAAGTCAAAGATCGAGTTTATTGGCTGCAACCAAGTAACAGGCGTCCTAGAAGTACAACACGGTGTATATTCTCAGGAGACTGCTCAAACTTACAAAGCCAGTCTTCTCTTTTTATACAAAATATTATGCTTTAGGCAAACATTCTTTGTTTTACAGTTGATCATTCACATATTTTCACTACAAAGAAAAAGCAGAGTCATGATGACTAGCCCATATTTCAGTTTGTTCAGCCCACAATCAATTACCCGGCAAGGCCCAGTATTTTCATCAGATATCTACGAAACCCCAATAAAAACGGGCGCCTCCTCCTCGTAAAGCAAGTCATAAAGAAAGAAACTGGGGCAGGTGTGTGTAAGATTAGGAAGGGTTTGTGTGTGGTGAAGGGTTTATGGTATGTTGTGCCTTGATACTATCTCGACCGGCCACTGGGAGAGGAACTGCCCAAACAGGTTTGGCCTTGGGCAGTGGAGTCATCTTGCCCAGGTCGTGCAGGAGTCAGCGAAGGTGTACGTGTCCTTTAGACTCGTTTTGGCCTTAGTCACCGGCCTATGTGAGGGCAATCACAAAATGGCTGCCGTTCACAAAATGGAACCCAAGGGTCAGGACAAAAAATGCGATTTCAAGTAGAAATCGTCACTCGAATATGACGAAAATGCTTGTGCATAGTATACTGGCCATTTTCGGTCTGCTGATATCAAAATCGTCATGATATGACGATGTTTATAACATAGGTCCAAAATTTTCAGTACCACAGACCCTCCTTTTGCCCTTACATAGGCAATAACCTATACTCATGCTGATCTGAGTCCAGGTCTATATTCATAAAGTCATTGAGATGTTGCTGTAGCATCATCCTATTACTTAGCTCGTCCCTCGATACAGGTTTCCTTACACACGATGTAGCACAGAGGCCACATAGTGCAGGAGCACACTGTACACACAGACAGAACAGGAAAAGAATGGCTAAGATTATCTCAATGACCATCAGAATTTTCCATCCCCAGGCGGATATCAGTTCCCAGAACCATCCCATCAACGACCAATCTCCTTTATCCACATGAATAGATTCGGAAATCTTATGCAGTTTGGAAATGGCCTGGTACACTGTTGGAGCGTTATCTGGAATGAAAACACAGCAACTCGATTGGATCACTCTACATACCCCACCTCGGTCTGCAAGTATGACGTCTAACGCGACCCTGTTCTGAAGGGTCATAAGACGATACGACTGGAGCTCAGCGGTCAAGTTACTAAGGGCACCGGTAGTTTCAACTATGGTGGATTCAATCACCCTTGTCAATTGCCTTATGTTCCTGCTGTTAACCATGGGTCCCCAAAACGGCAGAAAACCCTTAAAGAAGTCTCCCAATTCTTGTCGTGCAGTGTCTTCTTCACTGAAGACACCTCTAACTATCCTTGTCTTGTGATAATCTGCCGCAGCGGTGTAGGTGGGAGGCAACAGGAACGAAACAAAACATGTGCCCGAAAAGTCAGGGGGCAACCATGTATAGGCTCTATCATGGCAGATGAAATAGGTACCCTTAGCTGCTAAGAATGAAGGGGAAGTCTGAGACGCAAAAACGTACGTTTCAGTGCAGGTACTCTTCCCTAACTGAGCTCTGGGATTCTTGCCATTACCTTGCAGACATAGGTGACCCTGATGGGGTACAATCCAAATCGGGGACGATCTCTTAGCTCGCTGTTTCTCACTCAGAGTCACTCCATATCCGGTCACGTTCCATCCTATATATACTAGTGTCTCCTCTCTCGGGATAGTCTCATAGGAAATATCTTCCCTAATCATATCTACTATACCCTTAACTAGAGCACTATTTTTAGGATTGTCCTTTTCAGAACGTAGGGGGTAGACTTCATGCGCGTAGATGAACATTGTTCTGTATGCCCACACAGAACCATTATGGCTGAAAGGCAGGACCAGATAAGGGATACCTTTATCCGTTGTGTGAGGCATAAGACCACACACCCAACAGTTAGTCGTGTTCATTACTAGTTGGTGTTGGTGCAAAAGCTGAACAAAGGAGTTATTAATAAACTCTAATCTCCTAGCGGATTCATGTTCAGAAAAAGGGTGGAAAGAATGCGAGGAAACAGTAGGAGGAGGAATGGGCGATGTAGTGGGTGCAAATGTCACTCGAAAAGAGAATAAAACATATCTTATTAAAACATCATAACACTGAACAACATGAAAATGCATAGTATCAAAAAACGTTTCGTGGTCATCATTTTACATATTCTGGCTTTAAAGTTCATTGTTTTGGCAGGTCTCTCCATCTTGAAAACCTCCATCCTCTCTAAATGCTGCTCGCGATGGTAGGGTGTTCTATGCTAAGGAATGCTTCTGTCAGTCCAGGGCAACTCCCTCAGACCAACCAGAACTGTCGACCTAACGTCTTCAGCTGCACCCCAAAGACTTGGGCAACCGCGACCCTACAGCGGAACCCGGATGGTGGTTCGAAAAACAAAAATAAAAAAGTTTCTCAGATGAGAGAGCTGCACTTTCAAAACTTAGGCAAAGAAAAGGAAGATTTTATTAGTTCATAGTTCTCGGCCTCAGATTACAGCGTTTCTTCCCAGGTACTGTCTGGTCCTGAAACAGGAGTTCAGGCTCTGTAATGTCCAATCGAATTGACGGTGGCACAGCTTCTTGCAAAAGATTGTCACTTTCTTGTTCAGAAATTGTTCCTTTTATGCGTGCATCAGTGAAAGGCAGAAAACAAGGCACAGTCTCAGTCTCAGAGTCAGCAACACCCTCCTGGACCCACCGGTCGTACGGCAGAGGCAAAGGGACCTTCTTGCAGTGTACGCCGTGGATCCAGTTATTTTTTCCTTCCACTCGAACGGCTGATCTTGTTGAGAGAAGAACTAGGTGAGGGCCGGTCCATCGGGGCAGGTCATTCTTTGTTCGCTGGAAATTCTTGACCAGCACCCAGGATCGATCAGATGTCCTGGAGCTTCAGAGACCTGAGGCAGAGTATCGTGAACCTGTTGGTGTAAAACACGCAATTTAGCCGTCAATTCATACAAATAATCAAGCAGTACAGGGTGTTCGATTTCACTGAATTTTGTCAACCTTGGCCCTCCCCATATGTTGGCCGGACGGCCGAACACTATTTCATACGGACTAAGTCCCACTCGTGAATGCACAGTCATTCTTGTTGATAGGAGTGCTAAAGGCAGAGCGTCAGGCCATTTAAGACCAGAGCTTGCTTGGATTTTGGCCAATTTCAGTGTTAATGTGCCATTGTAGCACTCTACTAGTCCAGCTGATTGGGGGTGATTTGCAGCGTGGAATTTCTGTTGGATGCCTAGCCCTTCACATACTTTCTTCATCACTCGTCCTACAAATTCACTCCCATTGTCACTCCAGACCATTCTCGGCATTCCAAACCTAGGGAAAAATTCTTTGACAAGGGCTTTAGCTGTGGACAAGGCAGTGTTGTCCTTTAAGGGATATGCTTCTACCCATCTCGAAAAGGCACAAACAACAACGAGTACGTATTTCAAATTGTTGCACCTTTCCATGTGGATGAAATCTAGCTGCAAAACCTCGAACGGATACGTAGGAGGCGCAAAATGACCAGCTGGATTTGGGGTTCCCCTACCAGGATTGTATTTCAAGCACACCATGCAATTCTTGACCACATTCTCTGCACACTTAGGAATTCCAGCATTTTGCCATACTGGAGCCAACAACTTACAAATCCCTTTCACACTGATGCGAGCAATTCCATGGGCCATTGTAACCACTGCAAGCACATATGCATCGGGTAATAACCATCGCTGATGTTCTGACAATTCAATCCAACAACCATTCACATCCAATTTCCCCTTACTCTCTCTCCATGTACTCAACTCTTTCTCTGTAGCTTCAGCTTGAATAGACTTTACACTCTCTATCGTGTCTTCACACATTCCCACGTCACCAATCCATCTTTCAGGGCCTGCAACATACATTCGACTCATCACATCCCTCGCTGTTTCTTTTGCGACTTCGTCAGCAAATGCATTTCCACGACCAACATCATCAGTCACCTTTTTGTGTGCACTGCATTTTACAATCGCAACTTACAACGGCAAGGTAAGTGACTCGAGAAGCTCATTCACCAACTGACCATGCTGTATCTTAGCTCCGTGCGAAGTCAGAAACCCACGTTCTTTCCACAATCGTCCAAAACTGTGAGCCACACCAAATGCATACTGGCTGTCTGTATATATGGTCACTTTCATTCCTTTCGACAACACACACGCTCTCGTAAGTGCAATCAACTCTGCTGCTTGAGCTGAATTATGTGAGATACGTGCAGCTTCAACAATCGTATGCAAAGTCGTGACAGCATATGCTGCAGTCGTATCACCATTCGGAAGCTTGAAGCATGAACCATCCACCCATAAGGTACCATCACACTTCACAAGAGGAGTGTCCTGAAGGTCTATTCTCCCTTTCGTTTCTTCTTCTGTTCTGAGAAAACAATCATGCTGTTCAGAAGCGTCTAACTCTGCTACAATCGGCAACAACGTAGCTGGGTTAAGGGTGTTGCATCTTTTTATGTGCACATGACTCGCTAACAGTGTCAACTCATAACCTGACAATCGAGCACTAGTTAAGTGCTGTGTCTTGGTCCGGTTTAACAACGTGTCCACTGCATGTGGAACCATCACAACCAATGTATTATTCATGGCTAAACCAGCAGACTGTCGAATAGAAACAGCTGCTGCTGCTGTGGCTCTCAAGCAGCTTGGCAATGCTTTAGCTACCGGGTCCAAAGTTGACGAAAAATACGCACATGGACGCTGTTTGTCTCCGAACAACTGTGTCAACACTGACAATGCACAACCGTCTTTCTCATGGACATACAATGTAAAAGGCTTACTGTAGTCGGGGATACCCAACACAGGAGCCGAACATAATGCATTGCGCAATTCGGAAAAACTTTTCTGACACTCTTGAGACCATGGAAGGGGATGCGGTGTATCTTTACAAGTTAATGCCACCAAAGGTTTGGCCAACAAAGAAAAATTCAGTATCCATTGTCTGCAATATGATGTAATACCCAAGAAAGCACGCACTTCTCTCTGTGTCCTAGGCACACTCAGTTTTGCAATTGCCTGAATTCTTTCTGGGGTCAGTTTCCTTCCCTCTTCGATAAGAGATGACCTAAGTAGGTCACTTCTTGTCGACAATATTGCAATTTCGAAAGGGACACTTTGTGATGTAACTCAGACAAGTGATGCAACAACGACAACGTGGCTTCTTTACAGATTTTCTCCGTATCTGCAGCAACAAGCAGATCATCAACGTACTGAATAAGGGTAGCGCCATCAGGTAAAACAATTGTGTCAAGCTGTGCTTTTAAAGCTTGACTATATATCGATGGACTTTCACAGTAGCCCTGGGGAGCGCCTTTGAAGCGGAAGCTTCGACCTCCTAAACTGAAGCCGAAAATATCCCTACTCTCCTTGGCAATCGGGATGCTGAAGAAAGCGTTCTTCAAGTCAATCACCGAGAACCAGGTCGCGGAAGCTGGAATCATAGTCAATAGGGCAGTGATATCAGGAACAACTGGAAATTGTGGCACAACCATTTTATTGACCTCTCTAAGATCAATCACAAACCTGTACACAGGTGGCTGAGAAGGGTCAGTACGCTTCAAAACAGGCAGAACAGGACTATTGCAAACGTTGCCTCTTGTCTCTTCAATTACATCTTTTTCAATCAAATCGTAAATGATCGCTAGCAACGCTTTTTCACCTTCACTTGATATTTTGTATTGGGGAATTCGTGGCATTTTAACATTGGCTTTCAATGTCACAACATATGGCGGTATTTTCAAAAGACCCACATCGTTAGGACCAGTAGCCCAAAGAATATCCGAAAGAAGCAACAACTCTGTCGGAAGTTTATCCTTCGACAAATACATTGGAGAGACTATTTTCCTACCCTGTGTAAGCTGTACTCCCGAGGGAGAACAATACAACGTCGCATACAATCTCTTCAACAAATCTAATCCTAACAAGTTTTCACCACAACCTGTTGTCAGAATAAGGGGTGCTTCTAATTCACAAGGTCCAACAGAAAGGGACATAGGACTAGAAATCGGGTTCCTAACCGGGGCGCCAGAAAAACCTACTGAAACATTCATTTCGCCAGACAAAGGTGCGCCAGGGAGTTTAGAGTGCATAATAGAACTCTTTGTAGCACCAGTATCCAACAGAAAAGGTTCTGACACACCTGATGTAATCACCTCAACGTAAGGTCCACTCTGATCTACTGGAACTGAAACAACTCCCTCTCTTTGTCTATGGCTGTCCTAGCAATCATTACCTTCCATATTCTCATCTTCTGCATAGTAGTCATCAGCATAGTACTGAGCTGTCCTACTAGACGCGTTATTCTGCTGATCAAACCTATTCATTGAATTTTGAGGCGGAAGGGAACGCACGTTCTGGGGGAAATTTCCACGTCCTCTACCTCTAGGTGCTTGTGAAATACCTCGACCTCTTGCGCTAGAAACACCATTCATACGCTGTAATAAAGCAGGACAGCTACTTTTAAAATGGCCCTCTTCTTTACAATATGCACACTGATTAGGGCCTACAGGAAAACGTTGTTGAGGATATTCGGTCCTTTGCGTGTTTCTCTGAAACTGCTGAGGCTGCTGATAGTTACTCTGGCCACCACAAGGCGGGTACGCCTGCTGTAAGAGGACCTTTGTTTTTAACTCTTTCGTTTTCTTGTCTGCTCTATCTTTCTCATCTTTATCTCGATTTTCGTAATACTGGGCAGTAGCCAATATCTGTGCTGAAGAGGAAACGGCCCACGAACTTTCTGAATCTTTTAACTTCTTACACAACTCGGGAAGCAATATTGTGCACGAACTTGTCAACGAACAACCGTTGACCACCTTCTGTACTCATATCTTGACCGCTGTGGTCGATAAACGTCTCTTCAAACCTAGTGAAGAAATCAGACACTGTTTCATCTTTCTTCTGCTTACACGCAGACAACTTGTCCCAATTCACTCGCATCGCAGGCATTAAAGTCTTCATGTAATTAATGATCCTACCAGGGAGATCTGCTACTAAAGGCTCGGGTTTAGCACCACCAACTTGTCGGTCATTCGCAGCACTAATATTAGCCCATGAGTCGCCTAACTCTTGATCATGATCCGCATGACGAATCTTTCCCCATAAAGGCTGTGGAACAACATTTCCAAACAACATGTCTATGTCGGCTAAATTCATAATGCAAGAGCCTGCAGTCTGTGACAATTCCTTGTAATATCCTGCAGGATTTTTACGGGGATCAGGCAATGTCTGTTTAAGGGCCAAGACTTCAGCTCTTTTCCATGGAACATGTACCCAAACGCGCTGAAAGTGTGCTGGAACAGTGTCAATATTACGACCCGCATCAGCCTGCACTGCTTCCTTCCATACCGGAGGAACTTCTCTCATTGGATACTGTCTTACCTTCTTTTTAACAGAGGAATCAGACTCAAACAACGACCGAGAAACACCCTCACTCCTGCATGATAACAATGTCGCAACTGCTTTCTCAACATCAGAACCCACAATCGTGCCTTTTGCAAAATCGAACCGGACACGACACAACTCAGGCGGATTAGGCTCTAAGTCATTTTCCTCTAAATCCTCACAAAGAAAAGTACACATTTTCTCAAAAACGTATCTCTGTTTTGGTGCTTCCTACTGATGGAAATTGCAAAAAACACAGTAGATGGACATAATGTAGAACAATGTCATACATTCACCCCAGTACAAGGATCTGGGCCTAAATCCATCGTTTTTTTGCACTCCACACCACCCTGGGTTAGACACTGGCTATATGCAAATCAGCTCTGACCCTGTGCCTCATGGGAACAGTCCAGTCCGAACTACCAAGCCATGTCTTTCCCAGACCGGAATCAAGCATCCAAGGACCGGTTTCTGGCTATCAGCCTTCATCAGCCTGGATAGCTTGACTCCAGTGGTGTGGAGAGCCTGGGACTCACGTCTGAGCATACCCAGCCCACTCGGGGTGAAAATTGCAAAAAACACAGTAGATGGACAGAATGTAGAACAATGTCATACATTCACCCCAGTACAAGGATCTGGGCCTAAATCCATCGTTTTTTTGCACTCCACACCACCCTGGGTTAGACACTGGCTATATGCAAATCAGCTCTGACCCTGTGTCTCATGGGAACAGTCCAGTCCGAACTACCAAGCCATGTCTTTCCCAGACCGGAATCAAGCATCCAAGGACCGGTTTCTGGCTATCAGCCTTCATCAGCCTGGATAGCTTGACTCCAGTGGTGTGGAGAGCCTGGGACTCACGTCTGAGCATACCCAGCCCACTTGGGGTGAAAATTGCAAAAAACACAGTAGATGGACAGAATGTAGAACAATGTCATACATTCACCCCAGTACAAGGATCTGGGCCTAAATCCATCGTTTTTTTGCACTCCACACCACCCTGGGTTAGACACTGGCTATATGCAAATCAGCTCTGACCCTGTGCCTCATGGGAACAGTCCAGTCCGAACTACCAAGCCATGTCTTTCCCAGACCGGAATCAAGCATCCAAGGACCGGTTTCTGGCTATCAGCCTTCATCAGCCTGGATAGCTTGACTCCAGTGGTGTGGAGAGCCTGGGACTCACGTCTGAGCATACCCAGCCCACTCGGGGTGAAAATTGCAAAAAACACAGTAGATGGACAGAATGTAGAACAATGTCATACATTCACCCCAGTACAAGGATCTGGGCCTAAATCCATCGTTTTTTGCACTCCACACCACCCTGGGTTAGACACTGGCTATATGCAAATCAGCTCTGACCCTGTGCCTCATGGGAACAGTCCAGTCCGAACTACCAAGCCATGTCTTTCCCAGACCGGAATCAAGCATCCAAGGACCGGTTTCTGGCTATCAGCCTTCATCAGCCTGGATAGCTTGACTCCAGTGGTGTGGAGAGCCTGGGACTCACGTCTGAGCATACCCAGCCCACTCGGGGTGAAAATTGCAAAAAACACAGTAGATGGACAGAATGTAGAACAATGTCATACATTCACCCCAGTACAAGGATCTGGGCCTAAATCCATCGTTTTTTTGCACTCCACACCACCCTGGGTTAGACACTGGCTATATGCAAATCAGCTCTGACCCTGTGCCTCATGGGAACAGTCCAGTCCGAACTACCAAGCCATGTCTTTCCCAGACCGGAATCAAGCATCCAAGGACCGGTTTCTGGCTATCAGCCTTCATCAGCCTGGATAGCTTGACTCCAGTGGTGTGGAGAGCCTGGGACTCACGTCTGAGCATACCCAGCCCACTCGGGGTGAAAATTGCAAAAAACACAGTAGATGGACAGAATGTAGAACAATGTCATACATTCACCCCAGTACAAGGATCTGGGCCTAAATCCATTGTTTTTTTGCACTCCACACCACCCTGGGTTAGACACTGGCTATATGCAAATCAGCTCTGACCCTGTGCCTCATGGGAACAGTCCAGTCGGAACTACCAAGCCATGTCTTTCCCAGACCGGAATCAAGCATCCAAGGACCGGTTTCTGGCTATCAGCCTTCATCAGCCTGGATAGCTTGACTCCAGTGGTGTGGAGAGCTTGGGACTCACGTCTGAGCATACCCAGCCCACTCGGGGTGAAAATTGCAAAAAACACAGTAGATGGACAGAATGTAGAACAATGTCATACATTCACCCCAGTACAAGGATCTGGGCCTAAATCCATCGTTTGTTTGCACTCCACACCACCCTGGGTTAGACACTGGCTATATGCAAATCAGCTCTGACCCTGTGCCTCATGGGAACAGTCCAGTCCGAACTACCAAGCCATGTCTTTCCCAGACCGGAATCAAGCATCCAAGGACCGGTTTCTGGCTATCAGCCTTCATCAGCCTGGATAGCTTGACTCCAGTGGTGTGGAGAGCCTGGGACTCACGTCTGAGCATACCCAGCCCACTCGGGGTGAAAATTGCAAAAAACACAGTAGATGGACAGAATGTAGAACAATGTCATACATTCACCCCAGTACAAGGATCTGGGCCTAAATCCATCGTTTTTTTGCACTCCACACCACCCTGGGTTAGACACTGGCTATATGCAAATCAGCTCTGACCCTGTGCCTCATGGGAACAGTCTAGTCCGAACTACCAAGCCATGTCTTTCCCAGACCGGAATCAAGCATCCAAGGACCGGTTTCTGGCTATCAGCCTTCATCAGCCTGGATAGCTTGACTCCAGTGGTGTGGAGAGCCTGGGACTCACGTCTGAGCATACCCAGCCCACTCGGGGTGAAAATTGCAAAAAACACAGTAGATGGACAGAATGTAGAACAATGTCATACATTCACCCCAGTACAAGGATCTGGGCCTAAATCCATCGTTTTTTTGCACTCCACACCACCCTGGGTTAGACACTGGCTATATGCAAATCAGCTCTGACCCTGTGCCTCATGGGAACAGTCCAGTCCGAACTACCAAGCCATGTCTTTCCCAGACCGGAATCAAGCATCCAAGGACCGGTTTCTGGCTATCAGCCTTCATCAGCTGGAGTCAAGCTATCCAGGCTGATGAAGGCTGATAGCCAGAAACCGGTCCTTGGATGCTTGATTCCGGTCTGGGAAAGACATGGCTTGGTAGTTCTGGACTGTTCCCATGAGGCACAGGGTCAGAGCTGATTTTCATATAGCCAGTGTCTAACCCAGGGTGGTGTGGAGTGCAAAAAAATGATGGATTTAGGCCCAGATCCTTGTACTGGGGTGAATGTATGACATTGTTCTACATTCTGTCCATCACCTGTGTTTTTTGCAATTTCACCCTGAGTGTGCTGGGGATGCTCAGACGTGAGTCCCAGGCTCTCCACACCACTGGAGTCAAGCTATCCAGGCTGATGAAGGCTGATAGCCAGAAACCGGTCCTTGGATGCTTGATTCCGGTCTGGGAAAGACATGGCTTGGTAGTTCGGACTGGACTGTTCCCATGAGGCACAGGGTCAGAGCTGATTTGCATATAGCCAGTGTCTAACCCAGGGTGGTGTGGAGTGCAAAAAAACGATGGATTTAGGCCCAGATCCTTGTACTGGGGTGAATGTATGACATTGTTCTACATTCTGTCCATCACCTGTGTTTTTTGCAATTTCACCCTGAGTGTGCTGGGGATGCTCAGACGTGAGTCCCAGGCTCTCCACACCACTGGAGTCAAGCTATCCAGGCTGATGAAGGCTGATAGCCAGAAACCGGTCCTTGGATGCTTGATTCCGGTCTGGGAAAGACATGGCTTGGTAGTTCGGACTGGACTGTTCCCATGAGGCACAGGGTCAGAGCTGATTTGCATATAGCCAGTGTCTAACCCAGGGTGGTGTGGAGTGCAAAAAAACGATGGATTTAGGCCCAGATCCTTGTACTGGGGTGAATGTATGACATTGTTCTACATTCTGTCAATCACCTGTGTTTTTTGCAATTTCACCCTGAGTGTGCTGGGGATGCTCAGACGTGAGTCCCAGGCTCTCCACACCACTGGAGTCAAGCTATCCAGGCTGATGAAGGCTGATAGCCAGAAACCGGTCCTTGGATGCTTGATTCCGGTCTGGGAAAGACATGGCTTGGTAGTTCGGACTGGACTGTTCCCATGAGGCACAGGGTCAGAGCTGATTTGCATATAGCCAGTGTCTAACCCAGGGTGGTGTGGAGTGCAAAAAAACGATGGATTTAGGCCCAGATCCTTGTACTGGGGTGAATGTATGACATTGTTCTACATTCTGTCCATCACCTGTGTTTTTTGCAAATTCACCCTGAGTGTGCTGGGGATGCTCAGACGTGAGTCCCAGGCTCTCCACACCACTGGAGTCAAGCTATCCAGGCTGATGAAGGCTGATAGCCAGAAACCGGTCCTTGGATGCTTGATTCCGGTCTGGGAAAGACATGGCTTGGTAGTTCGGACTGGACTGTTCCCATGAGGCACAGGGTCAGAGTTGATTTGCATATAGCCAGTGTCTAACCCAGGGTGGTGTGGAGTACAAAAAAACGATGGATTTAGGCCCAGATCCTTGTACTGGGGTGAATGTATGACATTGTTCTACATTCTGTCCATCACCTATGTTTTTTGCAATTTCATCCTACTGATGGAAGACATCCATAACAGAATCTAGCTCATATCGTATGGGGTCTGTAACCCATTTGTGTGCCAAATAATTCAATGTTTCCTTCTCCCTAGAATCAGGCAATTGTCTACGTAACTGTTTACGCTCTGAGACAGGAGTTACACCTGTTGCTCCAAAGAGAGGATATAGAAGGCTAGCAACAGTGCTAGTCATTCTCTGGCGAACAGAGGGGCAGGTCGATGAAAGGACAGGCGGAAAAGCAGAGTGATGCAAGGCAGATGCAGAGGCAGTGTCAAGAGGAATGCCAGGAGTGGTAGTCGATATAGTGGTCAGAGTTGTAGGAAGTAAAGGCAGAGCAGATGTGAAAGCCGGTGGCCCTTGAGGAGGCTGCACCGGAAGAGTACGAGCCAACTGAAGAGCAGCTGGTGGCTGTGGAAGAACTTGAGGCACAACAATCGGGGGGTTGCACGACTAGAGGTTGCGGAGGTGCTGTAGCATTCTGCGCATAAGGGGGTGGCGAACTCAATAAATGCGACATTAGGGGATCTTTTTCAAGTTCTTTTGCTGCATCCTGCTGAAGAGGCGGCAAAACGGGATAACATTTATCCATTACCACTTTACGTTGCCTGTGCAACTGTTCACTCGCTTGTTCTTCCTCATCATCTTTATATTGCATAGCAGCTTGCATTATCGAGATACCCTTTTCTCTTTTATTCTTTTTAGCTATTTTAATTTCTTTCTGTTTGGCTTCCTTTCGCCATAGGCGGAAAGAGTCAAACATCGCCGGCCGGGCTTTCTTCTTAAAAAGTCTAACCTCTAGATTATCTAATATCTCTGTGTCAAAACTACCATATTGGGGCCATTTTAAAACACCATCTTTTCTGGTGTATCGGATCCATACTTCATTATATGCGATGGGGCCTACGCCATGTTTCACATAGAGCTCATAGGTTGGAGTTCCAATCGGAGGAACAGGACACGAGTCCTCCAATCGGGAATCCCTATTACAACCAAGACAAAACAAGTTTCCAAGTCTGCTAAGACCAGGCATCTTCGCTCTCTAGTCTAGCTTCAAACTTCAAAGGATTATCGATTAGGATAGTCTCGTGAATACACGAGTCCCTCGGCTTTGGTACTTGCAAGTTCCAAATCAAAGATCCCAAGGGGATACCTAAACTGAGGACTGGGAGAAGCTCCACTTATACTTAACTGAGGTATCGATGACGTCACCAGAAGACTCGTCTATCGTTTCGCTCTACCAATCATCAAGGGTCCAAAACAGGGCGATAGTCAGGGCAGCAGTCCTTCATAGCCGTCGGGAAGCGGGGAACCTCGCAGCAAAGACTTTCGGACCACGTCGACATGCAGGGGTCGATGAAGTGGCGGCCTTCCTCCAGAATTTTCACACGAAGCTCCTCACGAACCTCTGGCTTGGACCGGTACCGCTGATATGGCCCCACGTTGGGCGCCAACTGAAGTACTGGGTTTTTCAGAACCGGTACTGAACCGGTAACCCAGCGGTGCCAGGGACAACACCCTAAGACTTCGGGTCCTTCCTGTTTCAGTCTACAGAAACACAGAGTCTTCTAGGTGAAGTCAAAGATCGAGTTTATTGGCTGCAACCAAGTAACAGGCGTCCTAGAAGTACAACACGGTGTATATTCTCAGGTGACTGCTCAAACTTACAAAGCCAGTCTTCTCTTTTTATACAAAATATTATGCTTTAGGCAAACATTCTTTGTTTTACAGTTGATCATTCACATATTTTCACTACAAAGAAAAAGCAGAGTCATGATGACAAGCCCATATTTCAGTTTGTTCAGCCCACAATCAATTACCCGGCAAGGCCCAGTATTTTCATCAGATATCGACGAAACCCCAATAAAAACGGGCGCCTCCTCCTCGTAAAGCAAGTCATAAAGAAAGAAACAGGGGCAGGTGTGTGTAAGATTAGGAAGGGTTTGTGTGTGGTGAAGGGTTTATGGTATGTTGTGCCTTGATACTATCTCGACCGGCCACTGGGAGAGGAACTGCCCAAACAGGTTTGGCCTTGGGCAGTGGAGTCAGCTTGCCCAGGTCGTGCAGGGGTCAGCGAAGGTGTACGTGTCCTTTAGACTCGTTTTGGCCTTAGTTACCGGCCTATGAGAGGGCAATCACAGAATGGCTGCCGTTCACAAAATGGAAGCCAAGGGTTCAGGACAAAAATTGCGATTTCAAGGAGAAATCGTCACTCGAATATGACAAAAATACTTGTGCATAGTATACTGGCCATTTTCGGTCTGCTGATATCAAAATCGTCATGATATGACGATGTTTATAACATAGGTCCAAAATTTTCAGTACCACATTACTTTGTGGTTCTGTTTGAATCCCCTACCATCCGGCATTATCGTACTTTCTATAATGCTTGGGACGTCTAAATAACATGTGCTTTTCCCCCGATGGGTTAGCGACTGAGTGAGGAGTTTCTTGCCTGGTGCTGAAGAGGAATTGAAATCGACCTGGCCAGGCTCCCGAATTACTTTGGAGATTGGACTGGGCAAACAGATGCTCTGGGCTTTAAGACTTGGAGGAACTGACCTGCTGCAGCCCAGTGAGTGTTATTGAGAAATCCAGAGCACGGCGGCGGGGGAGAAGTGCAGCTGGGCTCAATATAGAAGACAGAGAGATGGACACACAGTTCTTAAATATGTATTGTCAGGGTGCCTGAAGGGACAGAAGGCTCCACAATGATGTAACTCTTTCTGACCGGTCTCAAAACATGGACCCTGGCTGACAAATTGTCTGACTGTTTCGTGATATAGTGTGTGCACAAGGCCCTTGTAGACCAACCCTCTCCGAGGCCCATCACTGAACAATTCTTAAACTATGAGGACAGGGGTATGATCCTGAGGGAAGTGAGGACCAGACACGCCATCATACTTCACAACAAGAAAATAATGCTTTCCCGGCTAATACCTGACTGGTACAACAACAGCCTTGTTCCATCTTTGCAGACAAACAAAAACTGTGTGCCATACATCTTGACTATGAGCTCATGTTTCTGGCCAAATTCCAGTCCCTTTCCCAAAATAAACCTTTCTTCGTCGAAATAGCAGGGGAAGCATGGGACTGGGTGGAGGCGAGAGATGCTCCAAGAGGCCAGGTAACTTGTACAGGAGGTTCAATGGGAAAGAAATTTCGGCCATCCAGACCAGGTGACTGTGGAACTTGCCGGGAAGAGAGAGGCAAGGGAAAACCGCTACCTTCAATGAGTGGCAATGAAGACATCCCCTGATAATGAGGGGAGGGCCAGTGTAAGAGAATGCAGGTGTGTCGGCTGTTTTTGTTACCACTGACTCACTATAAACAGTGGTCCGGCAACACTTAACAGTAAGTTGGGATCCTGGTTAGATAGGATGCCTTAGGTTTGAACCCAATTTCTTACTGAACAGTTTGGCACAAATATGGAGGTTAGGAGTCCAAACAGGGCTTTTTTGTGGAAATCAACTGCCCCAAGCACCGATCAAGGATAACCTGTTAGATATAGAGGACGATGAGTGCAGCTGCCCCACAGCCAGTTTTGGTTGAAATTACACAAGTTGTGAGGGTAAGACAACAGATGCCTCCTGGGAAGAGGGATGGCGTTGGGAGAATATAGATAAAGTTGGGGGTATATGTTTGGGAAGGGGGGCAGAAGTCCTTCTTACAGCTGGGGACCCAGGCAGTTTTAGACTCATGCAGTAGAAGGTCGAGGGGGACAGTAGGGAGTAAACAACAACAGCAATGTTCACAATATATAGATTCACCACACAATGCCACATGTACAGTGTACATTGTCACTAATTAAAAAAGAGGGAGCTGGTGGCACACCTGGGTCAATTTGCATTTCCAGAGTGCTGAGATATATTACCCAGTCCTCACATGCAGGAACTAAAAATCCTATGATGGAATGTGAATGGGTAAGTCAACACATTATAAAGGGGAGGGTTTCGATATTTACGCAGACACGTGCTGGAGTTTGCCCTTGTTGAGGAGATTCATCTTGCAGGAAGTCCCTGCAAATGCTTGAAGGGGGTATAAAATGGAATTTTGGTATCTGCTGTTCCAAATAGAACAGACATAGCTTGACGCCCGGGGTAGATAAACTGGGATACGGGGAATATGAAGAAGAAGAACAGTCTTTGTTTTAAATGTTTACACACTCCCTACACTGCAACTGATGGTTCACGACAAATTGGGACACATCCAACTGAAAGCAGATGCTTCACTGCACATAATAGGGGGGGACTTTAAAGAGCTGTTGGACTGGGCTGTGGATAGAATGATACTCACACCACGCCCCCCTCATAGACCTACCAGATCAGCATAATTTACTTATGCTATGGGCCTGGTGAACACATGGACTGCAAAACATCCGGCAATTAGGCAATACTCCTTTTTCTTGGACGTACATAAGACTTTTTCTATAAGTGATAACGTCGTTGTCCTGTTGAGTTAAAACTTGGTCCTACTAAAGGCCACAGACCACTTCCTCCTTTGAGTTACATTGTGAAGAAAAGATAAATCTCAAAAGTTCATTTGAAACTGGACAGTTCGAACACATTACGTACAGCCACCAAACTTTACTTAAAAAGAGCAATCACTTAGTGGATTCACTTATAGTGCTGTGGGAAGTATACAAGACGGTTCTTAGAGACAGAGAGAATAACATTATCTCCCAAAAATGGAAACAGAAGATATAACAAGCTACACACCTGGAAAAGGAGATACAGACAAAAGAAAGACTACACATTGACACAGGTTTGCATGCCAGTCTCTAGCACACTGGCACAAACAGCACTTTTATGCAATACAAAATAAATAAAATGTACAAAAGTGGGACATAAGGCAGGTTGGCTTTTAGCCTGACTGACTAAGAGAGAGGAAACAGGCAGATAAGTGACAGTCAAGGAGGAACAGGCTTTAGCATGCAAATACGCACAATAATACCACTCCCTGTATAGTAAAAGGCTGACTAGTAGTCACAGGATACTTGGGAGAACTGAAGATGTCCAGTCTTGATTCAGACAGCAGAAAAAGAATTAACACTGACAGAAATCTCTGAAGCAATAGGGCTTATGCAAAGTGGTATGACCCCGCGGCCCAATGGAATTCCAGTGGGGAATTTTATAAGAGGCTATCATTGGAGCTGGGTCCCCATAGTCATAATATGTTCAATAAGGCCAGAGATTCTGGAGAATTGGCATCCGATAATCAGCATACGACTATTGATGTACTCCCAAAAGAGAGGAAACCCTGAAATGTCTGTACTTCCTATAGACCCATCTCCATGTTAAACCCCGAAATTAAAATATTGGCAAAGATCATGGCAAAATGTCTAGCAATGATCATCAACCCACTGATCTATAGAGACCAGACAGGATTCTTACCCAGGACGCGTGCTCGACTCAATCTTCAATGACTGAGCAACTGGATGGGTACAATTAAAAATGCATGTGAGACATTGAGCATTATAGCATTTCATGCAGAAAAAGCGTTAGATTCTATCAACTGGACCTACTTTTTCCAAGTCCTGACGGTCCTTGGACTTGGCCCTAAATCTCATCAATGGGTAGTCTTGTTGAATGGGAAACTCACGGTGGCGGTAAGAGTAAATGGTAGGTAACCCTCTGACACATTCCATCTTGTGCATGACATCAGAAAGAGGTGTCCACTATTCCCTCTCATCTTCACCCTCTGTTTGTTGCCACTGCATGCTCGATTAGGGTGTGGACAGATATAGTGGGATTCCCTGAGGTCGTAGGGGAACCTGGGATTTCACTAAATGCAGACAATGTTCTACTGTATCTTTCTAAGCCCATGCTGTCGCTGCCCTTGATTTTTCTGTGTTTCGGAATTTTGAACGATAATCAATCTGACTTTTGGTAAAAAACTTAGGGGGGTGGGGGTCCCTTGAGAGTTTCAATCAAATGCTGAACGGTGGCAGAAGCTACCACTCTTGTTACTGGGGAGGGTAGCCGTATTTAAAATGATTACACTACCCAAAGTCCTCTATGCCCTCCAGAACACCCCTTGTACCAGACTTCCTTTGATAAGATAGTCAGATTACTGCAAACATTACTCTGAGATGGCGGTCTACCTAGGATAGCTCTTCAAACACTACAATGCTCGATAAACAATGGCAGCCTTTTGCTTCCATATATAAGAGCCTACTATTAGGTTTCGCAGCTTCAGTTTGTTAATGATTGAGGGTTCACCTTGATGCGCGACCCGGCAAAGATATTGGAACAGATCTCGATGGACCCACGCTCCTATCTTATCTATCTGTATGGGAAAAGATGTGACGTGATGCGCCTCTTGAATGCTACTCTGGTGACCTGGGACATATCATGGAAATACATGGAGTGACACACCAAGCTTGCGAGGAAAACCCCTTATGGCAGGGTAACAAGCTGCAGGAAGAGGGGAAGCTGAAAGGGTTAAAAAAGTGGGACCTCATTGGCATTTCTAAATTGGACGGCATAATCCAAGACGATTCAATAAAATCTTTTGAAAACCTGCAGGAAGAAAACAACTTGCCGCCCACCCAGTGACATAAATACCTAAAGCACAGACATGCCCTGGAGGCAGAGGAGGAAGACTAAACAGACTTTATTTTTAGCACCCCGTAGGAAGCCACCATGGTGTTACAGGAAGAGTTTATGGGTAAAGCCATCTCCTTTACCTACAAACCTCTCATTAATATAAAAAGATTTCAACCTAAAACGCTCATTAATAATAGGCCTGAGCACCTACCAAAACTCAGGGCAGCCTGGGAAGCAGACCTGGGTCAATTAGAAGGTAACCACTGAGACACCGACAGAAAGCAGCAAATAAAGCCCAGTTGAGATTAATCCAACTGAAAGTACTCCATAGAGTACATAATGAAAGGAGTAAAATTTACAAAACGGGAAGGGGGCAATCCCCAATATCCAAGCACTGTGGAGAAGCCAAAGGTATCTTTTTTCACACCATGTGGGAGTGCCACTCCCAATCCAAAGATACTGATCCACAATAACACATAAATTGTTGGGGGGGTGGGGTCCTGGTGGATACCGTGCCTAGTAGCCTTCAGTTCACACACTTAAAGATCATATGTGATGTTGATCTTCCTTGAAAGCAACTGCTGTTCAGCAACCTGGGTTTTATGCCATCACAAAGAAACATAACCAGAATGTAGGGCAATCCATCTATCCCAACTAAGCAAATGTGGTCAGCTGGGATGATAGATTGTATGAAAGGGCAGTCTATGAAGAGAGAGGGTACCAGCATAAGTCTATAAAGATATGGTTGGAGATCAAAGATTTACAATGGGTTTGACTGGGAAAACCGGTTACCTTAGGGAAATGACCCTTCAGTACAAATGCTGGGTGGTGCCCCATAAACTCACACATAAATGAATAGCAGTAATCGTGATGATTTATTTACTGTTGATACTGTGTGCCGCTGATTGTTTATATGTGGAAAATTAAATAACAAGAAAAAAAAGCATTAAAAAAATCCACTCACCTTAAGAGTTTACACCTATCAGTTCCCTGGTCCTCGCTACTTCCTTAATGGAACCAAAAAAAGATGCAAGAAACTGGAATGCAAATGGACCATGTATTTCTCCCCAATGATAAAATTAGTTATCAGCAATCTCTGTGGTATCACAAAAACGTATGAGAACCATTTGCATCAACTATTATGGTAGTTTTAACAAAGATGCACCCACCTAACAAAACGAAATACATTTTAAATATTTTAAATATTTTAAACAAGCTGTCTTCTCCTGACACGTTCAAAGCCAATTGTCCCCTTTCCCAATAATCTCTCAATTGTTTTCTAGATATAATCAGTGAAATCCTGAATTCTATTCGGACTTCACCTGCCCCGTTCCGACATTCGCTAATCCATTCCCATATTGGTCAAAACCATAATCTAGAACTTCATCCCATTGGAAAAAGACACTATATAAAACACTCTGTCCTCAGGCTCCATGCTCAGCCAGCTCTATTAAGCTATAGGCACTGCTCGTCATCTGACACATTTTTACAGCACATGCTTTTCCCACAGTGTATTCTCCATCTCTTGGAAGCGAGCGATGGAAGTCTCACTTTTAAAACAAGCATTTACAATCCAACGGTCTCGCCTTTGGAAAAGTTAGAGCTATTGGCATTGTACATGACAACATTTTTATTTATGTGTTGGTTTTGAAAACAGATAAATAAATGGCATTGTCATTTACAATGCAAATATTATAATCTCTCGCAAATGCGAGAGCTATTGCATGTGCTCTCTCTCTCTCTCTCTCTCTCTCTCTCTCTCTCTCTCTCTCTCTCTCTCTCTCTCTCTCTCTCTCTCTCCCCCCCCCCCCCCCCCCCAGGGCACACGTCCCATAGAGTTAGGAAAGAGCCTCGGCTCCCCCCCTCCCTCAGGAGCCTCCTTTGGCAGAGGGTTCGTCGAGCCTTTGTTCCCTCGCGTTGGTAGTTGTCTGTGCCCGCTCAGGGTGCGAGAGTAGCGGAGAGCCAGCGGTGGGCAAACCAGGGGGGAGGGGAGGGGTGCCGGGAGCATGGACAATTAATGAGGGCTTAGCACCGAATTGTTCCTAACTTGTAAACATGTATATCACATGCAGCATTTGAAAGTACATTGGTATATTCATCCACAATAGGTCTTCCTTTATTTTTGTACCTAAACAAAGCATTTAAATTTCTATTCACTCATGCGTGTGCGCATTAATGTATCTTTGCAAAGATGTACACGAATATATGTCCACAGACATTTCCAAACAGAACATGTTATTTTTATTGGGACCTTTGTGCACCTCAAAAGAGAAAGGCATCCTTTGATATGGCTCTGGCCACTAATGTGTGGCTGTGTAGTGCACTTTCCACTGGATGTGCTGGGCACGCTGCCCAGGGCAGAAGGAACACCACACCTTCCGATAGCGATCTGCACATGTAAGATATGGGACTCGTGGAGGTCTCCGCTCCGGGCAAATGGTACATTCCGATGCGAAACACCTCTCCAATTCAAGAGGGAGGCCGGGCGCGAGGCACACCCGCTCTCCTCACAGGACTAAAGGAACAAGGCAATGGCTGAAGCAAAGCAGCTTACACACAGCTCTCCTGTGTGGGACAGCAAGCAAGAGAAAGACTGAGCAAGAGACAGAGAGAAAGACAGGCAGGGAGAAAGTCATAGAGAGGGCGGACAGAGATACAAAGAGTGGGGAGGACACAGTAGGAAAGTAATAGAGAGTGGGAAGGGCGGAGTAACAGAGTAATAGAAAGACAATAGAAGTGGGAAGGGCAGAGTAGGAAAGTAGTAGAATAAGTAGGAAGGATGGATAAAGAAAGCCACAGAATGAGTGGAAAGGACGGAGTGACAGAGTAACAGAAAGAGTGAGAACGACGTTGTAAAAAAAAGTGGTAGAAAGATTGGGAAGGGCAGTAAGAAAAGAAATAGCAAGAGTGGTAAGACCAGAGGGCAGAGTAAGAAAAAGTAATAGAGTGGGAAGGAGAGAGCAACAGAGTAAGACAGTAAGAGAGCGAGGATAAGAGTAAAAAATAAAAAACGGAATAAGATTGAAAAAGGAAGAATAGGTAAGAATGTAAGAATGACAAAAAACGCCCACCTCTTCACAGAAACTCGCTCACACCGCCGAGTGAAGTGCTGGCCACTCGCCTCCATGGGAGAGAAGTGCGCCTTTGTGAGAGGTTAAGTGATTGCCTGCAGAGAAGAGTGATCACGTAAATAAAGCGTGGGAGGTAAAGCAAACCCATCCAAGAGAGTACGGAAGAAAGCACACAAGAGCAACCGAGACTTCAATACTTGGCAACAAATGTGAGAGCAGACTACGAGTGTGTGGTGCAGCACGAGCGAGCGAGTGAGAGTGATGGCAGAGACAGTCTGAGCATACAGCCACAGTTCTCAGAGAATCAGCGGTCACTCACAAGACAAACTAAACTACAGAGTGTCTATGTGGAGTGCTTAACATCCCCCCACCATGGGGGGGAGAGTGTGCATGTTTGAGAACAGTGATCCTCCGGAAGCTTGTGTGATACCCAACGGTTAAAAAGTGAATAAAAAAAATAGAGCGAAAGATAAGAAAAAAAGAAATATATTCGTAATTTTACGGTCAATAAAACAGAAACTCTTTCCTCGTGATTAGATTTCACCAACACAATGAAGCCCTGAAGATGAATCCCCCCCCCTCCCCTCCAAACCTCTCCCTCCCCTTCCTTTCACCGCCAAAATCCCTACCCGGCACAACTTACTGTTAGGCTGCCAGCATGTGCAGATAAAGAATTTCCCTGAATTGTGGTCTTGAGAGTTTATAAAAACTACTCGTTTTCCAAGATCGGACAACCATGGGCTGCATCAGCCGCAACCGCAGCCGGGTCCGTAGGGCCCGCCCATGCCAACTGGGGCCGCCGCTGGTGCTCCGCGAGTCGCAATTAAGGAATTCTAAGAAATCGCTATTTTTAAAGTGATTTCTTGATGCATTCCATTTTTCAATTCCTTAATAGCGAATCAGTATTTTTCGCTATTAAGGAATCGCAAAGTGGGATGTTGATGCATCTGGGGGTTAGTTTCTGCCTCTTAAAAGCAAGCAGAAGAGTTTACACTAGACCAAACTGCTTGTTTGAATAACGTATATTCATGTTTTACTAAATTATACTGGTGTATTCTTTTAACGTGGAATAGAACTGTGAATGTGATGACTCACATATTAGAGAGATTTCATTAACTAGTCTTTCCCCAATGCCCCAGAAATCTCTTTAAAAGAGATAATGGTTGCACTGAACAGAGTAGCTTCCACCAAAGCGCCAGCCCTAGACAGGATCCCTGGTGATGTTTTTAGGAACAAACCTACTATTTGGGCCCCATACTTCTGAAGCCTATTTAATGCTATTCTCCAGGGGATGCCAATTCCGACGACCTGGCTGGGGGCAGAGATCATTCCGATCTACAAAAAAAAAGGCTCTCCACTTCCCCCCGCTAACTATTGTCCAAGTAGCCTCGTAGATGTTCCTCAAAAAAATCTATGCACGAGTGCTTTTGGATCGATTAGAGAGATTTGTAAAAGTTTTATTAAGCATAAAGTCATCACATAAATGGCGTGCATCATAGCTTGTTACAGTAGTACAATGCCTTGCTCTGCATCACATAACCAAAACATCGTAAAAATAACCAACAGAAAACAGTGCCGTAAGTCAATGCGCCTATCATTGCATAAATATCCTCACAATCATATCTGTCAACTTATCTTTCATTATGTCTCGTTGGAGGCTACCTCCCTCCAAAACACACCAGGTCAGCTTTTCTTATCATACCCAAGTGTTCATCCTGCAACAGAGACAGGGTAGGCATAATCAGTCCGATTCTACTTCAGCCTGGGTCAGTAAGTATTCACGCAGTGGTGACCATATGTCCCTAGGACGTGAGGCTCGTGGCAATTCTTCAGCATAAGTTTCCAATTGGTCTCTACAGTATACCATGTCCTTGAGCCAGTAGTCCACTTTTGGATATCGTTTACTGCCCCATGTAAACAGGGTGCGCCTCTTTGCCAAGAGCAGAGCCAGCTGCACAAACCTCCCAATGATCCCCTTCAGGTTCTGACCGTATCCCAGCAGACACAGAGCAGGTGTATTGACTAAAGACAACCCAGTCATGCACGCAAGGAGAGCTAACACTTTCTCCCAGTATTGAAAGACTCAATTGCATTGCCATGCCATATGCACAAAGCCCGCCTCCCCCATTCCACACCTTTTGCAACTAGCAGTCGTTCTCAGCCCTATTTTCCACAGCCTGTGAGGAGTGTGATAAACTTGATGTAAAAACTTTAGGTGGATGATGCGAAGGTTGCTGTTGGACGACAGGCGTCCCGTTATCGAGCAGATTTCCTTCCATTCCTCCTCCGTTATGTTAGTGTCCATATCTAAATTCCAACGGGTCAGGCAGTGGCTGAGCTGTGTGGTGTGTCTTTTTGTACGGCCTTATATAATTTAATGACCAGTTTGCGCTTCGTGGGCGTGGTGATGATCATTTGCAAAGCAGGCAGAGTCTCGGGCTCGTCTGGGAAACTCGTGTAGAGTTCTTTCATCGCGCGCCTCAATCTATAGCATGTAAATTGGAAGATTAGTGTTGGATTCTGTATATAGGCTAGGTTGTCCCCCGCAATGTATGTACCCTCTGGGAAGAGATCACTCATGAGTGTGATGCCTGCTTCCTTTAGTGCCCGCACAGACCCCCGGTCCCCCCCAACTGACAGTGCTGCGTGTCCCTCAATGGGCAAGGCAGGGGCGTACAACGGGAGCCTGTTCGTCCTAAGGCCAATTGCCTGCCACGCCAGCACCGTGGCATCGAGTGTGTTGATCTCCACCCTGGGCATGTGTCGGCGAGTGTGAGTCCGTATACCACGTAGTGGAATAGGGTGGGCATCATCTTCTTCAACCGCGACATGTGGAACAAATTCATGCGGTTTATGCCAATAATACGCGTAGTGTGCTTGACAGCACAAATAGTAGACGTAAAAGTCCGGCGTGTTGAATCCTCCTCTCTCGTACGTTAAAGACAGGGTTTTCCAGCTGATGCGAGGCTGCTTGGCACCGCATACAAGCCTTAATAGCTGAGTCTGTAGCGTTTTAAAAAAGTGTATGGTGAGCGGAATCGGAATATTACAGAAGAGATACAAAAATTTCCGTAGAACCACCATTTTTATGATGGAGATTCGGTCCGCTAGGGACAATGGGAGACATTGCCATCTGTCTATCTGCACGACCAGTGCCGCATACGCAGTGCCGTATTTTCGGTTAGCACAGTCTTGGGGTCTCTATGTATCCACACCCCTAAATACTTAACAGGGTCTGCCAACCAGATCAATGGGTATTCGACTGTTGGAGGGGTGGTTATTTCCGTCAGGGGGATAACCACAGACGTATCCCAATTAATGTTTAAACCGGAGAATAGGCCAAATGTAACATATTGGCGCAGAATAGGGGATAGGTATGTGCATGGCTCATGAACATACAGGACCATATCGTCCGCGTACATCGAAATTCCTACCGGACGATTATTAAAGTTCAGAGCCGCCGCCCTATGTATCTTACGTATTTTACAAGCCAGCGGGACTAGGGCAATGACGAAAATTAGTGGGGTAGAGAGGGCACCCCTGGCGAGTGCCTCTGCCCACCGTGAATTGCTCGGACGTGTCTCCACCTACTCGGACTCTCGCGGATGGGTCCGTATATAGTATCTGAATCCACCTCGAAAACACCGGAGGAAAGCCCATTATGCGGAGTATGTGCATCATGTACCGCCATTCTATTGAATCAAATGCCTTCGCGGCATCCAAGAGGACCGCGACTGTAGGTAGATCGGGATTTAAAACATGCAGCATGGCGAATATAGTGCGCAAATTGAGGGAGGTGGAACGATCCGGAATAAACCCGGCCTGGTCGGGTAGTACAAGGAGTGGCATGAGGGGCTGCAGCTTAGTGGCGAGGATCTTTGCGAGTATTTTGGCATCTAGATTGATAAGGGATAAAGGGCGATAAGATTCGCAACGGTCAGGGGGCTTGTCTTTTTTCAACAGGGTAATGATCATTGCCTGGCGCAGCGTGGGAGGCAGATGTCCCGAGTCATATGCTTCAGCATACATCCGCAGGAGGTGGGGGGCTAAGATGTCAGCATGTGCTTTATAAAATTCTGCAGTCAGTCCATCCGGACCAGGAGCTTTCCCATTTGGGAGTGTTTTAATGGCGTCTGTTACATCCTCCACGTCTATCGGGAGGCTAAGATATTTGCGGTGCACATCCGACAGTCACGCACAGGCGACGTCATCTAGATATGTGTCCATAGCTGGTTCATCCATCCCGCCGGTGGAGGTGTACAAGGTGGAGTAGAAATCGCGAAACTGCTCCACTATGGCATTGGTAGTGTAGTGTGACTGCCCATCTGCGCCTGTGATGTTGTCAATAGGGGGCTGACAACCCCTGCTCTGTAAGCGTCCTGCGAGTGTTCTTCCTGGCCTTCCCCCCTCACCGTAGCGTCGGGCTGTGTGTCTCCGGGAGAGGTATTTCGCCTCTGTTTCTGCGAGCGTGTTGTACTCATCCACCTGTCCATGTATTTCTGTGAGCAGGGCGGTCGATGGGCTGCGGTCATACTGTGTTTCAAGCTCCCGCAGTTTTGCCTCTATAGTGGTAAGACGGCCCCTCAGTATCCCAGCAGATGTGCCGATGCACGTGCCCCGAATTGTGACCTTGAAGGCTTCCCACAATGTTTCCTGGCTGTCCACCGATCCCGTGTTGTTCTCAAAGTATTGCACTATGGCGGATTTTATGGTGTCTTCATATACAGGATCTAGGAGTGAGTCTGCGCGAAAACGCCATGTAAACGGCTTGTGTGGATTATGGGGGATATGTACTGTTAAGATCACCGGGTTGTGATCTGACAATGTTCTGGGAAGGTTGCGGACGTCTGTGACCCAGTTATGTGCTCCTTCGCTCTGCAGCCAGTAATCCAGGCAAGACCAACCCTTTGTCGCGGGTGTTATGTGCGTCCCCTCTATAATCCCCGGTTCCTGTGGCACCAAGCGTCAATCAGTCCAAATTCTAGCATGCCATCATTCACACATTTAGCAACTTTTACCATTCGTACACTCTGCGGGTTTGACTTATCAGCGTTTGGATCAAGATATGTATTAAGGTCCCCGCCTATAAGAATATCAGTTTCAGGCCAGTCGCGTAATACCCTGAACATATTTAAATAGGTTGTTGTGTCATCTGTGACCGGGCCGTATACATTTACAATTGTGACCAATACCTGACCCAGTTTCCCCATAACCATCGCCCAGCGGCCCTCCTGATCCGTGTGAATGCGTAGTGCCGTGAAGGCCACCCCTTTTTTTACTAGTATAATAACCCCCATAGCGTAGGTGGAATATGATGAGGCCAGGCGATAGGACGCCCAGCGGGTTGCCACTCTGCCCTCCGACGTCCCTGTAAGATGCGATTCCTGCAGAAGCGCAATGTGCACATGGTGCCTCTCGAGCTGTGCCAATACCTGTCTGATTTTTTTTGGTGTGTTAAGCCCCCTGACATTCCATGTGACACAATTATATGTAGACCCAGCCATGCATCAGATAATAAAGTCTAAGGTTCTCAGCTGATCTAACATCCTGGGAGTACCTCCAGCTGTCGCAATCGTGTATCATTATGAATCGCGCAGAATATGACATTCGCATTTAAGAAACAAACATCCCCATCCCTCCCCCCTCCCACTTCAGCGTTCCCAACCTGCTAAAGCCATGTCCCTCATGTAACTCCCTTAATAATCTCAACAACAGTGAACTCAAGTCCCACGGGGGATCACCCATCGAGGGTCGCGGTGGCTCAATCCCTTCCCAGTTGAAACAGGGAAAGGTGCCACCTCAGTGTTAATGTGTCCCCCAGCTCATCCTTCGGTGCGATATGTACACATTACAATTTGAAACAGTAGATGAGACTACATATGGCAAATGCATAGCATATATAACATTTCCATCCAGCCCCCACCCTCGCTTGCGGGGCTTCGCGGACCAGTGCGAAGGTCACACTTTACCCCTCTTACTGTTCAGTCCTCAACGTCCGATGTCTGGGATGTGGGTGAGAGCTGCTTCTTACGCCGGAGTGTTCGTGCATGGTCCATCGCAAGTTTGGGGTCGGTGAATATCTTGCCGTGTTCCATGGTGCCAATTGCAGTCGCGCTGGATACTGCATCGCATACTGGATCTGTTCAATCTGTAGGACCTTCTCTACGGCCTGGAATTCCTTACGAGCTGCCTGCACGGTCGCCGTGAAATCCGGATAGAAGGATAAGGCATTACCTTGGAAAGTGATAGAGCCCTTCATTCTGGTCATGCGAAGAACTGTGTCCCGATCTCTAAAGTTCAGCAGCCGCGCAATTATGGGTCTCGGGGGTGTCCCAGGCGGCGGACGTGTTGCAAGTGATCTGTGAGCGCGTTCTATTGCGAATAGGGGGGAGAGTTCGTCCTTTCCACAGATGTCACAGAGCATCCCTTCTACGTATTCCTCCAGGCGCCCCACGTTTGTGGATTATGGTAGGCCCAAAATACGTATATTATTCCGGCGCGAGCGTGCTTCGATGTCCTCGTTTTTGGCCTGAATCACCGCCAATAACTTGGTAATGTCTGTGGTTTTCTCTGCCACCTGTTGCAGCCCTTCCTCCGCATCCGATATGTGCTGTTCGGCCTCTCCAATCCGCGTCGCTTGTTTGTCAAGTTTATTTGAAAAGTGGTCCATTATGCCGATCAGCGCTTCTATTTTGCCATCTATGGCCTGCAGACTCGCCTGAATGGCCGCCAGAGATTTCTCAAGGGCCGTGGGAGGGTTTTCCGACGCATCCAATTTGGAATCTGATGCTGCTATTTGGCCAGGCTTAGACCCCTTCCGCAGTTCAAATGTCAGCCTGGGCTGCGACTTATCGGGCTTGCCCATGTCCTCGGAAATGAATGATACAGTCCTCAATAGCGTATGTCTGCAATGTACGCTGTAAAAGGTTCCACGCAAGGCCAAGCACTCGGCGACTGGCATTGGTCAGCGGTGCAGTCGCAGCGGTTATATGATTAGGCTGTGCTCGCCCTGGTATGTAGTGTCCCCTAGTACCTGTAGGGTAGGCTGCGGTCTTGGCACCAGGCGTCCCGTGATTGGAGTTGAGTGTAGTGCAAAATGGCGCCCGAAGTCCATATAGTACATGTAGCGGCGCTGTACACCGGGTCGTTATAAACAGCAACCAGGGTGCTGTAGGTGGCGGGGCCTCAAACGTGGGCTTTGCTGCGTAGTTAGTAGGGCCCCTTGCGGGCTTGGTGTCACCGTGGTGGATGCGCAGATAGGGGGGTGACTATTTCCTTGCTACGCGCCTCCTGGAGACAAAATGGCGGCCGTAATGTTAGCTCTGCATATGGGTTCGTTAGGGCACCAAGAGATGCAGTTGTCCCAAAAAAAACAACAAATAAAACAGTTCCTCGGGACCCCCATCAGTCGCAGTCAGCTGTCTCACGGTCTCAAGGTGGCATTCAGCGCGCTATCCGGTCCAGTCGTGGACTCGGAACGCGCACCTCCTTTGTCTCTGTTAGATTCGCCGCCCACGGGCCCCCAGGAGTGGCGTGGCTTCTCGTACGAGCAGTGGTCTCTGGTGCTGTCTCGTGTACCAACGGTGTCGCGCTATCTCAAATAGCGTCGGCTAGGGCGCTGGTGTCTGTGGCTGCGGTTAATGTGGGGCACGTCGGCCTGCTCCTCACCTCACATCCGGGCGCAGCCGTAGTTCACGCGCCTGGCGGGCGCATTCCGACGTCCCCCGCAGTCGTTTGGGGGCCGCTTTGATGTATGCCCCCACCGTTGTAAGCGCTTCATGCACGCCCTAACGCCCCTCGCCGTTCTCCGCACGTATGATCTTGCTACTTGTGACCCAGGATCTCCCGGCAGAGCGCAGTATCGCCACAGTCTTCAGGCTTGGGCCGCCATTAGCCGATGTCACTCCGCGGTTACGCTCTGTGTGGCAGTACGATCTCCAGCACGGCCACCACTTTGTCGCACTTCGCCAGGCAGCCCCTTGATTCAGGAGTGCAGTCCCATCTGAAAAACACCGAGTTCTTAAAGTTGGGGAAGGATAATTACAGGATGTCTTAAAGTGGCGGGCAGAGCTGCACTACAGTGCGGCCATTTTTGCCGAGCCTCAAGCCACGCCCCCTGGATCGAATAGAGAGATGGATGGAGGAGTATTCTATACTTAGCCCCTACCAGGCCGGTTTTAGAGCAGGGATGTCTACAATAGATCAGATTTTAAGGCTGCAACTCCTCTATTGGAAGACAGTGCTCATGGAGGGTGGCAGCCTTTATTTGATCTTTGTGGACCTAAAATCAGCATTTGACCAGGTCCCTAGGGGCAAGTATGGGGGTCCCGCCATACCTCAGATGAAGCGGCTTCACGAATCTAACTATGCACAAGTTAGATATGGGAAAAATGGTGAGCTCACAGATCCTATAGCCAAAGATAGAGGGGTAAGGTAGGGGTGTGTTTTGGCCCCAACCCTTTTTGTTTATTTATTAACGGACTTGTGGAGGAATTGACTGGTGGAAGTGATGTAGATTCCAGGTTGGCAAAACACAGGGTTCCGGCCCTGATGTTCGCAGACGCCACCTTGCTATTATCCAAATCCCCGATGGGAATTCAGTGGGCCCTAGATATCTTCCAGTCATTCTGCAAAAGTAGGGGTTTGGAGATAAACTCTTTAAAGACCAAATATATGTTTTTTAATGCAGGTGACTTCACATGCCCAAATCCCTGCTTAGATGGAAAATCACTGGAAAAAGTTACTGTTTTTGATTATCTAGGAGCAGTGGCACCCGCAAATTAGGAAGGCCAATTTAAGGCCATAAAAGTGTTTGTCCCGTTTATGGAAATCTATAAGACAGGGGGCTGCCCAAATGGGGCAGAAATCTAGGGCCATCAACCATCTGATCCCCCTCTCTAGGAATGAAAAAAAAATTATTAGACAAATTCTAGGCCTCACGAAAAGTACACCATTGAAGCCACTCCCTATGGATCTTGGGGTCGGCCCAATTGCTGAGGAAGTTGCCCTCAGGCCCATTCTCCACTGGCGACGTCTATGGTGCACACCAGAGTCAGTGGCATTCAAGGATGAGATGGAGGAGGTCTTAAACTTGCAGGGGGCGGGTAAAATCCCATGGTTAACCTATATTAAAAATACCTTTTTCTATAATCTTAACTTGGCACCCCCGCTGGCTAGGCTGTGGGCAGACGTGAAGCACTGGCGGTCATTAACTCTATCCCTGGTGGGCTGAGCCGCCCTCTCAAAATGCTGGCACTCCCGCGCTTTCTGTATATCCTTCAGAACAGCCCAAACCAAGTCCTAGACACATATTTTCCTGCAGTCGAGGTGGAGGTCCGTACGCTGTTGTGGGATGGCAGGGCCCCTAGGCTGGCATTGAAAAAGCTAACGAAAAGTTGGTACGATGGAGGTATAGCACTGGCAGACCTCAAGCTTTGGGCTTCACAGCTGATGGCTGTGAACCATTGTATATACTTCCCATCTACTGACCCGGCCTATGCCCTGGATAGGCACCAGACAGGCTGCTCGGGCTACTTCGGGGCCTTATACTCCCACACTAGGAAGAAGAGATACGTCGGTCCAACATTGCACACAATAGGGATTTGGCGCCAGGCTAATTCATGGCTATGCTGGGCTAACACCCTCACCAAGGTGACACCACTGTGGTATACCCAAAAATTAGGCATGCTTTGCTATCAACCAGGGTTTGACAAGTGGGACGTGATTGGAATCTCAGTGGTGAAAGATTTGGTTGAAAAGGGCTCGATACTTAAATTTGAGGAACTCCAGAGGCATTACAAGATGGCTCCAGGGGAGGTATTCTGATACCTACAAATAAGACACGTCTTACAGGCAGCTTTTCCAAGCTTTGAGGACATACCGGACTCATCGCCACTAGAAGATCGCTTGCTAGATGGGCCCCTACACTCTAAAGCCATATCTTTAACGTATAAAAAACTCAGTAACAATTTGCCTGATAGTTTTGGTAAGCTTAAGGAGCAGTGGGAGAGAAACTTAGGATCGATTGATGAGGAGTATTGGCGGTCGGCCCTTATGTCACCTAGGAAAGCGGCCATCACACTCAGATTTAGACTGATACAGCTTAGGATTTTATATCGGTCATATATGACAGGGATAACCTTGGCTAAAATAGGCGCAAGGCAGGACGACCTCTGTTTGAAGGGCTGCCAACAGCTGGTCACCTTCTACCATACTGACAGCTCAATTTTTAGAAGTCAAGGACCAATACAGGTTAGAACCTGTTCTTGATGTTAATCAGCCTCCCCTCAGTTAAAACTTTTTATTTGCAATTTAGGCACGTTGTACTACTACTCTGTGCCTTCACAAATAACTGGGGGGTGCACAGTCCAAGGGGTGTCCGGTTTGTGATAACACCCCAGAAACGGACCAACATGTATTGTTTGTTTGTCCTGTATACTAGAAGATTAGGCACCGATAGCTCCAACAGGTCTGCCGGAATCTCGGAACAACTCATTGTGTGAATGAAGGCTTATAGGATATTAAAATATGATACCAGCCTCCCTATTGTGTATTCAGTTTCCCAATACTTATTCTCTATGTGGTGTGTCCCTTTAACTGTATTAAAATCTAGCCTGGTTTAATTGGATTTTTTTTACCTTTTAAGCAATTTTGACCCTTTTTACTGTATACAAATTGAGTAGTTTTATATGTACAAATGCCTTTTCTGAGACCTTTTAAATATTGCACTGTCCAGCACTTTATTTCATTTTGCACAACCAAACTGTATGAAATATGTCCTATTTTTAAATGTACTTTTATGGCCAGAATGGCCGAAATGGCAGAATGGCCGAAATAAAGAAATGTAATAAAAAATAAAATAAAATAACGATTAACTAGTCTATTTAAATAATGATGTGCGTGATGGATTTATGAAACTAAGGGCCAGATGTACGACCCTGAATTGCATGCGCAAACAGGTTTACGACTCGTTTGCCCATGTAAAATGGCCCTGTGCTATGTACAATTCCTAAATAGCGAGTTGCAATTGATTTGCGACTCGCTATTTAGCAATTGCGCATCGCTATTAGGAAGGGGCGTTCCCTTCCCAATAGCGTCCGCAATCCAATGTATGAATGTTTTGTGGCCATTTTGCTGTGAGTGGGGGGTAATACGCCACCATATTGAGAGTGGTCAGAGATGCCCCTAGGGAGGAAGGATATCTCGCCGAATATTGAAAGTTGGGTGGCTTTACAAAAAAGATTATTGATACGTGACAGACTCCCATGAACCCCGGAGTTGAAAGTGTATTGTCTAGTTGTGGGGTAGCAGAATCGCCATACATCTATCAATCCCATGGCCACAAGGAAATCTGTCAATAGGTTCCCAGATGGTTCGCTCGCCTGGGTGGTAAGCGGTCAAGATCACCGTTCAAAGCAGCATTACAGTCTCCCCCCCAATAATACATCTCCCTCAGGTAGGTCCAGCATATATTGGCCTAGGTCAGTCAAGGCAGAGGAATGAAGTTTAGGAGGTAGATATAAGGAGGTCATGTTGAGGGACCTGCCCTTCCATTGGCCAGAGACCGTAACAAAACGACCGAGGGTCGAGAGTGACTTTATGTACCTGGAGGGAGAGGGAACTTCGTGCCAGAATTCCCATAACCCCATCTGTTGAGTGCGCAGTAGGAGGTACCTTGGATATGCATTTCCTGGAGTAGTACAGGGTAAGGAGCATGACGTTTTAAATACTGTAGTACTATTCACCTCTTCATTTGATCTCCCAGTCCATTCACATTCCATGTGAGTAATTTGACGCGATCCAGTAGTGGGGTGGTATTATGATCAACACTCATCTACATGTATGACTAAAGGTCCCAGTTTCCCTCCGGGGGGTAGAGCAACAAGGAAACCAAGACAACCCTGTTCTGTGAGATACCAAAGTGGATATATTGCACTTTTTTTTACCACAAAAAGATTTGAGCCTGCTATTGATGACTCAAGTGACATTAAAAGCGACATCAGTAACCAGACTGCACAAAAAACAAATCCAAAAACTACAATAAAACCCAATGAAACCCCCTGGAATCCCCCCCTCCATGCCTCTCTGCAACGTGGACTTAAAACTTCCCACCCCCCATTTTGCAGAGTGCCTGTATACCCAAAACAGAGAAACTGTGTAAACGGAACACCGCCAAAACTACCCAAGAGTATGGGCTACATCCCCCACAAAGGCGGTTTTGTGTGCCCAAAATATTGACCGTTAAACCTCATGTACAGTAGGTGGAGTGATACCCACCCACCTACAATGGCCGATCCCACTCCGTGTAGCGACCCACAGTAGCGGATCCAAAACCAGGATAGTCAATGTTTGCAGCCCTCGAATATCAAAAATATAAAGGAACGCATACATTTCGACAATCGTTCACCAAACACATTCACCAGTGCCCCAGCGGGACGATGGCTGCAAACAGATCATATCATGTGGCCAGGGCCGTATCTGCTCGCGAGGGGTAGAGTGAGCCACCAACATGGGCGATGGTCGACGACGAATCAAACACCTCTCTCTCGATCAAATCTCTCCAGCTGCGCTTGACACGGAGAAGAACGCCTGCAATTACTGGAAGTGCGCCAACCTTCAATCCATTCTCAGGTCTCCTCCGGAGTCTGGAAGAACCATGATTTCCCTTCCGTGAGCACCCTCAGCTTGGCCGGGAAGAGCATAGCGTACTTCAAGTCATGGTCACGCAGTGCCCGTTTAACTTCGAGAAAGGATCTCCGTTTCTGTTGCACTTTGTAAGTAAAGTCCGGAAAAAAGGTGATGGTAAAGTTTTCGAATTTAAGTGGTGGTGCAGCTCTTGCTGTATGAAGGATGAGATCTCTGTCGCAAAAGTTAAAAATTCTCAGCAGCCGAGGTCGTGGAGGAGTGCCTGGTTTAGGGGGTGCGCCCGTTCCACAGAGAAGTATTTTGAGAGGGACCGGGGCTGCAGGTGCTTCTGTATTAAATCTTCAACTAACAGATCAGCGGCCTGTCCCTCTGACTTTTCGAGAACCCCCAAAATTCATACGTTATTTCGACGTGCGCACACTTCATAGTCCTCCAGCCTCGCGTCAAATTCCGATGCATGGGCCTGCAACCGTTTGACTGTCTGTTCCAAGGACTTTGTTGAAGTCTTAAGTGTTTTCACTGAAGCTTTGGTATCCTTGACTATGTTGAATATGTTGCGGAGATCGGCACGTATTAGGGTGACCTCAGATGTCACCATATCGATCTTTTGTTCCAGTGCTGAGTGGACCCCATTGATTGGCCTCCATAACGTCTGTAGGGACGGGCCCTCTGCGGTGGACCGTTGCTCCGCGTCAACATTGGTGTTCTTCACATCTGATGCGACGGCTTTGGTGTGTGCGAATTTAGAGAGCTTCACCAGACTGGATTGCCTGGAGCCTTTATTAGTAGCCATTGCATTGTCTGCAATGCCCTGAATTGAACAGCCCCTATCCGGCGGTCACAAAGAGTCAGGGGTGCAATTTTGCTGCACCGGTGCAGTCCCGCTGTGTTTCTGGGGCAATCGAAATGTCAAGGCCTACTATACCGTGGTGTACTCCCACCAGTGAGGTGAAACCAGCTGTACCCAAGAGTACAAACCCCAATGGCAAGTGGACACCCACGAGCCCTCAGCATGCATCCCAGCGAACATTTTATCAAAGGTTTTTCAATCAGGGTAGGGGAGGAGCGACACGTGGATATGTGATGGCGGCCCCGGTGTCAAAAATGGCCTAATGGCCCAATCGGTACCATAATCCTCAGTAGTATCCGCGGGGGAGGGGTAATCCAGCGACACCGCTCCCGACCCCCGTCGCTGTTCTGGAAGCAGGCCGGTGTTGTCTGAAGCTTTCAGCTATCTTCGCGTGCACCGGAGCCCACCTTGTGCACCGCAGCATCTGTCGCTCCTTGAAATCAGTTGTAAGAGGCTGGGGAACCGCTGGGGAGCAAGGCACATCCCGCTACTCTCGGGCAGTGGCACCAAAGGAAGGGCACAGCCCTGTTTTTATAGGCCCGCGGCCACCGCGAGATCCTCCGTTGCAGTCTTTGTCATGCACCGGAGCCCACCCGGCAAAGTGCAGCATCCGCCCCAGCCTGCTCGGCGAGGGATCGATGACTCCCTGGGGACCAGGGGACGTCCCGGTGTGCATGCAGGTAGGGGCGTCGATAGAAAAACACTTCTCTGCGCTAGCAGGTCTCCGCGTCAGCACCGGACGTCGCGTAGGGCAGGTCAGGATGTCTTCACGGCCCGAGCTTCCTCCCAGTCTCGGTCCGAGGTTACGGCCTGGATTTCTCTGGACAGGGCTGGCCGAAATTCTTCATTGGCAGATCGGATGACTCCGCAGCACAGTGGACACCCAAGCAGCTGTGGGCAATACGGATGTTGGGGAATTAATTACGGCTCAGAGCCTCACTCCCCTGCGGCCATCTTGGGGGTTGGATAGCCACGCCCCACCATTTTATTTATTTTTAACGCAGAACGCAGCAGGTGAGGCTTTGACGCTCCCCCATCCTAATAAAGAAACCGCAGCTGTAAGGTCCTAGAAACTCTAGAATGTACAAAATATTTCCATTATTTTATATTGTGTATTTCATTAATTAAATTCAACTAAGCCTGCATTTTCTTTAATTTTTGTATTCTGTTCTTATGGATTGGCCTTGTGGACGTACAATGTGGAATGAAACTATGTTTCTTAGAAAGAGTTCCCATGTGCATATTAGGACGACTTGCAACATTTTCTATTACTTTGGGCACATCTGCCATGAGAACTCATGTGCCTTTGCTAAAAGACTATTGTTCACAAACTTTACATTTTGAATGGTTCGACAGCTTACGTGATGATCACCACCTTTTCGTATAATATGTATCTTCTTTATGGTGCATGTAAATCACCCTATATGAACTGACCAATGGACTGAGTAGTCTGATCAGATGAGGTGACCCAGGAGGTGTCACCCGAAACTTGCCGATTGATAAACAATTGTGTGACGAAGAGACAAAAGAGTAGATGGCTTTTCCATCTTGCTCTTTGCGGATTGAGAGGCAGCTTTCCATATTGCAGAATCTGCTGGCTTTCCTTTGGCTGACGCATACAATGTGTGTGCTATTCTTGGACTCCTTTTCCTCATTGGGAGAGAACCTTCGAGTTGATATGATTCACAACTTTTTCTGAACTTTTCTTCTCTAGCGGCCAGATTCATCATACTGAAATCGGCTCGCAAAGGGCCAGATTCTGAGAATCTGGCCCTTTGCAAGCACTATTTTTGCATTTGGGATTCATCATCCCAAATGCAAAAATCGCTATACTAGAAATCGCTACATTGCGAAGAATCGCATTTAAGGAATCTCAATTAGAGATTCTTTAAATGCTATTCATGAACCTTTTTAAAATTGCGAATTCGCAATATGGGGCCGCTATTTACCGCGAAGTGTAACTTCGTGGTAAATAGCGAAAACCTAGAAAAATGCACTTTAGTGCATGTTTCTAAGTTGTATGTTACAGACACACATGTCCTTCGGACATGTGTGTGCGCAACACCAGTGTACATTTGCATTTCAGGGGTGCCACAGGGTGTCCTTTGGACACCCTGGCACCCTTGAAATCGCTTCCTTATTTGCGATTCGCTAATTGCTAATCGCAAATAAGGAATGATTCCTTAATAATCGCTATTAAGGACTCACAAAAGAGGACAATGATGAATCTGGGGGTAGGTTTGGTAATTGATGGGCCACAAGAGATACATTTGATTATTCTGTGTTTCTTAACAAATGGCTGATATTTATATATTTTCTCTTCTTGAATTTACTGATAAAACGAAGCTAGTCTCAAATCCTGTTTATGTCTCTCTATGGCTCGTCTTGAATTATCAATTGTGCATTCCAATTGAGCATTAATGAGAGACAGGAATATAAACAGAGAGATCTCTGGACAGCAGATTCTAATGTTACTATGCATCATAGCTTTAACTGAGTTATTGGTTAGTCCAAATTAATTTCTTCAGGAGATTTGGTCTAGCTGTAATAATCCTGTATTTCTGTAGTGTAGTGTTGAGGGTTATATATACACAAATCTAATCACTAGTTTGCAGGTCAGTTATTCAATTCCTGGTCCTCATTGGATAACTGGATTGGATACCCTATGTTCGACCTCTCGGCACGATTCCAGATCCATCGGAGGACCAAGTAAATTAGACTGAAGTTTAGTTTAAGGAGATAAAGTGAGACAAAGTAAGTGGGCCCAGTGGTGCTACAGCACTCGCATCATTGCCTTTTCTGCCCACCACTATCCACTTTTTTTGGAGGGGCAGCAACTTTTAATAGGCTCCTCATCCTATTTGTTTTCGCAGTTCAGTCGAGCTTGGGACTTTACATACTGTCAGTCCGATCAGCTTGCCCATGTAGTTGTGATAGAATTAGAACTAAGGATTGGAATATGATGGGACAACCGATACAGAAGAAGGAGAGAGAGGCTGGGAACAGGCAATTAAATGGCTGTACTGGTCGCTGCACTTGAATTGCTTCTATTCCTTTATTGAAGTGCTGCACGTTACACGTAACAGGGAATGCCATTACGTGGTTACGGTCCTTTCTGGAGGACCACACATTTCAGGTAGTGGAGGGGGCCACTCATTCTAAAATCTGGCCCCTCAATCAGGGCGTGCCTCAGGGCTCCTCCCTGAGCCCCACGCTTTTTAAGGCTTACATGAAGCCTCTGGCAGAAATTGTGTACCCATTTGGCTTTGAAATCGTAACTTATGCCGACGACACCCAATTAGTGGTGGCCCTGAATCAGCCAGGCAGCACTCCCCACAACCTGAGTAGCTGTCTGGAAGCAGTAACAAAATGGATGGCCTTGTCCCACCTGAAGCTGAACGGGGACAAAACAGAGCTAATGTTCCTGGGGAATACAGCCGTACCGAGACCCACTATCGACTGGCCGATCTGCATGGGTACTCCACCAGATCCAAAAGATCGGATTAAAAGTCTGGATGTATGGCTAGATGACACCTTAAGTTTTAACCAGCAAGCCACAATACTTGCCGCCACATGCTTCGGGTTGATGAGGATGCTGAGGAAAGTTTTGCCTCTTCTCCCTTTGCAAGCCCGCAGGATAATGGTTCAGGCCATTGTCCTGTCCCGCCTTGACTATGGGAATGCTCTTTACTTAGGTGCACCGATCAGTACGATCAAAAAACTCCAAATAACCCAGAATGCGGCAGCACGCCTGCTTCTTGGACTGTCCCGAAGACATTCGGGCGCTGCCGCCTTGAGGAAATTACACTGGCTGCCTATCCAGGCCAGGATAAAATTCTAGGCAATGTGCATTATGCACAAGGCCATGTGGAATAAAGCCCCCGCAATGATCTGTTCCTTAGCTACCCCCTACCACCCCCAGAGATCACTGCGCTCTAGCACAGCTTTTCTGGCAACAACAAAAAAAATCAAACGCGCTAGGTGGGGTGGGCGCTCCTTCTCATGGAACGCTGCCTCTGTCTGGAATTCCCTGCCTCCGACACTGCGCAGTGAGCCCAACCTACAAAAATTCCGGAAAAATCTGAAAACATTTCTCTTCCAGTAAGAGCCAGTTAGCAGACTCCCGACCCTACCCATCCATAGCGCTACGAGGCCTCCGGGTAGTAACGCGCTTTACAAAACCCAATTTCATTTCATTTCACGTTTACTACACGCTTTGGGTGATGAGCTTTTGCCCGACTGCTTGTGTATCAATTAACGCATGCGTGCCGACTGCCATCACTGGGAATTGACCATTGCAACATTATTTCAATTGATCCAGGAATTGTCCATGGCGGTTTTTTGACGTCACGTCTGGGGGGGGAGAGGTGGAGGGGGAGGTTTAGGTGCCTGTTGTGTGTGCTCTTCGGCTGCTGGCAAATGGTTATTCTTCCTTCATACTGATGCATAATTTTAGCGTTTGCAAGAGGAGCTCCTGCGATGAGCATGTGTTAATCGTCGTATGAACAGGAGACACTGCGCGTACAGTTGGGGGACATCTTTGCATGTCTCCGACTACACACACAGATGCACCAAGCATGCTGATGTAATCACGCTTTGCACATTGTAGCACTGCCCAGGGCCGTTTCTAGGTGTTTTGCCGCCCTAGGCGAGAATTGAAAAATGCTGCCCCTCCCTTTTACTACCATCACTCTCTCCCCCTGTCATCCAGGCTAACTGTCCTCTGCAGTTTCTCACTCTCTATACACTTTTATTCTTTCTCTTCCAACATTTCTCTGAAATGGCTCGTACGCACGCCATGTCAGTGCGTTATTAAAACCTACAGAAACATCACAGTCTTCAGGAATGCAATATAGAGTGAAACGTGTGAAATGTAAACAGGCGCTGCGTCAGTGTCTTGGATTGCCTTTAGGGTGTTAGTTATTCTTCAGCAATCGTTTAGCACTCTTTGAGAACTTCAACTGCCAGTTACAGTGTCCACTCTGCTCGTTTTGCTGTAGAGGAGACTGGCCTTGGTGTACAACAATCTGCTCTCGGAGTCAGAGCGGCTGCTTGGGACCGAAATTATGTTTGGGACAGGGGAGGGGGCTACACTGACTGCAAGGAGGCCCTTTGGTTTTCTGTGATACAGGGCCCAGGGTGATAAAAAAAGCATCTTGCCAATACCACAGCCTAGTGCAGCTCAGTAAAAAGAACCAAAACAGCCTGTTTCAACCTGGAATCTCTACACTGCATGTGCATAGTAGTGACTGTCTGGGGTGCCATGCCAGTACTTAAAACGGAAGGCGAGGCACCACCAAATCTGTGTGGGGGCTGCAGCTAGTGCCCACGTTCAGATTGTGATCCGGATCATGTTGTTCTCCTCCATATATTGAACAGCACATGCTACAGCGCGGTTCCACAAATCATTTCTAATCAATACTCACCATTTCCCTGAAACCCTTAAACACACAACCATTCGTCAGTGGGGCCCATAACACTGCACGTTTACTCTTGTTCACTTACACTTGGCTTCAAGGCTTTTTGGTGAATCATACTGGAGAAATACTGTAACATTTGGTAGAGTGTCTAAAACCTATTTAAATCAGTTATTATTTACACTTACAGATTATTACACTTTACCATGGTTTTATTCAAACATTTAATTATTCAGACGCACCACCATAGTGCCAATGGATCTGCTAGAAAGAAAATTAGGCGTATTAAAATCACAAGACCAGCTTTTAAAATTCCATTTTCCCAATTTTATTAAAAGCAAAACTTTATTATGTCTGACATTTATGCATTAATAAATTCTTTATTCAGTAAAATCTTAAACTTTATTTCAAAATAATCATTTTATTTAGAGCTCAGGAAAAATCGCTTATTTTAGAAATCAGTTCAAGTTTAGCAAAGAACAGATAGTTCCAATTTCATTCTCTCCTAGCATCCCTAACTAACACCCTATCTTATCCTTCAGTCTTGCAAAGCAAACAAATAAAGTTCATAAGAGTCTTACATCCAGGAATCGGTCATCAGTCAGACAGCACTTCTAGTAGAAATCGGAAAAGCGACCCCTTATAGACAAAACCAAGGGTTTTTATACCCTAATTTCCTAACTTAACCTATCTAAAAAGTAACTAGCACTACCTATTCGAACTCTGATTGGACAAATTTGGGGTGGGTGAGCATCTTCTCACCATTACAACATCATTTTCTCGACGATTCAGCAGAAAAATAAAGGGTATTTGTTTTAGGACAGTCCATAGCTTAGCTATTTCCTCGAGTTGAAACATCGAAAGCTTTTCCCATGATCACAACATTCAAGCGTCCATGTTTGGCACCCATCCTAGGTTCCGGGCCAAGGTAGCCTTGAACCTCCTCGAGCAAAGGCAGTTCACTCTGACTTGCAGGCTTTTGGCGCGCCTGCGCTGTCCAGCTCTTGCTCACAGTTTACCCGAGCATCCATCTTTTATTTAGGCCTCAGAGGCCACTTTTGGAACTATCATAGAAACAAACACAAATTCATGTTAATTATTGAAATAAAACCCTTCTGTTTACCTCCCACCATACTAATGTTTCCCCATTAGTTGTTACCTAGCAAATAAGCCACATAAATGCGTTTTATACTTACATAATCGACCTCTTCTTAGCACAAAACGTTTACAATAAGCACATTTAGTCTGCGTTTGTTTATATTTAAGCTGCGAATTAATTCACAACACAATAACAATACATATTAATTAATTATATGGCAACATGCAAGCAAAATTAGTACTCCTGTGTATAGAATAATGTATGCATCTTATATACTATGGTTGATTAATTTACACAAACATGTCATTAGTGAATGTTAGCGTTATGGAACATTGACTTTGAGAGGGGTACACAAAATTTTGCGTTTGCCACCTCGCTCCATCAATTCCCTCATCTGGTGATTTTATCACCAAATAACTCTCAAAATTTTGGAAAATTTAGTAGAACATGTTTCAAATTCTTCTCTTTGGTGTCATCTATACTTTTGTTTCTTTCTCTTTTGAATCTTTGAAAATCTTTTCTCTTATTTCTTCCATTTCAATTTCATTCTTTTCTCTCATTCTTGCCTGCTGTTCCTCATTCCTTTTCCTTATTGACTTTCTAAAATTTCTTCTACCTCTGTATATACAGCATAATCTTATCATAAAAATTACTATCACTATGATTGTTATCGGTATTAGTATTTTACCTATAATTGAACTACCTATTTCTTGGAACCAATGCTTAATTGCTGAGAAACTTTTACCCAGTCTTTCAAGGACACCTTCAACCTCCAGTGGTTCAATTTCTCTATGCAAATCTGTAATATTTATAATATACTTTTCAATATTCTGACTTTTATCTGGGATATAAGTACAACAATGTTGCACCTTTAAAATCCCACAGACTCCTCCCTCTTTTGCTAAAATTATATCAAGGGCAAGTCGATTTTGCATAACCATAGGTCTCATAGCAACCATTTCAGTGTTTACCATCAGGAATCCTCCTGCTGTGTCTGTTGATAATCGATCAACTATTGTAGACAATTTTCTGATTCTATTTGCATTAAACGAAATTCCCACTGCTGGTATCAGTGCTCCAAATACATCACCTATTATTTCTAACACACTTTCTCTTCTTTTACAACTTAGAACTTTACCTATCTCATGCTTTCCATTAGTGCTTCTATCTACATGGAACATTTTAGGAAAGACCAAACCCACATAACAAGTCCCGTACCAATGGTCTGGTAACCTATAATAAGCTCTATTCCCACAAATGAAATAAATTCCAGGAAAAACAGGATCATCTCCTTTAAATCGCCAACCCCCTAAAACTCTATAAGTATCTTGAAATTGACTTGCACCCACAAAATAATTGTCATACATTGAATTGTCTCTCCTAATACAAAGTTTTCCCAACATTGGAGCGTCTATATTAATGGCTACATTCACATTCTTATCCTCAATATTCTCATCATCAAATGTAAAATATTTAGACTTTGCATGTTTCATTTTCTCATTAAGTTTTTAGGCAATTCTTCTTTCAACCATGTTTAAAAATCCCTTCTCTTCAATTCTCATTTTACATGTCAAGTTATTATTAAAAGCGTATTCATGTGTCAATTCATCTACTTCTAAGCAATATTCTCCCATTTCTTTTGCAGGTTTTCTTTTATTCAACGTACCATCAATTTTTAGTTTTGCTAATATTTCATCTACATTAGAATAATGATATTCCAATTTTCCAGTTTTATAAAATAAACTTGCAATCAAACTACAAGTTACTCCATATGTAAGAGGAAGGTGGTGATATGTCACCCCTTCTGACACTGATGCTGGCAATTTTACACAAACATAACAGTCATCAACATTCATATTTTTAATGTACTCTAGTAACAGCTTTGAAAAAGTATTTTTAGTATAGTCACTTATAGATCTATCTTGATGCAACTCTGGCCTGTACACATGAGTCTCATGCGCCTTTTCTTTCTCGACTGGCTTAATTGAACTCACATTCGGTTTTAATTTTGTTAAATTGCTCTGGAAAGGAATCACAATAGCTAAAATTATCCACAATATAATCAACAACCCCATACATATTGTAAAACATCTGCACCATTTTCTGAAAATAGAACATTTCGTTTTATGATTGTTCATTGCCATTTTTTCCTAACACAGTTTCTTCGACCTTATGTCACCTACAAGTTGCACACCTCACTCAACACACTAACAAGTTTTCTTCGACCTTGTGTCAATTACTATTCTAAATTATACTATAATTAGATTTTTCTAACAAGTTTTCTTCGACCTTTTGTCAACTCTGACCTCTTCTATATTTACAATATCCGTCTCACAGGACTTCAGACTTTTTACTTTAATATCATATACTTTGGGCACCTATCTTTTATTTCTTAGTTGACTTCTTTACTCACTTTTCCCAATTGGCTTTGGGTTGTATATGTTTTCTTGACTGCTATTAACCTCAACAATGGGTGGCAGGACAATATATGTCCACTCAGGTGATTTGTACCTCTGATTTGGACGTCTTACTCTTTTTGGCCTTTGAATAGTCTCTATTATCTTTCCCAGTGTTTCTTTCTGGCTGGTGATCTCATTTACCTGGTCTTCTTGCTCTTTTGTTTTGTTCACTATTTTGAATTTCAATCCACCAGCTCCTTTAGGCCAATTGTCTCCTTTACAGACTTTCTTAGTCTTTGGCTCTATTGTGTTATGCTCCACTCTCCAAGCTCTTTTTCTTGTGCTTTTTCTTAATGGAGTTTCGTCTGCACTGTCATCAGTTTCACTTTCAGTATCTTCTACTGTATCATTGATTATGATCTTCAAAATGTTGCTATCTTCATCAGATTTAGTTGTCTCTCTGTTACTCTGTTAGGAACACCTTCATAACTGGTACTTGGAATCTCATACTTATCGTGAGTTACTTCCTCTTCCCCAGTCTCAGGATTTCCGTTCCTGCTTTCAGAGTCTTCAGATTGCTTTTCAGTTTCCTCCTTTTCAGCAACTTTCTCTTTACTCTCCTTTGCGTCTCTTCTGGTGCTTGTCTTTACCGATTCTCGATCTTCAAGTTGATCTTCTGAATCTGGTATTTCAACAATCTCCCTTTCACCTTCACCTTCAGACGCAGAACTGGCTTCTGATACTTCCAGATGTCAACGTTCCTGTCGATCTTCAATATCTGGATTCTTTTCTGGTTCACCTTCAGAATCAGAGTCAGTTGTACTTTCACCGTCGTATGGGTATTCAGGTTCAGGTACACGGATGGTGTGACTAGCATGAACCCACCTTTTCAGTGCAGTAGTACTAACCAAGATAACTTGACATGGTCTTTGCCACCTCGGTACCAAACAATTCCTTCTGCAATGGACTTTCACTCGTACCAGTCCCCAGGGACTAGATCATGAGCTGGATTTTTCTCTTTGGAATTTGATTCAGTTCCCACCTGGTGGGGCACAGAAGTTACCACATCAGACAGATTTTTGCAGTAATTCAGTGTGATGTCATCATTAATTGTCAACAACTTGTCAACTGGTACATAGGCCTGTCTCATCACCCTACCCATCAAGATCTCATGTGGACTTAATCCAGTTTTTCTGTCAGGTATGCTTCTCAGTGTCATTAAAACAAGTGGCAAAGCATCAGGCCACTTCATTCCTGTTGCCAAACACATTTTTGCAATTCTGTTTTTAATTGTTCCATTCACCTGTTCAACTACGCCTGAAGCCTCAGGTCTATATGCACAATGCAGCTTCTGGCGAATGTCCAGAGCTTCGCAGATCATCTGCATAAGTTCATTTTGAAAATGTGGGCCTCTGTCCAACTCAATGGTCACCGGAAACCCGAAGCGTGGTATTATCTCACGCAAGAACAGTTTAGCAACAGTTAATCCATCATTCCTCCGTGTGGGGAAAGCTTCTACCCATCGAGAGAACAAACAGATTATCACAAGAACATATCTGAGTCTGTTGCATGGAGGTAGCTCAACAAAATCCATCTGAACTCTTGTGAATGGACCACCCTCCCATCCTATGGTTCCCAAACTTACAACAGTTTTTCTGTTTGGATTAAATTGTTGGCAGACCAAGCCTCTTTGACACAGGCTCTCAGCAATCATTCTGAATTTAGGATTATACCAAGTCTGCCTAAAGAGACGAATCTACCAATGTGGGCCTGACCATGGTACATTCGGGCCATATCTGAAATCATACTATCGGGCATTACTGGTCTTTCATCTTTATAAACTCAAATTTCATCTTCCTCCCTTTGTCTGCAACCTGATTTTAACCAGATATCTTTTTCTTCTGCTTCTGCCTCTTCCTGCATCTGTTTCACTTCCTGCCAAGTCTCATCTACAGTGGTTAGCATTAAAGGACTTGGAACATGTTCTTCAGTTTTTTCTCGATTGATTGAAATTTGGTTCTTTGCACAATGTTTTGCAATTGCATCAGCGTAACTGTTTCCTCGGGTGATATAATCCTCACTCTTCTTATGAGCAGAACACTTTACCACAGCCAACTTCTCAAGTAACTGAATCACGTCTATCAGTGTCTTCACAAACTCAGCATTCCGTATAGGTGTTCCTGCAGAGGTCAAATAACCTCTTTGGGACCAAAGCTGTCCATAATCATGAACAACTCCATAACCATATTGACTATCAGTCACTATGGTTACTTTCACCTCTTTTCCCAACTCACATGCTTGTATCAAAGCAATCAACTCTGCTAGTTGAGCAGAATGAATTCCTTTCAGACAAGATGCTTCCAACACTTCTGCCACTGTACAGACAGCATATGCAGCGCTTAGAACACCACTCTCTGTTCTCAAGCATGATCCATCCACGAACATTACAAAATCTGATTCAAGTAAAGGTTGATCTTTAATGTCTGGTCGAGGCTTTGTACAATACTCCAAAACATCCAAACACTTGTGATCCAGCTTACATTTCACTTCTGCTTCAATGGTGTCAGGTAACAATGTCGATGGATTGACATTCACACATCTTGCAATTGTCACATTCTCGGCTCCCAAAATTATTTTCTCATAGCGTATCATTCTGCTATTAGTCATGTACTGTGTCTTTGCTCTGGTGAGGAGAATCTCCACAGAGTGAGGTACATACACCCTCACAGGAAATCCCATCACAATTCCTTCACTTTGCTCCAGACTTACACTGGTTGCTGCTACTGCTTTCAAACAACCTGGCAAAGTCTTTGCAACAGGGTCCAAAACAGCTGCAAAATACGCAATTGGTTTTCTCATTCCTCCATGCCTTTGAATCAATACTGACAAAGCACATCCTTCTCGCTCACTGCAGTACAGTTCAAATTCTTTTTCGTAATCAGGCATTCCCAAGCTGGTGCTTCACACAACTTAGTTTTTAGCTGTTCAAATGCTTCCATCTCTGTTTTGGTCAAAACAATAGGGTCTCTGATATCTGCTTTTGTCAATCTCTGCAATGGTTTTGCAATCAATTAAAATCCACTTATCCACTGTCTGCAATAACCTACCATTCGTAGGAACATTCTTACCTGTCTTTGGGTTTTAGGTGGCTGCATTCCTTGTATCATTTTAATTCTCTCAATTGTGACCTGTCTGATTCCTTTAGCAATCTTGTGACCTAAGTATTGTACTTCTTTCTGACAAAACTGTAATTTTGATGGGGACACTTTATGCCCTTCCTCAGCCAAATGATTTAACAATGCCACTGTATCAGTTATACAGGCATCCTTTGTTTTTGATGCAACCAAAAGATCATCAATATACTGTACTAACACAGACTCTCCAAGTATGCTCAAATTTTCTAATGATTTCTTTAGCAGCTGATTAAAAATCGATGGACTCTCAGTGTACCCTTGTGGAATTCTACACCATGCCAGGATCCGATTTTGGAAACGGAACGCAAAAATTGGTTGGCTTGCTGGATGCAATGGAACAGTAAAGAACGCATTGCATGATCAATCACAGTATACCATTCTGCATCATGAGGTATTTGATACAGATTCACTGCTGGATTCAGAACAATTGGACAACATGGGACAACAATTTTATTAACCTTTCTCAGATCCTGCACAATTCTAAATGTTCCGTTATGTTTCTTCAATCCCATAATTGGTGAATTACAAGGACTGCTCTCAATTTCTCTTAAAATTCCCTGCTCAATCATTTTGTCAATTACTGGAGTAATTCCTTCAATTACTTCGGCAGTCATTTTATACTGAGGTATATTTGGGTAACTTGCACCTTCCTTTACAGACACTCTCACAGGATCAACCCCTTTCATCAACCCTATATCTTTTCCGGTGAAATCCCATACGCTTTCTTTCACTGCCTCTTTCAGTTCAACAGGAATTTTCTCTTTATCAAAAACAGGAAACAGTTTGTCTTGTTCTGCCTCAATCATGAGCATTGTCAATTTATACAAACTATCTTCATCTGGAGTTTGCAATTCTATGCCATCTGGTGAACAATATATGGCACAGTTCATCTTAAACAGTATATCTCTGCCTAGCAAATTAACAGGACTGCTGTCGCACACCACAAATCGATGCATATCTTTATATGTCCCAATTTCTATTTCAACTGGTTTTGTCAAAGGAGTATTTATTTGCCTATTAGCTACACCTACAACCTGGATTGTCTCACCCGAGAGAGGAAGATTTTGAATTTCCACTGATCTAACAGTAGAACGGGTAGCACCAGTGTCCACTAGGAAAGTTATTTCCACATCATTCACCTTTCCGTTCACAAATGGACCTGACTGATCTACCTCAAGAGTGGCTCCAAGCATGCACTCTTCTTCCTCCCTCAGGCACCGTCAGAAACTTTCATCCTGCTCACAGGCATTCTCTTCTTGCAACCAATATTGAGGACACGCAATTGCTCTTTGCGGTCTTTTTACCTGCTCACCTCCGCTGAATCCTGTCTCTGCACTGTATCTCTGCTGATTCCCACTGTATGGCAGTGGCGGTTGCGGCACCTGACTTTGCTGATTTGCTATCTGCTGTTTTTGCGGTTGCTGCTGATTTACCTCAAACTGCACCTGCGAATTCAATGATATATGTTCCCCATTAACTCTAGGCGGACATTTACACTCTCGTTTCCAATGCCCTAACTTGCCGCAATTGAAACATGGCATTTTCTTTTTCATTTCGTCAATATTCCCTACCAATTTAGGTTTGCCTTTTAACCCACCTTGATCTCCTGCATTCTTATTCTCCATCTGTGCTACTTGTTGTTCTGATACTTTTACTTGTGCCCACATGGCTTTTTCTTTCAACTTTTTCTGATTTGCATCAATTTCTTCACTGCAATACTTTGCCTGTCTCAGTACCTTATCTACTGAGCTCGACTGCCAATCCATCATGGTATGTCTAATCATGTCTGAAATATCCGGTCTTAATCCATATACGAACCTATATACAAAGTGGCTCATATCTTTTTCATTTAATTCCTCATACCCACTATATTGTTTGAAAACTAACAACAACCTTTCATAAAATGAATGCACAGTTTCATTTGGCTCCTGGGTGGTCCTGTCTATCAGCCCAATCAGTTTCCTTTGGAGGTATTTTATTTTTCAACCACACTATCACTTGTTCATATTTTCTCATCACGTCTGGTGATGGAGCTCCTGTTTTCTCATCTCTGGGTTCTTCCTCCCTTGGCCAATTCACAGATATTTTACATTCTGTCCATAAATCTGTTGGCACCACTATGTCAAACAACCCATCCAAATCAATCCATAATACCTTTGATACCTTTACAAATCTGTCAACTTGTCGATACCACTCTACTGCCTTCTCTCTTAATCTGGGGGAAATCATTTGTAAATTATAATATATCTTGTCTGCTCCAAGGAACATGTACATATCCTCCTCCAGGAATTTCTCTCTTAGGGAATTCAGTTGCCACAGTTCCCTTTTCTCTAATAGGAAAAGGTAATGTGGATTTATCACTATTCTCTTCTTTCTTCTTTGCCCATTTGACTCTCCACTTACCTACATCACCCCATTTGCGCAACAATCAAATCTTTTATCTGAACTAGTCTTCCTGCAGTATTCATGTTTTCAATGTCTCTTTCTGCAAAATCTACTCGATAGGTTTTCTGCAATGATTTTATTTTGGAAAATTCTATTCCACATTCACTTGCCACCTCTTCTAATTGATCATGCATTGTCTTAGCTCTCCATGTTATGCTTTTACATAAAAACATGAGCTCATCATCCTGGTAAGTTTTCAATCTGTCTGTCCCAATCGTTCCAATTATTAATTCTTCCATATCTACTTTTAATGTAGCCACATCCAACACTTTTGATTCCTGCTCTTTTAATTTTAATGTTTTAATCCATTCACTCAACTCTCTTTCTGATGGTCCCATGGGTGTTTGCGTTAAATCTATTTTGTCTGCACTTCTCTCTGGAGTGGCAGAGTCAGATTCTGCTCCTGTCGGGTATCCGCATGACAAATTTTGATTAAAAGTTCATTCTGGTGGATTTACACTTATATTCTGCTTTATTTCCGACAAATCAGGATAAGTACTCCCTTTTGCTCTCTGTAGACTTTGTTGTAATGGAATAGTTAATCTCGGCTCTTTTATTTTCTGATCTTCAAATACTGGTATTACAGGTCCTATTGTTACTGGAACAGTTACAGCTTCCATATTTTTAGTAAGGGTTTGAATCAATTCATGTGCAGAACGCTCATAATCAGACATATTTGGCTGTTCATCATTTCGTCTTTCGGCACTTAGCACAATTCTGTGTGAATCATTACTTTGTACAGGAGTACCTGTAATTCTAGCTTCTCCTATTGGTGTACTCGGGACATATCTTGTTTCTACTCTTTCAGGGAAATCTCTGAAATTTGATGGTTGTCTTGGCGTTTCATTAACTCTTTCTTCTGCCATCGGGGCATTTGGGGTAGTCCATAAAGAACTTGGTTGATAAGGGGGCGGTCTCCTATTTAATATTTCTTCTAAAACAGCATCCTCTGATTCACTTTCACCATAACTTTGATTTCCTAATTCAGTATTCTTTTTCTTCTCCGTACTTTTCCGTCCCTCATATTCTTCTACCAATCTGACTGGATACATACCATCACACATATTTCCATTTCTCCATCTGCGCATTCTAGTCTCATGTGTTTCTCCCCACAAATCTCTATCTCTACCTCTTGGTCTAAGATGCCTACTCAACCTCTCACTCTCCATTTGATGCATCTCATCTTCCCACTCAACCAGTGCTTCAAATTGAGTTGGTCTGGGTCTCGGTTCAAGTTTCATCATTTTGTCTCTCAAATTCCTCAAAATGGCCAAATCAAACGATCCTCCTTCTGGAAAGGCTAATACACCATCATCCTTGGTATACTGTACCCAATTTTCCAACCAAACACACGTATGATATCCATATTTCGAAAACATATAGGAAGCATGTGTTTTCGGTGAAGGAAGTATTTTCCCTCTCTTGTAACTACCTCTTTGTCTTTTACAAACATGTTTTTCAGCCTTTTAAACCATGAAGGTTTCTTCTTGTTATCATCATAATAGTAGTATGACATTTTCGGTAAACTTTCCTGCTTTCAAAAGATAGCGTACTATTCTGTTGCTGATTCTGTAACACCAACCTATCACAGCGTGGTTCGCACTAATGCACCAGTTAGAACACGATACGTCACTATAGTGCTTAACCAATAGCCTTTGCTGCTTTCTGTGATGAACCAATCAGCTCCTACTCTGTCTGGGTCACGTGGACCAATCCCAGCGCAACACTTTTGACGTCACCAGCGTTCCGGCTTCTGCAGCGCCGACTGACCCCTCCTTTACAGGGTTTTTTCAAGAAGCCGTATTTACAAGATATTTTACAAAATCAGTTAGTAACTTACACAAAAAAATTCCATTTGCCTGTTTCGCTAATAAAGTGATAGATTTCTCAATCACTCAAGTATTCTGTAACCGGAGTAGACGACGCTTATCTCCTCAGAATTTTTTAGACTCGTTGATAAAATAGCACAACCCTATTTTACCCTTCTATCAGGCAATAACAAACTCGCTTCTCCAGGAAAGCACATACAGAGATCTTTTTCACCTCCTTAGAGATAATCCCAGAGTTTCACCAGAACCCGTATTGCAATTTAATTTACACACGTTCATACAGAAAACCCTATTCATATACACATGAACTCTGTATCACTAGTAGGCAGCGCGTCCATCTAACCCACCACAGAATTCCTCTATTGTTAGTAAAGTAGACGCCGCTCCTTTACCCTTCTTCCAAGCTCGGGTTAAGACCTATTACTCTCCCAGCAGTAAGTTTTAATCAGGATACGCAATGATGCTTGAAGGCTGAAATTTCATAGACCGTCCTCACTATACATTTATCCTTTCACACCTATTGTCCCTAAACAGTGATATGCGACGATACCACCGCAGTATTCGGCGATACTCCTTTTTTTTTTTTTAAACAGACTAATGCACTGTGCGACTTTACCTTGCCACACTTCCTCCGTCTGCAGACAGAGGCACTGGCTTCTCGCAACACTTGGAAGCCTTTTCAAAACTACATATAACGTAATACGAACTCAACAGATGTTAGTCATAAATCTATGTATCAAATTGTATATAGTACTTTATACATAATCCTAGCTAATTTCCTTAGCAACCACTACTCTGCTACCAAGATATAACTGCTACAGCGCGGTTCCAGAAATCATCTCTAATCAATACTCACCATTTCCCTGAAACCCTTAAACACACAACCATTCGTCAGTGGGGCCCATAACACTGCACGTTTACTCTTGTTCGTTTACACTTGGCTTCAAGGCTTTTTGGTGAATCCTACTGGAGAAATGCTGTAACATTTGGTGGAGTGTCTAAAACCTATTTAAATCAATTATTATTTACACTTACGGACTATTACACTTTACCATGGTTTTATTCAAACATTTAATTATTCAGACGCACCACCATAGTGGCAATGGATCTGCTAGAAAGAAAATTAGGCGTAGGAAAATCACAAGACCAGCTTTTAAAATTCCATTTTCCCAATTTTATTAAAAGCAAAACTTTATTATGTCTGACATTTATGCATTAATAAATTATTTATTAAGTAAAATCTTAAACTTTATTTCAAAATGATCATTTTATTTAGAGCTCAGGAAAAATCGCTTATTTTAGAAATCAGTTAAAGTTTAGCAAAGAACAGATAGTTCCAATTTCATTCTCTCCTAGCATCCCTAACTAACACCCTCATCTTATCCTTCAGTCCTGCAAAGCAAACAAATAAAGTTCATAAGAGTCTTACATCCAGGAATCGGTCATCAGTCGGGCAGCACTTCCAGTAGAAATCGGAAAAGCGACCCCTTCTAGACAAAACCAGGGGGTTTTATACCCTAATTTCCTAACTTAATCTATCTAAAAAGTAACTAGCACTACTTATTCGAACTCTGATTGGACAAATTCGGGGTGGGTGAGCATCTTCTCACCATTACAACATCATTTTCTCGACGATTCAGCAGAAAAATAAAGGGTCTTTGTTTTAGGACAGTCCATAGCTTAGATATTTCCTCGAGTTGAAACATCGAAAGCTTTTCCCAGGATCACAACATTCAAGCGTCCACGTCTGGCACCCATCCTAGGTTCCGGGCCAAGGTAGCCTTGAACCTCCTCGAGCACAGGCAGTTCACTCTGACTTGCAGGCTTTTGCCGCGCCTGCGCTGTCCAGCTCTTGCTCACAGTTTCCCGAGCATCCATCTTTTATTTAGGCCTCAGAGGCCACTTTTGGAACTATCATAGAAACCAACACAAATTCATGTTAATTATTGAAATAAAACCCTTCTGTTTACCTCACACCATACTAATGTTTCCCCATTAGTTGTTACCTAGCAAATAAGCCACATAAATGTGTTTTATACTTACATAATCGACCTCTTCTTAGCACAAAACATTTACAAATAAGCATGTTTAGTCTGTGTTTGTTTATATTTAAGCTGCGCATTAATTCTCAACACAATAACAATACATATTAATTAATTATATGGCAACATGCAAGCAAAATTAGTACTCACGTGTATAGAATAAAGTATGCATCTTATACTTTGGTTGATTAATTTACACAAACATGTCATTAGTGAATGTTAGCGTTATGGAACATTGACTTTGAGAGGGGTACACAAAATTTTGCGTTTGCCACCTCGCTCCATCACACACGAGGAAAGCCTGTGGGGCAGCTCAGACAGGCGGCAGCTTAACTGATCACAGGTTTTGATCTGGGCTTATTGTGAAGCTAAAATAATAATGTGATAATCATGCCAGCGCTCACCTCTTTGAGCTGGGCCCAGCTCAAATCTATGTCACACACCACTGATTCAGTCACAGTCAAGAATCGGTCAAGAATCCTAAGTTAGGCAGCAGCCGAAAACCAGCAGCAAGCAGCTCCCTCTGCTACAAGCTGCCAGGCAGCAGGCTCCTGCTCTCGACAGGAAGTCTGAGTTAGCCAGTGCCGTTGCTGGTCGGGTGAGCCTGATAGGGCTGCGGGATCCATTACACCGCCCCTGCAGTACTGCAAACAGTGTACACACTGCAGCTAAACTTCAAGTTCCGCCAGCTCGCGGCACCGCCCTAGTAAAGTCTCTCGCCATTGGGCACTGAAAGTGACAGATATGCTGGCTGCGTGTTTCGGGTAATATTCACTGTAGTATGGTACTCTAGCGCGCACATGAACCACCAGTCCTCAAGTCTGCCGGGACATGTGCGCATCACGCTCTACAATGCAGCCATCGTTTTGGTGCATACGGAGACGGGGGCCGGCGGCAAGGGCCGATGCCATGAGCTAAATAAAAAAGCTATGAAACACTGAGTTATTACGAGTGTGCAGTGCTACACTCACAGGGATTGGTAAAAGATAACAGGCTCACCGGAGTCAGAGGTTTTCTGTGGTAGGTAGTCGGTGGTCTAGTAGAGGTCACGCACGCCTCACATTAGCAGTTCGCTACGACATCTTGTACACTAGTACCTCGGCCGGGTGATGTCAGGCGTGGATGTAGTCGTCAGCGAGTGACTCACTCAGCTGCGGGCGGGAATTTTGCAGCCGGCTATTAGCGGCGTGCACGACCTCCGCCTGTGGCGCTGTATGTGACGTCATGTCATGTCGAATTGTGGGCTACCCAATGAGCTTTCGAGGTTGAAGGCCATTCAAGGGGATTCCGAAAATCATGTTTTTAGCGCCCTCCCCTTTTTGCTGCCCTAGGCAGCCGCCTAGTCTTGCCTAATGGTAGAAACGGACCCGGCCATTTTGAATTTTTTGAATTGGAGCTTTATATAAGGCAAACTCGACCGGAAGGTATCAGAGCATTTTTACATGAGCACCAGTTGCGTTATAGACAGACATTAATTTTTTTAGGCACGGGGATAATAAGTGATTTGCCCAGAATCGAGACTCTAACCAGGTTCTCCAACATCGACAACCGCTCTAGCCATTAGACCACATCCTCTCTGCTGGCTGTACACATGAATAAACTCTTATGTGCCTAGCAAGCTATTGTAGTCACACCTTGTACGTAAAGGTGCATCCAATATCAACTGGGCCCGAATGGCTTCACCAGTTGTAAACACTGCAAACACAGAGTTTTGAGCTTGATACACTGTTAATATTCTCATCGTCCACTAGCTTAATTCTAGATGGGCTCTCCTTGTGTAAGTTTTCTATTTATGAGTTTTTCCTGTGATCGCATCTGCAGGTCTTGGTTCATGTCATGGTAACGCGTCATTATATACTTAAAATAGAATCCCTCATTTTGGGCATGACAACTTTACTCTGAAATTAGCAATTGATTACTTTTGCTATTTGTTACAAAGCATGTGCAGTTACAGTGGAAAAGAAAGAACTAGGGGTTTTGCCTCACAACTAATCGACTGTCATGGCAAATACTTCGGTAACAGTTAATCCGCCTAAAGAGTTTTTATGTGTTCCAAGTGCCTCAGAACTTTATTTCCAGAACAGGAAAAAAAGTTTGATGGCATTCCTTAGGTCCTAAAGGTGTGACAATATTCAATCAGTCTACCAAAGAAGGTATGGTGAGGAATGGTAATGTTTTTTCTGAAGCATTGGCCCAACTAGATAATTACTTTTCACCCGAAGTAAGCATAGGCCTTACACGTTATAAAGTATTTCACTGGGTTCAAGAAAAAAATTAGTCTGTTGGTGAATATATCACTGCTTTGTGGAGATTGGCCGTAGATCATAGACATGGGAACTTAAAGGAAGAGTTAATACAAGATCAGGTGGTCATGCATATGCGTAATCTTGCAATTCAGGAACGATTCTTCGTTAATGGTGATGATGCGCTAAAAGATATCGCGGCCATTGTGAGGAAGGCTGAATTGTCTAGGTGGTGTGCGAGGACTATTAAAACAGGATGTGGTACATTAGAATAGAAGTGGGTGCTAAGGTCACTTTTGACAAATTATTAGAAAGTTAAATCTGATAAGTATAATAAGGGTAAGAACAAGAAACAATTACGTTGTTATCACTGTGATGCCACAATCTAGTAAGAGTCGCTCTGCCATTAAATAGAAATGTAGCAATTGTGCTAAAATGGGCAACTTTGCACAAGTGTGTAAAACTAAACGTAAACATTTTGGGAAGGTCAAGTGCATTGGGATGGGGATACAGAATCATCTAGGAATGAGCAGTCAGATTCTAAATATGTTTTAAATCACACAGAATGAGTTGTGCTTAACATTTATGAGGGTGAATTGAAAAACAAACCTATTTGTTTTATGAAAATTGGAGGTGTTGGTATTCATATTGTTGTGGATTTCGGATCCTCATATACTATTGTAAACGAGAAGATTTATAAAAACAGTTTAGAGAAGAACATAGGTTTTACACTCATTGAAGCGGCTTTTGCACCATACACATACAATAGATAGGTGATTAATATTTTGGGATACAGGAAACTTATTTTAAGATTTAAGAACAGATTGCCTAGGGAAATTGTACGTAGCCAGGAAAGCTCCTGTACTACGATGGTTGGATCAGAAACACCTACATATCATCTTCGATCAAAATAGTAAAGAACAGGTTTCAGAGACTACTGGTTTATGCATGGATGAGAAATTTCCTGGTGTGTTCAATGGAACGGTTGTGTTCTTGAAGGGTGTTGAACACAGGGTTGTACGAAAAGAAAATGCTATTACTAAACTTTTTAAAGCAAGTTACTAACGGAGGATGTGTCTAAAGAACTGCTCTGGTTGGTGGGGGTGCAAATAATAGAACCAATTGAGTCTTCCAAATGCTTGGATCTTTTGTTTGTGGCTCAGTAAACAAATGGTAAAATTAGGTTTTACATTGATCTTCAAGATTTGAACAACAATATTCTCATTGATCGCTTTTGTCTGAGATAGATGAATGAATTGGTCGCATTGTCCAAGGGTATGAAATTATTTTACACGTTAGATCTGTCTACAGCATACCATGAGGTACCTCTCTATGAGGATAGTAAGACATACACCTCTTTCATTATTCAAGAAGTATGTTTGCCTTCTCGTCAGCTGCAGAGGTGTTTCTTAGCCTCAGCTGCAGCGGTTTTACAGAGGTTTACGTTTAACTTTCTAGGGAAAACAAAAAATTTACAGTTTTTTCAGGATGACATGATCATTAATTAGAGAAGGTTCTCAGTATTGTGAATGATCATGGATTAACAGTGGAGTATTCAAAATGTAGATTTTCACAAACAGCAGTCACATATTTGGGTCACAAGATTAATGATCAGGGTATTAGACCAAAAAACTTGCTGGTAAGTTATATTATGGCTGTACCAGCACCACAGAATAAAGATGATCTAAGATCCTTTTTGACTTGTTTTACGTTACGTTTGTTAAAAATTGATCTATGAAAACATTTACAATAAGAAACCTTCTGAAATCTAAGGTTTCATTTGAATGGTCTGAAGAATGTGAGAAAGAATTCTTTTCAATTAAACGTGACATTGTCTCTGTGCCGGCATTGCAAGATTTTGATCCCCAAAGCACTAGTTGTTTCACTACGGATGCCAGTAGTGAGGGATTAGGTGCTGTGTTATCACAATTTGCTTTGAGAGCTCTTTCTCCACCAGAAGAGATGCATGTTGGCACTGAAAGGGAGGCTCTGGCGTGCGTTTGGGCATTAGAGTATTTTTGTTCATTAGTGTGGGGAAATTAAATTTTCCGGTGTGATTATAAGCCTTTGGTCAAAGTGTGATCATCAAATGGTTTATTAAAATCTTTCCCAGGATTAGCTAGAATTTCTATGCGCATGTTGGATAGGTGTATAAGGTGGTGTATGTACCTGGGAAGAAAATTGTCAGATTTTCTTTCTTGAATGCCAATTACGTTAACTGAAATTCAAGATGTATTACTAGAAGAGAATAAGGTAACTTTGATTTGGGGGCAGTGGTTTACAGAGTTTTGATAAGGAGTCATGGGTAGAAGAATGCAAGAAAGATTGCTTGATACAAAGAGTTGTTCGCGGAGTTGAAGTAGGTTGGGGCAAAAAAAAAGAGTTAGACTCATTGAAACCATTTTGAGAAGTTTGTAATAAGTTATCATCAGTAGATTGTTTGCTGCTTGCAAGGGGAAGCAGTTTTGTTCACCCAAGTTTAAGAGAAAATGTAATTTCCATGTGACATGAAGGTCATCTGGGAATCAGCAAAACAAAAAGTGCTGTGAGGAACCTACATTAATGGCTAGGAATTGACTTTGATGTTGCACCAGTTGTTAGAGGTTGCAGTGATTGTATGGCTGCAGATGAGTACTTTTAAACAAGACCACCAATTACACAGTATGTGTGCATGGACGCACTTTGCAAGAGTGTTGCAGTGGATATTATAGGATCTATTGGTGTTCAGAACAAATCATGGATTTGTTCTCAAGGTGGCCTTAAGATAGAGTGGTTTACAAGGCTGATATTGGTAGTGTGTTGCAATTTTTAGAAAGAATGTTCCAAGATGAGGGTTTAGTTACAAGTCTGTTGAGAGACAATGGTGTTCAATTCACTTCCACTGAAGAGGAAGGATTATTTGAGGAAGTGTGGAATTTCCCACAGGACTACTTACCTGATTAATCCTATTGGCAATGGAATGGTAGAGGGTTTTAACAGTAGTTTTTAAAGGAGCTATGCAAATGGCTCTTAAGAATGGTTCGAATTAGTTGAGACAAGTCATAAAACGGGGTGGTCATAGAGAGTTATTGTAAGTTCTATCCTGAATGGCTAGTTAGACTGAAGTGGTTCATTGGTCTAGACGTTCACTATATTATAAAGAATATGAAGGGTAGGGGAGTGGTCAAGATGGCGCCACATCATTGTGAGCTCTGCAGCTAGTCTGTCCAATATCACCTGTTAATCCTGCCCATCCAGACCTAATTGCAGATGGAAAGTTCCCGGGCACACTGAGTGGCCGGCAGACACTACCCGATTTCCAATCCAAGGGGCAGCGTCCCCATATTGAGGAAACTGTGGCCATGTGGTACCGGCTGTGACAGTGGGCCTCATGTGTGGCATGCGCAGACGGGGGCCCACCCGCTTGCAATATCCAGGCTTTTGATTTCCACTACCTGCCTGTGAGGTGGCCTGGGGTCCAGAGGAGGTCGTTACCCCGCTGCTGTTGCTTAGAAGCTCAGAGGTGGATGCCAGAGATCCTTCCTTGGATGTCTTGTGTGGCCTGGTTCTGGGAGCGGTGCCGCAGGGACAGTCTTGGAGATATGGCCATCCTCGCATCATGACATGAGGCCAGGAGGACCTACTAGCGTCAAGGTGAGCTCAAATCCAGCCAGATCTCTGCCCGCATCTATGCATCCCCTGCATTGGAGAGGCCACCTTGTGGCCTGATATTGGCAGCCTCGATGGAATTGTGCAGCAGGGAGCGGCTTGTTGTCAACTTGCTGGGTGAGCTTTGGCTATCTACTTGGGTGGGGGCGCCCTCACTCAGACTCCCACACTGGGAACGCGTGAGGCCAGCAGGCAGCCCCTTATGGTGTGACTTTCTCCAACTTGTGACTACTTGGGCTTGTGCTCTTGCAGGTGGAGCCATCCCTTACCAGCCTGCTGGGGCGAAGGTGCTGTTTTGGCCTGCGTGTCATACGCAGCACGGGGCCTGGCACCACCCATGCTATCATCTAGGACCTACTTGCCGCCTGTGGACAATCTATGTTGCTGCAACTCACCTCACACTGTGCAAGTGGACACATGTAGAGGTGGTGTGTCACCTGACTGGCCATCTGGTATCCAATCCATGCACCACCTTTTGCAGCTGGCTTTGGCACAGTACCTTCCGCTTCGCATTCTCTTGGTTCCGGTGAGGCTTAACTGGAGCCTGGCCTCTGCTCTGGTGCCTCCTAGGATAAGGCACACATCCTTTCTGCCCTATTCCACAGTCACATTGGGCTCACTGACTTGCAGGTTGAAACCCCCTACATAGTCATGGCTGCTCCTGTGCTGCTCAACTGAGGACAGCCTCTAAAGTATTGGGCGTAGTAGGACTCAGTGCGGCGGTCCACATGGGGCTGGCTGTGAGATGGAGTCCCTGTTCCTTGCGACAAGGAGGGCCTCTGGCAACTATCCTGGAGGTGGAGAGACAGCAACTCTTCCCTGCTGGAGAGTCAGTTTCCCCGATGCTTTGCTCCGACACAGCAGGCATCTGCGGCCCGGTTATCTCTCCTCATAGGAAGCTGCCTTGTCTGACGCCATGATGGTGAAACCTAAAGTAACCACGCCCTTATTGTAAGATTCGCTCACAACATTGTCCTCCTCCACACCCGTGAACCCTATCACAGAAGCCATCTGGAGGCCACCCTGCATACGTTCTCTGCCCAATTCGGGATTGTGCTGCAGGTGATCCTGGACACCAAGACCTCATTGAAGATCAGTTATGGTTCAGTTGTTTTTGTTTTCCTCTTGTGATGCACACATTGGCAACTCCTCTATAGAATAGGGTGCTTTATATCCAGGGGGGGGGGGGGGTACACACCCTATTTTACCTATATATCCCAACACACGCCATACTATTGTGGGTCTTACTATTAGAATACTGATCATATATGCATGAGAGGGTGAATCTTCTTGTTCAACTATTGACCATTACTTATTAGAACATTGGAATGTTGGGAGCTCCATTGCAAACAATGGAGTGCTCTGGGCTTATAATGGCTGGTATAAGCCTGGAGCTCTAACATTCCAATGTTTCTTTGTTCACAGCTCTGGCTGTGAACAAAGGCTTCAGGGAGCCTGAGGGGATTCCAATCCCCTCACGCTACTATAAGGCTTTGTTCTTTTTTGTTAGAACATTCTGCCCTCTAGTGGCAGAGTGTTCTAATAGCTTTATAGCCCTTCGTAGCTGGGCTATACCGGCTATTAAAGTCCCTCTCCCTTGTTAAAGGCCCTCGCCAACACTGGAGAGGGCCTTTAATAGCCGGTATATCTCTCTACAGCGGGCTATAAATCTCTATTAGAACACTGGAACGTTGAGCATGACATTGAAGACAATGGAGAGCTCCGGGCTTCTAATTGCCGGTAGAAGCCTGAAGCCGCAATATTCCCAGGGTTTGCTTTCCACAGCAGTTGCTGTAAACAAAGGCCTCACTGAGCCCGCAGGGTTTTCAAACCCCCTCGTACTGCGCAAGGCCTTTAGTTTGCAACTTTTAACATTCTGCCTTCTCGTGTAGGTATGTTCAAATAGCCTTATAGACCTCAGTAGCTGGTCTGTACATTGTTAAAGGCCCTAGCCTTCGGTTCAGGCCTTTAATGCTGGAGTGGGCTATAAGGCTATATTACTGTATTCTGTACAACTTGTGGTGATTTATGTTTAAATGCCAATAAAGAAATTTAACACAAAAAAATTATATAAAGGGTACTGTGACAAAAAACACATCAAAGCATGTGACATAATGGTGGGATAATAGGTTAAAATAAAAATGGGAAAGTGCCTTAACCCCTTCGATGCTCATGACGGAACGGTTCCGTCATGAGCGTCGGTTGGCCTGTGCTCATGACGGAACCGTTCCGTCATGAGCCGGTAGGCTCAGTAGAACGTTCAGCACAGCGCAGGAATCTGCGCTGCGCTGAAGGTGTTAAGGGACCAGTACATGCTATGATCTTCAAAGGGTAAAGTTCTAAAGAACATTCAGTGAAAGTCGAGATTGGCAGGTGTTGGCACTCAATAGAGTGGCACTGTGTCCAAATGTGGTTAAAGGAAAAAAGAGAAATCGGGTACAATTGTTTGAGGATTTTGAAACTAATTCAAACTATTGACAGGGGTGTAGAAAACCACTTTGATATGGATTCAGACGTTGATTTTTGACAACAATATGAACTTCAGTCAGGAGAAAAAGTTGTTAGAAATGCATGAAGGAAATGTACAGGGCAACAAAGGTTGAGAGGGTGAACCGAGAGGTACTATTAATAAATGTCTTTAGAGGGAAATAAGTCATCCCAAAGCTTTGGATGATTTTTAAAGTGATTACAAATGTTTAAATAAAATATATTTTAGAACATTGGAATGTTGGGAACTTCATTGAAAACAATGGAGTGCTGTGGGATTTTAATGGCCGGTAGAAGCCCGGAGCTCCAACATTCCAGTGTTGTGGTTCACAGCTGTTGCTGAGAACAAAAGCCTCACGTAACCAGAGATTTCAATCCCCTCGGGCTCCGAGGGGCCTTTGTTTGAATTTTTAGAACATTCTGCCCCATAGTGGTGGAATGTACTGAAAGCCTTCTAGCCCGCCATAGCTGGGCATTAAAGTCCCACCCCCTTGTTAAAGGCCTGAGCCGGCCTTTAATGGCTGCTACAGCAGGCTATGGGCTATATTAGAGTGATAGAAGTAGTAGTTGTAAATTTTCATTCTGAAGTTTAACCTTTTCATTCTTAAGCTTCCGTGTTTGTGTGGAAGCTTTATTAGGTAAACAGTATGTCAGATATTGTAAATGAATAGTTACAGAAGGAGTAGTTTCTGTCCTGTAACTCCAGTTCTGTAGTAGGGGTATCTCTGTTATAGTCATAATCTAGTGAATAGTCCCGCCCATGTGCGTGGACCCCGGAGCAATCAAAAATAATCTCTTACAGTGTCAAAAAATGCAGAAATGCATAGACACTTAAGAGAGAATTTAAAGACAGATAATGCAGCCAAAAAGGCTACACTGTCCAGTACTTCAACTAGAAATTCCACCATAAAATCCACAAAACAGCAAAGCCTGTACAGATTTCCCTTTGCTTAACAGCAAAATCCCTCAGGAATGATAGAGAGAAGAACCTGGACAGACAAGCCCCATAGGCTGCCATTATGTGGCTTAATTAGGATACTGTGCCTTTAAGGAACCTTCCAGAACCTTCTCCCAGTATCCCAGAATGCATAGCAGGTCCAACTTAGCCTCAGTTCTTTTTGAAGGCGTAAAAAAACGCCAGACCTGTAGCATTATGAACATGAATAACTCTCCACCGGGGAGGCGGGAGGGCGCTTATGACTATAACAGAGATACCCCTACTACAGAACTGGAGTTACAGGACAGAAACTACTCCTTCTGTAGTAGGGGATCTCTGTGTATAGTCATAATCTAGTGAATAGAATGGCAAGCCCATCCCCACACCAAGCGGCGGTGGAGAATAAAATAACGCCACTACTGTGCGAACAGATTCCGCAGCGAAGCCTGCCCAACCTGAGCGTCTGCCCTGGCATCAGTGTCCAGGCAGTAATGCTCAGCAAAGGTATGGACCGACTTCCAAGTGGCCGCCTTGCAGATCTCTGCAATGGGAACATTATGGAGCATAGCTGTCGTAGCAGCCTTGCCCCTGGTGGAATGAGCCTTAGGCTTGCCCCCTAAGGTCTTATTAGCTTTGCAGTAACACAACTGTATGCAGGACACAATCCACCTCGAGATGGACTGTTTAGAGGTAGCAAGACCTGTCCTGACTGAGCCATAATTGATGAACAATTGGTCTGACCTACGAATATCTTTAGTCTTATCAAGATAAAACTTCAGCACCCTCCGCACATCCAGGGAATGTAAAGACCTTTCCGCTGGAGATGAAGGATTCTGAAAGAACGTAGGCAAAGTGATAGTCTGGTTGATATGAAAATCAGAAACAACCTTGGGAAGAAACTTAGGGTGAGTACGCATAACAACCTTAGCAGTATGAAACACAGTATAAGGTTCTTGGCAACACAATGCCTGAATCTCACTCACCCTGCGGGCCGATGTAATGGCCACGAGGAACGCCGCCTTCCAGGACAGGTGCTGCAATGAAGCCTTATGAATGGGTTCGAAAGGCTCCTTCATCAATCTGGACAGCACCACATTCAGGTCCCATGAAGGCGAAGGAAGCCTGACAGGAGGGAACACTTTCTTCAAGCCTTCCAAAAAATCTTTGATCACAGGGATCTGGAAAAAGGAAGTCTGTGAAGGGCCTTTCCTGTAGGCAGTCAAAGCAGCCAGATGAACCTTAATGGAATGAACATTAAGTCCCGACTGCGCCAGATGTAGCAGATATGGAAGGATGACATCTTCCTTGCATGTCGTAGGGTCATAGTTCTTAGACCTACACCAGATGCAAAACCTCTTCCACTTGTAAGCATAAGAAGTCCTAGTGGAAGGTCGCTTAGCCTCCTTCAGTATGTCCATACAATCCTCTGGGAGATTCAGATGGCCATATTGCACTATTTCAGGAGCCATGCCGCCAAACTCAAAGACGAGAGGTTGGGGTGCACCATCCGCCCCCCGAACTTCGTGAGAAGGTCCGGCCTGCACGGCAGCTTCATGTGAGGAAGGAGAGATCGGTGAAGCAGGTCCGTGAACCACCACTGTCTGGGCCATTCCGGGGCAATCAGAATCATCCTGGCCCTGGATTGGGACAGCTTGATGAGAACCGCCGGAATCAGGGGAATTGGTGGAAAAGCGTACAGAAAGCTGTTCGACCAGTTGATCCATAACGCGTTCCCCAGCGTCCCCGGCTGGTAGTACCTGGAGGCGAAGCCTTGGCATTTGCTGTTTTCGGCGGTGGCGAACAGATCTACGTATGGAGTTCCCCACCTTGCGAAGACTTCTCCCAGTACTTCGTCGTTTATGACCCATTCGTGGTTTTCCTGAATGAGTCTGCTCAGTTCGTCTGCCTGAACATTCTGCACACCTGGCAGATGGGTGGCCGTTATCGACAGTCCTCGAGCCAGAAGCCAGTGCCAGATCGCCTGCGCCTCCTGCAACAGAGTGCGCGATCTCGAGCCCCCCTGCTTGTTGAGGTAATACATCGTTGTCGTGTTGTCCGTCTGAACAAGCAGAGAGTTGGTCTGAAAGGACGGATGAAAGGCCTTCAGTGCCAAGTGAACAGCTCTCAGTTCCAGGAAATTGATGTGGTACGTGGACTCCGTCGGGGACCACGTCCCTTGAATTTGTAGGTCTTCGGAGTGCGCTCCCCGGCCTTGGAGAGACGCATCCGTCACGATGGTCTGTGTGGGAATGTCCTTGTGGAAGGGAACCCCTCTGAGGAGATTCTCCTTCGAGCACCACCACTTCAGAGACTGAAGAGCATGTAGAGACAGTCGTATCTTGTCGTCCCAAGAACCTCTCCTCTGGTCCCACTGATCCTCCAAGCACTCCTGCAGAGGTCTCATCTGTAGCCGTGCGTGAGGAGTGAGGAAGATGCAAGAGGCCATCGATCCCAGTAGAGAAGACACCATCCTCACAGTCGTAGACGGAGTGTTCATGAGAGCCTGAGCCTTCCGAACGAGTGATAAACGTCGCTCTTCCGAAGGAGACACGCTTGCTGACAGCGTATTGATGGAGGCTCCCAAGTACTGGATGCACTGGACCGGAATCGGGACCGACTTGGACATGTTGATGTGCAACCCCAGCTTGTTCAAGAGAACGCACGTCTTCTGGAAGTGTGCTTGAGCTTCCGAGAAGGAGGAGGCCTTGATCAACCAATCGTCCAGGTACGGGTAGACAAACACCTTGTTCTTCCTCAGGTGTGCTGCTACCACTGCCATACATTTCGAGAACGTCCTGGGTGCAGACTTCAGCCCGAAGGGTAGCACCGTGTACTGATAGTGATTGGTGCCGACTTGAAAGCGCAGAAACTTCCTGTGTTTGCATGCAATGGGCACGTGGAAGTATGCGTCCTGTAGATCTATGGCACACATCCAATCTCCTCGTTGCAGCTGAGGGTAGATCTGATGCAACGACAGCATGCGAAACTTTTCTCTGCGAATCCACTTGTTTGCCTGTCGCAAATCCAGAATGGGCCTGAACTCGTTTTTGTCCTTCTTGCGGACAAGAAAGAACCGAGAGTAAAGACCTCTTCCTCTTTGAGACAGAGGTACGTCTTCGATCGCCCTTTTCCTTAGCAGAATGACCGCCTCCGCCTGAAGCTCGCGCAGTTGATACTGCGAGCTGACGGGAGGAATCGATGGAGGAGGGCTGGTGAAACGTAGACTGTATCCATTGCAAACAATATTCAGCACCCACTTGTCCCGAGTAATTTTTCTCCACTCTGCCAGAAAAAATTGAACGCTTCCCCCCACCGGAGCGGGTAACGGACGAGGGGGAAGTAACCGCTCAGGGTCGAGACCCGGCCGGGCCCTTGGTCGCGGTAGAGGACTGTTGTCTACCTCTACCCCCTTGGCGTTTCTGGAAGGGCCGCCTGTACTGCTGCTGCTGTTGCTGCTGTTGATGTTGTCCAGCAGACTGTCCCCTTCCACGACCCTGCGACCCAAACCGACGTTGGAACTGTCGGAAGGGTTTCTTCTCCTTGGGCTTCTCCAAGCCCACCGCCGTCAGGGTCTCCGCCTCGGCCTTCATCCTGGCCATCTCGTCATCAGCGTGTTTTCCGAAGAGGGTATCTCCGGAAAACGGGAGATTCGCCACGCGTTGCTGTGCTTCCGGTTTCAGTGACGTCAACCTGAGCCAAGCATGGCGTCTCTGGTGAATCCCGTGGCAGTATCCGTGCGCTGACAGCAAGGAGATGTCCGCTGCGGCGCCGATGGCCTGGTTAGAGACCAGCATCCCCTCCTGGACGATCTCCATGAAGTCCTCCTTGCGGTCTCGAGGGAAAAGGTCCGCAAACTGCTCCATCGAGTCCCACAGTGCCCGGTCGTAACGCCCCAGCAACGCCGAGTCACTGGCGGCCTTCATCGAAGAGGCGGACGTCCCACACGCCTTACGACCAGCAGAGTCGATCCAGCGGCTCTCCTTGTCCGGAGGCACCGTGGACGCAGGGGAGGTGGCATGAAGCTTTCTGGCAGCTGTCACGATCACTGAATCCGGTACCGGGTCCTTCCTCAAGAAGGCTGGGTCCGAGTCCGGAGCCCTGTACTTTTTTAGGATCCTGGAAGGCGCAGACTTCACCACTGCCGGCGTCAGGAATAGCTGTTCAGCGGGCTCAAGGAGCCCTGGCACCAGAGGTAACAGGGGGCGAGACAAGTGCCTTTTGTGTAATGTCTCAAAAATCACAGAAGTAGAAGCTGTAGGCGCTTCAACCTTGATTCCCAACTTCGCCGCTCCACGCAGGAGAACCTCCTGAAACGTGCCAATATCGTCTATAGGAGACACCCTAGTCTCCGGCGAATCAGACAACGTGGGCGAGTAGGAACGGGTCCCAGAGGCAGAACGTGACCTGGACCGACGTCTCCTATGGTGATGCCTGGATCTTGAGGAAGATCCACGTCCACTCCTCGATCTGTCCCGTCTCCCCGAGCGAGACCTCGACCTCTTGGGTCTCTGACGTTCCTTCGGCCTCCCAGGGTCAGGAGTCCTAGGCTTCTTAGGAGTCTTCTTTGGTGGCGTCGGAAACTTGGGCATCGACACCGCCCTCGGTGGGACCGGGGGTGGAGGAATAACCGGACGCGGGGTCTGCGGAGCCGGCATCGGAGGAGGGGTCGGGGCCTTCGGAGGCGGACCCTTCGGCAAAGTAGGCCGCGAAGGAGGTGCAGAGGGCTTCATCGGAGTATCCACCCCGAAATGCGCCGTTCCCGGCGAGCCACCATCCCGTCCGGAGCCCCCCACAGTCCTGGGCCTGTCCTTAGGACCTCCAGACGCCGAAGATCGGTGCCCAGACGACGACCGATGGTCCCTCGACATCAAGCGGCCCTTCGGCGTCGACCGTTTCTCACTTCTCGACGTCGAACCGCATCTGCGTCTCGACGTCGACCCCGACCAGATGGACGAACCACGAAACCTCGACGACGGGCGATGGTGCCTCGACGGCGACCTCGACCTCTTCGCCTGCCTCGACGTCGACCTCTTGGATCGTCTCGACGTCGACCCTTTGGATTGTCTCGACGTCGACCTCTCGGACCGTCTTGACGTCGATCTCCTTGAGCGTCTCGACGTCGGTCTTTTCGAATGCTTCGACGTCGACCTCTTCGGCGCCGGAGACTTCTTCCGTCTCGACGGCGGCCTCGACGACGAGGATCCCCTCGACGACGATGTCCTCGACGGCGAACGGCGGTGTCGCCTCGACGGCGAGCGCCGACGCCGGGCCCTCCGATGTCGACCACTCGACGCCGACACCGACGACGAGGAGATCGACACCGGCTTCGACGGCGGCCGGAACACGTATGTCGACGGGCGACGTTTTCTCGACCCAGAGCCCTGGGGAGACCTGGAACTGGCCGTTGACCGTCCTCTCGACGTCGTGGTCAGAGCAACTGACCCAGACGGAGATCTTGGGCGAGGGCTGGTCTTCCTGCCCCTGGGGAGCCCCCCAGAGGCCTCAGCATGGGCAGAAGGAGCCCCTCCTGACCCACCTCGTGCCTTCAACCTTCTCTCTTCAAGTCCCTGAAGTCTGATCTTCTTCCTCTCCTTCAGGGTCCTTCCAGAGAAGCCTCTGCAGATCACACAGTCCTCAGGGATGTGGGAAGAGGGAAGGCAGAGAATACAGACCTCATGGGGGTCTGACTTGGCCTTCTTCCTTGAGCACTCCGGGCATTTGTCGAATAATGCAGGCATTATGGACAAAAAAGAGTGCAGAAACTCAAGAAGAAAGCCACCAAAGTACTTTTAAAGCACCAAAAATCGAAATTAGTGTAAAACACCAACAAAACCCTTGAAAAGGGAGAGCTCAATGCTCCAGGGTCCTGCTTGCAGGAGCCGGAAAAAAGAACTGAGGCTAAGTTGGACCTGCTATGCATTCTGGGATACTGGGAGAAGGTTCTGGAAGGTTCCTTAAAGGCACAGTATCCTAATTAAGCCACATAATGGCAGCCTATGGGGCTTGTCTGTCCAGGTTCTTCTCTCTATCATTCCTGAGGGATTTTGCTGTTAAGCAAAGGGAAATCTGTACAGGCTTTGCTGTTTTGTGGATTTTATGGTGGAATTTCTAGTTGAAGTACTGGACAGTGTAGCCTTTTTGGCTGCATTATCTGTCTTTAAATTCTCTCTTAAGTGTCTATGCATTTCTTGACACTGTAAGAGATAATTTTTGATTGCTCCGGGGTCCACGCACATGGGCGGGACTATTCACTAGATTATGACTATACACAGAGATCCCCTACTACAGAAATTGATAATACATTTGTTATTGAATAAGGGTGTGTGTAGTGGTGATAGAATTGGAATATTACAGGAGACCTGAGGCAAGAAATGGGATGACAGTTACACAGGAAGGATAGAGAAGCTGGAAGTAGTGGTGAAATGGCTGTACTGGTCGCTGTGCTTAAATAAAGGATACAAGCAATTACAGTGGTCACTACATTGCATTTATTTATTTTTGCTGCTTGATATAGTGCAAACTCGACCGGAAGGTATTGGAGCGCTTTAGACAAGCACTAGTTACATTACAAAAGGCTGAATTCATTTATTTTATTTTAGACACAGAAATTAATTTGCCAAGAATCACAGGATGTTGAGCCCAGACTCGAACCTGGTTCCCCAGCTCTGCCTGTAATGCCACATTCTCTCCCCGTCTGAATGAGGCTGCAGCATTCACAACGCGGGGAGCACAGCAAAACCACTTAACAGTTATGGATTTTAACTTTTCTACAGCTTTTCTAGCGGGAGGTAACTTAAGCTCTAGATTCACAACACAATCTGAAACTCATGAAGAAACAGTCGGCTGTCAGAGGGCTGGAAGAGTGAGTCAACCTCCACCACCTCCCAGGGCCCGAGATTTGCAGCCGTTCGATCCCAGCATCCTTTAATGACCGGTAAGTGTTCCAGTAGTAAGTGTAGTCGCATTTTCATGGATGTTAAAGCAAAAGCAGGCGCTTGAAGGTCCACTCCGAGTTACTGCCTCTTAAAGGCTTCTGCTGTTTCTCTAAATTGAATAACTTCGCTACTAAATTTCTTCCCATTCTGAATCAGACTGACTCGCAAAAAGCCTCGTTAATGGCAAGCCTTCATGAGCCTGTGGCAAATGGCTGTTTCCCTGATGAATTTGTTTATGTAGTTAGAACCACTTGCTTGAAGTGTGCGTTGCGTCTTAATTATGACGCACCCTGAAGCGTCCACACCCTGCGGCACTTGCTGTGTTCTCGCCATGCCTGGTTTCATGCGAGCGCTGCTCCTTTTACATACACAGCTGAGTGTTATTAGAGGCTTCACTCTTCGTCAAAGGGCTGTATTTATCCAGATGTATAGATTTCTTTAGCAAAACCTCTGTTTGCCTAATACTTGGTTAGTGGTCACCATTCGGATTGGGGCTCAGCTCATTTGTAAATGTCCATTCAGTACCCAAGACTTTTCCCCAGCTAAGGTTCTCTTTATCTGCTGTTGCCAGACGGGCAGTCTGTGGACCCTTGGCATACATTGCATTGTGGCCCAACTATTTTTAAACAGGGCACCATACATTTTGCAGCAATGCGCATGCCTGTTAACTGGGTTGATCGATCAGTGCCAAATAATATTGCACAAAGCACTCAAAAATAAAATGTCATATTGCCCACACTGAAATTGCATAAGCATTTTCCTTAGTGCTTTCAAAACAAGTATTGGCAAAGCCAATATATCTTGCTACCCAAGACCTAAGGGCTTGATCAAGCCTTTGTTTAGCCATCTTGTACAGCATTGTGGCTGCATGTGAAAGATAAAAGCAATCCAACGTCTGCGCCAACTGCATCACAGCGCTTGGTTTTTTCCTTTACTTTAGTCATGCTGCACAACTTCTGAGCTGCTGTGCAACATGCCTAAAACACATTAACAAAACCAATAGTTCTTGCAAAGATGAGACCTATTGGCTTCGCCAATGCTTGTGCTGCTTCAAAGTACTGATGTTCTTCCTTTTGAGCATTGTAAAATAATGTACGACTACAGAGCATGCAATTACCATGCATGCCTTGACCACCCTTTGTAAGTAAATGTACCGTAAGTATATACAATTTTTTGAAATAACTTTTATATTTTTGGGTCGTGGAGGGGGGAACTCCCAAACCTCACAGATAAATATTTTTTTTTTCTTTTTTGGGTGCTGGGGGCACCCCAAAACCCATCATGCTTTTAATTTTCTCCTAACCTCACTTTACCTACCCCATAACCCTAAAATTACACTTACCTCCCTTTAACACTTTCCAGCCGAAACCTTAAATTACCTTTACCTCTCTTAACCACTACATAGTCCAAACCCCAAAGTGTTCCCTACCTCTCTTTACCACTACCTATACCTAAATCTTTCTTTTAAACAACATAACAAAGATGTTTATTATAATAACGGAAAAAAAGTACGTGATAAAAGGTACAAATAGTTAACTGCATGGTGAAGGCTGCATTGTAAGGGCGGTTTCTCCTTGTAAAACGGTTGTTCAAGCCACTTTCATGGATAGATTAGATTACTATTACTTCGTATTTCTTAGCTTACCAACATTCATCCTCCTTCTCTCACCTTGTGTGAGCTGTTGGTTCCGTGGAAAGACACCTACTGTTGGGTAAAATGTGAGTTCTGCAAGTCAACAATTCATTGATGCGGACTTTGCTCTTTAACCACTTTCTCAGTTCAGGTCCATGCGCTCAATGCTTCAATAGGGGTTTTGAGGGCTCCAATCCGCTGAAACTGTCCTCTCACGCAGCCCATTTCATCTCACACAACCCACTTCATTACCTCAGCTCAGTATAACCAACACCCAGCTTTCTGCAGCATTTGACCTTCCACTGCTCTACAGAACTTAATCCCCCTTAGCAAAACACCCCTCTCCCCCCCCTCCACCCCGAACTAGAGCTGTGGGGTGGTTGTGGTGGTGGGGGCGTCACAGGCACTAATATTTGGAACAAGCACTTATTTTCATCCAACTGACGTTTACGGAGAACATGAGAGAGAAAAACACAACCTAAAGATGGAGAAAGAGAAACACGCAAAAAATGTCACAAAGGGAGAAACCAGGAAACTGCAAGAGAAACAAGCATTTGCAATGCAATCTGTCCTGCATTTGCGAGAGATAAAGCTATTGCAGTTGTAAATGACAATGTCTTTTAACCATGTGTTTTGGTTTGGAGTGGATGTATGTGGGTTGAATTGGAATTGTTAGTTGTGGAATTGTGTGCTGTGTAGTGCATTTCTGCAGTGGAATTATGTGGCATGGTGAATAGATAGGGGCGAGTGCTGCACAGAATAGATTGAAAGGAAGAAAGATAGAGAGGGATAGGTACTTTATGCACAGAGTGGTGAATAAACTCCAGACAGAGGAGCAGAAAAAGTGTGTACACAGAAGACACCCCAAGAAGAGGAGCACGTGGGTTTTAAAGACGGAAATCTTGAAAAGGCACAGCAACAAGATTGGGCTCGAAAACCTAAAGTGAACCAATATGAGAGAGATGGGAAGAGTGCGCAAGGTTGAGAGTGGGAGGGGCACCCACAAGGGCAGTGGGGAGGGGAGAGGTGGACCAGTGCACATCGCAAAGTGGTACAGGAAGGTAGCATGTGTGACCAGGCAGTATAGAGAGGCGATAGTGAGTGTGAGGGGATCAATGAGGGGGGGTAGTGAGAGTGTGAGGGAGAGACGAGAGGGGCAGTGAGTGTGTGGGGGGAGAGATGACCGGGTTGGTGGAAGTGCGATGTAGAGAAGGATTGTATTGGAATTTGTTGATGTGGGATTGTGTGTTGTGGGATTGTGTAGTGGAAATGTGGCACGAAGAGCTGTGGAATTATGTGGCTAGTAATTAAATGTTAATAACTGTTGTGGAATTATGCAGAGTGAAATTTTGTCATGGAGTTAATTATGTAGAATGGTATTGTGTGTTGTGGAGTAGAATTATGTGGTGTTAAAATTTGAGGCATGGTATGATGTTGAAATCTGTGGTGTGTATGGAGGTTGTGTTGTGAATTGTGTTGTATAGTTAAAATATGTAATTTGGTGTGGAATTATGTGGGGTGTTTTAGAAATGTGTTAGTTGAATTGTGTTGCGTTAAGTGAAATTATGCTTTTTGAAATTATGTGTCTTGGTGTGTAGTGCTTTTATGTGGCTTCCTGATATGCGTCATGAAGTGCATTTATGTGGGGTGTCTGTATTGTATTGAGTAAGAGTGTAATTATGGGGAGTGTAATCATTTAATATCACCACAGCTTTCAGATATCAAGCACTGAATATTCACAAAATCAGTCTTAACGTTACGTTCTTGACAGAGGTGGACTTGTAGAAGCTCAAAACTCAAGAAAGTGGAACTCCCCCAACCATAATCTGAAATCGGCATCCAGTTGGAAGCAATTCCGGGACAGCTTAAGTAGTTAGATCTACTTTCGACTGAACTTAACACAGTTCTTGGGTTGAGATGACAAAAGAGAAACAAAACATGGTCTTAGGTACAAACCCATCAAATTGCACACGAACTTGGCCTACTTTTTTTGTTGAAAATTTTCCCCATCTTCGGTGTTTTCTAGTAACTAAAAGACGACACAATGCTTTTTAAAACTTCTATATAAAACCCACCACTAAAAACACTGACCTCTGCACCATTATTTGGAAATTAGACTACTGCAATTTCCCCCTGTATGCCGTCAGAGCATTCTGTAATTACTTTACTACAAGACACTTCTAACAGTTCTGTGGACACATCCTATTCCGTCTGCCCTTTAAGACGTCAATTATTTTTAGGGAGGGAGTTCCTGTGCCCTGGAACCTTCACACTCTAAACCTAATGTTTCTTTACAGCCCAAAGCCTGTTTGGGAAGCACGGAGTCTGTTCATTTTATTTACGCAGACCCTTTCACTGGACCCTGCTCTACGAATATTTATATACCATTGCTTCTCTGTCCTGTGTATGCCTACTATACAAGGCACCATTGGCAAGAGTCCTAGTTAATGGAAAGATTTCTAGAGAATTCCTGTTAAGACGGGGGACCCTCTGGGCTGCCCTTCTCACCCTTGTTGTTTGCCCTCGTCCTGGAACCGTTGGCAATCTGGGTCCGTACAGACCTGTTGATACGAGGCCTTTGTTGGCCAGAGGAGTGGGAGGACAGAATATCCCTTCATGCAAACAATATCCTTTTCTATGTGGCATCACTGCGTGCTTCCCGGTGTAGGATATGGGATATATTCACTTCCTTTTGGAGACACTCTGGGTACACACTTAGTTAGTCTAAATCAATGTTGTTTGTTTTCAGGGGAGAGGCCCCACATCAAACCCAGTGTACTTTACTAAAGGGGACTAGGGATGGATTTCAATATCTAGGCATTTATGCCACGGTGAACTCCGAGGACTTAGTCGACAATAATCTGAAAGGCCCCCTGACACGACTTAAAAAGATGTCTGCCACTGGAGGAAACTGCCTTTTTCCCTACTGGGTAAACCATTGTTATTTAAGATGATGGCATTGCCCAGATTTTTTTGTGTGTTGCAAAACACGCCAATCCCAGTCCCAGAGGTATATTTTCGGGTTATTGAATCGGAATGGAGAACCCGGTTGTGGGATGGGAAGGCTCCTCCTATAGCACTCATAAAGCAGACCAGTGATTGGTACAATGGAGGAATAGCATTGCAGGACATCTATAAATATTACCTTGCGGCACAGCTTGCCACGGTTAACCAATAGATGCACTGTCCCCCTGGAGATCAAGGATATGCCATGGATCATCAACTGTTGCAAGCGCATGGCTACAAATGAGCACTCTACACCCCTTTCAAAAGCGGAACCCTCACGGGACCAACATCACACATGGTCCGTGCAATCATGGCATAGGATACTCAAAACACTAGGATGGGAAAGAAGAATCACATAAGCCACCCCACTGTGGGATTTCCATCGGACGTGGCTTACAGCCGACAATGGTGGCTGCTTAAACGAGGAGCTCCGCGATTGAGCCGTATTAATCCTGTTAAGACGGCGCCCGGGACCCCCCACCTCCTGCAAGACGATCAGGGAGGGAGTGCCCCCCACACCCCCGTGACGCTGAATCTAGTGCAGCGGAGGCTTGTGGGACCTGCGGGGGCGCGTTTGCCGAGTGGCCCGGGTGCTGCGAAGAAAGAGCCAAAATGGCAGCCGCGACGAGTGGTCGGACCCCTCCGACACTGCGGCGCAGTACATAGCCGGGAACAGGCGGGGCTCCAGAGTGTGCGGCAACAACCAGCGGACGGACCTGAGGGGGCCATAGCCTCGAGCGCAGAGGCAGAAGTGGAGCAGGACCGTGCCGCGGAGAAAGAACTAAGACAGCGGCCGCGACGGGCGATCGGACCCCTCTGCCACTTCCCTCTTTTAAGCTTTGTGTTACTTGATGGCATTAGTGGTTTTAAATTTCGATTAGGGATTTTTAAATACCGCGCATTTGCACAATCCTAATATCTCACCTTAGGAAGGACAGCAACACTCCAGTTTGCGGCAGATCCCTCGCGGGACTCGCCGCCATCTTGGGGGGAGGATTCGGTTTAGCGGGCTAGTCTTTGAGCCCAAGACCCCATTTAAGCGGATGAAGCGAGCACGCCGCCTGCGCGCAGAAGGCGCGCCAAAGGAAAGCCCGTCTGTACCCGTCCGCGCTCGCACCGTGCTCAGCGCCAGCCCCCTGCCCGGTTGACTTCAGGGACAGCCCCTAAAATTACATACTCTAGCGAAGAGCTGAGGGTTCTACAACCAGTGAGACCTGAGAAATCCTGTAACATCTACTACCCAAATACGGGCGCCACCACACATCAAAGATGTGCCCAGGATGCAATGTCAAAATCCCGGAGCTCACATCAATCCCGGTGGCAGGGTGGACTAGGAAAAAGGGTATTTCCAAGCAGGACACCGTGTGGAACTGTGTCCTGATCAATGCAAGATCATGGGTCAAGCACAGTATTGAATGTGCCGCCTTCCTAGAAAGCGAAGATATTAAGCTAGCCTTTATTACAGAGACCTGGACAGACGAAGCCTCAGGTCCTGATTTAGTGAAAGCGACACCTCCAGACTACATCTGCTATTCACTTAGCAGAAACCTAAAAAGAGGAGGTGGTTTAGCAGTGATACACCTTAAATCCATTGTATCATCATTTAACCCTCTAAAAAACGAAGGATGTGAGGCATTGGAATTCTGTCTTCAGTTCTCGCATCAGGATTCCTTTTGAGGATCCCTAATTTATAGACCGCCAGGCCCTCGAAAACCCTTTATCGCCCAAGTAGGCGATATTTTAGAGATCGGGCTTAATACCCCATCATTTACAATACTAGGTGATTTTAATTTTCACCTTGAGGCAGACCAGGATATAGACACCACCAACCTGATGGACTTCATGTCAGGTGGTAACCTGGAACAACGGGTCAATGTACCCACACACTCAGTGGGGCATACCCTGGATGGTATTTTTTCTAACAACCCCCTACTTGCCTTTACAAAAGCACTGCCTCTTACGTGGACTGACCACCTAGCAGTATTCTTCACACTTACTATGCTGCCTCGCCCAGTCAACAAACCCCCTAATAAACATGTTGAAGCCAGAGCATGGAAAAACATAGAGTAGGACTTTCAAAACGTCCTTAAAGCTACAGACACCCCCCACTCCAATTGACCTAGATCAGGCCACAGAATCTTACTCCAACTGGTTAGAAGGCGCAGGGAAGAAGTTGGCCCCTTTAAAAACAGTACGCCACCACAGAACACGTCCATCTGCGCCATGGTACTCACAAGAGCTCAAAAACCAGAAACTAGTATGTAAACAGCTAGAAAGGAACTGGAGGAAGGGCTATAACGACAAAGATAAAAAAGAATATAAATTAAGCCAAGCACAATACAAACAACAGTTGCACAAAACAAAAATATTACACGGATAAAATACACGAGGCCAAAAACACTGTTCAAAACGGTAAATGACTTAGCCCAGCCTAAAGCCCCAGCTACTCCGACCAGCCAAGATCTCTGTAACAGAATAGCCAATTGTTTCTTTGATAAAGTGAATACCATGTTTTCCACATTCTCAGACCTTCCAAAGGAAAATGTATCTAAGCCGGACGCTTGCTCTAGCACTGCCTTAAATATAATAGCCAAATCGGAATTCACTTCCTTTAGTCCTCTAGCGGAAGAAGACACAAACAAATTGATGACTAAAGCTAAATCATGCTCCCCCTACGACCCCTGTCCGTTAGAAGTGCTAAAACTAGCCGGTCATACAGTGACTAGCAAACTCACGGCCATATTCAACCTAATGTACAATGATGGCTATTTTCCTAGGGATTGGAGGCGGGCCGCTATACTGCCGCTGTTGAAAAAAGCAAACTTGAACCCAAATAGACCCAAATAACTTTAGGCCCATATCCAGACTCCCCCTCCCAGCTAAATTAATAGAAAGGAACATGAATTACCAGATTAACCAGTTCCTCAATCAGACGCAGGCTCTTGACTCCACTCAACACGGCTTTAGAGAAGGCCATAGCACCGAGACGGCCCTTATAAAATCTACAGAGGAAATCAGAACCACCTTGGATCAAGGAGGTCGGGCAGCCCTCATCATGTTAGATTTATCGGCCGCATTCGATACGGTACACCACACACTAATGATTGACCGGTTAGCAGAGAAAGGAATAAAACGCACTGCCCTGAAACTCTTAAAATCATTCCTTTCGGAGAGAACTCAAACAGTCAAACTTAATAAATATGAGGCAGAGGCCTTTTCATTGCCTTGTGGAGTCCCTCAGGGATCTTCACTAAGCCCGACGCTATTCAATGTACATGTCTTTTCCCTCGCGCCACTTATTGAATCTTATGGTTTTAGTTTAACTTCCTATGCCGATGATACTCAAATCGTTGTTGCCATTCAACCAGAAAGACTGCAGGACACAGCCACCAAATTCCATGACTGCATGCACGCAACAGGAAATTGGATGGCCAATAATTGTTTAAAGTTAAACTCCAATAAGACCGAGGTGATACTATTTGGGAATAACCCGGTCTTCTGGTCACCTAGCTGCTAGCCAAGCACATTGGGACAATTGCCACTCCCAACCAGGAAAGTGAAGAACCTGGGTATCTGGCTAGACGACACTCTTCGCTTCAAGGACAAAGTAAACTCAATTGCATCATCCACTGCGTTTACGCTTAGAGCCTGTAAAAAAATCATGCCTCTAATCCCCAAATAAGCACAGCAAACAGTAGTCACTGCATTAGTGCTGTCCAAATTGGATTATTGCAACAGCCTCTACCTCAAGCTACAGGAAGGCCTTATGAACAAGCTGCAGATCCTGCAGAATGCAGCCGCTAGACTCATCTCAGGAACACCCAAGCGTGCATCTATCAGTGGAGTAATTAAAGACCTTCATTGGCTGCCCATGAGGAAGCGGATACAATTCAAGGCCCTATGCCTTGTTTTTAAAGCATTGCAGGGCACAGGGCCTAAATTTCTGAAGCAACCCTTCAACTGGTATATACCCAAAAAAACTCTCCGATCATCTGAGGCTAAATTGGTGGTCACTCACCGGATAAAAAAAAAAGACTAAATGGGGCGGTAGAAGCTTCATTGCAAATGCAGCGATCGCCTGGAACTCACTACCCCCCAAATAAGACACCAAAATAATTTGTTGGCTTTTAGAAAGGCTTTAAAAACCTGGCTTTTTATAAATTAGTTGCCAACTATGGAGCGGGTCTGTCTTTTCCCAGCATTGATCAGTAGGTTTCTTTATCCGAGCGCCAGGACACCTCTTTTGTTAACAGCTGCGCTTTATAAATGCAATAAACAAACCTAAACACTAGCTGAGAGCGGGCGAGGCTCCTGGGTATGCGGCGGCGATCAGCTACCAGACCTGAGGGGTCCATAGCCTCTAGTGCGGAGGCTGAGGGGAAGCAAGCACATGCTGGCCGGAAAAGGAGGGGCGACATAGACCCACGGTTTCTCCCGGGGATGGCGCCCGGGCTGGCTGGTGTGCCGCGAGCTGGGGGCTGACATGGCTCCCTCGGATTCCATGGAACTGCTATGAGGGAGGCAGCTGCGGACGTATAGGATCTCCGCTGACGGGGTGGCGACTGGCGACCGCACCCGGAGAGCCCTCACACCGGACTGCAGCAGTGGGGCTGAGGTGAGGCTGAGCCGGCCTGGAGCAACAGAGCAGTGGAGGACCGTGGGAGGCCGCATCGGGATCTCTGCTGTGGCTCCGAGAGGCGGGGTCAGGGAGGGGGATATCTGCCCTGGCTCGGCCGTACACCATGAATGACGGTGGTTGCCGAGGAGGGGCGCTGTCCTGGTCTGGAGCCGCGGTTGGATCTGGGGAGCCCAGTGACTGAAGCTGGGGAGGTGGGGGCAGGGGAGCTGAATAGCGGGCACTCGCCGAACTGCAAAAGGCAGGGAGCGCAGGCACTGGAGCGGACTGTGCCCGCTGGAACTCATTGAAGGGTCCCCCCTCTGTCGAGGCTGCAAGTTGCACTGCGGAGCTGAACGGGGCAAGAACACGACTGTTGGGTCACTCGGGGTACAGCCCTGGTACAGGACCAACCGACCATAGTGAGAGAGCCGGGGGGACAGTCAAATTACCTCCGTAGGCAGACGCTGCCCACTGTGAACAGCGGCGGAAAAGTATCCCTGTGCCCGGACCTGGAGAGGATACCGCGGCTCCTACTGTGCCGCGAGGTGGCGAACACCGTGAGCTACACCTGGCGAACCCCCGGTACCCCTGAGGGACCATAATTGACAGCAAGTACTGGACTTTCTAGCGGCAAAGAGTATTGGGGGCCCACTGCTAGTGACCAAGAGGGCCACTGCTTGAGGTGACGCAACGCCTCCACATAACATCCGGTGGCAGGAACTTGGCACTACTGGCTCGCTGGCAGGGCAGGAAGGAGACCAAAGCCCTTTGAGAGTAGCATCGGGGGTGGCTCCCCGGGACTCACCGGCAGAGTGCCGGCTGCGGAGGACAGGCCGGACCCGTTCACTTGGGCTCTGCCCGACGATGGGGGAAACTAAAGGGAACTAAGAGTGGGGCCCAGCCACCCGTGGAAGAAGAAGTACCTGAACGGGAGGAGCAGGAGGGGCTCGAGCAAGTGCGGGACCCCCACTTACAGCAGCAGTTTGATAAAATCCTGATGGCAATCACAGATTCCCGTACAGCGCTCCAGCAGGACATAGCGCAGGTGGCCACGGGATTGGGCCTGTTACGGGCCGATCATGGGAAACTGGCCGATAGAGTCACAGCAGCGGAGGGCGCGCTCCGAATCATTGAACCACTACAACAGGACCTCAAAGCTACTCTGACCAGTGTGCTAGAACGAGTGGATGCTTTGGAAAAAAGAGCTGAGGATGCAGAGGGTCGCAATCGCCGGAACAACATCCGCGTAGTAGGTCTGCCGGAGAAAACTGAAGGATCGGACATGGTACAATATCTGGAATCCTGGCTCAAAATAATGGTGGCACCAGAGGGCTTGTCCACCTTCTACACATTGGAGCGGGCGCACAGGGTGCCGGCTAGACCGCCCCAGCAGGGCCGACCACCGACCGGCTGTTGCACTTTCGGGACCAGGACTTGATCCTCCAGAAAGCGCGAGTGGACGGCCCCTTCCAGGTGGAGAATAGTAAGGTCAATATCTTCCCCGACTACACTTACGACAGCCAGCGCCGCCGAACCTCCTTCTTGGCCTTCAAGAGAGCTGCGCACCGAGGGACTTCAGTATTCACTCCTATTCCCGGCCAGACTGAGGATCATTGTTGATGGCAAAACATGTTTTTTTGACACCCCAGACGACGCCTGAGCTTGGCTGGAACTCTACAAAGCTGGGAAGGATGACGGCGAACAAAGAAGGCGGGCCACCACAGAGGACTTACCACCGCGAAAATCACGACGGCTTCGGAACAGGCAGCGGGAACTAAGAAAGCCCTCCTCATCCCAGACGGAAGCGGAACGGCGAGGTGTGCTGGCAGCGGTGTCCACATTATCAACTACACAGCAGCCTCCATCGGTAGATAGCACGGAATCGGAGAAAGAGAACGCCCGGTCTGATTCTGAACACTCTGAAATGGACAGCGTGCGCTTACCAAAGGTCACCCCAGAGACGGCTGAGGGGATGAAGGGTAGACGAGCCTGCAAAGCCGATTAAATTGTGGACTCGGAGCTGTAATGGACTTCCTGCGATGACCTAACAAGGAAGGTTGGTTGTATGAGTGATGCTGTGGGGTGGGGGGGGGGGGAGCTTTGGTGGGCACCATTTATCTGGGCTCAGTGGGACTGTCGAAGTAGGCGGCCACAGGTTGGCAAACAGTCCCCCCTCATTGCCCTTAAGGCATGCCCGCAGTGTCTGCTGGAGGGCTTTGAAATGTGTTGCAAGTTATATTGGTTTGGATGGGAACTAGGTGGTTGTTGCTAGGTCCTGTTCTTGGGGGGGTGGGGGACAGGGGTTGTTTGGGCAGAAGTTTGGGAGGGATAGTCACGGACGCAGATGCAGAATTGAGCTTGATGCTGTTCAGGACACTAATGGGGAATGGGTGATACGGCGGATTTGCGATGTATAACCTGGAACGCGAGGGGGCTTCATTCCATGACAAGACGGCATAAAATCCATGCCTATTTGGTTCATAGGGGAGTACACATAGCACGGCTTCAGGAAACGCACTTGACTAAGGCTGAGGGAATAGCGCTGCAGCGTAGGTGGAGGGGCCAAGTGTATAACACCACATACTCGGCATTCGCTAGAGGTGCACTGATCTGGGTTAGAGCGGGAGTGCCTTTCCAGGTAACTAGCCAGACGATAGATCCCGACGGCAGGTTTGTGGCAATACAAGGCAAACTTAGAGGTAGGGACATAGCGTTTTGTACTATATATGCTCCTAATGTTGACCAACTGGAATTCCTGGCGAAGCTCCCTGGGTCTTTGGCGCACTATCTTGATAGCCAGTTAGTGATGGGCGGAGACTTCAACTCCGTCACGGATGTCTCACTTGATAGGTCGCATCCCCCATTGGCCGAGTCCCCGATCCGTAGACTGACTAAGGGTAGGCTAGATTGGCAAACAAGATGGGGTTTAATAGACGTCTGGCGTGCGCACCACCCGATGGAACGGGACTACTCCTATTTTTCCGGGATGCATGACTTACATGTCAGGCTGGATACGGTGCTATGCTCCTCCACGGTGCAGTCTGCAGTGGTGCAATCTGAATATCTGGCCAGGACGATCTCGGATCATAATCCTCTGCTCATCACTATGCACTGGATGTTAGGAGTGCAGTCCTTGCAACTGGTTTTCCTACGTAATCTTGTGATACAGCAATCTGTAAAATGAATCAGGTCCTGTAATGATCCTTGTGGTTATTTAGATAGGAATGATTTATGAAAGTTATTTACAGATTTCCTATGTTTAATTGTTGCCTTGACCAATGCTTGTTGATTTCTGACAAGAGGCTTGCTCCTGATTGTGCACTTGGTTCATCGCGCGGACATTTAGAATGGGTTTCACGCACTGTGTGATAGAACGTTCAAGTCAGAGGGAGAAGTCTATAAAAGGAGCGAGCGCAAACGGTTAAGTGCTTCGTCTAAAGTTGAAGATACGAAGAGCACTTCAGTTTGCGGCTCAGACTTTGAGCACGACCTGTTTCCTGGCATTTTCCTTCCTTTCGTGTAAAAACCCAATCGCCTCCAGTCCTAAAAACCCCGTTACCTCAACTCGTTGCCGACCCTACCCGCTAGCCTCTTACCTGATTTCTTGTTCGTCCGGGTGAAGTCTTCCGAGAAGCAACAAGGACTGATGACGACATCTTTTATTCGACGGAAGTCAAGCCGGTGATTTCTTCGACGGACCGATCGAAAGCGAAAAAGCACAGTAAGATTATTTAAGAGAAGGACCAAAGAACATTGACTTTGGGGTGAGGTGCCAAGACAATACAAGTTTAGTAGTTATCAAATGTTGTAGGTAATCGCTAAACTGATTGGTTAAACAAACCTTGACAAAAACAATTCAGTTAACTGTAAAATATTGCTGAGACTTCAAATTTAAAGTATGTAAAATAGTTATTTAATGCCAAAGATAGTTCTAGTGACAACTTAATCTCTGGGGGTCAAAATTGTTAAAAGAGTATTTACAAAGACAGCCCAGAGTATAGGTTGCTGCTTGTTCTTTTATTTTAATTTTACAGAATCCCTTAAGCAGAGAAACTACTGGGATCTTCAGGTATGTGCATGAGTTACAAGAGTTAATTAGACTAATTAACACACTAATTAATTCAAGTTTTCTAAGACAAAAGGTTCAGAATTAATTAATCTCAACTTTGTTTAAAGGAGGCAGTTCAAAGATAGTTTATTTGGATGCACTTGACTCCTGACAGACTCAGTTAAGTGTGAACAAGGGCTGTTAATTTCTATGGTCAGTAAATTTTAATGCGATAAAATATTTAAGAAATCTTAAATGTTGAAAAGCAGAGTTGTTGATCAAGTGTATTGTGTCACAGGATTATGTGAAACCAGGATTGCGTGAATTCAAAACTGCGGCCCTGAACACTTTCAAGAGAAACTGCAACAGGAACCAGTGTTGTTGTTGTCTGTTTCTCTCTCCACTTCCCCTTTCCCTTGGGGAGAAGTTGACAGTCAGAGTTTCCTTCCTGATTGTGTTGGTTGATCCTTGAGGGAGTTGGGAGTTTGCGGCATCAAGAGGAAACAACTGGAGTGACTCTCGTAACTGCTCAACACTGGATGACCGGAATTTCTTGCATCCCCACTTGGAGACTGCGCCCTGAGACGCTGGACGACCCGCTTTTTTTATGAGGCTCTGAGGGAAGGGATTACCCACTATTTTGCAGAGAATGCTGGATCTACGGCCACGAGAGCAACGGAATGGGATGCTTTCAAGGTGGTTGTAAGGGGAATCTGCATAGGGAAGTATGCAGGTGTGCGCAAGGCGCTGCTGACCGATCTGACCACAGCTGAAGCCAAATTACAAGAGGTGGAATTGTCGAGGCCCAACCACCCCGAATTGCAGGAGGAAGTTAGCACGGCAAAGGAAGCAGTAGCAGCAGAAATGGAACGATTGCGCAGCTACGACCATAAAGCTTATACGATGAGGGCACATGCGGAAGGTGACAAGGCAGGGACGTTGCTGGCTTGGTTGGCGAACCCCACTAAACGAGGCTCCTCTATATTGGCACTAGAGGCAGAGAGTGGGAATATAGTCCACACTCAGAATGAGATCCTACAATGCTTCTTGCGTTACTATTACACACTGTATCAAAGCACAGTAATAGCCGGGGACCCTGCAGTAGATGCGGTACTACAACTGCATGAACTAGAGCGTGAACAGGCCGACAGCTTGGGTAAAGAAATAGAACTGGGGGAAATAGAGGTGCTATCAAGCACATGGCTCACAATAAAACCCCAGGTGTAGATGGCTTACCCATAGAGTTCTACGCGAAATATGTAGATTTACTAGCGCCGAGACTCCAAGAGGTCTATAAGGAAGCAAAAGAGCTTGGACAAATGCCCCTGTCGATGAGGGAAGCGCTGGTAATCCCACTGCTGAAACCGGGTCGGGACGGGGGGGAGACGGCCTCTTATCGTCCACTGTCTGTTAACCACCGACTACAAAATACTGAGCAGTATATTGGCAACCCGACTTTTACAATACATGACCACATTGATCCATACAGCTCCAGCTGGCTTTATTCCGACGAGGAATAAGACTACAAATGTAAGGAGGTTAGTTATGTATTGGAGGAAGACCACCCTGAGGCACAACAACCCATGATATTGTCAGTAGACATCGAAAAAGCCTTCGATAGCTTAGAATGGGGGTATCTGTACCAAGTGATGGGGCACTTTGGCCTGGGAACGGACTTTCTAAAGTGGACAAAGGTATTGTATACATCGGCTGGGGCCAGAGTGAGAGTGGGTACGCGGATATCCTCGCAGTACCAGGTCGGTCGGGGAAACGAGGCAGGGATGCTCGCTATCCCCCTTTTTGTTCGCCCTAGCGGTGGAACCCCTTGCGGCGAAGGTCCGGATGGGGAACTACTATGAGGGCTTGGGGAGCAGAGACGGTCAACAATACATATCGTTATATGCAGACGATATGCTGCTCTTCCTTGAAGATGCTGGCAGAGCGCTGGTGGGAGCTGGATCCCCGCTTTCGGAATTTGGCACCATATCGGGCCTGAAAGTAAATTGGTCGAAAACATGCCTGTTTCCGGTGCGGCAGGGGTAGGCCCGGCCTACTACGGATAGGGAGGTGCGGTGGGAACCCACCTGTTTGAAATACCTAGGTGTACATGTCTACCATACTGCGGCAGACATGTTAGAAGGAAATGTGGGACGTGGCATACGAGTTTTAAAGGGTAGCATGGCTTTTTGGGCCACCCTCCCGCTGTCAGTGACGGGCCGGATAGCTCTATTGAAGATGATAGCGCTTCCGCGTTTCTTGTATTCTATTAGAACACTGCCAGTATGGATACCAGGCTCCACTTTTAAGTTGCTGAAATCGCTAGTGGTAACTTTCCTCTGGGGTACGGGCAGGCGTAGAGTGGCGCAAGCAACGCTCATACGACCTAAGGCCGAAGGAGGATTGGCGGTCCCGGACTTCGATTTGTACTATTTGGCAGCCCAACTGCAGTTTTTGACCCAAGCCATAGTGAAGGAATTCAGAGGACCAGAACAACAGAGAGGTAGGGGAATACCGCGCCTTATCCTGTCGTTTATAGCATTGCAGCAAAGGCTGAATCTCAAAGATCTTTTAATGGAAGAGAGAACGCTTCGACCTTGCTGGAACCGCTCCCAACGTAGAGCGGGAGTCATGCACCCGTATGCTCCCGAAATCCCACTGGGAATGATAACAGCGGGGATTGGTCACAATTGCAGGCCTGGGAAGAAGCGGGGCTCCAAGTCTTGGGAGACCTATACGAAGATGGGGTCATGTTGCCCTACCAGGCACTGTGGGATAGATTTGATCTTCCGAGAGGGGGATTTTTGTTGCATGCAGCTCTGACGAGGGCAATACAGGCACACTGGCGGGAGGGGCTCACGGAACCTACTACGACGATGGCCTGCCAATACACCATGATGGCGGCTGGGACCTTTAAGGCGGTCACGTGTCTCTACTCTAGAATGCTTAACAAGGGGTTAACACCCCTGGAGACACTGAAAAGGAAGTGGGAGGTTGATATAGGGAAGGATATCCCTGAAACCACCTGGAAGCAGATAGTGCGGAGGGCCTGGAAGAGTTCAAGAAATGCGAGATTTCAGTTGGTACACTTCTATATCCTCCATAGAGTGTACTGGACACCTAGAAGGATCTGTAAATATTTTAAGGCTACAGAAGCTGCATGTCCTAGATGTACACGAGCTGGAGTAGAATTAGAACTTATGCTATGGTCTTGTCCAATGATAGGGTGGGAGACACCCTCAATGAGATAACAGAGAGACAACTGACATTTGATATGGCCACTAGCGTCCTACACTGGTTCCCCCACACCTCCAAAAACAAAATAACGAGTAAATTCATGGACATGGGGCTCATACTAGCAAAACGGGAACTCACGAGACATTGGAAGGCGACAGTAGGACCTAGCAGCAAGAGGTGGAGGAATGAGTTTGTAAAGTGGGCAAATAGCGAGAGCGCACTGCGATATCAGCAAGAGCGCAGGCGAAACAATGATAGCGAACTAGAAGCAGCGACAGCATGGGAGACACTGGTGCAGGCGTTACGAGACAGACGCAAGACGACTGAATAGAATGCTGCATCACACAGGGGAAGCCCCGTAGCGTGACAGGGACATCGATAGGACTATGGTGTAGTATTTCCTGAGCACGACTGATACAAGGATTATTATAGCTCTATGCGTTGGTGACGAGAACTGGGGGGAGGGAGCAAATGTTTAAAAGAAAAGGGGGGTTGAGGGTCCTACAGAACGGGTTTTAATCGGACTATTGGGGGTATTACATGTTTACAGTTGACACATTGACGTGATATGTAACGTGAATTAGGCGGGGGGTAAATGACCGCAGTGGGAATATTACCGAGGTCGTCAGATCAGTTGTGTTAATGTCTGTATGGTACGAAAAATCAATAAACTACGTTTAAAAAAAACAAACTGTGGGATTTCCATAAATTGGGCACTTTGGGACTCAAGCCTGCGTTCAATAAGTGGGACATGATCAGCATCTCCCGGGTGGGAGATTTATGGAAAGGAGGGACAGTCCTACCATTGCCCAACATGGAGCATGAATATGGTCCGTTTACATCAGAGACTTTTAGATATCTCCAAATTCGACATGACAAAATGTCTGTAATCCCCTGAGAAGAGGTCCTCCCGGACGCGTCCCCGTTGTAAGCTAGGCTACTTGACGACTATATGACGAGCAAAGCGATCTCATTGACATATAAAAAAAACGGATTCATAATACCCCAGACACATTGCACCGGCTCAGTCATCATTGGGAGGCAGACAGAGTACATAGAAGAGGGAGATTGGAGAGAAGAGCTATCCTCACCTAGGGAAGTGGTGATCAGGGCTCGATTCCGCCCAATACAGCTTAAAATTTTACACTGCGCTTTTAAGTCGTGCAACATACTAGCAAAGATGGGGAGGAGGCCCAATTCCGCCTGCCTGCAGAGATGTGGATGAGATGGTACCTTCCACCATATAATCTGGGAGTGTCCAGTGATACAAATTTATTGGACTTTAGTGCTAACCTGTATAAATAATGTGGTGGGAGGAAGTGTACCCCTCAGAAAGAAGAGGGTTACTGAATGTGTGGGAATCATCAGATCTAGGCCAAATGGAGCAAGTATTGGTCACGCTGGGGTTGATGGTGGCTAAGAGGAACATTGTGGGAATGTGGGGAACCGTGATATCACCACACCTAAAAGATTGGAAACGAGAGATGGACTGGTGCATGATCGCAGAAAAAGTTATCTATGAAGGCCGTGGTTGTCCAAGAAAGTGGGGAAAGATATGGACACATTAGAATGAATGCAGAGGTGGGCTCTGCGCTGAGCCTGGGCGGGGGCAACCTGCAATGCTGGCCATGGGTGGAAGGGCAGACAGAGGAAAAGCTGGGGAAGAGACCCTCTGATGTGCGTGGATTGTCAAGGGCAGGTAACGGAAATAGTAATGTCACAATCACCTTATATATGTGCAATAACCTGATATTGTTGATCATATTGTGTGAAGGCTACATTTACTGTTCAATAAAATGGTATGAGAAAAAAAAAAGCTTATGGAAAGCAAGCTCTTTGAATGTCTTTACGTTATATTCAGGTTATATGCATCCCACCCATCTCTAAGACTACTTTAATAACATATCAACAAATAAAAGTATGAACTACTAGTACCAAAAAATTTCTTTATGAGGTTCCCACAAACGGATAAACAACCAGTTCCGTGTTTCTGCTATGTACAGCATTTCTTGTCCAATAATTTTGCCACAAATCTCCCCCCCAAAAAAAAAATTCTCGAAAGATAAGGTCTTTTTTTTTAACCCTCTACTACTGCCTTCAAAAGGAACGTGTAGTGAGTGAGCTGCTTAACTGCTTTTGGAGCTAGAAATGAAGGAAGAGCCGTGAAGTATTTTAAAGTGCTCTTTGTATCTCAAAGCATCTCAAGGTTTTGGTGCCCCTATTTAGATAGTGAAATTAACTAAGAAGGCCTGAGGTGAAGCAAGGCAGGTTCTTATCCACCCTCGGGCAACACCTACCTTGGAACAGTTTGTTTTGGAAAATGTAAAGTTCACAGAAATAAATTAGGCGGAAGGTTGGCTGCAAAACACTGCAGTACTTCTCATTGAAGCTATTTAATTAATCACCCTATCTGGGGTTTCATTTATGGAAAGCACACGCACCAGGATCCTTTTACTAAAATGCTGTGGCTGGGATGACACCCTCTCTTGCCATAACAATGCAGTTACTTTAGGACTTCAGATTTGGTGGAAAAGGAGGGAGGAAGGGAAGAGTAAATAAAAGCTCTGTCGGTGCAGTTCACTGTAGAGTTCACACAGCTAAAACAGTATTCGTTCACTGGCGGGTGCTGAGCAAACAAGGCGAATAAAACTTCACTCTGGTTTACATTGAAAAATACCAACAGCAGCAATGCAAGCAGGACAATCTGTAGAAAAAGACTGACCTCCACAATTCCCCACAAAATAAACCCCTGCAACACTATCATGAAGCTGGTGCTGAAAAACCAGTTGAATCATTTACAAAGCCATCTTGACAAGCACACTCACTTATGTCGCAAAAAAGGTCACCTCTCTGGTGGTTCCAGGCAAAGCCATGAATGTAAAAAGATAGGAAAGAAAAAAAAAAAATTAACAGGCCTTTCCCATCTAAGTCACCAGGAATCTGGAACAACAATCCCCCATATCCATTAGGACTGCCTCGGCGCGTTTTCATCGTAGATAAGGAAGCAGAAGCTAGTGCTCGAAGCAGACATTTCTTTTGTTTTTTTTTAAACAAATTTTTATTGGTTTTTCAAAATGAGGCCATAAAAAAAAAAAAAAAAAAAAAAAAGCCCAGAGGACATAACAGGTGATCCAACTGTGCAATTATTAAAGTTCAGTGCAGTTATCGCTCCCGTTCACTTTCATAAGGCCCGTCTTCCCCATCCATTATTGATTACTCCCATCAGGGAGACAACATGAGCACTTCCCCGTCATTCCAACCCCCCCTTAGTGCTCGAAGCAGACATCACAGTCAATTAAAGTACAGTAAAACTGCATCGCCTAACACTAAATAATCTAACACCACTCCCCCCGAAAATTCAAAAATGGGCAAATAGGATTTACATAGACGTTTTTGGTGAAAGCAACCCCGATTTGGCTTTGAAATGGATCTGCGCAGTTAATGGCAGGCATAAACCTAGAACCAACACTTTGGACCATGATATGCCAAGATTGGGGCATTTCCATAGTGCTCAGCCCTCATATCTGACCTCCCCAGACTAGTCTATACCCCAATCTTCCATTTCCCCTCTGCGGCCTAATTTATTGCTGTAGTCCTCATCCCCCAATCTTCCATTTCCCCTCTGCGGCCTAATTTATTGCTGTAGTCCTCATCCCTCACCTTCTTGTACTTCTAGTCCTCCATCAAATTGTTGTTGGTCAACTGTTGACCGTAAACTCCTCCTCCAAAGCAGAGCTCAGTTCCTTTGCAACTGGGTTTGAGATATGAAAATCACACCTTACCATGGCCTTCGAGCTCTGTGTGCCATTATTTAATGCCGAATACATTTATTTATTTGTTCATGGAGTGATTACTGTGTAGCATTGCTTACATATGGGTAAAGCCACCCTGCTTCACATGAGCACTTGCAGGCACTAACTTCTGGTCCAAGGTGAAATTAAACCGACTTAAAGTTATCCACAAATGCTACTGCTTTTTGGTTACAGGCTCAAATAGCAGACAGTCAAAGAGCGTACTCGTAGGCTTTCAAGTGCATCGATTTTAGAATGGAAACAATGCTTTTACACTAACCTCATCTTTGGGCAGGCTCTCCAGTTTGAGGACAGAGGACCCCCCCCTCCCTAAAACAGCTTAATTTTGGAATGTCTCACAAAGTTTCAGAAATGCTTCCAAATTAAGCTATTTATTTACACATGGGGCATCGGGTAAATTTGATGGCTGCATTAATGACAATCTGGGTTATATTTTATGGGATGCCCAGAGCAACGCACAGAGTAACCATGCCCCTCAAGCTACTCACACACAGCAAAAATGTAATTCTTAACTGGATAGTACAATGACACTATTGCATTTGTATATTTAACAGTGACATTAAATGATTGGTGCTAAATGTATGCACGGTGCTGTCATTTCTTTGTGGGGACGGCTCTATGGAACACAATGTTCATCCCTTAACAGCATAAACGTTCATTCCCTCACAGGTGCAGTTCGTTTAGATGAGGTATCATGGTCGTCACTTACTTTAATCACTTCACAAAAGGTAGGACCAGACTATTTGTGGCTGGGTCTTGCTACCCTCGTTATATTTAGTAAGCTGTTTTGGAGGGGCACTTTAAGGTGTCACAAACTACGTCATAATTAATTTTGTTGACCTCCTGCATTCAGTGCTTCCCCTTATGCGGCTATGGTTGCTGCTCATAATATTTAAAGAACAAGCATTTGCAGTGCGTGTGTTTGTGTGAGGGGGCGGAACGGACCTGCTCTGGAGCCCGCTGCAGGGCTCGCGGTAGGCGCTGAGCACGTTCTTTTTCCCGGGCCCACGTGGAGAGGGGTCCCTGGGGCCACCATTTACTCGAAGCTGTGGCTGATGGGTGCCTGACCCTAACATGGCCGCCAGTTGTGATTCCCCCCCCCAGCTGAACTTTTTTAAAACCTAGGGAGTAACAATACATGTAACATGGTGAGGTCCTCATAGGAGTTTACAATAAGAGACAAGGCGGTACTAAGGAAGGAGTAGTAAGCCTACTGACAAATGAAAAGCCACTGTTTACAAAGGACAGAGACAGGAGCCAATTAAAAGGAGGGCCGGAAGTGGGCGGAGCTTTATGCACATTTCCTGAATACAGCATGTCTGGAAGAGGCAGCACAAGTGCTACCTAAAAAAAATTGGGTAACATTTCTGATTCATGAAAGATAAATAGTTTTACTTTCAGTAGCACACTGTAGCTGTGGACACTATTAAACTGCTGGCTTCATAAACAAAAGATCCAAGCAACGCGACTACATACAGAATTGAAAATATTTAATTTATTGGGAGCAGCTACACCCAGAATCGTCCTATCAAAAAGTAGAAATCAGTCCTTTAAAGTCCAAGACATTGCATCAGAATTTAATTATTGTCTTTTATCCACTGCTCTGTCCACTGTGAAATCTGTTCCACGTTGCGCTCCATGTCTTCAGGAGTGTTGCTAGGTAATTGGTAGACGATTTCCTGCTTGTATGATTCTAGGGCCTCTTCATAAAGGGTCTGAAATATTTCACACTGCACGTTGTCCTGTAGCTTTTTATCTGTATAACCCCTGCAAAGAGAAACAGTTAAATACATTAATGTATGTTTTCCAAAGAGATTACAGAATCTAGTCAGCCTGCGTACCTGGGATAAAATGCCTGCAGAGAAGCATTAGAAACAAAGCTAGTCGCCTGACACTAAATTTCCCCATATTAAGTATTCTCAAATGGCTGCATTCAAACCCGAAACACTGTCCCTAACTAAAGGGCATGAAACTTGCTTTGCAAAGACTGAGACTATACCCTTTGTGTAGAGTAGACTGTTCAACATGCTTTGCTACACTTTAGATGTGTCTACTCTGTCTCTTCAGAGACAGCTGCAGTACTTCCATAAGTTTTATGTTCAGCTTCTTGAGAGGAATAGACAATTGAAAAAAGCAATAAAAAAACCCACAAATTAATTCCTTGTGCAGGACGATACAATTAACTGCAAAAGTGATTTCACCACTATTATTGTCTTTCACAAAGTGAAATGTGTGTGGCCATCAGGAATTTTTTTTATGAAGATTTTTTTAAACCTCTTGGCATCATCCGTTTCCTGTATTCAAACTACCTTAATGACATCACAAACTGTAGATGTCCCTTTGAACAAGGTTTGATTTCTTATAGGAGCACAGTCCAATAATGAATAGTTGATTAATAAAAGGTTTGCAGTGGCATACTTTGCAGTACTCTATATGACCAGGAAATTCACCTTAGAGAAAGGAGAGGCTGTATTCTGCACTGCATTTTTTTAATTACATGGTGGCACGTTGATCTTTACACAGGAAGAGGTCAATGTGCTTTTCCCACCAGCACTGGATTACCTACAAATTCACCTGCTTTTGATAACATAGTAGCAAGTTATAGTATCTAAAGGAGGATAGGAAGAGTAGAAAATATCTGCTGATGATACAATATCTGATCTTTGTGGCAGTCTTACTGTTAAATATTGGAGGGATTTGTTAGCATGAGCTGAAAGCCATTTTGTATTTCTGGCAGCCATTTTGTTTGCCATGTGCTGCCACGTGCTCGCCATGTGCTCTGTCCTCCCTCAGTGTTGGCTGCTCTTGTAATCTGCCTAGAAACTAACTATATTTAGCATCTTGCACCTTCGCACATGCCCAGAAGGGCCTAGCTAGTAGAATGCACCTGCTTCTCTAGTATAACTGTCAGGCTATTTTTGCTGCTGTATGGAGAAGTAACTCTCCTCCCACTTTGTTGAGCAAGCAGATCTTGTATGCCCATCTTAGTCATTTTGCATGCTTACATGAGCCAGGACTGCCCCTTGGTCTTATGAGGACTATGTAACCCGAAGTATATATAAGGCCACCGTTTTCTGCACTCCTCAGACTGCCTCATTCAGTTGCTAAGGCTTCTGTGTGACGTAGTCTCACTCATTTGAGGTTAATAAAAATGTTACTTTTATATTTCAACTTCTGTGCCAATTTCTTCTTTGTTGGTTTAAAAGGACCAAGTATCAGTGGAACCCCTGAGAAGGTTTCTATTTTCAACATTACCTCTGGAAGGGCATTATATGAAATATAAAATTTGAATTTACAGGAAAAGCCATAAACAGAATTGCTACCAACAAAACCATAATTTAGAATGTTTGTGATGGGTGGAGAAGGCATAGTAAAACTTGTAGAGAACTATGTTCAGTAGTGAATTATATGATTCAGAGGATCTGCACCAAGCAATTACTCCCCAGAAAACTACTAGAATGATCTCCGGCAGTTAATATGATCAGGAGGACAAGATGCCCAACAAATGTGCTGTTGTCCATAAGTGCAAAGTCTGTAATATGCACATAAAAGATACGAAATAAGTAAATATAACACACATTTGGCAAACACCTTGTGTAACTGTACGTTCGTTAACGTACAACGCAATCACTGATCTCAAGAATATGGAGAAAGGCTAGTCAAAAAAGAATGGTCGGTGCAGGAAACTGCAAAAGAGATAAACCCCTTCGAAGCTCATGACGGAATGGTTCCGTCATGACAGGGGCACAAAAATCCCTCTGCTGCAGACAGCAGCGAAATTTCCCTTTTTCATCTTATTGGCCTCACGTGGTTGGGGAAAGCCCACTAGAACCAGGGAATATATTTACTATGTAAATTAGGGGTGAGGGCTGCCTCATATGGGCACGCCAAAGCCCCCAAACCCCCCTGCACAATAACCAGAATCCCCTGCAAACCTCAACTTTTGATGAAAAAAAAAAAAAATCACTTTATTCTCAAATTTCCATGTGGGTAAGTTCTGGAACATACACGCATCCACAAATGTCCTACACCTCCGCATTCCCCCAGGTCTTCCAATGAAAATGGTACCTCACTTGCATGGGTGGGTCCAGTACCCGCGACAGGCAACGGCCCAAAACTTATTGAGGAGACATCAAAATGACCCATCACAAAACAACCTGGTTATGCAGGGGGGGTCACCTGGGTTTTTGGCCCCGGGACCGGCGGCCATCATGGGTAAATAACAAACTCACTAATTTCTGAAAAACTAGGGGAGGTGAAGACTTTGAGGAATGCGGGCCGAGTGGAATTTTGTGGATCCACACAGATTTCAGACCTTTCCATCACAGAAATGTGAGGAAAATTAGTTAAAAAAAAAAAAGATTGAGGTTTGCAAGGGATTCTGGCCAACAGTACCTGGTGAGAGCCAGACAAGTCACCCCATCCTGGATTTCCCTGGCTGTCTAGTTTTCAAAAATGTATAGTTTTGCAAGGTTTCCTTAGGTGCCGGCAAAGCTAGGGTTCAAAATCTACAGGTAGGCACTTCGCAAAAAAAAAAGGGGTCCGTTTTCACTGTGAAAATGTGTTGTGTCCACGTTGCGTTTTGGGCCATTTCCGGTCACGGGCACTAGGCCTACCCACACAAGTGAGGTACCATTTTTATCGGGAGACTAAGGGTAACACAGAATTGTAGAGCAACTGTTATTACCTATTGACTTTCGTTGCATTTCTGCCTTCCAAATGAAAGACAAGGTGTAAAAAAGAAGTCATTTTGAAAAATTACCTATAATTCTCATGCTAGTATGGGTATTCCCAATTTCGTAAATGTGCAAATATCTACGGTTTCTAAACTCTATATTATGTTCCCATTTCAGAAATACATAGGTGTCTTTTACATGTATACATTTTCCCAGAATAATTGCTATATACCCGGTACATAATAAAAAACCATTGCAAGTCGCTTCTCAGTTATTGGCTCTGGGTTCGTCGGGTTCTTGCGCAACCTACAAGTCCTATATATCCCCATAAACAGAAAAGCCCAGCGGATGTAACGGTAGATTGCTTTCAAACAGCTGTGATAATGAGGAGAAGTTACAGGTGAAAACGTTGACATAAATGTCTGTTTTTTCAACTAACTCAATTTTTCCTATATTTAACTGTTAGTTTCTATAAAGAAACCTTGAAGGCTCTACACAAATGACCCCATGCTGAATTCAGGATTTTATCGATTTTTCTAAAATGTTTAGCTTTCCAGGATCCATTATTGCCTTAATACCCATTTCTACCATTAACTAGAAGGAGGTTGAAAGCACAAAAAATTGGCTATGTCCAAGAAAAATGCCAAAACTGTAAAATATTTTGGTTTTCTGACAAAAGTTTGCTTGTCCCCGAGAGCTGGGAAGATTGTATTGTAATTGTAACTGCATTTATATAGCGCTTACTACCCCTGACGAGGCGGCGAAGCGCGTTTTCGGCGAGTAGCACGCTACTCCAGGACCCATAGAGGATTAGTGTTGCATTAGTGTAGTGAAACATGCAAGTGAATTTTAAGTGGTGGATCGGTTAGTCAGTTATATGTTAGTTAGTTATTTGGAAAGATAGCAGAATCTTGAACACGCCACTCCGGAAACCCATAAAGAATTAGTATGGTGAAATATGAAAGCAATTTGAGTGGTGGATATTAGTCAGTTATAAGAGGATGATTTCAGCACCACAACCCCTTTTTTTGATACCATTTGCAGGGGAAAAACAGACGCTTTCATCTGTAGCCCTTTTTTCCGCATTTTAAAAAACAAAAACAAAGCTGTATTTCGGCTAATTTCTGGGTCCCCTCCAGGGGAATCCACAAACCCTGGGTACCTTTAGAATCCCCATGCTGTTGGGGGAAAAAGGACACAAATTTGGCATGGATACCTTATATGATCAAACCGTTACAGGGGCCTAAGCGCAAACTACCCCAAATAGCCTAAAAAGGCTTAGCACAGAAGGGGGAAAAGGCCTAGCCTCGAAGGGGTTAACTAATTCACAATGAAATTGTGGCTTGTTTGGGAAGAAACGGAGAGAAGCATGTGAAGACAAACTTTAAATGGTTTATCGTCAGACATGTAATTTATTTTTAAATGCAAGAACCATTTTTTTCTTCATGAATTGAACTCGTTGATGTTCCGAGACTGGGACTGACATGCCCAAATATCAAGCGTCGAGATTCATGGATATTTGCTGCTAAGATTATTTCTAGAACCCAAATCAAGTCAATGAAAATATAGCTCAGTACCCAATTTGTATTTTCTCTAAAGGTAAGACCTGCTATGTTACAGATCTTATAGTGAAGGGGGGGGGGGGTACTAAAGAGTGGATGGCACCATAAGGACAACCCTGCTACATTTCCTAGCTCAGAGAAGAACTGGAACTCTTTAAGTCAAAAGAGAATACTTTAACCGTGTCATCATATAGAGAGAATCTTACAAAGAAAGTGACAGATTATTCTGTAAGATTTGTGAGTTTATTTCTACAGTGTTCTAGAGAATGGACGCCCATTATGGCTCTTGGATTCTCATTAACAAAAGACACCGGCTTAGATTAAATACAGTCAACCACTGGGAACCAATGCGGAAAGTGAAGAGGGTATGAGTCATCTCAGAAAAATGCTGCTGAAGGCCCAATTTTCTCACTATTACAATGACCATGTTTTCACGCCAAAAAAAACCAGACAACACAAGAACAACAATTTATGCAGAAACAGGCATTCATCATACCTGTGAAAAATCAAACGAGAAATAAGGAGAATTCATTCATTTTTTTTTATAATTTTATGACGATTAGGACTACAACTACCAACTGGGCTTAACTAAGGGCCAGAGAAACTGTTAACCATATCATTTTTCCTACTTGACAAAGCTGGAAAAGGATCGACGCTCAAGTGATTTGGCAAGTTCTCATCATCGAGCACGGCTGTGTCTGCTCATGTACAGCCATGCACAATAACTGCACATACAACCACTAATAGCTGTTAAGATCAAAACGGTGCCACTGATGATTGAAGGTACCCATTCAGAGTTAGCCCAGCTTGAGGGTCTATAGCACAAATGGAAAAGAAAATTATCGGACAAGTAGATGCAGTAAAACAATGTGGAGGGAGGCAACATGAAACACACACATATACATATATATATATATATATATCCAACAATTACCAACTTCTCTGCTGAAAAGAGGCACACCGACACCTGCTGAAAGAGTTTTCAAGCGCTTTATTCCACACAAAGAGAGAGCGCACAGGTACTGCAAATCCCAACATGTTTCAACTCCATTGAGCCTTGGTCACGGGAAGGTTCGTTTTTTGAAATGACCACGTGATTTAAAGACGCAGGTCACATTCTCTCACTCAAAGCGCTTTAAAACAGAAATGTTCAATAATTAACGGAAAGCAGCATAAATCATGCCAGTGTCACATTGCTGCAGTCCCAGTGTTCAATCGTACTGTTTTAGCGCTTTTAAAGTTTGCAAACCTGCATATCCAAGCAATGTTCTTCAGGTAACGCTTTCTGCTCTCCCAGCTGGCAAAAGGAAATGTTTCCTCTCGTCTCCCTTTATATATATATATATATATATACACACACACACACACACACACATACATATACTAAAAGACTCCACAGAAATGCGCACATGGCTGCCAATAAAAGGGTGGATTCCTTGTCCCCTCTGGTCAGCGAAACGCTTGCCTAAAAGAAATTCAGAAGAGAACTTGAAAAAGGAATAATACATTTCGCGCAGAGGACGCCCCTGAAGAACTTTTCTCGCATTAGAAATTGGCCTGTAGCTCATTGGATTAGAAGGGCCAGGAGAAGAGGAAATTCACCAAAATGTAAAAAAAAAAAAAAAAATAGCAAATCATGAAGAGACGATGGGGTAAAAGGCTCCCTCGATTAGTTAGCAGGAAGACAGGAGCCCTAAACAAATGAAATTAATCAACTTTGTTTATAAAGAATATATATAAATATGCACTCCACCTGATGAGCAATTAATTGAGGACACGTCTATCAGTAATGGATGGGCTACTGTTTCATGAATATGATCGGGAGGAGTTTCAAGAAAACAAAGAAGCAGTGTGCTGTTAAGAGATATCTTTGTAGTTGCTCTGCACCTTCTACGAAAAAAAAGAAGAAAAAAAAACACCTGCAGGAATTCTTTAGAAAGTGTAACAAAAAGTAGTCAGGTGGAAGAAAATTAGAGGCCTGGAAACGTCTTATTGAAAAAATAAATAATATAAGAATTGTCGACGAGGTATTACTAACACACAGCAAGACTTTTCTGAAGCAATCGTAGTGCACTGTAGACAATTAACTCAAATTAACTTTATTTAGGGCTCAGAAAAGTAAAAATATCCCCACAGTAAAGATTTTCTTTAACCCAACTCAGGAAGTCTTTGAAGTACTTGGCACATCTTTTATCAGTTGACTGGGTAAAGAATTCCATCATGGTTACCTTGTCGAGTGCCTGACCGAGCTACCAACTATAGCAAGTCGGTATACTAGGAGGGAGGCAGGACTGGGTGCATATTCAAAGACTGGAGTTATTAAATTGTCTGCCGCGGGTTCTCCATTTCCTGGGGTTGGGTGAGAACAGGATGCCAAGCAAGGATCTAAATGAAAGTAACCAAAAATAACTTAAAAACAGTCTTTTGAAATTTTAAGATATTAGGCTACGGGTGTCCACTTTATTTTCAGTACTGCTCACTACAATTAAGTCGGAAGGAAGCCAGCTCTCAGTAGTCCCTTAACAGCTATGCTGAGCTAGTTCCAGCAGGGGTATGCTGGTCTATTTTGTGCAACACATCCTGGGTTTTGCCTTGCTACCTACATGCTTTGAAGTTGCAGGAGGGGATTAGCACTTTATAAATAAAAGTATCTTATCGAGCCAGACTGCTCGAATTCAAAACCTTCTTGTGCAGACTTTCTAGCCAGTGGCAATTGCAGAATGGTCAAATACCAACACGCAGATAGTAGCCGGATAGCTCTGGATCACAGAATCCGGGAGGATAGTCTTGATTTTGGCAATGAATATTTATTAAATTGCCACAAAAACAACGATGGGTCCTGGAAATTACCTGCAGATTCGTATGAAACGTCGATGTGTCAAACTGAGTGTTGCTGGCCTGCAACAGTGTGTGGGGGTGGACTAGGAACAGCGGCTGGCACGTGTTTTTGAGGTGTTCGATGGCAGGGGTTGTCTTGAGTGTAACGGTGTCATGTAGATTGGGGTATTTGGGGCACTATAAAGGTGCCTGGGCCTCAGGCGCCACCAATATGAGTGGGCGATGCAGTGTGTAAGGGCAGAAGCTCTGTTCTGGAGAACATCATTATTAAACCTGAGGTGCAGTTAGTGCAGAATAGATACAGCGGCTTCACAGCCGTGAGCAGTTTGTGCCTGAACAGTTCATGCAAAAGCTCCAAGATCTGGGTGGGGGCCGCAACGTATGCAGTAAAACACATTCTGTGTGTGCACGTTTATCCGTGCATATAGTGAAGCCATGCCATGGGTGTGCATGTAAAAGTACACATGTCCATCTTCAGCCTGCCCAAGACATGTGAAAAGTGTGCATGTAAACACAGCCATGTCAGTCTGTAAGCTTTAAAATACAACTGCTGTAGTATCATAACCGCATGGTCTAAGCTGGAACACACAGAGTTCTAAAAGCACCCTGGGTTGCGTTGGCCACAGACATTTTGCACATTACCTACATTTATTTTTGTGGTACAATTGGCCGGAAATTTTCCTCAATGACGATAAATAATACAATATTAGGTTAGCCTGTCTCTCTGTATACCATTCAAACTTCCAATGCTCCGGTCTGCTGGTACTACTGCTATAATATACTGCATCTAAATTCAGACCTTGACTCGAGTGCCCTCTTGTGGGCAAATACATCGTTTACGCCATAGTTTTGGTGAGTACTTAGATGGTGCAATAAAGAGGTGCATTTTGTTTGTATGCCTACAAAGTAACAATAGGTTCCGCCAGTGGCTTTGCCAATATGTTTTGCCACGTTGTACTCTAGTGCAGCTGATATTCAGTATGGCTATAAGTTATTGGTCTAAAGTGGCTTGGCGTGAAGCATTCTAAAGTTGAGCAGAGTGTAGTTTTACGGAGAGGCGTAGAGTAGACTTGAATAGTATGGTGTGTTATGGAGTGGCATGCAGTGTTGTGCAGTGTAATGTATTAAGTATAGTGTCATAGTAAACAGGCGAAGAGTGGAGTAGACTGTCAGTGGAGCAGAGTGCTGTGGAGTGGCATAAAGGGTGTTGTGCAGATTCCAGTACAGGGGCACCGAGTGGCAGTGCTGTGTAGTGTGGCGGTGCGGCATGGAGCGGCGTTGCATAGAGTGGGACACTGATATGAACAAATGAAAAGCAGTGGGCAGGCTCAAGTTCACAAAATATATACATGTCTCGAAGAGACAGATCATGCGCTGTCTAGGCTCCACCTAAAAATAAATTGGAACAAACAAGTGAATAAATATGGGCGGGTACCTTTCAGGAAATCTGGTCATTACAGCGGCTCTTGGACCAGTAAAGCCCACACAAAGCTATATGAACAAGTTGAAAGTAAGGTTAATTACAGGGACGGTTAATAACTGTTTTAGGAATCAATGGTTTGTAAGTGAATTCCAGCTAATTGGCACCGCCCATTTAGGTATTTTAGCACTTAAAGCCTCTTGAAACATTGCGCATTCCCTGCTAGAACGATCCATGTGCAGCTAGCCTCCAGGTTTAGATAGAATACTCTTGTCCACTACACTGGTGGATTGCCTTTATTCATCTCTTCCAGGGGCTGGTTTATTTAAGAACAGCTCTGTATGGTTTGCTTGTACCTTTGTGTACCATGCTTAAACTATAAAAACACTATAGAGGCAAAGCAGTCCCTCTGGCTGGCTCTGAACTCTTGACAGCATACACCGGCCCTAGCAGGATGCCAAATTCCTGCGCTAAGGAGAATGCCTTTGAGGTCCGCTATGGAGACATAAAATATGACATATCACCTGGCTCCAAGTAAGTCCATATGTGAAGGTGCTGCTTGCCTTCTGAGACCATTGCAATGTTTCAGTTTATGGCAATGTCTTCAAAGCACTGCGCATAAAGCAAATTATGAATAAATGTGCATCTCTTGAAAAGTATGTTATCCTGCTATGTTTCAAAAGCTGTAAAGGAGAACAAGGGGACCCAACTCACAACGGAACCAGGGTGGTTAATTATTTAAATAACAACTCATTGAACTATTATATCGGTGTATTGGCAGTTCTTTCTCTTTGACATCTCACTTAACCCCTGTTCTAATATACGTATTTGACGTCCTTTTTTATAAATCATTATCAAGTATCTATTCCACAGGAGCCACTGTTCTTGTTTACATAATGTTTCAAAAGCTGCGCCGAACTTTTAAAACCAAGCTCTTTTGAGAATGCTTGGGTTCTTAAGCAATGGAGGGTGCAAGAACCTCCGTGCGAAGGTCATGCTACCTGGTGGGACCAAGGACAACCAGGAGACCCTCTCTCCTAGCATAAATCACCCATATGTCTGTTTTTAAACAGACACCGTTGCCCTCCCAATTTTTTTCATCGCCATCCTGGTGTCGGTTTTGGCAGTGGTGTTTTACTTAAATATCACCCAATTCAGTTACCGTAGCTTATATTTAGGGCTCCCAGTTTTCCGTTTTTACTGTTTTTTATAGAGAGGAGAGAGTGAAGAGAGAGTGAAGAGAGAGTGAAGAGAGAGTGAAGAGAGAGTGAAGAGAGAGTGAAGAGAGAGTGAAGAGAGAGTGAAGAGAGAGTGAAGAGAGAGTGAAGAGAGAGTGAAGAGAGAGTGAAGAGAGAGTGAAGAGAGAGTGAAGAGAGAGTGAAGAGAGAGTGAAGAGAGAGTGAAGAGAGAGTGAAGAGAGAGTGAAGAGAGAGTGAAGAGAGAGTGAAGAGAGAGTGAAGAGAGAGTGAAGAGAGAGTGAAGAGAGAGTGAAGAGAGAGTGAAGAGAGAGTGAAGAGAGAGTGAAGAGAGAGTGAAGAGGGAGTGAAGAGAGCAAGGGGAGTGAAGAGAGCAAGGGGAGTGAAGAGAGCAAGGGGAGTGAAGAGAGCAAGGGGAGTGAAGAGAGCAAGGGGAGTGAAGAGAGCAAGGGGAGTGAAGAGAGCAAGGGGAGTGAAGAGAGCAAGGGGAGTGAAGAGAGCAAGGGGAGTGAAGAGAGCAAGGGGAGTGAAGAGAGCAAGGGAGAGTGAAGAGAGCAGGGAGAGTGAAGAGAGCAGGGAGAGTGAAGAGAGCAGGGGAGAGTGAAGAGAGCAGGGGAGAGTGAAGAGAGCAGGGGAGAGTGAAGAGAGCAGGGGAGAGTGAAGAGAGCAGGGGAGAGTGAAGAGAGCAGGGGAGAGTGAAGAGAGCAGGGGAGAGTGAAGAGAGCAGGGGAGAGTGAAGAGAGCAGGGGAGAGTGAAGAGAGCAGGGGAGAGTGAAGAGAGCAGGGGAGAGTGAAGAGAGCAGGGGAGAGTGAAGAGAGCAGGGGAGAGTGAAGAGAGCAGGGGAGAGTGAAGAGAGCAGGGGAGAGTGAAGAGAGCAGGGGAGAGTGGTGAGAGGGGAGAGTGGTGAGAGGGGAGAGTGGTGAGAGGGGAGAGTGGTGAGAGGGGAGAGTGGTGAGAGGGGAGAGTGGTGAGAGGGGAGAGTGGTGAGAGGGGAGAGTGGTGAGAGGGGAGAGTGGTGAGAGGGGAGAGTGGTGAGAGGGGAGAGTGGTGAGAGGGGAGAGTGGTGAGAGGGGAGAGTGGTGAGAGGGGAGAGTGGGGAGAGTGGTGAGAGGGGAGAGTGGTGAGAGGGGAGAGTGGTGAGAGGGGAGAGTGGTGAGAGGGGAGAGTGGTGAGAGGGGAGAGTGGTGAGAGGGGAGAGTGGTGAGAGGGGAGAGTGGTGAGAGGGGAGAGTGGTGAGAGGGGAGAGTGGTGAGAGGGGAGAGTGGTGAGAGGGGAGAGTGGTGAGAGGGGAGAGTGGTGAGAGGGGAGAGTGGTGAGAGGGGAGAGTGGTGAGAGGGGAGAGTGGTGAGAGGGGATAGTGGTGAGAGGGGATAGTGGTGAGAGGGGATAGTGGTGAGAGGGGATAGTGGTGAGAGGGGATAGTGGTGAGAGGGGATAGTGGTGAGAGGAGAGTGGTGAGATGGGAGAGTGGGGATAGTGAGGATAGTGAGGAGAGGGGAGATTGAGGTGAGAGAGGGAGGGGAGAGTGGTGAGAGTAAGGAAAGCGGAGAGATAAGAGGGGCCACGCATCCCTCATTTCAGTTCTTCTGTTGTGGGCAGTGGCGTATCTTTACTCACTATTGTTTGGTGAGAATATTAGAAGCGTTTCTGCGCAGAAGATTACGCCTCAGGAATTAAAATATCGGATAAACACGGCCTGTTTGTTTGCAGCGTTTCTAAAAAGTGAAAACAAGCGGCAGCTACAGTAAACAGCGCAGTCTGGCGAGCAGGCGGCCTGCTGGGGACAGGGTGTCAGCCTCCTACCCTCGAATCGAATTAGAGGCACAGCGTGCTCATGAGTCATGGCGAGTGTAAAGAGCAGGCGATGGCGGAGGGTTGTCAGCGCCTCTGGGCAATGGAGGAGGGAGTCTAGAATTCAGCAAATGGAGCCGCATTTTTTTGCACAGCAGTACAAGCTGCTGTGCTACATAGCTTAATGTAAAATAAAAAATAAAAAATGTGGTCAGATCGTGTCATATCGCTTTTTTTTTTTACTTTAAGCTGTGCAGGTACAAAGAAGTTTAAATTGTTATTTTTCCTATACTTCATGCCCAGTGAAGTTACTAGCGTGCCAAGGTGTAGCTAGCTGGAACGCGGAGCATGGACAGACTGGTGTTACGGCCAGAGGTGCTAACTTTGAAACTGGGGAACCAGATTAGAGTCTTGGCACCAGATCAACATCCTGTAATTCTGGGCAAATCAAATAGCCGCCCCTTGCCTGAAAAATGATGTGTCCTTCTGCAATGTAACTGGTGCTCATCTAAATCACTCCAAGTCCTTCCAGTGGACTCTGCGCTATATAAAACAAGCTATGATCGAGGGAGGCAATTAGCAATGGGGTGGGGAAGGGGCATGCAGTGACAGGACCTAGGTAGTGAGAGACAGGCCAGCAACGAAGGGGAAGAAGCATGCAGCGACAGACGTGAGGTTGTGGTAGGGACAGGCAAGCAACAAAATAGAATGTGGACGCTGGACAGTAAAAAAAAAATGGATACTACAAGTGCAAGGCCAGTGGAAGGACACTGGATGCCGAAAACATTACTTGAGCCAGGCGCCACAGCAAGAACAAAGACGTGAAGCCAAGCAGGAAGCTGGAGGGAGGAGGCACTGACCAACAGGAAAAAAGGAAACACGAGTAACGTGGGAAACAATTAGTAGTAAGTAAAGGTAAGTAATGCCAGGGCTCTAAACCCCTTTAAGATTTTTTTTCTCGTAACAAGAGATTTTGCAATCGCCGTCTAGGCTTAACTCACACTTCTAACGCACAAAGTCGAATCACACATTAAAGCTATACTATTTGTGCAGGTATTGGGAAAAGGTCAAAATCCATCTAGGACAAGGAGAAATACGTAAAACTTGTACAGTCAGAAGGAACTACACATGCATATTAAGCCAAACACAATCTATAAACACAGCCCGATAACGAGACTGAGCTATACAAGACTTATGTAAGCACATCCGTAGGCCAAGCAAAATCCACGACAACGGAGAATCTCCATGTGTATGGAGCCAAACAACTACACAAAGCAATGCTAAATCTACAGACAGCGAAGTCAACACTGTACAAAAGTAAAATAAGATTTGCAACCAAAGCCAACACGTGAAACAAGCCCTCGGCATTGCTGTGGTGGGGAGGGCGGGCTGGGAGAGGCAAGAATAGGGGAGAGTAAGGGTGACGAGACGCACGGGGAGCAGCAGCCTTTGATGTGCCGGCCGGCCGTGGGCAGTGAATAATTAGGGGAGGAGAAATGCCAGAGCGCACGCTGGGGGAAGCTTGTGGGAGGGAGGCTGGTGGCTTTGATACGTGCACGCGCTTTTTTCACGGGCACAGCATCAAATCGCCCGTTTGGTTAAGCTCTCATTAAGCCCCAATATGTCTCGACATCTGCATTGCGCAAGCGCCTTGGCAGAGGTCGAGCCCTAAAAACTATCACAAACATGGTGGTCTGCTACCCCAAAAGGGCCACATCCATGTAATTACAGGCCATTCCCAATGGGTAAACGAAAGAGAAGACTCTTGGGATTAATATCAATCTACGTTAAACTGAAAATATTCACAGTCAAAAGATATAAACGTGTGGTGGCGACCTAACTCGTTCCAGCGACGGAAGGTGGTGTATATTTCCATACATCTACATGGTAGTCGTGATACACAGGATCAGGTCACGATCTACATTTGAATATCATTACAACACGAATAAGGTAAATCCTATTGCATATTGCAACACGATATTGAAAATATTAAATACGGCAGGGTTTCAACATACGTGGAAGGACCGTAGACGAATCTATATAGATGTTAAAAAGAACGTGCATTATAATAACGGCATCACCCTTGTATCTACAAAGGACCCCGATATGGCTTAACAATCCAGCCCAGTCGTGATCATCTATAGGATTCATGAATTACATATCATCTATATGAGACAAATATCTTTAATGTCCTGATGAAGGTGGTGGTCTAATAATTTATCGCCATCGAAACGCGCGGACGCTTCTTTTGGTATACGGTTGCATTCAAGGAGCCTCCTCTTGTCCAATAACATTACGATATAATGGACTGATGAAATTACCATTAAGTGATTCTTTTTTGGAGCAACCTTATCTTGATTGTTTCGCACTTCTTTTGTCTCTCAATGTTTCTTATTTGTTGATTTTTAGATTGATGTATTGTACTAATTAGGTTTTATTATAAAAATATAATTTTTAAATGCAACAAATATATACTAATAAATGAATGGTTTTTAATATGGATTTTTGAGTTCCCTGCCCTTGTGTGTATTACAGTTGTTTTGGGTTCAAAGAGTAATGTATACGTACTTTTTGAGACTGTCTGAATGTTGACTGTGGGGGTTTGAATATTTTCAGTTTAACGTCGATTGCTATTAATCCCAAGAGAGTCTTCGCTTTCTTTTACCAGTGGTACCCTGTCTCTTGGCAAGTGGGGTCGCTCCCTTCTTCTTGTGTACAGTCCCAATGCGACTTGCCGCATGAATATTGATTCGGTAGGTCAATTCCGACCCTACTGGGATTTGCTAAATGTGTCTGAGACACATTAGTATATTGCATTTTGCGACTACCTAATTGCGAGTTGCATAAAGTCGCAATTAGGAACTAGTAAAATGTTTTTGTCGCACATGTGGCCCTAAAATGCTTTATTAGGCAGGTTGGTTTTGAGGCAATTCACTGGTGTAAAAGTTAACAATTAGCATTAAGTATTTTCAGAAAAACACTAATGAACGCTCATAGCACCTGGTTAAGAATAGTCCATAAGTGCTGTGTTCTTGAGGTTTTGCAGTAGCAGATTCACAACATAAAAGGAGATTTCAGAATTTGTAGCACTAACCTTCTTAGCTCTGCATTGTACCAAAGTAAAGTTACTATTGACACCTTCGAGAAATAAACATTTAAATCAGCAAAATAAGGTGATGGCCTATGCTGACGATACACAGCTGCTGTTTACCTGGGACAAGACCTCCAGCTCAGTTGTGGCAGCCCAACAGTGCCTAGTTTCCATCTTTAAATGGCTAGCTGATGCTCAGCTTAAATGTAACGAACAAAAATCTGAGATTTTACTGTTCGGTAGCTTTCACACTGACTTTTGCGAACAGCTGTGGCCCCCTGACTCCCCGTTCCCCTCGGCGACAGGACAGTCTGATAAAAACTTGGGAGTCTGGTTTGACGAGAGTCTATCCTTTTCCTCCAACATTAAGAAACTGGCAGGCTGTTGCTTTGGTCTCAAGACTCTGCGCACTTTTTTTCTGCTCCTCCCCCAAGCGGCTAGAGAAACGGTCACCTGTGCCCTGATCCTTTCCCAGTTGAACTATGCCATTGCTCTCTTTGTCGGGTCCCCGGCTACCTGCTCAAAAAACTTCAGGTAGTCCAGAACACGGCTGCCAGATTGCTATTGGGTCTCTCAGCCATGACTAGTGTGACCTTTCAACTTAGTTCTCTCCATTGGCTTCCTGTTGCAGATAGAGTTAGATTTAAATCTTCGGTTTTGGCCCATCGAGCCCTTCATGGCCTTGGCCCCCTCTATCTCCAGAAGCGCTTCTCCTTTTACCGCCCGGCTCGTGCCCTTCGCTCTGCCACTCAGTGCCTTGCCCGGGTGCCTCGCTTCCGACTTCGGAGGATGGGAGGCAGTTCCCTCTCTGTGAAGGCCAGTCTAGCCTGAAATGCCCCCCCCCCCCTTTCTACAGTCGAATCAGAACCCCACCATTTAAAAAAAAAAAAAAAACTCAGGACACATCTCTTTGTTTGTTAATTTCTTCTTGTTCCTCTTGAGTCACGCGCCGGGACACTCATGAGTAGCCGTGCGCGTTACAAGTGGAAATAACATAACACTGAAAAGCGAGCAACGGGCAAAAAAGAAATAAAAAAATCTGGGTTACTCCACATGTAGGACGCAAACACATGGATTACACCAAATAGCTAGACAGCCTCTTCAACAAAAGGAGCCTGTATACCTAGCATGCCCTTCCTGGCAACTCAGATAGACTGTAGAGATAGGGCAAAGCGAACATACACCTGGTGCACGACATTTACACCAACATGGAGGTACCTGTACAGAAACATCTGAACAAACTAAATGAACAGCCAGTGTCCTGCCCAAACACTGTACCAATTGCAGATTACTTATAAGACTCTTGTGCCTGGGCAATGATCTTCCAGAAAGAAAGCTCTTAATTGAGACAACATAACCTACAGACTGGGACAATGTATACCAAGTTTGCAGACTCCCCTGAAAGTAAAGGATGGGAACTCTAGTCAATACAAAGGAGACATGGTCTTCCACACCCATATCTGATAAGGAGGCGTGGGAGAAACACACTGTTCTCAGCTGGAGTTGGTCACTAGCGCAGAGATGTAAATGAGAGACAATAGAGGGTGCTGGTTAGGTTTCGCATTTGATCCACACTACTTAAAAGAAGTACCTCTCGGAATGTAGTTTGCTTGCAAGAAAAAGATTCTGAAGCAAGAAGTACTTGGTATGCAACTACTAAACGTACAAAAAAAGAAATTGAGGACAAAAACTCATACATTCCATCTAACACTAAACAGGGAGTGCTCACAGCTTTTTCAGTCTGCTTTGGGGAAAATTGAGGGCTACTGGGCCCATCCAGAGAAGCATGTGGAAGGAACACACCAGGAGCTTTAAACTCACTTTTGGGCACATTTCGTAATCATCCTCAGACTGGCTTGGCTGTATGCCCACAAATTAAAAACAAAGGAAGGTGAACTTAAAAATAACCAAAATATAGAGATCTTTTTTAATTCTAATTATAAGTGCACCTAACTCTTCTTCCCAATTACATTCCACCAGGTCAACTGTATGGGATAACAAAGGTTTCTGCGCAAACCTCCAATTACATTTTATTATGCTGAACATTGATTTTAATTAATGCACTTGAAAAATGATTTTTCCTTTCATTATTCAATGCAAAATCTTTAGTATTTTTTGTTGAAACGCTTCTCTTAATATGCATGTACTGCACACCAATTTATGTTACTGCAATTTATGCACTGTAAGATTCACCTCTACAAGTTAAAGGTGAATGATTATGAGGAGGCGTCAATGTAAAAATACACATTTTCTTTAAACAGGGCTCAACACCGGTATTCAATTCATTGGTTTATTTATTTTACTTGTATTGTGAAATAAACTACTGTGGTAATAGTTTCTACTGGTTACGGTCTTTGGCTGACGAGCTTGAACTGTCTTTACCTATAACTAGCGGCCCGTCCCGACGTTGTCCGGGTATGACAAAAATGTCTGCAATGGTTAGAATAGGTGTGTATATTTTATTTCAAAACCTCATGGTATACCACATTTGTTAAGGCTGCAGGGTAAGTAGGCCCTAAAGCATGTAGTTGTTCTCAAGTTTAACACGCTATTTGTCGCAATTTTAGAAATTGTTTGTTACCTGTGTTTTAGATCCGTGCAGACACGCTACTGCTGGGTGTTCCTTGCAGCTAAACTTGTGGCCGTTAGTGGCTCATCTGGGAACGTTTTCCCTTTTGTGCTCCTGCGCACCTCACAGTCCCGTGACTCAGTCGTTCTTGCTTCCCCTTTGTGGCAGCTTACTAAGTCTCTGCCCGCACCTCCGCCCTTTCTTATAGATGGGTCCTCACAATGAATGAAGTCGCCCCAACGATGCTCTGTGTGCATGGGCTTGCATTTGCCTCTATCACCTGATCAGCATGCGGCTGCATGTGCCTCTGCAGCCGCGGATCACTTTGTGAATGTTTACCTCTCTGAGAAAGCGCCCCAGCGATATGTGCCTCTGCATCCGCTGATTACGGCGCCAACGTTCAGCGTGTGTGCCTGCTGTCAAGTCCCTTGGCCTTACAGTGTACAAATGCGGCACCGCGATGCTGAGCGTGTTCCAAATGTCTCCGTTCAATGTGATAATGCGGACCAGCGATGCTCATGTGCCTCTGCATTCGCTGATTAAGGCGCCGACGTTCAGCGTGTGTACGTCATCCGACGGCGTACTTAGAACGCTATTCTCATGCTTCAAACGTCATACAATGCTGAACGTACACGCCCACCTCAGAGGTGGTGCTACATCCAACGGACTACTTTGTCCCACAACGTGCTTTGCCCCTTCCAAATTATATTTTGCGCTGGTGTATAGCCTATGTCCATCTGCTTTGCCTCACCTTTCCAATGCTGTAGGCGGTGTTGCGGTTGGCGCAGTGGTTCGGGAGCTTACCCGCCTCAAAGGTTTGGCAATGCTGAACGTACACGCCCACCTCAGAGGTGGTGCTACATCCAACGGACTACTTTGTCCCACAACGTGCTTTGTCCCTTCCAAACTACATTTTGCGCTGGTGTATAGCCTATGTCCATCTGCTTTGCCTCACCTTTCCAATGCTGTATGCGGTGTTCCGGTTGGCGCAGTGGTGCCGGAGCTTACCCGCCTCAAAGGTTTGGTCTCTCTCTTTATATTATTAGTATGGAAATGGATTGCTTTGAAAATCAAAGCCCTAGGAGGAATGAAGTAAAAATGCTTCACTTGCTAAGACCCTTTCAGTCTGTGAATATTTTGTTAATTTCTGTTCAAAACTTAATAAAGGACGATTCATATAGTCATGGGATGTGTTTGCCACTACAAACAATGCATCAGTTTCTCAATTAGCACAGTGAAAAATACTTAAAGTAAACCGATTTCATCGAATTTTCATGTGTTCGCTCTTCATATTTGGATTATTAACAATCAGGCTTCACCACTTCCAGGTTTGCATTTACGTTTTTTCTAAGAATTGCTAACCGTATCTCAGTCAGAAGGGAATGCTAACAGGATATAAATAAGTATTTTTAATGGAAACGTACAGCTGCCACCTGCCAATTCATACATGTTCAGAGATGTATCTAAAAAGCCTGTGAAAGTTAGGGCGGTAGAAACCCATGGGATTCCGAACCAGCTGTGTTTTACATGGGCCATCTTGCTATGAATTCGCTCAGATGCACTGTGGTAAATGGAGTGCATTAAAACTCACCATTGCTGTAGCCCGTGCAGAGTGTCTCCACCCATGCACTTCAGAATATTTGTCCTTAAGTAAAAAGTAACTCTTTAAATTTGGGGGTGGCTCACGGTCTCTTCGGGTTTCTGTACCCACCTTCAGAGTGCAGGTGCATCCCAGAGCTCGTCAGCTCAAAATCTCAACAAGAGCCAGGTATGTATCAAAAACGCATGTGAACTGACAATAGAAATCTATGGACCCAGTTATATGAACCAGATGTGTTCCACAGGGGCCAACTTCCAATGAATTATACTCATTTTCTCTTCTCTGTTCAGCTCAAGTATTAGCTCAGCTTGGACGAGATATTTTCGTTGATTGAGAGAAGCTTGGCCCAGGTAATTTTTTCAAGGATTATCACTATTGTAATGAGTTTCATTATGCAAATGTATCTTATGTGGACATACTGAAAATCCGGAATAGAACATGCCCTCCTGGACCCAAGATAGACACCGCAGGCCTTCCCTGCTTCCACATGCACCAGGATTGTTACAGCAAGTCAGTAATTTTCCCGTGATACATCTGATGTACTGCTCTATATGTAATTAAGTTTCACTTTTGAATAAAGGTAATCAAGAGTGTATTCAAAGAGTCTCCTTAAAGCAAAAGGCAGTAGCACTGATTTGAGAAAGTCACGACCGGAGTGAAAAGACAACAACTACTAGTCAAAAAGCCTTGATTTGGAGATACTGCGGTTCCTTAATGCCTTTCTGAAATCCTGCTATCTGAACATGTTATCATGTAACAGCAGCCACAACTAGAACCTGCAGAACTACCTATTTATAATTAAAAGACCTCCTCAAAAACGAGGTACACATTCCCGGCATTGTACCCAATGAGGACGCCTCCCTCAGATTAAGGCTGTGGTTAATTCAGTCTTTGCAGCGCCTAAGAATAATCCTCAATCTCCTATTGCAAAAGAAATACTACAATGATCTCAACGCCTATACTTGTAAAAATTTCGCAAAGCAAAAATGGCATTACATGTAGGCTGATAGATAATAGTACATGCAAAATACTTGTAGAGGGGCTTTAAACTATCTAGACTCTCTTAATTAGTGGTCATGCAAGGTCTTTGTTAGCAAAGAGAAAGTGTTGTCCAGAATAAGAATTTCTCCATTAAAAAGAGCATCTGTTAATACTTCTCTGCCCATAATGCAAATTAAAAATAGCGTTCAGATGTTCAAGTAAGGCTCATGGGATCCTTCAAGTAATAGTTAGGCCAAAGTGCTGACAATAGAAAATTAAGAATTTGTGAAAAACCTACTTTAAGACACATTGACTTAATTCTTTATGTGTGCAAGATAGGTTGCAGCACATGAGCTCAATTCTTCATCACTGCTGGATGCAGATAATCATCAAGAGCTTGTGTGTAGCACACAGAGCTCAACCTGGAAACAACAAGTTGTAGTATTGTAGCATGTCAGTGTGATGCTGCACTGTTTCCAGCAAAAGGTCAGCTTCACATCAGTTTGCACAATTAAAAACAATGTTTTCGGAGGAGGAGCTACGCTAGCAACCAAGATGGCCGTGTAAGCTCCCGGCTCTGTCGACCTCCGTCAGTAGCTGATAAATCCTGTTAATAATCCTGACTTCGCACCAGACTCCCTGTGGCTGAATCGTTGCTGAGCCGAAAAGGTGCAATCCCGAGATTTTTATCGCTTCGAATGATGAAGCTATGCCGTGTTTCATTCTCGGCCTAACCCAGCGTGGAAGCCGGGGCCTCGAGTTCTGACCCATCCGGGTTGGAGTTGAACAACATCGGCCGCGGGACTTGGGCGGCGTCCGGTCTCCCGAAGTAGAGAATATCCTGGCCTGCTTGGATGGTGGTCCAGTTGACGCGAAGGACACGGTGGCAAGACGCATCTGTGGCTTTGGTTGGGGGTCCGTCACCCGAAGACCCTGCTGGCACCCCGGGGTCAACGGGTTTTGGATCCTCGCTGACTGCGACTGGGTAGAGATCACGGGATCGACAGATCGTCCACCGTTACTGCCCGCTCCGCTCGTGTCTGTTCCCCCGGAGTAGTCGACCTCCGGGGTTGAGGATTTGATCTGTCCTTGAGCGAGAGAAGATGGAGCGGGCGGAGTGTACGCCATCGCTGAAGACCGTAATGGCCGCCATTGGGGCGCTTCAAAGCCACCATCCACAAAATGGTCATAACAGTTGAGACTATGTGTTCGAGACCGGACTCCGACCCTTTGCCAGATTCGAAACAAGTTGTGTTACCCGCAAAGCCGGTTCTGCCTGGAAAAGAGGGCCCCGCGCGGAAACCAGAACTGGTGTCTTTCGTCAGCTCATGAACAACAGCCTGCGAGCTCGGAAATACTACAAACTCACCATACTCAATGGCAATACCGCACAAGATGGGCACAGCCGATCTTCTACACCAGGAGAACACCCCCAGTGCTTATTGGATTGATTTACCACTTTTCGCCTCCCATTTGGTTCTACTATGTTCTAGAGACTACTGTCGGTGGAAGAGTATCTTCATTTGATTTGCGGGCTTCAAGGTCTAAAACTTCGGACTCGCTCCGACTGTACCGATTTCGACTTCCTTGAACGTTTTGACTCTCCTCTTACTATGGCGGTTCTAATGGGGGGAGCTCGCATGAAAGATCGGAAGGGCCAAGGATGAGTTCGACTTTCTGGGTTTGATATAACGGTTTCATTGGACACGGGAATTGCTGCCTATAACGTTGCGGGAGTTGGGCGGGGGTTTTTAACTTATAAACTTCCCCGGTTTGTTTGGCTAGTAAATGCTACTTTTACAATGTTTTGACCATATTTAGGGGTCGTTTGCTTCTGGCGGGGGGTAGGGGAGACCGGGAGCCTGTATGACATCTCCTCCTCCACTCTTTTCCTACTTTTAGGATTTAGTTAGAGGGGCGACAGGCACGCTAGTGGGGTCAGGCCGTAGCCATTGCAGGGGTGCAGGTTGGGGGAACCGGGGGGGGTTTGTTGTTTTGCCTTCTTTAGTTCTATGGCCTTTTTTTCTTTCCTTTCCTTCTTTACGAGAGGTGGGTTGTTTCTCCTGAGTCGATCTTTTTTCATAGTTTGGTATCTACGCTGGTCTAATTATCCTGATTCGTGGGTGGGCAGGCTCTGAAGGCCTCAGCTTCAGGGGGTTGCCGATCGTGATGTTTTTTCTCCTGCCACGTACCTGCTAATGCAGACGTCACATACCCCCCTTCACTGCTTTGTACCTTGTCAGTTTAGTCGCCTGCTCGCCGTTGTAATGTTCTCTACTTATGATACCCGAATGTGCATTATGTCCTCTTGTTTTTCTTCTATTAATAAAAACATATTGGGAAAAAAAAAAAAAAATTCTGTTCTGTTCCCCACAACGTATGAATGTAGGCCTACTGGATTAGGCCACTGTTCCAAATCAATGCTTTTACAGTGGTCCAATTAATAAGCAAAAACAGCCACTCGTCGAGTTTCTGAACATTTATTAAAGAGCAATAACAAAACTGAGAAAATCGAGGACAACTCTACTAAGTCTACTGATTGAAGTATTGAGCAAACGTCTGCTGTGCACAGAAGATAATGAATTGCACATATGCACCTCAACACGGTGGTGCACACGTTTGTGATACAAGTTATCAGCAATAATTTAAAAAACATTAGAACGTTGGAACTGTATAGGGCAAATAAACGTTAGTACTTCCAAGGACAAGTTATTTCATGGATGGGGATTGTACACTGGGACAATTGCACCCTATTTCTCAGACAAGGAAATATTGTACCTTGGCCACGTTAAAAAACTTTGACACAATGCAGCGACTATAAGAAAGAATAGTTGTTTATCAGCCTCTCTTAGTTACGACCATATCACCATCATGCACCAGCTCTTACCTGGTCTCCAACCTCTCATAGAGCAAAGTATTGTCAGTGCGGAGTACAAATACAATCTGAAACCACCGCTCCGGGAAGAAGTCACAGCCATGATAATCAACAATCATTCCCCCTCTGGACATCCTGTCTTCAAGTTCATCAATCACCTGAAAAGGCAGCAGAAAAAGGATGGAAACTGTATTATAATACCCAAAAAACAAATACAGAATGAAGATTTGTAGTATGAGAAGTACTCACCCTGTCTTCATCTAGAACAGGGCAATCATACTCTTCATCATAACCTTCATATAATTTACCTGCAAAAAAAAAAGAAAAGAAAAAAGACCCCTAGGTTTTCAAGTATGACTGCCAAATTTCCATATTTATTTAACTATCTACCAGAAACACTGCAGCTTACCAAAATCACTCCTCCCCAGCCCAGGGGGCAGTATGTAGAAGTACTGCTGTGAACAGCCCTTTCAAAAAAGCACAAGCAGCAGAACGACTGCTACCACCCAATTCCAAACGTAGGAATCATCCAACAAAAATGTAAATAGAACTGCACACCCCACCAAGATGCAACAAGTACAAGTGTAGTTAACTTCTACAGAAACGGATTACCAGCATTTATATGTCTTCTTATAGAAAATCAGGAACGCGCGTCTTCAGACTGCTTCAAACAGGAGGCTTTTATTTGTCGCAGTCTTAAGAACGACAGGCATTTTTCAAGCCTGTTGCCACCACCTCCAAACAGCCATTCACCACAAAAACTAACATTTATATTTTGGTTACCTACTTCTCACAACCCACACACCATGCCAAAAAATACAAAGTTAGGCACAACCATTACCACTCACACCAAACACAATTTTAACTACACGTCAATTTCAATAAAACTAAATAGACATATTTAGATGCACACAAACGTAAAATTAAAAAGTTGTCTCTTGGTGCAGTGATTGTGAGCGAATACCACGTAAAACCCTTCATTAACGTTTCAGCCAAAATGTATTTAAAAAATAAGTAAATCAGCCTTCTAGTGCAATCTTGCAAACATGTCAAATGAATTTAAAAAAACAAAATAACACACAAATATGCTGTTGTACTTTTACTTCACCAATCTACTCTCAAAGAAAATACCTTTCCGTCATAGTTTACTTCGTCCTAGCTTTATGCCATTACCTACTCTCAATCCAAAAGGTTACTACGAAACTAAATCACTTCTTTAATCTTAACTTTAAGATAATTACATTAAATTGAGTTATTAATAACCATCACCCTAATTGAACTCAAGTTTTAAGTAAAATAATGTATTTGATTTGCATTCTTTGCACTTTTTTACTCTAAGAGAGCATTTCACTGGAAGAATGTTTCACCAAGTACTCAAAGTAAGGTGGGAAAAGCGACGAGGGAAAAAAGGGGGAGGGTATCAAAGCAGAGATATGGAACACGGGGAGGCAGATTAGTTATATGTAAGTTTTTCCTCTGAATATTTAGGTCATCCTTCCGGTCTTCAAGATTAGAACCTACAACACAACTCTATATATTGAATCAACTAGGCTCCACTGATGTTCTGTTTAAATGGAGAATGGACTAATTTCCTTTGCCAGACTCATTATTAGATGGCTTTTTTCACAATTCAGCTGCACCAAAAAGTGAGAGTGAAGAGAATGACAATTATTGTAAAAGAAAAAGTATTTGCAAACAAACGTACCTTCTTTTGCTAGATCGCTTACACTGATATACGTTAGTCCTGTACGTTCTGCCAGTTCTTTACCCAGCGTAGTTTTTCCAACACCTGGTGTGCCTGCGAAACAAAAAGGTAAATAATACCTAGTTACTGGGAAGGGAACAGGTGTGGATGTCCCTAAATGTTCCAGATTTATCTCACAAAAAAATTCATATGCTACTTTACATCACTATTTAGGGTATTTTTTACCTTCATGGTGAAGCCCTTAAATATTAGTGCTAAGTTCATAACAGAGCTTTACTCCACCCTTACACAACTTACTCATTTTACCATAAGCTTTTGGTTATCTATTTTTGTACAAGTCAAATTTGAAATTAGTCATTACATTAGATTCATACAACCTTGAAAATATTAAGTTACGGTTACAAACAAATGCACTCATCTACAGAGTAAACCAGATAGTATTGAAAACAACTGAATTCTGGAAAAGGCAGGGATGTCACAAGACATGCAAGATTTTCTTCAGAATACATAATCGCAACTGTTTCCTTTCACAGTTTCTGAAGCCGCAAATACAATATAGAATAAATATTTATCTGGAATACAGGAGGTTGCTTGGTATTTAGGCCCAGAGTAACCTTTGGACCACAACCTTAGGACGAAAGGAAAGGCCTCAAAACGATTCGGTCTTCAAAAACCCTACGAAAAGGATGCTTAAAGACAGGAGCACCCAGTTCACACAAAGGAAGAGAGGAGGGTATAGCCCACAGAAAGAAAGTCTTGAGGGACAACAAACGAAAATCACAAGAGTCCAGGGGCTCAAACGGAGGAGCCAACAATGCCCCCAAAACCAAAGAAAGATCCCAGGAAGGGAAGTGAATCAGAGAAGGATGAACAGCAGGTAACCCCTTGAAAAGAGGAAACAGCCTTCACTCCATAATTTTTACTTCGGAGCACATTTACCACGTATTTTATACTTTGATTAGACTGTTCCCACGCTAGTCTTAACATTGCAAGACTTTACCACGCATTTTGCACACAAGGTGGCAGTCTTCGACTATAAAATAGGACGGAATGCAGAAGGTATAATAAACAGTATATTTACAATAAATGTATGCAAAAACCGGTGGGGAGGCTACTGGGACGTTCCGGGAAACGGCCTTTCCCACAAAGTTTTTCCTATGAAATACTATTACTGCAAATGTCTTACATCGTAAATATTGTTTCTATGCATGTCACTACAACGCGTGTTTTCACCACCCAAATTCAGCAACTGTCAAGTAAAATTCATAAATACCCCTTTCCTTTTGTCGTTTTCCCGCATGCTGTTTCATATATAAAACCATTTTCCTTTGGTTGCCTGCGCCGTGGGAAAGAGCAACGCATGTGGTTCCCTACTGCTCTTTAATAAATAAGACCATATTTGTATATAGTAATCACATTTTAAATTGCACTGTTTCTGAAGTAAAGTTTATAGAATATGTTAGAATAATTACACTTTGTTAATCATTTGTGTCTCTCTGAGATGGAAAGTCATTCTGGGCCTTTTCCATTTAATTTGCAATTAAGCAATGGCTTGTGATTCCTTATCTTGAAAATGTAGTCTGGTTAGCTATTCTTTTTGTATGTATAGCTGGAAGGAATTTTCCAATGGATTAGGGGTGGGAAGTGAAGGGGTGTAGGCAGACTCGTTTGAAGTATAGTATAAATATGAAGGAGAATTTTATGTGTTGTCATTCATTGCCTACAGGGAATAACTTTTTCCTTGTGGGTCTTGCATCTGTTCAAGCTTGAATAAACTAAATGCTTTACCTCCAACTTCCTGTACTCATTTTAAAGTAAACTGGACAAGAGGTGCGTTTTCTAATTTCTGTTAAAAGGCTTTTTTAAATATGCTTCCGAGGTAATTCAGCCGACATGGTACAGGAGATTGATGTATGACACAAACTCAAGAGCACTGTCCCAGGGAATTAGGCTATCATCTCTCTTCTGTGCGTCTACGGCTTATTCTCCCTTCATGTAATAAAGCATTAGGGGCATGTTAGGAAGAATAATACAGATAACATAGAAATATATATATTTTTTTTTAAGTAGTGCCGCGCAAGTCAGGGAGTGAGTAGTACTTCTGATTGGTTGAGCAAATTAAGCAATTTAACTGCCATTGAGATTAACACCAAACAAGGTGCCCCTTCTTCAGACAAAATTAATGTTTCTCTAAAAAAAGAAATTCATCCGACATTTATTGTTAATGTTTAATTTTCCTAACTGTAATATTGTTCTCATCCAGCAAGCACATCACCTTCAGCCACTCCACTGGACCGACCACAGCTGCTTCAGAAGAACCACAACCCACCACCACCCGCAACAGGTTCCTCACAGAAGCTGGAGCAAGATCACCGCCGACCAGCTCACCACCTCCCTCAGCCAGAACCCACCCACCAGCACAACGGACCCCAACAAAGCAGCCCTCAACCTCACCCAGTGGCTGACCGCCTGCGCCGACGAACTCGCACCACTGAAGAACCCTCCCAGCAGACCCAGAAGCAAGAAGGCCTCCTGGTTCACCGACGAACTCAAGGACTCCAAGAAGACCTGCCGCACCCTCGAGAAGGCCTGGCTCCTCGACCGGACCACTGACAACATGACCGCCCTCAAACACGCCACCCGCAAGCACCACCAGCTCATCCGCACCACCAACAAGAAATCACTGAAGGAACGACTGGACAACAACGCCCACGACAGCAAGGAACTCTTCACCCTCGTCAAGGAGTTCTCCAACCCCAGCACCGGCAACAACAACATCACTCCCTCACAAGATCTCTGCGACTCCCTCGCCTCGTTCTTCCACCGCAAGATTGCCAACATCCACAACAGCTTCGGCGCACCACCCACGCACCCAACCGCCGAACCAACGCCCCCCACCGCCACCCTCCGCACCTGGACCACGGTGACCACCGAAGACACAGCCCGCACGATGAACACCATCCACTCCGGATCTCCGACTGCCCCCTGCCCCCACCACGTCTTCAACAAGGCCAACTCCACCATCGCACCCCAACTCCGAGACGTCATCAACACCTCCTTCAACACCGCCACCTTCCTGGAGAGCTGGAAGCATGCCGAGCTCAGCGCCCTACTGAAGAAACCAACAGCGGACCCCACCGACCTCAAAAAACTTCCGCCCCATCTCTCTCCTTCCTTTTCCTGCCAAAGCCATCGAGAAGATCAACAGACAGCTTGCCGCCTTCCTCGAGACTAACGGATCCCTCGACCCCTCGCAGTCCGGTTTCAGAGCCAACCACAGCACCGAGACCGCCCTCATCCCAGCAACCGACGACATCCGAGCCCTGCTCGACAACGGGGAAACAGCGGCACTCATCCTCCTGGACCTCTCCGCTGCGTTCGACACTGTCTGCCACCGCACCCTAATACAGCGCCTCAGCAACATCGGCATCCAAGAGAAGGCACTGGAGTGGATCGTCTCGTTCCTCGCCGGAAGAACACAGAGAGGCCTCCGCAAGGATCATCACTCAGCCCCACCCTCTTCAACGTCTACATGAGACCTCTTGCCGCCATCGCACGCCAACACAACCTCAACATCATCTCCTACGCCGACGACACCCAGCTGATCCTCTCCCTCACCAGCGACCCCGACACCGCCAGAACCAGCCTACAAGAAGGGATGAAAGACGTCGCCGATTGGATGAAGAACAGCCGCCTGAAACTGAACTCAGACAAGACGGAAGTCCTCATCCTGGGACCATCACCCTCTGCCTGGGACGACTCCTGGTGGCCCCCTGCCTTGGGCACCGCTCCCAAGCCAACAGACCACGCACGCAACCTGGGTTTCATCCTGGACTCCTCCCTCTCGATGACCAGACAAGTCAACGCCGTCTCCTCATCATGCTTTCACACCCTTCGCAAGATCTTCCGATGGATCCCGAGCGAAACCAGGAAGACGGTCACCCAGGCCCTCGTCACCAGCCGATTGGACTACGGAAACACCCTCTACGCCGGAACCACAGCCAAGCTACAGAAAAGACTCCAGCGCATCCAGAACGCCTCCGCCCGACTCATCCTGGACATCCCCCGACGCAGCCACATCTCCGGCCACCTGAAGGACCTGCACTGGCTCCCCGTCAACAAGAGGATCACGTTCAGGCTCCTCACCCACAAGTCTCTCCACGACCTGGGCCCGAAGTACCTCAACGACCGCCTGACCTTCTACACGCCCACCCGCCAGCTACTGTCTACTAGCCTCGCCGCCATACCACGCATCCGAAGAGCAACCGCCGGAGGCAGATCCTTCTCCTACCTGGCGGCCAAGACATGGAACTCCCTCCCCATCCACCTTCGGCTGACCCAGGACCATCTCGCCTTCAGGAGACAACTCAAGACCTGGCTGTTCAAGCAGTAGCGGACCCCCTCCCCCAAGCGCCTTGAGACCCTCCCGGGTGAGTAGCGCGCTATACAAGTGGTATGATTGATTGATTGACTCTGCTGTTTTGAAACTTAGAGAAGTCCAGTAGGGGCAGTGTTACTCTGTGAATACTGGTTAGTACGTCCGATCACTAAAGTAATATGAAATAACCGAAGTAATGATATGTGTGCTCATCGTTTGCGTGGCAAGTGTATTTTCAATGTATGCCAATATAAAAGCGCGCTATTGGTATGCGTGGTAAACACAACGATGTAAAGACGTGAGTAGTAAAACCACCTGTGGTAATGTCATACATCCCTTGAAAAGACGCCCCAACAAACCATCTGGCTCAGACAAATTGTTCCAAGAACTCCAAAAAGCCTTAATCACACCCCACTGAAGTTTAAGGGAGGCATCCTTCAACGCCAAAGAAGGCCCCTCCTACAGAAACAGCAACACATCAAATAAGGTAGAAGAAGCAGAGTCTAAACACTTCCCCGACACCATCTACTGAAAGAACGCCGTCAAGATATTGGTAGAGGAGCGCCTAGCAGCCTGCAGAGTCAAAGCCACACTACCCAGAACCCCCTTATGCAATAGACCTAGGCGTTAAACCTCCAGGCCGCCAAGCGCATCCTGAACAGAAAATCCTGCTGTAACACAGGGGACACCAAGAGGGAGGGAGTCAGGGGCAACAACCACTCCACTTCCCTCCTCATTTCCACAAGAAGATGAAACCAAGAGGCCCAGGGCCCAGCCGGGGCACCAAGAATGACAGACGCTCCAATTATCTGGAACCTGAGAAGCAGCGGAAAGGGAGGAAAAGCGTAAAGAAGCCCCAGTGGCCACTGGCAGGAAAGTCTCCACAGCCCAAACTGCCCTTCCCAGATCGCAGAGCAAAACAGTGGCACTGAGAAGACTCGCAAAAAGATCTATCACAGGGACACCCCACCACTCTGACAGCTCCTGACGCAGGCAAAAATCCACCGACGATGGAATGGCCCTGCTGAGAGCATCACCACAGTATTGGAGATCACACCGGATGTGGATCGCAGACACTGCCAACAGAGGAGACTCCGCCCAATGAAACAAACTCTCTGCCACCAGAACCAGAGATCTGGTCCACCCCCGCCATCCCCTCAAGTCTGTTCACATAAGCCATTGTCGTACCGTTGTCTATCCTGACCAGAATGACTGCACCCTCCAGATACAGAGAGAAGGCCCGCAGAGTCAAGCAGACTGCTTCCAACTCCCTCTAATTTGAATACCTCCTGCTCCAACACTGGGACCAAGGGCCCCATTCAGGCCCCGCAACCCAACAGACTGGCATCCATTGTGACAATCAAGAGGACAAGCCATTAACCTTGTCCACCCGAATCTATGGGGATACAGCAATTGGAGAAGATAGGGGGAAGACAATTGGGGGACCAATCCACCAGGTTGCGTGTCATCAGTTTGTGCAAATGAATGCCAGTCCAGGGAACCAGAAACACCATTGCAGCCAGATTTCACTGAACCTGGAACCAATGTGCAGGCACCTGGATGGGCCGAGTAAAAAACCCAGGGGCATTAAGCTTGATTGAAGACCACACTTTTACACCAGACATTACCCAACTTTAACACAGGAGTACAGGATTAGCTGCCAGGCTATAGCCAATTATCACAACAGGGTAACTAAAAAATGCCCATGGTTTATTCAATAAGACACAAAAGCGGAACGTAAACACTAAAATATTTACGAGCAGACACAACAGCGCCACAGAGGGATTGGTCATCTTAGCAAGTGAAAACTTCACAGCGTAATAAACACCAGGTGACTCAGACGTACCACATGCACCAGGGACCTTGGCCAAACACACCCCACGGCAGACTCTCAGTCACATTTCTCAACACATCAGGTACTCTTTTTAATATCCACTCTGGTCAATGAGAAAGCCCAGAACAGAGGGGTCGCACAGCCATGGCCGCTAGGAAGACGTGCCATGCTCTCCAAATTCTGATAACGTATCATAAATATGAAATAATTTGAGTGATTTCAAAAGGTTCGCAGAGATGTTTTCTGATCAATCAACAACTGAAATGTTAGTTTGTCTGCAGTTCATTGGCTACGAGTCTTTGGAACAGTGTGACTCCTCTCGAGTAGATGCAGTCGAACGATGCCAGTATCAAGGAAACGTAACAAAAAAAATATTTTTCAGAGTTGGGTAAACAGTGGGGTTACGCCACCGTGCCCGGTACCGTCCTGTCTGCGCACTGAGCTAGTGCAGTATACTAACTGCTATCTACAGGAATTCGATGCAGCCCCATCCTTCCCACGCCCTTACCGAGAACTAGCGTAATTCCATCATCTATTAATATCGAAGATGCACATTCTCACCGGTGAGCAAAATATTGGGAGCCTTCTGGAATCCGTTCGACTCCGCCATGTCACGTCCAGTCTATTCAGCTCCAGTGCAGCACGCGTAGGCACAGGGCTTCCCTAACTATGACGATGGAGGCTTTTACAAACCAAGCGTGCGCTTTGGGGCGTCAACTAACCTTAAGGTGGCCTGGCAGCTGCCTGCAGCCAATGTAGTGAGCTTTCCCGTCTCCTTTCACTGCTCCCGCGCTCACAGGTCGATCCTTGCTTGTGACGTGGTACGACAGGAAGTCTCCAATCTTGGAAAGGGAATGGAGCTCACATAAACTATCATCAACTGGCAGAAATATGTCGGGATTCCAGAGAAACGATGCATTATTGTAAATTGGGAGCTCACGAACTCTAATACAATACGTAGCACATTTCCCTGTTGTAGGCCACACTTTTAAACACATATGGTAGGCTACTTGTTTTGCCTGATAACAAGAGCAATTTGAAGGATGACTGACGCCGAACTGCACGAGCTTCTGGGAAGTTGAACTCTCTTCTCGTGTCGATGTATCCCATCTTACTAGCATAAGATGGCTACTGCGCTTTCTTGCTTTAGTTGTTTAGAAGCCAGTCATTTCCCCTGTAGTTCTGCGCCATCACATGTGACGTCATGTGTATGCGCCGTTCTGTACGCAGGACCCGTGACTGGTTGTTGCCGGTGTGTTTGACGGCTTTAGTGGACTGTTGTAGCGATTGCCTTATGTAGAGACTACCTGACAGGCGCTTAAGGAGAGGAAACATTTTTATAGAAAACTGCCCTGGAGGTGAGAGTCATACATGTTAGTGGCTGCACTTTTATAGGGTTAAGTGTGAGTTTGGTAGGAGTTGCCAAGGATGTTTCCAACTCTCGCCTGTCTCGAATAAGGTCCTAACCCAGTATAGCCATTGGTTGCATTATGGGTGCCCTTTATGCTCATTCAACTCTATACTGTCACTCCGGCTTCTCGAATATCTCTGATTGTCCTCTCTTTACTTATATATTCGCGTGTTGCCATATTTCCCCTTGTTAGAAGATTGCCAACTTGGGCCGAGCATTGACGCGGTGCATTTTGGCTCTGATTGATAATGTTTAAATACATTTATATATGTTGCTTGTGCATGTCATTGTGCGTAGCAGTATGTTACCCGTCCAGGGGCGCCCACAGAAATAGATTCGACTTTTGGTCATGTGAAGGAATTACTATATAATTGCAATTGTAAATCACAGAGTTGTAGTACGAGAGTGTCAGGACTGGCAGGTTAAGGAACGTGGGAAGCTGTCAAACCAGAATACCCGGTTCTCAGCGTAACCACTTGATCAAATTGTGTGATCTTGGGCATATTCTTATATATCACTTCACATTCTTTCATTAACTGCCAACATCTGGGAGCAACTAGAAGCAAATTGATTGAATCTGAAATATCCAAGAACATTTATTCGTAAACACATAAATCTGGTTTTCCTTCTTTTGGTCTACCGTGGTAACATTGCCTATTATTTGTCTAATCCCATTTCACTGCTCAAAGTTGTTATAGATATTTATCATAGCGTCACAAGTGGGCCCTTGACTAATTGAGCATATATAGTATATGTTGTGTCCAAGTGGAGGAAACCGGTCTCTAGATGCAATTAAGTTAATTGATCACTCAAATACCACTGTCTTCCCATTTTAGAGATCCAGATTATTTTATGCATGCTTCTCAATTCACCTTTTTTTTGTTTGTACTCACCTTAGAATAGTTTTGTTGTATTGTACTTTGACGGTCTAGCTTCCTAGCGCGTGACCTCAACTCTATTTTAGAGATCCAGATTATTTTATGCATGCTTCTCAATTCACCCTTATTTGTTGTGTGTACTCACCTTAGAATAGTTTTCACTCTTCCAGTATGGCATATGCTCCCTATATGCTTCAGTGTGGTCAGACTCCATCTTCAGAAGATTGTTCACTTCCAATTAGTTCACCCTTCAGTTCACTCTTCTCAAGAGCTTCATAGGCATGTTTTTTGTCGTAAAGGTAACTGACATAAAATCAAAGCAATAGACTTTAAATTTGGCATTGATAAAGGTCTTTACTTGCTCACTCAATTTTGTTCTAGCTTGTGAGCATAAACATTACATTTATGATAACTATGATTGTTCGGATTGCTAACGGAATATACATCCAGAAAACGGTCTAATAATTTAGCAATCAGTGGGACGCAATAGGCTTGCGCTCACTGTAAGTGGGCATGGTGGGAGTTATGTGACTAAGCAGGCTAAGTGGCAGCTGACTAAATAGCCTGCTCTGTATTTGGAGTCTTTGTGGGAAGGTAACTTTATATCACCCCTAGGCAGGAACAATGACACAAGCCATGGTAATGTACAGAGCCATCCTCTTAGGTTAGGACCTTCACTTAAAAGAAAGGACTAGAACCGAGGGGACTTGAGGGCTGGACAGGCAAATGCTAGTACTCGTCTACCCACCGGCAGGAAAATTCTGCAGAACTCTCTTGACATCCTCTCCTCCCCTGTGGGATACACTGAACCCCGAAGTATGGAGAAGAGTTGTTAGTCATGCAAGTTCTTTGAGTAAGCAGTAAGTTAGTGAGGCACAGTGGGTTATCACTAATGATTCACTACCCCTGGGCAAGTTATTGGCCAGCATGTGGTGATGTTAGATGTGGCCGGATGTGGAAAAGAGCTTTCTTTCCTTTAGAAAGTTCTTTGAGTAAGCAGTAAGTTAGTGAGGCACAGTGGGTTATCACTAATGATTCACTACCCCTTGGGCAAGTTATTGGCCAGCATGTGGTGATGTTAGACATGGCCGGATGTGCAAAAGAGCTTTCTTTCCTTTAGAAAAGTGCCCATAGCTGTGCATTATTATTCTTTTAGACATGTATTAAAAGTATAGCCTGGCATAGGCGGTCCCAATAGGAGAAATAGTGCAGTTATAGGGTACCCGGATGTTCCTAATCTAATCATTTTTTTGAATTCTTTTAATTTGTTTCATAATGACATCTACCTTCAAACACATGTAACATAGCCTCAAGCTTCTGCTTAGTCCTTACATGCACTAAACAGATAATTTCTTCCTAGCATGGATTTCCAGCTTTGAACAGTTTTGGCAATGTTATACTGAGCAAATATTCACTAAATAACTACTCTATTTGTGAACACTCTGTATAAGGAACCGCCAGTCTATCTGAGGAATGCCTGCTTTTATTGTGAATCACTTCTGTTCTCACTCCTCTTCCCTGCCCATTTCGTGCCACTTCCATCAATGAAACCTGGATTGCTCCTAAACATACCACTATACTTGCTGCTAACCTGAAATCACTTGGTGAAACATTGAGCTCCTCGTCAACAAGTTCCTGACTCCAACTCCTCCCACCTGGTCACACTCAGTCCCCAGGAGCCATTGGATCGTTCTGGAAACATCTACATTAACCTGGACTCACAGCCATACCAATTTCTCCTAGTCCTTAGTGACCTCACTTTCAGCTGGAAGAATGACAAAACAAACTATTCACTTCATTTAACTGCTCTCACTTTACTTCTCTCTTTACCATATGTCCTTGGCATCTTCATTGGCACACTTCACTCGGTTTTCAACTTCCACTATCTGTGTGGGTGCATAGGAAGCTTGAATTGCTGCTTTGTGGTGCACCTAATCTTAGAGAAGATTGAGAGCACATTTTCACTATACAAATGACATTCCATCTATTGGCTTTGTGAACGTTTACTCTCATCAAATGTTTCAGAAATATTGTAAATATGACTCATTTTGAGCTTTCATATCATTAGTGTATTTTTTAACTGTAATCCTGCCAGTGACCTAAAAAATGATATTGCCAGTAATCAATAAGAACGCACAGATTAAGGCAGAGTATTCGGTATTGATTCACCAACATATACTCCATTGTGGATTTTTACACTCTCAAAGATATTATTACATGTTTAAAAGCTGATTGTGAGAGTTTTAGATTTGTCACAGTAATAATTTCATGATCATAACATGATATTTTATTCTCAACGGTATGTGCACCAATATTTGCTTCTGAAGATCAGAAACCTGTAGATGATCCTTAAACATACCTTAGCCACTCTCCCTTTTGAAAGAAGAAACAAAAATGCAGAAGAAATCAAAATCTTTTATTAGGCTATAATAAGTGTGCTCCAAATGGCAGGTCTAAACTAAATTACCCAATTCAGCATCCACACCACTAATGGAGTAGGTTGGTTGTCATGGATTATACATCTGTACAAGTATTCTGTTAAGCTAATTTTGACAATTAGAATTCTATCCAGCTTAAAGAAAAATCAGGTTCCACAGTCCACATGAAGTTGTTTCATTTAGAACATGTTTGCAAGAGTCAGGGATGCTATATATGTTTTTCCACAGGTATAAGGCGGTCATAGAATCTGCAATCTTGATATAAATGATTGTAAAACTATTCCATTTTCACATTATATCTATATAAAATATTCTGCCACTTTATTTTTACTTGAATATGTTTCTCATTGGAATCCACTTCAGATAGTATCAAGTCTTTTATCAGTTCTCTGTGAAGGCTATCAGCAAAAACTAGAACACCTGGTCCAAATGGACTTTCAATAAACATGTTAAAATTATTAAAGGTATTCTAAATCGGATTTCCTTTCCCCTGTAGTGGAATATTTTAGATTCAAGGTAATTGCCTGGATCTTAAAGGGATTTGTTGTGCAACCTATCTACAAGAAAAGGGGATTCCACAGATCCAACTACCTACATACTGATTGCTTTCTTGGATTCACAGCTATATTTTTTGCAAGCCTCCTACTTAATGTCTTGACCTCATTGGTTGAAGAAAATCAGATAATTCATTCAAAACACATTTTTGTTTGATAAGATAATTCCACTTCTGAAGGTAACATTTTATAATTGTATATGATGGCACAACAGGCCAAGACTAACCCCCATGTATGTTTTTATAGATCAGTCATCTGCTTTTAATAGAATGAACAAAGGTATGTTATGGAAGAAATTATCATCTTGGGAAAAATATTCAATATTGACCTCATTGCAAATAGATACTTGGGTTGGAATGGGTAATTTATTTATTCAGAAAAATGGTCATGCAACAAGGGTTAATTTCCCATTCCATTGTTGTCCCTTTTTAAAATTCGTTTTACCTGTTGTTAGACCGACATGTATTTGTGCTAGCACAATTCATGGCAAACCTATTGTGTTCTATACTCCTCTAAGGAGGCTTTGCGTCAGCCTTGTTCAGCCCTTAGGGTTTTCAGCTTAGGAACCTTCAGTTATTGGCTTGTGACATTGTCAATAGCATTTTGTCTCAGCCCATAGGAGAATATCTATCTCACTGTTTTTCTATTGGCTGTTAGGATGTGTCCTTCCTCCTTTATTGTAATGCTCGAGGGACTATTTGACATGTTCCTGGTTCTTTTATTCACACACATTCAAGTGTTTAACACATTCGTACTTTACTCAGTGCAGGCTTTATTTTTATTTAAACGTAGCAGGCGTTTAAAAAAATTGTTCCTGTTAGCGCTCAAACGTGCGCCTTAGCTTAAGATAGCTGCCCTGTTGGTTTTTCCCTTTTTAAATTGTGACTGTCTGACCTCAAGACCGCTTGAAAGCTCGGGATGGAGTGGATGTTTACTTGTGTCTTTCTTTTATATCCATGCTACCTACACAGAACTTAATATCATTCTTCTTTTGGAATAAGTTTGTGAATGTTTACCTCTGACGTATGTTGTTACCATGCACACAGGTTTACTTACCTCAGCCGTTTATTCTTTAAAATCTTAGACATCCATTGATATAAACATTTTACTAATGCCGCATTAAGCAGAATGCAGTGCATGACCTTTGCAAGATCATAGTGCTAAGATTCAAACTGAGGGCTCACCCATAATTCAGCATGTAATTGACAGACAGCCATCCTGCCTGCCGTTTTATGGGCGGTACTCCGAGTGATCAGTAGCGTTTGACTTAAGACAAGTTGAGCACTTAGATACAAGGCGGAAAAAACCCACAGGCGTTTCTGAACTACTGTACACACCGCGTTAGGCAGAACTCTCTGTTTTACAATAAACTTGGCAAAGAACTTTAAAACCTGAATTTCACATTAGAACCCACCTTTAATCCATTCAGAGTAGTAATGTGCCCCTCGATACATAACTTAAAACTAGTGGGTAGGTTTTTATGTTTGTAAAACAAACCCATTGGATCATCTGAGCGCTCTTGTTTAAATGCTGTTTTGCTGTTGTCAAGAAGTTGTGTGAGACCTGGGCAGCCCCACTCTGAGCTTTTCAGTAATCTGTATAAATAATTATTTCCAAGCTCACAGAATAATTCATTATATTGTGTCCAGGCTGAAACTTGTGCATCAGGGTTGGAGGGCAGAAATTGAAAATGCATATTGAGCAAAAGATGCACAGAACTTATCTGTCTGAGAAACTGTGTGGTTGGTTATTTATGCTACCTTATAAATGCTGTCTGTTTAAGCACATCTGGATTTTCATTGTTCGATCTGGCTTTTATTTAATGATGTCTGTTGGTTACAGAGCTGTTTATGCCTACTAACTTCTGTTATTTGAGTCTCTGCAATCATTTTGATTATAAAACCTGCCTGTAAAGCACTAAAGAGTCCTGCCTTACCATGGTTATTTGATGAGCCCAGATTTTAGTGTATTCAGGCTATTTATTTTTATCCACGCCATTTGAATGTTATATGGTGGGATTCCTGCTGTAATTGCTGGAGGTTGCTTCTAAAGAAGAGCACGCTGCTGTTAGGAAAATTATTGACATGCCTACGGAGCTAAGAGTGGAACCATCACTTGACCTCCTGGGACCCTCAACGGATCACTTGAAGCACTTTTGCTGACCCTGACACCCTGAGAAGAAGACCGTGCACTCCTGCACTCAAGGACACCAACACCGTCAGCGCCTCGCCGGACCCGCTTCGCGGGTCCCGCAGCGCTACTCACACTGACTCTGGGAACTGTTTGTGGGAGCTGAGAGGAGCGCGGGGCAGGTGAGCGAGCTAGCGGGGCTGCGACCACTGAGGCAGGGACTCCAGCGTCCAGGAGTCCCTGCGCGCCCAACCAGTCACACCTGGGCTGCTCTCCCCGCTGGCCACGCCCCCCGCCTACGGAGCTAAGAGTGGAACCATCACTTGACCTCCTGGGACCCTCAACGGATCACTTGAAGCACTTTTGCTGACCCTGACACCCTGAGAAGAAGACCGTGCACTCCTGCACTCAAGGACACCAACACCGTCAGCGCCTCGCCGGACCCGCTTCGCGGGTCCCGCAGCGCTACTCACACTGACTCTGGGAACTGTTTGTGGGAGCTGAGAGGAGCGCGGGGCAGGTGAGCGAGCTAGCGGGGCTGCGAGCACTGAGGCAGGGACTCCAGCGTCCAGGAGTCCCTGCGCGCCCAACCAGTCACACCTGGGCTGCTCTCCCCGCTGGCCACGCCCCCCGCCTACGGAGCTAAGAGTGGAACCATCACTTGACCTCCTGGGACCCTCAACGGATCACTTGAAGCACTTTTGCTGACCCTGACACCCTGAGAAGAAGACCGTGCACTCCTGCACTCAAGGACACCAACACCGTCAGCGCCTCGCCGGACCCGCTTCGCGGGTCCCGCAGCGCTACTCACACTGACTCTGGGAACTGTTTGTGGGAGCTGAGAGGAGCGCGGGGCAGGTGAGCGAGCTAGCGGGGCTGCGAGCACTGAGGCAGGGACTCCAGCGTCCAGGAGTCCCTGCGCGCCCAACCAGTCACACCTGGGCTGCTCTCCCCGCTGGCCACACCCCCCTGTCCACTGACCAATTACTAACGATCACAGGGCATAAGGCAGATAACTGTTCCCGCTCAGCGGGAGCGAGCGGGAGCGCGCCGGGAGAAGCCCGGGACAAGGGCGGGACCGTTTGAGGCCGTTCGAGGCCTAAGAGGTCTGGCCTGGCCCACCCCCCTTGGTTCCCTTCATTGCCATTGCACCGGGACTTTGAGCTTTGTGAGTACTACATATAAAATATAATCGTCACACATTATGTGTACTCGGGGGACTCGCAGTAAGACCGCACTGGGGCTAACTAAGACAAAAGGCACCTTGGATAACTTCCTAGCAAAAACAAATCTGGCCATAGATGTAGAAATCACAAAGATGCAGAAAAGGGTTTCACTCGAGCTAGATGCGGCACGTAGACTTTCCCAAACGTTTGCTAATTCTAAAAAATCCTCTCTGGGAAATATTGCGTCCGCCGTTTCCCCCCAGCCAGTTGAACGCCCCCCTCCTCTGTTGATCCATGCGGATGTTCATCATTCCCCCTCTTTTTCTTTACCTTCACTAGATTCTTCTCTTATCTTTTCACCCATGACTGTTCAACCTAATGAGGGTGCACTATCTACCGAACAGGAAAACCTGATCACCTTGCCGGTTATAACTGCCCCTTCCTTCTCTGTAGCAAAAAGCTCAAATTCTGGTGCCTATGCTTTGAAGAAGAAGAAAAATAATGTAAAATCCGCCTATGCTCGTAAAAAAGCCAAAGTGGCTAGACAGCAGTTTTTCAACCGTCGAAGAACTTTACCTAATGTAGGGGATGGCAAACAAATACCTCCGCTAGTTACACAGCCAACAGGGGGTGATAATAATTCCAATCTTTCCACCCCCCTTAATGCCCCTACGGTTGAGAATCCTACTATTCTTGTAGATAATCGAACACCGGGAGGCCTAAAAGAGACAGATAGGGATACGGATAATCCAGGTGATGATGAAGACTTTCTTCAAACTGTCTGGGTCACGTTAAAACAACTATTGACACCATTTGAACTCAGACTGTCTCGTATTGAGAATCACCTACTCGAAATGGATAAAACACTAGTATCCCTGGCCACACTTAGCCTTAAACAGCTGGAAGTAATACATCCCCATATCAACGAGGGTTTACCCCTGGCTAGTAATATTGGTATTCTATCTGCCTCAGATCCTAAGACCAACACTAAAGTAGCCACAGCTTTAAAGGAGGATCCTCCTGCCCCTTTGATTTCGCCTGCTCCTTTACCCACCCCATCATATAAACCGACACCAATTCCCAAACCGAGGAAATCTGTTAATGTCCCTGCCAATCTTCCAAAAGGTAATGAAGAACCCACTAAAAAACAGGTCCAGCCTAAACCTCCCTCTAGATTTGACCAGAAGCTGAGTAATTCTGCCACTCCTCTTCTAGAGCCCTTACCAAACGCACACCTGAATCACCAGAACTTTCGGGGGGGCTACATTGACCTCCCGCCGGAGGCTGGGGCTTATGTTGCTATCTTGGCCGGGGTACCTCCGCTTGCCCCTGATCTCGTCGAAACCCAGTGGTCCCTAAAAAATAAGGTGATCCACTGGTTGAACACCAATAGGCAGATCCCACAAACCAACAGGAGCAGGGTTCTCATGGCCAGGAGAGTCCCCTGGGTGGGCCGTACCTATAAATCGATACCAGGAGATTGTATCGTGGTGTCCTTTGCTGACCCTCATACTGCCCACCTTATTACCACATGGGATCCATATAGGGCGGAGCAAACAATAGTCACTAAACCCCTTACTTTCTTTTATCCCCCTAAGCAGGTAGCCGGGTATCCTGGGGCTTGGACTGTGGCCCATAATCATAGATGGAAGGGTCAAGGACAGGGTTGGCAGCCCACTAACAAGTGGTGGGAAGGTGTCCCTACTATGAATAGGTTTGCTTGCCTAGATCAGGTGGATTGACTGGATACGGACGATCAACCTCAACGATCAATGGAACAAATGCAAGCAATAACCGCCGGTAATAGTGTCCCAGCGCCACATATTCCTAATAATGTGACCCATGCGATGGTGACCCAAACTCCCCTTGCCCGTTACCCGCCTGTTGCGCAAATCACACAACATCTAGACAGGGCACTTCCTCAAGACCAGACTGATGCTATGGAGTATGTGGGACACACACACCAGGTGGCTAGGGAACCGAAACACTCACTATTATCCTGGAATGTAGCAGGCTTGGGTAATAAGATCAGGCAGACATCTTGGCTGGAGACCATCCGGAAGCATGATATACTTTGCCTGCAAGAAACTTGGCTTGCAGAGGAAAGGCATATCATGGGGTATCGCACATTTCATTCACCCGCGGCTTCAGCAATCCAGGGGCGTAACAAAGGGGGCCTGTGTATATATATTTCAAATATAGGGGATATAAAGGTGTACACTTCCCACTTGGATCAATTCTTTCAAATCCTTTCGTTTAAATGGGGCACTACCCAAAAGTTTATACTGGTGAACTTTTATAATAATATGCCTGTAAATGAAATGGAATGCACCCTGAACAAAATGTTGAGTTACATTCACAGGGAGAGAGATCAAAACCTGGGAGACAGTACAGTCTTGTGGGTGGGAGACTTTAATTGCACCGTCTGTCCACTCTCTGAGTTAGGTTTGTGCGGCCTTGCAGAGCGAGAGGAGGACGGTCCTTTTCATTTCTCACACACCAAGCTGGGGTCTCTCCTTAACAGCATTGTGTTTACTTTCGATCTCACCTTCATTAATCAGGTATGCTCTCCACCAGTTTCCTTTGCCCCAACATATAATGGAAGAGGTTGTGAAAGTATAATCGACTTTGCACTCATATCCCCCACTATACCTAATTTTATAACCTTCTGGGAGATAGGGGATGATCCAATGAGTGATCACTACCCTATTACCTTTGGGGTTAGGCTCCCACAGGAGAAAGCAAAGGAAACTGATGGCCCACCCTATCCAATGGAGGTTACTTTAACGAAGTTAAATGGTTATGTGCTCAAGTGGGAGACCTTGAACCCTACAATCTTTCTCCACAACCTAATATCTTCTTGCTTTGCAGACATATCTGTCTGTTTAGAGGAAGATACTGAGCCTAAGGCGATTATGGTAGCTTTTGCTAATATTCAGGAGCACATAAAAAGCCTTCTCACCAAGAGCCATAAAAAGAAGGGGAAACGCGCTACCGGGTGGTTTGACTCTAGATGTACAGCTGCCTTAAAGAACTTGAAGAAAGTTCTTAAGGCTATCCCGAAAAATAGGGTCCTAATTTGTGAGGCCAGACGGGAGTATAAGAGAGAGATTAATCTTAGGAAAGCAACTAGGAAACGAGAGGCCTGGGAAGCTTTGGGAGAAGCGGCTAGGAATAAGGATACTAACCTTTTCTGGAAAGTGATCAGAGCAGCTTATAATACTAATGATACTGAGAACTGTATAGATGTAGCAATCACAGCAGAGCGCTGGGTTGAACACTATGGTAAACTTTATACCAACGGCCAGGGGGACGATACGAATAACCAACGGGCTCTCTTACCCCTGAACAAATCTACACAGGTTCATCAGTCAAGTGACCCCTCAGCTTCCCCCTATCCAATTGATTTGGTCTTCAGCACCCTAGAAGTGGAAAACGCAATTAGGGAAAGCCCTTCAGGGAAAGCCCCCGGTCCGGACTACACACCAGTTGATCTCTATAAAGCAAATTTGGAACTTTGGATTCCACTCCTAACTAATGTTTTGAATATGGGTAATAAATGTGGCTTAATTAAAACTTGGTCAGAAGCCATTGTTGTCCCCATTTTTAAAAAGGGAAATAGGGACGACCCGGCGTGCTATCGCCCTATATCCCTATTAGATGGCCTCATGAAAATTGCGGGAAGGATTATCCTCAAGAGAATCCAGAATTGGGAGACAGAAAACAAGATTATCACGGAATTCCAATACGGCTTCCGAAAAGGGCTGGGCACCCAAGAACAATGTTTAAATCTGTCCCTACTGATGGCAAAATATACTGAGGCCAAAAAAGGGGATCTGTTTATTACCTTTGTTGACCTTAGCTCAGCATTTGATTGTGTGGACCACCTGCAGCTTTGGTCGACATTGGAACTTATTGGGGTGGATCCAATCATTATTGCATTTATTAAAGAATTATATAGAGAGGCTGGTGCCAGAGTAAGGTTCGGGACCCAGGGACAATGCACACAGAAATTTCCCATAAACAGAGGGGTCAGGCAAGGATGTATCCTTGCGCCCCTTCTGTTTAGTTTCTATATCAACTCTGTTGTAGACCACTTGAGAATGTTTCAGAATGATTACCCAGTTGTGAACGATAGGCCAGTACCCATCTTACTATATGCCGACGATGCGGCTATTATGTCTAGGACTTTGATGGGGTTGCAGCGAGCGGTGAGAGAATTTTCATCCTATATGGGAAAAAGAAACCTAAAAGTGAACACTTCCAAAACCTTTTCCATGCCGTGTTCCCAAAGGAGTAAAAGGTCACAATGCTCGATCTATCTTGATGAGCAAAGAATTGAGAGCATGGATACCTTTTGTTATTTGGGTGTTGTCTTTGGGAGGAAAGGAGACTGGAAGCATGCGGTATCGGCTAGAAGGCTTGCCTTTACGCGCGCCATTGGGGCCCTGAGAACTTTTGCTGCGAAAATTGGGGGCAAGCCGATTGCTGAGATGATACAGGTTTATAAAGCAAAGTGTGTAGCGACAGTTACGTATGGAGCAGGCCTATGGGGGTTTGAAGATGTGTCCTCACTCCAAATCTGTGAGAACCTTTTTATCCGTTATTTATTGGGTGTGGGTAAAACTACTTCTACCTATCTCACTCACATTGAGTGTGGCCTTAAATATCTCAGTGACTATTTAAAGCTGGCCCCGTGCTTGCTCTGGCACAAAATTTGGACCACCAAGGAATGTCAACTTAATAGAGACCTGATCAGGGACTGTTTGAATTTGGACGCTGCATCCAAAATAAAATGGCTGCGACAGGTCCGGATGATGTTTTCCAATATTGGCTGTCCTGAATACTTTGATGATCCAGAGTCCTTAGAAAACCTGACTAGGTCATCTCTCAGAAAACTCCTAATCACACATCTGGAGGGCATTAGATGGGAGGCTGAGAAACTCAAAAATACTACTCTGAGTTACCAAAGAATAACCCCCACTGAAGGCTTGCAACTGTATCTCAGGGTCGAAACTGCTCCTTATTCCCGTATGTTACTTACCAGACTCCGCCTAGGCATTTTCTTTCGGATGATTACTTTACCAAAACTAAATGATTGGTCTACTTCGAATCTAATCTGTCCGTGTGATGATCGCTCAATACAAAGTAACATTCATGTCATGTTCTTTTGCAAATTGTATTCTGCCCCAAGGAAACTGTATTTATTACCTCTTCTTAAATCTTGGGGCATAAGAACATGCAAAAACGCTTACTTTAAGTTACTTTTGCTAGATGAGGTGTATGTCATCTATGTGGTTTCTTGTTTTTTAAAGTCAGTCATGAAATTTAGAAATTCTATGATGTAACTTTTTATATTTAAATTTTCGTACATGTCTTGACTTATGGTTGATTTTCTGAAATGATACCATCGACTGTATGTTCTTATTATCTGAAAATGGCTTTTTCGAGCTTTTAAGCGTTGGGAGAAAATTGTGGTATAAAATGTGCTGTATGCTTTTATGATTTTTACAAAACAAATCGAATAAAGCTTATTTTGAATTTGAATTTGACATGCACTATAAAGCTAAATATAGGCGATTCCAATGTTGTGTGTGCTCCTCTTTAATGGGTATCAGCACCATTATGTGTTGTGAGAATTTCTGCCATATCACAAATAGAAGCTCGTTGTGCAGAGAGGAAAATTTGCACCTTTGCCAATGCAGACTGTTTGTGGGATTTTCTGTGAAACGAAAAGCCTATGATACCCTGTAGAAATTGTTTTAAAAGACAATCTTCTCATGCCGTGAAGGATGCAGCACCAAAAGACTTAAATATTCAAAGGCTATATGCTTTAGAAATGCCATGTAACCGAAATACAGTAGTATTCCTTCTTGGTAATTTCTGCAATACCCTTTAGACGTTCTATAAGGGGACTTCTCATATAGTGGTACTTTATTATAGGTATTCCTAAAATACCCTAGAGAGATAAAGATTTCCATGCAGTTAACTGTGTTCTGTCATAGGAATTACTTCCATGAGTGTGTAGACTTTGTTTACATGCGATTATGATGCTGTTGCAGCTAGGAAAGCCATGAATAGACAGTCTTGCTATATAGTATGAACCCACGCTGCCTGTACACAAACCTCTCATTATGGTTTAAATCTTTTATTAATTTTCCAAACAGAAGAAGGAATAAGACCCCCAGCTCCCTGAGGACAGTGCGGTGACGATAACCATTGTCGCAGATTATAGCATTACCAAAGTAATATGAGCAGAGCGGGTTTGTAGGAGGAAACAAGTAGGGGCGGGAAAAAACAGAACAAACAACTAGAACCCAACATTACCACCCTCCACCCCCTCCCTCTTCCACAAAAAGAAAAAGGAATGAATACTCTGGAAGTCAGCGTGGTCGCTTAGGGTTACGCTAGGAGCTATCTTGCAGGATTTGTGTATCGGCAAGGTGAAGAAGTCTGAGGTATCGGGGGCATGTCAGTTCTTGAAATTCAGTTATGAGCAAGGTTCGAAAGGGTCGCCACAACTCTGGGAACTCAGACCCTTTGCCAGCTAATGTGAGGGTTAGCTTTTCCATCCCCAGTACCTGCCATAGTCTCTGTAGCCGGAGTGTGTCGGAAACTGGGCGGATCGCCAGTGTACAAGAATATTCTGAGTGGCTGCGCCCGGAGCGATGGCGATCAATCGGCCCCTCCGGGACTTTAGCGGATATGTTATAGGGTTGGGTAAGCCCAGGAGAATGTATGCAGGAAATCGCGGGAGTTGTGTTTCGAAGTGGCTGTCTATCTCTTCAAGTACTTGGGACCAGTATGGTTGGAGGCAGTCGCAACCCCAAAGAAGATGCATAAGAGTGCCTATCTCCCCGCAGCCCCTTCAACACAAGGCGCTTTGTCGAGGATCGAAGTGATGAAGGCGCTACGGCATATAATACCAATAGGTGGCTACCTTAGTCAGTGTCTCTGAGTCCTGTGTGGTATGCTGAGTGTCGAGCCCTATGATATATGCCATCCCACTCCTTGTGACTAAGCGTCCGTCCCAGGTCCCGCTCCCATCGTTTTCGGCCATCGTTATATGTGAGTGTAGAGGTTGTTAATAACTGTTTATATAGGTCGGAGATGATTTTTGACACCACCCCAGTAGGTGAAAGGTAAGCCGCCCGAGTGGCCAGATCTAAGAACCGTGTTGTAATGTGCTATTTACTAATGCACTCTCCCCACTGTGGTTCTCTGCCTGTCTGCTCAGCCTGTGGTGAGGTCATTTGGAATGTTGGGGTTGGTTTGTATGTAGCTGTGAATCAGTTGGTGTGATGGGCTGAGCAGAGAGGACCTTGCTCCTGGTGGGGCATTTCTAGACATTACCAGAGTTACCAGGTATTACTATGGATCTTCTTGTAACTGAATAACTGTAGATTACTTCAAGAATAAATCTTCTAATACCTTCTATAAGACTTGTCTAAGCCTCCTACTTCGTTTTAACACTGGCGACGATTTAAAAAGAACCCATGGAGCTACCTTGGATGCTTTTGACTTTTGAAACTGAAGTAAGAGAAGCTGATTAAGAAGAAGAACAAGCGCTTTTAAAAAGGATTTAAAGTTTTGGAACTTAAAGACTTAAAGTAAGTGTATTGAAACTCATGGATTGGATGAAACTAGGCACCCCTAATGCCCCACCTGTGACCAAGTCAGCGGTCGCCCTTAACTGGACTTAACTGAAGGTGCCTGTTTCTGTTGTCTACTTGATTCTTTTGGATACTGCCTGTCACTTGTCTGCCTGTTTTGCAACCTTATCTCTGCACTGTGAAATCGACAGGCATCCCCAAACCACCCGTGCTGATTTGTGTCAAAATTAATTTTGGAGTTACTGTTGTAGAGAGCTCATGCCAGCAAGTCTTCTGTCAAGCATGGAGAGCTGACTTTTGCTTTTCAAAAAGCGGACACCTTTGTGATGGGGAGAGGAGAGAGGCTGCTGAGGTTAATGCTCATAGTGTGCGCTCTGCATTTCCAGATGAAAGGGAGCGACGTGGGGAATTCAGCCTCGGTGTTCCAGTGAAGAGAGATGGGCGTTGCGAAGGAAATCGGGGACTGTGTAATTTCATTTTTTTGTGTTTTTTTTGTTTTGTGTTTGGTCACAGTTTAACAGACTTGCGGCGGTTTAAAACTGTGGCGCGTGTCTTATCTAGTGCACGCAATCTTACCTGAATCTCTGAGAACTTGATTACGCCATTGGATTCTCTATGACGCTGTGGATTCATGTATCGAAGCCTGTATTGCAGCAACGTGCCGTAAGCCACCCGGCCTTGCGTCCCTACGACGTGCTGCCATTTTGGTATTGGAAGCGATTTGCTGTGATGTCCGTGACGCTGCCAACCACGACTGTAATTTGAATAACGCTGCTTCCTTTAATGAAGTGCCGAGGTGCAGGAAATGATTCCTCGTGAATACAGCAACCTTGCACGGATTTGTGTTGCCTTGGTGGTGTACTGTCTTCTTTGGAATGAGCTCCACTCTTCAATTCTTCAATGAATCTGTGGTTCCTGGTGGAGTCTGCATGTTTTCAGTTGTCACTTGCAATCGACATCTTGGTGAAGTTTTCGATCTGTTTGGAGTTTGTGCAAATAGAAGCTGCATACAGCATTGACATGGAGTTCCTCGGGTGAGAGATCGCTCACCGGAGCACAAGTTTTTCTTTTATTTATTTATTTGTTTTAAAGTGTTTAGGCTTATTTCTTCTCAGCTTGATGTATGGGTTTGTGGGAGTGCAGTGTCCCTGTTTTATTCTTTCTTGGAAGGGTTTTGGGGATTTGTTTGTGCTTTCTTTTATTTTGAGGCTGGTTTTTGAGAGTTTCTTTGAAGAATATTTTGGACTGTGTGTTATAGATACACATGTAGAGTATTTTGTCAAGGGAGGTGTGTAATTTTAGAAGGTCACTATCTGCTTAGTTTGTTTCGCACGTTTATTTTGACGACTTTTTGGACTGCATGAATGTATTTCTTATTGTTTTGGATTTAGATTTACTTAGGTTTGCTATGTTCTATTTTTAACAGATTAGATAGACTGTGTGTGACGGGTACACACTTCTCTTATCAGTTTAGATTTACCCTCAGTTTTTGGGATTTCTGAGTTTATTGGTACTCTTTGTATGATTCAAGAGTGTTTTGGGTTACAAGGTTACCCTAGTGTGTTTTGGGTTTAAAGGATACCCTAGTTTTGTTTTGGGTTAAGGGATACCCTAGATTTTCAGGTTTTGTCTTGTGCTATATACACATTACTTAGACTGTGTGTGACGGGTACACAAGTGGGGGGGTTACTTCTGCTGTGTGTAACTTTCCCTATCAGTTTTGCTAATTTATTTTACCCTTGGTTTTTGAGATTTGTGCAGCACTTTAGGAAATTGGTGCGGTTTTGGTTTTTGCTATTTTTTTGTTTTGATCATTTTGTAGGAGAAGAATGTAAGGATGTATTACAATGTTTTGGTGGTGCGTCCTCTTCTCTCTGTCAAAAGTGTGTTTACCATCTTGATGCATTTTTGTGTTTATGATCGTTATTAAGGGGGAAGGATGTGTTATATATTGTTTTAATTCATTCTTCTTATCCTGACCTGTGTGGGGGAAGGATGTGTTATATATTGTTTTAATGCATTCTTCTTTTCCTGACTTGAAGGATGTGTTATATATTGTTTTAATGCATTCTTCTTTTCCTGACTTCTATATTTTCTGTATTTTATCTACTTTTATTCCTGACTTGTGTATTCTATTTCTGACTTGTACTTTTGTATTTCCATTCCAGACTCCTGTATTTTATCTTCTTCTATTTCGTGACTTTATCTTCTTCTGTTTCGGTTGAATGTTTTGATTATTAAAAGGGGAGATGTGTTGTAATGTGCTATTTACTAATGCAGTCTCCTCACTGTGGTTCTCTGCCTGTCTGCTCAGCCTGTGGTGAGGTCATTTGGAATGTTGGGGTTGGTTTGTATGTAGCTGTGAATCAGTTGGTGTGATGGGCTGAGCAGAGAGGACCTTGCTCCTGGTGGGGCATTTCTAGACATTACCAGAGTTACCAGGTATTACTATGGATCTTCTTGTAACTAAATACCTGTAGATTACTTCAAGAATAAATCTTCTAATACCTTCTATAAGACTTGTCTAAGCCTCCTACTTCGTTTTAACAAACCGCCTCACAGCAACTCGCGCATAGACGCCTCACACGTTCTTTCCATTCCCTGCAGGTCTCTGACTTTTCCCAGACTGTCCTTCTTCCTACAATTTTTTGCCGAACATTGGAAACTACCAAGTAAGCGCCCTTCCGCCCTCCCCCAGCTTTTCGAACATAACCCTAATGCTTCCTTCCACTGATAGACCATTCCTCTTCTTTTTAGACTCGGAAAACACGACATTGACACAAAGCACGTAAGTCCATGTTCTGCCGCCCCTTTGGGCGATGTTGAGAGACATGTTTTGATTTGGCTATGTTTTCATAGTGGCTAAGTGACTAGATGCACCCATTGATTTGTTTTATAGAGTGTCACTGCCCGGCTTGTCTCACATTCGTGTGCACTCACACCAAAGGTAAGAGGTCGAGCATGAGGCTGGCAGCCAGTTCGTTTCCCCCCCTATTGAGATCTTTAATCAGTGACACCTCTCCCCTTCTCTTTCTCACAGTGTTGAGGTCCTGATGAGAACCCCCCAATCGAATAAGGGTTCGAAACGCGTAGACCGTTTTCCTTCACCTTAAGACCGCTATTCTTGAAATAGCTTGCTACGGCTCTACCAATCATTTAAATTATATTGAAAGAGTGTCTTTGGTGTTTTTGTTGTATTAATTCAATTTGTAACATTCTAGATTGTAAATATTGTCCTGTGTATGCCTGGTATGTGTCAAAGAGTTAGTTTCGAATGAGAATATTGATCAATCACGTATGAATGTTGTCGTTTCACCAATTTGTACTATTTATGTAATGATGTCATTTTTATGAAAATTGTATTTTGTATTGTCCGTATTGTTATTGTTTTGAATTATGGTTGACTTTGAACCAACGAATAACTACAAACTCTGATAAAAAATAAATGTGATTTATTCTGACAAAACTGTCCTTACTCGCGCTTAGTTTAATTCTCAGTGCGCAGCGATCCAGTTCTCTTTCTGAAAATTTGTTGCAGTATTGGCTTTCTGTTTAGTTGTTAAGTTGTAGGTAGGGTAGGAGTTCCGATTCAGGGATGCCGTAATCTGTCTTGAGTTGTGGGAAAGGAATAATTCCCTCTAGGTCAAAAAGGTGGCCTAGGGATCGACATGTAGTGGGATGCCAAGGTGCGAAGACCTTCGGATCCATGCCAGGTTGGAATTCTGGATTATTGAAGAGGGGCGTAAGGGGGGAGGGAAAGGAAATCAGAGCATGGGTGGTGTTAGTGCAGTCCCAGGACTCCATAATCGTGCCCGTGATGTATGATGCATAGAGATTGGGTGGCCTATGTGTCTTGCGAAGTAAGGGGATGCCCTGCAGGGGCATGGCTGCCACTGCCTGGTCTTGAAACAACCAGTGCTTCTCCGATTCTAGGCGATGACATTCCACTAAATATCGAAGCTGTGAGGCATAAAAGTAGAGCTGTAGGTCAGGGACCCCTACCCCTCCCCTCTCCGGTGGGAGAATTGCAATTGCATGCTTAAACCTGGGCTTGCGGCCCTGCCGGATAAAGTGTGCTAAGTCAGATTGAGTTTGTTGAATTCAACCTGAGGGAGGGCGAAGGGGGAGGGTCTGGAAGAGATACAAGATCTGAGCTGAGGGAGTATGGTCATCTTGGTGGCCGCTAGTCTGCCTAGCCAGGAGAGGGTATAGTGCTTCCATTGCCCCAGTTCCCTGAGGATATGTGCACGAAGTTTGGAATAGTTGATGCAAATTGTGGCTTGTATGGTAGGACCTAGTTGTATTCCCAGATATGGGATCGAGGGAGTTGACCATTGTATAGCGTGTTCGTCTTGCAAGTGGGCGGGGAGAGAGAGATGTAGAGAGCAATCGACTTATCCATGTTGATCTTAAAACTGGAGGCCTGTGCAAAGCGGTGTAGTTCAATAAAAACGGCACGGAGCGCAGATACCAGGCTAGAGAGGAGAGCAGGATGTCATCTGCATACAAGCTGATGGTATGTACATCTCCTCCAAATTTGATCCGCATAATAAGCGACTCCAGAAAGGCTTTCGTTATGGGTTCGTGACCGGAGGTCGCAGAATGTTTGCAGGTCTCGGCCTCGAGGGCTGCAGCAGCCATGTTGGGAATGGATTGTGAGTGACCGAAAATGTCCTTCAAGGGTTTCACCTTTTTTGTCCTGGACGTGGACATGCTCTTCTGCCACCTCTAGGCCTGTTGTAGAATGGGGTCGGGGCGCCAGGGGGCTGCAGCTGAGCCAGGAAAGTATCAGCCAGGCAGTGCGATAGGGGCACTAGGCGCGCCGTGTAAGTTGTGTCTTTCTTCTGCGATCCAGCCTGGGCCCTCCGTGTCCGCTGCAGGTTAGGTGTCTCAGAATGGAGGCAGAGGTACATCACCGTGCTTGCCGACCCCTCTGTGCTCCAGCGCTGTACACAGTCGTCGCTGGAAAGTGTGACCAAGATGGAGTGACAGATAGTGGGGGACGGGGGCACCCGTCAGCAGACTAGGCCCCCAGGCAGGTGAGTCACAGATCTCTGCGGCCCAGACAGGCACCGCGCCCCCAGGCCCTCTCAAAATGCGCATGATCTATGCTCTGCGTGCCCAGTGGTCGCCAACATGCAGGGGCAGCCATCACACAGTCCAAGCAGGCCTCTCTTCAGCGCTGCTGCTTGGGGTGCGCTCTTACCGGGAGTCCGCTGGGAGTATAGTCCACTGCCGCAAGGCCCAGTTCCACGCGGGCCGCAAACCGCGGGTGATCCCAGGGAGCCGGGCCGATGGTGTGCACGTGCTGTGTGGGAAGTCTCTCAGTGCAGGTCTGGGGGTCAGAGCTATCCACAGAGCGCCTCAAGGGGGAACCTCACCTGGGAAGCTACAGATGTGCTCCGACCTCCCCCGTGCTCCTTGTTCCTCTATGGGCGCACCCGAAATTTAGGCCGAGGATCTGCACAGCCTGGTGCGCTGTCAGTCTCTTTCAGTGCACGTGCAGCTCCCGCAGTCGGGCACAGCGGAGGCCAGTCGCCGTCCTTGATTGTCATCAGGCTGGGGCTAGAAATGTCCAATCCGACCCCCCAGAGCGCCGAATACCCCCGCCGGCAGCCCGGGAAGCAGGCCGAAGACCAGGTATCTTTGAAGGCTTTAGCACCGTCCGGGGGTGTGTCACAGGCTGCTCATCGCGGCTTTGGGAGGCCCGTGGGTCTTCCGGGCTACTCCTAGTGCGGCTGGGATCAGGACAACTAGCCTCGGTGACCGGATCTCCAGGCCACCGCGTTGTTGAGGCCGCAGCTCCGCTCCGTCGTGAAGAAGCCGCTTCCGTCGCTCCGCAGTCTCAGCCAGTCCTCTGCAGACGCTTCCTAAGCCCGGGTCTCGAAACAGACTCGTGCAGAGTGCGGTCAGGGAGATGTCCAAGGGTTGCCTTGGGCTATTTCAGGCCCGCGGGGACCTATGTACGCTGATTTGGCCGGGCGACGGGCAGGAGCTGGAAGCGAAGCATCCTACCTCACCGCCATTGAGGCCACGCCCACTAACCTCTCATTAAAGACGGTGGGGGCATGTTCCATTGTTAAAAATGCAAAGCCAGCTCAGCCACAAGCCTGAGTAACCCATGTTACCAATATCCTGTAACCCGTACTTCATTTCCCCTGTGTGTATAAAACCTGGAAATTAGAAGCTGGTATTTAATGGAACATGTCTTCTGTACAGACATACACTATTAGTATACATGGGATTGTCCCATATCTTTCTTGAGAATTATATCTATACATGGGAGTTTGTACCAGTTTGCACTCTTCTGAAATGACGGATACACTCTTAGAATATATACATTGTCTTAAAGTTGTTTGTTTACAACAGTTTTCCTCATGGAAGAAAAAGTTATCTTTCCAGAAATTTCATGCACGTTTAAAACTATAACTTTCATTCACTTTTGAAACTTGTTATTTACTTGAGCTTTTCTAGTACCATGATATTGTAGTGTATCCTGTAGTTGCTGTCGCACTTGGGACTTTGCACTCTGGTAAGAGTAAAAGAAATGTTGGGGAATCTTCAGTTTAGTATATATATAATTACTTTAATTTTAGTGTTGTAATTACTCTGTGTTAAAATTGGTAGTTGCTTCTGCTGTGGAGACAAAAAAACTGCACCAACTTTGTGTAGTCATAAAAGCAAGTTAGTGGGCCCTTAGTTAATTCTCTTATTAGGGTTTGTAAACACAAATAATGCCCATGCTTCTTCGCAGAAATAGTGACATAGGTGGGCAACTGAAAACTTTATATGCTAATATGTGAATCCTTATAAACAATATTTGAGCTTCACAATTAGACATCCCAAGCTCACATCAGATAAGAATAAGAGCTTATTCAAATCCCATTACTAGCTAACAGAATGCTAATGCATTTTATTTTAGATTTGAGACATCACATGATTTCTAACCGAGAGTAGCATTGAAGGAGATGTTTTGTTTACACGAGAACAAGAGCAATCCTGTGTTTGCTTACTTGATTTTCTCCCGCATGCAGTTTAACATTATAACACAGTAGTCTCTGGAACACATCTGTGTTAGTATTGTAAAATAAAACTGCTCTTCCATCTCCGGAACTCTGGAACTTTTTAGTGTTCGGTGTAATGCTTTGATTAGCCGCTCTTGGGTATTTTGCAGCCACTGCCCACATAAATGAACATTTGGCAGCATCCCACAATGGAATGTATGACTTGGCAGTGATTCGACTCATGGTGGACACGTATCAAATATGGCTGGGCCATTTCATAACTCTGTTTTCACTACGAACCTTACTGGCCATGATCAGACAGTTCTTCACTCAAACATTTATCAATATGATTTACCCTTATATACCTACACATATCCCTAGGCCATGGGATCATTGATTGGATTGTATATTGTCGGTATGGTTCATGGTTCACAACACCTCAAGTAAGGGGTCTCTGCTCATGGGTCCACTAGTGCAAAGCAGACCAACACCTCTGTCCAAGATGTGACAGGCATGCTTTTAGAAGGCAGAAGGTCTCCACATAGTTATTTCATTACAGCTTTATTGATTTCAAAGTAGCTTTCAAATGTGTAAACCGGGCGCTATTGTCGAACAAGCTGAAGCGCTGGGGTGTTCCCAAAATACTGCTATGAGAAATCCAGTCACTTTACTCTGAAACATGGATTCAAATAAATATCGGGGGCGGTACCTGAATATCCAGGAAGATCGTGACTCACCACGTCCGCTCCTCGTCTCTTTAACCTCTTAATGCCGATCTATTACCAGCCTTAGATCAGGAAAACTCCGATTCTTTGCGGTTTGGTCCCCTTCGGCTATCATACGCAGATGACATTGTGCATTTTAGTTCAACCAAAGACCAGTTAACATCATGGCATGGTACACGAGAACTAACCATCTGGAGGTCAACGTGACAAAAACTAAATCAATGTCCATCGGTTATCGAGCTGGGCAGGCCGCCACAATGGTATTAAATGATGCTCAAATGGAAACAGTATCTAATTACAAATATCTTGGACTTTACCTTGATTCGAGAGGAAACTTCCTCCACCAAAAACAATATATAGAGAAGAATGGGCTTGCATGAATCCATGTCTTCGCAATCTTGGCAGAAAAACTAGGCGGGCCATCCTTTCAACTACTCTTATCAGTCATCACCGCGAAATTTCGAACAACCATTACATACGTTAGCGTGGCCATGCAAGGGCAGGATGCTGCAATAGTGGATAAAACCCTGACTAACACCTTTAAGTGAGCATTCAACCTGCCCCAAAACACATCGCCAGCACGAATTTGGGCTACTGAAACAAGACCTAGCCAGGTCAACAGCAATAAAAAGTTGGTATAAAATCATTAGCGATCAAGATTCCACACAAAAAAATAGCGCGTTATGATCAGCTTTTCGAAGTGATCATCGGTCGGAACATTATAAATAACTGAATTCTTTCCTCAAACAACTGTGTCTAACCGAACTATGAGCCGCAAATCTGCCATATGATGCCTTTTAAAAGGCGACCACTAGGGCACTAAAGCTACATTCTTGTCTTGAAGACAAATTCAGTTCCCGCTCTCACACATGGATAGAAATCAAATACTACGACACCCTGGCTCCAGCACCTTACCTGGCAATCCCCTTTTCAGCACGTATTAAGCACAAACTTATTATTCTGCACATAGGTAGCTTACTAACACTAGTAATCCAATCCGTTTTCAAACACGTTCGTTTGACATCAGGTTACTTTGCTTTTTTTTTTTTTTTTTTGCAAAACAACACAAAAAGATTTGTACATAAAAAAGACATATTCATAAGCGTAGATTATGCATGTATCAACATTAATATTTCTTGTTGTTAATACAGGTCATATACTTATGGAAGCAAAAGAACATAGCATAATGGTTATATCAAAGAATAAATCGAAATACAGAATTGTTATTTTATTGTAATTATCTGGTCCTATTATTCCAGCCCTCAATTGGCTCCTAAATTCTTTCCCCTCTCATCCTGGCTTTTTCCCTCCTACATGCATAAATTGCTTTTTCTTGATTATAAATCCCTAGGTATCGTGTCAGCCATAGTTGGAAGTTAGGGGGATCTGCCTCCTTCCATAGTGCTGCTAGGATTATTCTGTACACCGCCGTCCCCAAAAAGAGACATGTTTCCTCCTCCTTGCTGTGCATAAGAGTATTGTCATATCCTAGCAGATATAGAGTGGGTGATTCAGCTATGGCGTGGCCGAACACTTCTTGCCAAAATTCCGCTATCATTTGTCTGAAAGGTGTAAGTTTGTCACATTCATAGAACATATGTATCAGATGTGCTGGATTAGTACCACAGCGAGGAAATTCGGAGTTTGCTCTTTTCCCCCAAGTATACAGTTTGGCGGGTGTATAATATAGATTATATATTGTCTTATACAACTGGGCCTTTAAGTTAGAAGAAATAATTAATTTTGATAAAAGCTGTAGTGACATGTCAATATCGACATTAGGATTATTAAGTGTATTTGCCCATGTAGATCCGATATGCTCTAGGTCATCCTTCTTACTCTCTAGCAACATATCATAGAGTGTGCCTATCCTGGATGCTGATTTCCCTATATAATCCGATAAGGGGATATTTAACAGAGAGATATTAGGGATTTTTATATTGAGGATAGTGTTGATTTGGATAAACTTAAAGATATCTATGTTCGGAATTAAAAATTTGTCTTGAAGGTGCTGAAACCTAGTTTCTGAGACGGCCTCAAGGAAATCTCCTAGGGTTAAAACCCTTCAGGTTTTCCCATCGCCTGGAGATATCGTCATTAGCTTGTCTTGGTAGCACAGATGAGTTCCATAGTGGTGTGTACTTATTACATTTTGGGATTTTCAGTTGCCTCGCTGTTTTCTTCCAGATTCTCCAAGCACTCTTAATAATCTTGAACTTAACCTTTTTGTAATATGAGGGTTCTAATTGTTTTAGCAGCAAGCCTTTTGCCTTGTTTCCTAAGGCTAGTTCATATATTGATGGTATAGCACTTTTTTCTAGTGTTGGATCTGCTGTATATATATTGAACAGGGAAGACATTTTGCTGGAGCATAGTGGCCCATAGGTAGAGCATTATATTGTGGATTGCTAGCCCACCTCTGTGTACCGGGAGGGATAGGTAATTTAGGGCCCTCCTGATTTTTCCGTAATTCCACATAAACTTGCTCATTTGATATTCTATTGCTTTAATAGCTTTATCTTCAACTATTAGAGGAATAGCGCGAAACAAATACAACAGCCTAGGTAGGATGTTCATTTTCCGAAAATTTCCTCTCTCGCTAATTGAGAGGTGGAGACTGTCGACCCTCTTTAGATCTTTCTTAATGTTTTTTAGTAGGGGTTCATAATTTAGATCATTAATGATCTCTACATTAGGTGATATGCATATACCTAAATATACCGCGTTATCTACATTCTTTGGGTCGTCGAACTGAATATTGTCAGTGCAAATTACCATGGTTTTATCCCGATTGAGAGAATATCCTGAGATCTGCCCGAAGGCTTGTGTAATAACCTCAATTTCAACTATAGCTTCGGAGGGGTAGGGTGTTATTACCGCGACGTCATCAGCATATGCCAGACCCTTAGTGTCGTAAGAGCCTACCGCGACAGGTATAATTACATCACTTCCTATTAATTTGAGGATCAATGGATTGTTGTACATAGCGAACAAGATCGGAGAACACGGACAGCCCTGTCTTGTTCCTCTTAATATTTCAAACGGCCTAGATTCCTGTCCCATCACTAGAACCCTGGCCTTTGGTTCATGGTATATTGCCCTAATTGATTTAGAGAGGCTGGGCCCAAAGTTGTTTTTCTCAAGCACCGCCCATAAGAAACCCCAGGACACACGATCGAACGCCTACATTCGCCCCCCCGTCGCATTCGTGATATCGAATAGCGATATAGCCCTACGAGTGTGGTCTGTGGTGGACTTACCGGGAATAAAGCCATGTTGCCACGGGGAGACAAGGTTTTCGATGACCCTCCTGAGCCGATTAGCCAAGATTTTTGAGTATATCTGTGAGTCTGAGTTTATTAAGGAGATTGGACGATACGATGAAGGTAAGTTTGGGGGCATTCCCTTTTTAGGGAAGATAACTATATTTGTTACCTTCCATGAGTCAGGAGGGATGCCGCTTACTTGCCTCCCTACAAATAGATCTAGTAGATATGGTGTTATACAGTCTCCAAGAATTTTGTAGAGTTCTAATGGGAGTTTATCGGGGCCCGCAGCTTTTCCCGAGACTAGCTCTGATAGGGCCAGCAATACCTCTGTGTGTGTGATATTCTTTTCGAAATTTTCCCTAGTATCGTCGTCGATAATCTTATTTGATCCAATCTCGGTTAGCCATATATTAAGGGCATCTCTTACTGCTTCTTGGTCTACTTTGTCCTCATTCTGGTATAGTTTCTGATAGTATTGCCTAAAAATGTCTAATATGTCTTCTGGTGTTGTATATTCCTTTCCCTCTACTTCAATACTAGTGATTGTATTATGAGATTGCTTTTGGCGGGCGTGTAGAGCTAACTGCTTCCCCACTCTCTTCCCATCTTCATAGATTTTGTTACGATTTGCCTGGAAGATCTCAGCTGCTTTCTGAGTAAGCTTACTGGTTACTTTGCAAAGGAGAAAAAAAAGATAATCACACTCATTGGATCTGCACTTGTCCCAAACTGCGCACGTTTAGCTCACAAACTGTTAAAGAAAAGTTTCAATTACAGGGGTATCCATACGTGTAGGGAATCCATAAATAGCATGCCTTAATCCTGAAGACCCCAGTTAAACTGCAGGCTTGTTCAATTTCTGGCAATGGCTCCAACCAAATAAATATTGAATGTAATAATATTGTGACCAGTCCTCTAGCACAACTTAATAAACGCTCTAACAGGCTTGGGTCAAATAGGTGGCTGAATACAAGTTACATTGGGTTTGCGTATTTGCACTAATATTGCCCCGGTTTTAAAACTGATTTGTTTAATCATGTCATTTTTATGGTAAAAAGATTGATTGCACCTTTCCTTAGGATGTATTATTCTATTGCGTTATATAGCGTAACTTTTATACTTCAAATTGCGAAATTGTCATGGCCATGCGTATTTGCACATATACTGCACCTGTTTTAAAACTGATTGGTCTTAATCATGTACTTGTAGGGTAACATAACAGATGGCACCTTTATTAGGATTTACTACTTCATCACGTTATATATGGTAATATTTTATACTTTAAATTACGAAATTGTTATGGTTTTAATTAACTGAAACTCTAAACTTGAACTTGGTGGTGTGATATAAAGCCAGCTATTGTAAATCCGCCTTCGCAGTGGTGGTGTTCTTGGGTGCCAGAATACTACAGGGCTTAGCAGAGTCCTGCTTGTTTGGTGCTTATTTAAGCCTCACACTGTGCCATTAGTTACGTTTGCCTAGAGAGATTATTCCATTCTGGTTACTGGGACATCAAAACGGATCTAGGGCTGTGTGTCAGTATCTTTGCAAGAGAGTTTTTTGGGCCTTTTTTTCTGATCTTTTGGTTCAGTCATTGGCTTTTTTCTGTGTGCTTATTTCCTTAGTGCAGATCATTTTAGCATTTATAGTTAAATCGATGATTGTATCCTTCGGACATTCTATTGGCGTTTTTTTCCTTCCAATTGCTGTTCCTCATTTCATCAGTAACTTAAAACAATGCGTCCTGTGTCACTCTAGAGCTTCGCTGATCCACTGGTTTTGTGGGCAGCTTCAGATCAGATTATCTACTGATAATGGTGGAGGTTTTTTTTAAACAGGAATTGTGAGGCACTCGTTTCACCCCAACATACGTTGGTCTACATTTGTGCAATTCTTTTCATTTTGAAAGCGTAATTCTACACGAAGATTCACGTGTCTGCGGAACAGAAGTAGGAATATGGAAGTAGAGGAGACTGAGCCCTATTTTATTATCTGGTTGGGTGCAGCAGGTATGTGTTCTTGCTCCATTACTGTTTTCCCTCTCCTGGAATGACATGGAAGAGTTTCTGTGCAAGTGGAACTCGGATTTGCCAAAGCTGTGTAACAAAAGGATAGGCATCTTCCTGTTTACAGACGACGCTCTAATACCATCTTGCACACACAACTAATTACACAGGAGGCTAGACAGTTTCAAGAGTTTCTGTCTCTGTAAAGAACTATGTATAAACAGTCAACGAACCAAAATGATGCCAATGTGGACATACCTCCTCCCTAAAAAATTCACCAAGGATTGCTGGGCAGGTGCTTCAAACTGTAACTGTAACAAATGTGATTACCTGGGGATTTCCTTCAATAGTAAAATGATTTGGCACGACCATGTTGACAAGGCAGCCAGTACTTTCAGTGGTCAGCCAATGCCATTTTGAGGATCAAGTACAAAATTATCTGTCGGTTATTGAGTGTCATTTTTTCTTCAAGTATATGGGCAAAAAGAAGAGGAAGCAGCAATATATGATGCAGAGCTATTGGGATTTAGTAGCTGTAAACACCTCCAAAGAATAGAACATTATTTTTTGATATCGTCATTGATCCTGGGCTGGGGCAGGCTGATTCTCCCTCTATTCCCGAAGCTGGGTCTGGCCATTATCTTGGACACTGTTACCTTTGCTCCAGTCCTGTACTGGCTACGTCTAAACCGAAATCACTATGAGGAGTCATATTTGAGAGCAATACTCGAAGTTTCGGCCCTAGGAAGAATTAAGTACAATCCCTTGTCAAACTGTTTAAAGAAACTTGGCCTTGTTCATCTTTGGTTGGACCCAGCTCTTATTGCTGTCGTCACAGCTACAATGGTCAAATAAACTTTTCTAAAGTCAAAACTCAAGGCACGCATTTATCTTGCATGCTCCTCTGAACTTACTTGCAATTATTTGCAAATGAAGCTTGTTTTGGACAGGGAACAATATCTGGATGACATTGTCCCTGATGCACGTCGCACTTTATATTTAAAATTTCGGCAAGCCACTTTACCTGTTAAATCGTACCTCACCAAATATGCTGACAGATGTTCTAACTCCAGCCTTTGCGATTGTGCAACTGGTGGTGAGGAGGGAGCAATGTATTTTATGTTATTTTGCACAAAAAGCCAGCACCTACGCACCAAAGAACAAAACACTTACCTTTGGTAAAACCTTCTCTGGTAGAGACTCTGTCTAGCTGCAGATTCCTTACCTTTGAATTATCTCCAGGCCTCAGAATGGATCTAGAAATTTGTTTTAAGCAGTACCCCTGTGCGCCATTAGGTGCCATTGATCATCTCCGCGTGGCAGTGTCTGCACCGGAAGTGACATGCTCTACAGCTATATAGGTGCCACCCCAGCATGCTGACGTCCGGTTTCTTTTCTCTACCTCCGATGCCAGGAACACTGATCACTGGTGTGGAAACCTAGAACCCTGAAAGGGGAACAGCCCTCACTTTACAATCTGCTAACTGAGTTGGGAGGATGGGTGGGTCGTTAAGGACTCTGCGGCTAGAGAGTCTCTACCAGATAAGGCCTTAACAAAGGTAAGTAACTTGTTAATCTGATAGAGACTTCTAGTTGCAGATTCCTTACCTCTGAAAAAATACCCAAGGAATACCTCCCCGGAGCTGGGTCTTTGAGACAGATTTAGTTAAAAAAATATTCTGCAGGATCAAACAGGCAAAGTGCCCCTCCGGAGAGACCTAATTGTCCAGGCCTTAGTGTTTGTTGAATGTGTACTGTGAGGCCCACATTGCTACCTGGCAGATGTTGACGACTGGAACTTAACATGCTAACGCAGAGGTGGCAGCTTTTGTTCTGGTGGAGTAAGCACGCAAAACCTCAGGGGGTTGCTTTTCGGCCAGTGCGTAGTCGATTTTTATGCAGAGCACAATCCAACAGGAGATGGTAAGTTTCTGGACGGCCTTTCCCTTATTCGCTCCAACATACCCCGCAAACAGTTTGTAGTCCACCTGGAACCCTTTCGTGTGGAGTGAAAAAAAGTAGGCAGGGTGATGGACTGACCGGTATGAAAGGGATTGACAACTTTTTGCAAACTCAAGCGCACAGAACTGTTGACATTGCACATTCTCAGCGGTGACAAACATATACAACCAAGGACCTTGTGCCCCCTTCCGAATGGAGATGCCATTTGTGATCCGAAAGGCATATTCGACTGAGTTTCTCCGCCCTGGCGTTCACTGAGCCCGCCAGTGATTGAACTAACAGGGAAATGCTCTGATGTTCCTGCCATTTCCAGAGATGCAGGACCTCTTGACAATGGGTCAAAAACCTTACCCCACCCTGTTTGTTGCAGTACCACATGGCGGTCGTGTTGTCCGTGAACACCTGCACTAGCCTTCCCCTGATGGAGGGTAGAAAGACTTTTAATGCCAGCCATATCACCTGGAGGTCCAGAAGCCTGGATTCCACAGGAGAGCACAGACCTCTGATCTCCACCTTTCCCAGATGGCCGCCTTCGCCCAGGAGTGACACATCAGTCACCACTGTCAGATCCGGTTGGGGAAGGGAGAGGGGTCTGCTACTGACCCAATCACGGTTCGTTAATCAACACTGCAGATCTTTTGCATTTCCCTTCGAAATAAATATGGGCCATGTAAAAGCGATTTCCCTGGTGCTGCGCCCACTGGAACATCAGGGCCCACTGTAGAGCCCGCATATGCTAATGGCATGTGTCACAAGCAGGATGGGGAGACAATGAGGCCCAGCAGCCTCAGACTCAGTCTCACCAAAATCCAAGATAGAGCTAGAGACATCTGTATCGTAGTCTGAATATCCTGGGCTCGCCATTCAGGAGGATCAGTCCCGGCACTGCACTGTATCCAGAACAGCTCTGATGAAAGGGAGTGTCTTAAAGGGAGTCAGGTGTGACTTTGGCACGTTGATAGTGAACCCCTGCATGGCACGAGGTCCACTGTAATCTGGAGGTGCAAGACAACCGCCTGGGGCGAGGCTGCCTTCAGCAGGCATTCGACAAGATAGGGTAAGGCTGGTACACCTGATCACCGATTTTTAGCTGCAACCACTGCCATCACCTTGGTGAACACCCGAGGGGTGCTGGTAAGGCCAAAGCGGAGCGCGGTGAATTGAAAGTGCTTGAGGCAGGATGGGAATGTGGCATTATGGGTGCTGCAAGTCTACCGCTACCATCCAGTAGACAGGACTTGAGTGAGCATGATCCTTTTGAACTTCTCCTTCTTGATGAAGAAATTGAGAGGGTGCTGGTCTAGGATACAACAAAGGCCTCAGTCCATTTTGGGCACCAAGAAGTAGCGGGAATAGCAACTGTGGCCCACTTCTGCGCAACTGTATCTCTCAGAGTGTGGAAGTAGCGACCCAAAAGGCATGCAGTGTGCGCAGACCACAGTGCCAGGCTGGTGGAAGAAAACATCTACTTTCCCAAGGTGACCAGCCTCTTGGATTCCCTATCCTGGGGTACGGCAGGGAATGTGCGTGGAAGGTAAAGGCTTGGACTACCTAGCTTTCCGGAATAGGGTGTTATGCGAGGAAGTTGGTCACCTGGAGCAGGGCAGTGGCAGCAGGCAATCGTCCTGTTCACAGGAGCCCCTGTGCTGGGCTTGGACCAGATCCCATGCAGGGCTTCTGTAATAGCCTCATTAAAAGGGAGCATCGCTTTGGAAGGGGACACTCCTGGCTGAAGCACCTCCGTCAAGATGTTAGTCTGCCAATGAGGGCAGGCTTAGGTCCAGGACCGCGGCCGCCCTTCTCACCACCGTTACAAATGATGCTCCCTTCTTATTGTCGTACAGTTCTTACTAATTAAGTAGGCCTGTGCGTTTGAACAACATATGCATCAAAATAGGGGGACTAAGCCCACTATAATCAGAATATGTTGGCAAAATTCCTGGCTAGCTCACAGTGCGCCATCTGGACCCCTAAACCTGACAGGGTTCCGGATGGTGTCTGCAACCTCAGAACATATCTCAGAATATGACCACTTTGGTCCTGGAAATCATGGAAAGAGATCTACCCTTTTATTGATCTCTTAGGCATGCCCAAAGTGAGAAGCAAGAAATACACAAATTGGCATTTCAAACATTTATTGAAGCAATCGGATTCTGTGTAAAAGACATGAGCTGCAATTATTAGCAGATGGAAACAAAGCATTGTTACCAATATTACAAGAATGGTGAATAATGCAACCGTTATAACGTTGCAATGATTATATGAATATATAACATACTGATAACCCTGCATAACACTAACTACTCTAAATAGAGAGCATAATAAAGTGCATTCTGCTAGATATCTTGGAGCAGCCTAACTCCCCATTTACCGGAGTGTGTGATGTATCAGGATGCTCGTCTGGTGTAGATCAGGCCTCCGTCCTTTGCAGGATAGTGATGGATGTCGCCTGGGCTAGCAATCAGTCACGGCTGATCGTCCAGGATAATCCTTGGAGGTGCTCCTTTGACAATCTAAGGGTCGGAAGCAGTTTATCTAATAAAAACTGTCTCAGTTCGCACTGTATCTGAGCTCCATTGCTAGTCATTTCTTGTATTTCCGATTCAGAGCTGTCTCCAAACAGACAACAACAAAATGCGAAGGCAGTGTACTCTGTGTACTTTATCCTTGAACAAAAGGTACAGTGTCGTAATAAAATGCTGACGAAGAAACGTGCTTGCAAGCAGAGCACTTACTGAGTACATTATCGTGTACTTGCAAAGCGTGTAAAAAGATGTCAAGTTTGAACATGAACTTGTAAAATGGAAGCTTTTGTGCATGGGCCCTACTAAGCTTTACTACACCATTGGGGAATCTAAGGTCTAGTTTTCCTCAGGGTCTAGGGATCCCTCCCAATCCTCACCAAGTCTTAGCCTATTGTAATAGGGCTCAGACTCTGACCTGGAAGGCATGGCTCCAGTTGGTGCCTTAGTCAGACAACACCCCTCTAGCTCTGTGTCTGAGTCAGGGATCAGAACAGGGATTACACTGCCAGGGTGCATTACTGAGTGCGTCGACATCAGGCCGGGAAAGGTCATAGTGGTACGACTGGTGCCATTCCGGATCCATCTTTGGGTCCAAGAGGCCCGACTGGCGCCGAAGCCGCAAGTGTGGAAAAGGGGCCCCCTGCTAAACCGGCGGGGCGCACCAGTGGGAGCGGGCAGTTCAGCTATAAGATGCGTGGCCTCATAAAACCCGTGGAGTTGAGCAGAGGTTGCTTCGACTCCTGGAAAATCAGAAAAGTGTGGAGCCGTCTGAAGCGATGGCTCAACCGTTGAGCCAGGCCTCCAATGTTGAGGCTCCCTCATCCCGTCGGTCGACGGATGATGTGAAGTCGAAGACCTCTTCAACTTCTTGTTTTTATTCTTTTTGTGTGACTTATCCTTGTGGCCCGATGACTTGGGAATGTGGCGAGAATCGTGGACTCCGCAACCAATCCCAGAGCCTTCCTCTCGAATGGTATCGAGAACCTTGTGGTGTTGCTTGTCGGGCTGCAAAGAGCTTGAGGGGTCCAAGGGGTGGTGGCATGGCAAGCGGCACGCGTCTTTGTGTTGTGGTCGCAATCCAAGCACCAGAGGCATACAACCTGCGGCTCAGTCGCTGACATATGTCGGTGACAGATGCCACAGGGATTGAAACCAGTCTTCCTAGTGGGCAGCCCTACCACACCAGGAGAAGAACTCTCAAAAAAGCTTTGACAAAACATTGAAAAAAAGCTCTCTCTGGATCTGCGCTGATTTTCGCCAAAGGAAAAAAACTGACATCTGTGCCCTAGGGCGGTGCCTATATAGGCATGGCATACATCACTTGCGATGTGGATGGCATACTGAGCCGATTGACTCCACTCATCGGAGTGCCGGAGTACTGCTCAGGGAAAATTTCTGGAGCTAGTCTGATGGCTGGAGATAATTTAAAGGTAAGGAATCTGCGGCTTGAAGTCTGTCAGATTGGCTCGTAACATTGTTAAAGCAGTTCTCAACCACTAATTGTAGAGAAGCACTAGCACTTTGTTCTAGATCGGACTGTTAAGCAGTTTACAAGCCTGTGGCAAGCTATATCAAGGGAGCCTAACTTGTAACAAGAAGATCACACAGAGAGTGCCTCTCCCTGCCCCCAAATTGTCATAGTGGTACTTTATTTTAAAGTATATTCAAGGCCTGCTTTTAATATTTTTAAATTGGTGTATTTATTGTACTGATATGGTTTTTATATCTTATGGCATACATATATGCTAATAGTAAGAATGTAATAGAGCAAACTAAAAATGTTGCAATTTCTAACATTTTAGATGGAGGTTGATGTTGACTTTTCTAGCTGATTTGTTGTATAATTCTATTTTTAGGATATGGTAGACTAGGTGTGTCTTTTTAAGGTTTATTACTGCGCTCCTATTCTCTATTCCTCCTTAATTTGCCCTGTAGCAATATTTTTGATGTTTTTACATTTTGCACCAAATTAGATGCTTTAACTCACATGTATAGCCTTATTGTGAAGGAATCCATTCCCTTAGGACTTGGTTCACATATTTATAAGTATGTTTTGAAACTAGAACATAAGCTTACTTTATTTCTTAAGTACTCTTGAAGGTTGTCCTTGCATGAGATTTGTTAGTTGGTGACCGTTTCCCTTTTTGTATCACTTTATGTGGAAGGGTGGCTGGGTGGGGTTCAACCTTCTTTTTTTAAATTAAATCGGTCAATTAAAGATGGTGTGTGCAGATTGACTTAATATCGCACATTGCAATTCACTAGAAATTCAAAGTTTTATGACTTGCATATTTCATGTTTTAACAACTTTATTTTGAATATTTGTTGGGCTTAATTTTTAAGGCACTTGTAGGGTAAAAGGTAGCCAATTTGACAACACTTGGGCGGAGGGTCTAGTTCAAATGCTGAATGTTTCTATAGCAAAGTATGCATTAAGGCGCACGAGGGATAGTCTTTTTTTTTTCTTCCTTTTGGCTTTTTTGCTTACATAGTTCCAAATGAAAAATAACTTTTCAATGTCCTTATTGTGTCTATTGAGCAAATATTACTTTAATAGGCTACCTAAGCTAACAGCATTTGGAGGTCTTCAGCACTTTGAAAGGAAAGCGATTGCACATCCCTAAAAAGCCAATTTAGCCTTCAGTGTATCAGTTCATAATATCCAGCTCCCCCTCTGCCCAGTTTCCTCAGGGCGATACAAAAGGGGGACATTCAGTCCATCACTTGTTGTTTTTTGCAATTGCCGCCCTAAGTGCGCTGGGGATGCCCAGACGTGGGTCCCAGGCACTCCACACCACTTGGAGTCAAGCTAGCCGGGCTGAAGAGAGGTGTTACCTCGAAACCGGTCCGGTCCTCGGATGCTTGATTCCGGTCTGGGAAAGATATGGCTGTTGTAGTTCGGACTGGACTGTTCCCATGGGGCAACAGGGTCAGAGCTGATTTGCATAAAGCCATTATCTGACCCAGGGTGGTGTGGAGTGCAAAAAAACGATGGATTTGGGCCCAGATCTTTTGACTGGGGGAGTGTGTGACATTGATCCACATTCAGTCCATCACTTGTTGTTTTTTGCAATTGCCGCCCTAAGTGCGCTGGGGATGCCCAGACGTGGGTCCCAGGCACTCCACACCACTTGGAGTCAAGCTAGCCGGGCTGAAGAGAGGTGTTACCTCGAAACCGGTCCGGTCCTCGGATGCTTGATTCCGGTCTGGGAAAGATATGGCTGTTGTAGTTCGGACTGGACTGTTCCCATGGGGCAACAGGGTCAGAGCTGATTTGCATAAAGCCATTATCTGACCCAGGGTGGTGTGGAGTGCAAAAAAACGATGGATTTGGGCCCAGATCTTTTGACTGGGGGAGTGTGTGACATTGATCCACATTCAGTCCATCACTTGTTGTTTTTTGCAGTTTCCTCAGGGATCAAAACTAAAACTTGTTCAACTCCTAAACTGACTTCTCTTTCCTGCATTTGAAACTGGCTGCCCACTTTGCTTCAAAAGCAATGATTAGGGCCTGATTTAGATCTTGGCATATAGGTTACTCCATTCTTGGTGGACAGGCTACTCCGTCACAATGGTGATGGGTATCCCCTCTGTCAGAACATAAATACCATTATATCCTATGGGATTTATATTTCAGCAGATGGGATATCTGTCACCGATGTTACGGAGTAACCCATCCTCCAAGATCTAAATCAGACCCTTAGATTTGAATTGGCAGACTTGATTGAGTTCCACATAGTTGGGCAAAGTCCTTATATGTAGAGTCACACTGAAAAATCGTTTATCAATAGTTTTGCTTTGATTGCTGTACTTGGCGATGTGATGAACACGACAGTTGATGTAGTACACAGGATGGGAAATTTAGAGTTACTTGATAGTAGTGAGAATTAATATTTTTCTTATGATTGTGGCGCAGTCCTAGAATGACAGTGAATTCAAAGTGGGTCCAGTTGACTGGTATGAAACCGAGAGACTGTTGTTCAAGTGGTATTATTTCGTTACAGTTTTTCAGATTACACATTTGTGCTTCACCACTTATTCTGATGCTGTCTGTTTAGAGAATATAAAGCAATTTGTTAAACCCATAGTCCGCTTCTCCTTGAATTGAATGGCGACCTTACAGGGCACCCTTGTGTAATCAGTCAGTACATACTTTTGTGTCGGGCTGAATCACTGCTGAAATGAAACGTTAGAAAAAATATATCCCAAATCATTACAACATATGATGCATTACGATGTATAAATTAAAATGTTAAAATATCTATATTTCCTATGGGATTCAATTCTATGCAATAGATACATTTTGTTAATATAAACTCACTTCAATTGCATGCATGTTTTCCTATTTTACGTCCTATAGACTATAAAGCAGCATAGACAAGACATTGAAGTTATCCAGTCTATAACCACTCCAAACATGCCATTCTTTTTGAAAAATCGTTTTTATTTGCATTTCATTGTATAACACAGTACTTATGTATCAGATATCATAGGTAATAAACATCATGCTGGTTACAGATCATGGTGTCCGTTATAGCCATGATATTGAGTGTGGTTCAACAAACCACGAAGAATGCGCGCTTCTTTAAAATGAAACTGTAGGGTTTCTTCACTTACTCAGTTGTATATGTAATCAATTCTCACACCAGTCGTTTGAATGAACACATTACGACTGACTATTTCATAGATTTCATTGTTGTATTTAAAAGAGAAAACTTATTGAAACCGGCTCAACCTAGCACAGAACAAAAAACAGTATGTGTACTTAAGTTTTCGACAGAAGCAAAAAAGATCAAAAAGATAATCAACCGTCACTGGTCTCTGATTAAGACTGAACCTGATCTACAGAATTTATATAGTGAACATGTAACTTTTGCCTTCAGGAGATCAAAAAATTTGAAAGAAATTCTCGCTGTCAGCAACATCACAGAATCAGAACACAAAGGAATGGCAAAATGTTTCAATTGCATACATTGCAATAACGTTATAACAGGCAACATCTTCCTTCATCCAACCAAAGGATACAAGATCAACTTAAAATACACAGGAACATGTGATTCAAAAAATGTAATATACGCAATTAAATGCCCATGTGGAAAAACATACGTAGGCCAAACTGAACGGAAAATCAAAATAAGGATGACAGAACATAAGAGCAATATACGAAATATGAACAGTAAATCTACCATAGCCACACATTGGCTAGAAGCTCATCATCAAATCTCTCAACTGAGATTTACGATACTTGAGATACTGCCACAACGCTGCGACATGGATCCTGTTAAACAACGTTTACAGGCTGAATACTTTTGGATCAAAAAACTCCAGTCACTGCAACCAACTGGAATGAATGATAGGACAGAAATGACATGCTTTCTATAAAAACACAGCCTAGAGACTAGGAACTTTTTTCTCCCCCTGGAGCAATCCATAAATGAAAAGCTGTTTTACAACCTTACTCAGTCTTTTTCCATATATTTTACATAACCCATGAACCCATGAGCTTGTTTACTTTGTCAATATTTAACTCTTTTCGTTCAGACAACACTTCGTAATGAACATGTTCAATCAATGTATAGTTACTATTAGAGTTCCACTAGTTCATTAGTCATATGCTTAACTAATTTTACATCTATCTTTTTATTACCGTATTGTTTATTTACACTATTTGTTTTACACCATTCACGCAACATCGTCACGAGTTTCGTCGACCGCGTCCAATCAATTCATCACATTGCGGTGACATCATCACCACGTGATCGGACTTTTGTCCAATCACAACATTGAATGAACGAACCTAAGGCTACCGCCACTCGTTTAAACACACCACATTGCAGACTTTATTACCTTCCTTTAAAACACGCCGTTTTTGAACCCGAAAATATAATGATTAGAGCAATTATCTCATTTAGATTGGGTCGATCTCGACCTTCCCATTGTCGATAACGCGAGACTCATACACAACGTGACTTACATCTCTCTACTAATACCCCATTCATTGGCTCACACTAAACTTACATGACCCGGAACACGAATGTGAACACTGAAGTAGAAGACTAACGTAAGTTGTATCCTCGCGCTCGTTATTAGGCTTTAATAGTGTACTATTTCGGTTCATTGTTTTCATTTTCCATTAGGATGGTATTTTTGATGATTGTATTATTCAGTATGATAATGCTGCACGCTATAACTGCCACTCACGAAGCGAGCGAAGAAGCATGCATTTGGTTTTAAAACAGACCACTGAGTTTCCACAATTCATTTTGCGAATAATTGTTTCTAATTTAAACATATTTGTTTGATCTGAGTAATGTTTTTCTGTTACTGAATGTTAAGGTCCTGAACGTTTTCTTAATATTTTTCCTACAGGCCCCTGATGAAGGGTTATTTTCTTTCAACCCGAAATGCATTGGGCATAATATGAAACCGTGAACTTGTGAATTTTCATGAATATAATGAACATTTTTGCAAAAAGTGAAAACGGTTTCAAATGAACAATTAAATACAACGATGAAATCTATGAAATAGTCAGTCGTAATGTGTTCATTCAAACGACTGGTGTGAGAATTGATTACATATACAACTGAGTAAGTGAAGAAACCCTACAGTTTCATTTTAAAGAAGCGCGCATTCTTCGTGGTTTGTTGAACCACACTCGATATCAGTAATTTTAAGGCACTGCAGACTCAGTGCGACAAGGATAGCGCCAACACGAATATTTTTGAAATGGTCATAACCAATAGGTGTGCAAGAAGATAATATTGTCTTGGTCAGTTATAGCCATGTCATAGTGCATATCCCATCTGTCAGTCCATTAAATAGCACCGCTGAAGTGAAGAGGTACATGGGAATAAAGCAAGTGTCCATGAGAGATGGTCTGTACTGAAGACTAGACTTGAATTCTCAACGTCAGCCCTGTGGGTGAATGGTTGTTATACTTGCAGATAACAATCAGAACTCTTCAAACTGGGGAGTAGAACAGGGGTACGCTGTGGCTAGAATAGTATCGCATAATCGGGGCCAGCGGGTGAACACTTCCGGGTTGAGCTTCTGAGTGCGTGGTGCTGTGAAAGGGAGCAAGTACCTCAGATCGAGAGTGGTATAGGAATCGTATGCCCCAGGCCACTGTCCCAGACCCATTAAGTGCCTGTTCTACGGGGGACTGCTGTGGATGCCCAAACATGCCATTCTTGGCGCATGTCTGATTCTGTAGTGTTTTTAGTCGAGCTTTCAGTCTGTCCAATCGGGGAAAAGTGTAAGTAAAATATTTATTGAAAGTAGACAACCCAGTTTAGATTTACCAGTAGCTCTAGATCTATTGATGTTTTCCTATTGCAATTCCTTGCGAACTGGGATGTACTCTTGCATATATGTATGTGGTATTTGAATAATGTGAACCTAGCCAAAAGCATCATGCTATACAATGTGAAAGCCAAAGATACAGCCAATGCCACACTGTCCACACCAGACTCCAACTGTGCACTTATCTCTCCAGGTATAAACAATTAATCATGATAAAGAGTCAGTGAAATCAACTGATAAATAATTGTTTTCTATCAAGAAGTAACACACTTGGATAAATAAAGCATTGTATGTTTCATTTAAAAAAAGGCAAAGATGCAGCCAAGTTTTGGTTTTGGAAGCAGAAGTGGACTATTACCCAATTGTGATGTTGCGATCTTTAAAGAGGGTATGGGGGGCAGGAGTACTAGGGTGCGTGTCCAACACCTGAACATGACAGACACGTAACTGAGGTAATCCTGCGCCCGGGCCCTGTAATCCGGCCCTAATCTCATTCTCCTTAAGCCATCTGGGACCCGTCCTTGGACACTGGCACCAGGGGTCAGGAACATAAATAATAAGGCCCCGCTGCAGGCATGCGCTGAATGATAACACTATCCTGGCTGAGCAAGCTGTTGGTTGCACCACGTTGCTAAGATGGCGGGCAGCGATTGAACCAGAAGTTAATGATGGCAGCCTTCCTCCCACTGACGTGAACTATTGTGTCCTCACCTTTGATGAGGGGACACCTGCGTCCGTGCAGTGAGAAGTCTCGTACCGCTGAAGATTTGGGGGGTGTATTGGTGACTCCTGCGACATGCTAGCTGGTGGCCATACCATACTGCCAAGTTAGCGGATGACCTCTAAACCCCCGTGCCAGTGCCTAGTGGTGCCCTTCGGTGTACACTTAGGCTGCCGGCAGCCCTTGCGGTAGGCAAGGCGGTGATGTAAACCTTCCCTATCAATAACAGTGCATGGGGCTGAGTGCAGGGAAATTTCCGAGAGGTCCTGGGCCATTGCCTCTGTGAGCCCAAGAGGGGGCCCTTATCGTCAGCAGTGACAAAGTACTTCTAATCTACAGCATTGAGTACTGGAATTTAATGGGCCGGTTGTCTCTCCCTCTGTGAACTTCAATGGCGAACTGACCCTACCACTCTTGAGGTGAGAACCTGAACTGCCCCTACCGGAGGTTCTCGGCAGGGAGAGTGCCCCGTCTGTCTACTCAGTGGTGACATTAAAGAATAGTTACTATATGAAAGTTCATGAACCACCCATCTGCTGTGAACTGTATTCGGTGGACTCCCCCGGGAGCTACTGGTGTTTCCCCCGTCCTCATCCAAGAGACTTTCCATGCTGGCCACTGTGGACCTCCCTTGCCCGGGTTTTTGAATGCGGTGTTAAGGGACTTGAAAATATAGGGCGCACTAGGACAATAACGTCAGGGATGTGGAATTCCTATAGCCCGACGCCCAGGACATATTGTTTGGGGTCAAGGGCAACACGTTATAATGTGTATTTTGTCCTTGGGACAAGTAGGCCCAACCCCCTGCTGCACAAACCCTTTTGCTGCCAGTTTGCAGTTACACATTAAGGGTCAGGGAAGGGCACTGCCTTAAGTTAAGTTAATAGTTGTGTCCCTATGTTAATGCTGTTCAAACTTGTATTCATGGTTCATTAATTGAAAGCCTTTATTATTACGGTTCGCGCTCGAAGTAAATGTAAGTTCTTACTGCACTACTGACTAGTTCCAGTATAGAAATGTGCACTCACGGTTTCAAAGTTTAGCAATATGAGACTATGCATAATGCTCTCTGATTAGATACAAGTATTGGCAGACGCTTGAAAGCAAGATTAATCACTATTTGCTTTCAATATAAAATGTTCCTAAAAAAAATAAAAGTAGGAAAAAAAACATTTTGCTAAACTACTGTGAAATTTCAGGTACCATTTCTTTGCAGCATCATTTAGTAAAATGTGTTGATGCATGCTAGTATTTCGCAAAAATATTCATATTAGAAAATCAGTGTAACCAGTTTCAATAAGATTATGGGAAACATAAAAATAAACAAGCATTGGCAAAGTCATTAGGTCTGAAATTAGTGGTCAGCTTTTTAGTTTTGACTATACGTGACTTGTTTTGGCATGGTTTTTGTAAAACCTTATTGATATGAGAGCTGCCGGCCCCTCACCATTATAACAAACATTGGCAAAAGCAAAGAAAAAGTGGTCTAAAAAAACACGCACACTACCACATTAGTTACTGCAGCTGAACAAAACTACACCAGACCAAATTAGGGGCCCGATTATTAAAAGAAAAGTCTCAAAAATGCACCCTTGGTATATGTCCTTGCATTAAGTGCAGCTATATGGCTTTCGTAAATTCACAAGAATTTAAAGAAGTAGGGCAAGAAATTGTACTCCTAGAAAATATTTGTGAACTGCAGTTTATCATGAGCAAATATGCACGTGTAGATTTGCTCATGAGAAAACCTGAGTATTTGCAAGTTAATTTTCCCTTCAACCACTTTTTTCCCAACTCTGGAAGAAGGATTACGTCTGCCATTGTCAGGAGAAAGTTCCAACATTTCTCAGTATGGGAAAAGATTAGAGAAGAGTTGTTGAAAACCCTTAAAACATGCAAGTTGGTAGGTTTGCACAGACTCAAAAGGGCATTCCAACCTTGGAACTATTGCTTACCACTTCCTTCAGTCCCAGTATGTAGATCTTCAGAAACGTGGCAACATAAAGGGATTGCTAGTATTCAAATATTACTATGGTATGAGCCCTGGCATAATCAGAGAGGCTATATAAGAGTTCTTATATAATGAGATTGCTGCCATAATTTGTCGCTGCACCACATGGCACCAAAGGGACAAGTGGATTTTGTTATAGGACAAGTATATTTATGAAGCAACCTGCCCCATGGACAAGTAGATATTTTAATAAATTCCACACCCCTGAACGTACAGACCAACATTAACAACTCGCTTCCAGTTGTCTCCGCTGGATGGCTCTCCATTTAAGTTCCGGACACTGATATGTTTTCTTTGGAGGCAGCACCACTTCTGGTCAAACTTGACCATTATTCTGCAGGAAATCAGGGATTCAAGGCAAGGCACGGAACGACAACTATGGGGCCGTCACTACAGATGTGAGCCTGTTGAAGGATAGCCATTATAAATTGTCAGACCTGTTCAAAACAACTGAGGGGGTGCTCTCAACATTAGAACCTGCTCATAATCAACTTACTACGCAGGTGGCCCAGCCCCAGCACCGAGTGGATCTCCTAAAGACCATGCGGATGATGCGTAGGGAAGGGCATTTAGCAATAACATTCGCATTGTTGGTCTTCCAGAGGGCACAGAGGAAACGCGGGCGATCCAGTTTATGCAAATTCACAGCGAACACACCACGGCCTGGTGACCCGAAGGGTTCTACCTAAAACTGCCGGATGGGGCAGCTATTCTAAAAGAAACTCCCTTATATTTGGTAGCATATTTAGCTCTCAAGACACAAGACTAATTGGTCTACCTCTCCAGGAGCAGTACTTATAGGAACCCCTTTCGCTTGGAATTATCACCGGAATTAAGAGTCTACTTGAAACTGACCTCAACCCTGAAGAAGTCGCTGGGTAATCCCCTGTAACAGAGATGAAACACGTGTTGGCTAAGAAGGCTTAAAGATCTTGAATTAAAGACATATGAAAATATAAAGACAAGCATAATTTTGATATTTAACGTAACTTCATGTATTTACTTTGAACGTGTGCCAAGGATTTGTATATATAGCATAAGTGGTCTGCTGGCCTCAAACGTGGGGATCTGGTGGTTTTTCCCTTCCTTATGCACCGTGCCGGATTACCTGTCTTAACTGATTTGTACATGTGAAAGACCCTAGAGAGCCATCTTTGCCTATTGCTGACCACCGACTGTATAACTAATATGGCAGTTCAGCTCAACACTGTCACTTGGTGACAACAGTAAATCCAGTTGCCAAGGCCATTGTGATGATTGCCCTCCTCCTCAAGTACCACAGTGCCCACAAAAGAGGAATGGGCCACTGTTACTTGCAATGTTAATTGTGGCAGAGACTTTGTAAGTGTTCTGTGATGGGTCCATGCTGGCTGTGTCCACAATGTAACAGCGAGAGGGCAGTCAGGCAGCAATCCACCCTCAGGTATGTTACAATGGTACCTATTCTGAGTACCGTCTGATCCACAGTGGTCATTGCCATAAACTTTGGTTGTGGTGGCCTGGTGGTTACTCGTTATTCACCGAGTCTCGCATTGTGTAGGCCTGATTGTGTTTCCACGACCCCCACCTCTAGTTTGCTGTCAGCCATATCTGCACCGAAGGCCCCAAGCGGGTACCGTGTAGGTCGCGCCGGGCCACAGACCTGATCCGCAGTGGCCAAAGCGTACACCTCTTCGGTCCCCCACCCGAAATAGCATGCTGGACGGTTGCACCCGCACAGTTGCAGCCACTGATCATGCAGAGATGGTCGATGGGATTTCGCTCGGCACCCTGGCGGTGCCCTACGCAGGCTGAGTAGCTATCCTCTGCAGCCATGTTCACCACACTCCACTCCCTGGCAGGTGGCAGCTTGCAGCCTCTCATGTGTGTTTGTATGTGGGTCCACAGCGCCCCACCAGGCCCGCAATCCGGGAAAGCAGGACGGAAGGCTCCAATGCGGCGCGAACAGTCGCACCCTCCCTCCACCAGAGTGGGTCTCACAGCCCCGAGGGAGTGCACAGGGACGGCTCCAGTCATCTCCGGCACTTCTGTGCACAGCCGGGGTCACAAGGCGCGTCCATCACACCGCGCATCGTAACATCTGCAGGGGCCCCCACGTCTCTCCGGGGAGTCCCTTCCGCTCCGAGGAAATGTCTCTTGGAGCCGACATATCTGGCAATTGAGAACGGCTGTCGGCCTGTGATGAATCGAAGCAGTCTTGTAAGGTAGGCCTAAACGTCCATGCAGGCCCATACACGGCATCACGAAGGAGGGTCGTGTTGGCACAGGACGGGTATAAGATTCACTCTATATCTGCTTCGGGGTAACAAGGACAACAGGATACTTAGTGTGGCGTAGCGTAGCTCTCTAACACAAGTTGCTATGATCGCCATCTTGCCCACGCTCTTATTTTCAAGCAACTTAACACTATTGACTCATCTGACATGGGGCAGGGACGTCGTAGAATCAGTTTAGTAGGGCACAAGAGAGCCTGGCTGCAAGATGGCCGCCAATATGTGAGGCTCTGTGGCCCTGACGAGCCGATCTGACTTTTATCCGCTTCATAGGATGGCATCGGTGGCCGTCGGCTGATGGGAAGGGCTCCGTAGCAGCTACAGTATGCAGGGAGCCCTTTCGAGTGCCTGAGCAATGGAAACATACTCCCCGCGAACTGCGCCAGTGGCTGCAGCCTGGCGCCTTCAATGATGCGGCCTGCTTGAACCAAAGAGAACTGTGAGACTCTGCTTATGGAAGGCAGGGGAACAGCGGAATCAACACTGTTAGCTGTAAGGAAGAGTGCAGCTCGGCGGTGAAGAAAGCCCGGCGAGAGACGGAGGAGACCGCCGGAGCCGAGATGGAAAAAAGATTGGGCATTTCGAAAGCTGCGACCAGCACAGACAACTGCGGCAAGAGCCTGGACTGGAGGTACTGTGGCCAAGAAGACCAGAGATGAGGGATACACGCCCGGTGGTGAAAGGTAAGGCCCTGCTCCCTCAAGTGTTGACGTGCAGAATGGGCAGACCCAAGTGAAGTGGACGCTGGGAGCAGAGCGGGAAAGGGGGACCGAAGCAGCGGCTGACCCGGCGGGGGTGAGGACCTCCCAGAGATCTGGTGCGAGGGGGCTTAGAATGGGGCCTACCAGGGGAAAGTAGCTCACACCGGGTCACTAACGAGAGGAGGATGAGCCTTATCTGGTCAGGAGGTAGGAAAAGTGTCCAGGCTATGAAAGTGTAGACTGGGGGACTATGAGGTGCACTAGAAATGACACCCCTCACCACTAGAGACTTGATTAGGAGCAGCGTCAAGAGGCCCCTGGCATATTAACCCCCGAGTCCTGCCGACAGCGCAGGCCTCCGCCTTGAGGTAGGATTGGGGTGACACCGCTGTATTGCCCGAGTTGTACGTGGCATAACCGGATGAGTGGAACTTGCTTAACCCCGACGCGGGGCTGCGGGGAAAGGGTGTCTGAGTGTCCCATCCCCGGAGGCGAATGGAGCAGAAGTAACCAGTGAAATGCTGTTATCCAGAACTCCTAAACCTGATCTCGCTGGGCACTTGACAGTAACGGAATACTAGGACCTTGGCCCGAGGTCTCCCAAAGGGCTTGATCAGGCCACTCCAAGCATCCTCCGTAAGTGGGTAGGTCACCGACTTGGCTCAGTTGCCAGATATGCTGGACAGGCCTCCGAACTTGGTGAATTCTCTTATCAGAGGATTTAAGTTAACAGCGGGATTCTTAACATATAAAGGTACATCGTCAGCATACATCAATACAAGCACCACCTGGGGAGAGAAGGCCAGGCCTCTGTGTGCATGGTGCTGTCAGAGCTGCGTTGCCAGGGGCTCCATGGCCACAACAAAGAGTATGGGGGAGAGCGGGTATCCCTGTCTGGTTCCCCGTAATATTGAAAATGAGGGTGAGATCACCTCATTAACCCTGAGGTGCATCGTGGGTCTAGCATAAAGAAGGCCAATTAGCTGGACAAATTTAGGGCTAAACCCAGGCGGGACAGCAGTGCAAAAAGATACAGCTATTCAAGCGAATCAAAAGCCTTGGTGGCATCGAGAAAGATTGCAGATGCCACAAGCGAGGGGTCCAACTCCTGAAGTATGGCAAAAAAGGTACGCAAATGATGCATGGTGGCTCTACCCGGCACAAATCCAGATTGAACTGGCTAGAGATAGCAGAGGAAGGAGTCGCGAGACAATCAACTTGACTAGAATGTTATTGTCTACGTTGATCATGGACCGAGAACTATAAGAATCGCAATGCTGTGAGTCTTTATCAGGCTTCAGGATCGCTATGATAAGTGCCTGCAAGTGACGGAGGAAGTTCACCCCTCTCCAGTGATTCGCTATACATATTGATAAGATGGCGAGATAAGAACGCAGGATTCTCCTTATAAAATGCAGCCGATAGGCCGTCTAGACCCTGGGTCTTGTCCCCAAGAAGGACACTGACATTGCTTCCTGATCTGCTGACTGACCCATTGCCCGCTCATTGTCCTCTATTTGGAGTTCAGTAATAGAATTGTTAGCCCATGGCCTTCTAAGCAAGCCTGCCAGGGATTTATCCACACTCTCTCCCTCCCCATATGTTCTAGCTCAGGTCTCCTTACCAAGATAGTGTGCCTCCCTTGCCACAGCCTCCCCGTAGCCCTAAATTTTAACACGTATAAGACTCAGCACTTGCACACTACGGGTATCGAAGTACTCGCGCTCAAGTCCTCTGATCTCCGTTTCCATTTTCCTCGAGTCCCCTCTGAGCCCCTTCAACTTGGCTCTGTCCCTTCCTCCTTTAAAACCGCAATAGTCCTCCCTATTATCAAAAAACCGGGATTGGATCCCTCTTCTCCCCCTAATTTTAGGCCCATTTCCCTTCTCCCTTACCTCGGAAAGATTTTGGAAAGACATGTCACCTCTTGTCTGTCCTCCCATATCGAGGAACACTGCCTCTTAGCTTCCCATCAGGCGGGTTTCCGCCCGGCCATTCCACAGAGGGTGTTGTCACCGCCGTTATGGATGAGCTCAAGGGCAAGGCTGACCTCGGCCTCCCCCAGGCGTTGGTGCTCCTCGACCTGTCGGCTGCGTTTGACACGGTCGACCACGCCATTCTCATCGACCGTGTCAGCGCGGCCGGCATTAGAGGTGTTGCACTCTCTTGGATAGCATCCTTCCTCCAGGGCAGAACCCAGGCAGTCCATCTCGCAGGATTCTCCGCTCCTCCCCGCCCTCTTGTGTGTGGAGTTCCCCAAGGTTCCTCTCTTTCCCCTCTTCTCTTTAATCTTTACATCTACCCTCTTATTCTTTCTCTTCAGGAGCTGGGGGTCTCCGTGTACAATTACGCGGATGACCTTCAGCTCATCTTTGACCTGTCCACTCCTGTCTCTCCCTCTTTTCTTAGCTCAACCCTAGTTTTTATTTCGGACTGGATGATCACGAACCATCTCAAGTTGAATCCGGACAAGACGGAGCTTGTCCTCACGGGTGGTCCCACCAATCCTTGGTCCCCTTCCTACTGGCCCCCTTCCTTTGGCCCCTCCCCCGCCCGAGTTCCCTCTGTTCGCACCTTGGGCATCAAGGTCAGTAATGACCTTTCCATGCACGCCCAAGTTAGCTCCGTTGTTTCATCCTGTTTCTTGTCCCTCCGTCTCATCCGAAAAATTTCCCGCTTCTTTTCCACCACTGCCCTTAAATCGATCATCATGGCTCTCATCACCTCTCGTCTTGATTACGGGAATTGCCTTTATGTTGGCATCCCGGCCTTCGAATCACGACGGCTACAGGCAATCCAAAATCAAGCAGCTCGTCTCATTTTTCATCTCCCCAAATTTTCTCACATCACGCCTGTCCTTAAGTCCCTCCACTGGCTCCCGGTGCACTTCCGCTCCTTCTCTAAACTAGCCTGCTTAGCCTTCCTGGCTTACACCCACTCTGCTCCTCTCTTTATTGCTTCCTTAGTCACTCCCTATACCCCGACTCGCACCCTTCGTTCCTCTTCTCATCTTCTCCTCCAAGTACCCCGTTTCCGCAAATCCCGAACCGGTGGTACCCGCTTCTCGGTTCTGGCCCCCCAGTTCTGGAACAGCCTTCCGTTGTCCATTCGGTCAATTCCCATCTATTCCTCCTTTCGCAAAGCCTTAAAAACTCTTCTTTTCTCCCAGGCCTTCCCAGTTTAGTCCCTTGGCAGCACTGTAGAATCCGACACAACCCCCCCCCCCCCCCCCCCACAGCGCCAGGAAGCCGCTTGGCCGCAGTGCGCTTTCAGCAAGCATCTTTTCATTCATTCTTTTCATTCATTCAACGCTCCTGCCTGTTTGGCTATGCATTCACCCCTTATTACTGATTTAAACGCCTACCATAAAACTTAGTAGGAACCAACCATGCCAATGTTCTGCTCGAAATGTTCCACTATTGCTGCATGAATAGCCTCACGGAAAACCTGATCGCTCAGGGCTCCAGGAGGCAGTCTCCACATGAACATTCTACCAGGGCCCTCCGGCACGCTAAGCTCCAACAGAACTGGTGAGTGGTCTGCTAGAGTTCTGCAGAGGTGGGTTGCAGAAGTCACCCATGGCTCCACATCACAGGAGACCAACCAGTAGCCTATCCCTGACCAGGAAGAGAATGCAGTGGACACGCAGGTGCCCTCCTGACTCTCCGTATGTCTACCCTGCATACGTCCGTCAATTCATTATCTGCTATGATGGAATGAAGTTGGGCTGCTGCCCTGGGGTGTGGTCGACAGGAGTCTCCCGACCGATCACGCTGGGGGTCCGGAATTACATTAAAATCCCCTCCCCACAAAACTGCGCCAGTTTCCAAAGAATCCGCCAGCCTCCAAATGTAAGCTAAAAAAGTATGGATCGTCCACATTTTGATAATACACTAACACAAGCCTGATTTGATATCCTCCAAGCGTGCCAGCTAGCATTATGCATCTACAGTGGCGGCTCCCCCGCTAAGGCAAAGTAGCATCGTCTCACTGCTTTTAAGCAGTGACTCTACGGGAAAAATAACATAACTCAAAGTTATTATCATTTTATTTTTTCCTTGTTTCGGCAGCTTTACGGAAGGGACGGACGGGGCTGCTCTGCTGACTGAGGCGGACAGGGGTGGGAGTGGTTTGCATTCCCTAAAGTGTGCGTGAATGTTTGGCCCGCCCCCTGGCTATGTGCTTCCCACCTATCCAACCTGCTGGCAAGTGCACCAACGCTTTCCGTCAAATGTAGCTCTTGCAGTAGACCGATGTCAACTCCATGCCAACCCAGACAAGCCACAAGCTTTTCGTTTATCATTCATACCACGTATGTTCCATGTAACCTTCATTAGCAACATTGAGATAGCGACTCAATCTACCTAGCCAATGATCTCAAATGATGGTAAGTCCCGAGAGGTCCCCCCTGTGCCTCAATGCTATAATGACCCTCCAGAGACAAGACAGAAGAAAGAAGAGAAGGAGAAAGAACTAGAGACAGACAAATCAATTCAAAGCTTCCCCTCCACACCCACCCCTCACCCACTCCTGTCCCCAATCGGGCAGGAAAAATACCCCACACACCCAACTGCAGCCTCCTAGGGCTAACTGTGTAGAATTTGAGGGGAATCATCCCTAAGGGGGAACACTAGTGGCCCAGTAGACCTAGCACCGAATGAGCCGGGCCGGACCAGAAAGACGGCCAGCAGCCACCAGCTGAAAGTAATCAAGGGAAGAGCATCACTGCCACACGTGCATCCATCAGCCAGATGGAGAGCTTCTCGAGCCCCATCCCATTGCCACTGCTCTAGTCGAACTAGATTCCAGCAGTTCTCCCTCACCTAAATTGTCCAGCTAATAAGTCACTATCCCCATTGTCAGCAGCTCCTGGAGGGTCTCAACTAACCCGCTCAAGTTCAATGACAAAGTTAGCCGCAGCCTTAGGATCAGTGAAATCGGAAGTTTTGCCTACATGGAAGTTGTGCAGCTTCGCAGGGTAGAGCAGCGAGTACCTAGCTTCTATTTTTTGGAGCGCTCTTTTCACCAGCAGGAAGCTGTGCCGCTTGCACCGCCATCGTGAAGTTGAGGTAAAACGACACTGCATTACCTTGATATGACTGTGTTTGCTCTGCTCGTGCCACCCTAACCACAGGGTCCCTCTCTCTGTAATTCAAGAGGCGCGCAATAATTGGGCGAGCTGCCGTTCCCCGCGGAGGTCTCGGGCCCATTGATCTGTGCACCTTCTCCACTACACAGAAGCACAATAGGGAGTCCCCAAGCAAAGATTTTCACATGTCCTCAACATAATCTTCCTCTCAATTCATTTTAGTTAATTCTGGAACTCCCAACAATACCAATGTTGTTCCTATGGGCTCTCGCTTCTAGGTCCTTGTTCTTGTTACATAGAAGTTCAAGCACTTTCTCCATAGGGAGCAACTTTTCTTTTGTCGTGTTCCCCTCATCTTTCACCAATAGGTGTACATTGTTCCAATTGGTCCAGCCTTTCAACGTGTTCAGAGACCTTGTCTCTCAGTCAATCAAATCTGTCTGCCAGGGAGACAGTCTTATTATCAATCCAAGTTAGGGACTGTTTGAGGTCTTGGAACATCTCCCTTGTGTCAGGTTCCTGAGAGCTAGCGCAGCTGGCTTCTATCTTCGATGCTCCCCCCTCTGGGGGAGTGTCCGCATCCTTGGACTGTCTGCGTGACTCAAAAGTCAGCTTAGACTGCCTAGCATCTGATTTCCCCATCCGGACCAGGAGAAGATTTGACATTCGCCTGCAGCAGACGTGGCAGTTCTGCCTAGAATTCCCTCTCAGATGGGCGACGAAACCGACCAAATATTTGGGCATATGGCTGAGTAGGGAACCTGATGCTCTCTGAAGGGCGAATTATGATAGCTTGATTGAGCCGCTAGAAGATCAGCTGGCTAAATGTACACATCTGCCGCTGTCTTTAATGGGACGGATAGCCATAGCCAAAATGGTGATATTTCCCCAAGTTCTTTACCTCTTCATAAACCTTCCCCTTCTTCTCACTCGGGGGTTCAGACAAAGACTTTGCTCCTTTTTGGATTCGCTGGTATGGGCAGGAAAACAGCCCAGACTTGCATGGGAAGCCCTTACGCTCCCATTTGAATAGGGAGGAATTGGCATGCTGGGTATGGACTTGTATTATAGCTGCACACATGCACAGTTCTGATTTTTCTGGTTCTTCCCCACGCAGTTCATGTCCCATACAGCGCCAGTGCATGATCACGCTTCCAACGGATACGGGGGTACTGGGATCTTCCGATTTCAAAGCGTACTGTATAGCTGGACAACTGCAGTGGTTATCATACTGGCCCGTTGGCCATAATTTATTGGAACTAAATCTAACTGTAGTACAATAGAAAAATGGCCTTCTTCACCGGTTTTTGTGTCCGGCTGACCAATTTCTAACCACTCATACACTGCCTTTATGTATTGTGATTTAGTACTGGAAGATAGCACTAAGCTGTTCCTCAGTTTGAGTGCCTAACTTTCCCAATATACTGCCTAGCCTCCATACCGCCTCGGGTATACTAACGAGTAGGAGGCTTCTACCCAGGGCACACGAAGAAGTCACCACAGTGAGTGACCTATATGCGGAAAACGCTCTCATGACTCACAAAGATTTTACACAAACACAACCTCCCAGATACCTTTTCCTAACGCATGCCAGTCTCCTACGGTACATGTGTCCACTTTGGGCACCTGACGATCATTAACCACAGACATATGAATTAGAGCGATGCACACGATGGGACATTGTCAACACTCAGGCGGCACTGCTGTCTGAATGTTTGTCCCAGATCCCGTCACTCCCTACGGAGGCAGGGAGGAGCACAAGCAGAACCAGATCCCCTCTGCCACATCCGATGTTAGTCTCAATGTTCCAAAGGGTACAGATAGCAGTCCCCCTCACTCCCTGTTCAATAACCTCAGGGGCCAGGCAGGCTCAATCGCCGCTCCTGCAACCTCACTCACAAAGGCAGAAGACCTCCCATTCACGTGGCGGTCTCCCAAGCCTCAGGTCCCCTGCGGCACAGACATGTTTCACTCCGCACTCACTTTCCCACCTGTCTGTTGTTCCACCAACCTCCACTTTCCGCGCTGTTATTCCTCATCGTGGCTGCGCCAGTTCAGTATGAGGCCTCCTCTCAGCTGTTATTCCTCATCGTGGCTGCGGCAGTTCAGTATGAGGCCTCCTCTCAGCGGCCTCCGCGTGGCCCGGCGATCCTCCACAGCCACGCAGAGCCAGCAGCCTCTGTCCCGTCAAGCCCCATCTCCCCAGCACGGCTGCCAGGGGAGGGCCCCGAGCTCTCTCCTCAGTGGGTCCCATCTCCTGCAGCTACGCTGAGCCGGCGAGTGGCGCCCGAGCTTCCCCAGGTGAGCGAGCGTGCGGCTGGCCAGAGCTCACAAGTATCCAATCACGGGTCCCCAAGATCAAACGCAGACCCAGGCCCCCAGCTTCTCCACCCAAAGGACTCCAACCACACAGCCAAGAAGAAGAGGATGGGTGATACTGGCTCATATAAATGACAGATTTAGACCGCAGCTGACAGAGCCCCTCTTAAGTGCGGCCGTCTTCCGGCCAGGCTCTCTGTAGCCCCCACCCCCACCAAAGATAGGTAAAGGCTATTGGTTCCTGAAATACCATTCCTTTTGGGTTTGTTTCTCTTTGGCATTGAGACTGCATTGACTTCATCCATGGTACCAATAAAGTGTAATGGTATTATTCTGAAAAGGACTAATGCAGTTCGACTGCCTATTTGTGGAATCCTTCCTTTTGGTGCGAAAACAGAATAGTTTGCAACTGCCTTCTGTGGGATGTAGGTATTTTTGCTATAGAGTGTTATCTTGATATTTTCTGTTTCTTATTCTGTTTTTATGTGGGTAAATGTATTTTAATATTTTGTTTTTATTTGATTGTTTTTTTAGTTCCATTCCTTTCATGTGTTCATGTGGCATGGTGCGGATGGGAATTCTTCAAGCTGATAATGTCAAAAACTTCTTACAGCAGAAAGTTAGTGTCTGCTAAGGTCAGTAATCTGGATTCATGTGTCTTGTCTAATAAACGTTTATTATCTTTTCCTTCTTAACACAATTCAAATATAGTAATGTACAAGTGATTCATAGAACATACATCAAACCCACAAGAATAGAATATTTTATACTGCTTTTTCAGTTTAGATTAGTGTGTTGTGCCATCTAGTGGAGTTTCTTTATCTCATTCTTTACTATTGCATTTAGTTTTGATCTTAAAATATACAGAAGCACATAGCAGTTACGTTCCTTGCATACAACTCACATTATTAAATATACACTGGAGGCAGATTAGGATTACCGGCTTTTATTTTGCACCTAGTGGTTCTGAATTGCAGCGGGTAAGTACCTTGTGGCTACAACAAGGTCCGCACTTATCGTTTCTGATCAAATTAAGTCTTTAAATTTGTCATGCTTATGACTAATCTTAAATATGCATTTGCCAATACCCTTTTATTTTATCATTCCTATGTTTGTAAACTATACTCCTTTCTTTTTGTGTCTAATACAGATCACAGACTGGGTAGAACCATCATTTGAAGACTTATTTGGAAACTCAGTCCTCACATCGGCTCCTCCAGGATCCAATCCATCTGAAGGGATAAAGAGACACCATAAGAGTAAAGACAAGCCCTCTTTACACACCAGCTTCCAGAGCAAGTCATTGCACAGAAAGAGAGCAAAGCCCTTCTCTATCGAACGAATTTGTGATCAGTCTAAACAACCGGCAGGCGAGTCTTGCAATGATCCATGGATTGATAAATACAAGCCCGAATCACAGGTTTGTAAGGTTAAATCTGAATTCACTTTCCGTAACAGAAAACATGGCATGTGTTCATGGAGAAAGAACCTTTAAAAGTCTTCCCCTTCACAGCTTGCAAGCCTATCTACTGTGCATTGTTTTTTGCAAATCATGTATTTAATTTAGTCCAATTTTTATCAAAGATGGGTTATCTGTGCTTTATTTAAGGATGCCTGCCATATTTTCCTATATGCAACAGCCATATAAATTTCGGCAGCAATGCAGAGTTACATATGCAAGTTTATATTTTTGCCCAAAGCACCCATCTAAGGGTAAGCATATTTGTGGGCATACAACATGTTTTGTATGTTCCCAGCCATATCTTTGTCTTGAAATATGGTGCTAAATGGAACTGTATCAGGTTCTTGCTTGGCAAAGTTTGCTCTTTTGTTGATTCTCATTTTAAAGAAGATGCACATATTTATTTAAATCGTTTTTTTTCTAAAGTCAAATTGGGGGTCAAGGTTTAGGAGTAGTGCAGCTTGCTAAACTCTGTTATGCCTACTTTTCTGTGGAGCTGTGGCACTGCTCCGTTTTCAGTGTCCAGTTGCACCACCCAGGTTGAGTGACTGGTCTGGGAGGCGATACCAAAGGGGTTGATTGATGGAGCTTTTGAACAAATCAAACACTCACCCCCAGTCAACTGATCTGGGTTTAATCCATCACCATTCTTTAGTTCACTCAGCCACCCCAGTTCAGACATGGCTATATGCAAATCAGTCTGACCCTGTGCCTCATGGGAACAGTCCAGCCCGAACTGCCAAGCCATGTCTTCCCTGGACCGGAAACAAGCATCCTGGGACCGGTTTCGGATTCATAATCCTCATCAGCCAGGCTATCTTGAATCCAGTGGCCAAGTGAACAAGGGACTCACGTCTGAGCATACCCTGCCACACTTAGGGCGAACAAAGCGATACAAAAGGGGATGATGGACGGAACGTTTGAACAAATCAAACACTCACCCCCAGTCAACTGATCTGGGTTTATTCCATCACCATTCTTTAGTTCACTCAGCCACCCCAGTTCAGACATGGCTATATGCAAATCAGTCTGACCCTGTGCCTCATGGGAACAGTCCAGCCCGAACTGCCAAGCCATGTCTTCCCTGGACCGGAAACAAGCATCCTGGGACCGGTTTCGGATTCATAATCCTCATCAGCCAGGCTATCTTGAATCCAGTGGCCAAGTGAGCAAGGGACTTACGTCATTTATGAGGGTACATTGAAAAACAAACCTATTTGTTTTATGAAAATTGGAGGTGTTGGTATTCATATGGTTGTTGATTTTGGATCCTCATATACTATTGTAAACAAGAAGATTTGGTCTGGGAGGCAGCAGCTGCCTGGTGAATGGCTTCTTAGGATCGGCTGACGACTGATGGAGAGCATCTAACTAGTGTGGAGTAAGCCTGTGGCCCATACCGATATTACCCAGGGATCCCATTGAGAGCCAAACTGGTGATTTCCAGAGTCTCCTTTTTTATCCGGTGCTGGAGGAGTCCCTCTGGGTCCATGTGCAGGTCCTGAGGAATGCTATGGAGATTTGCTTGTAAAAGCCTTTCATTCTTCCTTGTTCCAGTCCATATCCAAATACAATGCAACGCAAATACGGTAAACAGCAAGCTAGTAAAGAGAAATTGAACTTTTTTGCCTAGGCCTCTGACAGCCAAAGACTCCAAAAGCAAAGTGGGAAACCAGTTTAGCTGGGATGACTTTAATACAGGGAGAAACACTATTAATGGCTACTTCAGGTAACTGCAGAGTAGTACAAAATGATTATATCTAAATTGTCAACCAAGCTGGGGCTGCTAGAAAAATTCAGAAGCTGTCAGGGCAAAAATGAAAGCGAGGCGGGAGACTTAAGAGAGTTTTTATGACAGACAAAGTGTTAAGAAACAATGACTATGAAGTCTGAAGAGCTCAAATGTTTGAAGACTATAAAACCCAAAGAGCTCGAAAGTTTGAAAAATATACTGACTTCTCGGTCGCCCATCTTGAGTCTAACCAATCGCTTGCACTGTGCCACATGTTCCCTTAGACCACCTCTTTACAAATCTGTTCTTTGGATTAGCGTCCCATTACCAATATTCCCACTCTCGCCAAATTATTGGAAAAATGCGCTCAACTACAACTGACTAAACACATTGATCTGTTTGATCTCCTTAACCTTCATCAATCAGGCTTCCGAGCAGGTCACAACACTGAAACTGCTATGACTCACATAATCGACGACGCCCTTCAAATCCTAGATCAAGGGGATACCTGCCTCCTCATCCTTCTTGATCTCTCTTCAGCGTTCGACACTGTTAAACATGAGAAATTACTCGATCTGTTGAACACAAGAATGGGTCTTTCCGGGACTGTTCTCAAGTGGTTCATCTCCTTTGTACACAACAGGTCACAGAAATTCAAGAGCAACAACCTGATGTCCTCTCCAATACCTGTTTCGTTAGGTGTCCCCCAAGGATCCTCCCTTTCACCAACATTGTTCAACTTAGTTATGGAACCTCTCACCACCTTGCTTCAAGCATCCAATGTACTTTTTCACATGTACGCAGATGACACTCAACTATATCTCAAATTACAATCTCTCAATGACATCGTACTCCTGAACTCTACGATCAGAAGCACCCAATCCTGGCTTGCTGATAATCATCTCAAACTCAATGCTCTGAAAACAGAATTCCTGCTGATCTCACCTCCAGCTAAGATCTCTACCACTCAAACCTGGCTTAAACAGCTAACTGCACTCAATGTCCAACCCACCATAGTGGATTCAGCGAAATCCCTAGGCATAACTCTTGACTCCAATCTCAACATGCAGCACCATATCAGCAAGGTTACTAAGGGAGCGAACTTCCAAATCAATACCCTAAGGAAACTTAAACCCTTCCTACCAGCCAAAGACTTCCAAACTGCAGTACAAGCACTGGTCATCCCGCGAATTGAATACGGCAGCACCGCCCTCTGCGGTCTCCCGTTAACCACTACTGCACCCCTAAGAGCCTCTCTAAACGCTGCAGCGAGACTCATCACTGGATCAAAAAAGCACTCTCATATCTCCCCTGACCTGAAATCACTAGACTGGCTGCCTTTTGAAGCCAGAATACATCTGAAAATCGCCTGCATGACACACAAGGCTCTACACCTGAGCTCTCCTGGATACCTCACTCAGAAGCTGTCAATCTCTGGCGGCTCTAGAAACACCAGAGGCACAAACAATCTTCTGCTAAAACCTCGAAGATTCCGGAAGGAAAAAACTTATAAACGCTCTTTCTCAGGAATGGCACCCAGGATCTGGAACTCACTCCCTCCTGAAACTAGGCTCATCTCCTCCACTACACTTTTTAAGAAAGAAGTGAAAGCTATTTTTATGGCCAAATACACCTGACCTATGAGCATGGATCTATAAAGACTCTACACCGACCTGTATTATTATGTTCGAACTCTATGACTATGTATTTCACCTGTATTATTGACGCTACTGACCAGCTATGCACACTTTTAACTGTTATATTTTTATTATTGATTTGCTGTACTAATTTGCTCCCTCACGTACCTACCCCTCCCACTTATTATGTTTAAATTCACTCGCTTGTTGGTATTCCCGGCTTTGTAAAGCGCTCTGATATCTGCAAAGATCTTGTTCGCGCTATATAAAACTTTCAAAATAAATAAAATAAATAAATAAATAGTGTGGATACAAACTAAGATATACAAATTACGAATATATATATATTTCTTAAGGAATCATGCTTGACTGTTGCCTCTTCTGAAACAAAGACAGATGTGAATATTGTGTTTTGATCATAAGACAAGTCTAGATTCCAAGCAATAGATGTTTATAAAATATATACATAGGAGTGAGTTTCTCAAGCCCTCCGTGAACCACAGATCTCTTCCAAATGAACCATTGTTCTTGGTATTAAATTGTATAACTGGGCAGATCAAAGCAATGGGAAATGGTTGCCGAATTGGCTATAAGAAAGAGGGACCTGCAAGGTAATGGGGGGCAGCAATCCACATTTTCCTGCACCGGAGCCATTTATCTTTAGTGAGAAAATAGGATCTGTAATCCATCATAAAAGTGTTAATCACCCAGGGCATGCATGTTCTCCAACGGATGTCAGATGAGGATATCTGAAGGTTTGATGAGCATCAGGGAATGCAACAGAGGGGATTCTGCCTGACCTGAACTCACCCATTTCATATGGATATTTTTCTTTATAAAGTGTTAAATCGTCCTGGCCTTTCTGATTCTGTATTCCCACATGAGCGTGGAAGTGATACATTTAGGATGTATGACAGCTGTGTTCTTTTGTTGTTTATTTATTCCACGCTTGATTTGTGAGACTGTTAAAAACGATATTTTGGTCTTTCTTCACCTCCACCCTGGACTGTCTTTTTCTACACCCAAAATAAACTCCAGATGCTGGAGTTTTACATAATGATTATGGTAGTTGTGATGTTTAAAGAACTGACCTGCTGCACAAAAGCACGTCATCATTGAATGTACCAACATTTAAATGCTTCTTTTGCAGGCACAGTGCACTATTGATGTATATTTGGTGGCTTTAGTGTAGCAACAATGGTGGCAGGTGCTGCCATCTGGGCGTGCCTATCTTTTTAAACCTCCTGCCCTTCCTTCTTGCTGCTTGGTTGTTGATCCTCCACTAAGCTTCTCTGAAACCTGGTTATCATGGGACGATCTGATGCAGAGACGGATTTGTGGCAATTCTGTTTGACCCTACATTTATTGCTACATTCATACATACCTTTGTGTTGAATAAAAGATTTAAAACAAGAGTTACAAACTTGTCTCTAACTTGTATTGTATATGCATTGTTGATGTATTTTGTATTAAGAGGTGATAGGACTCTGTCCGTAAGTACAGTCGATATATTGGGTTGTACAGAAAAACCCAGATGGAAGCATATTGTTTCAGGCAACTTAAATCTGGACATGGTGATGAGGGTAGTCTCTTTTGGCCAAAATGTGAATAAGGTGGTTAGCATTTGTTTTCTTAAATAAGTGATTTAATTCAATGAAATCACCCTACTAGCCCATAAACCACTTAGAGTCAGATGTTGAGTAATGCCTTGTCTTTATATCTTGCATAAATATTTAGAATGCACTGTTGGTATTCATGTTTTTAATGCCGTATTTCATTTCAAGATCTTTTATGTGCATTTGGTTGGTTTCCGTTCTTCTCTGTTTAATAATACAAATAAAAAAAATACTTCAGATGTTATGCCTTATTCGGTAGTGAAGCTGTTGGACATTTTCACATACTCTTGAATGTCCTGATTTAATAAGGACAAGGTGCTACCAATTCAAAGAAAGTTTTCGGGAATGACTCGGATCTGAGTAAACTGTATCATTAATCGATGACTCTTTGTAATGACAGGCTGAACTTGCTGTACACAAGAAGAAAATTGAGGAGGTGGAAAGATGGTTAAAAGGTCACATTGCAGAAAAGAAGCAGGTATGCTTTACAGTAATTGTAATGTGAAGTCATTTAGTGAAACGACTGATGAAAATAAAAATGGAATGTTATTACAGTGGGTTTAAATAAAGGAATTTACCGAACCTTGAAGTGATGATAGGATTGAAAATCCTTATTTAAGAAGTATGGCATTATATCAGTTTTAATGTGGGCAGGATGCATATACATACTCAAATGCCCCTACTTTCTGGGGCTGTGATACATTTTCAGTTAGTTGTACTATAAATTATGGAATTTTACATCAGTGTTCCATATCAACTGTCAGTGAAGGGTGGGCTTTTTATGTATGTCACTTATTAGGTTTTGGCCTTTCTCCGTTTCGTTTTAGGCTTCCTATTTTGTGTTCACTTTTTAAACATGCGCATTGCACACATACATTTTTAATTTAAGGCTTGCTATCAAAAGTATGATGTGAGTTTGCAAGACACCTAAGAGATCCTGGCATGTTATGCTAAGGTTTCTCTCCTTACACAACACAGATAGCGGAAAATACTGCTTTTTGAAGCGTGGACAGAGTGGGCTGCGAATACTCAGACCAATAGCAGGTACACAGAGGCACCCTCCAAGGCTACCTGCTGTCTCCTCTGTTGTTTGTACTCGCCATGGAGTTGCTGGCACGCAGACTGCATATGCAGGGGGAGAGTCATGGGCTATGGATAGCCGGCAGTACACATGCGGTTTCCCTTTATGCGAGTGACTATGCATGATGTAGACTCCAAATTAACACCCACACTGCAACTATTGGACTCTTGGACCACTGTCTGGACTGCCAATTAATGTGTCGGGAGAATGTGTCTCACTGTCTGACCAATGCTCGACCCTGATGGTGGACACTACATCATATGTTGTCCCCGTGACTATACATACTTTCCAGTTCCTAGGCGTTCAGGACTACCGGGATTCAGGGGATATTTGTGAGGGTTACTAATACTATCCCGCAAAGTGTTTACCGTTTTGAACAGCTGTCTATCCGAGCTGATGTGCGGTGGCACTGGGCAGACAGTGTTCACCAATGGCTGCGGGCGGTCTGGGAGGGCCAGACTAAGAATTATACTACCTGCGTGCCAACGACAATGGCTCATGACGTGGATATCCCCTGAGGCATCCAGAGACGACCAACCTCTGCTCCGAAAGACAAGGGAGGGCATGCTAACGGATATATTGGGGCAGACCCCTGGGGTCTAGAAGTTACCACTCTTGATGACAGTTGGACGTTATTGCTGGATGCGCTACTGGCGATGCAGGTGCGCTGCAATGGAATACTCGCTGGACCTTCCCCGTGCCGGTCTTTGCCAGGGTCGAGCGGATGACACATTGATCCCAATTGACCAGACCTCCGTAGTTGACCTGGGTCTGCTGTTTACGGAAGTGACAGCCCTTTCGTTCGAGGTGCTCCGAAAGATGTATGCTATCCTACTGGACAGTTTGTGGCACAAGCAGCACTTAGAAAGGCCATAGATAGATGAGACATGGGGAGGACCAAGTAAGGAGCTGGATAGGTAGACCAAGCACTACAGGTTCTGTTAACATGCAGTACCACACACCACTGGATCACTTGTATATACAAGGCTCTGATTCAGGAGATGTGTGGAAGAACCCTCAGCCACTTACGGGAGCGTTAGAGCATGGACCTTCAGATTGCACTAACGGAGACAGACTGAAGCAAAGTCCTGAGCTACATTCCGAGAGTCTTGAGAAATGCACTGGTGAAGCTGTTGCAGTTTAACTATGTCCACTGCACGTACCTCACCCCGTTACGCCTTCATCGGATGTTCGGCACAGTGCCACACAAATGCACCAGAGGACTTTTACCACATGGCAATGTGAGTTATTGTAACTGTTCTGGGCCGCAGTGCGCACATTTATCACATGCGACAAGGGCTGACAACACAACAGCAAACCTAAAACATGCAGCTGCTCGGCCTGACGCCCCGCCCTAAGACAGATCAGAAGAGAAACAGACTCCTAGCATTGGCAAGATGTGCAATAGCTGTACACTAGAGTGAGAGTTTGGTGCCGCTGCTTGCAGCTTGGTAGAGTGGTTGTGCGCCACTGGGTGAAAACGGAGGATGATGTGCTGCGGCTGCCACGCTGGCTGTCTAGACGAGCTGCCTACGTGATGGATTGGGACTCGATACTATTTGCATTAGAATCTGACCCAGATGAGCGACCGCCCTCAAGCAGTGGAGAAGAGAAGGGCTGTTCGAATGATCGGCACACAGGGTTTGGAGCAGACAGATCGGTCTAGCACTCTCCACAGAAAGAAGAAGAAGAAGAAGAAGAAGAAGAAGTTTATTGCACAGTTAATTAAAACCAATGCGATACAGTACACAATAGCAAAATTAAAATACTCCTAAAACCATGCGTTTAAGATCAATTCAACACTATATTGCGATAAACATAAACAGTTCAGCATACAAAATGATGTTCTTTGCTGGCCGCCCACATTAGGCCTTTTATACTTCTCATCCATTCTGTAGCCTGTTAGACTATTCATGTTTTTCCACAATTTTCATTAAAGTTTACAGGTGATTCGTAAATTAAATCATGTGTCCTGTTTGTAGATTATTCATTGATCAGTTTTTAGTAGTTTTTTTTCCACTACTTTAAAAAATTTCACAAAACTGCAGCTCAGCTGAGGGTCCTGTGCTGAAAAGCAGGTTAGCACTGCACTCCTTCGTGTGCGTACCCCCTGTAAAATAAAATGGCGTTTCAGCAGGAGCTTTCTTTCTTCTTGCAATTCTTCACACGTGCATAGCAGGTGCATCATGTCTTCAGCCCCAATGCCACATAGCCTGCATAATGTTCCTGATTTCGATCTCAGCCAGTGAGGGAGGTGTAGGATACATGGTAGCAGGCCCAGACTATATCTTAAAAAGGACAATTTGTTTTTTTTTGTATAACCTAGACCAAGATAAGGCTGGGAGGCTTGTATCAGGTATGTATTTAATACCATCCATGCGTGAGATCTTTTTGATAGGGTGGCTTTATCCTGGACCCATGACTGAAGCTTGATCGATTTCTTCACCAGTTTGTTCATTGATTTGTGATCTGCCGGGGACGCCCAGAGTTCTGCCAGCCCGGTGCTCACTATGCTCTTTGCCAAATATTTTGCTGCTGGTGAGTTTTGGGTCTGCTCTAGTTCTTTCCATAAGTATTCGTTTAATGTTCCTTCAGTCGTTTTTCTTACTTTGTTCCATGAGCAGATATATGCCCCTTGTCGTGCCAAAACCTGTGACCGAATACCAAACTCCAATCTGATCTGTGCTGGGGAGGATCGCTTTGGGAGGCCGAAGATGATTCTGTATGCCGTCACGATTGTACTGTCAAGTGTTACGGCGTCTCTGCCTCGGTGGGCCTCACTCCCATAAGTTAGTGTTGGTAGTAATTTTGCACGTATGACATGTAGTAGAGGGGTCAGAGAAGGGCCAGAGAGGTTGTTGTTTAGTGTTTTTAAGGCGATTGCCATAGCGAGGCCTTTACCTCTTATGCTGGCCCTTTGTTCACTGAATTGGCCACCCCTGTCAATCTTCACACCTAGATATTTATACGACGAGGTGTCTTTGATGCGGGTGTTATTCCAGAACCACGAGAAGCTTTTCTTATGTTTGTTCCTGCTGATTGTCATTGTTTGCGTCTTCTCGAGGTTTGCTGTTAGATCATTTAGCTCGGAGTATCTCTGGGTTGTATTTAAGAGATTTTGAAGCCCTACTCTGGTATGGCTTATTAACACCAGGTCGTCTGCATATAGGAGGCATGGTAGATTTAGGCCTCCTAATTTTGGCGAGTGTGAGTTACAGTTATTTAATAGGGGCACAAGATCCGCCAGGAACAGATTGAACAGTGTGGGTGCCAACACGCAACCCTGCTTAAGGCCATTGTTAGTTTGTATCCGCCTTGAGAGCATTGAGCCGTCCCCCACCTTAATCTGAATCCAAGTGTCTGTATGTAGATTGATTAACGGCTCCAACAACCCTTTTGGGATACCCCAATCCTTGAGTTTTGTCCATAGTAAATTGCGGTTGATGTTGTCAAATGCCGCCTTATAGTCTATGAAGCAGAGGTGCAGGGGCATTTTTTTCATCTCTGCCTTATCTATAAGCATGCTCATAGACAGTATGTTTGTTGTTGTCCCCACAGCTTTAACGAAACCTGTTTGATTGACAGGTATGAGAGACTTCCTCGTGGCCCATGCCTTTAGTTCTTCCAGTATTAGACCTGCAAAATACTTCGCATCATTATCGATTAGGGCAACTAACCGATAATTTTGAGGGAGACCTCTATCCCCTGCTTTATGTATGGGGGCAATAACGGAGCCCTTCCAAGTGTCTGGTAGGATGTTAGTATACCTGATCTCCCGAAAGAGGGGTTCCAATGCCGCTGCCCAATAATCCGTGTCTTGTTTAAAAAGGACGGGCGGAATCCCATTTGGACCCGGCGCACCTTCCCTTCTTCCTTTCTTTATTTGCCGCTTTATTATAGGTTCCAGAGATATATTATCTGCATCCCCTGCCATGTCCTATTTAGTTTGGCACATTTGTAGCCTATTGCCGACATCATGGGCTCGTGCAATGAGAGTTTTGCTCATAATCCGATTGGCCGACAGATCTCGGTTAAAGTGGTTTTCAAGAAACGCTGCCCAAGTTGCTTCTGCAATGTTAGATGTAACCTCCATTTTTGCAGGGTGCGTTAATGAATTTATTTTCTTCCAAAAATTTGCACTATCATTCTTTTTTATGTCCTCATGGAGTGTTGCCCAAAGTTGTTCCTCTTTAGTTCTGTTTGCTTCCCATTTTAGTTTTTTTAGTGAAGCTTTTAGTTTAGAGAGTTGATGCAGCGTCCCTTTGTTGTTCTGGTCCTGCTGTGCTGCTCTCATTAGCTTAGAGATTGAGTATTTCATTTCTTTTACTTTCCCTCTATCTGCTTGGGGAAGGGTGCCCAGGTTATTCGTCCTTGTGCGCATTTTTGGCTTGGTTGCATATTGCCCCAGGATAGTAGTAAACTGCAACCATTTCGCTACTTCATTAATGCCTGTGCGCTCCATATAGTGTTTTTTTGCCAGTCCAATCAAAAGTTCGCCCATTGCGACCGAATACTTGATCTTTTTGAAGTTTACGGTGTAGATGGACTCTTTAGGAGCCGTCGAACGCTCGTAATTTGGTTTGGCAAGATCCATAATGATTTCCCGAGGACAGTGATCACTGTCTGTTTGGTTCCCAATCCGATAAGATGTTATGAATTGGAAGAGTGGAAGTGACACGAAGGTATAATCTAGCGTGCTATTCGCTATTCTTGAGTGAAAAGTTGAGGCTGGCGGGTTATCCCCTGTAAACCTGCCGTTTAGTGCCCTGGTGTTAAAGTTTTCTAATGCCTCAAGTACCTTCTTTCCCAGTTTTGATTGGTCGGCTCTTTGTGGCTTGCCTTGTTGTGGTAGGGCCCAGAATGTATTTTGTGCCATGATACCCTCGCCATGATACCCTCCTCTTGTGTTGATCCCATGAGATTGAGGTTAAAGTCCCCAGTGAGTACTAGATTCGCTGTTTTTTTCCCCCATGATACACTCTTCTATGTATGCATATAGCTCCTCCGCTGCTTTTTTCTTTCCTTCGGGGTGAATATAAGCATTGACCAGGGTGCAGGTGTTAATTGTTTTGCCTTGTCCTGTTGTCAGAGTCAGGTTGACTGCAAGTGCAGCTGTTGCTGAGGGCCCGATTTCTTTGGCCATCGCAAAGCTAGTTGTAGCTACATATGTTACCAAGCCTCCTCTTAAGTGACCATATTTGGCTAGACTCTTTGCGCCGGAGAAAAAGCGTAGGTATCCCTGAAGGTGCGGAGGCTCAGCAAGCCAGGTTTCTTGTAGCGTGATTAAATCAAAGGACCGTATATAAGCTATGAAGTCCAAGTCAAGCATTTTGGATGCTTGGCCATTTATATTCCACGAACATAGACACAATTGATCCTGTAGGTGCTCCGTTGTTGTCCGCTGTGCTTGTCAATTGCAGTTTATTATGGTTCTCACGAACCGTCTTTCTTCCTGCCACCCGTTAGGGGCTTGTCTTCCATGTCGCTCCCCTAGAGTGAGTTCAAGGAACCCATTTCTATCAATGCAACTTGGCCCGACAGCACCCCTAAGAACCGTGCTTTTACTGCCTTCTGCGTGCTCCCTCAGGTTCAGGTTCCTCTCAGAGCACAGTACATCCGGGTATCGAGGCTTCGAAAAGGGCCTCAACATTATGCCCCAGTTTTTAAAAGTCTCGGATTCCGTAAGGATCTTTTGTGCCTGGTCTGCCGAAGCCCAAATCGTCTTCGTCGCTTCTTTTCCTGTGCCTTCCACAGCTATGAATTCAATGGACTTCAGGTCAGAGCTTGCCACAGATGTCAGTGAAGGGATGTGGGCCAATAATCGCAAGATGTTGCCTCTGTTAAGGGTATCGTGTCTCCCTTTGGAGATCTAGTTGGGGATAAACCATATGGCGTCCGAAGCTTCCCCTTGGTTGATGGCACTTCCAACCACATTGTCCGTGTTTAGTGTTGCTATCAGCTTCATGTTGCTTATTGTATTTGCTGATTCCCGAGAGCCCTCTCGATGGTGCTCCCATGCTGAGCTTTGATCCCTTGCACATTCAGTTGGATCAGAGGTTTCACAGCGTGGAAGCTGCTTGTTTAAGGTCAGGGCTGCATGTACAATTTTTGACATTGGCTGGTCCGCTTGTACATAAGTTGGCACAGTTTCTTTGGTGATGGCTGATATTTGGTTCTCAGTGAGTCCTAGATCTCGTCTTCCTTTTTTTCTCCCCTTGGGCTTATTAAAGCTTTCGGGCTTCCCATGGGTTTTGTGCGAGGTTTCATATTGTACGTTAGCCCGCTCCATGACCCAGGGTCGGCCAGTGAGGTGATGGTCCCAGAATGTTGGGGCACCACGGCTTGATTGCTTGATGGATCAGCTACTATTTTCACTGAGCTTTTATTTATTGGTTGTGCAATATCTTCAGATGGGCCACCTCTTTCGTCGTGTTCACGATCTAATGATAGTTATTCCACCAAGTTGCTCATGCTTTGTTCTGCAGTCTTTGTTTGCCCAAAAAGTTGCCTAAAGCCTTCACGTTTGGAGCAGAGCTTCTGTTTTCTCCCTTTACATTTTTTCGCTCTCCTCTGTTTGGCATTTAATTTATAGTTTGTGTCCGTGTCGTCTTCGACACCTGCCAATAGAGGCGTTGATGGCTCCGTCCTATTCTCCCCTGTATCCTGAGTTTTCTCTACCGTTCTTGGGTGATCATGCCGTTTGACATTGGTGTCCTTGCTGCAGGTAGCGTCAGCCTCAGCCTCCTTTGTTTGTGCTGTTGGCACTTTGCTAGGACCATTTAATTTTGGGCAACCCAGTACGTCACTGCCGATCTTCTGACTATGTTCGGCAGATCTTTTGAGGTGTCCACATAAGTCTGACATTAGTGTTGGCAGGGTGGCCAGTTTATCAATGATTGGGCCACATTCACAATCAATGCCGTTTCTCCTTTTGGTGTCCTCAAGTTGGTTTAATTTGCTCTGAAGAAGCGAGTTTAACGCGCCCAGCTTCCCATCTATTGCAACTACAAATACTGCCAGCGTGTCTAACAATGTTAGTTGGGCGTCCATTTTTTCCGATTGGTTGTGTGCTGCATCCACCAAGAGTTGTACTGTGTTAAGAAGACTGGGCCATGCGCTTTCTTGCCTATCCTGAGCTGGAGTTGCCTGAGCCGGAATTGTATCCTGATTTCCGTGGCACTCTTTGAGTCTCGCTTCTTGGGGCACGGGTGGCTTTTTTAAGAATTGCGCCATTCCTGGCCCCCCTATTCCTGCTATATTTATCTCCAGATGTGCCGTTCCACATTTTGTTGACTCACTGGCCGACCTACTTGCGCTCAGGTCTTTCGGGTAAGCCGCCATGAGTTCCTCCCACTCCTCTTTCCTTAAATAAGAAGAGATTTCGATCACCTCTGGTATGCAATTCTTCTGGCTTATATCTTTATTTCGCATCCCTTCTGATGCCTTGGATACTAGTATGGATTCGTTATTTGTTATATCGAGGACTACTAATGAGGGTTCCATCTTTGTTAACCGTGCTGATGGAGTTACAGTTTCCTCTTTTCTTGCGCCCTCCTCATTTTTACTTATGCCCTTGTTGCCCTCATGACCTAATTCATTAGTCATGCTGATATTCTCGGTGTTACCGTTGATGTTTGAATTCTTCTTCTCCATTATTGATGGCAGCATGTCCATGGCTTCCTTTGGCCGATGTATTTGTATAAGATTTGCGTCTATGGTCAATTCCCGTCCTACCGGGATACCTGTCATCTCGAACTTTTGCCCGAACTTTTGCCCCGTTTTGATTTTATTGCGCTGAGGTGTAGAAGTTTTTTGAGGTGGTGTAATAGATGTTATACTTTTGTCTCCTCTGCAATTACTGATGCTATTGCTGTAGCTATCATCCAATTGTGGCCGCTTATCTCTCGGATGATGGTTTAAGGCTGATTGGAATGGTTCAAGAGGCGATTGAAGGCCTGGTACTTTGTTTATCTTTGAAAATAATACGTCCCCTGGACTCTTTAGAAAGCAAAATTTAGTATAAATTTTAGGCTGAACCAGAGTTATGTTCATTTTATTTCCCCCTTCTTTTTGCGTTGTTTTTCTTGTTTGTTTGGTCATGGCAGTTTGGGGCTGTATTTGTTCCGTTATCTCACTTGAGACCATTAGGTCAATTGTTTCTGGTAGGGGGGTCTTCTCTATAGCTGTAGCTGTAGCTATGGACAGGTCCATCTGAGTCTCCATCTCCCCCTTAGATAGCTTAGGTTTTTGTTTTTGCTTGTTTTTCCCTCCCTTGTTCGTTTGGCTCCCCCGAATCTTGCCACATCTCATGTTAAGCAGTTGGTATTTAATTGCAGCCAACCGACAGACAGTGGAGGAAGGTGAAAGGTGGAAGCTGGGGGGGCTGGGAAAAGCTAGAGGAAGCTTAGAGCGCACACTGACCGTGAATTTGATGTCCCGGTGGAAAAGACACTAGTCCTTTTTGTCCTTTGGCACCCCCCCTTGCACCCCCACACTAGCATTCAGCGCACCAAGCCCGCCACTCACCGGTTTTTGGTCCTAATATGTGTCCAGCTCCCGGGGTGGTCAAGTGGTGGTCAGGTGCTACTGGCACAATCAGCGGCTTCACGGGCTCGTCCGTGCGAGTTTGGAGCCACAGCAGGAAGGTTAGTTATCCGAATGCCCGACGTCCTTACTCCCCTCTGCTTAGCTGGTTATCCCCTCCAGCATAGACTGTGCTGTATTGTGGCTGTGGTGTACTATGGCTGTGGTTGTGGTTGTGGCTGTCGCTGATAACTTTCTTTGATAAGTTTGTTTGTTGGCTAAAATCACCACACCTCGCCGTGTCTTCAGCTCAGCCCAGCCGTGATCGCGATGATAGCTGCTCCGTGCCTCGTGCCGCGCTGAGCTGTCGTTGTCGCTGGAGAAAACAACTGTGGGTCTTTTCAGTTGTCTTCTCAATTGTCACGTCGGGTAAAGTGCATTGTTCGTTTGCCCGTTTACTCCATTATTTGCCGGTTGCCGATTGCTGATTCTTACCGGTTCACCACTGCTAACTCCGCTGGTGACTGACGTCTCCACGCAGCCGCCCAACCCTGCCCTGCTCCGCTCTGCTCTCTGCCCTGCCCTCGGAGCAGTCAGGCAGTCAGGCAGTCAGGTGGCGCGCAGGAGCGGGAGTCAGCCGTTCAGTGTTGATCAGCGGCTGCCCTTCGCTCCTCGCCCCCGCTCTCAGTGCACCTCTCAGTGCACCTCTGCTCACACTCTTATTTCGCTCGTTTTCTGCAAGAGGGGAGCGCAGGGGGAGAGCACACCAAGATTCCTCTCGGCGCGGTCTCTGGCGTTCTCCGGCGTTCTCGGACCGTTAGCTCTGCTCGTTAGCTTTGCTCCGCTCCACTGCTGCTCGTCACTGCTCTCCAACGTACTGTACACTGTACACTCTCCACAGAGCAGGGTCGCAAGTGCAATATTCAGCACCTCCGTTGCAGTTCTGCCAACCCTCCCACTGCTTGCCTCAGTGCACATGTACACTCAAGATAAAAGCGCACCCACCTAGAGCGAGAATAATGCCAAATGAATGTATGACTGGATGCTGTATTGGTCCGTGAACTTCCTTTTCAATGACTTTCCCCAATGGTATTGTAAAATGTTAATAAAGAAGTTTTATGTAGTATTCTTATAGCGCAGGCGTGGGGTGCCATACAGGGTCACAGATAAGCGTACAGTCAACAAGTGATAGAATGAGTAGTTGGTTTGTGGACTGTTACTGCATTGTAATATTGTGTTATTTGAAGAGGTGCGCCTTCTAAATTGGAGGAGCCAACATTGGGGCAGTCCTGGTGGATATGGGGGTGATGTTCCAGGTTTTGGGTCACTTCTTAGTCTGCAGTCTGATGGTGTCCTGGCTGCAGGTGTGCCGGAAACCACCAGAGATGGTGAAATTGTCTGCAAGATAAGAGTCAAGATAAGCGTGGCTGCTGGTCGTGATGGCTTTGTAAGTGAGGCAGCTGGTTTAGTGGAGGACGGGCATCAAGGGGAGCCAGTTGAGTTTCATTATGATGGGGGTGATGTGGTAATATTGTTTCAGGCTCTGCATGAGATAGGTGCATGTAAAGTATAAGGCTAATAGTTTTTCATAGTTAAAGTGGTAATTTTCTTTTCTATTTGGATTTTATTAGTGCTCAAAAGTTTTCAAATAATTGAGATTGGTTTTGATTTGTTTCAATAATGAAAGTCCTGTAGGATCTCTCCAGGGTGCAGTCTGGACAGTTTGTTCCAGAGTTTGAGAGTGACAACAGAAAAGGCACAAGCTGAGGGTTTTGAGAAATGTTGCAATTTACGATCTCGTATTAAGTGCAGCTGTGCATTTTCTTTTTTAAAATAGATCTTAGACGGATAGTAAATGAAGGTTATTTTGAGCAGTTCTTTGGCTTTCCTCAGCAGCTTGTAATTGGTTCAAAGTGCCTTCCTTTGCAGGTCAGATTGACATCTTGTGGTGATGTAAGGATTGGAAGGACTGGAAGACTCTGATTCCACGAGCCAGTTACTCTGGTGACCCGTAGTAGGAGGATGTACCTTGCTTCATTAAAACTTAGAGTTTAACCCACAACCTGCATGGACCCACTACTACACATCTTTGTTCTAGCCATGATTTTACTCGTTGGCATGGTGATGTGTCAGAATTGTCTGTAGCAGAGGAAGCTCACATTAGACTTGCCTGATAGGTTGACAAAGTAATAGAATGGAAGGATCTGTGTGATGCATTTCTAGATCCGGAAGTGGCTATAACCTCCTCTGGTGATAAGTATATATCGAAAATGGGGAATCTGATGGGGGAGAACGCAGATGGACTGGGTGTCTCACAACAGGGTAAACTGGATTATAATGCATGTTTATGTCTGTGTAGGAGGCTAAGTGTCAGAAGACTCAGAAAAAGTTATTGTGGGACCTGTTGGGAGATTTGCATACTTCCCTGACTCTTTGGTGCCTGATTGTATACCTACTATGTCATTCAGTGCTGCTGTATTGTTTATAATAAAACTGAAAAATATACGTTTAAAAAAAAAGTGAGGTTTCTTCAACGTGAGTGCTCCTTAGCATCCTCCAATCTGTACTAAAGCTGCTGGGCAAGATCTAATAAAGATCTGACCGATGTATTGAGGTCTGACACTTCAGTTTTTAAGTTCTTCACTGATTTTAGGTCGAGCCTATAGCAGCGCGCATGTGCTGCAATAGGAAAACTACCTCTTGGAGCTCACCACAACTTTTCACATGCTTGTGCGTGTGTTTTATTTTTGGGCTGACAGCCTATTGGCCTTTGCATGCATCTTTCTAAGAAGGACAGCAAGCAATTGGGCAAAGGCTTGTGCATGTCCCACCTTTGCTCCACCCACGGCCTATTGCTTGCGGTTACCCGCACAGGCACCATCTGTTTTGAATTATCGTGCCCAGACGCATGTGCGATAATTCAAAACAGATGTCTTGCTGTGTCGCACGCGCACCACTCGCGTGCTTGTTCGCACTTCCCAAAGCATGCCTCATTCAGGAAAGAAACTCTCGACTCACCCTTTCTGAATTCACTGCAAGACAGATAGCAGCCAGAAGCGCCCAAGCACTGCGCCATTCGACTTATTCGTTCATTCATAAAATATCATGCTTTCGTGTGGCATTTCATACTTAGGGTATTCTGTTTTTTGGTGCTGTAAGCAACAGGTGTTTCTGTCACCGGCTTATGGATATTCAATTAATCAACCGGGAAACGATAAAAGTCGTCCTTGTCGCAATGTAAACTTTTAACCATCAGGTTTCACTTTGATCTCAAGACACATATATAAAGCCGAGCTCGACTACCATATCCATTCACAAATCCAATCTTCATTAATTCATTTATTCATTCCCATGCAGCCTGTAGCTTTGTAGGTTAGATTTGAAGCCTAAGTCAGATGCCAGTTTCTTACCGTGATTACTTTGTCCCATAGTTAATAGATTAGCTGGTGTCTAACTTAAACAACTCACATGGCTCCGTTTTAAACCAGCACCCCTTGAACTTGTGCCCTTTTCAGTAATCCTTTTCCTTCTCCCCTTTTTATATTGAATTTGACAAGCTTTATTCAAAGATAGATTTTGAAAGATCAATCAATCAATCAATCAATCAATCAAAGCATTTGTATAGCGCGCTACTCACCCGGAGGGTCTCAAGGCGCTTGGGGAGGGGGGGTCCGCTACTGCTCGAACAGCCAGGTCTTGAGCTGCTTCCTGAAGGCGAGGTGGTCCTGGGTCAGGCGGAGGTGGGTCGGGAGGGAGTTCCAGGTCTTGGCGGCGAGGTAGGAGAAGGACCTTCCCCCTGTGGTGGCTCTTCGGATGCGGGGGACGGCGGCGAGGGCGTGGCCGGTCGATCGAAGCTGGCGTTTGGGAGCGTAGAAATTGAGGCGGCTGTTGAGGTATCCTGGGCCTTGGTTGTGCAGGGCTTTGTGTGCGTGGGTGAGGAGACGGAAGGTGATTCTCTTGTTGACTGGGAGCCAGTGCAGGTCTCTCAGGTGTCCGGAGATGTGGTTGCGACGGGGGATGTCCAGGATGAGTCTTGCTGAGGCGTTCTGGATCCACTGGAGTCTCTTCTGGAGTTTGGCGGTGGTTCCGGCGTAGAGGGAGTTGCCGTAGTCCAGTCGGCTGGTGACGAGGGCCTGGGTGACCGTCTTCCTGGTCTCGGTGGGGATCCACCTGAAGATCTTGCGTAGCATGCGTAGGATGTTGAAGCACGACGAGGAGACGGCATTGACTTGTCTGGTCATGGAGAGGGAGGAGTCCAGGATGAAGCCCAGGTTGCGTGCGTGGTCTGTTGGTTTGGGTGCGCTGCCAAGGGTGGGGGGCCACCAGGAGTCGTCCCAGACGGAGGGTGAGGATCCCATGATGAGGACTTCCGTCTTGTCCGAGTTCAGTTTCAGGCGGCTGTTCTTCATCCATTCGGCTACCTCTTTCATCCCTTCGTGTAGGTTGGCTCTGGCGGTGGCGGGGTCGTTGGTGAGGGAGAGGATCAGCTGGGTGTCGTCGGCGTAGGAGATGATGTTGAGGTTGTGCTGGCGTGCGATGGCTGCGAGGGGACTCATGTAGACGTTGAAGAGGGTTGGGCTGAGCGAGGAGCCTTGAGGAACGCCGCAGATGACTTCGGTGGCTTCTGATCTGAACGGGGGAGGCGGACTCTCTGTGTCCTTCCGGAGAGGAAGGAGATGGTCCACTCCAGTGCCTTCTCCTGGATTCCGACGTTGCTGAGGCGCTGTACTAGGGTGCGGTGGCAGACAGTGTCGAAGGCCGCGGAGAGGTCTAGGAGGATGAGGGCCGCTGTTTCTCCGTTGTCGAGCAGAGCTCGGATGTCATCAGTGGCTGCGATCAGGGCGGTCTCGGTGCTGTGGTTGGCCCGGAAGCCAGACTGCGAGAGGTCGAGGGATCCGTTCGTCTCGAGGAAGGCGGCCAGCTGCTTGTTGACGGTCTTCTCGATGACTTTAGCGGGGAACGGGAGCAGCGAGATGGGTCGGTAGTTCTTGAGGTCGGAGGGGTCGGCTGATGGCTTCTTTAGTAGGGCGCTGAGTTCGGCGTGCTTCCAGTTCTCCGGGAAGGTGGCGGTGTTGAAGGAGGTGTTGATGATGTCCCGCAGGTGGGGTGCGATGACAGCGTCGGCCTTGTTGAAGACGTGGTGAGGGCAAGGGTCGGTCGGAGATCCGGAGTGGATGGAGTTCATCGTGCGGACGGTGTCTTCGGTGCTGATCGGGGTCCAGGCGTGGAGGGTGGTGGTGGGGGGCGGTGGTTCGGTCGTGGCGTGCGTCGGTTGAGTGCTGAAGCTGTTGTGTATGTCCGCGATCTTGTTGTGGAAGTAGGAGGTGAGGGAGTTGCAGAGGTCTTGCGAAGGGGTGATGTCATTGTTTCCGGCGTTGGGGTTGGAGAGCTCTTTAATGATGTTGAAGAGTTCCTTGCTGTTGTGTGCGTTGTTGTCCAGTCGTTCCTTGTATGCAGTTTTCTTGGTGGTGTGGATCAGTTGGTGGTGTTTTCGGGTGGCGAGCTTGAGGGCAGTCATGTTGTCCGGTGTTGGGTCTCTGCGCCAGGCTTTCTCAAGGGCTCTGCAGTTCTTCTTCGAGTTCTTGAGTTCGTCGGTGAACCATGGGGCTTTCTTGCTGCCGGGTCTGCTAGGCGGGGTCCTCAGAGGGGCGAGGTCGTCTGCGCAGTCGCTGATCCACTTCGTGAGGTTGGTGGCCGCTTGGCTGGGGTTCGTTGCGCTGGTGGGTGGGTTCTTGCTCAGGGAAGTTGCGAGCTGGTCGGCTGTGATCTTGTTCCAGCTTCTGCGTGCAACCTTTTGCTGTTGGTGGTGGATCCTGGTCCTTTTGAAGCTGAAGTGGACGCAGCTGTGGTCCAATCGTTAATATGTTACAAATTCAGGATACATAACTTAGGTATGTTACCCTCTGTTATGGTGCTCATCTGAAAGACCTCGGAAGGATGAGGGCCTGAACTAGTCACTTGCGGATCACCCCATGTTTCGGGGGTTTGTGTTGTCTTGTTTGAGAATTTAGAGTTATTACAAAGATGGAAACATGATTAAAGATTCCAGCTTGATGAATACACATACAAACATTCACCTTTGGAATCTACTTTTATTCTCACAATATGAAAGTGAAGGCCATTGATAAAAGTAAACTCCTTTACAATTTACGAGCAAATGTGTTCCCTTGTTAGGTTTCAGACTAGAAGTCTATAGCAAGCACCTGAGGTGACACGCAGCACCGTTAAAGGCCACAACCACAGAATCAAGCAACAACCACAATTTCCTCCAGATTGAGGACAGAGTGTTTACTGCCTTTGCAATAGTCAACTCATGAGCGTCGCCCAGATTATGATGCAGCCATATTGAGCATTGAGGGCGCCCCAAGTTCCAACCACCCTTTGACCAATAACGTGACAAATGACCATTGCATTCGTTGACAAGCCCTTTAGTCCAGGGAGTTGTCACGGCAGCATTTAGTCCACACATTGTATTAAAAGTTGTGTTAGTTAAGTTAAACCTGCATTAAGAACTGTTTTTAGGTCGAACCTATAGCAGCGCGCGTGAGCTGCAATAGGAAAACGACCTCTTGGAGCTCACCAAAACTTTTCACATGCCCGTGCGTGTTTTCTTTTGGGCTGACAGCCTATTGGCATTTGCGTGCGTCTTTCTAAGAAAGACAGCACGCAAATGGGCAAAGGTGGGTGCATGTCCCTCCTTTGCTCCACCCACGGCCTATTGCTTGCGGTTACCCGTACAGGCACCATCTGTTTTGAACTTTCGTGCCCAGATGCGTGCGTGAAAATTCAAAACAGATGTCTTGTTGTGGCGCGCGTGCGCACCACTCGCGTGCTTGTTTGCTCTTCCCTCGAAATTGGGGTGTTTTCGTTTCTCCATAACTAACGTTGACTCCCGCAGTTTTATCTCACTTCCTCATTGTCCTTCTCAATCCCTCTTTCTCCCGCGCTGCCTTCCTCTCTGTGTCTGCCTCCCACTCTCAGATGGCGCCTTTACAGCACCTCCCAGGACTCTTGGGCAAGGCACATGTAGTAAATACTCTGGAGCTTGTCATGAAGTAAGTTGGGTTTATTGCACAGAAAACAGGTTAAGCATCTTCATCAAGGAGCTGGTCAGGAACAACTGACTCAACTCAGAATCTCCAGAGGAGAACAGAACCATGTACATTCTGGAATACAGTGAGGTAAGGAATTACAGGAAACAAAGGTAGGAATAATGTATAACACATCTCCTCTCGCTGAATGTAAAAGTATTAGAATAATTAAAGAAAGATAAAATATCTATTAGTAACAGGAAACAATCTATATGTAATACAAGGAAAGTACATGACACTGAGAACACATTTTGCAGTCATTATAAAGAACATGCTTTTGATTCATTTAACCAATCAATCAATCACAACAGTAATCATTAAGATATAAAGGTGGTCTGCGAGACCGTAGACACCTTGAGGATGGCTGGAATCTATCTGAAGTCTCTCCAGTGGACTGGGCTCCAAGAGCATCACCACCACCAACCCTCCTACACTGGGAAGTATCACCAATTGGAGAAAGAGTGTGGGAATCACCCCCACCACCCCTTCCACTTAACCCTCCTACAGAACTGGAAGAAACATGGGAAGGAATAAACATATAACCTGAAGAATCATTATCAGCTTCATGTTGAATCTGAGAAGGATCAGACCTTGAACTATGAGAGCTGATGGAACCAGCTTTCTGATACAAAGCCACCCTTCTCAAATTCCATTTTTCTCCATTGGAAAGTACAACATAGTGAGGGTAAACCATCTTCACGAGAAAAGGGCCTCTAAATTTTGACAAACCCCCAGAAACCCTCCCGGATTTCACTTTCACAAGATCACCCTTATTGATTCTGCTTGAAGCAGGTTCCGTTAGTCTCCTAGCAGGAGTTATATGTGTCGGTGAAGGAAAAGACCCAGGCACAGAATCATCCTTTCCCAAGCCCGCTTGAGAAACTAAATTCTTGAGCCAAGAAGGGGTCAACTTCGTGCTGGCAACCCTACCTCTCATAATCTCAAAAGGAGATTTGTTCTGAGAACCATGAAGTGTAGTGCAATAGGCATATACCATCTCACTAACCAAAGCAGAGACAGACGAACTCTTAGATATAGCCATCTGAATGGTCCCTTTGACTAATCTATTCAGGCGCTCACAGAGTCCATTCCCTTGCGGGTTGTAGAGGGACGTTCTGTGATGAGAAATACCAGAGGCACTAAGAAAAGAACGCATCTCGTGAGAAATTAACTGTGTTCCATTGTCAGTGATGATGACGTTAGGGAAACCCTCCACAAAGAATAACGATCTTAGATACTTTATAGTCGTTTCGGTAGTAATGTCCTTCAAGAATTCAACAGACAACCATTTTGAAAAACAGTCCACTACAACAATGGCAAACCTCTGAGAGATCGGTAACTCGTTCATAGGACCTATAAAATCTAGGCATATGGTATGCCATGGAACTTCAGGAAAAATTAACTCTCCAACTTGAGACCCAGCTGAAACTTTCAACCGCTTTTCACCTACTATACAGGTAGGACAATCTTCAACCCAGGAAGTGACAGAGGAATCTATACCTGGCCACCAAAAGTTTAATCTAAGTCTTTGTTGTGTCAATGTTTGTCCCAGATGTCCCTCATGTGCTATGGCAATAAGCTTGGTTCTTAAGTCAGCAGGGGGAACAAATTTGTCTCCACGCATTATAACATTCTCTTCACACACAGACAATTCGTCAATTATCTTCAAGAAAGGACGAACTGATACATGTACACAACTTTCCCTTCGTGCACCTAACTTAATCAATTGAATGACTTCTTGTAACACACAATCATTGGACATGGCCTCTACCCATTCCTTATGCGTGAAGGAACTTTCACCAAGAGAGACAATATCGTTAATCCAAGCAATGTTTTCTTCCACACTCTCAAGATGGAATTCATCATCGGACAGATGTCTAGACGGGACTGCTAATCTGGACAGACAATCAGCTTGAAATTTTTTTTCCAGCCTTGTATGTGAGAGATATCAAAATGATACTCTTGCAGTTTAGAGGCTAATCTTGCCAGCCTTAGGGAACTACAGACTGCACCTCCAGGAGAAAGTATTCTTATAAGTGGTTTATGGTCGGTCTTTAGGTTAAAATGTGTACCCCACAAATAAGTGCGGAAATGGTGTACGCCCCAGGCGGCAGCCATAGCCTCTTTCTCAATAACGGAATAATTCCGTTCACTTTGAGAAAGGGTACGGGAAGCAAATGCAATGGGCCTCTCACCATCCTTATGTGCTTGTACTAGAACAGCGCCAAGACCACACGCACTTGTATCAACTAACAAAGTAGAGACTTTCTTGGTATCAAACGGTGCCAATACCTTTGCACAGCAAATGGCATCTTTGATATTGTTGAAACATGTGTCCAACTCTTGCCCCCAAACAAACTTACAGCCTTTTTTGAGTAATGTTCTCAAAGGTAATGTTTTTTCAGAAAATTTTTCCACGAATTTAGAATAGTATTCTATTAATCCCATGAAGGACCGTAATTGATCCTTGTCGGCTGGACAAGGAGCAGAGCGTATGGCCTCCAAGAGATCTTTTTTAGGCTTCACTCCCTTGGCGGATATTTCATGGCCTAAATATTCGATGTCCTGAACAAGAAAAGAACATTTCTCTTTCCGCAAGGTAAGCCCTGTATCCCAAATCCTATGTAATACATTCTTCAGAACTAGATTGTGTTCGGCAATTGATTCTCCAAATACCAAAATGTCATCTTGGAAAAACACCACATTTCTCAACCCCTTGAAAATTTCCGTAACTAATCTTTGAAATACACTCGCCGCTGATATCAAACCAAAGGGAAGGCGAGTAAATTGGAAAATGCCTTCCGGAGTGATAAATGCGGTGAGGTGTTTCGAAGATTCGTGAAGTTTGACCTGATGAAAGGCACTGCTCAGGTCTAGCTTTGAGAAGTATTTTGCTCCCTGAAGGGTAGACACCATCTCTGAAATATTCGGTAGGGGAAAAGTGTCGGCAACAACACACTTATTTAAGGCTCTAAGGTCCACACAAAACCTGAGTTTGCCATCAGCCTTCTTAGAAATGACCACAGGGGAAACCCAGGCTGATGCTTCTGTTGGTTCTATGACTCCTGACTGAAGCATTTCTTCAATCAACAATTTTACATCTTCACGAATAGAGATGGGAATTCTCCTGACACGGTGTTGTATGGGTAAACTATTCTTCTTCAGTTTGATAAGATGAGAGTAACCTCTCAGCTCACCAAGCTCGGCTTTAAATACTGAACTAAATTCGCTGAGGATAGACTCGATAGAATCATCATCCACTACCATGATCTGGTTCTTGGCTCTCGGGTTGATAACTATATACAAATCATATTGGTGGATCCAACCAAGAATGGGTGGGCCATCAATTGAGACGTATACTTTCCCTCGAGTGGATCTCTTCTCAAAGCTAATATCAGATTCAAAGAACCCAAGGATTTCAATCTTCTTGCCGTTAAAACCCTTTGCTGAAATGTCACTCTCATTTAAGTTCATTCTTTGCCAGAAGGTGTCAAAAGTAATTCTAGGAATAATGGTATGTCGTGACCCTGTGTCCACCATCAATGATACTTCGTGGGAGTCTATTGTGAAGACAGCTTTTGGTCTGTTTTGTCTGGGATCGTCACCAACCACATCGATATCATCCACCACTAAGAATCTTTCTGCTTCATTCTCATGTAGATAGTCCTCAACCGAAGCCACCCTTTGCTTAGATTTTGTCTTGCACATCTTTGAGAAGTGTCCCATTTTACCACATTTGAGACATTCTTTATTTGCCGCAAAACAGAATTTTGCTTCCGAAGAGTGGGTATTGCTTCCACATCTGCTGCATAGTTTACTGGCAATGAAGCTTTTCTTTTGTGGAAATCTAGGTTTGTTTCTTACTATTGCAACATTGTCACTCCCGCAATGTTCACATTCAGTAGAATTATTCTTATCAGAAACTACTGAAACTTCTTGTTGTGGACTCGCTTTGCGGGAATCCAGTGTCTTCATACACTTGCTCGATTCCTCAATGACCTTCGCTAGGTCTATGGCATCCTTGAGAGAGGGATTCTTTGCCGCCCACAATCTCTCCTGAATTTTCTTATTCGAACGCTGTACTATAAGTTGGTCCCTTATAAGTTCCTCATTCATGATACCGAATTTACATTTGATAGACAGCTCTCTGAGTCGGGCCACAAAGTCATCTATGGACTCAGAATCTTTTTGTCTTTGAGTGTAGAACTTATATCGGTTCATGACTAGATTCTCCTCCTTGGAAAATCTTACTTCCAACCTTGCTACAGCTTCTTTGAACTCATCATCCATGTCTTGTCCATTAGCTCTTAAAGCTATGGGTAAAAATCGGAAAACTCTCTGCCCTTCTTTACCTAGCGTGCTCAAGAGGATGGCTTTTTTCCTTTTAGCCGAAAATTCTTGACCGTCAAGTGCCTCAAGGTAGTTGTCGAACATAATGTACCAATCTTCCCATGGTATTTGGGGTGTACCAGGTTCAGGTAGGAATTGTGGAGGTAATGTAACTAGTATTTGTTGTGCCATATTGTTTAGATCAATTTATTAAAATAAAATTTTGAGTGTCAATATGAAAAATTGTCAAAATTGTTATAATAGTAACTAACTAACTTTATTGTAAATAATAGTAAATATCAGAAATTTGGCAAACGCTGGCAGGGCAGAGAGGCTGCACACGTCGAGTTCGTTTCTATCCTTGATGAAGTCTTCTGTCCGATGTTAGCACTGCGCCTTCACAATGACGACCAAAATCCTCACGGTCTGTTGAAAGTCACCTAGAGTATCTCTGACCAGCTACAAATCGTCGCCATAAATTGTAGTAAATACTCTGGAGCTTGTCATGAAGTAAGTTGGGTTTATTGCACAGAAAACAGGTTAAGCATCTTCATCAAGGAGCTGGTCAGGAACAACTGACTCAACTCAGAATCTCCAGAGGAGAACAGAACCATGTACATTCTGGAATACAGTGAGGTAAGGAATTACAGGAAACAAAGGTAGGAATAATGTATAACAGCACACCTCCCACTGGCTGCCGCCTGGTGTGGACTGCACTACAAGTCCCTTGATGCCCCGCTCTGCCTCGCCCCCTGTCACCTTCTCCGCCCCGTGCAGTCTGTGCCCGGGCTTGGATCGATGGAAGCCTGCTGGGCTTTGCTGCTCGCTCCGTTCCTCCTGCTCCTCCTCGAGGCGCCATATATCAGGTCAGTGCTGCTGCTTTTAAGCTCACTCTATTTCTGAGCCTGCCCAGTGACGCACATTGTACACACTGAGTTCAGAGCGCTTCCTTCATTCACTGTGCGCGCTCCCAGCAGTCACCGCCGAGCAGAGGGGTAAGCAGCCTGCACAGGGCCCATAGCCTGCATCTGTGGGCACAAGGACCGCTTCTTCGATGCGTCTGCACACCGCACAGCAGAGCACCATTCCTTGCCATTCACGGGACGGGAAGCAATGCATGCATAACTTTCCACCGTAGATCGAGTGCACCGCACAGCAGAGCACCATACCTTGACATGCACGGGACGCGAAGCACTACATGCATAACTCTCCCCAATAGATAGAATGACCAACACAGCAGAACACCACACCTTGCCGTGCACGGGACAGGAAACACTACATGCATAACCCAGCACAACAGATGCTTAAAATACGTTTTTATTATAACTTTTCAACATGTTGCACAGCACCCACGCTGCTCTTCAACATAGCTTAAAGACACTGACAAAGCCAATAGCTCTGCCTAAACACTTACAACGCCCCAACAGCGAGGCCTATTGGCTATGCCCATGCTTGTTCACTTTCCAGTGATCTGTAGCTTGTATTAATGCAGTTCTGCTCTCAGTAGGTTCACCTCCAGCGAAATAAGATCTATCTTATTTTCCAAGGTCTCTGGATTTTTCTATAATGGCAAGAACTTGGGCCCCTTTTGTATGAGCTTGGGTTCCAGGTGCATGTGGGTCTCCCATGCCTTTGTGGGTTTGCCATTTCTGGAGCCTCCTGGGTATTAATCTACTTTGATCTGCTGGGATATTCTGGTCGCTCTATGTTTTCCAATAATCAGGGTTCCCTCCATCTCTGACAACAGGGAGAGCTGAACTATACATCACCATCTCTGGGGCACGATAATTCTCACAGCAGGAGGATAAATACTATAGCGGCTGGTCCGCATTAAAAGGTTGAGGCTGGTCTAAAGTTCTTGGTTTGTTATCTAGGTGAATTTAATGTGGTTCCTGAAAAGGAGCTCTTGCAGAGTGATTTAATGTTCTGACCTTTCTGTGCCATAGAAGTGTGTGGTCATAGGAGGCCAGGATACTGGCCAACACTAGCCTTCAGGCAGCTCTCTATCATTCCCCCTTTTGACGATGTGCCAAGGGCACACTATTTCAAAGTCCCTGGGAATAAACAGTCTCACCCTTTTGGGGACAGCGGGGGATTGAGACCTGGGACACCCACCCATTTTACTGGACTGTTCAACTTTTTCCTCCCTTTAATGATTTCAGAGGGTAATAGTTGACCCCAGTCTTTCTTTTCATGTATTGCTGGCTTTCACCTCACAGTTGTTGTCTTCTGTTGAGCTCTGTCTGACTTGCAGACCACATGCCACACATTTGCCATTTCTGATTTGGTTTGAATTGCAATTCTTTGCTCCAGAGACCTGCAAAAACCGAACTCAAACGGAGTTTAATTTCTAATGACTTCTGCAAACTTGAATATATATATATTTTTTTTGTCCTCATTAGCCTCAGATTTGGCATTCACGCTACTCTGTCCGTAACTGCCCTTTATCGTTGCGTGAGAGCAAAAAGAGCAAGGTTCTGATAATCTCCTTACTTATCCAGAGACCTTTCCTTTGCACTTCATAAAACCAGACTCCCTGTCTTTCAACTCTCTCACCCAACCACCATTTCTTAGGAACCGACCCTCCATGAGAGATATGAGAAGATTTAGGATTGGCTTGTGCATTTATCCAAAGCCTGCTTTTTAGGCATATTCATTGGACCGCCATACCTACCTCTCCAGCCATTCCACTACAGGACGCCAAAAGGCATACCTTCTCCTATCTAAGGAGGTTGCGTCCAAATTTAAATTATATCTCAGTAATAATTTTCACTCCATATACATAGGAGCAGGGGGGCTGGCTATGTTTTACATAACTCTCTTCTCGCCAACAGCATAGCATAAAATATTAATTTCTGTTCATCCCCCACTTCCTCACTATTCACCCTATAAAATATTATGAGAGGGCTTACCTGAATCTGTTTCTTCAAAATTTCAGCCAGAGCTCTACACACCTCTCCCAAAAATACCTGAATTTCTGGGCACTCCTTGAACATATGAATATCATTCGCCAACTTCAGACCGCATTTGGTGCACGCCATTTCTCCTCTGTTCCCAACCTTCAATAGCTTATTCAGAGTCCAATAAACTTTATAGCTAGAAAAAAAGGTGGTTTCGCTTTAAATAGGCTGGTTTGATCATTTTATAAAGTGTAGAAAAGGATACTTGCCATAATTTCTCCAGCATTGCTCCTGGCAAGTCCCTCTCCCATAGGCTTTGTGGTTTGGTAAACTCCCCCTCCATCTCTTCCATCATTCGCCAGTCCCAATGTGATGTTTCCTTTCTCCTGGGATCGTCCAGAATCAGCATTTCCTCAAGTTCGTTGGCTCCTCCGATCTTATTTTCTGATGCTTGGACCCAACTTTGGATTTGAAGATATTTAAATCTTGAAACACTATGGTTTGTTTTGCTTTAGGAAAACTCTCCCATGAAATTATCCTTTTTCCTTCCAATAGATCCTCACATCTTTCCACGCCAGCTCTCCTTAAAGCACCGGCAAGATTGTCCTTTGTCCATTCCGGTTATCCGGACGAGTCCCAAATAGGAGCCATAGTACTATAATACATCCACTTCAATCTACTTCTAATCCTGTACCAAGTTTCTGCCACTCCTCTGAGAATCTTCAGCCTAACTTTTTTTCCTGAGGCCCCTCCTACTACCTCTTCTAGCAGTCCCGTGAACAGCTTGCCAATTTCTGAATCTGATGCCCTATCCAGGAGCATCCTATTATTCCTAAGCTGGAACGCCCATGCGTATAGTTGCAAATCTGGCAGAGTCAGGCCAGGCCTCCTTTCTCTTTCCTCCTCCGCAGCTTTTTCCATGATATTCGGGGACCTTTTGCTGCCCAGATGAAAGACCCAATCTTAGCCTGCAGCATCATAAGCCCTGCTTCTTTAAATGGCAAAGGTATGGCATTGAAAAGTAAGGTCAACTTTGGTAATAAAATCATTTTTACTAAATTCACTCTTATCAAAGATAGTCAGGGGTAAATGCATCCAACTTGACATTAAATCACAGATTCTTTTTCACCTTGTTAAAATTAGTTTCTGCTAGTTTTTTGATATCTTGAGTTACTCTCACTCTCAAATATCTCATTTCAGTTGTAATTTTTTGTACCCCTCCATCTAGGTTCCATACCATAATCTCTGATTTATCTCTATTTACCCTGATACTTTCCCCAAATCTTCTGCAATTGTTACTACATGCTTCATTGTGTTCTCCAGATCTGCCGTATATATCAACAGGTCATCAGCATATAATGCCAACTTCTTAACCCACTCGTTGCATTGGAAAGGAATTATCTGTAGCTCTGCCCTCCATTTTTTTTACTAATGGTTCCATATATAAATTAAACAATAATGGAGTCAGCGGACATCCTTGGCTTTTCCCTCTCTTTATATTAAAAGCTGATGTTAATGCTCCATTTACTAAAACTCTTGCCTTTGGTGACTTATAGAACCCAGCAATTGTTCTACAGAACCTATCCCCCAGTTTAGCAGTTTCCATAACAGATGCCAAGAAAGCCCAATTTACACGATCGAATGTCCTGGTGGCATCCAAGGCAATGACTGCTAGAGGTACATTATTTGTTTCTGCCAGATCTGTTGCCCCTATCAGGGAGTAGGTTAACTCATGTAGCAACCTTAATTGCATAAAGCCTTTTTGATGTATGTGTATCAAATCTCCCATTAGGCCTTTAAGTCTATCTGCCAGGATTTTGGAAAAGATCTTGTAATCGCAATTTAAAAGCGATACCGGCCTATAAGCTTCACAACCATTTTTACTCTTTCCTGGATTTAAAATTAGTGAGATTTTAACCTCTGACCAGGATTCTGGTTGAGATTTCTCTTGCATGAATATCTCATTAAATAATCTTGTCAAGATTGGGTTCAGCACCTCCTTTAGTGTAATATTGACTTCTAAAGGCATGCTATCGGGCCAGATGCCTTCCCCCGCTTGCCCTTCTTCAGCACCTGTGCTACATCCCCCTCCTGTATTTGAGTATTCTGTGTAGCAGTTTTTTGTCCTCCAATGTCACTATCTCCCCCTCTCTAAGCCACCTATTTCTCTCCACTTCAGATGACACCAATCCTTCATCTATTGGTTAACATCTTGCCCGTATTCTGACATTTAATTTCTTGTATTACATTTCTCACCTGATCTTTGCTTGTATGCCAGGCTAACAATTTTCCACAATTTTTCGCATATTCAAATTGTGTTAGCTTACTTGTCTTCCACCTTTCCTTCACCCTCTTGTCCAGGATACCGGCAAGTTTAATTTTCAAGTTTGTTAATTCAATCTGTCTTGCCTCCCTCTGAATATTATTAACCAACTCTCCTTCTAGTGTTCTTAGCCATTTCTGTACTTCTCCTATCTCTTCCCGAAGACATTTCCTCTTCCCATCCGCATAGTTTATTAACTTCCCCTCAAGTACGCTTTATAAGAATCCCATACCACATCTGCCGATGCTGAGCCCCAATTAAAATATAAAAAATTCTACTGTATCTTCCTTTAATCTCCTCACAATTTCTTTATCTAACAGCAGGATGCGGTCTAATGTCCATTTTGGGGGGAGGGGGGGGGGGGGGTTTCCTTGAGGCAGATCACCAAAAGAATTGCCGAATGATCCGACAAATGTACCCTGATATGTGCAATACTCCTGACTTGTTCCCCCAAACCTATATCTAGCAGAATATAGTCTATCCTCGACAGGTAATGATATTTATTATTGGCATACGTATATTCTCTTTTATCTCCCATCCTCCATCTCCAACCATCATATAATCCCAATTGCTTCATCATAGATTTTATCTGCCCTCTCATTTTTCGATTTGAAGCTGCTCTACTACCTGCTGATCTAGCTAGAGTACTATCCAATGCCACATTGAAATCCCCCGCCCAAATAATTGGGTCTGAGGAGCAAGATCGCTCCGGTAATAGCTCTTGCAATGGTGCTATGTCATCCACATTTGGCCCGTAATAACCTGCTAGCGTGAGATTATGTCCCCTCACTTTCAGTTTAACTACTACCTATCAACCACATGTGTCTGAATTGCTTTGTATAATAGAAATGTTTGGGTCTTGCTTTACTAATATCACCACTCCTTTGGTTACTATAGTTTGCTTGGTACACCCCATTTGCTGCACCCATTTTTGGGACTTAAATACTTCCTTACATTCTTTCTCTGACAAGTGCGACTCCTGGAGCACACAAATCTGAGCATTACAGTCTTTTAAATACTGGAGGATACGCTCTCTTCATGGCCACACCCTTAACCCATTAACGTCTTACGATAAGATTTTCAAACTCCATCCTTGTCTCTCTCTCATATTCTAAAAAACAACTTAACTTGCAAACCTGACGCTTCAGAGGATTTTTTTCTTTTTTCCGTAATGCTCCCCTCCCCTGGCCTTGACTCCCTATCTTTCCCCCCCCATGAAGAACCCCCCCCCCCTTCTAATGAATTAGACTTAAACCTAAGCCTAAACCTATGGGTATTCCCCCAGGTGTGTTTCACTCTTTATCTTACCTCTAACATCTAATTTCACATTGCCACCACTGTTCGTTACTATTCCTACCTAACTACCGTAAAAAATCTGTTGAGAATTTATTCTGAACTACTTGCCAGACCTTATATCTATTGAGACTTTATTTACAAACTATTTACAAGACTTAATAAAGTCATCTACTTCGCTCACCACTCTAAAATTATGCATTTCATTATTCAACATAACTTTTAGTACAGCCGGGCATTTCATCTGCACTAGCTCCTAGTTCCTCCAACTGGTCCATTCTCTTTCCCAACTCCCACTGTCTATTGCATGTGATATAAGAAATGTCTGACCTAACTTCGCAAGTTATTCCATCTACCTTTACTGTTTTCATTTTCAGAGCTTGGGATAGCGCCTTTTCTTCCAGACAGTAAGTAAGAACATTTTCCAAATTTTTCTGGGCTTTCTTCTATTTGTGTAACACCCTAATGTTCCCGGGATCGGGGGAAGGCCAGGATACAACAAGAGAAACAGACGGTAGTGGCTAATAATGTATTTAATGGAAAAGAAGACAATTGGCAGGATTAGCCGAATAGGAAATAATACAGGACAATGAAAATAAAGCAATGTCAACGATACCCTTTAGCAGCACCAGGGGCTCTTACCGTCCTCCGCATGTACACCGGTCCCGGTGTACGCCAACGGAGGGCACCGTGCTAAGAAACGGCCGAAAATGCAGTTCGACAGCTGCTAAGGGAGTACTGTCGGTGGTGTGGGTGCTCTTGGTGATGTCACGAACTTGGGAATGCCCAGCCGGGCACTCGACCATGCAGCCCGTGACTGGAGCCAGGGAACAGCCGCTCAACCTACTCCTGTGAAAGAGCACACCCTCTGGGTTGTATAGAGGTCCAACGTTCAGCCTCTTGTGTCTTGTAACAGAGACGCGGCAAACACCTCCGTGGCGTGCGTCTCTGTTAGCGATGCTTTGGAAGGAGTGGGGCAGAGAGCAGCCGCTCGATCTTGCCTCCTTTCCTCCGCTCCGGTTTCCTATGGCAAAAACTCTTCTAGGGCTCCACAGCTGAGACGCGGCTAGCACCTCCGCGGTGTGCGTCTCAGCTAGATACCAACGGTTATCAGGTCTTGGGGCGGAGAGCAGCGCTCAATCTCGCCTCAGTTATCAGCTATGGAGTTTTGTACCTAATGCACTCTTCAGCTGAGACGCGGCAAACACCTCCGTGGTGTGCGCCTCAGCTAGACAACAAGGATCGCTAATCGGGGGCAGGGAGACGCCGCTCACGCTTACCTCCGATCCTGGCTCTGCCGGTTCGCCGCACAGAACGGATTCCACGAAGCTGGGTCCTGTGACTGAATCCGACGTCGGCAAGGGATCAGAATATCCGACGCTGCGTCCTCGCTGTGAAACGCTTATGAAGGCGTTTCCGGTCCGCGATCCTCTCGCTAGGCAGGCTGGTCGTTGTAGTCCCGGTCCTGTGAGGGCGCCGATCATTCCGTGTCGGATCGCGCTGCAGTCAGCGGGATGTCAGGGGCGGGAGGAATCATGACAATTTGGATTGAGCCTGTAAGGATCCCTATGTATTCTTTGTATATCCCTCCTCAACTCTTGTTCCGTCTCTTCTAAGTGAAGCCCTATTTTTTAGCAACTTGATTATCCAGGCCTTCAAGTCATCTCCTTCTGCACCCTCTGGAACAATTAGGACTCACAAGTTGTTTCTCCTTTGATTGTTCTCCATCCTTTCCTCCCACTCCTGACGCCCCTGTTCTCTCAATCTCAAGCCCTATATTTCTTCCTCATTTATCTGTATTTTTCCCTTGAGCTCCTCTACTGTCTCTTCCAACACTGTTGTTCTTCCTGTTAAATCATCCCATTTCTTTTCTAACATCTCACAAGCTGTTTTAATTTCTTTTTGATTCCCTTCAGATACCTCAAACCGTCTTCTAATCTCAGATGTAAGTGTCGCTATCAGCTCCGCCAGACCTACTCCCTCTGTGCATGGCTCTTGCCCATTTCAGCCTTGAATTTAATTTTTTTCTCCTTTATGTTCAAAGTCTAACCCTCATTAGTTCTTCCTTCTCGCTCTATCACTGAATGGGTGGTGGAGTTGTCGTTAATCGCTTCTTGATCCTTTTCTTGCAGTATCATGAATATATTAGGGCTGTACACATCACTCCACTCTCCCTGTGGTTTCTCCATCTCATGATCTAACTCTCCTTCCATATTTTTAACAGTCTCCCCCATCTCGCTGCCTTCTGTTCTCCCTTCCCTCAATGTTAAAGTCCTGGGCAGCACTTTGAAAAAAGTCTTGAGTAAGGGAGCAACCGTCACCTTTACTTTGTGAGATTTGCTCATACTTTGTTGTGTCAGCCTCTCTTGCTTGTCAGATTTTTGTTGTTCTCTTTTTATTGGAATTCTTACTAGGGGTGTTTGGTTTCTGACATTTCTTTCTCCTCCCCACTTTTACTTCCTTCACATCCAGCCCCTACAGAGCTTTTGTCCAGCTTTATGCTCCTTAGAGAATACCTTCCTGGCAGCTTAAACTCACACTTATAGGGGATCACTAATCTTTGGTTTGAGCTTGCCTTTTTATTTTTGCCGCCCTCCCCCCCCCCTTTTAGGCTTCTTTCCCACCTCCTCCTCATTTTTGTCTTAAATTTTGTTGTTGAGCTTGCTTTCCCTCTGTATTTCCCCCCGTTCTTTCTAGCGTTTCTTTTTCCTGCTCCTCAATCTCTTTAGTGTGTGCCTTTTGGCTGTCCCCTCCACCTCCTCCTCTAAACGGGATTCTTGCTTCCGCCTTTCTCCCGCTTTTGACTTCCAGCGCGGCTCTAAACCATTGGTGTTCGCTTCCCCCTCTGCCCGCCGTGACTGCCTTTGCCTTTTCTTCACAACCTCACCTCCAGAAATACACTCTTAATGCACCCTCAATGCACCCCCAATCACAAGGGGGAAGGGAAGGGGTCAAAACAGGGTCTGAATTCCGTTACTACAGTCTCTATCCCGAAACTCCCCGAATCACCAGCCCGTCACCTCTCTACACTCAGGCTCTCTCCAAGCTCAACTCTCGACTCTCTACTCTCCAGGCACGGAGCCCCACCTCCTACAGAACTTGGCAGTCCGCCATCTCCCTGCTGTGATCCACGCTTCGTTGCTCCGCTGCTCCCGGCACTCTCCTCCAAACTCCCGGCTTCAGTAAGCGTTTTCTCGATTTTCCCCAGATGTTAACGCTATTCTCTTTGTCTCCATGTTCAAACTATTTAGGCATTATACCGCGTGAATTCTGCTCAGTACTTCAGTAGCTCTCAGGGATAGTATCCGCATTCACTCGATTCCGCTCACACACCTGAAGGACCTCCCGGGACCTGCCTCTAGCTGGCCGCCATGTCCTTCCCCACTAGGGCGACTGCGTTGTTACAAGGGAAGTGTTGTAGGTAATGACTTCTATCAGACTCTGCCACGTCGCAAACTTGAATATTGTGAAGACTGTCTTGGTTTAGCTTCAGGGAAGACTAGCTTGCACGTATGCCAATCTGCATATGTACTGCTTTATTTCACTGATGCCAGGCTATAATGTGAGCAGTGCAAAAACAACAGTTGATGGACAGAATGCCAATGTCATACATTCACCCCAGTACAGAGATCTGGGCCTTAATCCATCGTTTTTTTGCTCACCACACCACCCCAATTCAGACATGGCCATATGCAAATCAGCCTTGACCCTGTGCCTCATGGGAACTGTCCAGCCTGAACTGCCAAGCCATGTCTTCCTTGGACCGGAATCAAGCATCCTAGGACCGGTTTCTGGCTACCAGCCGTCTTCAGCCAGGATAGCTTGACTCCAGTGGTGTGGAGAGCACAGGACTCACGTCTGAGCATACCCGTCCCACTCGGGGTGACAAATGCAAAAACAACAGTTGATGGACAGAATGCAGAACAATGTCATACATTCACCCCAGTACAGAGATCTGGGCCTAAATCCATCGTTTCTTTGCTCACCACACCACCCCAATTCAGACATGGCTATATGCAAATCAGCCTTGACCCTGTGCCTCATGGGAACAGTCCAGCCCGAACTGCCAAGCCATGTCTTCCTTGGACCGGAATCAAGCATCCTAGGACCGGTTTCTGGCTATCAGCCGTCTTCAGCCAGGATAGCTTGACTCCAGTGGTGTGGAGAGCACAGGACTCACGTCTGAGCATACCCGTCCCACTCGGGGTGACAAATGCACAAACAACAGTTGATGGACAGAATGCAGAACAATGTCATACATTCACCCCAGTACAGAGATCTGGGCCTAAATCCATCGTTTTTTTGCTCACCACACCACCCCAATTCAGACATGGCCATATGCAAATCAGCCTTGACCCTGTGCCTCATGGGAACTGTCCAGCCTGAACTGCCAAGCCATGTCTTCCTTGGACCGGAATCAAGCATCCTAGGACCGGTTTCTGGCTATCAGCCGTCTTCAGCCAGGATAGCTTGACTCCAGTGGTGTGGAGAGCACAGGACTCACGTCTGAGCATACCCACTCGGGGTGACAAATGCAAAAACAACAGTTGATGGACAGAATGCAGAACAATGTCATACATTCACCCCAGTACAGAGATCTGGGCCTAAATCCATCGTTTCTTTGCTCACCACACCACCCCAATTCAGACATGGCTATATGCAAATCAGCCTTGACCCTGTGCCTCTGAGCATACCTGTCCCACTCGGGGTGACAAATGCAAAAACAACAGTTGATTGACAGAATGCAGAACAATGTCATACATTCACCCCAGTACAGAGATCTGGGCCTAAATACATCGTTTTTTTGCTCACCATACCACCCCAATTCAGACATGGCCATATGCAAATCAGCCTTGACCCTGTGCCTCATGGGAACAGTCCAGCCCGAACTGCCAAGCCAAACTAACTGAAAAGGAGGGTTTCACTATATTTACACCCCATAAGCATGGAATTTTCCCCCTATTTCATTGCTCTCCTGTGAAAATTAAGCACAATGAGACAAATGTGAAGTCTGAGGAACACCACTGCAGACCTGTCTATATTTAGTTGGTTTGCCTTAGTTCTGTCTGTCAGAAAAGATTTTATCCACCGGAGTAACACGTCCATGAACAATAATTTTCTAAGCGATATGGAAATGTAGGATGGTCAAAGGCAGTTGAGCACAACAAAAGTATTACTGAGCTGACACCACTCCATCCACTATTTTTTGGGAAGGAAATCTTTTTATTAACTTGTTGCTCAATGCACCATTCGTAATAAACATTTACCTTAATTTGCACATTGTTAACATTACAGTGGAAACACTCAGGGCTCCCAGAAGGATACATGGTCACCAATAGGATACACTGCAGCAGAACAAATATACAACAATTACTTCGGATCGTCCGCAAAGCGGCTTCATTAGACAGTTCAGGGTAACATTTTCTTATAATTGTACTATACAGGATGCTGATCCGCTACAATACATCCCCATCTGTATTTACACCGTGGAGACCATATTTTCTCCCACTTTTTGGCACATCCTCTGCCTTTGTATACAGTTTCATCGGCCCGTTGGCACCAACCGATATCATGTTTCCATTCTCTCAGCGAAGGAGGAGAGGGGGCTCCCTAATGCCTAGCAATGTTCCGTTTGGTGACCCCGGCTGCCAGGGCAAGCCACATACCTGTGTTTCTGGGCCAATTGGAGTCACCTTTGATCATAAGGAGGAGCTATTTAGCATCCATCAGGACCTGTACCCCGGAGACTCTGGACAACACCTCCGTCACCCCCTCCCAGTATCTGACTATATCAGGGCTCTCCTAAAGGATAGGGAAGAAAGTACCTTCCTGCTGGCACCTCCTGACACAGAGCGCAGTCTGCGTTTTGCCCCAGGTGTGTAGGTCTGTGCGTGGGTAGTATGTACGATGCAGTATTTTAGTTTGTACTAATCTAAAACGACACAGCACTGCAATCTCCCTAGGACTCTGTATTGCCTCCTGCCAATCTGTGGCGTCCAAGTTCTCTAGGTCATCTGTCCATGCAGCTCTCAGGGCCACGAGGGGATCTGGCATATTATTTATTAGTTTACGGTAGACTGCAGAGGTTGGCTTTGTGATGATAGGATCAAGGAGTGACCTATCTTCCAGAGGGGAGTAGTCCTGAAGGGGGGTACCCTGCTGGATGTGTCACTGCAGGGCATGTATAAGCCTGAGGTAGTGGTATTTTTGCATCTGATGCCAGGTGTATTCCTGCTGCAAGGTTTCGAAGGTGAGTGGCACCTCCCCCTCCACACGTCTCCCAGGCGGTCGATCCCTATAAGTTTCTACTTCCTGAAGCCTGTTAGTGTTGCCACCTCCTTCAGGAGGTCGCCTTCCCACAATGGAGTTTGGCTAGTCCGTTTTCCCACCCACCCCAGCAATTTATTTGCCTCCCTTCAGCATTCCACCACTACTCTTGTGTGGGCAGGGCACTGCAGCTGCCTCCTTCCTGAGTAGAGGAGTGTGGCATAATGACCCCCCCGGCTTGCCGGCTCTGTCCACCGATATGCTGGTTCATCCGGGTCTGCATATACCCAGTCATTTATGACCATGGGCTGTGAGGCCCAGTAATACAGCTTGAGGAACCGCCAAACCACCATCGTATACCCCGCACTGCAGTTTGGTAAGCGCTATCCTACGTGAGCCACCTTGCCATAGTAGCTGCCTGACTTCGGAGGATATATTTTTTTAAAATAGTTGGGGGTACTCGTTTGGGGTTTTCCGTAAGACATAAAGGAGGCGAGGTAGGGCCATCATTTTGAATAGGGCCGCTCTGCCCATTAATGACAACGGGAGGGAACACCAGTGACGCACATCAGCACTTAGTCACTCCATCTGGGGTCTAGGTTTCTCTGCACAAATACTGCAGGGTCTCTGACGATGTATATGCCCAAATATTTAAACCCTTCCGTTGCTACCGGGCTGCACAGTTGGTTGGCATCCTTGGAGGGGGGCCCGAGAGTGGGAATACGACCGATTTTGCGAAGTTGATTTTGTAGCCCGAGTAGCTGCCAAAAAGGTCAAAGATATTGACTACTCGTGCCATGGAGTAGTATGGCCTAGCTAGGTATAGAAGAATACCATCCACATAGAGCGAGATGCGCTCCTTCCGGTACCCCAGCCAACCACAACCACCCCAAACCCCCCCGCACCTCCCCCCCGGCGCACCTATACCCCAGATCTCTGGATCCCTTCGGACCCAGTGGGCTAGTGGCTCCAGAGCCAGGGCAAAGAGCAGCGGGGATATAGGGTAGCCCTGCTGTGTACCTCTAACTGGAAGGACCTGGATAGTACCCCGTTGACTCGCACCTGGGCCCTAGGACTCGCATACAATAGCCGAACCCATCTACTGAAATTAGGACCGAAGCCCAGTTTACAAAGTACCATAAATAAGTACGGCCACTCTATACTGTCAAACGCCATTGTGGCGTCCAATGACATCACTGCTATCTGTTGGACCTCCGGATTATTTGTGAGGTCGAGCACTCCATAGAGCCTGCGTAGATTGTGGCGAGTGCTTCTATGGGGCATGAATCCTGATTGGTCCGGGTGTATGACCTTATAGAGAACAGGTATCAATCTGTTAGCCAGTGTCTTAGCAAGCACTTTCGTCTCCATGTTGATCAGGTAGATAGGACGGTATGAGGCACACTGATCTGGCTGTTTCCCTGCCTTTTGTAGGCCGCGTACTGGTCAGGCCGGAGTCGTCCCGTCTCATAGGCCTCTGTCAGCATGTCTAGTAGCGGGGGAAGTATTATGGAGGCCTGATTTTTGTAGATCTCCACAGGAAGGTCATTGGGACCGGCCGCCTTCCCAGATTTGAGGTCGCCAAGAGCTACTCCCAGTTCCTCCTTCGTGAGATTCGCCTCCAAAGCGTCACGTGACTCATCGGAGAGCGCTAGAAGGGAAAAATCTCGGAGGAATTCCTCCTAGTCGCCCTCCGTCCTTGTGCTGACTAGTTTATAAACTGCCTCAAACTGCGCCGCAAAGGCCTCCGCTATGTCAGTGTTTGCTGTCTTTAGTTGCCCCGTCCCGCCAAACACACCTGTCACCTAGGAACGTTTCCGTTCTCGCCTTTCGAGCCAGGCTAGGAGCTTTTATGCCTTATCTCCTACGTCGTACAGCCTGTGTTGAGTGGCCAAGGCGTATGCCTGCGCTTCCCCATCTGCCAGTACACCCAAGTTGCGTTAGTTTAGGACCAGCTTATGCCTCATCTCTCGGGAGTTGTCAATTGCTGCGTCTTTCTCCATGTCAATGTTTCACGCTCCAGGGAACGTACTTGAAGCTCTTCATCACTCTATTCCCTATTGTCCTTAAATCATCTATAGCAGATGTAACCATTGTCTAGGTGTTCATATCGGATTAGAAACCTCCTTTAGCACCCTTTTAATAGACCTAAACTTTCTACATATTATGGGAGCTGTGATGTAAGAGGGATCTTTTCAACTAACTTGTCAACTTAAAGAATTAAAAAAGCTTAGTCTAGCTACGGTGTTTTTTTTTTTTAGGCTAGATCAGACAATTACTGACTAAAAATGCTTAAGAACTTAGTATATCAGTGAGAGCCGTAGCAATACGTTTTTTTAATGGCAAAGATTAATCTTGCTGGGCAAATGTTCAGTGGTAAACCTGATAGATTACTCCTAAACATTACATTTATTAATCAGTGGTAGAAATAGGGTGAACGTGATCAAACTCACACTAGAAACAAAACTCTCATTTTGTAGTTCATCTTTATCAACAGTGTGACATGCCTCAAACTTTTCTCTGCTTTATTGTGTAAAAAGGATGAGTATCCATTAAAGCTAGAGTAGTACCACCTCATTAGCAGTGTCTCTCAGGTTTGCAGGCGAGCCAAGAGATTTAAAAACGTATTTTCAAATATTATCGGCCATAAGGGTCTTTATTTTAGTAATATCTTCTTTTGTCTTGTGGACTATAATTATTTGTGCCAAATGTATTTTTCACTCTTTCGCTTCAGAGGAGACTTCACTACTATTTAATTAGCTTCAATTTACAGAAATTCGGGTGTAAAGGCGCTATCTAATTCAAGGCAGTAGTAAATGGACTGTATTTTTATTGATCTCGTTACCCACTTCTGTATTCCCAAACAATTTTAAAGCATTACTGAAAGTAGTACTTAGGTTATCTGGGATAATTTTATTCCATTTCCTGTTAACACTTTTATGTGAACCCTCATTCATGATGAGGTCCTTGGTAAGTTCAACCAACATTGAGAATGACATACAAAATGATCCATTGAGGAAACCTCTATAGGCTTCTGAACTATTAAAATATTTTGAAAACTAAAAATCAAATCATGTCCATGTCTGGCTTCCACTGTGGGGCTTGAGACACCTTGAATACGTTTTCGGAACCCCATACCAGTAAGTAGTATATTTTCTGACTTTGTGCTACCCGACCATTGCAATCACTTATCACAAGTGTGTTTTAAAGATGAATATCCACGTTTAAAGTTGAATAAGTGGTATTTATTCAAGTAGTATAAAACACAACCCTCACGGACCCCAATCCAGTCTCAACTGCCGGAATAGGTATCCACAGAATCCAAAGCAAAACAGAATTAGAACTTAAGCAGCATCATACATTACATGGTGAATGTTCTGTGCGGCATCATACATTACATAGTAAGTGTTCTTAGGAAATATTCTGAGATAAGGAAAACACAACACATCTTCCCCTCTATAACAACAAACAAAGGAAAGAAACTAAAAACTATATGTGAAAGATTTGTAACACTTGTGAAAAAAATGTAATTATACACATACAAAATACGAAGAATAAAGGATTGCATGAACAAAGCTTAAAGTAATTATTAATGCAGGAGAAAAAAAAAATAATTCATACACTAAAACAATATGTCTGTAATTAAGGAGAATGCATTATATAATCTTTGCGCCAACTAGATTTGAATCTAGATCTCACAGAATCTCTGTTGGAATTGTTGGAAAAATGATTCAAACCAACTCGATTGGATAGACGTGAACAACTATTTGAAGTCTTAACAAGATAGGACATATTCCAAACATCACCAGAATCCAACTCCACTACATTTCTCTTCACAGCAGAGATTACAAAAGAACCCATAAATTTAGAAAGACCTTTTCTTATAAAACCAGGTGTTCGTACAAGAACAGTATCACCAACACACCATACTGCGCGTCTTGTGCAATGTCTATTATCAAAATATTTATTTTGATAACTTTTCCTTTGTGCAGTCAAATCAGAAGAAGAAGGGTGGTCAAGAATAGATGTATCCAATCCTAACCAAACTGGATTTAACTTACAATGAGGTTTTCTTCCTCTGAGAACAGAGAAGGGTGACACAGATGCCACACTATTTGGGCGTAACTCTATGTGCTCACCATGTTTCTCTTAGAGCCACTTTCAGGGAAGATTTATTTTGAATTGCTCTTTGTACACAACTCTTGCCAATTTTGTTCATACTCTCTGCGAGACAATTTTCTTGTGGAGAGTATAGTGCAGTTTTATAATGATTAATGGCTAAACTAGAAAGAAATTGTTCCATTTCCAAAAACACAAACTGTGTACCATTATCAGTTATGACGGTTTTAGGAATGCCCTCACTAGAAAATTCTTCTTGGAGAAATTCAATAACATTTTTTGTGTTAGCTACTGGAACATACTTTGTTACCACCCATTTAGAAGTGTAGTTCACAAGTAGAATCACAAAACGTTCATCATGAGAAAGTAACTCAAATGGACCTGCGATATTTAATCCTAATTTTTGTCCATGGTTCAAGAGGTACCTCTATTGGAGAAATTGGAGCAGTAAAGGTTTTTTTAGATTTGTCATTGTTTGCATATTGCCAACAATCCTTCACTACATCTTCCACCTCATGGTCCATGCTTGGCCACCAATACCACTCACGAAGTCTTGTTTTAGTTTTATTACGACCCAAATGACCTTCATGAGCCAAATTAATCAATTTATCTCTAAAACTTGAAGGAGCAACTAAACGCTTTCCTCTAAGTATTCTTCCATTCAAAATACTCAATTCATCCTTCAGTCCAAAATAACAACTCACAGTGGAAGACAACATCTTCTTGTCTGGCCAACCTCTCACAATGAAATCCCTCAAAATAATCGGAATCATTCTCATTAGCATCAGTCTACTCCTTGTCATCTAATGCTGGCTTGCAAACCTAGTTTATTGAAGAAACCTCAACATTGATAACTTCCGACTGGATGTATAATCTTGACATATAATTTACTAAACAATTTCTTGCACCAGGTATAAATTCAACCACAAAATTGTAATTAGACAAACCATCAACCCAACGAGAAATCCTTGGAGAGAGATTATCAATTTCTCTTGAAGTAAAAATCTTGGAAAGAGGTTTATGATTAGATCTTATTGTGAAAGGTATACCCCATAAAAAAAATTTGAAATGGAGAATCCCCCAAAACACAGCTAATGCTTCCCGTTCTATCATGGAGTACCTCTCCTCCGCACCTCTTAAAGCACGTGAAGCAAATGCAACAACCTTTTGTTCACCATTGTCAATTTGAAAAAGGACCGCACCCAATCCAGAAATACTTGCATCAGTAGATAGAACAGTCTTCTTATTTACATCAAAGTTTCCTAATGTAGGTAACTTTGCGATACAACTCTTCACATGTTTGAAAGATTTGTCACACTCAACCGACCAATCAAATTGAGAAACTTGCTTTAATAAGGATCTCAAAGGCAGGGAAATAGAGGCAAAATTTTGTATAAATTTTGAGCAGAATTCTGTTAATCCAAAAAAAGAACAGACTTGATCCTTATTACAAGGTTCAGGAGCTTCACTTATACTCTTTGCCAACTCTAACTTGGGACTGATACCTTCTCTAGAAATTGTGTGACCAAGATACGTTACTGAAGTGACTCTGAACATTTTTCTTTTTTAATTACCAAACCTGAAGATTGTAACCTACTCAACACTTTCCATAAGATTTTATCATGTTCCTCCAAATCCTTACCGTGGACTAATATATCATCCTGAAAAAACAGGACCTTGTCTAAACCTTGCAGTACTTGTTTCATAACTCTTTGGAAACATGCCGCGGCGGAGGCAAGTCCAAATGGCATTCTTACAAATTGAAAGGCCCCAATAGGTGTAACAAACGAAGTCAAGTGCTTTGATTCTTGGTGTAACCTAACCTGGTAGTAAGCGGAGGACAAATCCATTACACTAAAAAATTCTGCGCCTTTGATAAGGGCTAAGGTTTCATTGATGTTTGGTAAGGGCTGTCTGTCAACCCAGATACATTTGTTTAACCCTCTTAAATCTCTTGGTCGGCCTTAATAAACGCAAGATCATTGCCTAAACATAAATATGAAATTGCAAACTTCATTGAAGATTGGAAGTTGGACCTCCTTTTTTTTAACTGAAACCTGGAGTGATTCCTTGTGGTCCAGATTTTACAACAGCAACTCCTGAGGGCTTCACAAACATTAGATTCGATAGAACCTCCAAAAAAGGAGGAGCTCTCGCTATTATACATCGTAACAACCTTACATTGCGGACAGAACTTGTCCCCATTACGACATGTGAAGCAGTTAGCTTTCCTATCTCAACTCCTTATTCAAGTCCATTTAAAGGTATTCTTCTTTATCGCCCCCCCTGGTCCTCGAACGGTATTCTTCACGACCATGGGTTGTCTCCTTGAACCTGTGGCAGGGGAAAAAAATTATACCATCTTGGGTGATTTTAATTTTAACCTGGAGGCTTATGATAATCCTGACACTATGGCCCCCTGTCGGAGAGTGAAGCGGTAGGCCTTAACCCGTTGACCGCGGCTGGAATTCCGCTGCGGTGCGGGTGATTTATGACTGGGTGTGGTCAGGACGGTGCCCGGCCGTCCTCCGCACACGCCCACCGTGACGTTGGCCGACCGGTAGGTGCCCGACGCACGCAAAGGGTTAAGCAGCTAGTTCTATCTCCTACTCATTCCGCCGGCCACACATTAGATGGCCTTTTTGCTAACCATAGCCTACTTACTTTAGGAGATAACCTCCCTGTAACTTGGACGGACCATTCTGCGGTCCTCTTCGACATTAAAACGGGGGCAAGCTCTCCTCTGCCTACTAAATCTTTGCCCCCCAACAATTTTAAAGCGTGGAGAAGTGTCGATGTGGCCGAATTTAAATCTAAACTGCTTGCCTCTCAGATACCAGTTGCCTCTGATCCCGAGAAGGCAGCCATTAATTACACAAATTGGATTCAAGATACAGTCAATTTGACGGTTCCAACAAAGAAAAGGTCCACTAATAGGGCCTCTAGTTCTGCCCCCTGGTTTAATCAAATTCTTGGGCTTGAAAAACAAAGTTGCAGACGGCAAGAACGTAGATGGCGATTAGACTACGATCCTGCCCAAAAACTATGCTATAACAAAGGCTGGCTAAATACAAACAGCTTGTCATCTCTGAAAAAAGTAAATTTGACAGCAGTCAAATTGAATTGGCACACGACTCAGTGAAACACCTTTTTCAAGTCATCACACACTTATCGGGACAAGGTACATCCACCTCCATTGATGCCACTCAAGATCTGTGTGATTCTCTGGCAACTTATTTTCAAGGAAAAGTCAGTGATATTTACTCGCACTTTAAGACACATACCATCAGTGATCCCCCAGTACCAGCTCCACTAATAGATTCTAAAGACTTGGGTGAAACTGTTACCTCTGTTTCTGACACTAAAACTGTCCCGACTTTTCAAGATTTCAGCCAGGTCTCCCCAGAATTGGTATCACATCTTCTGACCACTATTAACTCTGGTTCCCCGGATGATCCTTGCCCTCCATCTATCATCAAGCTATCTCCTGAGATTATTGGTCCTAATCTTGCTGAGATTTTTAACGCTATGTTTAAATCGGGTACCTTCCCTTCCATTTAGAAGAAAACTATTATCAAACCTCTTATTAAAAAGAGTACCTTGGATACTACTAATGTTACCAGCTACAGGCCCATAGCCTGTGTTCCATTTCCAGTCAAAATCGTGGAAACAATTATGAACGCCCAGAGTTCAGATTTTATTGACCAAAACAACTGTTTAGATGACTCAATTTGGATTCAGGAGAGGACATGGGACAGAAACTGCGCTTATCAAAGCCTCCGATTAAATTAGGAAGATACTGGATGGAGGGGGGCCGCAGTTTTTATATTGTTAGATCTCTCTGCGGCCTTTGACACGGTCAATCATTTCACGCTGATGGACCGTGTCTCGGCAGCAGTGATATCACATGGAGCTAAAACCCTTCTCTCCTCTTTTCTTGCTAATCGTGTCCAGTCTGTGTCCTTTGGCAAATTCAACTCGCCACCATTAATGTAGCCTTGTGATGTTCCCTAAGGATCCTCGATAAGTACGACACTTTTCAATATCTATGTGTCTGACTTGGCGAGGGTCATTAAATCCCATCACCTGGCTTTAACATCATACGCAGATAATACTCAACTGGTGTTGGCTGTCAACAACAACGGTGGGAAAATGGCCCATAATTTCCAACTGGGAATGCTTGCAATAAGTGCGTGGATGACGGAAAATTGCCTTAAATTAAACTCCGATAAAACGGAGGTGATGATTATTGGTAATCTTTCTCCGGCCTGGTCCCCTACGTGGTGGCCAGCAGATCTCGGATCTCCTCCCTCTCCAGTTGCCAAGGTCAGAAACCTGGGGTTCATTTTTGACAGTAAACTGTCATTTATGCATAATGCAAAGGTATTGTCTTTATTCTTTACCATAAAAATGATTAAGAAACTCCTACCTTATCTTCCCACTGATGCAGTTAAAACTTTAGTCAGCTCACTTGTGATGTCAGGTATCGACTACTGCAACGGGCTCTTTATAAATGCTCAAGAAAGAGTCTTGAATAAGTTACAGTTGGTGCAGAACGCGGACGCCAGATTGATTACAGGAACCCCTAAATTCAAACCAATTTCAAAAATCATCAGGCAGCTCCACTGGTTACCGGTAAGAAACCGAACAAAATTTAAAGCTTTATGTATTGCTTTTAAAGCAATCCATGCCTCTGGACCTGCATTCTTAAAACAATCTTTATGTCCTTACACTCCGGCACAATCTCCACGCTCTTCCACAGCAGGCCTTCTGAAGGTCCCAAGAACAAAAAAAGTCTCATGGGGTGATAGGTCTTTCATAGTTACAACCATCAAACTCTGGAATAGCCTACCATCCCAAATTAAGACCAGCACTTCTTTATTAACATTTCGGAAGCAGATAAAACACTTGGCTTTTCAATCAATACATTCTGTTCTTTACTGTTAGCGTATCCATAGCGCCGAGACACCTACGGGTAGTTGTGCGCTCAATAAATCTCTTAAATAAAAATAAATAAATAAAAATTCAATCAGCACAGAGGCGAATCTCCTTTCCACCTTCCTTTGGTGCCAAAACTATCGGAGCCAACGACTCCGAGCTTTCAATCTCCTCAATAACACCTCTGTCCATGAGTTTTCTAATCTCACATTCTAAAGGCTCCATCATCATAATTGGAACCTTCCTCACTTTGGCTACAAAAGGTGTAGCTCCACTCTTCAAGATGATTTTTTGTTCAAAATATTTTTAGCAAGCCAAGACCATCACTAAATACATCAGGAACATTTTCACAAATATCCTCAGGTAATTTTTCCCTAGCTAATAGCAGAACATTTTGGGTACTGTTGGGATTGAGTGTAATTCCCATATCCCTTTGATGTCTCCATCCAAGGAGATTGTCTCCCGTCTTTGCCACATAGATCTTGCCCACAGTCTCACGATCATCAAATTGAATTTTCCTAACACAATAACCCAATACATCAATCTTCACACCACCATATCCCACAGGGTTATGTCAGAGGGTAACAAATCAATGTTCTCACCACCAAATGTGGCCTCCCAATTTTTATCACCAGTGATAGTATAGGGTGACCCAGAATCTGCTAGGACAGATGTTTTGTTTCCACCCACAGTAATCTCACACTCAGGCATATCTAAAGGATCAGCATCCACACTTCCATCATCACATATACTAGAAACAATCCTTGTTTCTTCAGATAAATAATTTACATTTTGTTGTTTCGGTCCACGGCATACTCTAGTGTAATGACACTTTTTGCCACAGTTTTTACAGATAGCAAATCTCTCAAAGCATCCTGGACTGTTTGTCCAATGTCCTTCACTACCACATCTGAAACATTTGGGGTTACTACTTTCTAGTATCATTCTGAGTATATTTTTTCTTGCCAACCTTTTTATCCATGTCATTACTTACAATAGAGGAATTTTTCTAACAATCTTTCTTACTTTGTTTGTCTACTCTGGAAACTTCATTGACTGATGACTCAGAAGAAGAAGCAGCATTTTCTTTACTTGAGTTATCCTCACTCTTCTCATTACGCATCTCTTGTACCCACATATTGGTTTTTACCATCCCTTCAATAATTGCGATTGCATCTTTTAAATTAGGATTCTTGCTCAATAACTTTTCTTGGACTTTTGTATTATTTGTACACCTAACAATTTGATCTCTGTTGAGAGAGTCAGTTAAATGTTCAAAATCACATGTTCTAGCTAATGTTTTAACAGCAGCTACATAACTTGAAATTTTTTCTGTCTTCCCTTGGGTTCCAGAAAAAAATGTATGTCGTTCCAAAACTACGTTAATATGTCAATCAAAATGTTTCTCGAGCATTAAGACAGACATGTCATATTCATTACCCGGTTCACCAGCTTCATTCCCAATTTCAATGAAATCAAGGCTTTCATAGATGCACCTCCCTTCAATACCTAAGTTATGTACAAGAATTGCCTGTTTGCGACATGCAAAAAACTTCTCTCCACCGATGGCAATGAGATAAAAGTCGAAATTTTATTTTCATCTTTTCCATGGCAAAACAGGCTCTCCTTTCTGAGAAAAAAAATTTGGAGGTTCAGAAGAAGTCGACATTGATATCAGAAATATTTAAAGAATCTAAAAAAAAAATTAATACCTCAACATGAAAGTAAACGTAAATATGTTATAGATAAGTACCAAACATCACATCATATCTGTGAGTAGTCAAGTTATGGTAATATATATCACTGTGTGTACCACAAGTTCAATAAATAACGATGCTTCTTTGCAAAATGTGTATCACAATGTACACAATAGCACAGTTTCCTTGAATTGTTTCATTATAGTAGTATGCAAATCATCTTGTAATGCGAGTTCGTTGTCTGGCAATATTTGTTTCCAAATACAGTAGATGTGTGTGTATCACAGTGTACACAATAGCTTCGACTTCTCAAAATATAATTATTCGATATAATTCATCGTAAATAAACATAAACTGAACAGTACTTTCGGTAGAGTTAATTGCGTTAGAAAAGCGTTACCTTAATGTCCAGTTCGATCGGTAACAGCATAGTGACGATAGTGACAATAGGAATTAATTAAAATGGCCGCATACGCCGATCGCGTCGTTACGTCAAGACGCTTTTGACTAGTATGCAAAGAAACAGCAATCTGATGGTCTAGTTGTTCACTCCCACAACACACTTGGAGTGACAGTTGAATCTCGCATACGTCATCAAATCTTCAGTGGAAGTCAAGCTGCCAACATACCTCGCGCAGAGAAAGGATCGAAGGTCAGCATTCACACACACTTGATAACGGATACTTGCAATTCGCCCCGGATTGCTTTCAGACGTTTGTCAACCAATCTTGTAGATGTTCACCTCCCGTCGTCGCCTCAATTCGTTCCAGGTGAGGAAATAGGAAGGAGAAATCTTCAACCTGCGCGTGGGTTCTTTCAATTAAAACTGTTGTGTAGGGTTGTTTGTTTCTTCTCTTTACCTCGTCGCCATTGTTTTAAAGATGAATATCCAAGTTTAAATTTGAATAAGTGGTATTTATTCAAGTAGTATAAAACACAACCCTCACGGACCCCAATCCAGTCTCAACTGCCGGAATAGGTATCCACAGAATCCAAAGCAAAACAGAATTAGAACTTGAGCAGCATCATACATTACATAGTGAATGTTCTGTGCAGCATCATACATTACATAGTAAGTGTTCTTAGGAAATATTCTGAGATAAGGAAAACACAAAAAAGTGGTTTGTCTAATGTACTCTGGCAGGGAATTGTTAAATCATCCAACCAAATGGAGCAGTTGTCACCTACATAGGAAACTGTGTTTTGCATGGCTCAAACTCGTCTACCCTGCCTGCTCATCATTGTGATAGTCCTGGTATTTTTTCCTGGCCAAGTAAACGTATGTCTTAAATCCCCAGAGAGTTGCTTTACATGTTTTACTACTGTCCTCCAACAAAGTACAAGAATTCTTAAGGAAGGGTATAAATCAAGCATACCTATTCCCTTTCACTCCTATCTATCACCCATTTCACATGTTTATTTTTCCACTTACTGCCTATAGAAAATGTATGATTTCCTACTAGCTCCTCCTTTCCCAGCAGTTATGATGATGTGTGTCATTATGAAGGGATGATTGAGGCTGACAACAGTTGTAAACAACAACATTGGCTTCATAGTGGGTAGTGACATCTCTCTGTACCAATAGGCAGCGTTGTGTATGGAGTTAGGAGGGATGATTACAACCCTCCATTAACCATCCAATGAAGACACTGGTATTGTTGGATGTTGATACAAAACAAAGAACAGTCTAGCCCTTCAAAATAATAAACACGGATCTATTTAGAGTCCTATGATAGAGTTAGCCGTGATGAGCTCACTGAGAACCAGAACAACATGGACTAACACGGATATCATTCATTGTCAAAAGATATATTTAATTCCATTTTTTTTCCGAATAGAAAGTCAATTAACATTTTTACAAAGTATAAAACAATTAAACTGATTCTCACAAAAATGATATCATCAAAAGTAATTCAACGCTTCCGGGACCTGTTGACCCGAAGGTCCTCGCTCTTCGCCGTGGCGCCTGCTTACCTGAGCCTATGTGGATTCTCTGCTTATCAAGAATCGGAAGTCATTGACATTCCGCTGTATCTTTACCAGCCAGGTTCCTTAACTTCAGAGAGTGTCCAGAATTGGAAGCCATTTACATTCCGCTGTATCTACACCAGCCAGGTCTCCAATTTTCAGAGAATGTCCAGACCTCCCCCTGGCTAATACCAATTTTCTGCTACTTCGGTTACGTCTTAACCTGAGGGCCTTTGAGTATATCCACAAAACCCAAAAGCAGCTGTCTTGAATACTCTTCTGCATCTGTGTTCTTTTTAAAAAATCCTCTGGGCGAAACCTGTGTCCCCCAAGACGCATCTTATCTAGCCTGCTGCAGCCCGACTGATAGCGCATGAGAGGATTTTAATGTTTCTCCTTGTGATTGTTTGCTGATCTCGTTGTCCCATTCCTCCCCCACTTCCCCTCTCTATTGTGTGCCCTGACGAAGGTGCGGCCTTGTGATCCGGTCGAGCACCGAAACACACGTTGGCGCTATGAAACTGTCCTGTATCCTGGCCATCTAGTCTCCAATTTCCATCTCAAGACTCTGCAGGACCTCGTATTTATGTATAGCATCTGGCAACTTTAGGCTGATGTTTATTGATTTGATGTTGAATGCTGGAGTATGTGTGAAAAACTTTTTTTGCTATCTAGGATCTGGTAAGAATGCGTGAGTTTGCTTTATGATTGATAGAATGAGTGTCGGGATGTGTGGGACTCTTGTTGAATTACTTTGGATGATATCATTTTTGTGAGAATCAGTTTAATTGTTTTATACATTGTAAAAATGTTAATTGACTTTCTATTCGGGAAAAAAATGCAATAAAATATAAATATATCTTTTGACAATGAATGGTATCCGTGTTAGTCCATGTTGTTCTGGTGCTCAGTGAGCTCATCACTGCTAACTCTATCATAGGACTCTAAATAGAGCTGTGTTTATTCTAAGAAGGGCTAGACTGTTCTTTGTTTTGTATTGACTTTGCCTCCCCTGCCTGTCTGCCCTACATTCGACTTCTCAGGGGGCCCCTTTCTGTCTATTGATTGGTGGATGTTGATACTAGTCCAGGGGCATAGATCGTTTTACATAAACCCCTCGTGAGCCTGCCTATTGGCTCTCCCTGTGTAAATCCGTTCAGTGTTAAAAAATAGGAGCCCTTGCTTTCCCCAAAAACATTATGAATGTAGGTAACATTTATGATTGTAAATAAAGAATGGGAGTTCTTTTTTCTAGGGTTCCAGTGTTTGTTTTCATGAAAGATGGCATATGAAAACAGTTCTTGTCGAACTAGATTTAATTTCTGACGATTTCCCTATATTTGTTACAGATGCTGTCCAGTCAGCCCTTGAGGGTTGCATCCGTATACACTACAATACGAGCTAGGGTGAGGAAGTTCTAGTTGACCAGCCTGTGACTTTATAGAAGATAGCACTTTTAAAGGAAGGCCACTGGCCTGGCACATTGCCCACCAATTAAGGAAAGGGATGAGATCTGTGCCCATCCCGTATCATGAGTTCAACTCAGTTAGAAGAGTTGCTGTCCCAACAACAGCATCTGATTGGCCCATTTGGAGAGAATCCACAGTCTACACTACAAGTTATGGGATTCTCTTTGTCATAGATTCAGAGACACCAAGACACTTGTAGTTATAGGAAAAATCACATTACAATCAATTGCACAAAGAAACATACACTCGAGTTTGACTCAGCAGCTGCCACAACATTGGATATAAGTTGATACCAGGGAATAGATTGTGTTCGCGTTTGGCTTCTTTGAAGTTGTATGCACGTGTACATTGGAAGGATTGTAACAATTTCAGTGAACTGTTTTCTCCCCTCCCCGAAATCCAGGTAAGCTACTAGCATTGTTGAAAAGCCTGATGCATCAGCCGTTAAAACAAAGTTTAGAGTTTCTTCCATCCCAACCTTCTGACGCCTGTATGTTAGGAGCTTGTGCCAAGACTGAAGTGACCTGTCAAGCATGAATGTGATGTGCTGCAGGGTCATAGATTTCTTCTATGCATGTATCTCCACTGTACCTCCAAAAAAGAGTCCCTCTGTCCTGTACCTTTGTTCCCCGATAAGGCAATGACTGCTCAGGGAACAGTTCAAGAAACCTCTGGGCTGAACCTCTCCTTTAGTTCCAGGTTGCCTGATAAGCTCTTCTTCCCATGTGGCTGTGCAAAAGCCATTGTGGGAATGTCTGTATTGTGAGGTCCCTTGAACATTATCCCCTACAGACTTAACTCCTGTCATGGCCACAAGTATCTACATAGTCGCTCCTTGTCTCATCATCCTCCATTTGAAAGGTAAAATCTGACATGACCACTCTGTGTATCACCAAGTCAGCTGCTGCAGCCTGGGCAAGGCCAGCACCAGTGCATGTAATGCTCTGTGAACTGAGACACCAGGTGGGCTGCATGCAATGTGGGCTCTTCACTCTTAGGACAGCATAAGCAGACAGAACTGAGTTGTGTAAAGTTTGTTGGAGATGGGCATGTGACATCGATATCTTTGTCTGCAAACCATAAAGTTTTACTTACTGCTTTGCCGTTATACAAATAAAGGTCTTGTAGTGTTAAAAAGATATAACCTTGGTTGAACATTCCATATCTGAGTTCTCCAAACCTACACAACCCCCCAAGAGTAACCCTTTTTGCTTGTATTTGCTCATTGTTGTCCTCTGTTGTCCTTGGAGTACAGCGATAATACTCTTATTGTTACATGGATTGTCCAGAACCTGTGAGTGCCCAGGAATAGGGACAACATGTCAAATGATCACTATTTAGGAACTATCACCTGTCAAGAGGTGGGACTTGCTATATAATACATTATCGATGCGTGTAATAACATCTTATCTTTGCATGCACTTTATTAACAGTCATTCTTTTGCTGCAGGGTGGTTCTGTTTTGCTACTGACTGGTCCCCCTGGTTGTGGAAAGACTGCAACAATGAGTGTGTTGACAAAGGACCTTGGCATCCAGGTGCAAGAATGGACCAATCCATTCACAACTGAATATAAAAAAGATGAATATAATGAAGTTTACGAGCGAGGTAAGTTATTCCTATTTTCACTTCTTCTGCACACAAGGACAAATTAATTACTTGATTCTGTGTATGTGAAGAGTTGGAGAGTTGCAGTGCCTTAGCTGCCTGGCTCTACAGTTCAATTAAAATGGGATTTTTTTATGGCGTTTTTAAAATCCCTTTAGTGGTTTCAGTCCAGTTCGGACTAGGAAAGCATCCTCTACACTCATAACTGTCAAATTGTCATCACTCCCGTAACATATTGGCACCCATGTGATGGTCTCAAAGCAGAAACAAATTATCCTTATTAACATTTGGCCAAAGTAATATCCGGGCACCAGTGGGGACTGCTGAACGCAATTGGGCGTAAATACCTGCCAGAAATGCACTCAGGAAGCAAGGCAAAGAAAGACAGTTCCTTGTTGGTAGTTTTGGAATGGGGCTTTGCCCCATAGAATACGTTCCAAAAAATAGGGCCAAGTGGGACAGTTCTCAAAGGGCAAAAATAAAATATTCAAATAATTTTATGATATGAAAGCCAAGTCGGGGATTTCACCTGTACAAGAAATCTTTAAATACATTGGGGCAAAACACAATGTTCATTTCAGCCAGGGTCACTAAAACTGGTTGTATACGCGTAAGTATCACAGACAGTTAGAACATCTAAATTTACAATTTCACTTGGCCTAACATCTTTCAAAATGTATATATATTTTTAAGTATACATTCTATTTTTTCACCTTCCAAGGCTATTTAGAGATATGTTTATCACTGAAAATCAATTTGGAAGGAGCATATTGGAAAAACTAAATCTAACATTCACCGGTTCTGGGAAGCCGAACTAGACAAATCCTAAAAATTCACACAACGGAGCTGCGGTTTTTATTCCCGAGACCTTAACAGATGGGAAAACATTTGGAATAAAACAGACTTGCATGTTTATGCTTCAGACAGCAGCAGTAGTGATAGAAAAAATCTTCATCACTGTAGATGATGTAATGCCTAGATACAAGTCAAACAATAACTGCTATCTAGTAACAAGGAAACAAGATCAGCACTAAGCCTTCCCAACACAGCACAAATTAAACCCTTTGACTCAAACATCAGCTTAAAAGTTTCCCCAAACTATGCATATTTTTATTTTGGAAAAATAAGCTTATATAACCCAAAATAAAACTTTGTCATCTTTGAAAAAGAAACAAAAACATGAAATACCTGTGTTTAATTTTTAGTACATCTTGTTTGGGCCCCAAACATCATTTTGTTATTTCCATCAAGCCGTCTCAAGTACCACTACACGCTTGGGCAGATTCCTGCTACTAGGGATATCCATGGTATGACCTGGATTTCCAACCTTGTTAGGCCAGGGATATGACTGGGATAGTCAATACACTAAAATGCTAAAGATGGTACCAGTTCCTATGAGAAGGTGAGAGGCCGGCAGCCTGTTATGGTTGTGGGATAGGGTGTCTCCAAAGACAAGTAAAGTGCGTGTCAGAGTGGGGAGTGGTACTCCTGTATGTGCTGTGCCCTCTCATACCCTTGCGAGTGTAAAGCATCATCATTAAGCACAACTCGTCGTGGTGGTGGCGCTGCAGTACCTCACGGGCCCTCCAAGAGGGTACTCTGATGGAGATCTTTTAGGAGTTGCCGCAGTTGTGCATGTGGGTGTGTGGGCCAAGTAGTGAGTGTGAGTGAAGATAAAATAACCTGTTGGTACCCTAATGTGTTTATTAAAGGACCCTCAGGGTTAAATTAAAATCTGGACGGGGATGGAGATGCACTTAATGCTGATAGAGAGGGGAAAAAATAAATAGATTCCCACTTCTCTCAACCCATGTGACAGTGTTGTTGTGGTGTTAAAAGTGAGAGGTCGACATGTTTTGCGCTGCTAATGGGTCCCTAATGGATCCCGGAGCGCTTCATCAGGACCGTGAGTGGTGATATAGGGACGAAGGAATCCGGGAAAAGGCACCCTATATTCCTACCGTGCCTTCATTGAGGATGAATGACGCATGTTAGAGACACGTCTTATTTGTGTACTCTAGTTCAAACCTGATGGAGACATAATCAAGGGGGAAAAAAAGGGGAGAAAAACCACTGAACCACTGAATAAGTCATGGTGTTGAAAAAGAGATATAATTGACTACAAACAGTACTCATCATGCTTTGTAGGAAACAGTCAATACACTAGCAGTGGTGAAAATATTGACAAGAATGCCCGAATAGGCAACTCTTATGTTCGAGATAACTAAATGACTACAGTAAGCACGAACCCACAACAAAGCATGAATATCCATATAACCACTGGCTCCTAAGCGCACCCTCTGCATACCCGAGCCCCGGTTCCCCAAATCACCTCCCTCTGGCAACTATATATGCAAACAAATGAAGGTGAACACAGTCTGGGACACACCCAGGCATTTGCTTCTCTTTACCAGTGCCCCTTCTCACTGTTTTTTAATCCAGTTTTATTATTTTTCAATGCAATACATTGCTCTCAAAACAAGCATTTGCAATGCAATCGGTCTCGCCTTTGGGACCTTATTTGTATTTAGCTGTGCAGCACATTAGCCTGGATGCTGAAACATATTGTTCTTTAACATAGAGGGAAAGTAAGCACCAAACTGTGTGACACACCAGGTATGTACCCCCTACTGCAGTGTGTCCAGTAACCCACTGTACCCCCTGCTGGGGTGTATCCTGTAACCCACTGTACCCCCTGCTGTAGTGTATCCTGTAACCCACTGTACCCCCTGCTGTGGTGTATCCTGTAACGCACTGTACCCCCTGCTGTAGTCTGTCCTGTACCCCACTGTGCCCCCTGCTGTAGTGTGTCCTGTACCCCACTGTGCCCCCCTACTGCAGTGTGTCCTGTACCCCACTTACCCCTCAATGCAGTGTGTCCTGTAACCCGCTGTACCTCGTGCATTGGGTCTTGTAACTAACTGCAACCCACCATTAGGACAGTTCCTTCCTTCGTAGCTCACCCCTGTACTACTCCAGTACGTAAACCAGACCAACCGCCCGGTGGCTGCCAGCCCCACTCCCCGCGCCCACCCTACTATGCACAGAGCCAGGGCCAGCTTCGGGGTCTGCCGGGCCCGCCTGTGAGTGAACCAGAGGAGTGAAAGACCCACGTTACCTGTACTGATGCAGAGCCAAGGGTTCGGATGTAGGCAGGGTACAGGGTACTGGAGACACGGAGCCCTGGCTCGGTATATGCCATCAGTGGAGCGACGAGCAGTCTGCCTCCAGCCCCCATTAACCCCCGCCTTGTGGCATTTCCCGACTTGCCCCATGCTTGGCAGCAAGTGCCCGAGTGATGCGACTTGGCAGGGTGGCACAGGGAAGCCCCGCCCAGTCCTGCACATGCCAGGGATCTTAAAATGCCATCTGAGGGCAGCCATCGGCGCATTCATTCTAAAAGGGATAGTGCTGTGTGGTAAGACACGAAACATGCCACTGCCGAGGGCAAGTGCACAGGAAGTGCAAGGCACATGTGCAGAACTCTCCATCACTTATACAAGAGTTTTCTAAACAAATTATTGGACACGTCATTAGCAATCTTAAAAACAATAACAGAACACTAGGACGCAAGAGTCAAGGCTGCTCCCTTCATCGGAGTTGGCCTGCTCTGTGGTTTGCAGTTTACTGAAGGAGGTGGTCTGCCACATAAACCTGGAAGGAGGTATTAACGCTGGGGACGGCACACCTTTGTGAGGTTTTTAAAACCATTTGTGGGGTTTTTCAATCCATCCGTTCAACAGTGCATTTTTCAACGTATCTTTTTTTTTTTTTACTGTCACACAACCATGGGGTTAGAGGGGCGTGTTGTTGTTTGGCATTAGTTGATAGCTGTCGTAGTTGTTACAAACACACCTTTCCTCCCCCAGCCTTACCCCCGACCCCACCAGCAAACACCCTCACACCATCTTGTTGATATGCAAGCAGAGGAGAAAAGCGCTGAAGCAAAGCTTTTTCAAAGTGGGGGAACTGGTTTTGACAGACCCGGGACAGTGTCTGAGTGTATAAGAGAGGAAAAACGCCAGGGGGTGGGCTTGGGGTGGAAATGCAAATAAATAAACAAATCTCAAGGAAAGAAAAGTGAGAAAAACGAGAGAAAGAAGAAAACTGGAAGGGAGGGTGAATGAGAGGGGGCATGCCAGAGGTGGTCTCCTGGGAGGACCACCGTGTGTAAGGTGGGGGAGGGGGAATCGAGCTGTCAAGAGGCGTGAGCGCTCAAAGTGAAAGAGATAGGCAGAGAACAGGACATGGTCAGAGACACCCTAGGAACGCAGATAAAGGTCAGGATGGTGGAGAAGTGGAGGGCCCTGGGGCGAAGAAACCTGCTGAGAAAAACAGGTGAAGAGGGACTGGAGTGAAAAGCGAAAGCAGTGTAGCAAAATTAATAGGACTCGCATTTACGCAAGACCTACTGCATTGCAAACGGGACTGAGAGCGGCCGAGAAGGCACGAACAACGGAGTGCAGAGGAGGAAGGGGCGAGGGAGCAAGAAGGCACAGACTCTCTCAGTAAAGGGGCCAGTAGCCATGGAAGTATACAAATGACGACATGGCTGTCATAAGGAGGGACTAACAAGCCTAAAATAAATTGGAAGGCAGCATTTAGGAACGACAAAGACGGGCGGAGAGTGGGCTGAGCTTTCACAGAGCTTCCACTCCATACGCTATACTGCATGCCTCGAAAGCGAGCAGCGCATGGGTGCTGCCGCTATAGGCGCCACCTAAAAAAACGGTAACAATAGAAAGCATGCAGATGCTGAAGATAGTACAATAATGAGAACATTTGGTAAGGAGCAGCCGGTTTTATTCATACCAGTAATACGATATTAAACATCCGATCACAACAGAGAAAGTTATCCCACATTCATGCAAGTCGGCAAACACCGTATTTCCTAGGATGGTGATGTCCCACATTGTCTATATTGGTAACATGAGCAATGTGCTAGTTTGTCCCCCACCCTCCGTCTAACAGCACAAGGCACATTGATATACCCTAAGGGGAAATAGCAGTCCCTCAGCCCGGGGGGAGAGAGGTCCGTTGGAAGTTAGTGCCGGGAATAATAGAGGCAACTAGCAGGCCAATATTCTGCTGTACTGTTGTAGAGATGTGAAATGTGTCCCATGTAGGCCACCGGGAAATCCTTGAACGTCTGGAGATCATGTAGTAGACCATCCCATGAGGTGGCTATAGGGATTCTGCGCAGCTCCCGGATCTCTTCCCACCTGATTGCCATATGCCCCCTTTTCACTTGGCAATAGAGGATCTTGTTCTGCATCTGATGACTCTATGAACCTTTCATTCAGGGGATGGCATGAGCAAGACTCTGCACCCCACTGCACCCCACTGTTCTCATTCTTCAGAAGACTGAGAGCTGTAACCAGCAGAGCTCTCTCAGCTTTTTAAGCCTTCAAATGGTCAACTTATTTTCAGAGCATGCTAGGCTGCATTGGACTGGCTGTAGGTTGACAGGCTGTGGGCGCAGGGGACAGCCTGGGAAAAAGAACTCGACAAGGATTGAAGCAGGCAACAAAAGCTACTTAGTTCTCTGTCCCTCCCAGATCACTCTGCCTCTTCTCGTTGGTTGACCTTTCGAAGGTTCTGCTAATGTGAGGAGGCAGTGAACTTGGGGGAAGAGTGATTGACTCATTTCCTTCTAGTGTTTAAGGTGTGGAACTTTCTCACCATTGGTCTGGTAAAACATCTGCTTTTTGCAGTGCCTGCATAGCTTCACCACTGCCCCACAGGCACATTCTGGCCATGTGAAAGTGGGGTGGGGTGGGGGAGAGGGGCGTGTCAATTGACGACATCCATTGTTGGATGCCCAGCATGTGCCTGTACACTACTCTGCTGCATATAGACGACCAAACTGCAGAAGGGGTGCAGCAGACAAGGGTGCCAATCTCTTCCTCCTTTTATGTGAGATGGTGTAGGTCTGCCCCAGTAGCACTCTGTGAGTAAGCCACTGCTGCCTGGTACCAGTTTACAATGTTTCATCTTAGAAGACAAAAATCAGATCTTTTGTCTCAGACTGCTGTTCGACTTGGCATTCACAACAATTATAGTTAAATGTGCACTTCCAGTGCGATCAATCGAATGAGTTGCAGACATTTGAGTCTGAAGAGTTATCACACAACAGGTTCCTTCAGGAAGCTGGGAGAGTAGCACATCCTAAATCTTCCAAGGAACAGGAAGTTGACCGTGTTGATCTTGAGTATCCCTGGTACTCCACTATCAACTAATGGAACAAGTGGCAATGACAAGGCAATGGAGTTAGCCATACTTTTCTTTCCTCTGGCCCCCATTTTGTTCCATGTTGCTACTTTACAGACAAGCAGTAGCACTTGCATTTTGAGAAAGTGATTCTCCTAGTTGAAAATTTTATTTCTAATAATTTCCTTATGGCGTTGTGGTATCCACTTCAGAGTTCAGAGATATTACTGACCTCATTTGGCATGATGCACCTTTTTATGGGACGTCTTATGTAGAGTCCAGAGACATTTCCATCCTTTGTAACATTTATGTCTGATGGTCTGTGTAATTATCAGTGGAGTGGTTCACACATCTACATTTTACTAAAAACATGTTCAAAAATGTATTTAATAAGATGAATAGGTTCCTTCATACCTGCCCCAGCTCCCACAGAGCCACAGACTACAATCATCCAATTACAAACTGAGCAGTAGTGGTCTTCCTCCAAGGCGCTCAAAAAGGTCAAAAACTTGGAAATTTTAGTTTTGGAATGCAAAGATTTATTTCAAATAAACTTTCCTTTTTAATACTTGATATTCAGTGCTGAGCATCTGTTTACTATCAATTTGTGATCATAATATCTCATATCACATATTCTGTGTGATATGAGATCAGAGAAGAGTAAACAGGGTGAGACTATTGGCCAAGAGAAGTCTTGGCCAATAGTCTCACCCTTTTTACTCTTTTCTGTATACAGGGCCTATATTTACGTGGTCTCTGATTTTTGTAGGCATTCGTTTTGGCTAGCAGATTAGTCCAGCCTATCACATATTAAAACATTCTAGCACCCCTCCTTTAGCCATGGGCACTGCCGCATAATATGACTGTCTCCAGCACTTTCAAACTTGCATTTCAGGCTGTTGGGTATTCTTATACAACAATCACTCTAACCATTATTTATGTTCTGTGAAGAACCTGAAAAATGTGTCACTTTAAAACTTGCATTGGTGGAAACCATTTTAGTTTGTTTGCATGTTGTTTTGCAACCCCCTTCAATTGGTTCCAGTCCCTGATTGCTTGGCGTAAAAAATATGACGCCATTCCCAAACAGGAATATGTTTTATCCTTAGCCCAGTATAAACTAGCTATACAATCTAGAAAGGCTGCCTTTTTCGAGGAGAGAATTGTTGCTGCAAGAAACCCGCAAAAGGAAATTTTCCGGGTCCTGGCAGAGCTCAGGGTGAATAAAGAGCAAAAGCCCGATTTCACTCAAGAAGACTGCCAGAGGTTTCAAGACTTCTTTGTAAAAAAGATATCTGACATCCGGGACGAAATTGCGGAAACTGCACCCCTCGAATGTCCCCGCCCACCTGACCTTGCCGCCCTTTTGAACATCCCACCACTAGTAGAGTTTTCTTCCATCTCTAAACAGGAACTTTCTAAAATCCTAGGCCGAGTTAAATCGGGTTCCTTGGTGGACCCTTGCCCTCCAGACATTTTTAAAATGGCAATGCCAGGAATAGAGGAAGAGGTCCTGCATTTATTGAACACCTCTCTTCGCACAGGTCAGATCCCTCTAGCTCTTAAAGAGGCTCGACTGATCCCTTTACTGAAGAAACCGGGTGCAGACATAAAATGTCTGAAAAATTTCCGGCCCATCTCTCAGTTGCCTTTCCTGGCTAAAGTGGCTGAGCAGCATGTGTTAGCTCTACTATCGGACCATCTAGAGAATAACAACCTGCTGGAGACCAACCAGGCAGGTTTCCGTGCTAATCATAGCACGGAACTAGTTATGCTATCTATTCTAGATGAGCTAAGAACGCGGGCAGATGCCAAAACACCGAGCGCCCTGATACTATTGGATCTCTCCGCGGCGTTTGATACCGTGTGTCACAAACAGCTTCTGTCGCGGTTGAGATCCTTAGGCATCATGGGTACAGCACATGCATGGCTTACTTCATTCTTGCAGGGTAGGACACAACGAGTGCAGTTGGGTGACCTTTTTTCCACCTTGGCCCCGATCACCTGTGGGGTTCCACAGGGCTCTGCCTTGTCACCCCTACTCTTCAACATCTACTTACAGCCACTGATCGCCCTCCTGAATAGGATGGATTGCCTAGTGTACAACTATGCTGATGACACCCAGATAATCATCCGGTTGGATGACGGTCCGGGAGCCGCCACTAGGCTACAGGACATACTGAAAATCACAGTGAATTGGATGTCCGAGAACTCTTTGAAAGTTAACCCAGACAAGACAGAAGTGTTGCCCATTTCCATCTCGGGCAACCCTTGGAGCGAGAAATTCTGGCCTAAAGAATTGGGCGCACCACCAAAACCGGCAGCTGTGGTTAAAAGCTTAGGCTTACACATGGACAATAAATTGTCCATGGAAAAACAAATCACCACCGTAGTGGGCACTTGCATAGGCCTTTTAAGACAGCTAAGGAAGATCGCTGCCCTCCTCTCATTTTCCACTCTGAGACATGTGGTTTCGGCCACAATTTTGGCAAGGCTGGACTACGGGAACTCCCTGTACTTAGGTTTGCCACAGCGGCTGCTGGACAAACTACAGGGAGTGATGAATGATGCTGCCAGGCTGATTTTTAAAAAACCCAGGACTGCCCATGCCTCTCCCCTGATGCAGGAGCTGCACTGGCTCCCAATTCGCCAGAGAATTGTCTTCAAAGGTCTGTGCATTGCCCACAAGGCTCGGTATGGCAAAGCACCAAAATATTTGAAATCCCGACTATCCCCCTACATACCGGGCAGGACCTTGCGCTCATCGGACGCCACTCTCTTGTCCCAATCCCGCTTCAAATTGACCACGGTGGGGGGTCGTGCGTTTTCCAACACGCTCCCAGCTCTTTGGAATAAACTGGACCCAGAACTCAGGAAGGAAAGTAAACTACTCTCCTTCAGGAAAAGATTAAAAACTGTACTTTTTAGACAAGCGTGGGGCAGATCTTAGGCATGCAACTGGTCTCAAGTGAATGTAACATCCTATCACGTAAATCTGGACAAACAGCGCTTAGAGACCCCTGTGGTTATAACGCGCCATATAAATTAAATAAATAAAATAAATAAGTAAATTGCAGTATACAATCCTGTTATTCTCCATCCTCCCATTTATATTTGGAAATTAAGTGAACAGGTCAGGTGTCACTAATTCTGCTGGTATGGGAGCCGACTTTTCACTGTATGCATTATAGATTGCCTTGATTGAATCACAGATTAATTCCTATGTTGATTAAGCCCATTAACATAACATATGAAGCTAGTCTCCAACCTTACAACAACTTTTACGTGACCCTACTACCAGTTGTATAATAAAAACCATGCATGTCAAATAATGCATCCTGTTGAATCCAATCTCAAATCCAAACTGAAATCATAAATGTTTCTTCTGCCATAAGCTCTGTCACAGAACAGAAGAGGCTGTTCACAATTTTTTTGCCACCCCCTCAGGTAACCTTCAAGCAGAAACTTGTGCCAAGCAGGTATGTGTGGCATTTAAAGGGAAAAAGAGATATCATCCATATACATATAGAGTCTCCCTTTTACTCTATATGTCTCCTAAAAGATTACCATAGCAAATGGCACTCCGGTGTCCAAAAAGCCAGCAACTCCATTGCTGTCATTTACACTAATAGGGATAAGGAGTCTCTCTGCCTTTTCCCCTTATGAATATCGAATGAGTTGGAAAGCTGACCACTAATCCTTCATCTAGTTCTAGCATCCGCATCAAATAGCATTTGACCCTCAAATCTGAGTCAGCTAAGCGCAGTCCACAAGAATGACCTTATACCAAGTCAAAAGCTTTCTCAGCATCTAACAATACAGAGACCGCTGGAATAGTCAGTTTCAGTTGGTGAAAGATTGTGAATACTGTACTTAGATTATATGTTGTAGCTCTCGAACAAATCCGTTTTAGTGCAGCAGCACAAGCCCTTTCTTTAGTGGGGTCAAGTGATTAGCTATCACGTTGGCAAAGATTTAGTTGTTCACATTGGCTAGGGGCAACCGTCTGTACAATGAGCATTCCATCTTGTCCTTCCATATCTTAGGAAGTGCCATATTAATTGCTTCCCAATTAGATGACTGTCGCCTTCTCAAATACCAATAGCCCTTGACGTAGCCAACTCCCCATTTCTCAAGTATTTGATGACAGAGGAATGAATGACCATTTTCTGTAAGGGAGCAAGCACTCTTGATCATCCATAAAATAAAAGTGAAAGATATCTTAGAGCTTTGCAATCTTATAAAGTAATTTGATTTTTAGCCTTGTTGCTCTGTGATGTGAAATGTCTTGGTGATTGCAATATCCTTTTAACTTAAATTGAGGCCATCTTTATTGCACATACCATTAATAGTATGTTGCAAGGTTTACTTCTTTTAAAATATGTTGGAAATGTTTGTGTTTTTTCCTTTTCCAGGTTCAAATTTCCAACCTTTCACAAGTCAGTCACAAACTTCACTTTTCCAAGAATTTCTTCTGAGAGCAAACAAATATAATAAATTGCAGATGCTGGGACAAGCCACTGGGACAGACAAGAGGCTTATCCTGGTGGAGGTAAGACCTAATCTGTTCTTATATCCTATGAATGAATGTGAAGTGTCAGAAAACACTATGGGGCCTATTACGATCTCAATCGGAAAGCGTCCGACCTGAGGTCGGAGGTTTTCCGACCAAGATCATTGGTTTCAATTCTGACCGCCTAATTACAATTTAATGTAATGGATTTCGACAGGCTTAAGGAGCCTGTTGGCCAGTCGGAGACCGGACCGGAATCCCAATGGATGATGTTTCCGCCGTTGGGATTACAATGTTCGGTTTCCCAGAGGCTTTCCATACCGGGCTTTCCGACATGGAAAGCTTGTCAAAAAGCAGGTTTGGGGCCCCTAGCAGGGCTTCCTTCTATTTGCAGCCTCCAATTGGGGGCCAGGAGCAACTATGGTGCTCCTCTGTTGATCCCTGCACCGTATGGCAGCCACCTTGAGGTGCCTGCCACGCAGTGCAGGGATCAACACAACCTCCCATTTCCCTATGGGAGCTTGTGCTATGGCCGGTTTACGGGCATAGCACAAGCTCCCATAGGGAAATGTGAGCATGCTGCATCGTAATTCTGCGGTCGAGACCGCCGAACGGAGGTCGGTCTATCCCATTTCAGCAATGATGTCAGTTGGAGGCAACTCCTACCAACATCATAATGTCCCCCTATATTGCAAAACGGTCAACAATTAGGAAGAACAATAATTTTCCTGACAACCATACTTCCCAATGTTATGTGATCAAAACCTTGTAGGATTTTTCAGGTTCTAACCACCAATTTTTTTACTTGACGGGAAATCTCATCATATGACAACGGTTCCATAATCAGAGGAAATTACATTAAGGGCGGATGCCATGGTTTTTTTATGCTTGTAGATGTAATGAAAAAAAGAGTACACAGGTGACTTGAGGGCTTCGTATATTCACATTTTACCAAGCAAACCGATCAATGGAATGCAGTTCTCTGGCTTCCATTTAATAAATGTCTGGGTGATAGCTTAGTTTCACTGAGATCATTTCTTCAGCAACAGAATACATTAATGTCAGAGAGCACATCCTTCTCCACATCCCTTTATAATTCCATTGAATGAACATCACCCCATACCTAACAAACTTTATTGAGTTTTGTGGCACATTACGGGCAATGCCCATTACATATATTCCGGATACAGTATATTATAGAATAGTACTAGTTTTACCCAAGCAACGACATTGCCTGTGAACCTACAGGCCAACAAATGAACTTTGCACAGGTTACATTGTGTTTCCACTGCAACGAATGTCCTTATGGATGTAGGTACATGATACAGATGACTCATCCTACAATTATATGATCTACGCTTATTATGTTGCCTGATTCTGGAGGGTCTGGGGATGGTAGGGGAGGTAAGTCTGTACCCCGGTATGTTGCCCAACGAGACCACATTTTTCTGTGTTTTTGCAGACAGCCTCGCGCGTGATACATGGCAATCTCTGCCCCAATGCATCTGTCCATGGCCTTCTTCAATAAGCCCCCACCCCTTCCCCCCCCCCAATGACGACGGGGAAGTCCCCTTCCACGTTTGGGCAATATCTGCTTGGTGAGTGTAAGGCCCAGAAATAATAACTGTTGCTTGTAATGGTTCCCTCTTATCCCTTCTGTGGTGTGAAGTAAGAATAACTTGGGTTCGAATGGTAACCGCCAGGACCTGACCCAGACAGGAGGATATCCCACGCAAGAACGGCCGCAATGCCCCACAGCTCCAGACAGTGTGTAGGAAGGTCCTCTTCGATTTGCCACATCTAAGACAATTGGGGGACTGAATGGCAGAGGCGGAAGCGTGTATAATATGCTCTATGAAGATATTTAAATTGGATCAGACGATATCTCGTGGCACCCCGTGGGCTAGCTAAGGCTTCAATCCAGTCGTCATCTGTAAGGTCTGGGATGTCGACTTCCCAAGCAGCTTGCGTTGTGGGTAGTGTATTTTGTTTATGGGTGATCAATGTCTGGTAGATGGGGCTACTATTAGCCAAAAGAGAAATAACAATACATTGGAAGTCAAAGGAGGGCCCCAATAGTAAGAGATGGAGGGCGGAACTATGTAAATGGGCTTGTAGTGAGAGTGTTATCAGATTTCAACAGGCACGGCGCTCGGACAATGAAAAAGCATTGGAGACGGCTACAGCATGGGAGATGCTAGTGCAGTCGCTGGCTGATCAACAAATGGAGGAAGAATAGATAGAGAGTGCTGTTGCTGTAAATGACTCTGTACACAGCCATCATAGGTGCGCTGCAACTGCAGTTGGGTTGAGAGAGAGAAGTGTTTGGTATTCTGTGTTATCCAGTATTGGGGTATCTTTCATAGATTCACATGCCTGAATCATTCCCCGTCGTCGAGGCGGGAGTCCCACGGTAAAAATATATACAATAGCAGTGCCTAAAAATTTCTTGTAGTAGGCTGGAAAAGCCTAAAGGCCTAACTAGGCCTCAAAACTTAGCAGCCTATCTACATCATTATGTAAAAAGACCTGAAATAGTAGCCTCAGCCAATCAGCTGTCCTCACCCTCTAGAACCTTCCCAGCCCAGGCAGTTCTCCTCAGATTTTCACCGCACTTCGTGTGTAAGGGAGTCTCCCTGAGTGCCTACTCAGTTCTTTAGCCTTTTTGGTGTTTTTTCCTCAGGAAAATGCTGAAAAGAAAGCTCTTTTCAAGGCTTGTGGTACCTGCTTTAAGAAGAGAGTCCATGTGGATGACCAGCACTCTGACTGCATTTATTGTCTACACCCCTCACATGTTGTGAAGGACTGTAGAATTTGCCGTACCTTCCCTCAGACAACAATCAGGGATAGAGAGGCAAGGGTTCTTTTGTGGTTGAAGTCTTCTTCCACTGATGATGAGGACAAGGCCTCTACCTCCAGCAAGAGAGCCAGATCCAGGGAAAGCTCTTCTCCTGAGAGAAAGAAGAAACTAAAATCCTCTCAGAGAGCCTCAGAACCCTCAAAGAGTGCATCTTCTCCTCGGACGACAACTGTGAGTACAGCCCAGACAAAAACTGTTTCTCTGGTGTCTGCTCATACTACTACTTTGACTTCTACTTCTACAACTACTTCTACGGTCACCACTTCATCTATTACCTCACCTCTGATGTCTGTTAAAATATTGTCATCACCTGTGAAGACTTCGACGACGAAAACTGTCCCGTCGTCGACGTCTCCATCGACGACGGCCCCTTCTACCAAGCCTTCCGGTCCGTCGATGACAATCCCGTCGACGAAACCACCATCTTCGTCGTCGACGAAGGTCTCGTCGACGAAGACACCGACGACGCTCTCGTCGACGAAGGACGCGTCGACCAAGAAACCGTTGACGGCCTCGTCGACGAAGGACTCGTCGACGAAGACTCCATCGACGGCCTCGTCGAAGAAGGACTCGACGTCGAAAACACCATCGACGGCCCCGTCGACGAAGAACTCGTCGACGACGGCCCCGTCGACGAAGGACTCGTCGACGAGGGACTCGTCGACGAAGGACTCGTCGACGAAGACACCATCATCAGCCTCGCCGACGAAGGACTCGTCGACGAAGACACCGTTGACGGCGAAATCATTAGTTCTGTCAGCGTCGACAGTTCCGTCGACGGAAATTCCGATTACAATGGCTTCATCGTCATCGACGACAGCAGTGGCAGCTGCTCATCAGTTGCCCAGTTCTGCCCCTACGAAAATTCAGTATACACATTTTCAAATGAAAACATATCAGCGAGATTATTACCATATTTCTCCGCTCTTACTATCACATCTATTGGAGACATATATGGAGGATGAGTCAGATGACGGTGAAGAGGATGAGGGTCCTTTTGGGGTTGCCCGTCACCCGTCACAATTGAATATCAAATTTCAGGAGGATGATGAGGATGATGACCATGACAATTATGAGCATGAGGATTTCTCGACGCCATATCAATCACCCCATGCCAGACCTCAACAATCGGAGAATACTACTCAATTGCCATCCACTTTAATTCAGGATTTACAAGCAATGTTGGCCGACTATCGCCAGAGGTTTCCTCCGACACCGATTGCACCTGTAGTGCCGGTAACTCCAGTTAACTTGCCAAGACCTCCGTCACCGCGGGCATCATTGTCTCCAAGACAAGATACTGGTCCTGCACCTCAGCATGACATGGATACTTCTTCTCATGATGACGATGATGGCAGAGAAGAGGGCGAATTGCCAGATAATACACCTGTAGATCCATGGGAGGATTATGTAATTCCCATGCCTTCACCGCCTGCACCCCGCCCTTCAGATTCTCCACCTGAGGATATCGGCAGATTTCATAACATTATGCAACGTGCAGCAAATAGATTTGAATTGACCGTCACAGTGGAACAATCTGACTGCTTTTTGCATGACTTTAAAGAGGGATATCGCAGAGTTACCAGAGCTATCCCCATTATTGAATACATATGGAAGGAAGGCCTCAACATTATGAAAACGCCTGCTTTCATTCCTGCAGTCCTTCCACGAATAGAGAAAAAGTATCGAGCACCATCGTATACTCCATCTTGTTTAATAGGTCACCCTCGACCAGACTCTGTCATATCCCAGGCTGCACAACAGAAATCCAAGAATCCTTCTGTTCCCATTTCTACACCACCTGACAAAGAAGGCAGGAGACTGGATGCCATTGGCAAGAAGTTCTCTGCAAATGCAGCGTCCTCCATTAAAGCTGCTAATTCATTAGCTATCCTGGCCCGTTATGATAGGCAGATGTGGTCCGATCTGTCTGAATACCTTGAATTGATCCCTGAAGATCAGCAACCAGAGGTGCGCAGGATTGTGCTGGAGGGAGAAAGGGCGGCATCGGAGATCATTGATTGCGCCCTGGATATTTCTAACACCAACTTTAGACAATTGGCAGGAGCAGCAGTACTTAAGCGTCAAGGTTGGCTCCGGGCTACCACCTTCAGGCCTGAGGTCCAAACAAAAATCTTGGACATGGCGTATGATGGAGATTCACTTTTTGGAAAACACATCGATGACGCTTTGCTGGCAATAAAGACAGACACAGAAACAGCTAATTCCCTTGGTACCCTACAATACAAGAGGGGATCCTTTAGGGGAGCAAGAGGCCGTGGTTATTCCTCCAGGGGGAACTATTCCAATCAGCAAAACCGCCAATACCAATCTCAATACAAACAACCATACTATCAAACCTCTGGATCTTTCTCTCGTCAGGGAGGTAAACGACGCTCAAACAATCAAGGGCGTGATTCCAACAAGCGCCAATGAGCTTTGCCGGACGTCAGCCGTTCATTCTCCCCTTCCCGTGGGCGCCAAAATTTCCGCCTTTTACCAACAATGGCGGACAATAACCTCGGATCAGTGGGTCCTAGATCTTGTCAAGATCGGACATACTCTGGAGTTTATACAGAAGCCACCAACAACGCCGCCCAGGGGTCCCCCTCCCCCTCGTCTTCACTTACTCTTCAAAGAAGCCTTAAAGATGCTCCACAAGAATGCGATAGAACAAGTTCCTCCTTCTCAGAAAGGGAAAGGATTTTATTCTCGCTTCTTCCTCGTACAGAAAACTTCAGAAGAGTGGCGTCCAATACTAGATCTGCGCAAACTAAACAAATATCTAAAGAAACAGAGTTTTCGCATGGTAACGTTGACGGACATTCTGAATTGTCTCAACAAAGGGGACTTTATGGCTTCTCTGGATCTGCAAGACGCCTACTTCCACATCCCTATTCATCCAAAACACCGCAAATACCTAAGGTTTCAAGTGGCTGGCGTCCACTTTCAGTACAAGGTTCTTCCATTTGGCCTCAAATCGGCCCCCAGAATCTTCACCAAATGTCTAGCCCCAGTGGCAGCAATTTTGAGGGCTCAGGGAATACAAGTTTTCCCATACCTCGACGACTGGCTGTTAAAAGGACCATCGAGAACCTCCGCAATGGAAGCGGTCAGGAGTTCCCTATCCCTCTTTTCGAATCTGGGTCTGACTCTCAATTCAAACAAATCTCAGCTTCAACCTCGTCAGGAGTTGACCTTTCTGGGAGCGGTAAAAAAATTTAAATGTAGTATACTTGTAAAGCGCACAGCTGCCCCAGCAACGGGGCGTCCCGGCGCTGTATAACTCTGGGGAACCCGTCCTGGCTTTCCCTGTGGGATGGTCCCTTGCTGGGAGTCCCCAAGGTGGAGCCAGGCATCCCCGGAATTGGTGGGGCCGTTGTGGAGATTAGGCAAGCTAATGCCCAGAGTTGCCGAGTGGAACCCCTGATTAGAGTAAGCACCGAAGCGAGAATTATCGAGTCCGCTGACCAAGGTCCATGACCCTGCCGCGTCGGGAATTGAACCCTGGTCCCAGGCTGACTTCTGCTCTCAGGCCTGCCGCCTCTAACCAGTGAGCCACACTACTCCACTCCAAGACAGCGGTCTTGAACACTTGCCAGTGCAAGGCGTTCTTGACTCAGGAACGGCAGAACAAACTGTTGAAGCTGGCAAAACAAATATTTGCAAGAAGGTCACTTTCGGTTCGGACATTTGCTTCCCTTCTAGGGATGTGCTCCTCTGCAATCAGCCTCATCCCTATGGCGAGACTCAGAATGAGGCCATTACAGGAGGAGTTACTTCGTCAGTGGAGGCAAGTCGACGGATCGTTCGACGACCGCATCAAAGTAACTGCCAAAATGAAACAAGCCCTTCTTTGGTGGTCAAAGGCGCCACATTTGTCACCAGGCCTCACCTTTCTGCAAGACATTCCAGAGTTCACCCTGACTACAGACGCCTCTATGGAAGGTTGGGGAGGTCACCTCCAGGACCTTCAGATCCAGGGACGATGGCCTCGTCGGTACCGACAGAAACACATCAACAGCCTAGAGCTGAGGGCCATTTTTCTTTCCCTGCAAGCCTTCCTTCCCAGGATTGCAAATTCGTCAGTGCTGGTGCGTACGGACAATACCACCAGCATGTACTATATCAACAAACAGGGAGGAACAAAATCGCTCACCCTGTCGCTGGAGGCTCAGGAGATGTGGGAATGGGCCCTACGCCACGGCATATCCCTCAGAGCAGAACATGTGCAAGGCGTCCAGAACTCTCTAGCCGACAACCTCAGCAGAGCTTTCACGGGCTGTCACGAATGGGAGCTAGAACAACATCAAGTAGACAAGATCTTTCGGACTTGGGGGACACCGGCGCTGGATTTGTTTGCCACGCAGCAGAACAGCAAATGCCGGTTTTATGCCAGCAGGTTTCCTCAACAGGGGTCAAGGGGAAATGCCCTTTTGATGAGATGGTCCGGAATATTTGCGTACGCTTATCCTCAGATTCCGCTCATTCCAAAGGTACTGCAGAAGATGAAGAGGGAGCATTGCACTCTCATCCTCATTGCTCCCCGTTGGCCAAGACAGTTTTGGTTTCAGGAACTCCTTCTGCTCTCTCAGCAGCCTCCACTTTGTCTCAAACCGACAGTGTCAATGTTGACGAGAGAGGGAGGCCAGGTCCAACATCCGGATCCTCAATCGCTGCACTTGCACGCTTGGCTCCTGACTTCCTAGAGTTCAAGGATCTTAACATCTGCTCAGACTGCAGGGCGATCTTATCACAGGCCCGTGCGCAGAGTATCATCAAGACATATCGTCTTAAGTGGAAACGATTCTGCTCATGGTGTGGAGAACATAATATCCATCCACTTCAAGCTCCTCCTGAGGACATCCTTCCATATCTGCTGTCTTTAGCCAGGGCTGGACTCGTTTTTTCATCCATTAAAGTGCACCTGGCGGCGATATCCAGGTTCAGGAAGAGTTCCAACAAACCATCCTTATGCTCGTCATCTTTGGTCAAACAATTCCTTAAGGGGCTATTTCGAGCTTTTCCACCAGTTCGTCCTCCTCCCCCGGAGTGGGATCTTAATGTTGTTCTGTCTCAACTTCTAAAAAGGCCTTTTGAACCTATTCACAAAGCGGAGTTAAAGTTTTTAACTTGGAAAGTGGCTATCTTACTGGCTCTCACTTCAGCCCGCAGAGTCAGTGAGATACAGGCCTTCACTATTGCACAGCCTTTCTTACAATTCTCAAAAGACTTTGTGACGCTTAGAACTAACCCAAGATTCATTCCAAAAGTACCAACTCAGTTCCATATCAATCAACCGGTCAAACTCAAAACTTTTTTCCCGGATCCTAAAACTTCAGCGGAAAAGGTTTTACATTCTCTGGATGTGAAACGGTGCCTGAAGTTTTATCTTCAAAAAACAAAGGACATACGCAAATCCAATCAACTTTTTGTTGCTTATGGCCAAGCCACCTTGGGTCAAGCTGTAACGAAAGCCACTATAGCTAGATGGTTGTCTTCTACGATTATTTTCTGTCATGACAAAGCCAACAAACCTTTAACAAGAAAGGTCAAAGCGCATTCCACCAGGACAATGTCAGCGTCAACGGCCCTGTTTGCTGGAGTGACGCTGGAGAACATTTGCCGAGCTGCTACGTGGAAAAGTGTGCACACTTTTACCAAGCATTACTGTCTGCAGTCGGCAGTTCATGATGATACAGCAGTTGGAGAAGCGGTACTGCAGCATCTTCTACACTAAGGTTAGACTTTTTGCAGTCTTTTATTCTTCATTTGCCTGTTTGAAGCATATCTTTTAATTATGATGTTTTCGCATTCTCAAATACTGTCATATATCTAATGTACTTATGAAGGTTTGGATGCATATGTTATGTTAATAAGTTTGTGCTCTATTACCTTCCTGGTTGTGTGGGGATGTATATGGTTTATTTTGTCTCCCACCTTCCTCTAACGACAGACATGATGTCACTGCTTGCTACTCTGATTCAGGCATGTGAATCTATGAAAGATACCCCAATACTGGATAAGAAAACAAGTTACTTACCTGTAACTACGGTTATCCAGTATTGGTATCTTTCATAGATTCACATGCACCCACCCTCCTCCCCGGCAGGGCAGTTCTGTTTTATGGATACTCATTCTCACTTGTGCTGGGAAAATCTGAGGAGAACTGCCTGGGCTGGGAAGGTTCTAGAGGGTGAGGACAGCTGATTGGCTGAGGCTACTATTTCAGGTCTTTTTACATAATGATGTAGATAGGCTGCTAAGTTTTGAGGCCTAGTTAGGCCTTTAGGCTTTTCCAGCCTACTACAAGAAATTTTTAGGCACTGCTATTGTATATATTTTTACCGTGGGACTCCCGCCTCGACGACGGGGAATGATTCAGGCATGTGAATCTATGAAAGATACCAATACTGGATAACCGTAGTTACAGGTAAGTAACTTGTTTTCTTTCATGTAATACACTCCAGGGGGAGGGCGGGGAGGGGAACTTAGTTGGAGTTAGAAGTAGATTAGCGATTAGGTCGAGATATGCCTAGAATGAAGGGAGAGGGTAATGATTGGGTTATAATGAAATTTTAAGAAGGAGAACTGCTGCAATGAGTATTATTTCTGTTTAATGCTGTAATACTAAAGTTCTAGACATTGAATTGCAGGAATATGACAGTAACCTATAGTGTATATTGTACCTTGTCAACAAATAACCAATAAAATATGTTTTAAAAAAAAAAATCAATGTCTGGTAGATTTGCCGTGATTCTTTCTATGGGCTAAAACTCTGGCAAACCGGCCAGAAAGCCGATCAGGGGGGTCAGGGCATGTCTTAGCTGCAGGTATTTATGGAACTGTGTACAGTGGAGATGGTATTCTGTTTGCAGCTGTTGGAAGGATTTGAGTGTGGGCCCCTGCATTATATTACCTAGTGTGTAGAGTCCAATGAGGTCCCATGCCCCGAATCCTGGGAGCACAGCAACTGGTCGTAAGTAGGTTCCCTGCTACAGAGGGGTTGTCTGTGTGAGGCGCCTGTCCCAGCCCATCTTCTTCACTGTGTGGCGCCAGAGCTGTATGACGACTCTACAAGCAGTGGGTAGATGGTCGAGGTTGTTGCGGCTGTAGAGGAAGCTCAGGAGAGGGGTGTTCCCCATCGCAAGTCTCTCCACTAACAACGCTGGGAATGTGTGTGAGCTGTACCACCACTCATTTATATTCAGCAGGTGGGATGCTGCATAGTAAGCATGTATGTCAGCTGCCGCTATCCTGCTACAAAATGTCGACTGGGTGCAGGTTCATAATGCAATGCGAAAATCGCCCTTCCATAAGAAGCAGTTGAGGATTGCATTTACCTGGGCAAACCATGCTCCCGGCATATTGTATGGGAAATGTTGTAGCTGGTACAAGATGTGGGGTAGGAAGACTATTTAAAAAATGTCTGACCGCCCGAACAGAGGCAGAGGGGACCATCCCCTCGTCTCCTCCCGTATGCGGGAGAATAATGGGTTGATGTTGCCAGCCAGGAAATCGTGGGACATTGTGAGATGTAGACCCAATGGTATTTAAAGCCCCCTGTTAAGGGAGACAGTTGTGAAGCCCAAGAGCCACTCCCCTGATCCCCACATACTGGGAATAGAACCAACTTCGCTGAGTTGGTTCCAAGGTCGGAGGTCTCCCCAAATACCTGAAGCATCTGGAGAATTTGTGGGCCTGAAAATCTGTTAAGAAGAACAACACATCGTCTGTGTATAGCCCAATCCTAACGAACCTGTCCACTGAGCAGTCGTATCCTCTTACCAAAGGATTTTGCCTCACCCATGCCGCTAAAGGCTCTATCGCAAGCGCAAATAATAGTGGGGACAGAGGGCAGCCCTGTCTCGTGCCCCGATGGATTGGGAAGTGCATCAACCGAAATCCCACCACACACACCAAGGCCGAGAGCTCTGTGTATAATAGTTGTATATAGGAAAAGAAGCAAGAAACAAAGATGAGAGCTCGGATGTGCTGAAATAGGTAAGTCCAGCTAAGGGAGTTGAATGCCTTGTCTATGTTGGCCAACAGGATGGCCGCTGGGCAATGGCGCAATGGCGTTGTGAAATTGTCTAATATTATGCCGGGTAGAGCGGTGTGGCATGAAGGCGACCTGGTCAGGGTGGATGAGCTCGTGTATATATATGTACTAAGGCGGTCGGCAAGAACTTTGCCTAATAATTTAGATTTGAAATTCAAGAGAGAGATTGGGCGGTAGGATGATGGTTCTTCTGGGGGGTGTCCCATTTTTTAGGAGCACCACTATTACGGTGTGGCGGCAATCGGGGCAGAATGTGCTGCTCTAAGGCTTTGTGGATTTATTCTAGGATGCGTGGACGAGTTGGGACATATGCAATTGCAAAAACTCACTTAGGAATCCTTTAGGGCCAGGCACTCGGCCGGGATGTAGGTTTCGACAAGGCTTCTCTTAGTTCTTCCACTGTTATGGGAGCGTCTAATTGGTCCCGTATGTGATCGGATATTTTTTGGGGCGGTATGTCTTTTAGGAATACACCTATTTGCGCACTAGATATGAGTTCTTTCTGTGGGTAGTGCATAGAATCCCTTCTGCATTTTGCAGCACAGGCACTGAGGCAGGAGACAGCGCAGCCTGACATAAGCAGTGAAGCGTCTTACTGGATTTGTCACCCCATTGATAAATTCTATGTTGCGTCGCCAACCATATCTCGTGAGCCTTGTTAGTGAGATGTTGATGTAGCTGCTGTTGTCTTTGTAGGAGTCTACTCTGTGGTATTGGACCTTTGCCCTCCATCACCTTGGCCTCGAGAGCCCGCTGGAGATTTTCCAGGGCCATTACTTGGGCTAGGCGACTGCGTTTTTCACCCGCACAATAGCTGATGTCCACACTGCAGAGTGTGGGTTTGAGGGTTTCCCACGGTATTATACTGGAGGGTGCAGTGACCACATTAGATGCTAGGTAATCTCTGATCGCCTGTCGGAGGGTATTTTGATAACCCGGATTGTGCTGATGCAAGGGTGACATTCGCCATCTAAAGGGGAGTTTGTTTAACCCTATACATAGCTCAAGTGAGACCAGGGAATGGTCTGAGAGACCTCTGTGGAGGATGGAGACTGACGAGGCCCTATGTATGTAGGTGCATGGTAGAAAAAGGTAGTCTAGCCTGGATAGAGATCTATGTGCTGCTGAGAGGAAGGTGAAGCCTAGTTCTGTTAGGTGAGATGTGCAACATGTGTCCGACCATCCCAGGGTAGAAGCTAATTGATGTCGTTTGGATTCTCCCGTTTGGGGTCTGTGACTTGTCTCAGGCCTACGATCTATGGGTTCCATGATGTTGTTCCAGTCGCCACCCAGCACTGTCAGACTGTCTGGGAGTTTCCCCAAAGTTGTGTAATCCTGTCAATAAAAGTGTATCCCGAGGGGAGTAAACGTTGCTGATTGTAACTGTTTCTTCGTATATTGTGCCTGTCACTATAGTGTAGCGCCCACCTGGGTCTGGCCATAATTTGAACATGGTGAAGGCGATCCTGCTATGTATAAGAATGGCCATGCTGCGTGATCTGCGGGCAAACCCTGAGTGGAACACTGTATCGTAGCCGAAACGGGCCAGGCACGGGGCTTTATTTCCCAATAGGGGGATCTCATGTAGGAGGAGGATATCTCCCTCGCATTGTTTGGCTTGCCTAAGGACAGCACCTCTTTTTATTTTATCAACCACCCCTCTGACGTTCCAGGTTATGGGGTTGAGACCTCCAGGCTGAGTTCTTATGCGTAGTCTCTTGTCACTAGGGGAGTATGCCATCTGAAGTGAATGTGTGGAAATGCAATGAATTCACTGTGCCCATACCTAAACGTAAATAAATAACTTTTGCACAAGAGTTCTGGATGTCCCACCCCAATACTTCCTCCAACAGAGAGTATCTGACACGGTTGGAGAATGCCCAAGGCCCAACGGGGGCCCCAAGGTGCCTTCCCCAATAGTACCCTAACTTCCCTATGTGTTTAACCATGACTGTTCAGAGGATATAGTAGGCACCAGGCCTAGACCCCCTAAGCCGTTTTTGTTCCCCAGGCGAACCATAGTCAAAGTGGCAGATTTCCATATTCGGAGCCACTGGCGGGGGAGGCGGAGATGCCCCCATCACTTTCACGACTCATTGCCCTGTGTCTGGGAGTGTCAGTTGGACCCCAATCTGTATGACCTTTTTCGGGTGGTTCTTGCCGGTGCCCTGTGAGGAATCGGACTCTAGATGTGGCGGGGTGTGTGGTTTGAAATGGACTGCCTCGGCCCATGCGAAGATTGCTTCTGGTGTTTCAAAGAAGAGGGACTTGGGATTGTATATAATTTTCATATGAACTGAATACAGTAAGTATATTGAACATTCAGTTCTGTTTGTCGTCGTTTGGCTGCGGTGAATGATCGTCGTTGCTGCTGAACTAGACAGATATAGTCAGGGAAGATCATTATAGCCTGTGAATTATAGAGCAATTTATCCCTGTGAGTTCTGGCACATTGTAGAATTGTGTTGCGATCCATGTAGTTCAGCAGTTTAGCTATAACTGGCCTGGGGCGTTCGCCTGGAGGAGGCTTTCCTGTCAGTGCCAGTTGAGCTCTCTCCACAACAAAACAGGGGACAAGGAGTCCTCGGGCAAGAGGGATTTCAGCCATTGTATGAAAAAGCGTTCCATAGAGGAGCCCTCACACCCCTCCGGAAAGCCAATAAGGCGTAGATTGTTTAATCTTCCACCCGGGAGCCCCATAACTTTTTATCAGATATTGGTGACAGGTTTCCATTTTTAGGTCTTTGAAGGCAATGTGTTTGATTTGGTGGAATGTTTACTTTTTTTTTTTTTTTAGAATCAATCATCTTTTGTTGCGTGGTGTAAGATCAGAGTACACAGCTAAACTTACAAAAACAAAAAAGGAGTATCCACTCAAAAACAGAGAGAACGTAAAAATGCGTTCCTCTGGATAGGGGCTAGGGTGCTCAGTTCAGCACCATGTGCCTCAGCCTGTTTTCGGATAATGCATATCCTTATAGAAGACCCCTCACTCACCAACCTAGTTGGTGACATGCTTCATCATCGGGGTCCCACCCCATAGGCCGAATGCCTATAGGGTGTGCTGCGACACCTGATTACAGTGGAGCTGGTTCGTTTTTTTCTTTTATATGTACAAGGCGATCAAACAAGTGGTTTTAAAAAAGGGCCAACACTACTCACTGCAAGTAATTTATTCTTGAGTGCTTGAACCCTTAATTAAAAACGTGTTGCACCTATGCCTAATTAGGTAGGCTTCGGTGGTATAATTAGTGTTTGATAAAAATAGCTAAGTGTGCTATGTGAAGTGTGGTAAATACTATAAATTTAAAAGGGTCTACATGTTTCAACCATCAAATTATTCATTGGTTTTCGTCAGGACCATGTGACTGAACTGGGTGGTCCACACACGCTAAGGTGCGTCCTGCCCTAGTCCAGATTGGAGTGCACAAATTGTGGACTCGTGTAAAATAAGTGCTTATTCTTTTGTTCAAAGAAAAAACCTGTAAAAACAGGGAAACAAAAAACAAACAGGACGGGGTCACATACTAGGGTAGACAATACATATACGTCACATTTAACATATATAGCCATACCAAGTCAATAGTAGATGATAATCCTGAGTTGGAACAGAGGGATTCATCTATTTTATTTACATGGCTACAGTGCTATGATAGGACTGTGGCTGGTCGCTACTCAAATAATGCCAAAGAAGTGGTGTCGACCTAGTTCTGGCATTTTTGTGAATGGCTGGTGAAAAATAATCGGCGTGCTATGAGTGAGTGATCTCTACTTGTGATCACGAAGTGAACGGCTGCTGGAATATGTGGGCAGTCGTGACGTCACTTTTGGTGAATTGCGACTGGTATTGTTTTTAGCTTACGCTTCTTTGCGGTTTTGCCGCTTCATGGGCACCTGCACTTCCAAGACGGCAAGAGTCCGTCTCCTTAAAATCGTTATATAGAAAAGAGGAAGAAAAAGAAAGGAAAGATATGCCCGGTTATAGTTGTTCTGATCAATTGAATTTGTAGCCTTGCCCGCCGGCTTATCAATTCAGAAATACGAGGAACCTCTTGTTCCCGCATTAAAACGGTTGCGCATCACTTACTTGCTGCTTCTGTTCATCAGGCGGTAAACCTACACTGGCAATGAAGCTACCCCTATTTAAGCCCTAATAATGAAGGAATACCCTTCGAAAAACTACAACAAAACGATCTATCAAGAAAAACGATCGGTCTCCATGGCAACGTAAACGAGAGACTCTCTCTGACTACGTCTGCCAGAAACAGATGACACCAACCAAAAGCGCCGCCCTCGGAGCTCCCTGGTTGGCCAATGGCGGAGTCACGTGACTACCCCACGTGATACGGCCACGCCCAACCAGGAAGCGCTCCAAACGATACTTTACCGGTAGCCACAGCGAGCACCGGTTACTCTTCGGGGCACCACCAGCCGGAACCAAGTAGGTTTACCGCCTGATGAACAGAAGCAGCAAGTAAGTGATGCGCAACCGTTTTAATGCGGGAACAAGAGGTTCCTCGTATTTCTGAATTGATAAGCCGGCGGGCAAGGCTACAAATTCAATTGATCAGAACAACTATAACCGGGCATATCTTTCCTTTCTTTTTCTTCCTCTTTTCTATATAACGATTTTAAGGAGACGGACTCTTGCCGTCTTGGAAGTGCAGGTGCCCATGAAGCGGCAAAACCGCAAAGAAGCGTAAGCTAAAAACAATACCAGTCGCAATTCACCAAAAGCGACGTCACGACTGCCCACATATTCCAGCAGCCGTTCACTTCGTGATCACAAGTAGAGATCACTCACTCATAGCACGCCGATTATTTTTCACCAGCCATTCACAAAAATGCCAGAACTAGGTCGACACCACTTCTTTGGCATTATTTGAGTAGCGACCAGCCACAGTCCTATCATAGCACTGTAGCCATGTAAATAAAATAGATGAATCCCTCTGTTCCAACTCAGGATTATCATCTACTATTGACTTGGTATGGCTATATATGTTAAATGTGACGTATATGTATTGTCTACCCTTGTATGTGACCCCGTCCTGTTTGTTTTTTGTTTCCCTGTTTTTACAGGTTTTTTCTTTGAACAAAAGAATAAGCACCTATTTTACACGAGTCCACAATTTGTGCACTCCAATCTGGACTAGGGCAGGACGCACCTTAGCGTGTGTGGACCACCCAGTTCAGTCACATGGTCCTGACGAAAACCAATGAATAATTTGATGGTTGAAACATGTAGACCCTTTTAAATTTATAGTATTTACCACACTTCACATAGCACACTTAGCTATTTTTATCAAACACTAATTATACCACCGAAGCCTACCTAATTAGGCATAGGTGCAACACGTTTTTAATTAAGGGTTCAAGCACTCAAGAATAAATTACTTGCAGTGAGTAGTGTTGGCCCTTTTTTAAAACCACTTGTTTGATCGCCTTGTACATATAAAAGAAAAAAACGAACCAGCTCCACTGTAATCAGGTGTCGCAGCACACCCTATAGGCATTCGGCCTATGGGGTGGGACCCCGATGATGAAGCATGTCACCAACTAGGTTGGTGAGTGAGGGGTCTTCTATAAGGATATGCATTATCCGAAAACAGGCTGAGGCACATGGTGCTGAACTGAGCACCCTAGCCCCTATCCAGAGGAACGCATTTTTACGTTCTCTCTGTTTTTGAGTGGATACTCCTTTTTTGTTTTTGTAAGTAATTCTGGGGACCAGGAGTTCTCAAACTCACATTGATAAAGTGTAAAATCCCTTACTCTCTCGCTTTGTTATTTAAGATATACACAGCTAAACTGCCTACATCCATCGGCCGGCAGAGCGTAACGTTATGGTCAGTACACGGCGTACAGGTCTACAACCCGGAGGGCGACCCCGAGAAGAGACGCTTCATCTTATAGCGTAAATACCAGGCAACTGCTCAGATACCACTTTCATAAAAGAAAAGGAACAAGAAAATAGACAAACACCCAATCCCTCCACCCCCCCAAGTTCCCCTCGACCCTCCGCATAAGTCTCTGGCTCCCAAACCTAGCCTCCCATGGCCATCTGTCACAGCTCAGGATAGTTGGCGAGTACCCAATTGTCTACAGAGCGGTTTCAGCCAATGGGATCTTGGACGGGCATAATCTGGACATTAAAAAAGAAGGTGGATCACAGTTTCGGGCCTGTTAGAACATAGGGCGCAGTAGCGTGATACCTGCGCAGGCTTGTTCCATCTAGAACGAAGGTCATTTAGAGGTAATGTACCTAATCTAAATTTAATGAAAAGTCCCCGGTCCATAGGTGCCGTAATTATGTCCAGATAAGGCTCAAGGGCAACAACGTCTTTTGTTTGCAAATAAACTGCGGTGGAATTGCAGTGACGCTGATTGCTGATGAGCTTGGCAGAAACCCATTCCCAGTAAAGTTTTTTTAGGGTCGCCTTCGGGGGGGCACAATGGGTGGACCAGCACGACCCCAAGCCTAGGTCCCCTAAAAGATTTTTAGTGTCCCTGAGCCATTTTATCTTGTTACAGCCATCCAAACCCATCACCTCTGACAGCCCGTCTGCGTAAGGTTTTAGCTCCGGAACCCTCCACAGATGAGCCCAAAGGAGGAGAGGCCGTAAACGGGCCTGGTCCTTAATTGCTTTACAACCGATATCCAAAAGCACAGGAACTGTCGGGGTGCTCATCGGGATGACCAAGAGGTCCTTTAGGAATTTATTCTCTGCCTTAGTCAGAGCCTCCACATTACCTAAGCCCCAAAGCTCAGCCCCATAAAGTGATGCGGTTACAGCTCGGGCTTTGTAGATATCTATTATTGGAGCTACACATTGTTTGGATGAGTTATTGTACTCCTTCAACAGAGCTCCCCCCACCCTTTTGTGACTGATAGTCATTTTGTTTATATGGGGAGTCCAGCTCATGACATCACTCATTCGAATTCCCAAATAGTCAAATTCTGACACTCTTTCGAGAGGGATAGAGTTCAGAATGGGAGGGCGGCCGAGCTTACGGGGTGGGTGCATAATTAGATATTTGGTCTTATCCACATTGATGACAAGTCCTCTTTTTGTACAAAAGTCCTGGAAGCGGTTCAAGAGCTTCTGGAGGCCCTGGGGGTTTTTCGAAATGAGGAGGGTGTCGTCAGCAAACAACAAGGTTGGGATCCTAATGCCCCCCAAAGAGGGTGCGTCTGCTGGTTCGCCAAGCAGGTGCTCTACCACCCCGTTCACATACAGGGAAAATAAGGTGGGAGCTAGTACACAGCCCTGCCGGACGCCCCTAACGACCGGGATCCTATCAGTCTTTTCCCCATTCTGTCCCCATCGCACCTGGGCATAGTTGTCTTTATGCAGTTTGATGAGGAGCATTAAAATGTAAGGGGGCATCCCCAGACCATACAACACCCTCCAGAGTTCCTCCCTAGGAACCAGGTCAAAGGCAGTCTTCAGGTCTATAAAGGCCAGTTAAAGACTGCCCTTGCCCAGCTCCACCACCTTCCAATAGAGTAACAGGAGTCTAAAGACTTGCTCGATAGTTCCTGTACCTGAACGAAAACCAGCTTGCATATCGGACAATATGTGGTTGTCATCCACCCACTGGAGAATCCTCCCTAGAATTGCTTTACCCGCCAACTTCTGGGTTGAGTCAATGAGGCTTATTGGCCTATAATTTCCCGGTGAGTCCCGACAACCCTTTTTAAAAATTGGGACTACCTCTGCCCCTTTCCAAGACTCAGGCACAGAACCTCCCTCGAGGATAGCATTAAGGAGGCCAGAGATCAACACCCCCCATTCGCCTGGGTAGGCTCGGAGAAGGTCCCCTGGCAGCCCGTCTGGACCAGCTGCTTTTAGTGGTGTTAAAGATTTAATCAGATACGTGACCTCCCGTGCGGAGAAGAGGTCAGTGCCTCTATCCACAGGTGAAGGGGGGAGAAAAAACGGGTTGTTAAGTGTGCCTTCTACGGCAGAATAGAGAGCCTTAAAGTGGTTAAAACACGCCTGGGCAGTAATACTGCAAGTCCTCAAGGTGTCATCTGGACGGTTTCTGCTACCCACCAGGTCCCAGAACCCTTTGGCGTCTCTCCCTCGACTGGCGACCAGGAGGTCCTGCCAAAAGCTATCCTCCCATTCCTTTTTGGCATTTTTTAGACAGTGTGAATAAAGCCTTCTGGCCTCCCTAGTCCTGGCTTGTGATTTGGATTTAACCGCTTCTACAAGCGATTTCTTTGCTTCCCTGCAGTTATGATTAAACCAACCCTGTCTGGCCCGAGGCCGTAGTCTCTTCCCATTGGGTCTGGCTGGGACAGTAAACAGATTAGTTAGCACCTGAGTTAGGTTACAAAACCTATTAGACACCCCCGCCACCCCACCCTCGAGAGGGTCAGAGTTATCTAAGGCTGCCGCTAGAAGCTGCGTTATGGAGGATGTTATCTCGACTGAGAGCGACAGCCTTGCCCACTTTAGTCGTCGTCCACAGTTAGAGACAGATGACAGGTCAGAGACAGTGGCACATGGGGTTCCATTCCCTATACCTTCTAACCACCACGGAGTCATGTCGAGAGAGAGCAGATTGTGATCGCTCTCGACGGAGGGTATAATCTCCATGTCTTTGACCGAACTCCATAGGTTGACGTCAAGCAAAATATAATCGATTCTTGACGTATGGCTGGGCCTGTTATATGTATGTGCTCCCTTTTTGTCCGAGTTGGTCCTACCATTAAGGGCCCTCAGGTCAAACCCCATTAATAGGGAATTTACCTGGAGCACCACTTCCGTCCATCTTCTAATTGGGCTGATCTCTAAAGCCGGTATCCCCCTCCTGTAATCAACATCCTCTTGATCTTGTGTAACATCTGAGCCGAGAGGCTCAAATGTACAATTGAGGTCACCCGCTACCAGGGTACAAGACTTGTAGGGGGAGGATCGAAGCAAGTCCTCAAGGTGGGTTATAGTAGGGGATGCTCTACCCCCCTTGATGCCTCGTGCATAGATGTTATAGATGTTTAGAATAACACGGCCCTTGGGGGATTTGAGGGTGATGTTGAGGAGATCCGGACACTTGGTGTCGTGCTCCTCCACCCTACAATTAAGAGAGGAGGCTACCCAAACAAGGAGGCCTCCCGAGGGACGACCCCTACCAGTCTCCGAGTGTACAGCCGGTATATGGTGGGATGAATATCCTGCCTTATGAGAGGGCTCCCTACTCCAGGTTTCCTGGAACAGACATATGGAGTACTCTTCCACAAGAGCGTTCCAGTCGGGCAGGGCCAGTTTCCTGTCCAGACCAGCAACATTCCAACTGAGAACCCTAACAAGTGGGTCCGCCACAGCCGCAATGCTACTGGGCTCGACAGGGCCCTCCGTGTCTGTGTCTCCCAGGGGAGGACAGACAATGGCAGGCTCAATTTGGACCATCGCCACCCCTGCTTCCCATATATCGCCTGGGGCGACCTGCTCCCCTGGAGTAGGCAGTAGGTCGTTTCGTACTACAGATCTGGAGCTCCTAATCTTAGATGTTCTATCCACTCTGTTAATTCTTCCCCTACTAGTTTTCGGGTGATCAAGGGTTTGTCAACATCCCCACCCTAGGTCTTGCCAACCACCCGAAGGATTACAAATCGGGCCAGTGGTATGATTATAGTACTGTGGCAGTGGAGCTGATGTAATGATCCCTGGCCACGAACAACTTGAGGGGCAATTTTGCTCTTTAAACAGACTAGTCGAAACACTGGTGGGACGTGGGTAGAAAAAAGTAAGGTCAACAATGCCAATTCCTCCATTACTTGTGCCCCAACCCTGTCTTGTTAGCCATCCTGCCACCCTTGGGTCTTGAAAGTTAACCACAATACAGTCCCCCCCCAGGCTTTTGATGGTAGAGCCTATCCAATCTATTCTCCTTACCCCCAATATGAGACCATCAACTTCCCCTGGTAGAGGCCGATTCACCCTTAGCCAGTGCATGGCTTTATTTTTAAGCATCTGGAAGGTTTCTCTCTGTCCCGGTAGGAGTGGTGGGACATTTATAAGGATTACTACAAAGGGGAAGGAATCTGGGGTGAGGTTCATGGGGGGTTTCTTATGTGGTGGCTTTATCGGGGGTGGTACGGACGGTCTAGGAACAATAGGAACAGGGCGGGGTATAGGTTTATTTACTAAAGGTTGGTTACTAGTAGATGGGGCAGATGGTAAAGCAGTACCCATTCGGGTACACGCGTCACCCCCTGCTACTACAGTGACCAAAGAGTTTGAACTAAGCGGCGGTTGTTGCGCCGCAGTCTGAGCTGGGGCTACAATGTTGGGGGGATTTATGACAAGTCCCAGTAGTGCTGAGTCGGGAGGCTTAAGAGGTCTCTTGACAACCGCACTAACATTCTTTGGTGGTAATAGAGAGTTAGGTTGTTGCCTTTGTCCCTTAACTTGTGGTGCACCTTGGGTAGTATTCTTGCACTTACTACTTTCATCCAGCCTAGCCTGAGCTTTTATCAATGCCTTTGTTGAAAAGAAATTATCTAATGTTACCTGCTCGAAATGGTCTAAGCGGTCAGAGAGCTTACTAATACGTTCCTCTAATGGGAGCAATATTGACCGTAACAACCTTTCTAAGTCAGGAAACAGGCTGCTTAGGAGTGGCGGTTTGTCAGCCGTTACCAACCCAGTGACTGGAAGATTAATAGTACTAAGATCTGGGCTGTCTAGTGTTACTACAACCCCCTCTTTTCCCTACCACGGCTTACTTCGGTGACAACCTTACTGGGACACGTACTTTTGTTTACTTTTCTGAGTTTGTGTGGGGGCTTGGCTGGGAAACATTTTCTAGATACAGTATTCCTTTTTCTTTTAGATCCAGATTTTAGGTGGGTCAATGAAACCTGAGCACATAATTCAGCTGTACAAGTTATAGGATCTGTATGACTCACACAAGATGAAATCGATTCGCCCGCAGTACCCTGGTTCCCCTTATTAGTAATAGCATCATGAACCAATTCGGTTACAACAGGCAAGTTTAGTGATGACAGAGGTGTTACCAATGCAGGATAGATTTGTTCAGAGCGCTTATCCATTGGATTTTTAAGAAGTTCAATGGACAATCTCCGCTCAGCACGCCTCTCTGCAAGCGATATTTCTCTGTCAATAGACTGATTTGGGCGGTTGAAAAATTTGTCTAAAGGACCAATAACTGTTGGCCCAGCATCGCCCGGTGGAGTCATCAAGGCGGTGCTACTTGGGAGTTCCGGCATTCCTTACAGTTACCAGCCCTTTTGCAACACTTACTGGTGAGCACTTGTATGGCACAGCAATGTACCAAGGAGTATAATATCCGTTTGGAATCAAAGTCAGGGGGGTGGCCCAGCCCGGCCTCCTCCGGCGCCGGACGGCCACAGACGGTCCCGCCCTTGTCCCGGGCTTCTCCCGGGCGCGCTCCCGCGCAGCGGCGCAAATAGCTCCTTTTAAAATAAGGGGGAGAGATTATAGGCGGGGGGCGGGGCCAGCAGGGAGAGCAGCCCAGGTGTTGGGAATAGGGCACGCAGGGACTCCTGGTTAGTTGAGTCCCTGCTTACACGCTCGCAGCCCTGCCGGCAGCTCCAGAGGCCCCGAGGTCAGGACTCCTGTCCCAGATGGCACACACTCGATGTGCGGCGCTGCGGGACCCGCGAAGCGGGTCCGGCGAGGTCTCTCTCTCCTCGGGGGCAGACACGAAGGCAAGAGGTCAGTAGGAGCAGCAGCAAGCAATCAGGCAAAAAAGGGTCCCGTTGAAACAGGCTCCTCGGACCCTTTTCACTCCGTGGGCGGGGGGGCGGGGCCAGCAGGGAGAGCAGCCCAGGTGTTGGGAATAGGGCACGCAGGGACTCCTGGTTAGTTGAGTCTCTGCGTACACGCTCGCAGCCCTGCCGGCAGCTCCAGAGGCCCCGAGGTCAGGACTCCTGTCCCAGATGGCACACATTCGGTGTGCGGCGAAGCGGGTCCGGCGAGGTCTCTCTCTCCTCAGGGGCAGACACGAAGGCAAGAGGTCAGTAGGAGCAGCAGCAAGCAATCAGGCAAAAAAGGGTCCCGTTGAAACAGGCTCCTCCGCCCCTTTTCACTCCGTGAGCGGGGGGGCGGGGCCAGCAGGGAGAGCAGCCCAGGTGTTGGGAATAGGGCACGCAGGGATTCCTGGTTAGTTGAGTCCCTGCTTACACGCTCGCAGCCCTGCCGGCAGCTCCAGAGGCCCCGAGGTCAGGACTCCTGTCCCAGATGGCACACACTCGGTGTGCGGCGCTGCGGGACCCGCGAAGCGAGTCCGGCGAGGTCTCTCTCTCCTCAGGGGCAGACACGAAGGCAAGAGGTCAGTAGGAGCAGCAGCAAGCAATCAGGCAAAAAAGGGTCCCCTTGATTACAACGATGCAAAATAATTGAATTGTAGCACATAATTGTCGGTAAAAGACTGATACACAGCTAGATCGTTTTCAGATACACCGACAAGGACATAAATGTTTTATGTTTGTGGCATTTCGTATATTATTTGTAACGTTAAGAAATGGCCGCCACGACAGTTATTTTGAGAATGTCCTTCTTTCATCTCACTGACGGGAAGTGATGTGTGTATATATTGTGTAAGATAGACACGGAAATGTAAACACTGACGAAGGACACCTGGTCCGAAACGCGTCTGTTTTGACTGTCCGTGGCTGATTAAAAATATTCGCTGCATGTACCCCCGTGAGTGCGTTATCGTTTGTGGGGGAAGGAGAAATGATTGGAGCTGCCATAAATACATATATATATATAAAAACATGCAATAGCAGCCAAATAAAATCAGAGCTGAAATATGTTGTGTAGAATTTCCACCATACATGAATAATAAGCATTAGAAACATGAGAAACAACAACAAAGTTTGTTTAGAAACTGTTTTAATGCTCAGAAAGCAGTAGAAATTCTCATAACTCACTGGAAGCATAGAAAGCTCCCAGGCTGCATTGCAAACACACAGTCTAAAAAGACTGAAAAGCTAACCTGTAGCTGCATAGCAATAAACTGACACCGTGCCTTTAAGGCACCCATGACCCCCAGTATCCCATCATGCCTCAGGGGTGACAGTTAGGTCAGTTGTTCTTTCCGGCTCCTTCAGGAAGGATCCTGGTTACACAGCTCCACTAGTTTTCTGTTTTCTGACAGAAAAATACTTCACTTTTGTTTATTTTTACACTTACTTAGACATTTAACATCTAGTCAAGTAAGATACTGTCTTTTTTAGTCCGTTTAGTGAACATTTTCTTCTGAGAATGCCTTCACTCTTTGACAAAATCAGACAATCACGACGTCTGTATCTTGTGTCTGCCTGAAGATCATGATCCAGACACCTGTCCTCACTGTGAACACCTGTCAGGAAGAACTCTTAAAGACAGCGAGAGGATTCGCATTTATGGCCTGGCTCACAGGTCATCCAGAGGTAGATCTCCGGTGAAGAAGGGATCCAAGAAGACTCAAACATCTTTAAAAAAGAAGTCTTCACATCCTTCAACATCAGCGTCGGGCTCGGCGCTGAGAAAAGAACCATCGGTGGATCAGCTCTCGTCTAAACTACCGTCGACGGCGGGCTCGCCGTCGAAGAGAAGACCAGGTACGTCGACGACTTCGAAGGATCCAGTCCCGTCGTCGAAATCCCCTCCGCCGTCGTCAACCGGGCGACGATCGGCGTCGAGGAATGTGACTCCGCCGCCGTCAACCGGGTGACGGTCGGCGTCGAGATCAAAGGCCCCTCCGCCGTCTTCAACCAGGCGACGATCGGCGTCGAGGGAGGTCACCCCTCCGCCGTCGTCATCCAAGCGACGTCCGGCGTCGAGAAGTGTGACCCCTCCGCCGTCGTCTAAGAAACGACGTTCGGCGTCGAGGACCAAGACCCCTCCGCCGTCGACAGGGAAACGTCGATCGGCGTCGAGGACGCAGTCTCCGTCGTCGTCTCGTCGACTCTCGGCGTCGAGGGTGTCCAATACCCCTCCGCCGTCGTCCCATAGACATTCGACGTCGAGACAGAGGGCTCCGTCGACGGCTGGTCATCGCCGTTCGACGTCGAGATAGAGGACTCCGTCGACGGCTGGTCATCACCGGTCGACGTCGAGACAGAGGACTCCGTCGACAGCTGGTCATCACCGGTCGACGTCGAGACAGAAGACTCCGTCGCCGGCTGGTCATCTCGGTTCGACGTCGAGGCAGAGGGATCTGTCGACGGCTGGTCATCGCCGGTCGACGTCGAGAGACCATAGATCCTCGCATCGGTCGCCGTCGAGGCCTTCGAAGTCGAGATTGTTCGACCCGCCGACCCCCCAGAGGCGTTCGGCGTCAAGAAAAGAACGCTCGACGTCGAGACACTCAGAAAGAAACTCTGTTATCATGGTTACGGAGTCAGCTTCTCGTCATTCCACTTCGCAATCTTCTGGTTCCTCAACAGCATCCTCGAGGTCCAGAAGCCCTGTCCGCAGATCTCCTGTGCGTCAGCCAGATCCTTCGGCTGCGGAGATCAGACTGTCACCTAGATGGTACAGATCATTGGCGAAATTCAGGAGCTGCCAAACGTATGTATGAGTATGCCAGCTCTCAACACGGGTCTCCTCTTCAGAATCTGGTGGAGGAGATGGACAAGCGTAGTCCTCCCAGGCGCAAATCACCTGTGAGAACACCAACTAAATCTCCCAGAAGGGAACTTCCGGTTAGACCCCGATCTCCCAGAAAAGACAATCCGGTCAGGCCTCGTTCGCCCAGAGGGGAAGATCGGGTCAGATCTCGCTCTCCTAGAAGGGAAGAGCATTCAAGAAGATCGCGTGAGAAGAGACACAGTGCTCACCATAAACGTCGAAGGACTCCGTCTACTTCATCTACCTCTTCGACCAGGTCTTCCAAAAGAGATTACTCTCCTACGCTGACGGATAGTCCTACCTCTAGATCCTCTCCAGTGGATGACATCGGCACTTATCTGGATGTCCTACAAAGAGGAGCTCAGAAGCTGAGCATTGAAATGTCTGTCCCTCAAGTTACTACGACAGTCATTTTTGAGACTTTGCACAAAAAATCTATCTCTCGTCCACTGCTGCCTTTAGTCCCGGGGATTATGGATCCTGTCAAGGACGTTTTCCTAACCCCAGCGGCTATCAGAGCGGTTCCAGCCCGCATACAGAAAAAATACAAACCGGCTTCTTCTGACCCAGGTTTTGTAAAATCTGACCCTCCAGCAGACTCTGTGATAGTGGCAGCGGCGAGAAAGACACATGCAGTGGCCGCTACCTCTTCAGTCCCACCAGACAAGGACAGCAAATCTCAAGACTCCTGGGGTCGCAAGGTTTGCAATTCAGCTGCCTCCACGCTGAAGGTCTCCAGTGCGGCTGCGCTGCTGGGAGATACGACAGAGCCTTATGGAACTCCATGGAAAGGTTCAAGTCCAAACTGCCAAAGGAAGACCAGAAGGACTATGAAGAGACTATGACAGAAGGATGTCTGGTGGCGAACCAGTTAATAAGCACAGCTGCGGATGGTGCAGTGCTAGCGGCACATTCCTACTCCCATGGGGTTTGTGCTAGGAGATCGGCTTGGTTGCGCCTTACAGGGCTGAAGCCGGATGCGCAACATCGCATCCTCAATCTTCCCTTTTCGGGTTCCTCTCTCTTCGGGGAACATGCTGACGAAGAGATGACCCGTATGAAGACAGAACTGGACACAGTAAAAGCGGTGGGTTCGGAAAAGAAAAAAGAATTCAAACGCCGCTCTAAGACCAACAGGGGGAGAGGGGCTCAACAGAGGGTTCAAACCCCCTCAGTGGTCCCAAAGTAAGAACCGGGGAAAAACCCAGTTTCGAGGCAAAGACAACAGAGGTAGAGGAGGTCACCAACAATCCTCTAACACCACGAGAGGAGGAAAGGCCTGAGCAGTGGCTTCCTCTGGCGCCGTTGCCAACTCCAGTGGGAGGAAGTGCTTCACAACACCTGGCAGAGTGGGTCAGCATCACAAAGGATCAGTGGGTGCTGAATATACTGCGCAATGGATACAAGCTTCGTTTCCGTGCGCTTCCAAAGAGCATTCCTCCAAAGAACTCTTGCCCTCACCAGCTAAGCTCGCTCCGAAGAGAGGTGAAAGTTCTACTACAAAAAAGAGCTATAGAGGAGGTTCCCCCCTCTCAAAAAGGAAAGGGAGTCTACTCCAGGTACTTTCTTGTCCCCAAAAAAGATCAGGGAGACAAGTTCAGACCAATACTCGATCTGCGTCTCTTGAACAGAGTCATCGTCAGAGAAAAGTTCCGCATGTTAGCTCTTCAACAAATATGCCCACATCTTCAAACCGGGGATTGGATGTGTTCGGTGGATCTGCAAGATGCATACTTTCACATTCCGATTGCTCTACAGCATCGCAAGTACTTGAGGTTTGTAGTGGGAAGCAAACACTACCAGTACAGGGTGCTACCCTTCGGTCTCAAGTCCGCACCACGAGTCTTTACCAAATGCATGGCAGTGGTGGCGTTTTTTCTTCACAAAAAGGGTCTCTTCATCTGCCCATACCTGGACTACTGGCTCCTAAAGGGCTCGTCTCCGGTTCAGGTAAAGCACGATCTGCAACTTTGCCTACACCTGTTGCACAGACTCGGTCTCCATGTCAACCTGGAGAAGTCAGTCCAGCGGCCGACACAGTCCATCCACTACCTAGGCTCCGTTCTGGACACAAAATTGGGAAAAGCGTTTCCTTAGGAGGAGAGACTTTTTTCCATGAGTCAGGAATGCGAGATTCTGCTAGAGTCTCGGTTTCCAACAGCCCGACAAGTAGCATCCCTGCTGGGTTCCATGGCGTCCTGCATTTTCCTCATTCCAAACGCCAGGCTGAGAATGCGTCCTCTGCAACAAGTTCTAGAGGACCAGTGGGACCAAGCGACAGGGCATTGGGAAGATCGTATTACTCTTTCCCAAGCGACGAAGGATGCCATGAAATGGTGGACTCGGAGAAAGAATGTGCGGGTCGGAGTACTTTTTCACCAACCTCTTCCATCCCAGTCTATAGTGACGGATGCCTCTCTGCAAGGCTGGGGAGCGCACATGGGTCCACTTCAAATACAAGGTCAGTGGTCTGCGCAGGAGCAGACATACCACATCAACATGCTGGAGCTCAGACCGGTTTTTCTGGCTCTCAAAGCTTTTTTTCCAGTGATCGAGTCCAACTCAGTCCTAGTTCAGACGGACAATACAAGCACCATGTTCTATCTGAACAAACAAGGAGGCACACGATCTCGCCCGCTCTCCCGAGAGGCTCAAACAATCTGGCACTGGCTCCTCTCTCGAGGCCTCACAGTAGGGGCGGTGCACCTTCCAGGCGAGTTGAACGTAAAAGCAGACGCACTTAGCAGGCACTTCGAAGATCAGCCAGACTGGGTGCTAAACGACGAGGTGGTAGAAGAGCTTTTTCGTTGCTGGGGTCGTCCAGCCATAGACTTGTTTGCAGACGACGAAAACGCCAAATGCCACGCCTTCGCGTCCAGGTTCCACCGACCAGGGACGCCGGGGAATGCTCTTCTGATGGATTGGTCAGGAACATTCGCTTACGCGTTTCCTCCCCTGGCTCTGATTCCAAAGGTAGTGTCCAAGCTCCTCAGGTCGGACATGGAGATGATCTTAATAGCTCCGGATTGGCCACGGCAGTGGTGGTACCCGGACCTTCTACATTTCTCTGTGTGTCCACACAGACGACTTCCTTGCAGGCCGGACCTGCTGAGCAAGATGGGCGGGAAGATACTGCATCCCAACCTCCCATCGCTGAACCTAACAGCATGGCACCTGAGGTCCTGCAATATGGACATCTGAACTTGCCTCCCGAATGCATGAACATTTTAAAGGAGGCTAAGAGGCCTTCCACGAGAACGTCTTATGCGTTCAAGTGGAAGAGGTTTTACTTATGGTGTAGGGATCATCATCTGGATCCTACTAAAGGGCAGGAGGAGGTAATCCTGCCATACCTCCTTTCCTTGGCAACTTCTGGATTGAAATATGTTTCCATTAGAGTGCATCTGTCAGCCATAGTGGCGTACAGGAAATCGCCTCATCAGATTTCTTTCTTTCAGGTTCCGGTGGTTAAGGACTTCCTCCAGGGGTTGAAGAAAGTCTATCCCCCTGTGCGAAATCCTTCTCCTCCTTGGGAATTGAACCTGGTTCTGTCCAGGTTAATGTCACCTCCTTTCGAACCTATCCACAAGGCTTCTTTACAACATCTATCTTGGAAAGCAACCTTTTTAGTGGCAATCACATCAGCGCGCAGAGTAAGCGAGATACAAGCTCTCTGTGCGAAGGAACCATATACTGTTTTCCATCACAATAGGGTTGTCCTGAGGGCTCACCCATCCTTCTTACCTAAGGTGGTTTCTGATTTTCATATAAATTAGTCCATTTCCCTCCCTTCTTTTTTCCCAAATCCAGCGACCCCAGCAGAGCGGTCGTTGCACTCGTTAGATTTAAAGAGAGTGCTCAAGTTCTATTTGGAAAAAAACCAAGGGAATCAGGAAGTCGGATCAGCTGTTCGTGAACTATGGTTCGATGAGAACAGGCTTTCCTGCGGCCAAGAGGTCCATCTCTAGATGGATTGTCTCTTGCATTAAATTGGCCTACCAGCTTTCAGGCAAGCCCTTTACTGGTGTCACCCAAAGCGCATTCTACTAGAGGGAAAGCGGCCACAGTAGCTTTCTTGCACGACATTCCAATGTCAGAAATATGCAAGGCTGCGACATGGAAATCAGTTCATACCTTTACGAGGCATTACTGCCTAGAATCTGATTCCAGGGCCGATACTCAAGTAGGACAAGCCTCTTTGAGGAATCTATTTGGGTAGCCTGCGGCCTGTACGAGCTTAGTTGTTACTAGGCTTAGTATGGGTATTACTGTATTGTTACTCCTTTGCCCGCAGGGTGATGAGGTGAGGCTCGCTATTCTATTCTAATGCTTATGACTATTGATGAGGATCCCCTGGAAGAGAAGGATTAGTTACTTACCTGTAATCCTACTTCTCTTCCAGGGGTATCCTCATCAAAGTCATAAGCAACCCTCCCGCCTCCCCGGGCAAAGGACATTCTTTAATAAGGAGATATTGTTAACCTATTTGTTACTGGGTTTGTTTTCAGTCTCCGAAAAGAACAACTGACCTAACTGTCACCCCTGAGGCATGAAGGGATACTGGGGGTCATGGGTGCCTTAAAGGCACGGTGTCAGTTTATTGCTATGCAGCTACAGGTTAGCTTTTCAGTCTTTTTAGACTGTGTGTTTGCAATGCAGCCTGGGAGCTTTCTATGCTTCCAGTGAGTTATGAGAATTTCTACTGCTTTCTGAGCATTAAAACAGTTTCTAAACAAACTTTGTTGTTGTTTCTCATGTTTCTAATGCTTATTATTCATGTATGGTGGAAATTCTACACAGCATATTTCAGCTCTGATTTTATTTGGCTGCTATTGCATGTTTTTATATATATATATATATATATATATATATATATATATATATATATATATATATATATATATATGTATTTATATATATATGAGTATATATATGTGGGGCACATATAATATAGTGTTTCCGGGGTCCCGCGCATGGGCGGGAATATTCTAATGCTTATGACTTTGATGAGGATACCCCTGGAAGAGAACTAGGATTACAGGTAAGTAACTAATCCTACACATTCCAGACATTTAAAGTGCAGTCATACTATATCGACAGGACCAAGTCCTTTCGTAAAACAAACCGTTTGTAGCCTTTGCAAAACCCTGAAAGGGACATCCTATCTCTAAATCATGCATTGCAAGATTGTTAAATTAATGCAGACTTGCTTAGCTAAGGCAAATAATGCTCCTCCTGTGCCTCCTCAAGCCCATTCCACATGCCAGAATGGATCCAGCATGGTTTTCCTGGGAAACATCCTGTTAGCCGACATCTGGAAAGGTGCCATCTGGTTAACTCAACACACATTGACTAAAACTATTGTGAGGATATTCTGTCCTGCCAACGGTCAGTGGTTGGCCAGACGATGTTAAGAACTTGGTTCTAGACATCTAAATCATTTGCCCACTAGCCACCACATTCAGAGGAACCTGCTTTACAGTCTATACAGAGTATATGGATCTATAGACATACATGCTACACAAACGGAAAATGGTATTTACCCTGTGAGCATCTGTTTGTAGCATGTAGTGCTGTAGAATCACATGTGCTCACTCACTTCCTAGGAAGCAGGTAGTGATCACAGATGTCCAGTCACTTTTTCAGTTACTTTGACCATTCACAATACACAGCAAACACAAGGAGAGGATAAACGGAGTGCTAAAATCTTTTCAGACACTCTCCCCCCAGTCAAAGATTTGGGTTTAATCCATCTTCATTCTTTAGCTCACTTTGCCACCCCAGTTCAGACCCAGCCATATGCAAATCAGTCTTGACCCTGTCCCTCATGGGAACAGTCCTGACCGAACTGCCAAGTGCTCACTACGCCACCAGTTTCAAGCAAGTCTGGCTGATGAGGGTTGATGCCCCGAAACCGGTCCCAGGATGCTTGCTTTCCTGTCCAGGGAGGACCTGGCATGGCAGTTCGGGCTGGACCGTTCCCATGGGAAACAGGGTCAAAGCTGATTTGCATATGACTGAGTCTAAACTGGAATGGCTTGGTGAGCAAAATCACGCTGGATTAAACCCAGATCTTTGACTGGAGGTGAATGTTTGAATTTGTTCAACGTTCTGTCCAACATCTTTTTGTGTTGCATTCACAATACACAGCACACAATTTACTTGTCCTTGACACTTCACTCCACTTATACTACTCACCGATTGACCAGAAAACAATCTAAAGTGTTTGGCCTGTGTCTTGCCGTTCTTGTGAACTATGGGAGGACTCACAACAGCTCTTGTGACTCTAACTTCTTTGTACAAAATAAGTTGTAGCATCCAGGTCCAACTCTAAATGATAGAAGTATGCAGAGCCTGTGGATCAACAGCACTAGGGTGCGAACAGATGCTTACAGTTTGGGTAACCTTTTCCTTACATCTTTGCTTGTGTTATTACTGTTTACCTCACACAAGACCTTGCCAGATTGTCCTCGAGTTTTGCTTCTTTCCAAGTGCATTAGGTAATTCACTTTTTTTAGGTAATTCTCATTTTACTCTTTCTTTAAGTTCTTCTCTGTTCCTTTTATTTTTCTTCTCTTTATCACTATTTTTTATCGCTTTTCACTCCTACTGTTCTGACACCTATGTGGGCATTTGTGAATAATTCCATGCCCTTTGGTGTTCATGAGACCCAGTTCCTCTTAGGTCACCTGCTTCTTTACTTACTCCATGTTTTACTCACTGCCATCTAAGTCTACCGATGTCCACTTGTCTGGCTGCCTTTGTGATAGATTTCATAATAATTTCTTTGGGAGCCAATGCTAATTGTCGTGGACACTGGGTTATGGCATCTCTCAATTCTTCATTTCCTTTTTACTGGTTTGAATTTTGTTTACTTTTCTAAATGATTAAGAATGTCACCTAGGGAGAGAACTGGCTCCTCATGATTTGGAAGTGGGCACATTGTGGCATATCCATCCTAACGGGTATGAACGCTACTTAGTGCTGTTTCAGCAGAATACTTTGAATTTTCTATCTTTGGAGCCTTAAACATCTGATTTTCTTCCTCCCTGTTTTACCTAGAATTGTACTTTGTCACTGACGCAGGGCTCATTTTGCTACTTTTCTCCTCTTGTTATTATTCAGGAGGCCCTCCATTTATTTGCAATAAGGCTCTTTCACTGTCATCAGCATTTTCAATTACCAAAATTATCAAACCTAAATCTGTCTGATAGATGAGATGCCCAAAATAACCACTCAGCAAAAAAGTGATTATTTTTTGATTGCCAAGTCAGAGATATGGTAATAACTTATTTTTATATTGCTCCAAATACTACACTTTAGCATTTTCAAGTGCTGTAAATCACAAATATTGCAAAGATCATATTTATGGTGGTCCGTTGACCGATCTCAAAATTATAGCAGGCTAGACTGCCTTGCTGGGATTCAAATCATGACCGATAGAACAGTGCCTTTGTCAGCAGCGCACATTCAGTTAACGAAGTAATTCTCCCGACATAAGAAAGTTGAAATGTAGTACAGGGGTTCAGGGTTTTGTATATCCTCCATGACCCGATCCTGATTAATGGCAACCGCTGCAAAGACTTTAGCTATGTATATATGTCTGACATTCTCAATGTTACTGACCTGTGAAGATTTCAGTAGCTTGCCGCTATGAGAATTACCAATGCAGGACAAACATGATTATAAATAAGTATAGATAGATGTATAGCTAATGTTATATTTTTAATATTCTAGATAAGTATAGATAGATGTATAGATAACTAACTTAATCATCCCCTAGCGTATACCGTTTGTGACATATACTGGTAGGCTGACAGTTGGGCTTCAGCAAAAAGGCAAATTACACATACATTCTACCTCTATTCCAGTCTCAATATGTAGGGATGCTGCCAATGAGTTATTGAACTGAAAACTTGACCTAGTCAATGCAAGTTTGTACCATTCGGTGCAGATCTACAGCGAAAACATCATCTTCACACTTCTCATCCCTTGTTAATGATTCAGATGCCTATAACTAATATAAACACCTTGCAAAACCTTTATGGCAGTGAAGGGGTAGACAATCAACTTAAGAAATGTACCGATCTTAGCAAAGTCTGTGTGCCTGTACGTTCACTAGAGAGATTAAGTCCATAAACAATGGGCTAGGTAGTCCGAGGATAAATGCAGGGAATTATGACACGAAAGCTAAATACATTTATAAAGCATATTGATCAGGCCATGACAACATTCTAGAACAAGAAATCTCCTAGTAACGGATACTCGCCTACAATTCTATACAAGTCGGCGATACTCATGCCTTCTTCACATACAGGTACTGTGGCAGAATGTGGCTCTCAAAATGTTAGTGATAATGTAACTCATTTTTCACTAATAAAGTCTACAGTGTGTGGCAAAAGCCTGTTTACGATTGATAAATCTCATGCTCTTTGGAAGGATTGAATATATGCCCATTTGACCAAGGGCGTTGCAGACCGTTCTCCCTTAACTAAGGACTCCCAGCAAATGCTCTTTCTCATTAAGAAGATGACATCTACTGACAACCCTCCAAACACTGCCTCTGCTTACTATTCTCCTCTTTCCTGGTGAGGGTTAAACATTTTATTACCTGGTTTACTAATGGCTCATTCCGAAACAGGAACTTGTTGAAAAGCTCACCTCATGAACTTCTAAACAAGTAGTCAACATGCATTTACTGAGTAAATACATTCATTCTCTGGAAGGGAAGCAATTTAAAAAATAAAATCTGTTTTATTGAGTTATAGCAAATTGTTGACAGCAAACCATAGGTACGTATATATATGTAAAGTAACCAATGAGGGCTCGCTGTATCCAAATGTTAGAGGTAGTTGTAACAAGTTGCTGTGGCTTAATGTCACAGTCATATCACTGCTTCACAAATATCAAAAACAGTAATATTCACAACCATAATATAGGCGCTTACACCCAGTACCATTTTTGAAAGCATTTTGAAGACACAGCCCTTAATGAGTATTTTATCAATTCCCAATCTCCGTCATAATTGACATTTTAACCTAGGTTTATAGCCTCCCCATACCAATTTAATCAATAAGATTTTTAGCCTAACGAAGTTGTATTTCTCAAGGAGAATTGGGATATTATTAAACAAGTAGAGAAAGTTTTGCCAGGAGTTACTGTACCAGCCCAGTGGCTTAACAATAACTCCCATAACCCCCTCCAGCACTGTGCACGTGGCGGCGGACTCCTGGCTGGGTCTGGAGTGTGGGTGCCCCCTTCCATGTGCTTAGCAGGGGGGCCCCTACTCCACTGTCCTAGCCATAAGCAGCCGCAATGTTATCCATCTCTCCACTTGCCCGGTACTTTTTTCTAGCACCAGGCCATAGTTCTCTCTCAGCATCATTTGTTTATCTCTAACAAATATACTGAGATACTTAATCGAGTCTACGCATCACCACAATGGACAACTTACCCATAACTTTTGTAAGAGGGAACATTTTTCTCCAGTTAATTTGTATTCCGGATAGTTCCCAAAGCGTTGTTACCTCTCTAATTATAATTTCTAAATTAGCCTCTGGCTGTTTCACAAATAGGATGATATTGTCTGTGTGCATCGACACAAGCAAATGCTTAATTGGGAATGCTATTTCCTTTTGCAGGTGCTTCTCTCCTAATCATGACTAGAAATGGCTCAGTTGCCAGTGCTGAAAAGAGGAGTGAAAGTTGGCAACCCTGACGAGTGTCTGGAAAGTGAACCCATTATTAGGTGCCCTAGCCATGTGCTACATATATAGCAATGGCAATAGGTTCCACATATTGGAGCTAATCGCCCATTCTTCATGAACACGAGGGCCACTCCAATGAGTCAAAGGCCGTATGAGCATCAAGGAACACAGAGAGGGTTTTAATATGTGGCCAGATTTGATGTATATAGGCAACATAGTATGCAAATCATTGAGATTTGCTCCCCCTGGTATAAACCCAGATAGCTCCAGCAGCATCAAGCTCCTCAGCAATAGCTTTTATGTGGGCAAGAATAATAAGTGATAAAGGCTTATTAGATTTCCCATATTTTTTATCCTTTGCTGGTTTTGAGATTGCAGGGTTGACCTGCTTCAAGAATCGAAGGGGTTAGCCCCAGTGAACCGCGGATCCCGCTGGATCTTAAGTGATAAAATTCAGACATCAGACCACCAGACCCGGGAACCTTCCCACCCAGCATTCCTTCAATGGCAGTCATATTTTCTGAACCCCAGTGGGCTCCTGCATGTAAGACAAGGTACCACCTTTCATCTAAGTAAGTGCTAACCCATCTAGGCATTCCACAATATGGAGGGTTCCCTCATTGGTCATGAGGCATATAGATTTTTCTAATCTGTTTTAAACTTCTGAAGGAAGGCAATGTGTCTCTTAACTAATTCCCTGTTAGGTGACCTCAATGAGTGTATAACTGCTTGCTGGTGGGCCTTTCTCGGCATCCAGGACAATGTCCTGCTAGTGCCCTCTCCCCCCCAAGTGTTTGCTCTCTCGTTCAACCATCTCCGTGTAGGCCAGCAGGGTTTAATTATTTCTTTAAGTACCTAAGAAGAATGGGATGCTTCATATCTAGATTTGACATCAGCTGTTGTTTTCTATAGTCTATCTGTCTGCGTATGTATTTATCACAGCATCCTGATGTGTTTACCTTTCATGAATTTCCTGACACATATATCTTGAATGTTTCCCAAACTATGTTGTGAAGTAGGCAAATGGGCCAGTGTTAATTTCAAAGAATGCCTTTAAGGCAGCCTGCATTTTGTTCCTGAAGGCCGAATCTCTAAGGGAGCCCTTTCAGAATCTCCTTTGCTTAATTTGAGTCGGTGGTTGCCGATGGGGCCTCCAGCACTCACTTTTGGAGACCAGGACATATTTTTCTGCATCCGACATTTACTGGGAACAAGAGGCAGAAAAACAAAGCAGAAAGACCCCAGAAGAGAAAGATGGAAAAGAGGCATGATATGGATTCAACACTAATTAGCCTTGGTATTGGGCATGCTAACATTGAATTGCACCAGCCGTAGGATTCTGAGCAAGGTTTGGACACCATCACTCATATTAATACAAAATAAGCACTGGGAATCTCCATCTAACATGCCGTCACATTGGGTTTCGGATCTCGATAAAGTTAGGATCACATGGGTGTGGTCGGATAAAGTCTGAATCAGTTATTAACCTTTTGCCGAGCCCCCAATTTTGAACAAAAGTACAGAGAAAGCAGTTTCTTCACACTTGCAAGCTTTATCAATACAGCTTCCTAGATGCCCATCAATTTAGCTTCTGAGCCAAGCATGGCGTGGGCACAGTCTTGCGTTATATCACAGAGAGCCTCCTAAATTTCATTGTCAAAGGGCGTCTGGTGGTCTTGACCCAGCTTGGTCCTGCTGGATCCCTCCACAACCTTTTGATACAGTTGGCCATGCCATTCTCCACAACATGTTGTCCTCGATGTCCGGTTTAGGGATTCCTTGCAACTAGAGAATTTACCTTCTTCCTAAGTAATTTCCACTCCACATCAGAAAGTCTCCTCAATACCATGGCTCTTTAATATTTATATCCGCTGCCACTTCACCGTAATTAATATGTAGGAATTCGATTTTTGAAAAGATGCAAATGAATCTTAAAATTCCAAGAGAGGTGGAACAGGAGTTTGGGAGCTGTTGCTTCCATCATTGATATTAGCTCAATAAAACAGAAAAAAGATTTTAGTCACCCTGTCACTCCTGAGAAGATCAACAGCACGTTTCACAAGTCCGCCTTTAATAGATCAAGTCATTTTAGCAGAGATGAGAAGGTTAAAAACCTAGGCGTTGTAGTGGATTCAGGTCCTGCTTTAAAACCACAAAATCAACAGAACTGGCACTAGTGTTTATTTATTTTGCTCTCCTTTCTAAGGAAAATAACATATCTCATTCCATCTTATGTTAGGGGCACAATGGTGGGAGTTCAAGTCGGCCTATGACCTTTAACGCACTCCATACTATATATTTGAGATTTACTAAGCAGTGTATTTATAATCTAAAGATTGCAAAGAATATTGATATTGAAGTTCTGCAGGTCAATGAGTTTCTCTCTTGGCGAAAGTTGAGAACAGAATTCAGTTTAAAAGCATGTGCATCCTAGATTTAGTGAACACTAGAGCTCTGAATTCTACTCATCAGCATTTACTGAGATGTGGAGGCAATGCAGGCAGCTGCTAAGGCCACATATGCAAGAAGGATTTCCTCCTGTCTTACCCATTGCTACATCATGCATTTGCCCACACTTACACCCGGTGTCAGTGCACACTGCAGTAGAGCTTTGGTGGCATTCTCCATGAGTACGCCTATCGAAAACCTATGCCGAACATCTGTCACCTACCCACATGCAGTTTGTCAATGTTATGATCTTTAGACTTTCTCACAAAGCAATGCTAAATTTGGCACGACAGATCTTTTTAAAGTATTTGGCTAGGCTTAAGTTGGCCAATTCTGCTTTATTTTTATTGCTCTGGAATCTACTTACACTTTGAGAATGGGAACCAACGTGACCGCAGGTGAAGGATAAGTTTACTGTGACTCCAGTATTTATAGTAGATAGGCTCTTGTCTCGTTATCAACACTGAACTTGCAGTCATCGGTTTATGGACTCTGAGTGGTAGAGCACCAACTCTTGGATAGTAAAAAGCCACTGGGCTAAAATAATGAGGTAACCATGAAGGTAGCTTTATCCTAATGATATGAGATGTTTAAAATGGATCTCTTGACCGTAGGGTGGAATGGATAGTTTCTAGCTACAACACTTTATTTCGTTTTTAGAAACCTGGGTCTCACTGTTTTCCATGGTTGTTGTTGTGTTTGAAGCCATGATGAAATTCTGTAAGAAAGCACAGTATGACATTCTTTGTACAATATTTAAAATTCGAAGATTGCATTGTCCTTACAACACTGTTCTAGTAAATGCTGATTCCAGGTTATTATCGTATTTTCTTTTTTTTGTAGGATATGCCGAACCAGTTTTATCGTGACCCCCCAATTTTACATGAAGTATTGAGGTATGATTTAAGACCCCTCTCCTCATGCACTCACCTCAGCACCCACTTATTCAGTGCACTTCCAAGATCCGCTGTACTGCGAAATATTATGACTGATCTATGATTTCATTTTTAGGAGGTTTGTACGAACAGGTCGCTGTCCTGTGGTATTCATCATCTCTGACAGTCTCAGTGGGGACAGAAACCAAAGGCTACTCTTTCCAAAGGACGTTCAGGAAGAGCTCTTTATTTCCAATATTAGGTAACATGGTACTATTTATTTATATTTCTGTATTCAGAATGTTGATTATGTGCAGTATAGCTGACATAAATCGAATAGATTGTTCTATAATTTTCATTTTGGACTTTAACAGTTTCAACCCTGTGGCTCCCACGAGTATGTTGAAGGTTCTGAACCGCATCGGTACAACGGAAGCTAGTCTGGTAAGGCTTTGACAAATTCTCCAGTTTTTAGATTGTTCTGTTTACACTGGAAGCTTTCTTCATGAAACATACTTTGGCAGAAATGAGTACAATGTTTTATTTTTTTTATTTGCCCACCGGAGGCTCTTGTGTCACAGGCAAGTAGTGGTAACCTGTTCCCACACCACTCTATGGTCAGAATATGTTTTGACTGATGGCACTTTATACCCTATCCTTAGCTCCCCGTTGCATATGCCTTGCAGTCTTCCTTTCCAAGTCCAGTGCACCATTAACGTCTATATGAAACAATATGGCCGTATTAGTTGTACAAAAAATAAATCGTCTCCAGCCACTGCACATTGCATCATGGTAAAATGTGTATAATGTTTATCGCTTCAAAGTATGTCCTTTCTCTTTTTGCTCCCTCCCCTGCTGCCCAACCCCTGAGGAAATAAACCATGCCATGTTATTGGCATTTGTTTAGTAATAACCACCATTGTGAAGGCATCATAGCGCATTCAGTGTCTGCACTCCCTTTCATGCGAGTCTGGTAAGGCCATAATTAGTTCAGTCTTTTCTTTGTTGATGTCTCACTATGTGAGATTAGTAAACGTTTTCACTGGCTAGTTTACATTTTCTTTTTTATATTAGTGTGCAGATACGTTCTGTTCGATCTTGGAAGAGCTATTCAATGGTGTGTGCGTGTGTCTGCATGTGTGTGTGTGTGTGTGTGTGTGTGTCCACATGCGCGCTCACACACAGAATACTTTACCAGTTATTCTCTGAATTAGGTGGTCAGTGTTACATTAATAAAGTATTCTCAATTAATGCACCATATTCCTGGCAGGTAATTATGTTGTAATTTTTCGGGCATATTTATATTGTCCCTATCTAAGTTATGGTAGTCATCTACAGAGCACTAATCTAATGGAGAACTGTGTGTTTTTACCACTAAGGAGCATGATCAGAGGAGGCCCAGTGATCCACATGGTAACATAAAGAAATGGTATGCAACATTTTTAAAGCAAGCATAGTGCTAAATGAGTGACATTTCACCAGATGAATAAAACATTCAGTTTGAGCAGCAGTGAAGCTTAGTAACAGTTGTGAAGTAACTGTTATTGCTCCCCTCCCCAAGCATAGTGCAATGCACATAATACGATTGAGTTAACATGTTACTCAGGTCAGCCAAAACCTGTTGCAGTTTAAGTAATATCCAAGTGAGAGGTTCTAGAAATGATAATGCTGCAATGCTATATGTTTGGGTGGGGTGGATAGTATTCACTGAGAGTTGTGGAATAAGTTTAAGCTTGACCTCATAACATGCTGCCTATAGCGCAGCATCTCTCAGACACTCCATAAACATACACAGACCAAGGAGAAAATAGGCAATAATGGCACTCATTCAGCACACTAAAGATACTATCCATGGAAAGGAGGGTGACATCATTCTACTTACTTGGAGTATTAGAGGGCCTAAGGACCTTCTCAAGATACATTAAGTCTTGGTTATTTAGCTAAGCACCTTGTTAATATACCACTACTGGAGGAAACACAATTAACCAAGTCCTGGTCTGACAAATTTGCCTGAAGGTAGAGTTCATTTTGGTGTTTGTCATGTAACACTTGCTATACCAGATATGGGGCTATCCCTGTTAACAAGGACACACCATTTCAGGTACTACACTGTCCCAGATCCTGAGGTGACATATGCAGTATTGGGCAGGGATCACATAACACGAGTCATTGCATGTGCAACTAATATTGAGGACCTCTTCTTTCAGAGTATAATGGTGGCGTTCCAGATGGGAGTGATAAGATACAATAGTAAAATAGTTTACAAATAAATCTGAATCAGTCTCAAGCCCTGGGGTGGTATGGGAGGCAATCAAGATAGTTATCTGTGCAGTGTGCATACCAGACACAACATAGTGCTGCACAGTATAAAAAACACTGTACTGCCTTAGAGGATATCTTGAATCCCCTGGAAACACATCAAACTCTGTCCAGAGGAGAATCCATCCTGCCCGCCATTGAATCCTCTCATTGCTAGAATACAAAGATGAAGTGGACAGAGAGGGGAAGCTTTTTGGAAATTCTGAAGGCACAAAAAAGTATTGGAAGTGTGAGAGGCCAAACAGGGAAAAGTAGCAATCTAGTCATGAAAGAGAGAGACTTGGGGAATAAGTTGTATTGCAGCTCAGACATATTGATGGCCTTCACTGAATTCTACACTAACCGATATTCCTTTCAATTGTCTGCACCTTTGGAGGCATTGAAATGTATTTTATTGTGCACTTATCCTTAAGATTTTTGCTCATAATGTTTTTACCTCTATTTATTAATTTATTTTTTGTGTACCAGTTTTTTTATTTTATTTCTGACCCTCACAGCTCCCTCTTTTGTTTAAAATTATTTTTATTAACAACGGGGAAATAGGTGGCAATCATCACAATCAAGGCAATAAGCGTCTACATTCAAGCACCGGGAGTTTCAAGACATACATAGTTAGTACGATATGGAGGCATTTAACAGTACATCAGATAGCGTTTACAGTACATGCGGTTCGTCAATCGAGTCGTTCTGGGGGGGTTCATAGATGTTCCCTCTGTATTCGTTCCAGGTGGTCCATATTTGTATCCATTTCCGTGGGCACCCCCGTGCCTCGTACACAGTCTTTTCCTGAAGCATGCACCAGTCCATATCAGTTTTCCATTGGCCGACCTTAGGAGGCCGAACCGCCCCCCACAGCCTAGCAATGTTCCTTTTGGCGATCGTAAACCCTAGAGTGGCCCACAACTTCCCACTGTGTGATAGGTCCGTAGGTTCCCAGATGTTTAACAGGCACCTTTTAGCTTCAAGTCTGAGCTCCACCCCCCAGACTTCCTGCATACATCGGGTCACTCGGGTCCAGTAGTGCTCCAGCAGCGGCATTCCCAAAGTATGTGGAAGAAGGTCCCTACCTCTCCGCATCCCCGTCTACAGAGCCGATCTGCACTTCGGCCCATTCGTTGCAGTCTAGTCCCTGAAAGGTAGACTCGGTGTAATGTTTTTAGCTGAATGAGCGGAGTCTGGCCAAAAATGGCAACCTCCTTAGGGGAGGCTAGTGCAGTTCTCCATTCTTCCTCGTCTATTTCTAGGCCGTCGGTTTCCCATTTGCCCTTGAGGGGGAGCAGTAGTTCCGGGGAGTTGTTAATGATTTTTTCGTACGTGAGTGATATGGCGTGTTCGGGAAGGTGTCCATCCAGGAGCCTATCCTCCAGCGGTGAGGAGGCAGGGGGCTGTGTTCCCGCAGGAATGTTGGCCTGGAGGGAGTGTCTGACCTGTGTATATCTGAAGTGTTCCGAGTGAGCTAGTTCACAGCTCCCTCTTAATTTCACTGACCTGTATTTTAACTTTACTTTTACCAATATATATTTTATGATTGGGTAATGTATCTACCTGGCTTCACATTTTAGGCACTTTCTATCCCCTTCCCAGTTCAGGTGCTCTTTAGTCTGCTACACTTTGTGGGCCCTATACTAGGGGAACCTTGTATTATTTTCGGCCATTTAAGGTAAATGCTTCTCTTTGTTCCACCCAGAGTAGCTATTTCCTTAGACTTAAGCTGTAGCTCTGTCTGCTCTTTGAGAGCATGTGCAAACTGACTTTGCCCTATTATGCTTCAGTTGGTTTACAAAGGCAATATAGTCTGCGTTAAGTCTGCGCATCTGGAGGGAAAAGCTGTCCTTTTTCACCCAACCTTTCATGCTTCCCTCGTAGTGCCTCCCATTAATGCAGGTAGGCTTGTTTATTCATCATCTTTTCTTAAATCCTTTGTTCAAGGCATGTGTTCTGGAGTACACATGCTTTGCATACTCCTGGCATCTAGTGTTGGGTCCGGATGTTTGCAAGTTGTTTTTCTTCGAAGATGTCTTTTCCAGTCACGAGGTAAGGTGACTCCTCCTTTCAGTGATATTGCGCATGGGCATCAACTCCATTGTGAGATTGTTTTCATTCCGCTATTGGGTTTGGACGTGTATTCGGTGCTCCGATTCAAAACTGTTAATCGGGTTCCCTTTGGTGCGTACTTCACTTTACCCTCGTCTGTATTGTTTTCGATCACGTCTTCACCTTTTCGTGTCGAAATCTAAGAAAACCTCATCTATATTCTAAAAAACCCTCTAACCAGGGCCTTCGGGCCTAGCTCTTTCCTCAGCTTCTTCTTCAAAGACCAATGTCCAGCCTTCTGCTGATGGAACGGACACCATTGCAATTCCGTCCTCGATGCCTCTCTAAATATCCGTGTACCAACCACGATAAGGTCTGTAACCTCAGTCTTTCCCCGGAACATAAAAAGGAAGACCGACGTGTGTCGATTGTTCCATTCCAAAAATACTCTGCCAGACCGTCGAGCTCAATAGAGAGACATGCAGCGACAAAGTATCCAGGAAACCCCTGATATCTTCGGTGAGGACATCGAGCGAGCAGGAGCAGGAAGAAATGGCAGCGGAGGAAGAAGAGTAACCTGCTCCCTCTAGGACTCCGATTCCGAATTGGAGATCAAACTAGAGTCCCAATACATTCCAGCTGGACAGAGTGCCATGAGTACCAAACCGCACTGAAACAGCAAGTCAAGCCTTCTGGCTCGGGCCGAGCCGAGATTATACCCCTTTGGTTCCGAAGCATCTCAGATCGAAAGAGAAAAAGCAAAAATCCAGCTCGGCACCGAAAATGTTGGCGCCGAAACAAAAAGCCACACCTTTACAGTCACCGGAGACCATTTTGGAGAAAAGGAAGGAAACGCTGGGTCCTAAACAAAAGAAGATTCCCATAAATCCTGATACTGGACACATAACAGCTAAACCAGTAATACTATTAACCCCTTCCATGCTGATGACGGCCCCGTCCGTCATGCAACACGGTGGGCGTGTGCTGATGACGGCTGGGGGCCGTCATGATCCCGCCCACTCTTTAGAACTGCCGCACAGGCGCAGAATCGCGGCCGTGCCCAAGGGGTTAAAAGGGAAAGCGGACACTGGATACAGAACATAGCTACTAGCCCTATTCAGATTCCCCAGGCCCTTCCACCTTCTTCACCAATACCCATTATACCAGATACAGATCCTTTACACATTACACCATCGGGTTCTCCTAACACAAATCCAGGTATAGAGGAGGAGGGTGGCAATGATAATCAGCCACCTCCAGATCCATGGGATGACTATAATATAGATCCACCTCAGGATACAGACCCTGATCTATATCCAACAGAAACGTCCCCTCTTGATGATAATACTGCATATCAGGATTTAATTGCCAGGGCAGCTAATTACCATGAAGTGCCTTTACATGAGGAGGCACTAGAAAACGATTTCCTATTTGAAAATTTAGGAAGTTCACACAAAACTACACAAATGTTGCCTATACTTCAAGGCATGTTAAGGCACACTAATGATATTTTTAAAGATTCAGTTAGAGCAAGAATACTAACACCTAGAGTGGACAAGAAATATAAACCCCCTCCCTCTGACCCAGTTTTCATTATTTGTCAGTTGCCTTTGGATTCCTTAGTGGTGTCTAATGCCTGTAAATGGGCAAATTCACAAACATCGGGGTAGGCTCCTCCTCCAGATAAAGAATCCAAATTTATAGATGCATCAGGGAAGAGAGTAGTTGCTCCACTAGCCAAACATTGGTGTATAGCTAATACACAAGATCTGTTGTCCAGATATGATCACTGGGATGAAATGGAACTATTAGAATATCTCACAGAAGAACACAAAAAGGGGGGGCAGGAAATAGTACAAGAAGGGAAACTTATTTCTAATTCCTCAATCAGATGTGCATTAGATGCCGCAGATACTGCAGCTAGAGGAATCAACACTAGCATTATGCTTAGGAGCCATGCATGGCTCAGAATTTCTGGTTTCAAACCTGATGTCTAACAAACCATTCTTAACACGCCTTTTGATAAAGAACACCTCTTTGGGCCTCAAATAGATCAGTCCCTGGAAAAAATCCTTTTATCGCTCCTTATACAGAGGAGGCTCCAAACCTCACACTAACACCCCAGATGCAGCCTCATCTTCATACAAAACGCAATGTCTTTCCTCCCATTTCTCCTTTGGAATTCATCTCTTTGTTACAGAAGGTGAGTTCTGGCTCTCCCAACGACTGTTGTCCTCCCCAAATTCTTAAAGATGCTTTCTTGGCCTGCCCTGATCCTCCCCTAGCATTGCTTAATAACTCCCTTGCCACCGGCATAGTTCCGGATCTCTTTAAACAGGCGGTCGTGGTTCCTATCCTGAAAAAAACTAATGCGGACCCCACGATCCTGAGTAATTTTAGGCCGATTTCCCTCCTCCCTTATTTAGGGAAAATCTTGGAGACACATGTCACCCGTTGTCTGAGTGCGTTCATTGAGAGTTCCTCCTTTTTGGATGATCAGCAAGTCGGCTTTAGACCTGCCCACTCTACTGAGGCGGTCATTGTGGCCGTGATGGACACACTGAGGAAAGGCGCCGACAAGAACATCTCCCAGGCTCTTGTCCTGTTGGATTTATCGGCGGCCTTTGACACGGTCGATCATGCGATACTGATCGACCGTGTCAACAATGCGGGCATTCAGGGCTTGGCCTTGGAGTGGGTCAGATCTTTTTTACATCAGCGATCTCAGGCTGTGCACTTGTCCACCTTCTCTGCTTCTTACTCCCTTTTATCCTGTGGAGTTCCGCAGGGCTCCGCCCTGTCGCCGCTTCTATTTAATTTGTATATGCAACCCCTCATAGTTTCCCTCCGTAATACTCCGGTTACCATCTTTAATTACGCCGATGATTTGCAGTTGATCTTCCCCATTGACTGTTCTCCATCCTCCTGTGTCAATTTCCAAGCCACTATGCTGCACATCTCGGAATGGATGTCTCACAGCCAGCTGAAACTTAATCCCACCAAGACCGAGCTAGTGCTGATAGGCGGGATGGCTAACCCTTGGAATACCAACTTTTGGCCCCCCTCTCTTGGGTCCCCGCCTTGCCCTGTCAATTCGGTAAAGAGCCTTGGTATAATCATATCCAGCGATCTGTCTATGAGGCCCCAAATCAATGCAGTCACATCATCCTGCTTCTTCCACCTTCGCAGGATCCGTAAAATCAGCAGGTTTCTTACCACAGATGCGCTTATCCTTGTTATCCTGGCTCTCATTACGTCCCGTATTGACTACGCTAATACTCTGTATGTTGGGATCCCTGCCTACCATTTTTACCGCCTGCAGCTGGTGCAAAACCAGGCAGCCAGACTGGTTTTTCACCAGCCTAAGCATCATCATGTCTCACCACTGCTTAGGAGCCTCCATTGGCTCCCTGTGGCTAAGCGTTGCATGTTCAAACTTGGCTGTACAATCTTCAAGGCCTTGTCTGGTCAAGCCCCTGCTTTTATCTCTTCTAGCTTGATGTGCTATGTGCCTCAGCGAGATCTCCACTACACTTCGCACAATCTCCTGGTCGTCCCTAAATTTAAACGGAAAAAGCACGGCGGGATGTGTTTTTCTTTTTTAGCCCCCAAGTTTTGGAATTCCCTCCCGATATCTCTTCGACTTTGCCCTACCTATGACTGTTTCCGCAAATTACTTAAAACTCTCCTCTTTCAGCAAGCCTTCGAGTAACCCCCTGCACCTGTCTCCCGTATTTGTTTGAGCACCATGAAACCGTTGGGTGACCGTGCGCGGTACAAATATTTTTAACATAACATAACCGGGTTCTACAAGGGTAGATATAGAGGGAACAATTTTAATGGCAGAGGTAGAGGTACACCAACACGTGTCTCCCAGTCCTCTAACAAACAGTGACTTGCTACCACTTCCCCTCGACCATTTTTCACCAGTCGGGGGAAGATTACAACAGTTTCTTCCCAGTTGGCAATCAATAACAGACAGATGGGTTTTGGATATTATTCGACAGGATAATTTCCTAAAGCTTACCAGCAATCCTCCCAATATCCCACCTTGCATTCACAAACTCTCACTACAACACCAACAGCTTCTCAAACAAGTACAAGCTCTTCTCACAAAAGAAGCTATAGAACCAGTTCCATTGAAACATCAGGGGTCAGGAGTTTACACACTTTACTTCCTAATCCCCAAAAAAGACTGGTCTCTCCTACCAATTTTAGATCTCAGGCTGTTAAACTTATACATATTGTCAGAGCTCTTCCATATGGTCACCCTTCAACAAGTGCTTCCATTTCTACAACAAGGTGACTTTATGTCTATAATAGACTTAAAGGACGCATAGTTGCATATTGCTATCCACCCAGCACATCACAAATATGTCACATTTGTGATAGCGGGAAAGCATTATCAATTCAAACTACTTCCATTCGGAATAACTACTGCACCCAGAGTATTCACAAAATGTCTAGCAGTAATAGCAGCTCATCTCAGAAGACAACAGATTTCATGTCTTCCTATATCTGGACGATTGGTTCATCAAAGCCAACACACAGAGAAAGTGTCTACAACACACTCAAGATACAATAAACCTTCTCCATCAAGATTTACAGTCAATCCACAAAAATCCTATCTACAACCATCACAATAACAAACATATCTGGGAGCAATGCTAAAAACACACACAGATCTAGCCTCTCCCAATCCAGCCACAATTCACAACTTTCAAACTTTATAACTACAGTTTCAGAACAACCAATAACTAACAGTGAGGACTTTCATTCAACTGTTAGGCATTATGCATTGCAATAGAGCCTCACGCAAGATTACCCATGCGTCCTCTGCAGGAATGCTTAGCACTACTAGATGCACCCAACCAAGTGACCCACTTGGGTATGAGTAACACCTTTATCCCTTTTCCTGCATATGTCGTGGCCTTCTACAGATCAGTAGTATCGAGCTACGGAGAATCCCTGGTTCGTGGGTAAATCCCGGTAAATGTATTTTGGTATTTTTATACGATACTTCAACATCTCTACCAGGGCGCATCACCATGCACCTGCAGCCTCTCCATACGCTTGGTAATTACATCAACAAGAGATCCACGACATGTAATAGCAATCTCCTGGCCCCAGCCGTCGTGCTATTTTGCACATATAGCCAACTCCTGGCTTTCCATTAGGCTAAATATATCATCATTTTGGATCTGATTATCTAGAAACTCACAAATCGTATGTCTTGCCTTAGAACCCCATGCTGGCTCAATTAAGCACTCCCTCGGGCTGAAATAACAGCATTACTGCCCTTTTACATGCATGGTTTGATCAGGGCTTGCAACTAGGTGTATGTGTATATATATCACTTATTCCATACATGACGACCTGATTTTTATTAATTTTATTTATTAATTTATTACACTACTCGGGCTCCAGGAGTTTTCAGTCACCCATGGGCTGTGTTACAACATTATAGAACTTGCTCCGTGCACACTTCTGCTCTAAAGTTTTTAGGCATTCAATCACTGTGCAACGCTCTAGCTCTTCTTGCAAACGCCGTCCACCCTCACCATTACGTGACCACTGATTGGCCAACGCCCTCCGCCCACACACTGGCCCCGCCCATTCAGGAAGCGTGAGCGTCCTCGCTACGGGTCCATAATTACCCTGCTCCAACTCCGGTGCCTTATCCACGAGACCCGGTTTCAGAGGGCTGACGCAGGTATCGAACGGGTGTCTGATGCCGAGGGCGTGAGTACAGACGACACGTGAATTCCGCCATCAGCTAAGTCACTTTTTTACCTTTTTCGTAGCCTAATCCCAGTGTTTTCCCTCCCTCAGGGTGTGCCAAATGCATCACCACCCCCCTCCCGAGGTCTATGGTGTATAACTTTTACACCTGTCCAGTGAGAATGTTTTTAATTTTACTTTTCTTTCCTTTTGTTAAATACGGATGTCACAGGCCCTTGGCCCATTGGTCCTTCCACCATCCCACGCGCTATTTCAAGCGCTGTGCCGCATGTTTAGCGGCGTCGACCTCTGGTCACTTAAAGATCACGTGCTACAGGCGCCCCCATAAACACTCACGCGCCTCGATTGGCACATTCATGCGCCTTTCGCCAGTAGCCCAGTCTGATGATTATGACTCTACATGTCTGCTGAACCCTATCGCAGATTCACTCAAACCCACAGGCGGGGCCCAATATGTACTGCTAATGCCCCACGTGGGAGAGTGTGGGATACAACACAAGATCACAGAGTTATAGTTTACAACTGACACACCTCAGATCTATGCATCTAATTGTGTGTATGTCTTTTTATGTGTGTCTGTCCCTTTTTCCACAGGTGCAATTTAATTTTATTTTTGTTTGGTCTCCAGAACTGTGAGTACCGATCAATTTTTGCACTTTTTCACGACAGTACTTTTTACTTTCACGTCCCTTGGTAGGGTGGGCCTTAGCGCGTCCATACCACCGGGTTATAGCACACTAAAGGTCCTGACGAATGCCAGGTTAATTTACACCGACATTGGCAGAAACATGTTGACCGACAAGTACACTTAGAGGCAACTAACCATTTATTACATTGGTTAAGTTTCCCCACACATATCTTTTTAACATGTCTTATTGATCAGTCATTAAACTATTTTTGATACAATTAAGGCATTTTTAATTCTCACCACCTACACTTATTATAAGTCTCCTTCACATCCACTTAGCAACTCACCACTTCACATCACCCGCTTCGCAGTAAATCTGGCGTTGAAGCACACTGGGGTGGCACTCGGCCACACCCAGTGGGGCCCGATGATGAAGCATGTCACCGACCAGGTAGGTGAGTGAGGGCTTTCTATAAACACCAAGTCGGTGTTTTTTTCCCCTATACTACCTGTGCTCTTAATCCTGCCATTTCTAATGAGCTTCGAACACTCTTTTGTTGTTGATATTGTTTACCAGTGGGGAATAAGAGTGTTCACTCTCCCTACCTCTCTTCTTGTTGATACGGAATGCTTAGCACGTCAGTGGAATCAATCAAAGGGTCAATTAACAGATCTAGTGTTGATAGACCGCCACGCTCATCGCTCACTGCAGTAATGGAACACACAAAACCTATCAAAAGGGTGCCCTTTCATCGACCCCATTCCACAAGTCTTGCTTACAGGCAGATGCCTCTCTCACAGATTGGGGTGCATATCTCCATCATCTAACAATTCAAGGTCTATGTGACACCAAACAGAGAAGTCTCCACATCAATTACTTGGAGCTTCCAGCACTTCAACTAGCTCTAAAAGCTTTTCAGCCTCACCTAGTAGGGAAAGTTGTCCTAGTCCGGACGGACAATATGACAGCCATGTACTATGAACAAAAACAGGGGGAAGACACACTCTACTGTTGTCACTCCTCTCTCAGAACATTTGGCGCTGAGCAATACATCTCAAAATTCATCTTCAAGGCATGCACAAACCAATTTTCCGACCTCCTCAGCAGGATGCGGCAACAAGTACCCGAATGGGAACTTCATCCCCAGTTTCTCCTTCCATCTTTCCAGAAATGGGGATTCCCACAAATAGACCTCTTGGCCACAGTAGAGAACTCAAAATGCCCAAACCTCTCCTCCAGATTCCAACACCATCTATCCAAAGGCAATGCCCTATGGATGAACTGGTCAGGGATTTTTGCTAAAGCTTTTCCGCCTCTCCCGTTCCTTCCATTTCTAGTTCGGAAACTCAGACAGATGTCACTCACACTAATCCCAATGGCTCCCGGTTGGACTCCTCAACCATGGTTTACCACACTGCTAGAACTGTCTGTAGTTCCACACAAAACATTACACTATACTTCCAACCTTCTCACAAAACAATGGAGAAATCAGACATCCAAACCTCAAGGAGCTCAACCTAGCGATTGGGCTCCTGAAGTCTTAGATATTGATTGATAGATAGATATTGGATACTTAAATCTACAACCAAATTGTATGACAATTCTTAAAGAAGCAAGAAACCTATGACTAGAGCATGTTATGTAGAAAAGTGGAAAAGATTTGTTATATATTGTAAGAATAACACTGATCCACTAGATACATCTATACAGAATCTTACTTGTTACCTTTTGCATCTACAGCGAGTTGGATTAGCCTACACATCTATTCAACCTCACCTTTCAGCAATAGCTGAATATCTACAAAACAGACAACATGTCCCAGTAATTAAGGCTTTTATGGAAAGCCTTAAAAGAATAATACCACCATAGGTGCCACCTGCACATGTCAGGAGCCTAAACATTGTTCTCACAAGACTTATGGGGCCCACCTTTTAACCCATCACACAATTGTCCACTACAATTTCTTTCATGGAAGGTTGCATTTCTAATTGCTGTTATGTCATTAAGATGTGTTGGTGAACTACAGGCATTAACCTTAGAAGAACCCTTCTTTTAACTGCATAAACACAGAGTAGTTCTTCGTACAAACCCAAAATTCCTTCCAAAATTAGTTTCTGCATTTCACATTACCCATCAGTTGAGTTACCTCTGTTTTTCCCTCAACCTGATTCAGTAGCAGATTGGGCCCTACACACACTTGTCAAAAGAGCACTATTACACTACTTTGAACGAGCAAAATATTTTTGCAGAACAAAACAACATTTTGTTGCATTTGCTCAACCTCATAAAAGTAATCCTATCTCCAAATCGGGTATTTAAATGTATCCAAACTTGCTTTATTAAAACTAAAAGAACTTTAACTATATCTCCTAGAGCACATTCTACGCACAAAATAGGAGCATCTATGGCCTTTTTAGGCAACCTTCCCATAGCTTACGTATGAAAGGCAGATACATGGTCTACACCACACACATTTACCAAACGTTATTGTGTGGATGTATTCGCACGTCAAGTAGCTAATGTAGGACAAGCAGTGCTAAAAACAATTTTTCAAATCACTGCAACATCCACTGGTTAGCCACTGCTTTTGGATGATACTGCTATATAATCTATGCAAAGCATATGTATCTACAGCACACATGCCTTGAACGGATTATGTTACTTACCCTTTAAGCATCTGTTCTTAGCATGTAGAGCTGTAGATTCACATACGCCCTCCCTCCTCCATGGGCACCTATGGTTGTTGCACTTCCTATTATTCACATTACATACGCATGGACATTTCTATTCTACACTTACTTACTTCATTCTCACCCTCTTAAGGGTAAACAATCTAACAAAGGAGTCCATGCGCATGCGCACTATCACCGAAAGGAGGAGTCACCTTACCTCGTGACTGTAAAATACTTTTTCAAAGAAAAACAACTTGCAAACATCCGGACCCAACACAAGATGGCAGGAGTATGCAAAGCATGGGAATCTACAGCTCTACATGCCAAGAACAGATGCTTACTGGGTGAATAACATAATCCTTCCAATGCATGTTTACAGTTTTATCACAAATAAGTAATCTGGGTCTTCTAGCAAAGTCTGTGGTCATCATCTCACTTCTGTAATTGATTTCATTCTGATAAGACTATTAGACATAACTTTTTTAACCAATATTTCACCTTATTCTACAGCTAAATTTACTTGGGAGGCTGCTCTCCCATGGCACCCAGACAAAATGTTCAAGCTACTTTTTGGGGCTACCTTTTTATTGCTGAAATTTCGTTAGATCAAACATCTGGACCTAATTTAGAACTCGCTACCCTACTTTCATATAAAGGTAACTATTTTAATTAAACTGTTCGAGTAGGAAATGGGGACGCAATGATTTATAGAAAACCGCTTAATTGTTCTTTAATTTCCAACTATGCTTTCAAACTCACTTGAATGTTTGCAAGTGATTTGCACTGTTTCCCCTGAGTGTTCACTCTTAAATCAGACCCCCCAGGATATAGCGCCATGGATTAGCAAATTTAGCGGCACAAATATGGAAATTTAGCGGCATTTTTGAGACACTTTATTTTACTCCTAGTCATTAATTTTCAGCATTAAAACAATGGAAACTGTTTTAGCTGCGTATTCCACTTTGAAATAGGCCCTAATGTGAAGTAATTTCTTTTGATATCTTTTCCAGTACCCCTAGCATTTTAGTGAATTGACGCCCATGCTCTAGTTGGCCATTTTACCCCCTCACCTTCCATGTCCAATGTGCCTGTATTTAAAATATATCTTGATGCATTGAGACAACCCTACTTTTATATATTAAAGCAACTTCTAAATTAGAAATGTTTATTCTGTCCTACACGGAGAGACGGGCAGCTAAGCTTAGGTTCGCCTTACGGGATGTGGCCAAAATGGGATTACTGAAATGACAGTAAAACCCTGTATATTGTATCCAGTTGTGGTATTTCCGCGTTCGTAGGTACACTTTACACATGTAAAAATCAACCGGTCCTGATACTCTGAAAATAGAATATGCAATTACATTTGCAAACGGCAATGGTCCTTGAGGTCGTTCTAACTACAAAACAATTGTTGGTAACTCACATCCTGCTGTAGATTTAAAATGTTTGGAAGCTGTGCGCCCTGGTGTAATAATGCATCTTCTTTCGACATCCACAGACGTCCAGGCTTACTCATGGACATACTTGGCATACTCATATGCCACTGCATTGTGCACTTCCTGGAATGTAGATTCCAAGAGGCTTGATGGCACAGGAATTGCACGGACAAGCCATAATCTGCAAATTAGGCCACTTCATTTTCGCGGGCACTTATGTAAAAACTGCTGCATTTTTACAGAAGTGCCGATTTCGTGGGCACTTATGTAAAAATCGTGGCATTTTTACAAAAGTGCCGATTTCGTGGCAAACTGCCTTAGAAACCCATGGTTATCATATGTGAAAAACACCTTTGAGGTAGGGCTGTCTCAAATTTGCACAGAGCACTGTTCCAGCGGAGGATAGGAAAAAAGGCAGTGAACACGTTGTTGCTAAATCATGCTCCCTCACAAAGGTTAACAACAGAATGCAAAAAATCCTCAATCTCAGTGTATTTATATTTGACCCCTCAAATGCTCTGGGACAATATATATTTAGTTCTCGAGGTCGCTGGGAAAGACCCCTACTATTCTGCTTTTGGGTTGATGCTGTAATCTATTTACTTTTTTATGCAATGGGTTACCAAAGAATCTTTAGTGTGTGTCCTTGTCCCTAGGATGGAAGATTCTCCCAATCAGTGGTGCACTTCATTTCTTATTGTAAATTTCACAGAAAATACACCAAACAATTTTTAACTCCGTTTATTAAGTCACGCAATTTTCGGCAGTGTAGACCTATTTGACTGTATTTTGCAATGCTGCTGTGAACCTTGTCTCTGGCACTCATTGCCTGATATAATATAGGCACTATCCGAGCCACTCCATTCTGGGCTTGCCACTGAGCAGCAAAAGTCCCCATTGAAGGCTAATCATTGTTAGGAGGTGAGTGCCGAGAACTTGTTTAATTACTAATGAAGAGATGCTGTGACACTCGTTTTTCTATATTCTAATGTTAATAAGCAAATCAGAATGATTGTTTTGTCAGACACTGAAAAAATTATAAAATCTAAAAAAAAAAATAAAAAAAATGAGAAACACCCAATAACTCTGTAAGTGCTTGTTGTAAACTTAGTTTGGGTTCCTCTGTATTTTTTCATTCTGGTCTGATAGTTTTTCCATATAATAGTTGATGAATTTGTATCCCTGAAAGCCTCAAGCATTCTGACTGAAGTTGTATTCACAGACCCACTAGAGGCCTGAATCTATATTTATGTCTGGTCAATTGGGTTTCCCAAATTAAATAATTAAGTAGTTTCTTCAGACTAAGCGGCAAAACTTGATGACATTCCGGAAGATATTTCCCCCCGAGCAAGCAAACAGCATTTCTGCGTGTTCGCGGAATTTCTGCGTGTTCGCGGAGATTTTTTACCATTTCGCAGAGATTTTTGTAACGCGATAACGCAAATTCCACCCACCCCTAATGTTAGCCTAACTAAACATGTTGTAGGCCGCATTTGTTTTTCACCTGTTACCCAATATCATGCTTGTTTTCATGCCATATTGTATTTTCATTTTCGACAGCTACAATAGTTCAAGAGAAAAATTACAAAAATTAACTATTAAAGTTTATACATAAATAAAAAAAATTTAATTAAACTATTTCATATTGTATTTTTACACATACTCAGCACATGTTGTGGTATTTTGTTCTCTTCCTGGGATTTAGTTGGAAAAGCCCATGCAAGGTCAAAAAACATTGCTCCGTGCTATTCTCTGTGGTGGGACACTAGCACCTAGACATAATAGAGAAACCCAGCTGCTGTTTTTGAGCACACATGTTTTGTCATATAACCCTGGACATGCCGCACAGAGCAGAGATTTGCACGCAGAGCAAAAGTTCTGAGACGAAAGAACTGCGTCAGCAGAGATGTAAAACAGCATCCCAGAAATCTATAATACAACACTTTGCTTCAATATGTCAGCTAATATGACAAGGCTTTTCATTGTATAGGGTCTTTTAATCATGCTAATGACATTGTTGGCCTACATATGTTTTCTAGTTGAGGCACAGTTATTGCATATTAGAGCACAATAGTTTCAATAAATATTGTAAGCTTCCTTCATGTCTCTTTTCCATTTTTGTGGACAAGTACGAGTGAAAGAACGTAAGGGGATGACCAGCTACCGCAATCCCTCAGAGGGTCGAGAGTGTTATGTTCTGGGGTGCCAAATCACTTGTCTCTCTAGGAAGATTAGGAGGGCACGTGAGGCACTATAAGCTAGTCTGATTCAGGCTCATAGGTGCTGATGTGTTATGGTTACTCGGTCCCTACATACTAATATTCTATGGTCCTAAGCATAGTTTATTTCCTGAGCAGAATCCTTGCAACATGGTGCTGCCAACTCTTGTTCTGGTACTTTTTTGTGGATCTCCCGAGTTGTGCTTGTGCATGTCCACAATATCTTTGCACTTTTTACCGGAGACGTCCATGGTGTTAAAGGATAAATCCTCCACAGTATTTAGGAAGCACCTAATTCTGTTGCTTTTTTAAGCTTGAAAGTTTAAATGGATATAACCTGATTTTGTTTTGAACTTTGTTTTCCATTTTGTTTAGGTTATTGTAGAAGCCACAACCAATTGCAATTCCAGCTAACTGCAGACCAGCAGTTTATTCATATTTAGCGTAACGTGGACTTCCTAATGCAGGTGGTCCTGTTATCTTGTAGTAAAAGCGGATGTAGACTTTTTTTAGTCATGGGTCACATTTCCAGCTTTGGATGGGAATACTAACACATTCCATACGTACACTGTACCTGCTGCGCCTATTGACCTTATACGCTCATTGAGATTCCTCTCAACTTCTGGGATCACCAAAATTGGTTCCTCAGTGCCCTCCCACATGTAGCTACACCTGTAGGTTTGGGTCCCCATAGTAATAAGGGGGCGATTTGGCCAGCATTAGCTGGACATACACTGCACCCTGATATGGCTGATCAAAATTTTGTAGAATCACAAGCTTTACACACTGGTCTATTGACCTTATACAGATGCTTAACTGAATTTGTATTGCGCACCTTATTAGCAGGGTCTGCTAGAATTGGCCTGCAAGGACATGCCCAGTTGCCTGCAGTACCTACCATAAGTCCTGTAATTTTTTATTCAGTTATGGCCAAAAGACCCACTAATCGTGAGGAAACTCCCTTTTGGAACGCCCAAAAAATCGACCAGATGGAAGCTGTGTTTCTCCTTATGGGACCACAAGACGGGCACAGAATTTTGACTACGTGCTTACCCAATTGGATGGTTCCTGGTATTAAAGACTGTAACACCTGGGGGACAGTTTTTTTCTGCTGTCTATACTATCTGCCACGGTACTCCCTTGATGTCCATCTTACCAGACGTACTCAAACAGATACAAAGCTAACATGGGGCAGCTGCTGCCTATAATGGGAGATGAAACTAATGGGAAATGTTCCCATTGTATCTGCAATGATTCTGTCAAATGTTAACGGTGAAGCAGCTTCTCTGGGTATACGCCTGTGCCTCACAGCGGTTGCACAAGTCAACTGTGATTGTGAGTTGCCTATAATCATTGCCGATGTGTATACATCCTTAGGACACAATTTGGGATCCAGATCTAGCAAACCACCACTTGGCAAAACTAGTAGAGACAAGAAAGCCAAACCGGCCTGTGAGTTTGTAAAAACAAAAACAAAAAAAACCCATGGTATTAATCAAAACAACATCAGAAAGGTAAACTTTGTGGAGTTTCTCTACCCCCTGGAGTACTCTGGCAGGCGGTACGATTTTCAAAATTGCACTAAAATCAAGACTCCAGACAGGTATCAGGTTTCTGAACCACATTCTCCTTATACCTTTCATGAATTATCTGACCAGCAGGAGGACAGAGGAGAGCGGTCTGAACGCACACAAAAAGAGAATGTGAGACCGAAAGGGGAGAGACAGTTCTCGTCTGAGGTGAACATAAAGAAGGAGGCCACACTTCCTCAATATGAAGCCCCTTTTCAGAAAATGAAAATCGCAGCTTTAACCACCAAATATCCCACAGACAATGAGAACTCTCCTCCTGAACAGGAGTTGGGCAGTAACTTTCCTTGACAGCACAGCAGAAGTCACCATAGTGCGCCGGAATCTTCAGCAGTTTCTGTTAGTGTGAGCAACTGATACCGCTGTCACAGTTGAAACAGCAGATAGTCGCATAGCCCGTCCAGATAGATTATATTATTTAGATATTAAAATAGAAATTGACATACCACGCACCATTAAAGCAATATACTCGGAAAATGTGACTTTGTCCTATGACATCCTGTTGGCCCCCACAGTTTATACAAACATCCCACCAGGGAGAGGATGTTCTTCTTCTTTCCTTTTTTGTACTTGCCCCTAAACAAGTCAAACAAGCTTATGCAGCGGAGTGGGCTCTTGCACTAGCCCCTTCACTCTATCACAGTCCTGTTCAGTGGGATAAGGATTCTCCTTATCACGTTATACCCTTAAGGTCCAGTCCACAAGTGCAGAGAAATACTCTTCCGATTGGTGTACCAGGGAGTAATTGAACTCTGTGTCTCTCAGATGAGTAATCCTTTTTCCTGTTTTGAATCCGCATCATTCCTATCACATTGCCTTAGACTACATACATTTAAACAGTCACACACACACATTTGCAGTGCAGAACACAAATAGTACAGAACAAATTAACAATATAGTACGCAAAAAATACAAAACCAAATTGGACATTTTCAATGTTTTTTTCAGCCACAATCTAGCGCCTGAACACTGAGATTGGACTGCTTTTAGCACCCTTGGTTTTCAGATGTGATACGGATGACTCCCAATGGGCTATAAAAATAGGTATTTTTACTGCACTCATAATGTCAATTCTACACGATACAGACCACACACATTGTCCTATATAGATGATATCTACCTTACGGATGATCAACTAAATCCACTTAGCCAGAGTAGATCGCATATTCTTAGGGTTTTCTGAACTTGGCTATAAGTTCAACTTTAAGGAATCTAATATATCATTTCTAAGTGTCGATTGTGTATAAATCGCATCTGTATTCCAATGTGGAGATGTGTTTTGCTTCCACTGAAAAAATACTCACTGTAGTGCAGATCCTTCTTTAAAAAATAGCTGCTTGCGCTATGGAAAAACATTGTTGCCGTCACTCCCGTGCCTACCTTAGAGGCGGTCACAAAGGCTAGCGTTCCAAACACTAAAGTCGTTCATCCTCAATGGATACAGTGGGCAACAGCTGTTGATGTAGACTTTGTCTTTGACCCGACTTTACAGAGGCAGGAATTCCTACAGTATGAGCAAGTTTATCCCATGCCCTCGCCTATTTTGCCTCTTGATCAGTATAAATATATTATTTACACTGATGGTTCAGTTCAACCTGCTATAGGTTCTAAGCAGCAGTATTCAGTGGCATGCACTACTGTTGTTGGTGTTCTGTTATATGGTAACATCCAACCATAAAAAACTTGAACCCAGTCCTTAGACTGTGCTGCTCAGTTAGCTGAACTGAAGCCTTTAATCTTGCACAAAAACATACAGTTCCTGAATTCCCCACACTTATTGTGTGTGATTCATATTACTGTGTAGAGTCCTTTAATGGTAATCTAAATTTTTGCCAACAAAATGGATTCACAAATTCTAAAGGTAACACAATCAAGCATAAGACGCATTGAGTTAAAGTAGCTGACTTCAAAGACAGGTTGCCACTAGCTCATGTAATGCATACATTGAGTCACCAGCTGTGGGAACACATGTTGTAGGGAATTCCTTGGCTGATGAAGCAGCCAAATCTGCAGTCACAACTGCTGCTGCAATTACTTATTCTAAAACAGGAATAGTGATATTTTGACTTCCGTTAATGCTAATAACGATGGTATCCCCTTACCTAAGAGATTTCCATCTGAATATACCTACCACTTGAATGAACAAAACATTTGTTTTGTAATCATTTCAGTAGTTGGTGATCATTTGGCTACCAACCAAGGTCTCAGACTTGCTTTAGTGATTTCTGCACATGAAGGTGTTGCTTCTGCATATGCAGGTTTTGCAGCCACAATTTCACTGCTGCATCAGCATTATTAGTGGCATGGCTTATATCAACATGCCAAAAGATATGTTCTTTGTTGTGACATTTGTCAACAAATTAAAGATTCCACCGTGGCTCGTCCGCTGCAGACACACCTATTAATTTCTAACAAGCCTGTTGGCTGCATTTATTTGGATTATTGTGGTTCTCTTATCTCAGATACTGCATTTTCATTCATTTTAGTTGCAGTTGATTCTTGCTCCAGGATTCTCTGGGTTTGGCCACCGCGTTTGGCTGATGCTCAAATTGTTATTAAAGACATGTAAGTCTTTGTTTGGAAACATGCATGCAGTGCATTCCTCTTGGACCAGGGCCCGACTTTCGTGTCAAAAACGTACCGGGATTCTATGGAATTCCTGGTTTTACAGGTTCATTTGTCCTCTCCATACCGGCTCTAGGTCAATTCTTTTGTAGAGAGGATGAATCATGACTTGAAGCAGTCCTTAACAGCTTAACCACTAGAGTATTTAGCACTGGGCATAGTTAGATCCATCACCTATATGGAGTTCAGAGGGCTCTTAATAACCTCCCTAAAAGAACTCTGGGTGGGAAGACCCCATATGAAGTGCTTTTTGGCATTAAAATGTATGTTCCGGACCTTGACGGTCCAGACATTGTGGCGGTAGCTGCGACCTTTGTCGTAGATAATCATTGTGCTGTCTTACAGGATCTACAAAAGTTAATTGACACCCAATCGAGCGACCTATTGAATTTGTTTCTCTCTTCAAGTACCGACGTGAAACCAGAACTTCCCGACTGGATTCCAAACATTGGAGATCTCGTTCGAGAGAAGGTGGCGATTAAAAAGAAATTCAGGTCATCATACTGAACGCACACTGCCTGTCCTTGGCATCCAAGGCACAAGGACTGTTATCCTTCCTTCGTTTTCCTGGTTCTAAAGACAAACGCTTTGTCTTCATTGAACATGTCCAATTACACCATGTGGCCTTTTCTAAATAGTAAGCCACAGGTTGTTTGTGCTACTGCACAGGACCTTTCTCTGAAGCTAGTGAGCACCACCAAAGCTGTTAGTTCCCGGCTGGAGAAGTGGTGGAGCATGAGTCCACAACTAGCAACATGACTAAAGTGAGTACTGTTCTTACTTACTACTACGTCTTCTGCAGCTGACGTTGTTTATACTGATCAACTGCTTTTCGATTTTTCGAGTCCTGTTTCAAAACCGGAGCCTCCTGTTTTTCAGCTTGGTGTCTCGGAGTATTGTATGGCTCAAGATGATTTTTTTATGAGACAGTTCTTCTCAGACACTCCCCCAGCACGGATATGTGTTTTCTTTTAATGTTTGGAACGCACTTATCTAGTCCCGCCTTGGGTATATCTTTGGATTACACTTTCGTTGGTTTTGCTTTCCTGTGGATTAGATTACTGACTTTTTTTTCCTGTTGATTAATGTGCACTACCTCTCTGAACGTTCTGCTACGGAACTAGTTTTCTGAGTATTGGCCCCCGATTCGTCACATAAACTGAAAGGAGACTTGTCCTACTGAACATTTCAGCAGTTCCAGTAACTGATGGAATTGTTGGAATAAAGTTTCTTTCAACATATTCGGTCCTAAGTCGATCCTGCAGATACCATATATGTTCAAAGTTTCTATGGGTGATGTAATAGTACCCGGGTCGTATTCTGATGATTGGGATGTTGAAACTGTAAACTCCCTGCTCTTGGAACTGGAATATTATATTGTTTTCGAATCAGAGGACTTGTACCTTAATTCTGCTAATTATGCTGATTGATTTGTCATCACCATTACGGCCATCACTTTCTACACCAGGCCAATGTTCAATTTACACTTTTTAATTACACCCAATGGGAACATTGTCCCCAACGCCCTCTCAAGGGAGTTCCAAAACATACAGAGATACATTCACATATTGTTCCTGATATTACACTTCAGATCCAACATCCTACTTCTTTAAATTAGTTCTCACACCACCAAAGAAACATATGGTTGGGGGCGTGGCCACGGAGGCGACCAAGATGGCCGCTTCTGACTGAAGCTCCGCCGTCCGGGCGGCCAATCTTCTCCATCCTGCGGGACTACGCTTGAACTGACCCCGTTCAGCACATCCATCCTGTAGCGGCGGCGATTCGCCACCATCCGGAATCTGTTTGGGGCTCAGGAGTGACCCGGGAGGACTGCACGGCGGAGGAGAAGGAGCGCCACCCTACCGGCGTCCTCTCTAGCTGCGCTTGGCCTACTGGTGAGTTCTGCACCGGGGACGCGTTGCTACTCGCCCCTGACTCGCCTGGGGTGTTGGAGGCCTGGTCGTGCTTCCTCTGGCCCTGCTGGGGGGCCGCCCGGTAGTTTCGGGACTCCAGTGCGCGCTGTGGCCTTCGGGCCTGGAGCGTAGACCGGAGCCGGGGACTCGAGTGGCTGCCGATCCCGGCTGGGTCTGGGGGGCTGTGCGGCCTGGCCCCAGTGCCGCGGGGGTGGTGGGGGTGTCTCTGGGGCTGGGACCGCTGTGGGGCTGGGTGGCCCCGCCTTCCATCGGAGACTTCTCCCTGTGACTGCCTGCTGAGCGGAGTGCTACACACAAGTGCACCGAGCGCTCTTTATCTAATTGCGCAACAGCTTTGGTCCGCCATTTTTCGCGGGGAAGGCCTACATTGCGGCCCGGTGCATTCTGGCCCCTGAGGACGACACCTCTTTCCATTACCGGACGCGGAGTAGCGGCAGTGACTATCCGGGTGTGTGACCTCCCCTGTGTCTGCCTGAGAATTGCTTTAGTGTGCCTGACCTCAGTGGCACCTCTCTTATTTAGGGAGACGATGTGCCTGTCGTTGTGCCTCCTTCCTGCCACCTACACGCCGCTAGCCATCCTACTCTGCCCTTGGTCATCCACGACGAGATCCCTGCTGACCACCATGGGAAAGAGAGATCCTAACCAAAAGAAGCTAAGCTTTGATAAGACATCCCTGCTTACTACGGACTCCGCAACAGGATCCTCATCAGACGCGATGCCACCTCCCCCTCAAGACACCACAACTACTCTGGTCACCGCCATGATGTCCGAAATGAGGGCCGGATTCAAATCACTGGACAACAGATTTGACACCTTGGAGCAAAAATTAGCGGACATGGGCTCCAAGGTACAAGCACACGATCGCCGGCTAGATGTAGTCGAAGCCCGTGTATCAGACCTTGAAGACACGGGCGCAAAAGACCGGAAAAGGCTTGAACGAGTTGAAAAGATCCTGAAGGAAGTGGCCATTAAAAATGAGGACTTGGAAGCCCGCGGGCGACGCAACAACGTCCGTATTTTAGGTGTGGCAGAATCTACCCAAACTGGCAAGATGGATGTCTTCGTGGAAAAATTGCTCGTTGACCTGTTCGGCAGGGATCAATTCACCCCGGGGTTTGTGGTGGAACGGGCCCACCGATCTCTGGGGCCCCGGCCAAAACCGGGTCTACCACCGCGCCCCATCATAGCCAGGATCATGAACTTCAGAGATCGTGATGCGGCACTCAAAGCGGCTCGAGAGAAAGGGGAGATACGATGGCAAGGCGATTCCCTGTCCTTCTATCCAGACTTCACTCTCATGGTGCAGGAAGCACACCGGAAATACACTGGGGTGAAAGCTACTCTGCGCAATCTAGGCCTTAAATATGGAATGCTTTACCCCGCACGCCTTGGAGTGGAAATCGCTGGCAGATCCCGCATCTTTGACACCCCTACGGGGGTCCAAGAATTTTGTCACTCTATAAGTCCAGGGACGCACAAGCAGCAGCTAACTCCAGAACACCCTCTCCAGCACAGGAAGACTCACAGCACAGTGTGGATCTGTTCTCGGGCTCCGGCCTGGGCTGACACTTTGATTCTTCCCCTTGCTTCTTCTTTAATGGCATGGACTTTCTAGCAACAATCTGAATGTCCATTGGTCTGTATGTTGCATGAATATTTGGGTTGGTTGGCCCGGATGCTGTGGCGTTGCCACCCCCCATGGCGTATGCCTTTATTCACTTGGAGTTTATTGTTTCACTTACTGCGGTGAATCCGGTCTACACTGTTTTTTCTCAACACATGATATTCAGTTTCACCGCCATGTTGGGATGGGTTTTCCTCTTTGGGGTTTATGAGAGGTTGGGTGGGGGGCGGGAGTGGGGTTTTGTTTGGTTTCGTTCTCCTCGAATGTGTCACAACATTATCACAATTGCAAACTACTTGCTGAGCTGCTCATGTCTTAGGTCGTCATTCTCGGTCCGGTACTCATGGCCGGATTAGGGTTACAGATCGGCCCCTCAGGCCTTTCGCTGATGTCATGGAATGTTAGGGGACTAAACAACACCAGGAAATGCAGACAGGTCTTCAATTACATTGCCCGACACAGGATAGACGTGGTTTTCCTGCAGGAAACTCACTTGTCGCCAGACGCTGCCTCCCAGGTTGCCAAAAGTTGGGGCCCTCATCGCTTCTTTTCCCACTACAGCAGGTACTCCAGGGGAGTCGCTATTTGTATACATAAACGCGTACCTTTTACGCTATCACACACGGTACTTGACAGCGGGGGCAGATATGTTATTGTTGCAGGGACTCTTTTAGACCACAGGATTACACTCATTGGGTTCTATGGACCTAACACAGACACGCCTGCTTTTTTCACTGAGTTGCAGGTACACCTGCTGAACTTGGAGCCGGGGCAACTGATAATCGGTGGCGATTTTTATCTGTTGCTTAACCCAACCAGAGACAGTACGTCATCGGCTCCAGACATGAAACCCCGTTCCCGACCAGTCCTTCTTGATGTATGCTCCCATTTCTCCCTCGTTGACATCGAGGCTTCTTTGCATGCCCCCACGCCTGCTTACACACACTACTCTGGGTTTCACGACACCTGGACCAGGATTGACTACTGGCTGATCTCCCTGGACGTGGTTGGATGGGTAGATGACCTCCTTACACTCCCTCGCACTCTGTCAGATCACTCTCCCATTGTGCTACGACTGAAGGTTCCCAGGGCGGGTGGTTATGAAAGAAAGTGGTGCTTCCCCGGGACATCTTTATCAGATCCAGTATTCACTGAAGAAGTCAGGGAGGCAATAGAGGAATATTTTGAACTCAACACGGGCACGGTAGACACATGGGCGGTCCTGTGGGAGGGTTTTAAGGCAACCATCAGAGGAGTGTGCATTGCTAAACACACGGGAGCATTGCGCGAAATTCGCACTGCCCTACTCCGGACAGAGCGCGACATAGCGGCGTTGGATGCGGAACAACTTCTACAACATACGGAGGAAAGGGAAACAAAACTCTTACAATTGATGATGCAGTTCTGCGAGGAAGCGGAGAGAGAACTTAGATTTTTGACTAGGGCACACACGGCTAGGCAGTACGGGGAGGGCGACCGACCGGGCAAATTGTTGGCTCACCTACTGCGGCCCCCATACAAGTCTGCTTACATCACTGCACTAATAGGCCCTACGGGAGACACTCTGCACACCACGCCTGCAATATGCGATGCCTTTTTGAACTATTACACATCTCTGTACACTTCCACGTTGACTGATGACACCATTGACCGAGGCAACTATCTTAATGAGATAGCGATGGTGTACTTGGAAAATTGGATGAAAGATTTTCTGGCCGATCCCATCACACCTGACAATATCATTGAAGCTATTGATTCCATGAAAGGGTCTTCGGCCCCCGGTTTGGATGGCTTTTCGGCGGACTTCTACAAGGCCTATAAAGAACTGTTGGTCCCCCGTTTGGTGGAAGTGTACGCCTAAGCCCTGGAGACGGGCTGTTTGCCCCCCACACTTAGGGAAGCGGTCATAGTGCTTTTACCCAAGCCGGGAAGAGATCCCACACTGTGTGGTTCTTATCGCCCTCTCTCTTTGTTAAACTTGGACTACAATATCCTGGCGAAAGCCATCGCCATCCGCCTTTCGTTATTAATGGAGTCCATTATCTCCCCGGCACAGTCTGGCTTCGTACCGCATCGCTCCACTTCGCTCAATCTCCGCACCCTTTTTTCCGTCCTGCACCGGGTGGATCCTGCCACCCCGGCAGCGGCGATTCTCTTAGACGCCGAAAAAGTGTTTGACTCTTTAGAATGGCCATTCCTTATGTCTGTGATGCGCCGGATAGGCATACCTGAATGCTTGGTGAATACGGTGGAATTGCTGTACACGCTGCCGGTGGCACGACTGCCCCTCAATGGCACCATTACTAAACAGTTCCGCCTGTCACGTGGCACGCGACAAGGCTGCCCCCTCTCGCCACTTCTGTACATCTTAGCAATGGACCCATTGGTCCGTCACTTTCAGGAAAGGCATGTACATCGGGGTCTTCAGTTCCGCACAGGCCCACTTTTACTTTCGCTTTATGCGGATGACACCATCCTTTATGTCAGGAACCACAGATCAACCTCGAGCCGTTGATCTTGGAAATAACCCGGTTTGGCAAGTTTTCGCATAAACTGGCATAAATCTGTTATATTTCCACTCACGCCTAGCACTACTGAATGACCCTGCCCCTTCCCCCTCACTTGGAACCGAGATTCGGTGAAATACCTGGGAATACAAGTGCACTTGGAAACTGACTCCATCATTAGACTGAACTATGGCACCGCGCTGACTGCTCTGGAGGGCCAGATTGAGCAATGGAATCGACTCCCATTGTCCATGGCTGGGCGGGTCGCAATAATTAAAATGATAGTGCTTCCACGGTTCTTGTATTTGTTCAACAATATCCCTATACCCCTCACAAAAATGTTCTTCACACAGTTACGATCACTACTATTACGACTAGTGTGGGGTGACAAGAACCCCCGCGTGTCTTGGCGCATATTGACACTCCCATATGAACGTGGTGGACTGGGTGTTCCTGATTTCTATATTTACTTTCTCGTGGTGCAATGCTCCTACGCATACCCCTGGTTCCACCCAGATGCCCGGATTGTGTACCTGAAACCGGAAGCGATTTGGTTCTACCGGGGTCGCTGTCCACCACTCTGCCGTCAGGCTTCCCTAGAGACCCACGAGACATTCAGACCGTATCGTCGACCTGCTGGGCGTGGGGTACACTGCGCCGCCTGGCTGGGCTCACCCAACTATATTCTCCAGCCCTCCCATTACCCAACCCCACCTGGCTGGCAATAACTGGGGAAACTGTGGTGAGGCATACGTTATCCAAATTCCATATATCCACCATTGGGGATCTGTTCCCTGAGGGCTATGCCTTTTCCCTCACAGAAGATCACCGCTTTACAGAGAGAACGTTTATGGACTCCTTTGTACTGACTAGATTGCACTCATTGCTGCGTGCCTCGTTCCCCTCGTTTCCCCTCCCTCCGGAGGAGATGCCTCCCCTCACCTTTCTTATCCAAAACCCATCGGGAACTCACTTAGTCTCTAAACTATATCGGATGTGCTGTGACCTTCTTCCTTCTCCAGATCAGAAAGTGCGGGCAGCATGGGAGGCTGATTTGGGTTACCCCATTACAGATGAACAATGGCAGTGGTGCTGTAGGGCGACCAAAGACATCTCCCTCAACAGTAGACATAAGCTCCTACACTTTAAGTTCTTGCGTAGATTATACTTCACCCCAGCGCGATTACACAAAATAGACCCAACAAGACCACACACCTGCCCCAAATGCGGTGGCCCCCACGCGGACTCTGCACACCTCTCGTGGTCATGCCCAATGCTTCAAGACTATTTGAACAGGGTACACCGCACACTTAGTGACATGCTGCACCTGAATCTAGTCCCCATCCCCGAGATTGCCCTTCTGGGTTACATGGCTGACTTCCCTAAGGCGACGCGTAGACTGGCGGCGCGCTGGGGTTCTTACTGGCCAAGCGCGAGGTGGCCCTGCGATGGTGTGACCGTCGCCCCCGTTACATAATTCCTGGCTCCGGAGCATGGCGCACTGCAACGACAATAGTGAGGAATACTCTACTATGGTTCCCATTACTTCCAGACCTAAGGATATTTGGGGTCCATATCGTTCATATCTCGCTGGCGTCATGGCTGTAGATCGGATGGCCTCTACCACAGATATGGATCCCGCAGGGATCGGTTGAAAGACTGCACGGAGACGCTAACAGTTACATTTGATTTGTGTATTGCATCAGACCAAAACCCTGGTTACTTTCGCCTTTTCCACCGATTGCAGTTGTGATCTATGTGAAGCTTATACCTCATCGCTGCTGGGAAGCGATCTCGACCACACTATGACCCAGCGTTGCAACCGTATACACTCAGATACCTTTCATTTTGGCCTGGTCTGGAACTTGAGTATGCTCAGATTGTTATACATTGCATGTATGAGACTAAAGTGACATGATATGATATGACTGTACATTTTCAGCATCTATGCATTCCTTTATGTGTATGTTTATTTTGGAAAATTATAAATAAAGGTTTAAAAAAAAAAAACATATGGTTACCCAAAATAAGCTAATATATACATCTTCGTTTGTTACTCAGTTAGCCCTTAAAGGCTATGATTAGTGGAGGGACACGATTGAACTGAAGTCGATTTGGAGAACCAAACCGTGGCAAATTCAGTGGACAGAAACCTTGTTTAGAAGATGTTTAATCCCAACACAAATTATCTTCTTCAATGACACCGTCCAGCACACTACATGTCTGTGACTTTCAAAAACTGAAGAAACAAATGCCCTGGATGTTCCATTCATTGTCTGCTCCGATAATTGGTAACGTTTGAAAAATCATACTGGAGAGCAACTCCATATTATGGTGCAGAATGGTGTATTTAATTCCACACTTTCTGGTCCTCATGGGTGGTTATTGTGGCCAGTAAACACAAATGGATTTCATGCTAGTTTTCTTAATTCCACTGCTTGGTTTAAATCAAGCTGACCGGGCCCCCCGATATTTCCATTCGCAACATTCAGGTATTGTTACCACCTATTCAGTGGGGATGTGTGCCAACAATGGTTGAAACATTCCACACTGTGTGCAGTGAAAAAACATCTTTCTCTCCTGTCAGAAGACATGAATTTAGCAGATTTTTTAGTAAACTCTGAGTCTCCATGTTCAAAAAGATTTATTTAAGTTACATATAATGAAATTTGGAAATTGTCACAAATGAAAGCTGCTGCACGTTCAAGACAAATTAATCAAGATAACTTGGATAATGTGCTTGCTGTTGTTGATAATAGTATTAATAAGCTGTCTACTCACATTTATAATTTGAATGACATTGTGTCAACTGTTATTGATATTGTGCAATGACATGTCAACATTGTATCATGGGCAAAGTCTGCTTAGATCTATTATGTAGTTTCGCTGGCCACTTCAAACCCTTAAGAATGGGTGTGTTCTATGGTGTTAGCATAATTCCAGTAGCTTACTTATGGCTCATTCACCCTCAGTCACAGATCCGGGTAAAATTCATTGTTCTTTTGCACGCCACGCTATTCCAGTTGGGACCCAGCCATATGCAATTCAGTCTTGAACGTGTTCCCCATGCAAACAGTCCAGCCTGAACTGCCAGGCCAGGTCTTCCCTGGACCTGTTTTGGGGTAACACTCCTCATCAGCCAGACTAGCTTGAATCTGGTGGCATAGCGAGCATGGGACCTACATCTGGGCATACACTTCCCACTTAGGGTGACCAATTCTAAAAGAACAGATGATGGACCGAATGATGAGTTAATCAAACATTCAACCCCAGTCACAGATCTGAGTTAAATCCATCGTTTTTTTTGCATACCACACCAGTCCAGTTTAGACCCAGGTATATGCAAAACAGTCTTTTTTTTATTTTTTGGGGAAAAAAATATCTTTTATTTATTTATTGAATTATGACAGTATTTGCACAATATAATCAGCAGTGTTAATTTAATGCACATATACATGGTAAATGCAGCTTCTTTGTTTCAGTTCCCTCTTATTAACCGTCTGGGCTTATCACAGATTTGCATCCCCTTCTCCTCCTCCGTCTGTTTTCCCGCCTATGGCAAGTATCGCCGGTCATACCCCCCATTCACCCCCCCCCCCACCAGCTTAGTATAGAGGCCACCTCAGTATCCATTCCAGCTGGCCAAGATCTTCCCCCACTTCTGTGGACACCCACGGCCCTCATAAAGTACTTTTTCCGCCATCATACACCAGTCCATATCTTGTTTCCAATCTTTAAGCTTTGGTGGTGGCTCCTCAGTTTCACAATATTTCTCTTGACCACCATAAGTCCCAGTGTGACACACATTTGCTCTATCTGACCCAAATCTGAGGATGCCCTTACATTCAGTAGACATCACCTGTCTGAGAGGGGGATTCCCCCCCCCCACCACATTATTTATGCAGGACAGAATTGAAGTCCAATATTTCTGTATCCCTGGGCAGAACCCAAATTATATGATAGAAGCTAGCAGACAGGATCAAGTTTCCTCCCCATCTTTACTAGTGTGTGCATGACAAATATGCTCTGTGGAAGATCTTGAGTTGTACAAGACGGAATCGTGACCTGATCGCTACTTCTCTGCATGATGCTAGAGCGTAACGCCAGTATTTCTCATCTATGTCCCCTACATCCGCCTCCCAACTCTGACAGAGCCGGATCAATGTGTCTGGCTTATTATTTATCAGCTTCTTCTATGTTAGTGAGATGGCTTTTCCCGTCATATAGTTGTCAAGTAATCTAGCTTCCAAAGGGAATGCTTCAGGGAGGACGTAACCTCTGGGGATTGCTGTCATTATGGCATGTCAAACCTGGAGGTATCTAAAAGTTTCCAGTCTGGTGAGGCGGTATACCTGGACCATTAGTGATGTAGGTCCCTTTAGGATTCTGTGTCTGGAAGGAGTATAAAGTGCCCGTTTGTAGCCATGCGGTTGCAACAAATGACGTCCATGGTGTATCATGTGTCTCCTGGGGGACAGTGCATCCATTGGTTGATCTTGGCAAGCTGTGTCCCTTGATAGTATTTATGAATATGCAAATCAATCTTGACCCTGTTCCCCATGGGAACAATCCAGCCCAAACTGCCAGGCCAGGTCCTCCCTGGACCAGAAACAAGCAACCTGGGACCGGTTTCGGGGTAACACCCATCTATGCCCGAGAAGACATACTGCAACTCTTTTACATCTTTTACTCTTCACCGTATCCCCCGTCTGATCACTCGGTGGACCATTCTCGTGCTTTTCTTGCGCACATTACACAGCCCCGCATCCACACTACAACTAAACTTGCTCTCAATGCCACAATGACCACAGAAGACGTAGCCCAGGCAATCAGGGACTTAGCCTGTAACAAAACCTCAGGACTTGACAGCCTACCAGTCGAATATTATAGTACTTTCTCTTCGCAACTTGCACCCAAATTGGCTGCCTTGTACAAAATGACACTGACTGCAGGCGAGCTACCTCCATCACTCCTGGAATCACTGATTGTCTCTATTCTGAAGCCTGGTAGAAACTAAACCCAGCCATCATCATTCTAACCCATTGCCATCCTGTGGGCTAATTATAAATCTCTGGGTAAAATGCTAGCAGACCACTATGCCTGGGTCCTCCCAGATCTCGTTCATATAGACCAGAATGGGCCCGTCCCAGGACACAGCACCTCTCACAATATTCGCCGGTTATTTCACATAAAGGATCGGGTTAGGGGGCATTACTCACCACCGGCTTGTCTGATATTAGACCTGGAGAAGGCATTCAATTCTCTAACGTCGCACTACCTCTTACAGGTCTTGACCCAATTTAGTGTTGGGCCCCGACTCCTTGAATACACTTACTCCTTTACTCTAATCCGACCTCCTGAGTCCATCTGGGATGCCTTATTTCCGAGTTGTTTCAGGTGAGCAGGGGCACTAGACAGGGATGTCCCCTTTCACCATTGCTCTTCACCCTTGCGTTTGAGGCCCTTGCTATCCGCCTATGTAATGAGGGCTTTGACTGGGGAATACTCTTGGAATACAGGATGCTTGTGGTGCTCCTGTATGCCGATGATCCCCTAATTTATTTGAAGGACATCACTTCTGATCTATCCCGCTTCAACACACACTGGGCGTGTTTGCTGCAGCCACTGGACTTCGGGTAAATTGGGACAAATCTGCAATATATCCATTACACCCTGATCCACCACCATGTTCCATACCCCTTCACTGGCAAGGGGCAGCTGCTCTTTACTTGGGTATCTGTCTCTATCATACTCCTCTGGATAATTTTGAAGACAACCTTTGGGTGTCATTGTTGGGCATCAACAAGCAAATGTACTTCTGGCAATCACTGCCTCTTGCCACCGACAGGCTAAATAGCACTAGCGAAAATTATTATCCTACCTCACCTGGTTTATCACTTTCCTAACCTTTCCATAATCCCACCCGCTCATTCTTCAGAGAGCTTGACTCCTTGCTGGGAGATCTTATCTGGGGCAATGGGTGACACCATTTGGCGCTTAGCAAATTACAACTGCCTATGGATCGGAAAGTGTTGGCCGCTTCGTCAATTAAAGTGTATTTCCTAGTGGCGCAGTTACTATAGTTATCACACTGGATGGTTGGGAGGTATGTCAGAAAGACCTGTAAGGCGGACATCATGCTTCCCTTTCCAGCAATCCACCACCTATTACTACTAGAAACAGTACCCTCCTCCTCACTATCCCTATAGGTGGTAGTAGCACAGGCTTACATGAAAATAATACACTGCATGTTCCCGAAATCTCCGGTATACACTCCTGTGCTGCCCCTGGTTGGTCTTCCAGAATTTCCTGGGTCCTACACACGCCGTGACCTAGCCCCCTGGATGGGGCGCTCTGCCCCCACAGTTGGGGATCTTTTTCTCAATAGTCAGTTTCTCTTAATTGACCAGTTAGTGACAGACTATGCTTTATCCCCAGGGCAATTCCTCTTTCATCGCCGACTCATTCACACATGCCAAATCCTATGGAACATTGCGGAGACAGAACTTCATCAAACCCTGTGATGCAGACAATCCTAACGTAGGCCCTGCTTGTCCTCTTATTACTTGGCTGTTCAAAGCCATTCGTGAATTAACAATGCTTTTCCTGGACACCTTTCGACATAAATGGGAAGAGGAGTTTGGGCATGCATTGCAAGATGAGTGGGGGACGGCCCTGGAATTCCCACAAAAGGTATCCAGTAACTCTTGCTTTAAAACCCTGCAACTCTTCATGCTACATCATGCGTACCTCACCCCGTCCCAAATTAACCGATTCTTTCTTAAAGCAGATGCACACTTTACAGGCTGTCTGGCTCCAGGCACAGACTTACGACACATGATCTGGTCCTCCCCAGCCTTACATCAGTTCTGGGAGAGAGTACACAACACATTGCGCCAGGTCACGGAGCTCACTAATATCCACATGTCGGAGGCATGCTCACTTGGCATTTTCAAGCGCTACAAGCCCCACAAAGTGCACTCCCTCTTTGCCTCCCTAGCTGTCCTCCCTGCAAAACGGAAGTGCAATTACCAGTCACTTTATACAGGGGGGGTCCGAGCCGAGCTGCAAGATGGCCTCTCAATAGTGTGGCTCTGCCGGCCGAGCACAATATCAGCCATTTATCCGGGCACAAAATACCCATCCGCACCCCAAAAGCAGCAAACAATGCGCAGCTACTGAAGTGGAGCATACTGCTGAGCTTCGAACTACGGTGCGCCAAGGAACACAGGAGAAAACTGTGACTGTGTCGGCGAGCGGGCCCTGGCTGGGGACAGAAAGATGGTGCAGAGCAGGTGAAGAACGTACAGAGCTGGACTCACCAGGAACAAGGCGGCTGGAATCCACTTAAGGTCCAGTGGCGGCACGCCGGCTGTAGCAAGCGATGAAGACCGGTGGATGGCACGGTGACCTGAGCCGCATAAAGGGCCTGCAGGCAGAGATCGGGTGAGTGCGCGTCTGCTGCGGTTCCCGCCTGTGCTCCGTTGAGGTATTTAGGGTAGCTACGGTGGTCTGCACTGATGCGAGACAGCGTGCGCCTGAAGTGAGGTTGAGGGAGCCTGCCCCTCCCGTGAACCCACCCCCCCACCTCGCCTGTGAACAGGACAGAGAGCCCGGGAGACCTGCAGCAGCGAAGGCAAGCGGCTTGTGACGCAGCTCTGGGCCCCACAAAGCAGTTGAGGGAAGGAGGCAGGATCAGCGAACACTCGTGTCCGCAGTAGAGAACACACAGCTGGCGCCTGGTGAGAGGACCCCTCGCTGAGGCGGTTGGGGCCAACGGAGACAGAGCGTGATCGGGGCCGTACAGCGTAACCGAGAAAAGTGTGGCACCGGGTGGGGCCCGCACGGGAACAGTGCAGATAGTAAAGCTGGCTGCCACTGCCCAAGGGATAACACACCAGTAAAAAGCGAGAAAAACAAACTGAGCATGGCAAAGACCTAGAGGAGAGGCAGGTGATAGGCATTAATAAGGACCTGGCATCAACTGCAACTCTACCGGGTCTGGTAACAAACCTGGTGCTGAGCTGGGCTCCGGCAGCAGAATTATCGGGTGGGTCAGTCCCACTGGTTGCAAGGTCTTGGACACCTCAGAGCCACAGTGCTGGGGAGAGAGGACCTCCTACCTTTATAGCTACAACATTGACCTCCGGGGAAAGGGGACCGCGTATCACACCTGCTCCTCTCTATATAAATCGTAACCCCCCTACTTGTGTGGAACAGAGGCTGTACCCACGCTGCCATCGCTTCATATAGACTGGGATCCCATAGATAAGACCCTGAACCACTCGCAACTTGTGAAGTCCTGAGAAGACGGGGCGCACTGTGGTAGATCTGTCTAGAAGACAGGCGCACACCGGCTCGGCACGACGATAATACTCCGACCTAGCTTCCCCGGTGGTGAGGCATCTCTCTGGTACCAGACAAAAGCACCTCCTGACAGGGGCAGTGGACCCGTAAGATCAGAATCTCCTCCTTGAGACCCTGAGAAATACCCTTGATGGACTTTGGTGCTGAACTACTCGGCGGGGCTTGGATCAGAGCCTTTATATACTGTGGACAGGCGCTACAGTAGAAGAGCAGCAATGGGGGAAAACGGATAACAAGCCGGCTAAAATCACCTTCGAGAAACGTTCCTCTAGGCTGCAAGACATCGACTCGACACTGGTAACGGTGGTGCCTGAAACGCAGTTAGAACCTGAGCAAGAGGATGACATAAAAACTATGCTCTGTGAGGTACAAGTCAGTTTAAGTGCGATAGTCGCCAAACTGGACTCTCTAAAGCTGAGGATGGACCATGTCTCACAAAAAGTAGATAAGCACGAAACCAGAATAGAAACCGTAGAGACCAGCGTCTCGGACTCGGACGACCGCCAAGTGGAGACATAGGAGCAGCTTCTCCGCATGGATAAAGTGCTGGAAGTCATTAAGGCACGAAACTAAGACCTTGAAGCTGGGTCAAGAAGAAACAACTTTCGAATAACAGGAATCCCAGAGTCCACAACATAACAACTATGGAAAAATACATGGAGGGTCTTTTGAGAGATCTGTTTGAGCCTGATCTGTCAGCAATGTTTTTGGTGGAGCGAACACACCGAACACTGGGGCCCAGACCCCCCTGGCGCTCAACCTAGAACAGTTCTGGCTCGTTTACTAAACTACAGAGACAGAGACGCCATATTAAGGTTAGTCAGAGCGAAAGGAGACGTGCAACATCAAGGGAATAGCGTTGTGTTCTATCCGGACTTCACCCAAGCTGTACATCTGCGCGACTAGAATTCATTCCAGCAAAATAATTATTTAAAAAAGCTGGCACGAAGTACGCAATGCTGTTCCCTGCAAAGCTGAAAGTGCTGACTGGGGGCAGACCTATGCTGTTCACCGAAGCCAGCGCGGCGCTGTAATTCGCCAGGTAGACTGCAAGAAAGCAACACAGCAAGGACACTGCAGCTGTAGGGTTCCCAAGTAGCCAGCTAAGTGACAATGACTAATGTTTGATCCATGTTTGGCTGGTCCTTTAGTGTGCGGCACGCAGCCCACGGCTGTATGCCCAGTGGTGCTCCAAGAGTATTGCATGCTTATTGGAGTTCCAGGTTTGCTAAGAAATGTTATTTAAGTAGTCAAAATGCACTGCCACCCTATGGCTGCGGTGACCGGGCAGTATGCCGGCAACTCCACGCCCTTCTGGGATAATTCCCTTCAGCCCTATGTTTCACAGGCCTATGTTTGAAGTGGGTGGGCTATTGTGAGACGCACAACCTGATTGGGGGGTTGGTGTGGGTGGGGGGGTGGGCAGGGGATGTTCATGTTATGTGTTGTTTAATGCAGTACGTTTCAGATTTATCAGTAAGAATTTCCTGGTCGGGAAGCATAGAACACCTCCAGAACACAATTGGAACATTTTATATGAGCATATTGAGTGATACGCTGGGAACAGGATCTAGTGCATGGAGGCTCCGGGATTGGGATACCCCTCTACATATAGCACTGAGGCGCTATACATCCAAATTTCCAAGTTAACCTGTATCACCTGGAACGTCCGCGGCCTTAATGACCATCGGAAGGCACGTTTGGTATAAGCATATCTAGTTAGACAGCCAGCAGACATTTGTCTCCTACAAGAGACCCGCCTGAAAAGGACACTGCTCATGCAAAACTAACCAACAATAGATGGGGAGAAGTGCACACGTCCAGTTACTCAAGCTACGCTCGCGGAGCGGCTATACTGATCAGGAAAGGAGTACCCTGGCAGGCATAAGAAACAATAAGTGACCCGAAGGCCGCGACTTAATATTACAGGGGATATTGTACAACCAGCCGGTCATAATAGCCAACACATATGGGCCCAATACAGATGACCCCTCCTTCTTTCAACAAGTAGCAGCCAGTAATAATGGCTAACACATATGGGCCCAATACAGATGACCCCTCCTTCTTTCAACAAGTATGGCGTACGATACAGTCATTGAGGGACGCTGCACTAATGTGGGTGGGAGATTATAACATTGTCCTGTCGCTCTCAAAAGATGGAGAGGGAGCCTCACGCACGCATCACCCGCGGGCCGCTGCGGTCTTGCATGGTATGATGCAGGACCACCACCTGATCGACTCGTGGCGCACTCTCCACCCTACTGCTCGTGAAGGCACGTGTATCACACAGCAATATCAAGCATGGTCCAGACTTGACTTCTGGCTAACGATTAAAGACTTACATTCATGGGTTATCGACACAAAGCACCACTCCCGCATACTATCGGACCACGCCCCAGTGGCACTGTTACTCTCAGTGCCAAAACCCTTTATACAGCCATTCGTGTGGCGACTTCTTCCCAACGCACTTTTAGACACACCATTTAGAGAAAGCCTTAGGACGCAAATCGCAGAATATTCCGAACAAAACACGGGCTCGGAGGACACAATCGGAACACTGTGGGAGGTGTTCAAAGTAGTGATACGTGGGTTTTGCATAGCTGGACAATCTGGTGTGCTCTGCAATATCCGGGTACGCTTGAGTAGATTGGAAACAGAAATACAAACACTGGAGGCACTGTACTTTCACTCGCCCACTCCCACGACCCTCCCTGACATACGCACGAAATTGACTGACTATCAGGAGGAGGCGGTCCGAGAGACTACATTTCTAAACAAGCATGCAAATGCGCGCTGATACGGGGAGGGGGACAGGTCGGCTAAGACACTCGCAAACCTGCTCCGGGCTCCATGAGGGTCCACATTTATCACCGATCCCTGCCTGCCATTCTTGCCACCATGAAAGAGTTTTATGCACAGCTGTAAACCTCTCGGTCCAACCCACCGGACTAGGTCCTGCAGGACTATTTCAACTCGGTGGAGCTACTTTGGCTTAGTAGGGCCCATTGAGACTATCTGGACGTCCCATTTACTATGGAGGATGTGCAACGCGTTATAGGCAGCCTGCCAGCTGACAAGGCACCCGGGAAGGATGGCCTAACAGCAAAATTCTACAAATAATACTCTGAGCTCTTGGCGCCACAACTCCTGGCCGTTCATCACGAGGCCGCACAATCTGACATTTTGCCCGTCTCTATGCATGCGGCTGTAATCCTCACCATATTAAAACCTGATAAAAACCCTGCACAGTACAACTCGTACCGGCCACTCTCACTGATCAACCTGGACGCAATTTTTTATGCCAAACTACTGGCTGCCCGTCTCCAGCCACTGTTGCCCCTGATAGTCAGACCGGACTAGTCTGATTTTATACCGGGGAGGTCCACTTCCCATAACCTCAGAAAACTGTTCACGCTACTGCACTATCTCGCCCCCCTTGTAGCTGGGATCGCAGCGCTTTTAGACTCCACCAAGGCGTTTGATTCCTTGGAATGGGGGTTCCTACTCCCCCTTCTACACAGGTTGGGCCTGAGTCTGCTCTTTATTACACAAATACAGCTGCTTTATGCCATGCCCACAGCGCGCCTATTGTTCAATGGCCTGATTTCAGACCCGATACCTATTACAAGGGGCACCAAACAAGGGTGCCCCTTGTCACTATTATTATTTGCAATAGCCACCGAGCTATTGGCGGCCAGAATCAGGCAACACCACACAAACCAAGGAATCGGGATCACGAGGACTCAATGTGTCAATGTACGCAGATGATATTACCCTGCACATGATAAACCCCAAAGACAACTTTGCGGCCATGACACTTGAGGTGGTGCGCTACGGAGGGCTGTCTGGAGTGGAGGTAAATTGGAGGAGTAAATCCGTTATAATCCCCCTGACTTCTGAAACACAGTCCTTTGACACTGATTATCCTATAGTCTGGGCGGCTAGGCCGACATGATATTTGGGCGTTTGGATAAGTAATGATTTGCAGGAGATATGGACGACTAATTATGGCAGAGTGATGGACTAGATTGAGGATAGAGTACGGAGATGGAAGACACTCCCCCTCTCCTTGACAGGCCGTACAGCGGTGGGCCAAATTGTGAATGTTCCTATCCCCCTCACGATGCACTTTTTCAAACAACTCCGTTACTTAATGATTGAACTGGTCTGGGTGGGGAGACAGCCACTAATATCCTGGGAGGTACTCGCTCTGCCTCAGGCACAGGGCGGGTGGCGGCTCCAGACTTTGCCCTTTACGCGTACAGTGCACAGGCTCAATTCTTACATCATTGGGTGTACCCCCTTTCAACCTCACATCGCCATCGAGTCGGACAGAGCTGCTCCCCTTCCTCTAAACACCGCAATTTATCAATCATTCAAGCACCCATGCAACGAGGTGGACACTATAGAGGCGCAGGTGCGAGCACAGCTACACCACATACTGGTGGGTCATGACTTATACCCCAGGAGAAATATTCTCACATTGCAACTGATGTGTGGGCCTACGCCCCCCCAGCAGCGCTAGATAAGCTGCTATATTACCAGCTATGGGCAGCTTGTAAAAACAAATTTGGAACATTTCCAAACCCCCCCCCCAAGAATTCACAAGAATTGACACTATCACACAGAGTGATTATCCAATCACTGTTTCGACATCCCGCACGGCGTGGGAGGGGGATCTGGGAGAGAGTATTACAGATGAGCAGTGGGATTTTAGTTGTAGGCAGCTAGAGCAGATGACCCCAAATTATTGTCTCAGACTAATACACTTTAAGTACATTCACCGGCTCTATAGAACTCCTATGCAGCTCCATCGGATGGGGGTGCGCTCGGATGATAATTGCTGGAGATGTGGGGCTCCCCAAGCATCATTCATACACCTGGCATGGCAGTGCAGGACAATAGCCAATTTTTGGTTAAAAATACTACACCATGTTAGACATAACGGGACAAACCTTGCCCTGCACGCCACTGGTGGTGCTACTGGGAGTCCTTTCTGACTTACCACTGAAGCTGAGGTAATTGCCCACCATGTTACTATTGATGGCTAAGAGACAGGTGACCCTCCATTATGGTTGCGCCCCCCCGACAACAAAGGAATGGGTTCGGGAGGTGGCCTATTATAGGGCCCTAATATAGCGCCCAGCTGTCAGAGTATTGGGCGCTAATGCTGGCGCCAGAGACATATGGGACTCGTTTGTGAGCTGGTTGAGTTCTGCAGACGTAGATGATCCTTAAAATAGAACATAACAATGTTGAATGCTCCGAACCGCACTGGGACATATGGGGTGGTTTCCTGCCACAGTGATTACGAGATATCTCTGCCCGCAGACTATTTTCTGTTTTGTATGTCTAGACATATAAAACTCGTAGATAATAGAATACACTATTGAACTATACCATGCTCAAAAATACTATAGAGGTGTAACAATGATATGCTATATATGGCGTAACTTCCTTAAGGCTAACCAACGGATCTGTATGCAATATACTACTGTTCAAGCTACTGTTTGTAACTTTGTATAAAATACCAATAAACAAATTTTAAAAAGTCACTTTGTACTGCCGCTCCCCGACGACCCCTTCTCTGACTGCCTGGTATGGAGTGGTCAGTAATTTGAGTGTGGCGGAGGAGCATGCTCTCCGTTACGAGGAAGTTCCGGGTCTCTGCAAGCAACACATCCCCCCTCAATGGGCTACTGTTTTTTTGCAGTTTCTACAGCACACTTGGAATGATGATCTTCCCCCGTAACAACCCTACACTTACTTCATACCTGTTACTACCCTCCATTGCCTCCCCCGTCCCCCATCTTCGCTTCTTCATAACATACTGCATCACACCTGTCTCACTCGAAGATCTGGCCCACACAGCCCCTGTATCTTTATCTTAGATTGCTTCGATGGTACAGATTCACCCTTCACCCTTCCCTCATTCCCCTCTTCCCCAGTTTGTATACCGCACCCTTTGTTATCTAGATTTGACAAACACCTATACATATGCGCATGTTGTATATGGTATTGCACCCAATGCACTCGCTTACTGGACCTGTATGCTATCCGCATATGCCACTTTGAGCCTATATGGCAAAAAGTGATTTCATCATATTTTACTATCGAATGAACATTTCTCTCCATGTTTCTAAAACACAAATCTGAAGCTTTTGTACAGTTTTGTAATAATACTCATTATTTAGGATGTCCAAATGCAAACATAACTTTCCTTGTTTTCAGGATGTGTGTGGCTTTCAGCGCCCACATTTCCTGTCCCTCAAGTCCCACAGAAAACAGCCTTTGACTGTACCTATTGTACATCATGCACATTGTGTAGCCTGCAGCTTTGTCTTCTGTCCAACCTCACGCTCCGTACTACAGATTCTGCAGGGAGGGCAAGGTTGTCAGCATTGCTTGAGGGGCTCTGAGCCTGGCCACGGCGGTGTCTTGACCCAAGTACCACTGTCCTTAGACTGAATGGCATATGGTGTGGCCTTTTACCAAACCCAGAGATCAGTATGCAATCGCCGAAGAGCTCACTGGGCACAGAACATGAGATTTAATCAATATGTCCATCCATTTGCCCAGGCTTTCACCTATGTGTACAAATGGAAAGGCACAAACAGCTCACCTTTCCACTCTTAACTAAACCGCTGAATTCTAATCCTCATCCTCTCAAATTCCCAAAGCATTCAGTGCCACTTTAGACTAATACCCAATGAGTAGTTTGATGTATACATTTTTAATCCGCTAGATTTTGACGATGATACTTTCCCACGTGGAGATTCAAGTTTTGACTGTGGTATAGTTTGTACTCATGAACATTTCTCTATTTCTACATATTCATGCTAGACAAATTACTTAAAAAATAATAGAAAATGTTATTTGGTTAGAAGATATTTCTGATTGTTGTACGTTTTGAGATTGTGCTTTGTGAATTTTTTAAAGTTATCTTTTTCTATTTTCAGAATAATGGAAGAGTTTTTATCCCTGATAAGACATTCCTGGAGTTGCTTTGTACTGGAAGTTCAGGAGACATTAGAAGTGCAATTAACAGTCTGCAGTTTTCCTCTTCTAAAGGTATGTCAGAATAAAACAGCGGAATTGTTTCACCTAAATTTCCATTTACCTGACAATGTTTTTTTAAAAAAACATTAAAGCTGAAATGAACAGTTTAGTGTTAATGGAATTCTAGATTCAAATGTCTTCACGTAAAATGAAATGGTTTACGGTTACTGCAAAGATGTTTAAATTGACTCAATGAGTAGTCTTTATAGCCTTTTGAAATTGCTTTGTATGTTTTTATATTTTATTTTTACTTGCTGTGATAGTATTTATTTCTAGTATAGCAAAACCAAATGGGATGATGGACGGAGTGTTGAACAATGCAAGCACTCACCCCCAGTCAACTGATCTGGGTTTAATCCATCATCATTCTTTAGCTCACTCCGCCACCCCAGTTCAGACATGGCCATATGCAAATCAGTCTGACCCTGTGCCTCATGGGAACAGTCTGGCCCGAACTGCCAAGCCATGTCTTCCCTGGACCGGAACAAGCATCCTGGGACCGGTTTCAGGCTAATCAGCCGTCATCAGCCAGGCTAGCTTGAATCCAGTGGCAAAGTGAAAAAAGGACACACGTCTGGGCATACCCTGCCAACTTAGGGCGAACAAAGCAAAACCAAAGGGGATGATGGACGGAGTGTTGAACAATGCAAGCACTCACCCCCAGTCAACTGATCTGGGTTCAATCCACCATCATTCTTTTGCTCACTCTGCCACCCCAGTCCAGATATGGCCATATGCAAATCAGCCTGACCCTGTGCCTCATGGGAACAGCCCAGCCCGAACTGCCAAGCCATGTCTTCCCTGAACCGGAAACAAGCATCCTGGGACCAGTTTCTGGCTAATCAGCTGTCATCAGCCAGGCTAGCTTGAATCCAGTGGCAAAGTAAGCAAGGGACCCACGTCTAGGCATACCCTGCCAACTTAGGGCAAACAAAGCAAAACCAAAGGGGAACTTGGCCTCTGTTCACAGTACGTAGGTACTCTATACCAGTTGTGATGGATTAGCAATACAACGGAGTGACTAGGGTTGTTCATTGTGACAAAGGTGATAACGGCATATGTATTTAGTTGCAAATACTTGGAAGCAGCCTGACAGAGGTATAAACACATAAGCTTAAACCAGGTGATGTTGAGCCCTTTCAGAGCATACTGCCATGTTAATTGCAGAACGTACTTGATATCCATCTTTTCTTTTACCTGCTGGCTGCGAAGGATTATTTGTCTGATTAGGCTCCTGTCCCACCTCCTGCACTCCGGTGGGGGGGGGCCCAAGCCCCGGGAACGACCAAGTAGGGGTCCTGGGAGGCACAGACCGCCAGGACAGCAAGTTATAAGGCGGCACGAATGGAGGTTCTGCTGTAAGAAACGGGACCTGCGAAGCGCACCCAAGATGGCGGTCGGGGCTCCGTGATCGAGCAGGCTGCGAGTGCAGCTCACCCGGTGAGGACTTTCTGGGCACATAGGTGACGCAGATTACCCCCACACGAAAATCCAGGGACAGAGTTGCTGGGGGAATAAGGGGCTACGGCACCGCTAAGAACCTGATGAGCTGACTGCTCCGGAGGCAGCAGAGATGCAAGATGGCGGCGGGAGGGTCTGGCAGAGTTCTCGCGGCGGCGGAGGATTGAAGCTGATGGTGATTTGTGGAGATGAGTTGTGCCGTAGCGAGACCCGGTGCAGGGTGCGAGTGGTGGCGCTCACCCTCCCTACTATCCGAGGGCGGAATCGGCGGCAGCGAGGTGGCGCGGGAGACATCTTGCAGCAGACTCCCTGCACAGCATGCTCTTTGCTGCTACCACCGGGGGACCCCTGTCGTTGGCATAATGGGGGTGCACTGTGTAGCGGCTGGAGGCCCTCACCCACCGCAGAGAACACTCTTCATCGGAGCAGCCTGTCCTGCCACGGATCGAGGGGTGCAGAGGTGCTCCCACCCAGGAGTCTAAGCACTCAGCCCCCGCTTCCGGAACTGGAGGCGTGAGGACAGCTGAGCTCAGCCTTCTTTCAGCCCTTCAACCCCGGTGTGCCCACTCTCCAACAACTTCTGTTGTAGTCAAACAAAGTGCTGCTGCAGCCGGCAAGAGCGAGGAACCAGTGAACTTTTCCCAGGTATGGGGGCGCGGGAGCCATGACCGGCTGATTGTCTTCGAAGTTACTCCAGTGGACCAGAGCCTTCACGCCTCCTCTCCCTTCCGGACTTTGATTTCTGAACTTGCCCCCCCCCCCCCCCCCCCGGACTTCTCCTGGCACTCTAACTCATTCTCACTGGGTCACTCTAATGGACTTCTTTACTTTTTTTTCTTTTGCCCTGCCTGCCATTTTGCTGCTGTTCTTGGCTGCTTTTTTCTGGACCCTGACCCGCCATCTTGTCCATTCCCTCGTCCTTTCCCCTTTTCCCTCATTTCCCCCGTGACGATCCTTAAATGTTTCTTCCTTTTTCTGATTTGCCTTTTCTCCATACCCTTGTATCCCTCCCACCCTCCCTTGGTATTGTGACTGTGTCCCTCCTCCGACCCCACTTAATGGAACTCTGCTCTCCTGGTTTTTTGGGTCCAGACCTGAGAAAATCTACTATTTGTATATATATGTATATTGAGATAACTCTAATCACTAGTATATGCAGTAGACCTTTGTTCTATCTACCATTCCTATGTGACTCTTAGAGTATATCCATTCGTATGACTTTACTACCTTTACATTTGCAATGTTTTTTTGTATCTCTTCATTGTGTGACTTTATAACTTGTACATTTGCAAATTTTTTTCTCTGTTTGTATCTGTTATGTAACGCATGTAACCCTAAGTCCTTGTGTAACACAACTGGTTCTTATGTAAAGCGCTCTGACACCTTCGGCTAATGTTCACGCTATATAAAATCGCATTAAATAAATAAAATAAATAAAATCTATAAGCATATATGTAGTTCCAGCTATGCAGGTGGGAAACATTTTGGGAGTGGCATGTATAGGGCAGGATGACCCTATCTCACAATACAAAATAGTCTGATTGCCTTATTGCCTCTAGACTATTCTTGGAAGAGCATAATTTCACACTCAACATGAAGAAGACAAGAGCTTCTTTTGTCAACCCACTAATGAGATTCTCCAGCAGTATACATGGGAGGAAAAGGGCAAATTGCTATGTGGCACTTAAGTGGTACGGGTCGAAAATAGTACTCTTTCCAAGGGATTCAGTCTATCTGATAGAGACTTCTAGCCGCAGATTCCTTACCTTACAATGATCCCTAGGCACCAGACTAGATCCGTAAAATGTTCGTGTACAAAATCCCTGCTCACCGGTAGGTTGGGTCGTTCTGCTCCACATGCCGTCTTCCAGTACGAAAGTGATTTGTGTGGTGACCCACCCCAGTTCGCTGACGTCAGTTCTTTTCTTTCCGTGCCAGTCAGAGCAGATCCGGAGAGAGCTACCCTCAGTAATTTATTGACTGGCCTTTTTCGACTTTTTGTTCAAGTCCTTTTTGAGATCTTCTCATGGTGTTCCATCATGTAGCGCTAGCGCTGGATCCGGGGTCAACTCCAGTCCCAGGATCGCTGCCGTGAAAATGCTGTCCCAGTATTGCAGTATCCCTGGGCAGTACCACGCAAGATGCATAAAGTCTGCAACTGGTTCGCGGCATCGTTCACATTCATCCGACTGCCCGAGACCGTATCTGTGGAGTCTCTCGGGGGTGTAGTACACTCTTTGTAGAAACTTGAAATGAACCCGTCTGTGTCTACCGTTTAGTGATAGTTTCTTAGTGCTCATACATCAATACCGCCACATGTCGTCGTCGATTGTGACCTGTAGGTCTCTTTGCCAGGCTAGTCTGGCTTTCATAAGCTGGTGCTCCCGGTGCGACATTGTCATCTGGTACAGATTCGTTATTAACTTGCGGGGTGTCTCCGTTTTGATAACGTATGTGAGTTCTGGAACCTCTGGTGGCTCCGCCAAGTCTGGTCCTAGCAGATCTGTAAGGGCACAACGCACCCTGTGATATTGAAAACGGAGCAGCAGTGGGGCGTCCCCGCCATCTTCCGCTATCTGGTTCCAAGTTTTGACTATCTTCCGAGAATAGGTCTCCCGCCGTATAAATGCCCAATTTGTGTAGTGCTTGCACCACTCCTCTCTCTCTAACTGGCTATAACCAAAGAGCCCACTCCAGAGGCATGCTCGGTGAGTATAGCAAAGCGCATCTCTGAGCCTGCAAGAGGGAGTGCCAGGCATGATTCGTAGCAGTAATAGAGTCTAAAATGCCCCTCCGTCGATCCACCGGTCTGAAAATCGTGGCAGGGAGAGGCAGTGGGTCAGCAAAGATTCGCTCCATTCGCACATGGGGAATGTTTGCGTCTCCATATATCCAAGTGTGTAGATGGGCAGCCTGCGCCACCCTGTAGTATAGCTCAAAATCTGGAGCTCCCAATCCACCCATACTGTATGGCAGAGTGTAAGGATAGTCCACTTCACTCTAGGTTGCTTGCCTGCCTATGCTAGCTTAATCATAAGCTGTGTCATGGTCTGGAAGAAGACTTTCGATAGCACCATCGGAATGGTGCTGAACAGGAAGAGGAATCTGGGCAGTATCACCATTTTCATGATGGCTATACGTCCCATAAGGGATAGCGGCAGTCTGCACCACTCCTCTACATCGTCTTCCAGCTTGCTGTAAGCGACCCCATAGTTTTCTCTGAGCAGTATTTCCGAGTCCGAGTGCAATCGGACTCCTAAATATCTAACCGGATCCACAGACATTGCAGCGGGATTTCCATTTCGAACCTGCTGGTCGCCGGGGTTAGGGGAAACGCCACTGACTTTGACCAGTTGACCCTCAGGCCACAGAGCGACCCAAAACGAACTACTTCTCTAAGCATAGACGACAAGTTGTGCTCTGGGTCTCTAACATACAGCAGGGTATCATCTGCGTACGTCGAGACAACTATTTTATATGTTGGGAAACTTACCCCCTCGTTACTGTGATATTCCCGCAGTGCCCAGGCGAGCGGCTCAGCCACTAGTGCGTATAGTAAGGGGGATAATGAACTGCCCTGTCTAGTTCCTCTGCAAATTGGGACGGGGTCCGTCACCAGGTCGCCTAGTCGGATCCTAGCCGTCGGTTTGTGGTATAGGGCACCTAGCATTTTCAGAAATGGCTCTCCTAATCCCAGTCGCTGTAACACCTGCCTCATGAATGGCCATTCGACAGAGTCGAAGGCTTTCTCCATATCTAAGAAAACCGCGATTGCCTCCACATTTTGCTTAACATGCTGCATAGTTCCAAGTACCGTGCGAATATTGTAGGTCAAGTTCCTACTGGGAATGAATCCCACCTGTTCTGGAGCAACCAGCTTGGGTGCCAGGAGAGCAAATCGGGTCGGCAGCACTTTCGCATAGAGTTTGGCGTCCACATTTAGGAGGGACAGCGGCCTGTATGAGCTGCACTAGTCACGTGTCTTTCCAGGATTGAGAATTGTGACTATTAGTGCTTCCCTCATGGATTGTGGCATGCTGCCCTGAACACAGATGTCATCGAACAGCGTGGATAAATGAGGAATCAGCTTGTCCTGAAATGCTTTATAAAAGCCTACTGTGAGTCCATCAGCACCCGGTGCGCTTCCAGAGCGCATGCTCGCCAGGGCCTCTATGATTTTGTCTTTCCCTATCGGCAGCATTAGGAATTCGCGGTGCGTGTTCGTGAGCATGGGCAAATCAATGTGTTCCAAATAATCCGTGATTTCATCAGATAGGTCTCCACCTCTAGAGGAGTACAGGTCTGATTTATAACTCTGAAACCCGTTCGCTATCTCGCTTTCTTCAGTGACCACCTGGCCGTCCGGTCTCTTCAGCTCGGTGATATGGGTCTTTCCCCTATTGCCCTTAAGTAATCTAGCTAGGAGCGAGCTTGGCCGCTCCGCCTCTCCATATGTACGCGCCGTCGCATATTTCCCCATGTGCTGCACTTCCCTGTCCGCTTCCTCATTATATTCAGTAATAAGGGACTTTTATCTCCTCCGCTACAGTTGTGTCTGACGTGCTCTGCTGTCGTTTCTCTAGCACCGCTAATTGTTTCTCCAGCATTGTCAGTCTCTGTCGGATGGCTTTTAGTACGCTTGAGTGTTTTGACATAGCTATGCCCCTAATGTACACTTTAACGGCTTCCCACACAGATTGGAAGCTGCCTACTGATCCAATGTTAGCCTCAAAAAAGACATCAATCTCTTCCGCCAGTTCTCCCCTGAAAAGCGGATCAAGCAGTGAGTGTGGGGGAAAACGCCATGTAAATGGGGGATCTGTTTCATAGGAGCCACTAGAACCAAGAGGAGTGGGGAGTGGTCTGATAGTGTGCGTGTCAGGACTACACAATCCTTGATGCGTCCCATCATGGAGGAAGGCGCCAGCCAATAGTCTATTCTGGTGTGAATATCATGATAGGCAGAATAATTTGTGTAACCCCCCTGTTCTGTGTGCCTGTACCTCCATACATCTTCCAGATTCTAACTAGTGAGCTCCGTTAGGAGCGTTTGCGCAGAGGCAGAGGGCTTGCGTGGTGGGCCAGCGTGGTGGGCCAGCTGATCTATCTAGAGCCGGGTTAAGCACCAAATTGAGGTCTCCCCCCCCCCCCCCATATAGTACCTGTGCAGTGGAATAAGTGTGTGTAACATTCGCTAGGTTATGATAGAATTCCGGGGAGTCATAATTCGGACCATAAACATTAATGACTACAAAATCCATCCCGTCCCCTTGCAATGTGAGATCACGAATCGGCCCTCCTGGTCAGCCTTCAGAAGCGTCAGCATCAGTTTCGATCTAGGGTTGACCCATGTCAGCACGCCTCTGGAGTGTGTCGTAAAGCCTGCCGCTGTGGAATTACCCACCTGTCCCCTACTGAGCAGCATCCTACTTGTGAGTGGAAGATGGGTCTCCTGTAGAAGAGCCAAATCCACCCTCTGCCGCTGTAGATAGCTCAGCACCTTACGGAGTTTGCGGTAGTCGTTGAGGCCCCAAAAATTCCATGTGAGTGCTCTAAGCACAGCAGGCGGATCGCATGCAGTCGACTCATTGTTGTATGACATGTCTCTTATGTGTGTGTAACTCGTGTAGCTAGATATTTCTTAGGCCCAGGGCGGGCAGTGTGTGCATACAGTGGTTCAACATTTCCCCCCCCCTTCATCTTGTGTAGAAAACAGCAAAACAGCCCCTCCCCAACCCACAGCAGACCGCCCCCAATCTGGCCTTGCCAATCCCCTTCCCACCCTCCCTCCCTCTCTTCCCTTCCCTCAACTTTTTTTAAAAACTCCAGGGAGTCATGTGGGAGCATTGCGCGCGGGGGCCCAGGTTGCCATCCCACCAGCAAACAGTGCTATAGTGCACTACACTGGAGCCCCTCCGCTCGCTACCCGTCGTGGTTTATAGTATGCACTAACTAACCTAGAGGCGTAAATTGTTGCCCAGCAAGTCGATTGTTGCTAGTGACAGTATATCAGTATGATTCTTTCCCTGCACTGGCATTGACACTGCTATTCTACAGTTCAGTAAGCAGCGCACCGTCCCATGAAAATAGTTTGGCGCTGATGCTAGCAAGGCACACCCCGAACCAGTTATCACATTAAGTCACTGGGCGTGTCCGAGCCCTGCACTGCAATCTCACTCTGTTCCTGGGGGCAGCGCCCCCAATTATGGCGCCCTCTGTGCAACTGTCTCTCAGGGTACAGCTCCTAACTATTCGCAGCCCTTGCGTCTTACCGCCTTACGGTGCAACCATTTTGAAGTCCATTACACCTGCTCATCTAATCGGCTGTTTTCGCCTGCGTCTTCCCACTGCTTAAGGGCGTCCTTGCGATGGTCTCTCGCCCAGCTCTTTAGGGCTTGTTGCAGGGCTCGAGGGTCTGTTGACTCCTAATTTTGCAGGGTACAACATCGCGTAGTCTAGGCCCAGGTCCCTAAGTTGACGTTTGTATGGGGCAAAGTGCTTACGAGCCTCCTGCACTCTGGCGGTGAAATCTGGATACAGGTATACTTCCGAACCCTCAAACTGCAACGATTTCTTATCTCTGGCCAAGCGCAGTGCTGCGTCTCTGTCCCTATAGTTGAGCAGTTTGGTGATGATCGGGTGCGGTGGGGCCCCCGGGCGCGGGCCCAGGGAGCGATGGGCGCGCTCCACAACAAACATCTGGGAAAAGGACTCTTCCCCCAGAAAGGTGGTCAGCAATTGTTCTATGAATTTCTCCATGTTGCCTGTCTGAGTCGTCTCCGGTAGGCCCGTTATTCTCAGGTTGCAGCGACGAGACCGCGCCTCCAAATCTTCGGTTTTGTCTTGTAGAGTTTGCATGAGCTTTTCAATTTGTTTGTGATCTGTGTCCAGTTCCGTTTGCGCCTCCTCGACCTCCGTCAATCTCCACTCGGACATGTCCAACCTTTCTGCATGTTTATCAATCCGTTCCGCCATCCTGTCCATCCTATAGGTGAGGGCGTCTATTTTCGAGCCCAGGGCTGTCATGCTGTTCTGGAGGCTTTTTTCCATGGCTATTAGCATATTCTTTAAATCAGAGCCTGCTGCAGCTTCTTCACGTTCCTGCAAGGCCACCTTATCTGAGTTCGCAGCGTCTTGCAACTTCGAAGACTCTGATCGAAGGAGATTTTTGTCTGAGTTTTATCTCCTCTCCCCATCTTGTGGAGCTCTGACTTAGCTACCAGCACTGTGGCAGACAATGCGTGCTATGCTCCGGTTGGACCCCAGTCGCGTGAAGCTCCTGATGGTGCCAAGCGCTGTGTGGGCCGCGTTGCAGTGTAGGCACCGGGATGGCTAATGTAATTCCGGGGAGATTCCCAAAGCTCCCCTTTCCGAGTCGGAAGCTCCACTGATTGCGCTTGAGGCTCAGTGAGACTTACAGCGTGTCTCTCCCCCAAAGGTGTCACAGAGGGTGTGGCGACATCCGCGGTCTATCGCTCAGGGTAATCCCCACCAGCTAAGGGTTGTTCAAGGCCCCGCTGTGTTGCTTATTGCTTGGCCTGAGCTCACCCATGTGTGCTGCTGCTCTTTGAATTGGGCTCTCTCGTGGCCGTCCGTTACTCAGTTCTGCAGGGCTCAGCTCGCCTTCTACAGCTAGTGCAGCATCTTTACTGCGCCGGTAGGGAATATGGTCAGTGGGCCAGACTCTCCCTGGGCGGGCTCTACGAGCGCATCAGCAGCGCCTCTTGTCTCTCACCTCCTGCCGTTGCGCTGGCCAAGAAGCGCTGACTTGGGGGCGCAGCCCCGCCGCCCACACCTCCAGCGCAGGGCTTCTCTCGGCGCTTTGGTAATGGCCGCCGCCTCGTGGGTCGTCCGCGCCGTCGCCTCAGCTAAATTGTTATGTCCGGGTCATCTCCCCAGGCCCCAGCGGTATGTGGAGCTTAGATGCCATTCGGGGTTGTCTCACGGGCCGTTCCGGGTCAATCCCTGCTGCCTGGTCGGGTTCAAGATTCTCGATCCGAACGTCCCCCGGTTCAGCGCTGTGCCTCTGCCGCACGCACTGCGACGTCGCGCAGGCCGGCTCCGCACTCGAGGCCGCGGCTTTCTGGCCTTCAGCTTCGCCACACCAACGCGCGTCCAAACTCCAGTTTCCGGTAACGGTGCGCTGCCGTAGCGATATCGCTGTGCAACTCAGCTCTTCTCCAGTGCAGGGGAGCCAGTTCCAGCATCCGCAGATGGGGCTATTGCAGGATTGTGAACGATAGTTGTAAACCACTTAACGGAGCTCAGAGCTTATTCGGCCATCTTGGTTGCCGGCAAGCTCCGCCCCCACCTTTTCACAGTTGCTGTTACATTTCACCTTATGATTGTTCATCTGCTATATTCATATTAATACATTTCCGTATATTATTATTATTTAATTGTGAACAAAGCCACCCCCACCCCTGTGAGTCTCAACCGCAAGTCCAATCCAATGCGTCCTATGCAGTTGTTCGAAGGCAGTAAGATACCCCCAAGGTGGTGTTCTCCATGTTCCCATCCATTATTCCTTTGTTCCTGAAGATGTCTATGGTGCTCCAGGGGCTGGTGAATCCCCAGGGGTATTGGCTCCTGTGGCTTCATCTGAGTGTTTCTAGCGATCCACTATTGCTTCCCAGGCTCTAGCTCCATCCAGCGATCCTATCCCTCGCTTGCCCTCCCTGAGCAGCACTCTTTCCTCGCAATCCGACAACTTCTCTAGTTCCCTTTTCCATGCGGCTACGCCGGCCCCTCTGGGCTTTACAGTGTCTCGTTATTTCCCTCTTTGCTAAGATAAATGCTATGTCCTGAAATTTACTGCCTACTTTTGTTTTGGATCCGTGCGGGAACCATCCAATCAAGCAGTGGGCTGGCAAGACGGGCACTGTCCTTTCTGTGGCATCAGCAACTATATTTGGTCACACCCTCCCAGTAATCGTGCAACTCCGGGCAGACCCATAGCATGTGTAAGAGTTCTGTTCCCCCATCCCCGCACCTCGGGCAGGCGGCATCCGCCCTTTGGACTAGTGTAGTAATACACCCCAGTGTAAGGTATGTCCTGTGGAAAATGTGGAAGTTTATTAGTTTAAAGTGTGCATTTCTGGACACCCTGGTTGTACGTTCCAGGATCTTTTCACAGTTCCTGTTAGTCATAGGAACATCTAGACCTTCCTCCCACTTAGCTCGTAGGCCAACCAACGGCTGGAGCATGTCTCTCCTTATTGCCCAGTAGAGGTAGGTAACCACTTTGAGGGTACCCCCTGACATGCCAATATATTGGCAAGCTTCATGGGCCTTGGGTTCTGATGTACCAGTTTTCCAATGTCGACGGATGGCCTTCATTACTGCTCTGTATAATAAGAAATGGCCCTTACGTCAAATTCCAAGCAGAAGTTCTCAAAGGGGAGGAACTCCCCCTCTCTATACAGGTCCCTAATAGTTTTTTCCCCCACCGCTATCCACTCATCCATCCCTCTCCATTGTCCCCCATGGGGCAGAACAGCCAACATGAGCATAGGTAAGTCAGTTGAGTATTGAACAGGGCTGTGTGTCTTCTGGAGACACATATTTCAGCAGAGTCTCATCACTTGGAATTCGCTAGTTGCATTCGGTAGGGGGGCGGCCAACCTTTAGCAATACTCTTGTCAGTACTTCCCAGCAGGAATGAAGGGCCTGGATGGAATTCACTCCTTCCTTACAGGCCGAACAGAGACTACCTCCATTCTACCTCAGAACCTACAGAGATCAGCTGCAGAGGCGGGGACTGGTGCAGACCCCCTGTCGCTTCCCACAGCCTTGTGTTTACCTTCGGCCTCACTTTTGACCTGGCCTGATCTTTGCCCCTCTACTTTATTGGAGATCTTGAACAACATTAAGTCAGGCTCTCCAATTGATCCTGTACCCATTTCGATTTTACGTAAGTTGGAGCTCCCTCAACTTACTATGATTTGCACTTTACTTAATTTTTCACTTAGTTCGGCCACTGCCCCTAGTTGTTGGAAGCACGCAATGGTCACCCCACTATTAAAAAAAACGACCGCGGATCCTAATGTTGCTTCTAACTTTCGCCCTATTTCATTATTGCCTGCATTTTCTAAAATCCTTGAGAGGCATATTCATTTGCATTTATCACAATTTGTGGCAACTAACAATCTTCTACATCCCTCCCAGTCTGGTTTTCGTCCGGGTTTCTCTACAGAAACCACTCTTCTAATGTGTCCTTTCATAAGCTTATTTATTGCCCCTTTTTCCTTTTTTTTTTCTCTCTTTTTTCTTTTTCTTTTTCTTCTTCTCTGTTTCTCTGTCTTCTTCCTCAACCGTTCTCCTTTTATTTATTTATTTATTATTTTATTTTTTTCTCCCTTTTTGATATGAGAATGAATCATTCATGAAAGTAATTATTTATTGTACAATATTACTGTATTTGGACTCCTGTTTTATTTCTCTGGTTCTGACAAAGAAAAAAAAAGAAAAAAAAAAGAAACCACTCTTCTAGGAGTGACTGAGAATCTCCGCCTGCTACTGGATCGAGGTGAAACGGCTGCACTGATATTACTCGATCTCAGTGCAGCCTTCGATACTGTATCACACAGTATCCTCCTTAACAACCTTGCTTCCTTTGGCATTGGCGAAAGAGCCCTAAATTGGCTTACGTCTTTTCTCACGGATCGGACTTTACAAATTTTCAATACGTATGTATCCCCACATGGTGTGCCCCAGGGTTCTATCCTCAGTCCCCTTCTTTTTAATCCTTACGTTACTCCTCTGGCCCATATTGCACATCGTTCTTGTTTAAATGTATTTTACTTACGCTGATGACTCTCAAATTGTGTTTTCCCTATCCCAAGCTGATTCCACTTCCTTTTCTTCTCTGCAAACTGGTCTCAGCGAAATATCCTGCTGGATGAATCGCAACTTTCTTAAAGTAAACAGCGGAAAGACTGAGGTATTAGTCTTCGGAAATAAACCTGATCTTTGGAGCCCGAGACACTGGCCATTGGCCATGGGTTCTTTGCCCACTCCATTAGAACGAGTACGTAATCTCGGGGTCATTATCGACAAGGGTCTATCTATGAAGGATGAGGCCAACAAAGTTGCAGCCACCTGTTTTACCATCTTACGATGGCTGAGAAAAATCTTCTGGATATTACCTTCTAACACCCAGAGATCCGTGATGACGGCCTTGGTGACCTCCAGATTGGACTACGGCAACGTGCTCTATCTGGGGTCTACCAAGGCGGTCATACGCCGTCTTCAATTGGTCCAAAATGCTGCTGCACGGCTTCTCTGTGGTTGCCGAAAACGGGACCACATCACTGAGCGACTGAGGGAGCTTCATTGGCTCAATCTTGACAACTGTGTAAAATTCAAGGCACTGTGCTTTATGCACAAGATCAAGATTGGAGCTGCCCCCTCTTATCTTCAGTCCCTCGTTACACCTTATGTTCCTGCCCGTCCACTTCGCTCCTCTTCCCAACACTTATTCTGTATTCCTAAGTTCAGACTCTCGAGAATGGGCGGCAGCTCCTTCGCAACCTTGGGACCCAAACTTTGGAATTCTCTTCCCTTGGTTCTGCGGATGGAGAACTGCCACATCCGCTTCCGTAGAGCCGTGAAGACCTGGCTCTTTGTCCAATAATTTCTTTTAGGATTGTATTTTGCTGCATTTTGTCTTTCAGCGCCGGGAAACCCTTACGGGTAGCTGTCGCGCTATATCAACTTAACAAATAAATAAATAAATAAGAGTGCCCGAGGGCTCCTCCCTGAGTCCCACCCTCTTCAACTTCTACATGGGCCCAAGTGTCCATCATCCGAAACCACAGACTTATCATCATCTCCTACGCCGACGACACCCAGCTGATCCTCTCCCTCACCAACGAACCCACAGCCACCAGAACCATCTTCCACAACAGGATGAAAGGCATTACCACCTAGATGAAAGATAGCTGCTTCCAGCTCAAATTGGACAAGACCGAAGTACTAATCCTGTGACCCTCCCCCTCAGCCTGGGACGACTCGTGGTGGCCTACCGCACTGGGAACCCCCCACCCCCACGGACCATGCACGTCATCTCTGCATCATACTGGACTCCTCGCTCACAATGAACCGCCAGATCAACACCGTATCCTCATCCTCTTCCTACTTCCACTTGCTCCGCCTGCTTCGAAAGACATTCAGATGGTTCCCCACAGAATCCAGAAAGACAGTGACCCATGCACTCATCAACAGCAGACTCGACTTTGGCAATGCACTCTTTGCCAGCGCCACCCAGACACAGCTCAGAAAACCACAGAACGTTCAAAACGTCGCGGCCAGACTGGTCCTCATCATCCCCCGCTGCAGCCACATCACACAACACCTCCGATAACTCCACTGGCTCCCAGTCAACAAGAGAATCATCTTCAAGCTCCTCACACATGCCTACGAGACTCTCCATGGCGCAGGACCTACTTATCTGAACCACCGCCTCTCATTGCACGTACCCGCCTGACACCTTCGCTCCACCCAACTTGCCCTGGCCACCATCCCACGGATTGGCATGTTGCCTCTCTCTCGTCTGCATGCAAGCCATTGCATGAACTATTGCGACTGTCTGGCCTGGTAGTATGTCTCATAGTCAGGAACTGCAAGTCCCCCCTCTATGTCAGCCGTTTTAGAGTAGACAAGGCCTCCCTTTTCCGAGCCGCTCCCCAGATAAAGGATGTTATCAGAGAGTCAAGTTTAACACCGCGCTCTCTGGGGATCCAGATAGGCAGTGTCATGAATATATATAGCAGCCTAGGAAGTAACACCATTTTCAGGAGTGCTATCAAACCCGCCACTGACTGGGGCAGTGTCCCCCAGAACTCTATACTGGAGCGCAGTGATCTAATGGACCGCCCCAGATTCCCTTCTAACAGGTCCATCTGGTGATGGAAGATCTTAACCATCAAGTATGTTATCAGAGAGTCCAGTTCGACAAAGCGAGCTCTGGGGATCCAGTTAGGTAGTGTCACAAATATGTATAGCAGCCTAGGAAGTGCCACCATCTTCAGGAGTGCTATCCTATCCTCCACTGACAGGGTCAGTGTCCCCCAGAACTTTATACTGGAGCGCAGAGATCTAATGGGCGGCCCCAGATTACCTTTGAACAGGTTCGTCGGTGATGGAAGATCTTAACCCCCAAGTATGACAGTCATGGGGGTTCCCACTGCAGGCGTCCTAAGCTATCGGGTGTTCACAATCTGCGTCCATGGGGAACAAGCAAGACTTCTGCCAATTAACCTTGAGCCTCAAGAGAGACCCAAATCCCTCAATCAGTCCCCGTGCGCCTTCCAAGCCTTCTCCGATGTCATGAAGAAAAAGTAACAGGTAATCGGCGTAAAGCGCTATATGCTCCCCCGTTCTTATACCCCTATAGCGCCTAACTGATCGAGCCAGGAGGACCAAGGGCTCTATCGCCAGAGCAAAGATCAACGGAGACAGGGGGCAGTCCTCTCTGGTCTCTGCTCCACCTCTTATCGCTCGGAGATTACTCATCCTGTCCGGACCCTAGCCTGAGGTTGCGCATATAGCAATTTGACCTAAGCCAGGAATCCTGTCCTCAGATGCATGTATTTCAGTACTGAAGCCAGGAAATTCCATTCCACACTATCAAAAGCCTTTTCTATATCAATGGCAAAGACAGCGACATCCTCCCATGTTGTTCATGTGTCTCCATAATCGATAGCAGGCGTCTTATGTTTAATGCCGCATTACAACCCAGGATCAATCCTCTTTGTTTGGCGTGAGTCAAGGTTGACATGAATGGAAGAAGTATCATTGATAAGATTCAGCTCAAGATTTTGAAGTCCAAATTGAGCATTGACCATGGTAGATATGCCCTACAGTCATGCGGTGGCCTGTCAGGCTTCAGGGAAGGTACCACCAGGGCCCCCTGTGTTGTGTTGTGTAGTGCACCTGTCATCTTGGCTGCCTTGTACAACTCCATCGGGTTTGGGTGCAAATTCTTCAGAGTATGCGGCATAGAACTCCACCAGGAGCCCATTTGTGCCCGGAGTTTTGCCCCTAGTCAGGACCTTGATGGCCGCTCTTACTTCCTGTATAGTGACTGCTTCTCCCAACCCCTCCGCCTTTTCAGCCATGATAGTTGTGAGGAAGAATTGTGACAGGAAGCTCCCGCGTCTTGTCCCGCCACACACTAATAGAGGTTAGCGTAATAATCATAGAAGTGCAGATTGATCTCTTTCTGTCTATATTTTCAGAGGTCATCCTCCCTGGTAATCTCAACTATGTTTCCTAGTAGGGTTGGTGATTTATGCCAGCAAGGAGCTTCAACACCACCTCCATGTTCTACTGCAACAAACAGGACAGGGTGGAGTTGTGGACCCTTTGTCAAGAGACCCTGCGTCACTGGAAATATCTGGAACATCAGGGCATATTCCTGTTGGTTCAACACCTGCCGGGCTGAGTGAATGCCAGGGCAGATAAACTTAGCCAAAGATGCCTAGTGAATCATGAGTGGCGTCTTCATCTGGATGTGGTGCAAGGTCTCTTTCAGCAGTGCAGAGAGTCTTGGTTAGATCTGTTTGCCACCGCTGAGAATGCACAACATCAGCAGTTTGAATGCTCGTGTTTCCAAGGCGGCTCTTGCTCGGAGACACTTATCAGCTTGAGTGGAGCTCAGGCCTCCTGTACTTCTTTCCACCAATACCTCTCATGCCAGAGTAATCATGAAGACAAGTAACGATTGGGCCCAAGTCATCCTTGTGGCTCCGGACTGGGCTTGGAAAGTTTCTTATCCTGAGCTGTTGAGAGTGGCCATCTGTCCTCCGATTTGGCTGCCCCTTCTGGAAGATCTTCTGTTGCAGCACCCTAACCCATCAAAGCTATGCCTTCATGCATGGAGATTGAGGGGCATTGGTTCAGGTGTTCGCAGACAAACCCATCACCGTTTAGGGCAGGGTGGGGATGTTGACTCTTTTTCAAGAGGCTCCGCTCCTCTGGACATGGCTGGACAGGCAGGGCATATCCCTGGTGATTCAACATTTGGAAAGCTTGCTGAATGCTTGGAGGATCACGAATGGTGTCTCGATCTGGAGGTGGCACAAGTTCTCTCATAAGTATGAGGACAGCCTTGGTTGAATCTGTTCACCTCTGTCGGGAAGTTGCAATGTCACCAGTTTTACTCACTGGATTTTCCAAGGCAGCTTTTGCTCAGAGTATCTTTTTCGTCGTGAGTGGAGCTCTTACCTCCTATTCATCTTTTTACCAATATCACTCCTTCCCAGAGATCTCAGGAAGATCAGAAACGTCCGGGCCTAAGTCATCCTTATGGCTCCAGATTGGGCACTGAGAGTCTGATATCCTGAGCTGTTGAGCGTGAGCATGGGTCCTCCCATGAAGCTATCTCTTCGGGAGGATATTCTTTTACAGGGGCAGGGTTCTGCACCCAGACCTGATGACATTTCGCCTTCATGTGTGCCAATTGAGCAGTAACAGTTGACAGCTTTCGACCTTCTGCCCAAAGTCTGCAATGCTTTCTTGGCAGCCAGGCGGCCCTCTACCAAGATTGTATACGCCTGCCGTTGGGGCAAGTTTGTGGCATGGTGTGCAGAAAAACAGGTTGACCCTCTTTCTGCCCCCCTTTCTCAGGTCCTTCTCTTTATCTGTTCTCAAGCCCAGCAGGGCTCTGGTTTGGGCACCTTATAGGGCTATCTTTCTGCCATCTCAGCCTTTCTGCGGATGCCAGATCAGCCATCCTTGTTCAAGTCCCCTGTGGGGAATATGTTTTTTAAAGGTTTGCAACACGTTTCCACCCCTCATTATTCCTCAGTGGGACCTCAAGTTTGTCCTTACATTTCTGATGTGTGCTCCCTTTGAGCCGCTGCGCAACTGTCCTCTCACGCTCCTTACCATCAAGACAGCCTTCCTAGTCGCAATATCATCTGCCCGGAGGATCAGTTAATTTCAGGCTTCGTCATCTGAGCCCCGGTACCGGAGCATCTAGTCAGACAAGCTGGTTCTTCGCACTAGAGCTTCCTTTCTGCCGAAAGTTGTCGCTCTTTTCATATTGGCCAATCCATCACCCTGCCTACCTTTTACATTCTGCCACCACATCCCTCTAAGGAAGAGAAGCGACTTCCCCGACGGGACCCAAAAAGAGTGTTGTTGTTCTAGTTTGACCGCTCCAAAGAGTTCTGAGTGGATGACCAAGTCTTTGGGGGGTATGTTTGAGCGAAGAAGGGAAAGGCCATGCAGAAACGGACCATTTTCTGATGGATCGTGCTCTGCTTTAAGATCTGCTACGTATTGGTCAAGAAGCAACCCCCTGAGGGTCTGCGTGCTTCTTCCACCAAAGCTAAGGCTGCGACCAGTGCATTAGCACACAGAGTTCCCATACTGGATATCTGCCAGGCAGCAATGTGGGCTACTCTGTTCACGTTCACGAAGCATTACTGCCTGGACAGTCAGGTCTTTTGTGACCAGTACTTGGCTCGTTCGGTCCGGCAAGACTTTCTAGTGTGAAACAATTTTGTATACCCACCTCTGGGGAGGGACTGCTTGATTATCTATTCTAAGGTAAGGAATCTGTGGCTAGAAGTCTCTAACAGATGAACAAGTTACTGACCTTTGGTAACGCCTTATCTGGTAGAGACTCTACCTGTGCGGAGATTTTTTACCGACCCAACCAACCCATCCTACCTGTTCTACAAACTGATTTCTAGGGACAGGGCCATTCCCCTTTCAAGGCCCTAGTTTTCCACACCAGTGGTAAGTGTTCTTCATGGCTCTGTGCTCCTGACGTGGAAAGTTGCAAAAAGAAACGTATGTCAGCACACTAGGTGACATCTATGTAGGCACCTCATACGTCACTTCTGGTGCCAACGACACCACGCAGAGCTGAACGACGCCACCTACTGATACGCAGGGGTACTGCTCACTTAAAATTTCTGGATCCAGTCTGATGCCCAGGGATAATTCTAAGGGAAGGAATCTGCGGGTAGATAGAGTCTCTATCATATGAGGCGTTACTGAAGGTAAGTAACCTGTTCTTCAAGACCAGAGCCATTTATCCTCCTAGGCATACTGCAGCTGCTCCTTCACTCCTCTTCCTTCACCTTGCTTACTAAGAGACTGCATCCCAGTGGAAAATTTAAACACATTACCCACCATTGGACAGCAGAAGCTAAGACATTCTGGGAATACCTGTGTCCTGCCATTGGGGGAGTAAACAGTGCAAAGATCCACATGCACATTCTGCAGCTTCACTTGGAAGAGCATTGGTACAAGTTGTTGGGTAGTTATTTCAAGTTGGTTTTGGTCCTCACCGGTCATGGGGAAGAGGCCCACCTCAGAGATCTCTTCATAACCACTGTGCAGAACAAATCTAATACATTCCTCCACATACAATTACTGTTCAAGGCAGTCTTCATTGCCTTAAACAGTTCTTTCAAGCTGTGGAGACTTCACATTGTGTGAAAATTCAGCAAGACAACTTGAGCTGAGTTTCACTATACCCACACCTGCTCAGCACCATGATACTCTTCTGGGTGATAGTGCGCTGTACAAATCTGCATTACATAACATAACGTAACATTGATAATACAATGGACTCGTAAATTTGCTTGGCAATCTTTTAGGTTGGACATACTCATTTTTAGTACTCCAGCTCTAAGGAATCTTGGATGTAACGACCTGAAGGTGAGCTGAAGGTTACAGGGGTGAACTTACAGACATGTTTGCAGAAGGCAGAAGGCCTCTTATGTCCCAAAAGCAGAAAGGTTCTCATCTCACTCAGTAAATTCAAATAATGATAATTACTTTTAGCAGTGTATGCCCCTTAACATTAATCCATATTGAAAAACGGAAGTAATAGATAAGGAACTAGATTCCAAAGAAATGTATGAAGGTATTACCAACAGGGTCAACCACTTTGACTCAATTTCACACTCCAACACCAGATTCATCTGCAATTTTAGCTTGAACCTAATGAGGGCACTTACTTCAGTAAATTATATAGAAGCCCCAGCAGTGTCACCCAAAGATACCATATTCAAAGTGGAAGAAACCCTGCATTCCAACAAACTATTGTGTTTCTCCTATGTTTCTAAAGCAAAGTTATTGCGAACTCAAAAATGGAATAGTTTACTTATTTTGATTGGAGGAAATAATCGAAAACCTTTTACAGTGGCTCAACTAAGAGTTCCTAGTATGCTTTATAAAAGGAGGGCTTAAAGCCATCTGGTCTGGTGTGTTACTGTTGAACCTTTATGGCTTCCTCAACTTCCCTGATAGAAATTGATTTGCCTAAATGTTCAGTAGTCTCTGGCGTGATAGAGTGAAAAGTGAAATCTTCTTTGTACCAATTATCATCTTGAAAAAGCTGAAGAATTGTATCTGGCTTAACGTTTGAAACACTAGCTTCAGCCACAGTATTCGCTCCAGCTTTGCTTCGTTCCTGTGGGCCACCAGACTATCTGACATTTCCCCTTTCTCAAAGTACTGCTAATTACTATACATTTTACGTGCAGATTCTCTTACTAATTAATACCTCCATTTCTCCAAATAGCTTCTTATGCCGATATGTTAGCTTTGTAGCCTTTATACTAGTTCTACTTTTCCCCCAGATAGTATTGTGTTAGCTCACCCAATTTTTGCTTTAGCTGATCACAAATCAAATCATCTATGTAATTTTCTTTGAAATAGGGTTCATCGCATCCCTAATGGTAGCCAACAGAGCAGTGTCCCTAAATACCATCGTGTTCATTTTCCGTAAAGGGTTCATTTGGCTCTCAAGTAGATATTGCATTCTCCATCAAGAGTAAACAGTGGTCTGACCGATTCTGTGGCTTGATGTCAGTTGGCTACACTAAAGATCTTCGAGTATTCCTTATCAACAAATAATCTGTCATTTTGTATGAGCTGCAGTTGTTTGAATAAAAAGTATAGTCTCACTCGCTCCCATGTTCTGCTCTCCATTTGACTGATAAATCTCAATCTGTTGTTCGCTGTGTGAGAGCAGGTGAAGTGGTAGGCTGAAACGTTCCGTTGTGTGAACGATCCCAAGCAGGGTTAAAGCTGCATTGAGATCGGGCAACGCTGTTGCCCCCACTGTCACTTTCTCCATCATCGAGAATAAGTCGGCGGGTGGAAAAGGCCATGTCCAAGCAACCACAATGGCGGACGCATTTCGATCTGGCTCTGCGCCCGATCCCCCGATTATCCTGACAACCGTAACACCAAATCCCTTGGGGCAAACCTGCAGGTGCAGACGGCGCAGCTAAATATCCGCTGTGCCCAGCGGTTAACTTTCGAGATAGTGGGCACTCTTGACAGCTGAGATAGCAAAGATACGGCCTTCCCCATGCGGGGACCTGAGATCAGGTCTGCGCCTTTTTCATTCTCCGGCCTGCTTGACAGGTGGTGAGATCGAATTGTGTGCCTGGTTGAGACACCTGCAGGAGCAGAGACTGAGGTTTGCGCCCTGTCTGAGAAACGGGGGTACCTGTGAAGCGGAGGGCGCCCCTTCACCCAGGCGCATATCGGCCCATATGGGGACACACTGCGACCCGTGGCAAACAGCGGGCCTGAAGTGCACGCAAGCAGGCCTAGAGTGCATGCGAGAAGACAACGCAGGAGGTGACTGCTCATGATCTGGCTGCCGAGCGATCCTCTGCTGCGGAGCGGAGGGACCATCCCCAGGCACTACTCTATGCTCTACACGTCCAGCCCACATGGAGACTCCCAGCAAACAGCCACTTTCCTGGAGTCTGTTGAATTGCCAGCACTACCCCTTGACCAACACCTTGCACTAGAATCCCCCATATCACTTGACGACGTCCGGGAAGCACTCTTGTCACTGGCTTCCGGGAAAACACCAGGATCAGATGGATTTCCTACTGAGGTTTTTTAAGACATAACAGAAGTCCTCGTTCCACGTTTGCACACGCCCTTCACCTCTGCCATAGACAGCTCTGCCACCTTCCCTATGCAAGGCCAATGTGGTATAGTTGTTGAAACCAGGAAGCGATCCCACAGTCTTGGACTCCTACTTGCCCCTCACAATCTTAAACACGGACTATAAAATATTAGCGAAGATTCTCTCTAACTGGCTTGTGCCTTGCATTCCCTCCTTGGTACACGCGGACCAGATGGGTTCGTCCCTTCCCGAAACACCTCTCCCAACCTCCACCGCTACCTTAGAGTGGCAGAATATGCCCCATCGAACTGGCCCCACTCAGGTTGCCTTGTGCTAGACCTGGAGAAGACCTTCGACTCTCTCCAATGGGAATATCTATTCGCAGTGCTACTCAGGTTTGGTTTCGGCTCTTTCTTTATTAGCATGGTTAAATTGCTGTATAAACACCCGACAGTTTGTGTGAAAACTGGGCCAGACTCTATCAACACGGGTTGCGGGACCCGTAAAGGCTGTCCGTTATCACCCCTCCTTTTCTCCCTAGCAGTAGAACCGTTGGCTACATATATACGCTCTTGTGTGGACATGGGCATCCCTCTGGGAGATGCACCTGCGTCCAGAAGACTTTGGGCAGCATCTCCAGCACCCCCAAATAAAGTGTTGCTATCTAATGAAAAAGGACAATTATCCTGAAACACGTGTCTAGAGATACACAGCACTGGCTGCACCAACAAGGTTGAAAAACTAAAGCCTGACACCGATGAAAGTGTTATCATGCACTGCATTTATTATGATGCATCTAGGCAAACTGAGTGCTGGAGTGTGAGGCAGTGTGCGCCAACCCCCCTCCCCTCTGGGAGATGGTATGCACATTATTTCATTGTACGCTGACAACATTCTGCTATATGTGAGAGACCTTCACTCCATCCCCCCCTCTTTAGATTTAGCGCTTATATTATTTGCCACAGCATCAGGATTGCATGTCATTGCGGCGAAGTCCATTCTCTTCCCTTTCTCCTCAGACACCCTTGACCCTAAGCAATCTCTAGGCGGCGTTCAGGTGCAATGTTGTATTTGCACTTTGTTATGTGTCCACATATATCGGAGCAAAGCTGACCTCTTCGATGGCAATGTCGTCAGAGCTTCCATCGTAATTCAGTCACAGATGGCCTTCTGGGAATTGCTCCCATTGTCCGTCTCAGGCAGAGTAGCTCTCACGAAGATGGTGGTTCTTCTGCACCTTCTCTACTATTTCTCTACTCTACCCCTCTATATCTCTCCTTCCTTCTTCTGTAAATTCAAAAAGGTAATCAGGGACTTTGTCTGGGGGACGTCTAGACATAGGGTTTCCATTAAGAAACTTATCTACCGGCGGGACAGGGTGGACTCTCAAGGTCCAACGTCGAGCACTATTGCCTAGCCGCTCAATTGCAATGGATAGCCAGATGGCTAGCTTCCTGTCACCTAACCGACACAGCCACACTCCATCCTCCAACACCACATCACACACTGCTGCAGATGTTCCATCCCTGTGTAAAATTTCAATGCATGGATTTCTTATTGCTCTCCATAGCTTACAGATGCTACCGTAGAAGCCTGTTTATTACCCGCGACACCATAAGCCCCAACTATTCCCCTACTTGGGACGCCTAGGGGACGGTCACCTACCAGGACAGTCGAGGTGCGCAATTAGGATACGTCTGGAATCCATGATGTAGGAGACCTGTTTCAAGATGGTGTCCTTATCCCATATACTGTGTTCATTTCAGAGGAAGGTCTCGACCCGAGAAGCTTTTTGCTACACAATGCGCTCATAACCACACTCTAACCTAACCACGGAACCTCCTACACACTGCATGATCCAATACTTACATATAATGGGAGACTGGGGCAACTGATCCGTTGGTTTGCATCGTCCTTTCGTCAACATACGACGATCTCACTAGCCCCCTTGAGACAACATTGGCAGGACGATTTGGGACGGGTCCTTTCAGGCAAGGAATGGTCAGCTGTCTTGGAGGGTCCAACGCACATCCCTCGTAACCAACGCTTTTGCCAGATTCAGTTCTTTATCCTACACTGGGCATACCTTAACCCAGCCAGATTAATAAGTACTTTCACCGCACAGACTCAATCTGCCCCAGGTGTCGTTCACCCAATGCTGACCTACTACACATGCTGTGGCATTGCTCCGCCCTGGGGGGGGGGGGGGGGGGCGGGGGGGGGAGTACTGGCCTGGAGTAGTGGCCACCTTGCCCTCTTGCACGGATCGTGACATTCCTTTTCGCTGGGAGATATACATATTGCACCTCTTCAAGATGGGCAGGAATAACAGGGTCACAGCCCGTTTTCTGGTCCTGAGCTTAGTCACAGCAAAACTCCTGATCACCAAACGATGGAAGGTCCCACATGTAAAGTCCTGGCGCCACTCTTCACTTAATTGGGCCAAGGCGGAAGGTGTGGCCCTACAAAGGGAGGACCTCCTGGGGCTTCGCAAATTCCCCTAGCCAATAGTTGGGGGGCTGCTGTGGCTGATCTGCAGGGACTGGATATGCATTCTGGGGATTCTTGGGAGAGGGAGGAAGATTAGTCAGGTCGCACTTCGCAACATGGGTTTGTACATGCGGCGATGCATGTGGGTCGGTGATCCACAATACCTGTTCAGCTAGTACATTCTTAAAGGTCCTGCAAGCTAAGTTACAGCCTACGATCACCTACGGGAGTGAATCATTAAGAGAGATAGACTCAACAACTTTAGATAGTATAATAGTGACCTCTTACCGAGCGATCTTTCAGCTCCCCAAATACGTCTCTCCAGCCCAAATAAGGCTGGAATTTGGGCTTCAAAACCAGGCGATAGAATGAAGGGGAGCCTATGTCAAATGCTGGCACAACATCAAAACAGCCGAAGAGGGGACTTTGAATAACCACCCCTGGGTAGAGTTGTCTTGCACTGGAAAATCGCCAGCAAACCAATACCTCCAAGAATCCATCAAGATCCTAGGCCTGACAGACCTTTGGAATTGCCCAACGGCTTATTCAGTCTTTAAAAATATTGTTACAAAGACAACAAAACTAATATCAGCCATGGAGGACAAGAAAACATTATCAAAAAGAGCCCATAGTTGGGCTGTGCTGAAGAATTTTGACATTCTTAAACCACAACCCTACCTCAAGGCAGGAATTAAGCCGGTGACAAAGGAATTTTTTGTAATTGAGATTGGGAGTCCGCTCAATCGCCCCGTTTTTACCGCCATGGGAAAAAAGAAGAGGAGACCGACCATGCCGCTTGTGTGCCTGTGGTACAGAAAACCTTATTCACATTATTTGTATTTGCAGCAAACTAAAGGATATAAGGTGTACTCTACTAAAACAATCTTTTAACCAGCAATGAGTCAGGTCACGCAGACAGGCAGTAATGCTGTGCTTCAATCTAACTTTAGTACAGCTAAACTGCCGCCTCACAACATTTCTTGATCTCACTACATTGAGACTGAAAACCGTAACATTATTGGCTGTGAACTCTGCTCCACAAGATGGCTCATCAAGTCAACTTCAAGAACATCCTTAACAGCTCTATGTCGCCAAAACAGGCACAACCAGTAACTGTTTGCAGCTTGGGTCCATTTTTACCGCTTAGCGTACTCTTAGGAAAAGCTAGATAATCCAGAGTGAAAGTTTTGCAAAAGACTTTGGCAGAGTGAGAACTTAAAAAGTAAATTTTTACTAAATTGTCTTTTAGACAGTTTAGTAAAAGCACCAATTGTTAAGGGAATGACTTTTTATGTTAAAATCTTAATATGTATAATAACAAAGTGGAACATCTATTTATTATTGAGTAACTTTTATACCAACATAACCGGTTTGATTTAATGACTGTGTATGCAATGGTTTAAATTAATCAAGCATAATAAAAAATGTACCTTATCGTACCTGGTCAGCTCGTCAACACATAGATATCCAACACCACAGACAAGCAGACAAGTTCTCATTGTAGTTCCTCATAGCAACAGGTCACGGGCTGTTTTCACTACCCTCTCTTGTATTAATTTGTCCTCCTTTGGTTGAACCCTCCTCCCATTGTTCAAGTTTACGACATACCACACAGGGATCGTCCACAATACACATAACAAATGAGTGCACTTAGCTGTCATTGTTGTAGATTTATACCATCTAATGTATGCTTTTCCATTTTTCAAATGCATATAACTCTGCACATTTGCTGATATGCAAGCACCAATGCCAATAGATAACTAATGTAACCAGTGTGTAAGCTGATATCGAAATTATGCTGTTGTATAGTAAAAAAAAATATTAAAAAAAAGATTGAATCAAGTCTGGGCAGAGTACTTCCCTTTCTTCATTGGTCCTGTACGCAAAAATTAAAGTCAATGATATTACCTTCAGTTTACCTCTAACCACCACACTCCCCTCGTTATACAGCCTTCTCTCCTCAAGGACAAAAGACATGCCTTTCATAGGTAAAATAGCTGCCCCCCTGTCTGATTGGGCACTATAAGATGAAATTGTCTGTGATATCAGTGTGAACATAGCCATGCAGCATCTCATTTCAAATCTTTTCAAATGGCTTCCTGGAAGCATTGCAGTATGTGCTTTTTTGTTTAACATTTCATTAAAGCTTTGCTGGGCCGTTAAAATGTACACCTTTAGAGTATTGAACGGGATAGCTGATTTTTTTTTTTTAGTACAAAGAAAGTTTTATTGAAAGAATAAGGGTGTCAATGTACAATATATAAACTCAACCAAGATTCATTACCCCAGGTCACTCCCACGCCGCACGACTCTCCTTAGTGCCCGAGTGCTGCCGAGGGTTCGCCGCTGGTGTGCCCCTGGTACTGCCATCCTCCTTCTGCTGTGTTTTGCCCATGTAATTGTCATAGTTGCAGTATTGGTATTGTGACTGTATTTACTGTACTTTTCAGGCGCTCCTTTCGCCCCTGCCCTCTGTGCCGCCGCGGCCCCGCCCCCTTTTCATCTCTGTAACCCCTGCCCTCGCCCATTGGCCGCCCCGCTCCCGCCTCCCAGCTGCCTCTCCCTCCCACTTCGCCTCTTATGGAGGCTGCGCAGCGACCGCGCAGTGGGCGCGCCGAAGCCGCGCCTAAGGCAAGCCCGTCTGCGCCCGTCCACGCCTGGACCGCGCCCAGCGCCAGAACCCCTGGAACCCGCCCCCCCCCTCCCCCCGCAACGCCTGACTGCACTACGACTCCAGCACCCTCCACGCACTCAACACCGAATGAGACCACCCCTGCTACCGAGCCACCCCGAAGCGCACCCAAGGGCCCTTCGCCTGCCGGAACTGCAGATTCACCAGCATCCAGCCCACCAAACCACCAACCAGAGAGCCCAACCACCTCCACTGCATCCTCCTCAACACTCGCTCCGCTCGCAAACACGCCATCGAACTCTGGGACCTCCTAGACTCTACCGCCCCCGACGTCACCTTCCTGACGGAGACCTGGCTGAACGCCACCTCAGCACCAGACATCGCCATAGCCATCCCACAGGGCTACAAATCTCCCGCAGCGCCAACGGAGTGGGAGGGAGAATCGCCATCATCCACAAAGACACCATCAAAATCTCGACCAACACCAACGACACCCTCACCTTCGCCGAGCACATGCACTTCCAGATCCACACCGACCCCAACACCACCCTCAGAGGAACACTCATCTACAGACCTCCCGGACCACGACCACAGTTCAGCGAAACCATCGCCGACCTCGTCAGCACCCACGCCCTCGCCTCCACGGACTACATCCTCCTCGGGGACTTGAACTTCCACCTCGAGAACAACAACGACGCCACACCGCCCTGATCGACAACCTCGCCTACCTCGGACTCAAACAGCTCGTGACGACACCCACCCACGCCGCTGGACACACGCTGGACCCCATCTTCTCCACCAGCCCCCACGTCTCCTTCAACCACACCACTGAACCCCACTGGACCGACCACAGATGCGTCCATTTCACCTTCAGGAAACCCACCACACACCACCGCACCCAACAGCTGCCACGCCGCTGCTGGGGCAAGGTCACCAAGGACCAACTCACTACCACCCTCGCCCGGAGACCACCCACCGACCCAGACACCGCCGCATCCAACCTCAAACAGTGGATCAACGACTGCGCCGACACCCTCGCCCCTCTCAAGACCTCCACAACCAACCACACCAACAAGAAAGCCGCCTGGTTCACCGAAGACCTCCAGATCTCCAAGCACACCTGTTGGAAGCTGGAGAAGAAATGGCTCCACGAACGAACACCTGACAGCCACACAGCCCACAAGAGCGCCACCCGCAGACACCACCAACTCATCAGGAACGCCAAGAGGACCGCCTTCAAGGACCGCTTAGACAACAACGCACACAACACCAAAGAGCTCTTCAGCATCACACCAACGACATCCCACCATCACAAGACCTATGCGTTTCCCTGGCCACCCTCTTTCACCGCAAGATCACCGACATCCACGACAGCTTCAACTCCGACACCCCCGCACCCACCACCAAGTCCACCACCCCTGACCGCCTGGTCAAACATCAGCGACGAAGACACCATCAAAACCATGAACTCCATCCACTCCGGTTCCCCATCTGACCCCTGCCCTCACCACGTTTTCAACAAAGCCAGCACAACCATTGCGCCCCACCTCCGAAAAACAATCAACAGTTCCTTCGATTCAGCAACCTTCCCGGAAAGCTGGAAGCACGCCGAGATCAACGCCCTTCTGAAGAAACCCAAGGCGGACCCCAAGGACCTCAAAAACTTCCGGCCCATCTTCCTGCTCCCGTTCCCGGCAAAAGTGACAGAGAAGTTTGTCAACAAACAGCTGACCCGCTACCTCGAAGACATCCTGGACCCCTCCCAATCCGGTTTTCGCAGCAACCACAGCACCGAGACCGCCCTCATCGCCGCCACTGACATCAGGATCCTGATGGACAAAGGAGAAACAGCCGCCCTCATCCTCCTGGACCTATCAGCAGCCTTTGACACAGTCTGCCACCGCACCCTATCAGCACACCTCCATGATGCCGGAATTCAAGAGAAGGCCCTGGCCTGGACCACATCCTTCCTCACTGGCAGAACCCAGAGCGTCCGCCTCCCACCCTTCCGCTCGAAATTCACCGAGATAATCTGCGGCGTCCCACAGGGATCCTCCCTCAGCCCGACGCTGTTCAATATCTACATGGCACTGCTCGCCCACGTCGCACGACAACATAACCTCAACATCTTCTCCTACGCCGACGACACCCAGCTGATCATATCCCTCACCAAAGACCCCCACACCGCCAAAGCCAACCTCCACAGAGGACTGAAGGCCGTAGCCGACTGGATGAAGGACAGCAGACTGAAGCTGAACTCAGACAAGACGGAGGTCCTCATTCTCGGACCCACCCCATCAGCCTGGGACGACTCTTGGTGGCCCACATCGCTAGGCACACCCCCGGCACCCACAGACCACGCACGCAACCTGGGGGTCATCCTCGACTCTACCCTCTCCATGACCAGGCAAGTCAACGCCGTCTCCGCTTCCTGCTTCAACACCCTCTGCATGCTCCGCAGGATCTTCAAATGGATCCCTCCCGACACGAGAAAGACCGTCACCCAGGCCCTCATCACCAGCAGACTCGACTACGGGAACGCCCTCTACTCAGGAGCAACAACCAAGCTCCTGAGACGACTACAACGAATCCTGAACGCCTCGGTGCGACTGATCCTCAACTTCCCCCGACGCAGCCACATCACACCCCACCTGAGAGTCCTGCACTGGCTCCCAGTCAACAAGAGGATCACCTTCAAACTCCTCATCCACGCACACAAAGCCCTACACAACTCCGTACCTACATACCTCAACAACCGACTCGGGTTCCACACCCCCACCCGAAACCTCCGCTCAGCCAACCTTGCCCTCGCCACAGTTCCTTGCATCAGGAAAACAACCGCCGGCAGCAGATCCTTCTCCTACCTCGCCGTCAAGACCTGGAACGCACTTCCCACCGCCTACGACAGACTCAGGACCTGCTGGCCTTCAGAAAACTCCTCAAGACCTGGCTCTTCGATCAGTAGCGCTCCCCCCCAGCACCTTGAGACCCTCACGGGTATGTAGCGCGCTTTATAAATGCAGTGATTGATTGATTGATTGATTGATTACAACAAAAATTTAACTCTAACAGAAATATATGAATTAGATTAGTAAGTAAAAACAAAAAAGAATGATGTGATAAAAATAGTATAATGAGTATTTAGTTAGAAAGCTGAGGAACGTCTGAGGAGTTCATGGAGGTTTGAGAACTTCCTGTTGAGAAGGCTGTAACGGTGCGGATTTCCTAGCACATACATCAAAATACATTGTAACAGGTAACCATAAATGAACATGTTTCGTAGCCATATGTATAGGATAAACAAAGAAAGTATACAACCTATGATTATTGCAAATAGCGTACCACCAAGCCTTACAAGACATTTTTGTGAAGTCTTTCCAATTCCTGGTGATTTGCTGAAAAGCAACCGCTATTAATAAATCAATAATTTTAACATTAAATGTACATTTGCTCCAATTAGGTGATAAACTTACTAGAAATACATGAATGGAAGAAAAAGAAGTATTGGTACCAAAAATTAAATTGATATCAGACCATACACGTTTCCAGAAATTATGTACAAATGAACATAAAAATAACATATGGAACAAGTCTGCATTTGGAGATGAGCATGTCCAACATGTATCCAATGTAGTGGGAAATCTTTTATGTAAAGTATTCGGGGATAATAAAAGCCTATTATATACATAAAACAACGTTTGCGTTAGACTAACTGCTCTTAAGGATTTTCGTTTCTTGGCCCATATGTTACTCCACATAGATAATGGCCAGGATGCATTAAAGTCCTGCTCCCATGCACATTCAGTTTTTTATTTGTGTATGATATTATTCGTACGTTGTAAAAAATTATCTATGGTGGATGCTTTGGGTAAGGTGTGCAATAGGGTGGATAGGTCTTTAGATGGATTGGGCGTATGAATATTAACAGATGTAACAGTAAATTGAGCGCTAGCATCTAACACAGTTTTCTTAAGGAGGTTATACTTAGAGTGGAATGAAAAAGGGAGATCAAATAATTGCCGAAGTGTAGGAAAGGATATAAATTCTGTTTGTGAAAACAAGTGATGGATCCAAATGAAACCTTTTTGCCTACAAGTTTTCCAATAGAAGGGTTTATTACGTATTAACAAAGTCTTATTATGCCATATAGTTGAGCTGAAGAAATAACCAAAAGTCTCATGAGCTAAAGGGTGAAGTATTCCAAGGAGTTTAGAGGTGAACTTAATTATAGGTGTGGAAAGAGACTGGGGTTTACGGGAAAAGGAGAGATACTCCTGAAAAGAAAAAGGGGATAAAAAAGAGTTCCCAACTGATGTCCATCAACGGCGCTCTTCTGTGGAATCAAGCAGCCAGTATGATGCTTGACGTAAAAGAAATGCTTTTTAATTAACAGAAAAATTGGGAAAATTAACTCCTCCTTCAATCTTAGGGCGAACTAATTTGGAGATAGATATACAAGATTTCTTTTTGTTCCATAAGAAAGAGGAAAGTATGGAGTTAACGTTTTTAAATGATTTAGCAGAAATGGGGACCGGTATGTTGGAAATGGTGTATAATACTTTGGGGGAGAGCATCATCTTTATAGTGTCAAGGCGTTCCCACCAAGACAAGTAAAGAGGGTGTCATTTAGTTGTAAGTTCCGAGATTTTTTTAATACACTTGTTCATGCATAGCGAACTGTACCAGGAATCGAAGGTGTGAAATGTAACCCTAAATACTTAATATGATTGGGGTTCCATGTAAATTAAGCCGTGTTAAAATCTGCCTTAAAGGTATATTTAGTCAAAGGCAGAATCTCGCATTTGTCACTATTTAGTTTGTAGCCAGAAATTAAGGAAAAAGGATTGAACTTCTGCTAAAAAGGCAGGAATCGATTCACTAGGTCATGAAAGAAAAAGCAATATGTCGTCAGCATATGCTGCAAGTTTAATATGACATGTTGGTGTGTCAAAGCCATGTATATGTAAATTTTGACGGATTTTTAAAATAAAAGGTTCAAGAGCCAAATTAAAAAGAAATGGGGATAAGGGGCATCCCTGGTGTACTCCTCAACCGAAGTAAACAAATGGAGATATTAGGCCATTGACGCAAACAGCAGCGCAAGGATTAGAATAGAGGAGGGAGATTAGGAAGGTAAATTTAGGCACCGAAACCAAACCATCTAAGGGTATACAATAGGTAAGGCCATTCAACTCTATCAAACGCTTTTTCTGCTTCTAATGCTATTGCTGCAAGAGGGTGCTTTAGATGTGAGTTTTTGGATAAAATGTTGAAAAAGAGTCAGGTATTATCTGTAATACCTCGTCCTTTGACAAAGCCGGATTGCTCCTTACCCTGATATACATGGCAAAATAAATCTAAACGAAGAGCTAGTGCTTTGGAGAACATTTTATAATCAATGATGACAAGAGAAATGGGCCTGTAATTTTTACAATACTTTGAGACTTTACCATCTTTAGGTATGAGGCAGATGTGCGCTTCTGAAAACGAGCCAACAGAATTTTCCAAGGAGCAAAAGAAATGTATCAGGAAGTGTAATTTGGGTAATAATAATTTAGAAAAGTGAAGAAAAAATTTGACAGTAAAACCATCTGTCCAGGTGCTTTGTCTTTTTTGAGATGCTGAAGAGCTTCAAAGAGTTCCTGTTGTGTTAGTTTTCAGATTTCAAAGAGGATAAATTAGGGGGAGGTGGTAAGTTGGGGTTTTTGTGTGGTGGAAAAAAATTGTGACAACAAAAGATTCGTGGGATTTGTTTCCGAGCAATACGTTTTGTAAAACGGAGAAAATTAATTCAAAATTTCTACATTCTTAAATTTTAAGACAGAATGTTCATCGTAAATAGACTCAATGTTTAGCTTGTTATTTCTGGTTTTTAAATAATTAGCCAGAATTTTCCCCACTTTATTTTTACCACCATAAAATTTCGCACTAGATTTTAGTAGATATAGTGAGGCATTTTCTGTTGATTCTTTATTAAACTGTAATTTTGCTGTTATAGGAGCAGTTAGAACATCTTTGAGTTAGATGTGTAATATGAGTGCTCCAGTCTCTTTATATCTTGAAGAAGAGTATTGTTACGTTGACACGCAGTTCTGCGTGCTTTGGCAACATAATTTATTATGAAATCTCTTGCTGAAGCCTTGAAGGCATCCCAAATAGTCGAGAAGGATAGAGAATCATTCTGGTTTATTGAGAAATATTCATTAAAAAGGTGTTGAAGGAAGAGGTAAATGCGGGATCCAGAAGAAAAGTGTTTTAAAACGACTTCCTCTAAGAGTATTAATCCTGGGCAATATGTCGAGGATGATTGAAATGGGGGCATGGTCCGATAGTGAATGAGACCAATTTCTGCATTCATAAGTGCTTGTGATATGTTATGGGATACAAAAAATGAATCAATTTGTGAAAGAGTATGGTGAACAGGGGAATAGTTGTATTCTCTAGTGACGGGGTTACATTATCTCCATGCATCTAGGAGTTTATGTTGGGTGATAGTGTGGATAAAAGATTTGTGGGATTTATTAGGGATAAAAGAAACCTTGGAGTTTCGATCCATAAATGGGTCAAAATCTGATTACAATCACCCCCTAATGTGAAATTATCTTCAATACTTAGAGTGATTTGCTTAGCTAGCGGAGACCAAAAAGATGAGTCACCACCAGTAGGGGCATAAACGTTAAGAAAGAGACTGGAGCACCCTTCAAAAGTAGTTTAACACTAAGCCAACGACTATCCGTATCAGATGTTTGTGATATACATTTAACAGGGAGCGATTTACGACAAAGTATTATTATTACGTTTACCATCACCTTGGGAAAAGAAGACTTCCCCTACCCAACCCTTTTTTAATTTTTAATGATTCAACATCTGTGAGATGAGTTACTTGAGAAACACTATGTCAGCGTCTAGTTTGGCTAAGTGGGTTAAGACTCTGTCATTTGATAGGAGAATTTAATCCCCTAACGTTCCAAGAAACGAATTTTAACAGCATAACATGTGAAAAGAAAAATTTAAAAATGTTAACAGTAATAATCCAATTCAACAAAACAGTAATAGGAAATATGTAGAAAGAGGAGCATTGTGTATATGATCAATTTAACTATGGGATTGAGAGACAAAGATGAGGAAATCAATAGAAACGAACAGTAAAGTTGATGAGAAAATTACATTTGAGGGATTTGACATATTAAAGGAGTTATGAGTAAAGAAAGAAATAGAAGAGAATAGATGTGTAATGACAAGAATATTTGAGGGAGTGGACAGGAGAGAGAGAATGTCAAAAATGAAGGCACCTGAAAGATAAGGAATAGAATGAGGAAAGAAATAGAGAAGAAAAATAGTAAAGACAAAGACACCTGAGAAAAGGATAGGAAACATGTTTGGATAGGAAGGAGGAAGAGAAGATAAAAACAAGAAAAGAATGTGTAGAAATAACATACCTACACAAGAAAGATGCAGGGAAACATGAGGGGGGGTGTGAAACCACATGGAACAGACGGGGCATCCGGGTTCAACCAGACGGAGGACCGGGAGAAAACCACGCCATGAGGGTAATACAACTGTGGAAGCGAAAGACAACAAATATTAAGACAATTGATAAAACACATTATGAACAGGAAAACAATGAGAACATACCAAGCGAACCAACATATTTTGAGTCGAGATTAAAACAATAAGTTCATCTTAGGTCTGATAAGTAACACTGCTTGTGTGAAAAAATGCTCCAAAGAAGGAAACAGAAACTAAAGAGCCTGTGAGGAATATACATTGAATCAGACATTAAATGAATACGAAGGTCCAGAAGGTACCATAACATTCGTTTTACATAAGGTTAAGATACTTTGTGATTGCAGCAAATACATAAAGTCCGGTATTATTCGAATATGAAAGTCTTGAAGAGTCCATACCATTTGGTCTACATGAATTTATGAAACTTTTTAGCTGCAACGGATCTTCATATGTTGTTGTTCGGTTGTTATAAGTGACCTTAAAGAGACAGGGGTGAAAAAGACCATAACAGGCACCCATTGATCGAAGATCTTGTCTCATATTAAGAAATGCTTTGTGCCTATTAGCAGTAGCCTTGGCATAATCCTGTGCGAAGAATAAGGTTGAACCTGAACAAGTAATTCTTTGAGAGGATTTGACTGCTGACAAAACCTTTAACAGATCTGTGTATTCCAGGAAGTATAGGATAACTCCTCTTGGTCTTTGTGAGGGTGAGGTGTTTGAGGAAGGGTGACCTAATCTATATGCCCTTTGAATGTTAAGTGCTGTGCCCTCTGCCAGGTGTAGTAATTTGGGGAGGGAAGATTAAAAAAAGGTGAGAGGGTCTGACCCTTCAACTCCTTCCGCCAAACCATAGATACGTAGATTATTCCTTCTGTTACGATTTTCGAGGTCTTCAACCTGCCGTTGGAGCGTAGAGACTTGAGATTGAAGCTGGGAGACGTTCACACTTGTATTCCTAAAGGAGGACATACTGTATTCAACTGCAGTGACTCTTGTCTCAAGTTGAGACCAATTGTCAGTGAGGATTTGTAGCTTAGAATTGGTTTCCTCCATAAAGGGTCGGAGGGCTCTGATTTCTTCCAACAACAACTCCATGGAAACAGGTGAGACTGATTTAGGAGGAGAAGGAGGATTTTGTTTTAGGCGTTTGGTAACGAATTTCCCAGAAGGTGCCGAAGAGGGATCCATACCTGTCACCAAGGCTGGCGATGAAGACAGCAGAGAATCCTCCATCTTAGAATATGCAGTGAAAATCTTTGAGTTCTTGAGAAAAATATGCTTTGGTTGTAGTTGCGTAGAAAAAGATCAGAAAACAACTCAACTTCCAAGCAAAAAGATGCGTGAGGTTAATCAATATGAATTAAAATTCAAAACGATATAAAACATGGAAAAATCGCGCATAATATGTCAATGTTACAGTCAAGGTCAGTCTCACAACACCCTCTATATATTGAGCAGAGTAATCAAATTCACATTTGCAGCGGTATATCTTCAAAACGTGAAAAAGAGAGTCATTGATGCCTACACTTTAGCAGGTAGAGCGGTAGTATAGGGGTCATAAGACCATGAAATATTTCCAGTGAGGTGGAATGGAAATTGCACCATAAGGATGATGAGAGATGCACAAAATGGCTGCCAAAATTGTTTCTTCCCAGTCAGTATACCTAAATGCTGGGACTTAAAACCACACACCTCTGCCCAGGGATCCAGGGAAAAAGCAGTGAAGATGCATTGATTAGGGCATATTTGAGGAGATTTTCAGGACGATTTGGGCAGCTTTAAGCCGGTAGCTCCGCAAAAGTGGGGAGCGCGGCTGGTCGGGCGAAATACAAAATGGTGGCTGCGATATCGCGTCCCCGCTGAGAAGGACTGACTTGATAAATATTGGTATTTCCTTGCTATGTACAGGACCAGCGGGATTCACAGGACAAACTGCAGATCTTCAGACATCCTAAGCGTGCCTTTGCTTCGCAAGTGACAGCTGTAAATGTAAATGTAATTTGCACTTGTATAGCGGCTATCACCCAGGGGTCTCTAAGCGCTGTACGAATACCGCTGTGGAACCCTACCTGGCCTGTTCCTGTGAGGTGTCCACTCCTGGGCATCCCCAAGGTGAAGCCAGGCATTCTAGCGTTGTTAGGGCCGGTGTGGAGATTAAGCAAGCTATTGCCCAGAGTTGCAGAGTGGAACCCATGATTAGAGTAGGCACCGAGGCGAGAATGATCAGGTCCGAGGACATTGAGCCCAAGACCCTGCCGCGACGGGGATTGAACCCTGGTCCCGGGCCAGACCTCTGCCTCAGGGTCTGCCGCTCTAATCGGTGAGCCACACTTCTCCACAACCGCTGAGTCGCGCCAGAGAGCCTCATCCGGATGCCGCCATGCTCCTCGGGAGCCAAGCCACGCCCCCCCAGCTGACATTTATTGAAGTGGTGATTATTCCTGAAACCTAACTGGTGGCACCCATCCACCCACACTGACAAGGTGACACCTTTGAGTAGATAGCCGTCCCCACCTGCTTCATAGAAGGTGTTCTATATCTGCTAAATGCAAGCTCTGGTATAATGACTATTTGTTGTATTGGACCATTTTAATGTAAAATCAGGTCCCTGTACATGTATGTGGTGCAGCCACTGGAGAAACATCCAGGACTCAGCAGCACCACCTAGTATGACACCTGCTTAAGCACAGAAGAAAAAAGAAAAGAAGCACTATTTGCATTGATGTTCCATATCCAGTGACATCTCAGTATCATCTGTTATATTTAAATAAGAGGCACACTACTTTAACAACAGGAGATTTTCAGAGATTTTGTTTGGTGTCATCTGTGAGATACGCAGCCACAGTCTGGAGTTCGTAGTGGTAGCCTCATCCAAGGACCAGTATGCCATCATTCTTCTTCAGCTGATGTCTCTTTAAGTTCCTGTTCATGCCTCTTCCTTTCAATCCTAACCACCTACTTTTCTTTCTTTGCTCTAACGTTGCTAGTCCTTCTGGGCAATCTGGTAATTTTGTTAATGTCTGTTTCTTTGCCTGGCTGGGCGCGGTTCAGTTTGAGACCATGTTAATCTTCTTCAAGTATCTTCACAGTATGTTGGTTATCTTTGAGTTTGAGGGATAGATGGAAGGCGAAGTCTAATGAGTATGTTTTTTCCCTAAAATGGTGCATCATTTCTCTGATTTGTCTCTTTTGTATTAAGAGCTGAAAGTGTATCCCCTTTTAAATGAATGGGTTCTTGTTGCTTTAATATTTACCTATTGTATCTGTAACAAATGGACCCCAGTGAGTACATCTGTTTTGACTTGTGTTAAAGCAGGCTGTTGCTCATCCTATTGAGAATCTCCGTGGATTGAGACTATGGAAAGATGTTTTATTCAAGGAACGTGGCTCTTCCCACCTGTAGTGCCACATGCCTGCTGGTGAGTCATTCCCATGCTGTGGGTCCCCTTTTACAGGACCATGTGAGAGGACACTTTGCTGTAGTGTTTTGTGATGGATTTGGGGCCGCTAGACATGGTCTTTGGCCTATTTTATTTATCTCCCTTTTTAGGTTTGCTTGTTTACACTCCTTGGACCATCCTTGAGATGTTGGATGAGGATTTTACTCTACGGAACACCGGTCTTTGGGCCCAGCTTTAATACTTCATTTTTTTGATTTTCTATCGCCAGTTGTGCTTTTGAACTGTAACTTGTTATTGTTAGAGGATTTCAACATATGTGCATATTGCCATGCAGATGAACGATCTAGTGATTTCCTTAAAACATATAATTTGTTACTGTACCACACATATTAAAGGCCACACCATGGATCTTTTATTTTCAACTGGTGTGGACATTGATCTCAGTCAGTGCCTGCTGATGTCCTGGACTGATCATTATTTCATTCATTCACACAGGATATTGGCACTATACAGGTAAATGATGCATATAATAAAAATATTCAAGTGGCTTGGCATAGGAAAGAGTAGACCACGAGTCTCGTATCTGATCTTATAAGTTGTGACGTTGGGGACGGTTGGCAGATGCTTGAGCACTTCTACACAACTGTGGTGTGAATGCGAGCCCAGACATTTCGCAGTCTTGTCATTGTGCTGGATCACTGTCCCTGTAGAGCTCAGTTCTGTTATTGAGTTAATTATCTCTCATACTTGCCTCTTCGATAGTGTGGCTGGTTATGCAACCTTCCGCCCTGTTTAAGGACTTTTGAGGATTTTTCAATTGGGGCAGGACTTTGACTGTGCCTGCCTAGTACCTGCAATTTTCCACTTCTAGGTTTGGCGTCTCTGGTTGGAAATGCAACATTTGCTTATTTTTGCAGCGAATAGAATATTTTGTCATCCCTCACAGACCTATAGCCCCTGTATGTGTTCTTGTTTCCCACTTCTGTTTTCTTGGGTTACCTCTTATTGGAAGTGTTAGTTTCTTGATACAGATATTGTGCTGTGTCCTTAAAGTATGAGTCATCGTTGTGCATAGTAGTAACGGGTTGCACATTTGGGGTGTTGAAGTTATTTTCCCATAGTAAAGTGGCTATCTCTTGTGTTAACCTCCATTTCGACCATACCTAAATACATCTTTTCACCTGTTAAATTGCTGTGTTTTATATTGCTACAATGGGACTTTTACTGGCCTGGTTGTTCTTCGTTTCAAATTAGTTTGTTGTCCGAGCCACACTCAGTTATCTAATGACTGTTTCGTTTTCTGTTAGGACTACAGGGGTGTGGAACTTTTTGGTATTCAATCTAACCTCCTTCTGTGTAATGTATTAGGTTTCTAACTGGCCGGGGTAGACTTGGAGTTGTTGAGCCCCTTCTACCCAGTTTGACTAGTACTGATTTGAGTACAAAGATGGTTATGTAGAAAACTACAAGTCTTCTGTTTGACTACATTAGGAAATATGATAAACTAGGATTCCTGTAGTCGCTTGATTCTGGTCTTGGGGTTGTTTATGACTCTTTGAGTGGAGGGCGACCAGAATTCGTATTCCCTCTATGCTCCGTATTGTTGGTAAGACTCTTGTTGAGACATCATTTAGGATGGTTGGGCTGACGGTTTTCACTCTACATTGATTAATTTAAACAAGCCTTGGCAAAGCCAATAGGTTTTGCCTATGCGAGACCTGTTGGCTTTGTCAGTGGTTTTTTTTTAGATATGTTTCACAGCAGCACATGCTACTGTCAAGGTGCATCATGGCTTAAAGAAAAAAGTGATCTGATAATTTTTTCTTGACTTAAACCATAGTGCACCGCAGCACTGACTGCTGTGTAACGTCTTCAAGTAAAGGAATAAAGTGCTATGACGCGGTCATTGTTCACTGCGTCATAGTGCTTTTTTTGCAGGGAGTTGCAGTAGAGGAGGGAGGAAGCAGCAACAATGGACAGCAACAAGGGGAAGCAACATGGGGAGGAGAGTGGGACCAGCAAACATGGGGGGTTGGAAACAGCACTAGAGGCGCAGGGGAGCAGGGTGGCAGTACAAACCATGGACAGCGGAGGAGTGTAGGGCTGCAAGCAACATGAGGGAGGGAAAAGCAACACAAGGGACGTCGGGGTAGCAGCACGAGGGAGGGGTGGGAGATGGACTGTAGACAGGCACACTTCAAGAGTGCGTTTCCAAAAGTAAGAAAAATAAATAGTACCTGCAGGAGCAAGCGGACAGTGGCCTCAGATAAGAAGCTGTACTAGGTTTATGCTTCATGGCAAGGACCAACAATGGAAGAGCTTGGATGAAGCAGGAAGGAGCAGGAGACTGTGACCAATCAGAAGCAAGGAAACAAGAATGACTTGGAAGGCAACCAATGATACTTTTTTGGTGTCTTTTTTGTCCGGTTAATCGATTTCGCCAACAGCGTCTCAGACAAAACCTAAAAACAAAGATGTAGACTAGCTTTATAGTGTATTAAACTGAAAAAGCAATGTTTTGGTTTCTCTATGTTGCTGTAGTATTTATTCATGAGATGAGGAATCTGCAGGTAGAAGTATGCATCAGGCGAAAAACGTACCTTTAGTAATGACATTTCTGGTGGATAATCTACCTGCAGATTACCCACCCATCTTCCCTTAGGAGGAGGATTGTTGTTTAGTAAGGTTTCAAGCAAGTTTATCTGCTTTGCATTTCTGTCTATTTCGTTATCTTTGTATGACACTAATGATATGCAGAAAAGGATGGAAACTGATGTCAGAGTGCCGGTATGGCACTATGTACAGCTTTGTGGCATCACATTTTGGGAGGTACCTGAGACTATTTGGAGCTATGGTGCCACATAGCAGCTAAAGAGAGCTGTTGTAACTTTTCTGGATCGAGTCTGGCACCTCAGGAAATGAACAACGTGAGAAATGTACCGGTAGATGGGGTATTCACCAGAAATATTATTACCAAAGGTAAGTTACTTATTATTCGTTTCCTATGCAGTACATGACTAAATGGTGTAGAACATGGGCAGGAACATGCAGAGGGCATCCGTGCTTCTTAGTCTGTACAGGGCTGCATAGAGTCTGGCAGAGCTCTGTAGAGTGTGGGTGGAACTAGGTGTGCACTTGGTCGGGTTTAAAGTGTTCAGGGCATTAATGACCACTGCTGGAGCTATATAGTTCATAATTAAACACTGCTGATAGTGTTTAAAGCATCCTTGATTGTTGCTGAATGTTTGGCGGGCATGGCTGAAGGTTTGGCGGACATGAGTGAAGGGTTACAGGGTATGTGTGAACATCCTCAGGTGGCGACTGAAAGTGCTCAGGGGGGGAATGTAAATATGCAGGGCACGGCACGGGTGTGCAGGATATTCGTGGGTGCTTGCAGGGCATGTCTGAGTCTGTGCACTGTATAGCCGAGGGTTTGCACTGCATGCCTGAGGGTGTGCAGAATGTAAGGGTAGAATGGCAATTCATGGTGTGTAGAGCAAGGATAAAAAATTGTGGCAGGTTAATTCTTTCAAGTTGTAAGATATTGAAGGCTTTGTAATGGTGACGCAGTGTCCTTAAAACACATGAGGTAGGTGTCCCTGGGATTCTAGTAAAGTGTTCTCAATTTCTATCAATGTATTCCCCTCCATTGATTTTGTTCTGGAGACTATTGTGTCTATAATGCGTTTCCCTGCTTTTCAACTATTTGTAGTATTATTAGTGTTACAAGGTAGCACTCTGCTATTATTTCAATACAATTCCCCCATCTTATAATGTTCCACTATGTGCCTCACTACATTGTCTTAACGGTTGATGCTTGCAATTGCTTATTTTGATCCACGCGTCATATAAATGCTCTATATATGTTGCTTCTAGATGCACTGTTTATCAAATAAAAATGCAGATAGAAACAATGTTATGTTTAGTGTATTTCTAAAGCACACAATCACCTGTGAGGGTATCCTGTTCTGTTACTTTTGTCACTTAAGAGAAACTTAGCTAATGTAAATTTATGAGTACTTACAGTGGACTATGAAGAGAAAATTTGCTTTTGTTATTGTCCACTTCACATTTTATTTGACATATTCTGTTCTTAAGGTTCAAATGTTAAAATCTTTTTTCCCTAACTTTTTCAGTTTAGCACAAATGTCTTTGTACACTTACGTATTAAACATTATTTTCATTTATTCTGTTTAAAATATTATCTTTTACTTTGCATCATTTAAAAGTTTCAGGTACTGCCTCTTTTTCGGATCTCACTGGTTTCTTAACTAGATCTGACTATTGTAGCTAAGTGCATGTAACATAGTAAAGAGATATTTCTAGTGGTAATTATTGATTATTTTGTTTCAGATGGCTCCTCACAAGAAAATATTTTTTCAAGGAAGAGAGTGAAACATTCTTCTAAAGCTGTTGTTGCATCATCTGTTCCAAAGCAACAAAATAAGACTGAGAAAGTTAAAGGGAAACAAGACGACCTCCAAGCTATAGGTGGAAAAGATGTATCTCTTTTCTTGTTCAGAGCTTTGGGCAAAATACTGCACTTTAAACGTAAGTAGCTTATTCATTTGGCTGTATTTATTATGCACTTTTAAATTACAATATTAACACTTAAAACATTTTATATTAGCAACATTTACAATAGCAATTCTCCATGTGCAGTTTCTTCTGTATTGACTGCAAACAGAACATTTGAACTTCCATGAAGGAAAATATTTTTTAAAGGTTTTAAAATAGTTTGGAGTTTTGTTTTCTAGTAGTCATTACAGTTCATTAATCATACAGAAACTAGAACCTCTTTTCAATGTTGCTCTACCTCATCTGTTTAAAGATATTAGATGCAATTTAAAGTCTTGGGAAGATGAAGATTAGACTGTCTTCAGCAAGAATCATATTTCATAAAATGCCTGTTACTGCACCAGGTAGTTATGTTTTTAACAGTGCTACATAGTTTAGGAACACTAAAGTAATGGCTGTTTATAAAATTAAATTGAACGTGTTTTCTCTACCAATCGTTAATCCCACTGTAGAACATGATGGACGGGTACAGAAAATATAATTTGTACTTGAAGTAAAATTCTATTTTGGTGCTTGGAAACAACGGTAGTAGTCATGCCACAGAAGGTGTCTTTTGTTAACATGAGAATGAGAGGGTGTTTGTCATCTGAATTTGTTTCGGAATAAAAATTGTGCAGTGCAGTAAATTCACCAGAGTGGGACAGGAGTGACCTTGTCCACTCTTTCCAAGTCTTTCCTCTCTGGAGTGAGAGAGACTTTGGATCATCAAGAGCTAATTGTTATTGAATGCGCTACTCTCACTGGGAGCTGAGTCAAGAAGTTGTCTTTTGTTAACTTGAGAATGAGAGGGTGTTTGTCATCTGAATTTGTTTCGGAATAAAAATTGTGCAGTGCAGTTATTTCACCAGAGTGGGACAGGAGTGACCTTGTCCACTCTTTCCAAGTCTTTCCTCTCTGGAGTGAGAGAGACTTTGGATCATCAAGAGCTAATTGTTATTGAATGCGCTACTCTCACTGGGAGCCGAGTCAATTGCTGAATTTTTATTTTAAGGTTTCGGTGTTTAATGTTTAGCCACATAAGTGAACTCATGGAGAAGACCATGACAATCTTCCTTATATTTTGTTGTACTTTGCCATAAGAAGCAAAGGTGACACTGTAGAAGGGGATCGTGAGATTTGAGTCCGGTTTTTCAAACTATTTTCTCCTTAGCTATGTGACCCTCCAGTCTCACAGGACCTACAAACAATACACTATTATCTTTGCCCCCTGCTGTCCTCCTAATAGTCTTCAATGTATTCCTTGACAACTTGACCTGGGACTTTATTTCCTTAGCTACACTCTTATGATAATGGGACTGACCGTCTTTGCATTTGTTCCCTATTGTAAGAACCTAAATCACTGCTTCTTTCATATTGGATGCAGTTCTGTACATGATTGCCCTTTGTTTCCCTTACTTGGCTATAGAATCCAAATAGGAAGGCTCTGGCAGGATGACGTTATTAGGGGTTTCCACTGGGCCTTGTTTTGGAGGCCTATGTTTCTTAATACAAAGATGACTTTCTCATATATTTGATTGTTCCAAATCAGTTTGATTCATGTGCAGAACTGATACTGAATGGCTTTGTGGTTTATGCAGGGCTGCCAGTGAATTTGGCTAGATCATGCATGTTTCCAGCACCAAAGTGACAGATGTTGGTTATTGAGGCTCATACTTCACCACAAGGGTTACCTTTGTGCACTTAAGGTACCTAAGGATATTCATAGCCAACAGTGATTCACAGGTTTGGGCAGGTAACATATCCCCACTATTGGATAGGCACTTTTTGTCACAATCCCTGATGGAAACGGTGGCGATGACCAATATGTTGATACCTCCTAGGGTACTAATCAGAAACGGATTTCTAGCCGCAGATTCCTTACGTTAAAGTATTCCTCGGGCATCAGACTGAATCCGAATGTTTTTGTAGCATTTCTCCTGCATGCCGGTAGGTGGCGTCATTCGACTCGGCGTTGTCTGCACCTGAGTTGCCTTGTGTGGTACCTGTATAGGAGACTCCCCTGCGAGCTGACATCAGTTCTTTCCTTTCCGCCTCAGATAGCGATGATCCTGTCTGAGCAACACCTCAGGCACTTTTTGACTGGCTTTCAACGTTTTGTTGAATTTATTTTGAAAAATGTTCTCCTGTTGTGAGGTATGTCACCCAAGAAACCGGATGCCTTCAAACCATGTGGAGCCTGTCACAGGAAAAATCATAGACTCCCACTTGGTGTGTTATTGGTGCTTGGATTGGGACACGACTCCCAAGACCTGCGAGGACTGCCGCATCATGCACCCGAAGGCGGTAAGGGAATGCTTCTTCTCCTCACCATTCGAAGTCAGTCGACTCAGCGACACTAGAGGTCTGGATTGCTCAAAAGGTCTCAGCACTGTGTACCAAGCCCTTCCCAACGGTCATCGTCCGGTAAGTCTCATAAGCATAAGAAATCCAAGAAGTTGAAGAGGGGCTGAGTGTGCAGCGCTTTTTGAAGTGTTCCGAATGACACTGGAGCGTCTCCACTCTAGGCCCTGCGAGCCGGTGGAACCTGTCCCCCAGTCTGCTTTATTCTTCCCTGACTTTACCTGAGCCAGAGCAACCCCCACCCAGTTGACGGTGTTCTGTGAGGGCATCTTCCTCAAGTTTGGGCTGCCTGGCTCATGGGGTGCGCCTTCGGTCCCCTAGGGTGTGGGAGGGGTCCCCCTTGGATCCACGCTCCAAGACCTTCTTCGGCGCCTACTCCAGTGCCTACGGTGCCGGCTTCCCTAGGCAGCACCATCCCATTGTTATTCCCGACGTCGACACTGAGCTGGATGAGCATTGCCCAGCTATGACACCGATCGGGCCCATGCTTCCTGGATCTGAGCCAGTGCCTTATTTGTTTGATAGGCCTGGAGATGGAGACGAATGGGAGGAGTCTCTGAACCCTTATGAATGCCATCCCTCTGAGGAAGAACAGGAAAACTGGTCCAGGAACTGGTGGAGGCAGTCAGTTAGATACCTCACCTTACATTGATCTGGTCTCTCCCATCCTAACGTTCCTAGGGAGGAGGCAGCCTTTTTTGAAGTGGTGGTGCGTAGGGTGGCTGAGGTCTTGGACCTTCAGTTGCCCATGGTGGCAGTCAAGATGAACGCCTTCACGGATTTGCTTCTGCTGGGGGTCACCCCTTCTAAGTCCCTACTCCCTTTCAATGAAGCCCTTACACTTTGGACCTGGTCCAAGCCTTGCACAGGTGCTCCTGTGCATAGGAAAATTGCCCTCGGCCGTTGCCATACTCCTGGGGACCCCAATTTCTTTAACTAGCACTCCGCTCTAGAGAGCTTGGTGGTGCAAGCCTTTACATCCAGGATTAAACCCTCTCTACTGGATAGGGAATCCAAGAGACTGGATACCGTTGGTAACAAAAGGATCCGATGCATGTGTGCTGTATATATACATGCTTTGCATACTCCTGCCATCTAGTGTTGAGTCCGGATGTTTGCAAGTTGTTTATCTTCGAAGAAGTATTTTCCAGTCACAAGGTAGGGTGACTCCTCCTTTCAGTGATATTGCGCATGGGTATCGACTCCATTGTTAGACATTTTTTTTCCGCCATTGGGTTCAGATGTGGTTTGCTGTGTTCTGGTTTAAGCCCGTTCATTGGGATCCTTTCGGTTCGCAACCCGCTGTACCTGCATCAGTATTGTTTCAGACGCTTTCTCATCCTGCGTATCAAAAATTGGGAAAAATCACTCAGTTGGATTGAGAAAACTCCACCGCGGCCTTGGGCCTAGCCTGTTTTATTTCACTTCTACTCAAACAAACACCATTGAGTAATCTGCCGATGGAACGGTCTCCATTCCAATTTTGCCCTCAATGCCACTCCAAATATCTGCACACCAACCTTCACAAAGTCTGTAACCTGTGCCTTTCTCCGAAGCACAAGGAAGAAGACTGTGATGCCTGGCGCTTCTTTTGCTCGAAAAAGACACTCCGAGACGACCTGGCTCGACAGTCAGAAATGCAGCAAAAAAATATCAAAGACACCTGATATATTCGGAAAAGACATTGAGCAGGAAGAGATGGAAGCATGTGCAGTGGAAGAAAAAGAGGCCTTCTCCGTCCAAGACTCAATCTCTGAATCCAAGCTGGAGATTGAACTTGAGTTCCATGATATGCTTGCCGGTCAAGGTGCAGTGCGTTCCAAAGCCCCTTTGCCCACGGTACCTACTTCCATTAAACATAAGGCTCCCGGGCCACCACTGGCATCCGGCCATGGGAGGCACGGAGACTCTGCTTCGAATGCCCCACTCTCTGGCTCAGTACTGAAAGTGCACATCAAGCCTTATGACTCATGTTCTCATCATGACACCACATCCTCTGCACCTAAAACATTTGTTCCGAAAGACAAACACAAATCCAGCTCAGCACCGAAAATGTCAGTGCTGAAACATAAAAATACTTCTTAAAAGCCTCCAGGGCCAATTCTGGAAACCATGCAACAAAAGCTGGATCCAAAACAAACGAAAGTATATATAAATCCAGACACTGGACATATAACAGCAAAACCATTGATAACATCCTCCAAAAGGAAAATAGACGAAGGATATAATATCCCTCTAAAGAAAAAGAAGGACATGTCTACTAGCCCCATTCACCCGATTACTCATACCCCTCCACCATGTTCACCAGTACCTATTATACCACCCTTAGACCCTCTAGATATCGCACCACATGGCTCTCCTTGTACAGATACTGATCCTTATGTACAACCACCACCAGATCCATGAGATGATTACAATATAGATCCTCCTACAGACACAGATCTATACGCTGCTAAACCTTCCCCTCCTGATGATAACACTTCAAATCAGGAGTTAATTGGCAGGGCAGCCACTTACAATAGATTCACATTACACAAGGAATCTTTGGAAGAAGATTTCTTATATGAAACTTTAGGAACCATACATAAAACAACACAGTTGTTACCTATGTTAAAGGGTATGATTAGGCATGCTGAAGATATTTTTAAAGATCCGGTTAGGGCACATATTAGAACACCTAGGGTGGATAAAAAATACAAACCCCCACCATCTGACCCAATTTTTATTAAGAGCCAGATTCCTTCAGACTCATTAGTCGTGACCAATGCTAGTAAAAGAGCAAATTCACAAACCTCAAGTGATGCACCACCTCCACACAAGGAGTCCAAGTTATAGATGCCTCAGGCAAAATGGTGGCTTCACAATCAGCCAACCATTGGCGCATAGCCAATACACAAGATCTTTTGGTTAGGTACGAATGGGCCCACTGGGACGAAATGGAAGACTTACTCCAAAATCTCCCAGAGGTGCTTAAGAAAAGAGGAGAGGAAATAGTACAGGGGTGAAAACTAATTTCCAGTTCCTCTATTATCACTATTAAGACATGCATGGTTAAGAATCTCTGGATTTAAAACAGAGGTACAACAGACATTACTTAATGCCCCGTTTGATAAGGAACATATTTTTGGTCCTCAAGAGGATGAACCACTTGACAAAATGAAAAAGATCATATAGGTGGGAAAAATCTGTGGGAGCGCTATAGTCACCCTCTAACAATGGCTCCTTTTGCCACTCTTTTTATAGGGGAGGCTCAAAAAGTACCTCCACAGATACCAAAACATTTTCCTATAAACCATACAATCAATCCTCCACCTCTATAGGATTTTATAAAGGTGCTAACAGAGGAAACAATTTTAAAGGCAGAGTTAGAGGTACGCCAACACGTACCTCTCCATCTCCCAACAAGTAGGGACTTCATAACAATTCCCCCCGATCATCATACACTTGTTGGGGGAAGACTGCATCAATTTCTTCCCATTTTGCAATCAATAACATCAGACAAATGGGTGTTGGACATTATTTAACATGGTTATTGCCTGGAGCTCACCTCAATCCTCCCAATATTCCACCTCACATTCACAAATACTCTTCAGAGCACCATCAACTGCTCAAACATGAAGTACAAGTTATTTTAACAAAACGAGCTATAGAACTAGTTCCAATGCAACACCATGGATCAGGGGTTAATTCACTTTACTTCCTAATCCCAAAAAAGGACCATTCTCTATGACCAATATTAGATCTCAGACCGCTAAACGGATACATACTGTCAGAACACTTCCATATGATCACACTTCAACAGGTGCTTCCTCTCTTACAGCAAGGTGAGTTTGTCAACACTCGACTTAAAGGACTCATATTTTCACATCCCTATTCACCCAGCACATCGCATTTGTGGTAGAAGGAAAACACTATCAACTCAAAGTACTCCAATTCAGAGTAACTACTGCACCTAGAGTATTCACCAAATGTTTAGCAGTAGTAGTAGCTCATCTAAGAAGGCAATAAATTCATATCTTCCCATATCTAGCCTATTGTCTCATCAAAGCCAACACACATCTGAAGTGTTTACAACACACTCAAATTACTATAAATCTTCTTCATCAATTGGGATTCACAGTCAACGGGCAAAAATACCCTTCGCTAATCTGCACAGCTGCAACCCTATCTAGGAGCTATGCTGATCACTTAAACAGGTTTAGCTTATCCCAGTGCAGCCAGAATTCACAATTAGCAAACACTGCTGCTACAATTTCAAAGCAATCAGTATCTAATAGTAAGAACTTTCATGCAGCTTTTAGGGATGATGGCATCATTCATTCCCAGAGTACCTCATGCAAGATTAAACATGCGTCCTCTACAAGAATGCTTAGCACGTCAATGTAATCAATCACAGTGTCAACTAAAAGATCTAGTGTTGTAGACAGCTGCACCCATCGCTCTCTGCAGTGATGGAACACACAAAACTTATCAAAATTGCCTCTCTTTATCAACCCTGTTTCACAAATCGTGCTCACAGCAAATGCATCCCTTACAGGGTGGGTTGTCCATCTACAGCATCTAACAGTTCAGGATCTATGGGATACCAAACACATGAGTCTCCATGTCAACTACCTAGAGCTTCTAGCTGTTCACCTAATGCTAAAAGCATTTCTACCTCATCCGACAGTGAAAGTTGTCCTAGTCCGGACAGACAATATGACAGCTATGTACAAAAACAGGGGGACACACACACTCTACAGTTATCACACCGCTCTCAGACCATTTGGCGTTGGGCCAAATCACTGATCCAACTGCTGGCAGAACACCTTCCTGGGACGGACAACAAATTTCCCGACCTCCTCAGCAGGATGCAGCAGCAAGTCCAAAAGTGGGAACTCCACCCCCAAGTCCTCCTTCCCTACTTCCAAAAATGAGGATTTCCACAAGTAGATCACTTTTGCAACAGCTCAGAACTCAAAATGCCCCAACTTCGCCTCCAGGTTCCCATACCTTCTATCCAATGGCAGTGCCCTGTGGATAAACTGGTCAGGGATATATGCTTACGCTTTTCCGCTTTTCCTGCTTCTTCCATTTCTGGTTCGAAAGCTTAGGGAAACATCTCTCACCCTCATTTTGATAGTTCCCACATGGGCTCGTCAACCATGGTTCACCACACTACTGAAAGTTTCAGTAGTTCCATACCGGAAGCTTCACCCCACCTCAAACCTTCTCACTCAGAATCATGGAGAAATCAGACATCCAAATCCCAAGGGGCTCAACCTAGCGATTTGGCACCTGAAGTCATAGAATTTGGATACCTAAGTCTTCCATCAGATTGCATGACAATTCTTGAAGAAGCAACAAAACCTACCACTAGAGCATGCTATGTAGCAAAGTGGAAAAGGTTTGTTATTTATTGTAATAACCAAACAATTGAAACACTAGGTGCTACTATACAACAAATCATTTGTTATTGATTTCATCTATAATGTGCAGGCCTTTCATATACCTCCATACGCCTAGACCTTGCAGCAGTGACTGCATATCTTCAAACCACCAAACCTTCCACCTTCACCTGTATGGAACCTTAATATTGTTCTAACAAGACTTATGGTTCCACCTTTGAACCATTGCGCAATTGTCCACTGCAATTTCTTTCTTAGAAGGTGACTTTTTTGATTGCTATCATAAGACTGGTCATTGAGCTTTTTCCAACTCCATCGAGAAAGAGTGGTTCTTCATACTAACACAAAGTTCCTTCCTAAAGTAGTCTCTTTTTTTCATATTAACCAATCGGTTGAGTTACCTGGTTTCTTCCCTCAACCTGATTCTGTAGCAAAAAGAGCTCTACATACATTACATGTCAAAAGAGCATTATTGTATTATATTGATAGAAAAAAAGACTTTCGCAAAATAGAACAACTTTTTGTTGCTTTTGCTTCAACTCATAAAGGGAAACCTGGGGAGAGGATGTAACCTTATGATTAGAACGGTCGACCTCGAAGCTGAGGAACTGGTTCGAGTCTCTGCAACGACTCTTAACATCCTGTGATTCTGGGCAAGTCACTTACTCTCCCCCTGCCTAACAAACATGAATGTGTCCATCTGTAACGAAACTGGTGCTCATGTAAACCGCTCTGATATCTGATATCTTTTGGTCTAGTTTGCGCTATATAAAACTCATTAAAAAAAAACTATCTCTAAATCTGGTATCTCTAGATTGTTAAACTTTTTCAAACATGTTCAGTCAAAGCCAAAAGAACTTTGTCTGTACCATCTAGAAAACATTCTACTCATCCAATAGGAGCATCCATGTTCTTTTTAGGTTTCCTATAGCTTACATTTGTAAATCCGGTACATGTTCTACGCTACACACATTTACTAAACACTATTGTGTGGATGTATTCGCACGACAACAAGCTAATGGACAGACAGTCCTAAGCACACTTTTTCAAACAACTGCAACGTCCACTGGTTAGCCACCGCTTTTGGAGGGTACTGCTAAACAGACTGGGCAAAGCATGTGTATCTACAGAACACATGCCTTGAATGGATTGTTACTTACCCTGTAAGCATCTGTTCTTGGCATGTAGTGCTGTAGATTCACGTGCCCCCCCCCCCGGACACCTATGGTCGTTGCAGTTATTATTATTATTCATTTTATGCACACATGGACATCTTGATACTACACTCATTTACTCCATTCTCACCCTCTTGCTGGAAAACAATCTAATAATGGAGTTGATGCCCATGCGCACTATCACTGTAAGGAGGAGTCACTCTACCGCATGACTGGAAAATAAAAACAACTTGCAAACATCCGAACCCAACACTAGATGGCAAGAGTGTGCAAAGAAAAGCATGTAAATCTACAGCTCTACATGCAAGAACAGATACGTACAGGGTAAGTAACATAATCCTTCCCTTCAGCGAACTTTGCACAGAAGCAGTGAACACTGCATGCCTATTGGACCATTACTCCCATATGATATGGGAATCGGTTGCGCAACTGCTGTCAATGGTCTTGGCAGAGGCCCTAGCTATACCCACCTAGGCTATTGCTGATGGTAGAGATTAAGCTAAGTTCACCATAAGGTGTGGGATTGACATGACCGACTTGCCGAGCAGAGTGATTTCATCGCTGGTGGTCTTGCCTCACCACACCTGCAGGACTTTCTGGTTTAATTGGCTTCGAAGAGCCACCTGCGGGGAGGTGTTGCTTGGGTATCTATTTTAAGGTAAGTAATCTGGGACTAAAAGTCTCCGTGAGATGAACAAGTTATTTACCTTCGGTAACACCTTATCTGGTAGAGACTCTATCTAGCCACAGATTCCTTACCGGCTCTCCCATTCTCCACAATCTATGAAGAGATTGCGGAGTAAAGGGACACCCTTCTCAGGGCCCTAGCTTGGTACACCAATGGTAAGTTCTCAGTGTGGCTACACACTCTAGGCGTGGAAAATCACGAGTGACTGACGTCAGCGTGCCGGGGTGTCGCCTTCATAGGTATCGCACCCGTCACTTTTAGCGCAGGTGATGCAGAGCAGAATGACACCACCAACCGGCGCGCTGGGATTCTTCTCCCCAAAAATTTGGATCAAGTCGGATGCCTGTAAAATATTCTAAGGTAAAGAATCTGCAGATAGACAGTGGATACCAGGTAAAACATTACCGAAGGTAAGTAACTTGTTCTTCACTCACCTTTCTTTGGAACAATGGGATCTTCAGTGTCTTGGCTAAATGCTGTAAATGAGCAGACAAATTAAATTTTAGGAGGCCTCCACAACACATGAAGTTAAAATATCACCATATTTGAAGTTAAGAACTGTGCATAAGCAGACAAGTATTCTAAAGCTGCACACCCAGGATTTTGGAACACCATCCTACTCAATACCATGCTTTCTCCATCCCTCTTCTGAAAAGAACTGAACATTCTCCTTTTCAAGGGACACCTCTTGCATCATTGTTGTACCATTGCTCCCTCTACACTGTGTCTGCAACTTTAACAGGCACATCTCTGGATCCCCTTGCCAGCCATGAATATTTTACAAAAGTGGAAAACATTATATAATTATATGATGTTTTCCACTTTTGTAAAATATTCAATTGCTTTCATGCTTCATATGCAGTCACTTAATACTGATACATCCAAATACACATACATATATACTTTAGGTCATACATGATAATAGCCTATAATTTGATTTTGGAAGAACTACATTGACATTAACTCTTAGATAGATCAATGTTTGTATGCCTACCCTAACAGACTGAATATCAATTGGGCCTTGATCAGAGTCACCTATTCTGTATGTCACTGGAAACATGTTGATAGGCTAAGAATATCTGAAGGTTATCTTTGTATAGCCATTCTGGGAAATTTGACATTTTAGAAATAAAAGTAACCAAGGAAATATTTGATGTCACTATTGCAATTCTGGTCTTTAAATGATAAGCTGGGGGATTTAAACTTAAGTTAGTTTCTATATTTTTATGGGCATGTTGCATCTCTAAAACTTTAGAAATTCACCATGGGAATCACTTCTAATGATCTATGGCATTTGAATTAAAGATAGGGTTGTCTGATTATCCTAATGCCATATAGTCCTGTGGCAGGTCTGGTGTGCGGCATTTCTATAAATATAACACATTTGTTTTACAGTCAAGTTGCTCCTACAATTCCCTAGTTATTAAGTGGGCTTGTTGTGACCTCAGTTGCATTAAAATGTGTTCTCTTTTTGGTAGGTAAGTAGGTGGGCATTATCAAAGGAGAGCTTACACAAAGCTAAGGAGATGTTTGAGGAAAGTTGAAGATTTTACATTTCTGCATGCTTTACTTAGTGAGGGTGTTAGAAATAGATTGGAAATATCAGGGAATCCAATTTATTGAGCAAAGCACCCAAGTGTGCCTGTTTCAAATGTAAAAAAATAATAGCTGTCAGCATAAAATTGAAATGTCGAAGACATCACATAATATGATCATATCCCTGTTGCTAACTTGGACATTGCTAGCTGAAAGACTCTATGATTACCTGATTCAGAGTGCTTTTGCAGGTACACAAGATGGAGGCTTTCAATGTAGACAAGCAGACACAATGTCAGAATGGCAAGATCTAGTTCCATTGTATGTGTTTTGAACTGTCCTTATGACCGGCAAGGATGGCTATACTTTAACCTACTTTCTAATCAGGGACTCAAATAGGGTTTGTCAACCTGTGGAAGTATTTGTCCCAGATACTGAAAAGGTGGTCTCTGACCCTCTCGAATATGGTCAGCAGTAGGAGGGCCTCTTCACACTAAGTCATCATTGATGTGAGTCCAGGACTCAATTTTATACTCTGAATCATTGCTATCAAGTGTGTTAATCTAATTAGATCTGTAAAAGCCAGGGGTGTGGAATTTAATAAAATATCTACTTGTTCATGGGGCAGGTTGCTCCATAAATCTACTTGTCCTGTAACAAAAACCACTTGTCCCTTTGGTGCCATGTAGTGCGGCGACAAATTATGCCAGCAATCTCATTATATAAGAGCTCTGATATAGCCTCTCTGATTATGCCAAGGCTCATACCATAATAGTGTTTGAATACTTGCAATCCCCTTATGTTGCCACGTTTCTGCAGATCTACACACTGGGTCTGAAGGTAGTAGTAAGCAATAGTTCCAGGGTTAGACTGCCCTTTAAGTCTGTGCAAACCTACTAATTTGCATGTATTAAGGGTTTTCAACAACTCTTCTCTAATCTTTTCCCATACTGTGAAATATTGAAAATTTACACCTGCCAATGTCAGGCGTAAAATAAGAATGAAAACCGCTGCACTCCAAATTTAAACGTAAGAAAATGGTCAAATGTGAAAAGATTAAAAAACACTTAGGGTGCTGGGAACGGTCACCTCCTGGTCCTCGAGGTGCTGGAAATAATGTCAGAAAGGGCCTTACACCGTGTAAGGATAAATTCTACAGCACTCTTCTGGCGCGAAATTCGCCAATGGGTAATTTAACAAATAGTAATCCTCGTTTAGTCGAAATATTTTTCAAAATTTTAAATCTGAGTCATCTTTATTTGGTGTTATCATATTGCGTCATATGATAAAGAGTTTGTTGATGAATACGATATACGATATCCACATAGTTCAAATGTATATCAGATCAGCCATACATTAATGCAACTGTCCCCGATGCATTTCGAGCCGGGTGGCTCTTCTTCATGGGGGAATGTTCTGACAAAGAAATATGTAAAAGCTCACTAAGATACTTGTCCAAGGGCCAGAAGTTGTAAGTGCTAGCTAATCTAAATAAGAAAAGAGAGCCAAGAGGGAAATCTATATAATGTGCCCAGGATAAAAACGGTAAGTGTGTGTGAGGTCACCAAATGTCGGAAATATTGCCAAATGTGTTCTAAAGAGCAGAAGTAGAAACCAAGGAAAAATGGTTGAATGACATGCCTTCCGATCGTAAACAACGTGGTGAACGGTGAAAGACTGGTGAAGCACGGGAAAATGTGCGGGATACAGTGAAAAAGTAAATAAACAGTGCAACAAATGTGTGGGTTAACAACCGTGTGACCGGTGGGCAACCGAGTCTGTGTAAAGAAAGTTTCTCAGCGTGATACGAGATAGGTACTCGGACATGTAGCCCGAGTAATCGCGTTGTAACTTGTGGATAATCGTGCTCAACCATCTAGAACAACGAGTGAACATTAGTATTAAATAATAGTGAGATTTAATTAGAACTAGGTATGATAAAGATACATCTAAAGAAACTGGTGAACGCTCACCTCAGTACTGTTGGTACACGCGTATAGCCGAGTCAGCGTCTTCTTGGGACTGAACCTGGAAGACGCGGAGGTAAAAAAAAAACACAAGTAGCGGCGTGGTCATAGAAAGCGGACTACGTGGAGAGTACTTGGGCGTATTAGTAAGAACGTGAAGGAATTAGAAGTGTAAACGAAGCGCAAGAATGTAGAAACGGACAAAAATGGTCGGGAAACGAAATGAATGTGAAGGAAAATTCCAAATGAATCTACAAAGAGGGATGAATGCAAATAAGCACACTATGAAGGAATGATCAAAAGCATGTAAAACACAGATAATGACCACATTGCATAAGCCTGTAAGAGAGTGAAGGAAAAATGAGAGATGAGCCAAAAAATGATACAAATAAAAGGGAAGAAATAAAGTAAGATGTGAACGAAGAAGGGGAATAGGAAGAGTGTGGAAGGAAGTGGAATCATGCACAAAGTAAGAGGGAAGTAACATCCAAGTGTATAAAATTCAATTAGATGTAAATACAAGCTAAATGGAAAATCAAGGTTACAGAGAGACCGGATTGAAGTGGGTAATAGACGAAAAAGAAAGGTGACATGACACAGAAATAATGTTCAAAAACTACAGTCCAAACACATTAAGGTCACAGGACAGAAAGGAATCAATCAGCCAACTTATAAACAGTTGAAAAATTCAAAGAAAACCGCTGTATTGAAGTCTTTCATCAAGCCCTTTTGGATGTAGGGCGTTAAACTTGCGCATCCAGTAAAGTTCATGTTGAAGCAAGAATATTTTGTTGTCGCGACCTTCAATCTTATTCACAACTTCCAACACCAAGAACCGAATTTGGCTGAGATTATGACATTGATTGACATAGTGTGCTGCTACGCAGGATTTGAGATTCTTATTGCAAACATTACTCCGATGTTCTGTAAGTCTGGTTTTAATTTTCCGTTCTGTTTTGCCTGCATATGGGAGACCACATGGGCATTTCAGCAAATATACCAAGTTAATAGAGTCACATGTGGCATTGACCCTCAATTTGATCGGGGTCCCTTGAGATGGGTGTAGAATAGTTGTGCCTTTTATTATGCTGTTGCAGTTGCCGCAGTTGTGGCACGGAACTGTGCCCTTATAGGTAGGTTCTGTGGTTTCTTTGTGAGATTTTAACAGTTGTTGATTATTCCTAGAATGTTGAAAAGCAAATATCGGGAAATTTTGGAAAATTTTATTGAAATTCTGTTCCAATTGTAGTAGTTACCAATGTTTTCGGATAGATTGTTTAATTCTAACACTCTGTGTGGAGTATTTTTACCCTGTTTTGGGGTTTTTAGTTCAGAACGGTCTTTGATATTCACTCTGTTCATTGCCATGTTTGTAATGCTCTTGGGGTAACCCCTCTGTTGAAATTTCTCTAAGATGATTGAACTGTTGGGTAAGAATTATGTTTCAGTAGATGCGATTCTTTTGGCCCTTAGAAGTTGGGAGTAAGGTAAATATTTTGTTCGAGGCATGTGGGCTGCTAAATTCATATCTATTGCATAGATCGCCGCCTAGTGTTGGGTCCGGATGATTGCACATTGTTGTCCTGGAAGAGTCTTCGAAGTATCACGAGATAGGTGGCTCCTCCCCTGGACTACAGTGCGCATGGGCATCGACTCCATCCCCAGATTGCTTTTTTCCGCCATTGGGTTCGGATGTGGTTTCGACGTCTCCGTGTCGGAACCGAAAAACTTTGTTCTTAAGGCCAAAAGGCCTTCGTTACCTGCGTCGGTATTGTTTGCGTACGGTCTCGAGCATCCTCCGACTCTCTGAGCCGGAATTCTGCGGAGTCGAGTAACTCTTCGGACATCGAGGCCCTCTCGTCGCAGCTAGACCCCGACGAACTTAACATGGAGCGGAGCCCGTTCAAGTTCTGCCCCGTCTGTGGATCCAAATATCCACATATCGACGTGCATCCGGTCTGTAATAAATGCCTCTCGCCGGACCACAACGAGGAAAACTGCATGGCCTGTTCGAAATTCAGGTCAAAGAAGACGCTCAAGCATCGGCGCGCAGCGCGCCTCGAGGCCCAGCGAGCGGCCCCGGCACCCGACGACATATTCGACGACCCCGCAGGAGAAGGCGGTAGCCATCATCTTCAGATTTCTCCACCGTCGACGGAGGTCGAGGCGGAGCCCGAAGACCAAGTCGAAGGACAGGCCCTGGACCTTGAATACGTCGAGGAGGTAGGGGACGACGAAGAAGTTTATGGGGCCGCGGAAGATAGCTCAGAGGAAGAGCTATGCCCCGAAAGCTACATGACTCAGGCTCAGGTCACGGGATCGCCACTCGGCCTTACCCACGACCCAGCACCGCTATCCACGGCCCCGCCTTCTGGCCCGGCCACGGACACTCACGCGGAGCCGCCATTACACGTATCGAAACCGAAACCTTCGGATTCGACGGCACCAAAGGTGGCCGACGTCCCATCCAAATCGAAACCGAAACCATCGGATTCGACAACAAACAAACTGGCCGACGTCCAACACAAAATAGCGAAGCCTGCTCCTTCATCGACTCCGTCGACCTCCGGCCCACAGAAGTCGAAGAAGACTGTCGAGTCGACAGCGCCGCAGAAAGTGCCCAAGGAATCATCCTCTAAGAAGGACGTCCATCAAGTGTCAAGCACAGTTGCTCCGGCGCGGACCTCGAAGACTGCTGACACGCCTTCGGCCGCCACTGCGGCGCCTACCTGTAAACGCACAGTCGAGTCAAAGTCCACTAAAAGCCATGACCCGAAGACAGGGAGCACTAGGCATCGGCACCAAGATGCCGGATCGGCAGCAACGGCGTCGGCGCCAAAGGCTGCAACTGAGCCGCGACCCGTTAGTAACGAAGATTCGTCGACGGAAAACTCGTCGACACCGAGGGACTCCGACGCTACCGAACATCGGCCGTCAGTTTCTAAACCCTCTGCTTCCTTCACTAAGCAGGTCACCGACTCCCTCAAACGGATTCGGGAAAAGACTTTGTCGTCAACGGCTCCCACGCCGTCGGCTCCGAAATCGGTGGTCACACCTCCGAAGACCTCGGCCAAGCTTCTCTACTCTCTGCCACCTAAGGTGGCACCGAAGGCATTTGCACCCAGATCGGTGCCGAAAATCGCTGACACGTCGGACACTTCCACGCACGAAAGCTTGGATCGACATCACGCCTCTGAAGACCAATCAGAGCATTACATCGATGCCCAAACTGGGAAATTGACCCTCTACAAAAGGAAAATCACTTCCCAACCACTGGAATCCTATGTCATTCCACTGAAAAAAAAAAGGCCGGCACAGGACATTCCTGCCCTTGTTGAACCAGTTCTGGCACCACCGAGAAGGAGTCCATCACCTTCCCCCGACCAATCAGGTGGAGAGGATGATGACCAAGATGACCAGTACAATTTCCCAGTTGACAATGACCCTGATGTTCAACTGGACTCATATGGCGATACTGGGGACCAAGGTGGACATCAGGTGGTACAAGATCCACAGGGGTTTGGGGCACGTACATCACCAACAGAGGATTCTGCAGCGTTTAATGCTTTGATAGAGCGGGCAGCGGCAAATCATGATGTGGACATGCATGCTGACCCGGTAGAGGAGGATTTTTTGTTTGACACTTTCTCTGTCTCAGACAGAACAGTTAAAATACTTCCTATGCTCAAAGGTGTCCTTAAACATGCACCAGAAATCTTTAAGGAACCTACCAGGGCGAGAGTGGTGAACCCACGTATCGAAAAGAAATACAGGCCGGCACCTGGAGACCCTGCATATATTCGGGGACAGTTGCCTCTGGATTCGTTGGTGGTCGCCAATGCCCGCAAGAGGGCGAACTCCCAAACAACGGGTGAAGCTCCTCCCCCAGACAAGGAGTCGAAAGTGCTTGAGGCATCCGGCAAACGGGTGGCTGCGCAAGCTGCCAATATCTGGCGTATAGCAAACACACAGGCACTATTGGCACGATACGATAGGGCGCATTACGACACCCTAGAACAGCTCCTTCAACACCTACCTGATCAGTTTCAGGAAGGGGCCGAAATGCTCATACAAGAGGGAAAACTCATCTCAAACGCAGCAATAAAGTGTGCACTTGATGTGGCTATTACAGCGGCTAGGGGGATTAACACTAGCGTCATGTTAAGGCGACAAGCTTGGCTTCGCATATCTGGATTTAAACCCGATATTCAAACTACAATACTCAACCAGCCCGTCAATCCAGACAGACTGTTTGGTCCATATGTTGACACCACCCTAGAAAAGATTAAAAAGGACAATGAGACTGCTAAGTCCATGGGGGCGCTTCAGTCTCAACAATTCAGGGGAAGCACTTTTCGTCGCTCAGGAGCACGTGGTGTTACCAGAGGACAGTTGGGTCAACAAACACAATTCGCAAAAAGTGGTGCACAATCCTCGTACACCAAGCAGGGTAGAGGGGGTTACAGAGGTAACAGTGCCAAAGGCAGGGGCAGAGGGAACAACAACTCCCGTTCCTCTGCCGCCAACAAACAGTGACTCTCTGTGACTGCCCCCCGACCATCCAACACCTGTCGGGGGGAGACTCCAGCAGTTCCTGCCAGTCTGGACGTCCATCACCACGGACAGGTGGGTGAGAAAACGTATCCAGTACGGTTATTGTTTGGAGTTAACATCCACTCCTCCCAACATTCCCCCAAAACACCGTCCTATGTCGGAAGAGCACTTGCACTTATTGCAGCAGGAAGTTGTGGTGATGCTGCAAAAAGGCGCAATCGAGCTCGTACCGGTGGAAGAGGAAGGAACAGGAGTCTATTCCCTGTACTTCCTCATCCCAAAAAAGGACGGATCCCTCAGACCCATTCTGGATCTACGCCCTCTCAACATGTATATACTGTTGGAACACTTTCACATGCTGACACTGCAGCAAATTCTTCCACTGCTAAACCAAGGGGACTTCCTAGCAACCTTGGACCTCAAGGATGCTTATTTCCACATCCCACTCCACCCATCCCACAGAAAATACCTCAGGTTCACCATTCAAACCAGGCACTATCAGTTCAAAGTCCTACCCTTCGGGGTGACTACTGCCCCCAGAGTGTTTACGAAGTGTCTGGCGACAGTGGCGGCGCACCTCAGACGGCAGAACATACATGTCTACCCGTACCTAGACGACTGGCTTGTTCAAGCAAAGTCGGAACAACAGTGCGCCACAGACATGTCCCACACTATTCACCTCCTTCACAGTCTGGGATTCTCGCTAAACTACCCAAAGTCGCACCTTCAGCCAGCCCATGTGCGGCAGTATCTGGGCGCGACAATAAACACCCTGACTGCTATGGCTCAGCCAAACCCAGTCAGGATCGACACAATTCAATCGCTGATCCAGAGGTTCATACCGCAACACTCCCTACCAGCGAGAGTGTTCATGCAGTTGATAGGCATGATGGCCTCCTGCATCTTCATAGTCCCGCACGCGAGGTTGCACATGCGTCCGCTCCAAGAATGCTTGGCAAATCAGTGGACACAGGCTCGGGGACAACTGACAGACCTAGTGTTGGTGACCGGTCGGGCATACAACTCTCTGCATTGGTGGAATCCACACAACCTTTGCAAGGGACGACCGTTCCAAGAGCCAGTGCCACAGATTATCCTAACGACGGACGCATCTCTCCAAGGGTGGGGAGCCCATGTGCTCCACTACACTGTGCAGGGACTGTGGTCCACCCAGCAACAGAGGTTGCACATCAACTACCTAGAATTGATGGCAATCTTCATGGCGCTAAAGTCCTTCAAAGTACATCTGTGCAACAAAGTCGTGTTGATCCGGACGGACAACATGACAGCCATGTACTACATCCAAAAACAGGGAGGCACTCACTCGCCACAGCTGTCTCATCTGGCTCAGAGCATGTGGAAGTGGGCCATTCAGAGGAACATTTTCCTCATGGCAGAACACCTCCCGGGCAACGACAATCAGATGGCGGATCTGCTCAGCAGATACAGCCATCAAATGCACGAGTGGGAGATACATCCATCAGTACTCCACCCGTACTTCCAGCAGTGGGGTCATCCAGAGATAGACCTGTTTGCCACAAGGGAAAACTCAAAATGCCAAAGCTTTGCCGCCAGGTTCCCTCACCCGGAATCGCAAGGGAATGCGATATGGATGAACTGGTCAGGCAAATTTGCGTACGCTTTTCCCCCAGCGCCTCTCATTCCGCTGGTGGCAAGAAAGCTCAAGCAACACTCGATGACTCTCATCCTGGTTGCTCCAACATGGGCACGCCAACCATGGTACACCACGTTTCTAGAACTTTCCGTGGTACCGCATCAAAGGCTGCATCTCACATCCAGGGTCCTGACGCAGAACCATAGAGACATTCAGCATCCAGATCCGCAACAGCTCAATCTGGCGATCTGGCTCCTGAGGTCTTAGAATTTGGCTACCTCAACCTGCCTCCAGAATGCATGAACATCATCCGGGAGGCAAGAAAGCCCACTACCAGAGCTTGCTATGCAGCAAAGTGGAAGCGGTTTGTCCTTTACTGTACAGACCACAATATCAACCCGCTAGATGCATCCATTCCTAACATCATCTGCTATTTGTTACATCTTTACAAATGCAATCTAGCGTACGCTTCCATTCGGATACACTTATCCGCCATAGCGGCTTATCTCCAGAATAGGCAGCATCTCTCTGTTTTCAGGGTACCTGCCATTAAAGCCTTCCTGGAGGGACTGAAGCGAGTCATTCCTCCAAGAACACCACCAGCTCCAGTGTGGAACCTCAATGTGGTCCTCACTAGGCTGATGGGTCCACCTTTCGAGCCACTGCACTCCTGCGAAATTCAATTTCTAACCTGGAAAGTGGCTTTTCTCATTGCTATTACATCGCTCAGACGTGTTAGTGAGCTGCAAGCGCTCACGATCCAAGAGCCATTCATCCAAATACATTCAAACAGAGTAGTGCTCCGCACTAACCCCAAATTCCTTCCTAAAGTAGTGTCACAGTTTCATATCAACCAAAGTATTGACCTACCCGCATTCTTCCAAAACCCACAAACAGTAGCGGAAAGAATGCTTCATACATTGGACGTTAGGAGGGCGTTGATGTACTACATTGACAGAACGCAACACTTTAGGAAAACACAACAACTTTTTGTTGCCTTCTCGGCGCAGCACAAAGGCAACCCCATTTCCAAAGCAGGAATAGCCAGATGGATTGTTAAGTGCATTCAAATCTGTTATCAAAAGGCTAAGCGTACTTTAACAATACCCCCAAGGGCGCACTCCACATGCAAGTTGGGGGCCTCCATGGCTTTCCTGGGGAACATTCCTTTAGAAGACATTTGTAGAGCAGCCACATGGGCTACACCACACACATTTACCAAACATTACTGTGTTGATGTGCATTCCAAACAGCAAGCAGCTGTAGGACAGGCTGTTCTCAAGACACTTTTTCAAGCTTCTGCAGCTGGCACGGGCAACCGCCCTTAATGGAGGGACTGCTGTGTATTCTATGCAATAGATATGAATTTAGCAGCCCACATACCTCGAACTGAATATGCTACTTACCAGTATGCATCTGTTCTTGGCATGTAGGGCTGCTAACATTCATATCGCCCGCCCTCCTCCCCGGTGCCCGTAGCGGCTGCAGATACTCTCTTGCATTCATCATTAGCATGGACATCCTTTACACTATTTCACTCCATCTCTGCCACAATGGCTAAAAACAATCTGGGGATGGAGTCGATGCCCATGCGCACTGTAGTCCAGGAGAGGAGCCACCTATCTCGTGATACTTCGAAGACTCTTCCAGGACAACAATGTGCAATCATCCGGACCCAACACTAGGCGGCGATCTATGCAATAGATATGAATGTTAGCAGCCCTACATGCCAAGAACAGATGCATACTGGTAAGTAGCATATTCATTCAAGCTCATGGGATGAAAGCTACGGAAATGTAAATAATTATTCCGGTCAGTTGGCTTGGTGTATATTGAGGTCTCCAATTTATTCCCTGTTATCTTGATATTGACGTCCAAAAAAGCAATCTCAGACTGACTTATGGAATATGTAAATTGAATACGTTCATTGACTTGATTTAGATTTATTGCTGTTACTAATTGGGCTTGAGTACCTTTCCACAAAAGGAAGATATCGTCAATGTAACGATAATAGGCGCTACGGTGTTCTTGCCATTGTGGTTTGGAAAGTATGTAGTCAAGTTCATATTGATGCATAAACAGGTTGGCGTACGCCGGCGCGGCGCAATTGCCCATAGCCACTCCAGAAAGTTGGATGAAGAATTTTTCGGTGGATTTGAAGTAACTGTGGTGGAGAGTGAATTGCATTAATTCCATCAAAAACACTTGTAAGTCTAATGGTTTATTGCTCTTCAACAGGAAAGTTTCCATAGATTCTAGTCCCATGTTATGGGGAATGGACGTGTAAAGAGAATTAACGTCGATGGTGCAAAGGTACATGGGATAGTCCGTGTCAATCTCAATGTTGTAGATTTTGTTCAAGAAATCTGTGGTGTCCTGGATGTAACTTGACATACTTCTAACGATGGGTTGCCGATGTTTGTCTATGTAAATGCCAATGGGTTCGTGGATTGGTCGGAAAGGAGGTCGGGTCGCGTGTTTGTGAATTTTAGGCACCAAGTATAGGTATGGTACTTGTGGATGGTCTTTAAGAAGAAATGTTTTATCACGTTCAGTAATGGTTCCATGACTGATAGCTTTGTCAATGATTGTCAGGAGAATGGCTTTGAATTCCACTGTGGGGTCGGAATTAACTTCCATGTATAACAGTTCGTCACCCAGATGTGAGAAAAGACATTCGTTGTAGAAAGATGTGTCGAACAGTGGCGGTGCGTCCATTGGGGGCGTTGCCCCACTAGCCATGGACGCGACCGCACGGCACTGCCAACATTATTAAAGTGTGCTTAAAGAAATCTGTGCAGCGCGCACGCTGAAACTGCGCGCTACCGGCCCCGGCGGGAAAAGCCCGGCAGAATCGGGCAACGCATTAGGAAGTGGGCCGTGGGGGGCGGGGCCGCAGCAGAGAGTGGCAGCAGGCACAGTGCGAACAGGCAGAATAGAGAGACAGAAGCGGGGTACATACTGCGCATGTGAAAGCCAGGAGTACTCACTATTTAGACTGGCTCGCGCATGCGTAGTGTGGGAGAACCCCCCCACCCCTCCTCAGCGACAAAGGCAGGGACCCGGGGCCCCGGTCTCAATATGGGCAGAATGGTATCCTGCTCGTAGCCAATCCTGGCGCAGTGGCGCTGTTAACGCTGCACCAGGATTGGCTGCTGCAACAGGATGGTGCCGTGCGTGGGTGTTGGCTGCATTGATGATGACGCACTGCAAGGTCAATCACCTATCATGGCTATATGCCATGCCCTAAGCTAGGATTGGCTGAGAGCGAGGGGCTGTAGGCGCCAACGGGCCCGGGGCGACGCGGACCTGCTCAGGAGGACGGGACCTCAGGTAGGATTTTAAAATTATATTTTAATACCCCGTGCGAAACCCCCCACCTCTATCCCCCCCCCCCCCTGCGAGCAGCGACTTCGAGGATCCCGTAAATGGTTAAGATGACATTTCCAGGCCAGGCCCCTGACACCCTTGCCACGTTTTTGGATGAGACGTGCAGTTAGCAGCAAATCGTCGCAGTCGCTGGCTAGTCCACACCTTGTTGAAGCAAACCCTTCAGGTTTTCGTCGAGGCAGAGCGCTTTATACCACAAACGACAAACAGGTGTCACTTTGTTGCACAGAGTGCACATTACACGGGCAGCCTACTAATGAAAATTTCTTTCGAAAAGCTAAGCAACACTTAAGTGACTTGGGCCACCAGGCAAATTCTGACCTGATTAGAGTGTGCAGGTGGCGGTGCTGTGGCTGCGTATTATTGCGGTGTGTCGGCTTACAAGGTCTGGTTGCTCTTTCGTGTTTAAATAATACACTGTGGCTTTCACTGCAAACTTATTTGCAGAGCAGCCGAGACTATGATAATAGTATTGCTTTGCTGTTGTGGTGCAATGCCGACGTCTGTGCTCCGACCATACATTAGAACCGTCCACGACTAATTGTGAGTAGTTTGCCACCAGACAGTTCCCGTAGATTGAAAAACTTGAGAATGATTGCATAAAGCATAATTATGTGAGGAATGTTGCTGGAAGAGTTGTAGATCAGGGACCAGTTCTAGGCACATGAGGAACAGGGAGATGCTAGGTCGGGTGAGAAGTGCGGAGTAGTCTGGGTGTCGGGAAATGAAAGGTGCTATTAGGATATTGTTTGGATGCTCAGGGCTTCGGCGTGCAGAGTGCATCTTGCGTGTGTGTCTTTTGTTTCGGATCAGTCTCCCTCGTCGCATTTGGTTAAATGTTTATTCTGGTGGAATACAACTACTGTACAAATACACAAAAGTGGAGACACGGCGCGGGTGTCAAATTCCATCTATTTTGGAAGGGGAAACGTTATGTCACCATTCTGTCCTGTGCGCAAAAGGCTGCTTTATTGGGAGCAAGCTGTGACGTTGAGCTTTTTGCTCTGCAGTTTTGAACAACAAGGTCAGTACTGAGTCAGTCGAATGTAAATTAGTAAATATTTAGTAAAGCATGGTTTACGTCATGTCCATCTTGTGCAGGTCTATCCCCGGCTCTCACTCTGCAGGTTTCACGCACAGATAATCAAGCAGGGTTATTGCAGAAACAGCTTCTGGGTTCATGGCTTCATGGTTAGTGAAGATGAAGAGCTATTGACTGGAACAAGCCAGTACCCAGGCGTTTACTGTAAAAGAAATGAAACCTGAGAGTCCAAGTCGGCGACCACATGTAGCAATCTGTACGTTATGTGAGCTGGGGTAGGCCTCTTTCAGGCCATCTGAGAAACGACGGACTCTTATTATTAAGAGTGGGCAAAAATGTCAAATTGATTTGAATACTCGTCCTTCCGCAGTGTAAAACCAGTATTTTTGCAAAAATGACGCCTGGTATCTGCTTAAGGCTTGGTCAATGAGCGTTTGTACGAAAAGAATATCCTTACCTTAGATGCAAATATAATGAATGACTCCCAAATGCAGTGATATAATTTATTGTACCGGGTGGAACATTTCCACATGTTAATTAAATACACTTTAATTCTGAAGAAAAGTTATCATATTTGGGAATAAAAGGTTTAAACTATGAAAAATAAATAAAAAAACGAAATAAAGCAAGTCTGAGTGTTCAGAAAGTGGCTAGATTTATATTATTCACACCCAAACATATTAGCGCTACTTTGCAGAGTTTGTCAGTGAAGCAGTACTTTTGTGTTCTTGTCTTTTTTTGAACAGCATTGTTTCCCGAGGTGGGGAAGTGCACCAATACTGTGGTACTGCAATGACTGATTGATGGGTGGATTGGTATTCTTCCTGCTTATATTTCACATGCTTTACTTTGCTTTTTCCAGGATGTTGGTACTTTTTATTTAGGCAGCATATTGCTCTCTTTCTTGTCTAGTGCGTAATTTGAATGAAGTTGCAAGTATATTATGGTTCTAAGAGCACTCGCTACCACTGCACTGGCCTCTGGCAATTTTTAGAAACAATAAAAAGGTCATGATAACGGTGGTGATTAATGCTCTTCCTAGAGAGAGAGAGAGAGCAGGATCAGAGTTTTGACTAGTGGAAATTTTGACTCATGGAAAGCGCAGAAGGGTAATGTGCCTGCTGCAAAGAACATGTACCCTATGCAGATCAAAAAATGCACATGATGTAAATAGGTCAGTGAGTCACTGCTTTTGTCAGTATACAGAATAAGCAGCTACCTATGTTATGACATCTCTTTATTAATGTAGTAACTGAACTTTCACAATTGCTTTAATAACCTTCCTGCTTTCGCAAATTTGCTTGAAAATGCACCATTTGTCCACTCTTTTTTCAAAATTTTCGCGGAGAGAATCCACCGAATCCTCCTAGGTTGTTCAGGCTGGCTCGCTCACGACGGCGCAGTATGAAAATTATTTTACGCCCACCACTTTCAGATGTCACCAGCCGCCACTGGTCGAGGACAACCAGTGCGCCCCCTTTGTCAGCTTTTCAAATTGTAATCTTATCATTGGAACTCAGTTGGGCGATGGCATGGCGTTCTTTGTAGGACAAATTTGATTTTTGATGTTTGGTATTTTGAAAAATAGTATGTATGTCCTTTTGAACCAGTAGTTGGAAAGTGTCTAAGATCTTGTGGCTAACTGGGGATATAAAAGTGCTTTTTGGTCGAAGATCAAGCAAAGTTACGATTCTTCTTGGGTTGCAGAGTCGCATATGTTTTTGAAAAAGTGCTTGAGTCTCAAAGATCTCATAAACTTATAAAGACACACCTGGGTGTCGAGTTCGTTGGAATGATATGTGGGGACAAAGGATATCCCCTACTGTAACACTAGAGTTTGAGTTCCACTTAAGTCCGTATTGGAGATGTTAATTACTAAATTCTGTGACTCCTTGTTGACTTCGCTACTGGTAGATGAGCATTTTTTTAACTGGATCCTACTGGATCGCCGATTTGGTCTATGCCTTGTTCTTTAAAAGAAACCTGGGATGTTTGTGCCGTGGTCGAGGTAGTGGCTTGGTCGTCTGTTTGTCGAGCAGTTTGTCGAGGAACCCCATGTTGAGGAGTAGGTCGAGATGAATCGTCGGATGAAGTGGACTCACCTTCTGTTGATCTGTGAGTCGCTGGACGTTGTGATCTTCTAGCTGCATATATTTCTGCCCAATTATACACCTCGCCCAATTTATAATCGACGTGTCCCTTTTAAATTTCCTCAGTTTTCTTTCATTGATTTCTTTGGTGTATTTATCAAGTTGAACGTTGATATCTTCTAAGGTCTTTTGCCATTCATCGGGTGTTAATTTGCTGCTGAGTTCTTGTTTTAGTTGGTTAACTTCACTTTCTAACTCCTCAAGTAAGTTAGATAGTTCCTCCACAATGAGGAGGATCAAGTCTAGAGAGTATTTATTAAGTATACCATACCATTTCTCAGTGAAGCGAACGTTATTCTTACATAAAGTAGATTTAAGGGGGATCCGCGAATCCCCTGGGTATTCTCTGAACTTTATGGTATTGGATAAGTGTGCTGGCGTGTAACCGCTGATTGATTTCTCTCTTGGCTGTGTATAATAGTTGACGAATATTGGAATGTACTGATCCAGTAGTTGATGAAACCCATTCGGGCTCCTGGACAAGTGAGTATATTCTGTTAGTGTCTTCCATAGTAAATTCGAACGTATCTGCTTTGGTCCCAGTTATGTTTGCTATGTCCGTGTAAGACATGATGCTTTATGGGTGCAAGCGGTGTGGACTCGTGGTACAAGATCAAAATAAGAATGAAAACCGCTGCACTCCAAATTTAAACGTAAGAAAATGGTCAAATGTGAAAAGATTCAAATTCACTTAGGGTGCTGAGACCGGTCACCTCCTGAATGTCAGGCGTAAACCTTCTTTTAGAGTTGGGAAAAATGTGGTTGGAGGGAAAGTGAACTTGCAAACGCTCAGATTTTCGCATGAGCAAATCTACACATGCAAATTTGCTCATGATAAAATGCAGTTCGCACATTTTTTCTAGGAGTACTATTTCTTGTCCTAATTCTGTAAATTCTTGGGAATCGACGAAAGCCGTAAAGCTGCACTTAATGCAATGAAATATATCATGGGTGCACTTTTAAGACTTTCTTTAATAATTGGGCCCCTAATTTGGTCTGGTATAAAACCATGTCCTTTTGCGTTTATTAAAATGTTGTCTCTCTCTCTTTCTTTATCGCATGGCTTCACTGTGACTGACAGCATTCTGCTCTTTCACAAGGAGCATATCGGCACACATAGTAGTTTTGTTCAGTGCCAGTAACTACTGTGGCAGTGTGTGCTTTTTGGGACCAAAACCAAATTTTGCTTTTTTTTTGTCCTCGTGTATGGCATTGGCCCATGATCTGAAGCTATGTACAATCTCGCTGGGGTTGGCAAACCAGAAAACTTCTTCCAAGCGATCCATACGGCCTTTTTTTCCAACTATATATCTGGAGATAAAACACGACCTGACCATTCTCCAACACAGTTTAAATATGCCTTAATCATTGGACTTGTTAGATAGCATCTCAATTATATTCCCCGGGTGGTGGATTCCACTTAGATATTTTCTGCAGCTTCGCCCACATTGGGCCCCACATCGTTTTCCTTTTAGCTGACCCTTTTATGCAATCCGCCCGACAGGTGTTCCTTACATATAAAATCCACTCAAGTCAAGTCAAAACCACTTTATTCGATTAATTAAAATCATTAAAGTATACTAAACATTAATAAAACTATCTAAAACATGTTTTAGATAGTTTTATTAATGTTTAGTATACTTTTATGATTTTAATTAATCGAATAAAGTGTTTTTTTTTTGTTTGTTTTTTTATAAAATCCACTCTTTTAGTGACGGTGCAGCCTGGACTACCCACTTTGTGCAAATTTCTCTATGTGCTGTAATTATCAATACAAAAAGATGTGCCAAGGGTTTGTTTCCCATATAGTTTGTATCACCTATAGGTATAATTCCAAATATAACAAGTGTAAGACCTTCCTGTATTTTGGTCCCCAATGTTCTGGAACCAAACTCACCCACCTCGTGGCAGAAGATTTGGATTACCGGACATTGCCATAGCAGGTGAACATCATCCGCATTTTCCAGCATTCATTTGGGACATTGTCTTCTCTTACTTCCCCCATCTTAGATAGTTTCTTCAGCGACCAATAATCTCTATATAGAGTAAAAAGATGGTTTCTTCCCAAAGGTGCGGGTCTGACAGTGGACCAAAGTGTAGCACTTGATACTTGCCATAAACTTTGAATATCTGATTCCGGCATGTCCGTTCTCCATATCTCCTCTGGCGCTGGTAAGGTGTTATCCTCTGCTTCCACCATTATCCAGTACCATTTAGATACTTCCTTTTTAAAAGCTGAGTTTTTAACAAACTCTCCCTCCCATTCTGTTTCCAACCCAATTTGCAGTTCGTTTTGGGGCCATCTTGTTAATTGAAAGTATTTAAATCTTGATAGGGTGAAGTTTGTTTTTGATGCAAGTAAATGTAAATTGTAAATTGATACTTGTATAGCGCACTACTCACCCGCAAGGGTCTCAAGGCGCTTGTACGAATACCGCTGTGGAACCCATCCTGGCTTTCCCTGTGAGGTGTCCACTCCTGGGCACCCCCAAGGTGGAGGCCAGGCATCCTTAGCGTTGTGGGGGCCGTCGTGGAGATTAAGCAAGCTATTGCCCAGAGTTGCAGAGTGGGACTCCATGATTGGAATAGGCACTGAGGCGAGAATTATCAGGTCCATGGAATGTTTGAGCTCAAGACCCGCCGAGGCGGGGAATTAAACCCTGGTCCCGGGCTAGACCTCTGCATCAGGGTCTGCCGCTCTAACCATTGAGCCACAAGTGTGTTCCATGGTATCAGAGAGCTTTGAACAAATAACTCCACCCATTTTTTCAGACCTGCCGTAAATAAAGGTAAAGCTAGGACATCTAAAAGACACTCAGGGGTACCTGGTGAATTCAAGATTGGGGCCTCACAACTATAGTTCGGTACTCCCAAGATTCGCTTGACTTGCACCCATATCTTGCAAGCTACTAGTAACACCTTGAACTTGATTTTTTTATTTTATTTGGGGTGTGCATATTTGAATAGAAAGGAATGTTCTTCATCTGGGAGATTCTTTCTTAAAACCAGTAAGTGAGGGGGAATATTTTGAGTGTTGTTCATGAGAAGATGTCTAGTGTTTTTAAAAAAGAAAGCCCAATGATAAATTTTAAAATCCGGCAAGGCGATCCCTCCATCTATTTTCTTTTTACGCAGTTTTTTCCAAGCTATTCTCACAGCCTTATTTTTCCATATGAAACAGCTCAGATCACTTTGTAATTTCTGAAACCATTCATTTTTAAAGTGTAATGGTAATGTGTTCAAAATAAAGGTAAGTACCCTACTAAGATCAAACAAAATTCCCCAATTCATCACATGGGTGTTGGAGAGGTTGTGGGCTATTGGGTGATTTTCAACATATTTGGTGGGACTGTCCTGTGATACGACCCTTTTTGGAGGAAATCCTCACACAAATTAAAGATATGTTGGGGTACCCTATTCCGACCAATATGGAAGAAATTCTCCTGGGCCTTCGCGACCCCTTACTCAAACATCAAACTAAGGCAGATAAGGCCATTATGTGGACCTGCATTGGGGCGGTGAAGGTAGCGATAGTGGCCGCATGAAAGAAGAAGGAGGCCCCCGCTATCTTATTATGGCTCTCCAGGCTATGGGAATTACTATGCCTTTAACGGATGGCCAATATATTCAGAGATCATTACAAAAACTTCTAATATAAATGGGGCCCATTGGTTGCCTTCCTTTTAAGAGGATTACCGTTAGCAGTCCGCCCTGCATCAGTCAGAGGTATGCATCTTTTCCAATTTTAACCTACTTGATGTTACCATGACCTTAAACCACGCTGTAGTGGGATAGCCACCATCAGTACTAGGTTGGGTGGGAGGGAGGATGGGGTGGGGGTTTCTTTTGTCTTTTCTTATATCTTGGGAGTTCTATTCTAGGGACTTTCTCCCTTAGAAGGACACCTTCCCCATTGGAAGGCTTTGGGTTAACACCATCACAAAAGAAAGACTGACGAGTGGTGTGTTTTACTGTGGTATAGACCTACTCCCCGACCATGCATTGAAGAAGCTGTACTTATTCTTCTAGGTCTCTTTGGGATAACGGCGGTGGATATATAACTAGTGGCGAACTTCACTTTTTGGTCTTCTTAGCATGCCACACCTTCTGCACTTATCTTGGTGCACCATTGTCCATTTGTATTGTATTGTAATATGTGACAAAATGCTAATAGATATTTTTTGGGGAAAAAAATAAAGGTAAATTTAGGGAGGATCATCATCTTGATCAGATTTACTCTACCCAAGATTGACAAAGGCAAGTGCATCCATGATTCTAATAATGTCTTGGTTTCTAGGTGAATTCTCTTAAAATTAATGGAAGCTAGTTTATCCAGATCCTTGATTATTTTAACACCCAGATATCTAATCTCTGACTTTTCTGATGGAGAATTTATTGAGCCATTCCAGGTCATAGTCTCGGTTTTATCCTTATTTACTAGATAGCCAGAGATTTTCTCAAAGATTTCAATTATGCCCATTATAAGGGGTAATGATGCCACCGGACTCGGTGTATAAATCATCAAATCATCAGCGTATAGTGCTACCTTTATAACCCAATCCAGATATCTAAAGGGGGGAATCACGTTTTCTAATCTAATTCTCCTAGCAAGGGGTTCTATGTACAAGTTAAAAAGTAGATGTGACAGGGGGCAGCCATGTCTAGTCCTCTCTACCGTAAACTTAGGTGGAAGAGATCCATTTACCACCAACCTTGCTGTTGGTGCTTCGTATATTGATCTTCTGGCATTTAAGAAGTTGATACTCAAATCATTTTGCTCTATGACATTGTATAAATAAGGCCAGCTTACCCGATCGAAAGCTTTAGCAGTGTCGATCATTATAATAGTTTTGGGAGATTTTGTTGTGGTGGCTATATCAATTGCAGTGACCAGTTCAAGTGTTAGGTCCTTAAGCTGTCAATGCTTCATAAAACCCTTTTGATTCTGGTGTATAATATCACCCAGTACCATGCGTAACCTTGTAGCTAGAGTTTGTGTAAAGATTTTGTAGTCACTGTTTAATAAAGAAATTGGTCTATAAGACTCACATTTCAAGGGATATTTTACAGGTTTTATAATTAGGGTATAATTGCCTCTTTCTATGAAGCTGGGAGAGAGGCATGATAGACGGAGATGTTATTCAATAATTTATATCGATGTGGGACCAAAACTTCTTTTAGGACTTTATACAATTTGTTTGGAATGCCATCCGGTCCTGCCACCTTCCCTTTCTTTAAAAGAGCAATGGATTTTTCTATCTCTAGAGTAGTGATTTATTGATTTAATAAAGTTTGCTGATTAGTATTTATCCTAGGTAAGGGGTCCTGATTCAGCCACTGATTTAATTCTGTTTGAGAGGCCCTCATGTCCTCAGTATATACGTCTTGAAAGAAGTTTCTGAAGTCTTTGCCTATGCTAGAATTATCCTCACATAATTCTTGGGTGGCAGCATCCTGCGCCTTTTTGATCTCGTTTCTTAGCTGATCTTGCTTTGTCTTCCATGCAATGAGTTTCCCGCACCCTTCCCCATACTCATAATGGGCCATTTTACTGGCATACCATCGCTCCCTGATCCTTCTTTCTAGGAACTCTGCTAGGTGTTCTTTAGCCTCATTTACCTTGCCCTGAAGCTCAATGCTTGAAGTAATATTATGACAAGCGAATAGACTTTCCTGTGCTTTTTCAATGTTATCCTCATATTCCTTCAACTCTCTCTTCCCTTCTTTTTGATTGAAAGCTGCATAACTTGTAACTCTCTCCCGAAGATAGGTTTTAAAAGTATCCTATACAATGTACGGCGCTGCAGACTCTCTATGTATATCAAAAAATTCTACCACATCTCTTTTTAGAGCATCAACCACCTCCTGTTTCCCCAAGAGTGTCCTATCTAATCCATCTGTATTCAGCCTGTTGTTTCTCCATCGGAACTTCTAGTTTCACTGCCGCATGGTCAGACAAATGCTCAGGTTGATGAGTTTATTTATTTATTTATTTATTTATTTATTTATTTATTTATTTATTTATTATTTAAGCTTGTAGAGCGCGACAGCTACCCGTGAGGGTCTCCCGGCGCTAAGATACTGCAGCTAACAAGAGATGGTTGGCCAAATAGTTATAGCCATAAGATTGTTTTTTCTCAGTCTTTCATCAACAAGAAATAAATCAATTCTTGAAGTGTGTGAGTTCTTCTTGTTCTGAAACGTACATTCTTGTCTAGGACCGGCATTAAATCTCCAGATGTCCAGTAGACCTAGATTCTTCACTAGCTGCTGTATGCTCTTTCTAATTTTTGGGGCATTTATTGTATGTTTAGTTGATAATCTATCAAGGACAGGATTCATCAAGATATTAAAATCTCCTGCCATGATGATGTTATACTTAGCGTCTAAGAGGTGCCTGTATAGCTCGTTGAGGTGGGCGATGGGTCATCCACATTAGGGCCATAGTATCCTACCAATGTGAATCCTAATTTGTCAATTTTAATGTTGACTATAACCCATCTGTCCCCTCTATCCACCTTGTAACTTTCTATTTTTGCATTTGCCGATTTTTTTAATAATATGGCTAACCCTGTGACATTGCATGATTGACTAGAGCATAACAACTGTGTTATCCACTTATTTGATTTGAGTTCCCCTTCCCATTCCTCTTGTCGTAAATGTGTCTCCTGCAGGATTATTATATCATTTTCAGACAATGTAATTAATTCTAGAATCTTCCTCCTCCTTATATGTACTCTCAGGCCATTAACATTCCAAGATAGTAGTCTGATTTTATTCATGCTCTTCTCCCCCTTGTCTTTGCCCTTTGATGCCTCCTTTTAGTATTTTGCCAATGTATATGAGGGTGTTTTTACAAATTTTGCTTTTGCCAATGTTTGTTATAATGGTGAGGGTCCGGCAGCTCCCACACCAATGAGGTTTTACAAAAACCATGCCAAAACAAGTCACACATTGACAAAACCAAAAAGCTGACCACCAATTTCATACCGACTGGCTTTGCCAATGCTTGTTTATCTTTGTTTCACTCAATCCTATTGAAACTGGTAACACTGATTTTCCATTATGAATATTTTGGGGGAAATACTAGCATGCAACAACACGTGTTACTAAATGATGCTGCAAAGAAATGGTACCTGAAATTTTACAGTAGTTTAGCAAAATGTTTTTTTCCTGCTTTCATTTTTTGAATGAACATTTTAGTTTGAAAGCAATCTTGCGTTCATGTTTCTGCAAATATTTGCATCAAATCAGAGAGCATTATGGGAGCATTATACTTAGCCCCTTATTACTAAACTTTGAAAACTTGTGTACACATTTTTATACGGGAACCACTGTCCATAGCACAGTCAGAGCCTACAACATTTACTTAGAACACTCAACATTTACTTAGAACACTCACTCTAATAATAAAGGCTTTCAATTAATGAACTATAAATACAAGTTTGAACAGTATTAACATATGTACAAAAATATTACCTTGACTGCAGATAATGCCCTTCCCTGATCCATAATGTGGTACTGCAGACTGGTAGCCAAAGGGTTTGTGCTGTAGGGGATTTGGCCCAAGGACAAAATACTCATGAAAACTTGTTGCCCTTGGCCCCAAACAATATGTCCTGGGTGTCGGGCTTTAGGAAATCCACATCCCTGGGAAGCAAACCAAGTCTCCAGTTAAAAACCACGGCTGAAACCATGTTTGTGATGAAGTGGAGTGAGGTGGCCATTCTAATCTGAGGCCTAGGCAGTTATTTTTTACCCAAAGGTTCTTAATAAATCAGAGTCTAGGCAGCATAGTTTATCTTTCTTTTCTGGATCCCTTAAGTACAAGCTTTACAAAGTTTCCCAGAGGACCATGAATGCCCCTTTCAGAATTACTGTTATTACTCTCTACATTTATCTACTTTTCTTCTTCGGTACACTTAGTTCTGGCCTTGTCTGCCACCCCTGTCAAAGATTCCACAAGCATTGAGACCTCTGAATCCAAATTTGGTCCATTCATGAAGGAACTACCTGTCTTATTTCAACGGGTTATCAGTTGGGTAGTCCCTATTCATCACTCCTGGTCAGGTGCAATTTGATATCACTCTGCAAGGGACCAACTTCTTCAGGTGTCTTTGGCACATGAAGGCCTTGTGTATAATGTTAAGAGCTTTTAATTGGACCGCTGAGTTGGACAGAACCAGTAGAGTTCATTTGATATGGATTTTTACCCTCTGCAGCACTGGATCTTTCATAGATTGACATATCTAAATTATTTCCCACCATCAAATAAAAAGTATCTATTTTGAGTCTACTTTAAAGGAGAAATAATTTCTTCTCAAACAGTGGTCAGTCTCTTCTCTTAAGACATTTGTGATGACCGCTACAAGAAGAGTTTATACTTCCTTCGTAGGCACTAGCTGCCTAAGTGCTGCATCATTTACCAGAATTCTAAAGAGCAGGGATGGAAAGCTACGTTTTGCCGTTAATGTAGCTCTCCCCTTCTACGGAGGATTTGGTAAGAAATGCTCCACCGATGCCTGCTTCAAATAAGTCAAAGAAATTAAAGCATGTGCACTTGCCTTAGTTAGACAGATCTAAATGTAAATTGCATGACAGAGTGGCTTCTGTGGGGGAAACTCCATTTCCTCCACTTGAGCCAACATAGACTCCTCACAAATGGAATGACTAAAACTGCATTGACCATCAAAAGTTAGCTCTTCAGAGCCTTCTGCAGTTTTCACTTATAAATCTACATCATTAGGGGCTCTTACTTAAAAAAAAATATATACTTACATCTGCAATGCAGTATTGCTATTTTTAATAAGTGAGATACAGGAGACCAGTGGTATTGACTACAGGATGGATTCATAATTTGCAATCCAACTACAAAACTGGGCCTAGATTACAATCGGAGTGATTCAGTGCACCCCCCCCCCCACACACAAATGGAAGCAAAATGGCAGCAGTTGTTGGTAAAGCACCTAAAGTATGTAATCACAGATTACTATCTGATTAACTCTATGAAGGAGGACAAAAAATAGCAAAAAGAAAGTTTGACAATTGTATCTCCTCAGCTAAAAGACTAATGAAACTGTTGCTTATTTATGATTACCACATTCACCTCGCCGCCAATTACTTATGGACTCCCAACCATATTTTCATGCACACCATATTGAGGTGTAATGGACAAGTGTGTCTTCCCCAGCACCTATCGCAGTGCATATCTGGGCTTATTGCCCGATTGCCACAACCCCATTGGGGTGTTAGTCTTGTGGCATGTACAAGCCCATTGTTTGATTGACAGGAATCAATTATGTTTGTGATATATCAACCAGAATATTAATGTTTAAAGTTTAACAGCGTGATTTAGTTTTGAAACTCTACCGGGATGTTTCTACCAGGCTGAACTTCGTTTGATCTTGTCCTGAAGGAGTCTATAGTTTGGATGAAACGCGTTCGCTGTCTTCACTCAAAATATGACACATTTTTTCACAAACGACAAAAGAAAATAAAGACAAGATTTGCATCTCTGCCCTTGTAGTCAGATCATTTTTGTGGTGCATCTCTACGCTTTATTTTGTTACTTGTAACCTATACTTGGTTTTTGGCAGCAGGTGCTTGTACTTTGCGACCGCTGCCAACACGGATTGACCCGAGGACTTCTGAGCAATCTTTTAAAAATTTGGATGTTCACATTTGAAATGCATTGAAATATTTATCATCACAACCTGAACGTAAGATTATTGAACCTGTTTAGCCTTGAGAAAGCCCTGGCTCCATTTGCCACTAAGGCGAAACACATGTCAGCTGTCCTCTCTCTTCTGAATAAAAATTTATAAACAAAGTGGTGAATGAACCGGCTGTCCTCTTTCTTTTGAATAAAAACGTATAATCAAAGTGGTGAATGAAACCAAATGGAATAATTATCCTTGACAGAAACACATTCGGATAATAAGGATTTATCCTTGCTCACCAATTATCTGTCTGAAAGGAAGGAACATAGGCTCACATATATAACCCTGCTTGTACTTTGTGTACACATTGGTACATATTTATGCCTTAACATCTCTTGGAACACAAGGTGTTAGGTGCAGTACTTGTGGTCCACTACCTTTGCTCTGTTGACAAATATTTTTTTTACGCTTAACTAATATTTTCCCCTACTTTTTATCGCAAGTGACTACTGAACATATAGATACTATTACTCCGTTGATAATTTCAGGAGACTCACAAGATTTTATTTTAGTTGACGATCGTTAATATCCTCAAGAGGGATGGAAATGGTGCTAGTCCATTGGAGTCTACACCGTTATTAAATCTTAAGGGCCCTATAGCCATTTAGGAACCCACAGTGTCGGCTAGGATGCTGTCAATAAAGAGTTGATGGTAAAATTCCTGACCCCTTAAATATTGGTCCTTAACCACTCATTGGCTATCTTCATGTCACTCTTAAAGGTATTAATGTATCAATAATCACATTATAAGCAAACTATGGTGGAAATAAAATTTTGGATAGTGAATCTAGTTTCACCCAACATAAGTCAGGAAATAGTATCTCTACTAACTTTGGAAAGGTTTGCTATACAAAAGATCGATAGTATTGATAATGATTGTATTAAAATTTACAAAGATATGACTGAAGTGGATTTGATCAATTTAGAGGAAATTTCTATGTCATCTAATATTGAAGATATGCATTAAGGTTTTCCAAAATGATGCATCTCTCAAGGTCAGTAAGTCAGGATTCCATTGAGTTAATGGAGATAAATCCTGAGCCTGTTATAGATTTCTTAGTATTCTAGAATTCAGTGCAACTCCAATTTGTATCAGAATTAAAATGGACTGCCAGTCCTCCACTTGCATGTCCTTCTAGACTTGAAATTCACAGTTTAGAATAGATCTAATACCTAATTAAATTCTATAACATCAGGTTTCTTGTGAACAAATTATCTGTGATTTGGCAAACAGCAGAAATAGTCCGAGATTTATAAACTGCATTAATTTGACAATGCTCCGGCTTAATATCAATTAAAGAAACAAGGATTTTATTGAGTTGAAATTTGAGATGAAGCATGCAGAGCTTGTGTAATGCAGCATAGACTTTTTATTGGTATGGGCGCTACAGGTAAATGGTATACAGTAGTCTGTCAAATTCTTCCCCTAAATGTAACGACTAAAGCTCCTGAATTTGCTTTAATTTCATCATGTAAGATAAACAACATTTGATGGCGGGCTTCTTAAATATTGGGAGGTATGAACCATCACCACTCTATCTCCATAATTGAATGGAATACCCTTAGCAAGTGAGCATAGTTTTCTATTCCTTTCATTTTACCCACGACTAGCATATTCTGTGTACTACCATTTTCCATAATTATCGTCTTATTGTGTAAAAGCTTTAATTGTTGGCTTCAACAGTTTGTTGACCTTTTCTAGGAGTAATTATCCTGTATATTACGGCTATAAACGTGCCAGAACTAGATAGCAGCTCTTGTTATTTACTATAAATGAACATAGTGTAATAGTCTTGGAATGTACTTTTTACAGCCTTGCGCTACTTTAATAGTTAGGTGTGAAGAGTGCACGGACAAAGACGAAGTGGCGCCCGCTGACAACGGCATCGGCTGGGGGAGCCTCGCTACGAGTCTTGTGGAACATCTGGCCAAGCCCTGACTGTGGAGGGGGGACAGATCGGGCCGCGTTGGAACCTACGGTGAGGACATAAAGTGACGCTGGCTGTGTGGTGCGAGAGCAAATCGGCTAGACTGGGACGGCCCTGTAATAACTGCCTGATCACTGTGAGCAGACAGATAACAGCACTGTGGGTGCGAACGAGGCACTGATGGGACATAGTCTGCAGGAGTAGGTGTATGATTACCAGCGTGTGAATTACCACTGCGCAGTGTTGATGAGCCGAAGATCAGCAGCCGCCATTTTGTGTGACTGTGGGATGCCTGCACTGGATATCTGAGACGGCTCAGAGGAAGCTGATGGCTGGAATGAGCAAGCGGACGGTGCTATCGGTGACACAGTCAGGCTTTTGATGAGGAAGTATTTAGATGGAGGCGAGACCGGGAGGGGATGCCAGAGCTGTCGGGGGTCGACGAGACGCCAATAGGTACTCCCCCGGTGCCGTTTTGTACGGTCTGTGACCGAGCCTACTGTTGGACTGTTTATTGGATGATCAAGTGTTTGCAAGGGCGAGGGATCTTCATTTAGCGCAAGGACTTGGCACTGCGCTTGGACAAGCTGGAACATTACACGCGATAGCGCGAACTGCAGCTACGAGTGGACCCTGGGAGAAGCCACAGGGAGTTGATCACTTGGCACCCAAGTAGCGGAGGGAGACTACACACGCGGGCAAGTAGTGGAGGGCCTCTTCTTGGCCTACAGTCACGGGGAGACATTGACCTGGAGCTGGTGGATTACTGAGCATTGACAGACGCGGGGGCGCTGGCACAAGGCGTGAGTGGTGTGGACACGGACAGGCGACATACAGGTGCTGACCCATTAAGGTGCGAATTGGAGAACTAGAAAAATTACAGTTAAGTGGAGCTTCGAGGGACGTGATGGCATATGTTGCACACTGAAGGGCTAATAATACTGGGACTGGCATTACGCACGGTGCATCTTGAGTGGATCTGAATACTAAAGGCCTGTGGTGCTAGATGTTCTGGTGGGTGGCAGCACCGGAGCATTGGAGATTGCGGTGGGACGGCGGTGGAGAAGAGACCTGCGGAGAAATACGTGAGATATCGGTCGTTGAGGGGAGGACACGCACAGCCACGATGGGCAAGCCGGAAACGCGACAGCCGAAAATCACATTTGACAAGAAAACAAACAAAGCGCCGGACACAGAGCCAACAAGTGACGGTGCCCAGGAACAATTGCCGGCAGAGGACATCAGGTCCATGTTTCGGGAACTGAAACCAGTCTGCAGGGTATTGACACCAAAATGGACCCCTTGGCGGACCGCATGAACCGCATCACGCAACGGATGGATAAGCAAGAAGGCAGGGTCAGTGTGCTGGAAACAAGAGTGACTGAAACGGAGGAAAGCCAAACTGACGTTGAGAAGAAAATCAGGGGAAAGGACAAGGTGTTGGCATTGATCCAGCAGAAGAATGAGGATTTGGAGGCGAGGTCGAGACGCAACAACATACGCATAACAGGAATTGCGGAAACGACGGACATTCAGAACATGGAAAAATATATCGAAGCTATGCTGACAGAGTTGTTTGGCCCTGATCTTTCTCCCATGTTCCTCATAGAAAGAGCTCACAGATCATTGGGGCCCAGACCCAAACCTGGAGCGCCGGCACGACCAATACTGCAGGGACCGCGACACAATATTGCGCCTAGCCAGGGAAAAGGGAGCGATACGATACCGAGGAAATGACAATGCGCTATAATCGGACTTCACACTACAAGTGCAGGCAAATTTGAGAGTCGATCCGCTACTGGCACTTCTGGGATTTGTAATGGAGGTGCCCAGTGCTTCACGTAGGCTGGCTGCGCTGTTGCTCTTGTTGGCCAAGCGCAAGATAGCGCTACACTGGAAGAAGGCATCGTACCCATCCCACGGTAGCGGGATGGGTACGTTCGGCTGTGTATTGCAAAGACCAGCTGTCGAACTACTGGGACCTTTTGCCAAGCAGGTCTCGGCCAGCTGATGTTTGGGAACCATTTACATTGTGGCTGGGCCGGGCGGGCTCTGATTTATGTGCGTGCTAATCAATGTAATCAGGACAGAGGTCATCTAAGTGCTCTAGAGGGGAGTGGGGCGGTAGGAGGACTGTGGGGTGGCGCTGATGGTGGAAGGATATGTATAGTGGTTTTGCAGTGGCCAGGCGGTTTATATGGGTCATGTGTTGGATGGATTAGGCAATGCAAGAAGACATCTTTGTTTATTGCATTGGTTGGGGGCATGGCAGGGGGTTAGGATCGGGGTCTGTTAATAATGTTTTAAAATTACACAGGAAGTGTTCCATATTGAGGTTGAACATGATTCACACAAGTACGGATTATCACTGTGATAGTAACAAACCGCTGCCAAGCCCTATGGGATGTCGGCTAACAGGCTGTGTTAATACATCTGAAATATAGCTATTAAGCGCTGTCGGCCTCTGGGTTGTGGGCTCACAGCTGTGTATCATGTGTGACGTGAAATAAAGGTTTTTATAATAAAAAAAAAAAAGAAATTTGTGAAACTATCTGGTAGAATTAGATTTAGTCGTGCGTTTGTACTATTGAAAGTGCACATCTAATTGATGGTAGTGATAGTTATTGAATATTGGTGTTTGGCAAATAATCACTTAATGTTTCAGCAAGCAAACTGGTATTCCTTATAAATAACTCCTTGAATTGTAAATATTTGGCAATTAATATCACATGAAATTTGTTCTAGATTCATTGGAAGCACAAACTTGACATACTGTACAATAAAACTTTTATCATTAATAAAAATTCTGGGAGACTATATATCATTGGCAAAAGTTAAAGTGTTTTATCTGAAAGAGACACGTTAGTGATAGATTCCTTACCTTAGAATATCCCCAGGCGTCAGACTGGATCCGGAAAATTTTGCGTAGCAATACCCCTGCGCGCCGGCAGGCCTCGTCCGCGGCTCCGTGTCCATCGTTAGCGCCGGAATGACGTCGTCGGAGTACTTAGACGCCGCTCATGCGCGCTGACGTCAGTTCTTCTTTTTTCCGCGCCAGCTAGCGCAGATCCGGAGAAGCTCTACCCCTTAGTCTTTTTTGACTAAACTTTTTGATCATTTCTCTACTCGAGTCTTTGACTCCGACGGTGCCGGTAGGGATGCCCGGGTTTAAACCCTGTTCCAAGTGCGACCGACTGATATCGGTTACCGACCCCCATCGCCGGTGTCTCAAGTGTTTAGGCCTCGACCATAACGACCGCACCTGCTCCGACTGCCGGGCCCTGACGTCTAAAGCTAGGCGGGAGCGGTCCTGCAAGCGACTTGGGCTCCGGCAGTCGGCCCCGCGCCGCTCCAGGTCCCGGTCCCACAGGAGGTCGAGGGACCGGTCGCGGGGTCGGAGCCCTCGCAGCTCCGGGAGTGGACATCGGTCGTCGGGATCCAAGTCCTCAGGTAAGAGGCATGAGAGGTCGGAGAGACATCATTGTTCCTCCAACCGTTGCCGCCTGCCCCACACCTTCGGGTCCCTGGGTATGACGCGATGCCTGAGGAGATCGAGCGGTACCTCATGGCCTTGAGGTCCCTCCCTCCTCAGCCGGGTTGCGTGGCGCCTCTGGGCCCAACGGCCCAGGCTGGAGGGCCTAGCGTGTTGGGTGCTTCGGCTCCGACCCCGCCGGGTGCTTCGGCCCCGGCGCCGCCGGCGACTTCGGTCCCGGCGCCGCAGGCCCTCCCTGGATCCACTTCCAGATCCGGGTCGTCGCCGGTCGACCTCACCGGCGCCGGCCCTGCGGGTGTCGCCCCCGGCGCCTGCTATGGACGCCGTCCCCGATCCTACCCTCGGTCCGGTTCCGGCGCCGCTCTCGACGTCGTTTGGAGATTTCTATTTCCATGAACCGGCCCCATCTGTTGATCCTGAACTACAGGAGATGGGTGACGAGGGTGATTGGGAGGGGTCTGTTGACCCTCTGGCACAGGAGTGCCAGTCTCAATAGGACTGGACATATGAGTTTGGGGAGGCCAGTGGACTTGACACTTCGCCAGACACTGGATTTGTCTCCCCTCCCACCGTGACTACGGAGGAGGGGGCTGCTTACAGTGTAGTGTTGACGCGGGCAGCCAAGGCCTTAAACCTTGAGCTCCCCGTCGCGGCCGTGAGGACTAACCTCCTCACTGAGGTCCTTAAACTGCAGGCAAGCTCCACTGAGCCTCTGCTGCCGTTTAATGAGGCCTTGTGTGACGTTCTTGTGGGCACTTAGTCCAAGCCCGCCACAGGTCCGCCTGTGGATAGGAACATGGCCAGACGCTACCGCCCGGCCCCGGGCAACCCTTGCTTTTTGTCCACCCATCCCACCCCAGAGAGCCTGGTCATCCAGGCCTCCACTTACCAGACTGCATTCCCGGCGGCTCCGCCCGATTGGGAATCCAAGAGGTGTGAACAATTCGGGAAGAAGGTGTTCTCGTCCCTGAGTTTGGGACTGCGGTCAGTCAATACCGCATGCCTCTTGGGCCGCTACACCCACACCCTGTGGGACACGATCGCAGACGTGCTGCCACAATGTCCGGAGGAGGCCCGGGCAAAACTCGCCCAAACCCTTGCGGAGGGTCGAGATGCAGCGCGGTATTCCATCCGGTGTGGGCTGGATACCACGGACTCACTGGGCAGGGCGATGGCAACGACGGTGGCGGTTCGACGCCACGCCTGGTTGAGGTCCGCCAACTTTTCGGCCGATGTCCAGGCCACTCTTCTGGACATGCCGTTCGATGGCCGTCGCCTCTTTGGCGACAAGGCAGACCATGCGCTTGAGCGTTTTAAGGACTCCAGGGCTACGGCCAAGTCCTTGGGCCTCTCAGCCCCACGCCAGCAAACAGGTGCCTTTCGCTCCTTTCGTGGCCACGGAAGGGGCGCCCCCACACGTGCTGCCAGCCACGCGCCGCAGAATGTTCAACAGCGCGGTGGCGTCCGTGGAAACCGCCGTAGCGGCGGTCGGGGACAATGGCGAGGCCAGTCCACACCTTCCCCCGCAGCACCTGTCTCAAAACCCTCCTAGTCCGTGCTTTCAGGCCCATGTGACGCCAGTGGGGGGCAGGGTTCGCCAGCACCTCTTCCACTGGCACACTGTCACGTCGGACAGGTGGGTGCTGCAATTCGTCCGAAGGGGCTACTCCCTCCCCTTCGAGGCGACCCCTCCAGCCATGCCACCGCAATTCCACCGCGTGTCGGGGGATCACTTGCAACTTCTGCAAGAGGAAGTCACGGCCCTCTTGGCCAAGGGGGCCATCGAGGGCGTTCCTGGGCCGGAAGTAGGGTGTGGTTGTTACTCCCACTACTTTCTGGTACCCAAGAAGGGCAAAGGGGGCCTACGCCCTATCTTGGGCATACGGAACGTTAACGGCTTCCTCCGAAAGGAGAAGTTCAAGATGCTGACTCTGGCTCAGATCTTAGCTGCCCTAGACCCCGGAGACTGGATGGTAGCGTTGGACTTGCAGGACGATTATTTTCACATCCCCGTCCTGCCGGCCCACCGGCGTTACCTGCGGTTCACGGTAGGCCACAAGCACTTTCAGTTTACCGTGCTCCCCTTCGGCCTTACCAGCGCCCCACGGGTGTTCACGAAAGTGATGGCGGTGGTCGCAGCCCATCTGCGCAGGTTAGGGGTGTCAGTCTTCCCCTACCTCGACGACTGGTTGTTGAAGGCGGGCTCGCCCCAGACAGTCGTCAGCCACCTCCAGACTACGGCCGATCTCCTGCACCTGCTGGGGTTCTCCATCAACGTCCTGAAGTCACACCTGTGTCCCTCTCAGAAGCTCCTCTTCATCGGAGCGGTTCTGGACTCGGCGCAGTTTCGGGTTTATCCTCCCGAACAGTGGGTTCGGGATATTCAGGCTCTGATTCCAATCTTCCAGCCTTTATCCCGAGTCTCGGTCAGGTTGACGCTGCGGCTTCTGGGACTGATGGCCTCCTGCATCCTTCTGGTGCATCACGCCAGGTGGCGGATGCGGGCTCTGCAGTGGGACCTGAAATTTCAGTGGGGCCAGCATCAGGGCAACTTGTCCGATCACGTCTTGATCTCGGAGGGCACTGCGAGACAGTTGCAGTGGTGGCTCACGGACCGCGATTGGGTCAGTGGCAGATCCCTCTCCCTACCCCACCCGGAGCACGTAGTTGTGACGGACGCGTCCCTCCAGGGCTGGGGTGGCCACATGGGAGAGGCGGAGATCAGAGGACTCTTGTCTCCGGCGGAGGCCCGGCTCCACATCAACCTGTTGGAGTTACGGGCGATTCGTCTAGCACTGAAGGCATTCCTCCCCTCTGTCCGGGGGAGTGTAGTGCAGGTGTTCACGGACAACACCACCGCCATGTGGTACTGCAACAAACAGGGCGGGGTGGGGTCGTGGACCCTATGCCAGGAGGCTCTGCGCCTCTGGCAGTGGCTGGAACATCAGGGCGTGACCCTGGTGGTTCAACACCTGGCAGGTTCTCTGAACGCCAGGGCGGACGAACTCAGCCGTCGGTGCATGATGGATCACGAATGGCGTCTGAACTTGGACGTGGGGCAAGGTCTCTTTTAGCAGTGGGGAGAGCCTTGGTTAGATCTATTCGCCACAGAAGAGAACGCGCAATGTCATCAGTTCTGCGCGTCGGAATTTCGACGGCGGCACTCGCTCGGAGACGCTTTTCGTCGCGAGTGGAGTTGCGGTCTATTGTACGCCTTTCCGCCTATACCACTTCTGCCCAGAGTGCTGAAGAAGATCAGGCGCGACCGGGCCCAGGTTATCCTTGTGGCTCCGGACTGGGCACGAAGATACTGGTATCCCGAGCTACTCAGCATGTCAGTCGATCCCCCGATTCGTATGCCTCTTCGGGAGGACCTTCTGTTGCAGCAGCAGGGGACGGTCCTGCACCCGAACCTGTCCAGTCTCCACCTACAAGCTTGGAGATTGAGTGGCGACAGTTGAGGCCATTTGACTTGCCTCCCGAAGTCTGAAATGTCATTCTGGCAGCCAGGCGTCCCTCCACAAAGTCGGTATACGCCTGCAGGTGGAACAGATTTGTGGCATGGTGCACAGTAAAGGCTGTGGATCCACTCTCTGCACCCCTTTCTGAGGTTCTCCTCTTCCTTCTTTCTCTTGCCCAGCAGGGCTCTGCTCTGGGCACTATCAAGGGGTACCTTTCTGCCCTTTCCACCATCTTAAGGCTACCTGATCAGCCTTCCTTGTTCAAGTCCCCAATTGTAAATAGGTTTTTGAAGGGCATCACACACATTTCCTCCTGTTCCTTTCGTGATGCCCCAGTGGGACTTGAATCTTGTACTTACTTACCTAATGTGTGCTCCCTTTGAGCCTCTCCATAACTGTCCTCTCCGTCTTCTTACTTTGAAGACTACTTTCCTGGTTGCCATCACCTCTGCCAGGAGAGTGAGTGAGCTCCAGGCTCTTTCTTCTACACCTCCTTTCCTTTCTGTCCATCCGGACAAGGTTGTGTTGCGGACGAGACCCTCTTTCCTGCCCAAGGTTGTCACTGCCTTCCACTTCGGGCAGTCCATTACCTTGCCCACCTTCTTTCCGCCTCCGCCTCCCTCGAAAGAGGAAGAGAGGCTCCACCGTCTGGACCCAAAACGTGCGCTCTCTTACTATCTGGATCGCACACGCCAGTTCCGGGTGGATGACCAACTCTTTCTTGGTTACGTGGGCGCTAAGAAGGGAAAGGGGGTGCACAAGCGGACCATCTCGCGGTGGATCATCTTGTGTATCCAGGCGTGTTACTCCTTGGCTAAGAATGAGCCCCCTGTTGGACTAAGGGCTCATTCCACTCGGGCCACGGCGACTACCACTGCCCTGGGCCGAGTAGTGCCCTTGCAGGACAATTGCCAGGCAGCTACGTGGGCCTCGCTGCACACGTTTGCAAGACACTATTGCCTGGACAGCCAAGTCCGGAGGGATGGCTTCTTTGGCCGTTCCGTCCTCCAGGACTTTCTGGTGTGATTATTGGTTCGCAGACCCACCACCGGGGTTGGTATTGCTGGGGTATCTATTCTAAGGTAAGGAATCTATCACTAACGTGTCTCTTTCAGATGCACAAGTTACTACTTGTGTAATGATATATCTGTAAGAGACATTAGTTAGTGATAGATTCCTTATCGACCCACCCATCCTCCCCGTTCTGCGAACCGATATCTAGGGTTAAGGTCATCCCCTTTCAGGGCCCTAGTTTCATGGCACCAGTGTTGGTTCTATCATGGCTCTGCGTATCTGGCGCGGAAAAGCTGTGTATCAGAACTGACGTCAGCGCGCGAGGGCGGCGTCTAAGTACTCCGACAACGTCATTCCGGCGCTAACGACGCCGACGCCGGACACGGACGACGCCTGCCAGCACGCAGGGGTATTGCTACGCAAAATTTTCCAGATCCAGTCTGACGCCTGGGGATATTCTAAGGTAAGGAATCTATCACTAACTAACGTCTCTTACAGATAGATATATGGTTACACAAGTAGTAACTTATGCTTCTTTTTAAATCCACCCCAATTAATGAAGGGTGGTAGATGATCTATTTCCCTGTGTAACTGCCTATCTATTGTTTAAGGAAGGATATTCCTCTCATCAGTTCTTAGAGTCTAGTATAATTAGTTGAAATCTATCTATGGGTAATGTAATCAATCTGATACAGAGGTATAAAGACTTGCTCAAATCCAATTTCATTCCAGTCACTATAAACCAGATTTTGTCCTTGTATTGGGCAAATATGTTTTCCAGGCAACTTTAGAATGTCACACTACTTTGACATTTCCTAACTTGTGGAAGGGTAGACCGATAATTCCAGTCCACTAAATGGGCCCAAGAAATCAAGCTGATTGTTATCGTCCATTATTGGAGGCCTCTGTGAAAATCTTTACAAAGTTCTTATGACACCATTTGGTAGATAATATTCTGATATTTATGATAAATCAAGGGGGCATATGTGCAAATTGTTTTACACTGGACAATGCACTTGTGCTGAGACTAATTATTGATATTAGTATAAGACTCAACCAGAAGTTGAATACATATTTTATTTATCTATCAAGTCCCTTTAATAGAGTGGATTCTTCCACTTTTTGAACACATTTGTCAGCTTGGGGCATTCCATATGGTCTCTTGAAATTACTTTTTGCATTACATACAAGAGCCTGGGTAATAGTTTTGATAGGCCCAAGAAGAGAGTGTACTTCTAAAATCTTCATAGAAAACGGTTTTAAGCTGTTCTTCATTCACATTATCTGTAAATATCAATGCAGACTATATTGGGCTCCTAGACAGCAGTCAAGTGTTGGGTGATGGCAACAGTTATCTGCAACAAAATACTTTTTACAACGTCAAAAAGTAATATTAAACTGAAATAAGACCCAAGATAAGGAGCTTTTGGTAAAGGCCAACTCAAAAGTCCCAGGAAATGGGTATTTGCAAATATTAAAATATGAGAGTAAAGGATTATAGTTATCTGTGAATATTATTTCAGATTAAACTTTTTTTGTCTCTAGACATCATAAAATCATACAGAAATCTCGGTATGACTATTTTTTATTTGGGGTGAATGTGGGTTGGCTCGATATGAAAGCTCGCACTACTGTTAATGCTTCATAAAATCCAGTGATTGCATTCAGTTGATGCAACAAGATAAAAATTGAGGCTTGTTGGTCAAAGTTGTAGGAAATATGCCCACATTCTTAGACATATCTATGCATTTTGAACTAAAGCTCCAAACACAAAACACAGCTTAATTGTGCAGGAGTTAATGACAGATGTTTATATATTTCACATTAGCAAAATGCTGCTTCATAGCAAGGCATAGATATCCAGGATATAATATCCTTTATACAAAGAGTCCTGTTTCCTGTGTCCTGAGTCTATGTCCGAAGAATGCTAAATAGACATATAATTTTGCTCACAATGGCAATCATTACACACACACATCAGACTTTTGATTTCTGTATGCCATACTTCTTTACCTGAACAAATGCATTAATTTCTAACAGCTAATTAAGGTCCTCATATTAGGAGGTTTTATTTGAATGTTAAATCTAGGTAAGGAGTGTCTTCCAGTACGTGTAAATATCTGGCCGAGCTAACTGAGTGATAAATCATACATTCTGATGGATGCTTATAACTGCAGATGTCTTACCTTTAGAATATTCCCATGTGCCTGTCTGGATCCAGAAGGTTTTTTAGCATAGCTACTGAATGCCGGTAGGTGATGTCATGGAGGGACCTCATTCCTCCCTATAAGTAACGGTCGGAGCTTGCATATAAATTCCACCTGAGCTCGTTGACATGAGTTCCTTTCTTTCCATGCCTATGTATGCAGAACCAGAGCTAGCTCCTAACTTGTACTTGAAGGTTGATGAGTTTTTCTCTCAATTCCTTTATTAGTGTGGATGGGAACATGCCCCCTCCTAAAATTAGACAGTTAAAACCTTGTAGCGATTGTTGTAAAGAGATGTCTCTGATAGATCCTAAGACTGCAACAGATTGTAGCTTTCAAGGAAGCCATTTTGCATATCTTTATTACCCTGCTGGCTCCCTCTAGCACGCCCTTCGGTCTCACCCATCCGCCTAGGCCACCATTCTGGCTCCCCAGGCGGATTCGTCCCCTACACTGTCTGCACCGCCTGAACCCGGTTCGGGTTCACCCCCAACTCTTTTATAGAAGTAGTGAAAAATGGGTATTTGTTGTTGCAAATTGTATGGTGTAAATAAACATTATGTAGCTGAAGTACAGCTATATCCATTAAAAGGAATTCCTGCATGGAGGGATGATGACTAAACAAGAATTGATGGCTGGACTGTTTTTGCATTTATGGCATGAATCTACTGAAAAGGATCCCTCATTACAGTTTCTGTTGAATAGCCCTTGTGATTATGATAAATTAAATTATCTAAGGGAATGTATGTTTGAGAGAGAAAAGTGAGACTGTTGAAGTTTGATGTGTTGAATAGGTGGGAAAATACGTCAGGCGAAAACATATCAAGGAAGTAATGAAGATGGTAAGGGAGAAAGCAAGGGAATATGACAGAAAGAAAAGGGATGATGAATTATCTGAAGAGATGAGTATGACGTTTGTGGTATATGAACCAGAACAGATGGCTTCAGCTCCTTCCATTTTAGGGTACCCTATAATTGAACAAATTTTCACTAAAAGACTGCACCCACCACCCTGTGAAGCGGCCACTGATCATTTAAGGAAACACAGACCATATCAGAAACCTTTGGTTACGATATGCCTGCATTAAAACAACAGGGAGACCCAACCAACCCTTTTTCTCCTCCTCCTCCCAGTTTGCTGCCTACAGGGTTACCTGCTCCCAGTACTAAATTGTTAAAAAGCACCATAACACCAGAAATGCAAGATCAATTTAAAATATTCATTCAGAACTTCATGAATGGTGGCACTGAGAAGTATGCAGATAAGTGGGATAGGAATTTAAACACTTGTGAAAATGCAATGAAAAACTCTATAATACAAGAACTGGGAAAGGTTATTTATCCCCTATGCATTAGTTGTAATTCAATATGGTTTAAACATGGTTAGCCGTAGGACCTGGATTTGTCCTTTAGGACACACGCCAAGAAGACCGCTGGCGTGTGTTATGGAATGCTCCGGTCGGCCCGTAAGGTTCTTCCCCTGTTACCAGAACTCTCCCGGAAGCTGTTAGTCCAAGGTCTAATCATCTCGCGCCTGAACTACAGTAATGCGCTCTTTCTCTGAGCCCCGGAGTCAACGTTCAAGATCCTGCAACAAGTGCAGAACGCGGCAGCAAGGCTGCTGCGGAACGTGCCGGCCAGGCAGTCAGCCAGGCCTGCGTTAAAAGCACTCCCCTGGCTCCCCGTTAGAGAGAGAGTGACCTTCAAGGCTCTCTGCATTGCCCATAAGAGCATACAGGGGAAAGGACCAGCCATTCTGAAGGACATGATTCGGCCCTACAAGCCTACAAGAGCTCTACGCTCTGACAACAAACACCTCCTTCAGATAAAGAGAATTAGGAGAGCCCGTTCAGGTGGCAGGAGTTTTTCCATCCATACAGCGCGCGCCTGGAACTCCCTCCCATTCTCACTACGTTCCGAATCAAATCTTCTTAGGTTCCGGAAACTTCTGAAAACTTACCTATTTCCAGAATAAGTGTAGCTCTTTCTGCTCTGTTTTAGCAGCTTGCTCTAGGTCTCTATAGGCGCTGGGATGCCCCTGGGTAACCGTGCGCGGTACAAAATTCGTTAATAATAATAATAATAATAACCTGACACTAATAATTTCACCCATTACGACAGCGAATGACTGAGACACTTTTACTGATGGACGCTAAATGTAATACTGCATTTGCCCTATATCTTGAATGGATTGGCACATACAAATGTCATGTAAATGTAAATGTAAATGTCATGGTACTTATAGAGCGCACTGTCACCAGACGGTCACCTTGCGGTGTCGCCTATGCGGTTTCCTGGTGCTGATACTCATACCGCTGTGGAAACCCTCCTGGCTTTCCCTGTGAAGTGTCCACTCCTGGGCACCCCCAGGGAGAAGCCAGGCATCCTTAGCGCTGTTGCGGCCGGTGTGGAGGCTAAGCAAGCTATTGCCCAGAGTTGCAGCGTGGGGCCCGTGATTAGAATAGGCACCGAGGCGAGAATTTACAGGTCCGAGGAAATTGAGCCCGAGACCCCGCCGAGGCGGGAATCGAACCCTGGTCCCTGGCCTGAACTCTGCATCAGGGTCTGCCGCTCTAACCATTGAGCCACACTCCTCCGTATGTGCCTCTGTGATGGTTCCCTAGGCATAAAGTACCAGGTTTTGATGCCAATAACCCTCTTTATAATGTACATCTCTCCTGGACTAAAACAGAACTCATTGCCTTTTCCAAAGACTATCCCGATAGAAGGCAAAGCCCCGATATATGATATAACAGAACATAAATATATTGTGCATAGGCCCATACTACTCTGAGAGATAGGCACAAGGAAAACAGAATAAGGATCAGAAACAGAAGGAGTTGAAGATTAAACTGTTGCTCCAACACCTACAGCAAGGGAGAGTCAGATCCACATTCCAGGCACAATGGGAGGGGGGGAGGTAGGTGATACTCTGTACCAACTTACAGACCCCAGAATGGCGAAAAAAATAATGGATACTACAATTGTAAAGACCCTAATAATTGGATTAGAGAGTGCCCGTTAATACAGAAAACCATCAGAGGGCGCTCCATGTCATGAGAACGTGCCCTAGGGGAATGCAGAAATTCTTTTACCAAAGAGTCACAACAACATAGGGGAGAGATGTGGCACAGCAGCCAGAGTGGTTGACTCCGAAGCGCGGGGTTCACAGTTCGATCCCCGGCAGCAGCTCAGCTCCGCATCATGTAACTCTGGGCAGTAGCTCACTTAATCTCCTCGACGGTCCGCAACGCCTTGAAACCCTTAAGGGTGATATGTTTGCTCTTTGCAAATAAGAATTATTGTTATTATTACAGAATGATATGTCCAATAATGAACCCTATGCCAAATATTATGCTAATGACACCACTTATCAGGAACCGCAACAAAACTAATAGACAGAGTAACAGATCTCACATCCCTAATGGTAACTTTACCCTTGCCTGATTATGAAGTTGCCCAATAGTGTAGCTCGGGAGGAAGAGAGGAATAGATTGAAATTCCAGTGGCTCCAAGAGGGCCATATGTTGAAGCAATGGTACAAGGACAGAAGGTGAAATTCCTCCCAGACAATAGGATCACTAATGCCTTAATTTCTCGACAAATTATCCTATATACACCCCTCTCTGGAAAATATAATACATCTGTGGAATTTTCTAATGTAGCTGTGCACAGTCCCGTCTCCGTCCCACTGACAAATACAATTGGCCCAATAACTGATAAACATTTGTTTGTATTGACAGACAAATGTGCCATTAGCTTGTTGGGCATAGATTTAATATTAAAAAGTACACGCAACCATAAAATGTGCAGCAGATGGCTTATATCTTGACTACTGAAAACTCTCCTTTTCCCACTAATGTCTACTTCACCGACCCCCAACTACAGTACCTGAATGGGTGTTTGACACAGTAGACAACAATGTTTGGGCCACCAGTAAGAACGGTGCAGGACATATATTTATAGTACAAATAATTGGGAAGCAAAATTATTCCACGAGTACCACAGTAGAAAAAATCACCACAAAGAGAGCAGGGAATGGAAATAGTGATACAGGACTTTCTTAAGAACAGAGTGATGAGAGATGCAGGGCTCCCCCTCCAATATACCGTCCTTCCTGTATTATTTAGATAAAAATTAAAAAAGTGAGTGATGATCCAGTTAAGAATTTTGGGAAATTTGTGGTTTCAATGCACAGGCACTAAAAGCACAACTGGACACCTTACAGTTGACACAAACCACCACTCTCATACAATACATAGATGAAATATTATTGCACAGCACCAGCGAATACACTGCATTTCTGACACCGTTGCCTCATTATTTTCCTTGGACCACATGATCACAAGGTATTCCCCACCAAATTGCCATTTGTTCAACAGGAGGCTGGCTATTCAGGACACCTCCTGTCACAGGGCGAAAGGAGACCTGACCCTCAAAGAGTGAAAGCTATCTTGATTATTCAACCCACTACAAGAAGCACGAGCCTTCCTGGATATAGCAAGTTATTACAGACAGTAGATCCCTACCTTTTAACTTCTTCTTTCCAAACCTCATCTCTAATGACACCCCACAAACCTTATCCATCTGTGCATAAATTCATGAAGCACTACTGCCTTGACAGCCAGGTTTAACAGGAAGGACATTTCTCCTTCTCAGACGTGCTTGACTTTTTGATTTGAGCCGTTCTACAGGCCCGCCAGCTTGGGAGGTATTGCTTTATTATCTATCCTGTGAGGAATCTACAGTTAGAAGTATCCACAGAAAGAACAATTTATTTACCTTCTGTAATGATCTTTCTGGCCAATACTCTTATCTGACTGCAGATTTTTCACCACCCTCTCACCTCTTTATTCTGTGGAATGGCCACTTTTCCATCTAAAAAGATCCCAAATTAGAGAGCTGCATATTGACACAGAAATTGGGGTTTGAGCTCTATGTCTGAGAGCACAGACAGAGTCCAGAAATAAACTAACCTCAGTGTGCTAGAGTAGCTCTTATACGTGGCTCTGACCGCCACTTCCACCTCCAAGGTGGAACAATGTCGATGCTGGGCTGCACAACGCCACCTACAGGGGCTATGCTGGAAAATCTTTCAGATCCAGTCTGGCACCTGGGGATATTACCAAAGGTAAGTAACTTGTTCAATTATGCAATTATTGTCTGCAAAACATGAAACTTTTTCTATTTTATTTTTTCCCCGTACTGGTTTACTCCAGAGAGCACTACCTGTTTCCACTGTTTAAGAAGTGTAATGTATGTTTGTTATTGGACACTAAGTCTATTTATGGAAATGGAAGAGGAATGTTATGATCACGAAGAGGAAAAGAGCAACAATGATTTAAACATTATTTCAAATGTGGTAGCTCTAGCCAAGTTCAGGTACTCGATCTAGTAGAAGATTACAATTAAGAAAAGAAAGAAGATGGTACAGCTTGAGACGAATAATACCAACTAGGCCATTATCCTGATAGCTGTCAGTTATGAACTTCAAACGCAGTTCCACGAATGCTGGTGCACCCAACCTCTGATAGTTCACCATGATTTCCTCAGCACCAGTAGCTCCATCACCACTACCCCTTTGTTACCGCCTCTTTTTTCACCTCCGACCATGACACCGGTCAAGCGCTGTGACTGGTTTGGGTTAAAAAAGGTACCATCAGACGCCACGGGTAATTTGCAAAGGAAAAGAAGTACAGGATTCAACAGAAGAAGAAGAACTGTGAGAATAGCATTAATGCATGATCCCTGTAAAGTTCAGAAGATACCTCCACCAGTTGATTCACCTTCTGATAATATTGCCCATTTGTATTGCTTGTTACAGTGAATTTTGAGTGTTTCAATTTGCATATGTTAGCAGGTGAAAAATATTCTTCATATGTGATTTTAAAGAGCAACCGTTTTAATTTCCCATCATCCATCTGCAGAAGAGGTGACACCACTGGTTTCACTCTAAACCATTTTGAAAAGAAGAAGCCAGGCAAGAGGACATCCTTTCCCATTTTCCATCTTCCTAGGTTATGACATCACTTCCTGCATTCACCCTACTTAATTCAACTTTTCTGGGCATTTGCATTTATTTATTTATGCAATTTGTATAGCGCGAACAAATGCCCAAGGGCGTCTCGGCGCTGTGGACAGAACAGTGTATGAGTAGAGGAGGGAATTTATTGGTTGAAAAGCCAGGTTTTAACTTTTTTTCTAAAGATGGTCAGGGTGGGGGCAGATCTGATGTCCGGGTCAAGGGAGTTCCACAGTTTAGCTGTTGATACTGTGAACCTGCGATCGCCCCAAGTGACAGTTCTGGTTCGAGGAACCGTCATAAGGAGTGCATTCATTGATCGTAGTGATCGTTTTGGAACGTGAAATGCAAAGGTTTTTTGAAGAAAGTGTGGACCTTGTTTCTGCGTGGCTTTGAAAGCGATGCAGAGGGATTTAAACTTTATTCTGTTCTTTACTGCTAACCAGTGATAGCCTTTGATGATGTGGGCAATAGGTTGGAACTTGGGGGTGCCAGATAGCATCCTGGCGGATAACAAAAGAGAGTTGCCAATACTGATCACAAAATAATTCATATACTTTTAGGTACAGTACTTGAAACAACATTCAAGACCAATGGCTAGTTAATAGCTTTTATTATTCTTAGGGATTTTATCAACACAGAGATTCATATTTTTAGCGAATGCATATTCCAAAGAGACAAACATACAAAATATATGCGGCAGGGGGTCAATTTTGGGAATCATTCAACATATCACACATATCACAAGCATACACAATGCAACCATTCAAGAAAGACAGGGGGTACAATAGTTAGAATAATACAAAAGGTACAAAAGTTTTTTCAGTATTTACAAGATACAAGGGGAAAAAAATGAGAAAAGAAGCCAAGGTCTGCGGGGCAATTTAGCAATATGGTTACTTGATAATTAGTCTAGCACCAGGTACAGTCCTATAAAGAAATTAAATGTTTTTCAAAACAAGGTAATGTACAAAAAATAGGGGCAAGCAACAAAGCAATTCTCAACATCAGTGCTTGTCACTCTTGCAGACAACTGTATGGCTATGGCCTACGCGTTTCGAATCCCGTTGGCTTGGGGGGATTCTCTTCAGGGCCTTGGGTTTTCTCTGGGTAGGAAAAATAAAAAGAGAGGAAAAAAAGTGTAAATTTCAACATAACCCAGTTGATTTTACCAAGTGATCAACATTAGGCGCAACCCATAGTGACCAACCTTTTTCTAAACAGACTTACCAAAATGCAACTGAATGCGTGGGGTATGGAAGCCTCAACTTTATATTAAGGTGGAATATGGCAGAATCTAGAGGGGTTAAAACATATGGGTAGTCAGGACGTAAAAACCATACTAGGAAAGCTCTCTACATGGTAGAGGGGGCTGTATATTTACTTACATTTCTTTCTTGGGAGAGATTATCACAAGCAGAGGAGCCAGGTTCGCAATGAGATACTGTGGAGACCTGTGTAAATGTAATCGGATGATACGTCAGAATAATCTACTCGAGATGGATCACAACTGGAGTATAATAGCAGTTGTAAAATAGTGCTCACCTATAACTAATCTTGTTACATGTCCGCCTATGCCGGGAAAAGAAGACTCACCGGGGAAGTCTAAGTGAAGAAATGTATATTACTTTAATATACAAACACAAGAAACTGTCAGTAACACCGGCTTTTAATTAGAAAAAACATACCGAGCTACTATTAAGACTCTCATGCGGTGAAATGCAAAGGCGTCTTGTTCCTTTCGATCCGTTACGTGTTTTTAATAATCTGCAAACGACCCAACAAATGGAAATAGTTTAGTAACTGACAAGCGATTTTCTAGCAAAGGAAGGCTGTTAATCAGCGGCGGCGTCTTACCACGTGGAAGGACACCACTGTTCAACCTGCGCCGGGAGGGTCGCTAGAGTACAGCCCTTACGGGCGCCTGAAATAAAATTAACGAGGTATGCGTGAGGTTATTTAAAAAGGCAGTCTGTAGCAACAGAGTACTGCAAGAATTCAAACAGCGCTTACCGGCATGTCAATTGGCCATAATCTGTCCGAATTGGTTTAAAAAGGTTAACTGCAGAGGGGAACAGAATGGCTAAATAAGTTAAACCATTCACTGAAAATGGGTCGAATATCGGCGGGGGTTTGCACAGAGAGATACTTACAATGCAGTTCTCAAACAGTTCAATTCGGCGGCGTCTAAGGTCAGCACTAGTCACTGGCTCTTGCGAGGTAGCAAGCCATGGCTACACTGATCTCCCTTTTTATATTTTCCTGGTGGGGCGGTCCGCCCACAGCTTTAACCAGGGTGGAAAGTAAAATCTGGACCGGAGTGAAAAACTCCGGAATGACAGCCTAGTTAAAGGAACAGAGGCCAATTGGTCACGAATTATAGTTTAAAAATTTCACTCAATTCATTGAGCCCCGATACTGCAGTGTCAAACTTAACTATAAGGAGTGCTTCCCGTTTGGATAGTGCTAGATTCAGATCTCCTCCACGGGGATTTTTTTCTATTTTGGAGATCACAGTCCACTTTAGGTCACTGACTCCATGTTGCAGTCGTGTCCAATGTAGCACCAAAGGGGCATTCTCAACTTTATTTTTGATCCTTGATTTGTGCTGTGAGATCCGTTGGCGGACCTCTTGGTTAGTCTTGCCTATATATAGTAATTGGCAGGGGCATATAATCCCATAAACAACAAACTTGCTTTTACAGTTGCTTACAGTATCATGTTTCCAAGAAATTCCATTATGCTGGAACAAAGAACCTTCCACAGTTGAGTCGCAGCATAAACAGGTACCACATTTGTGGTGTCCGAGGATGGGTGGCATCCCCATCATTTGGCGTAAAGTTAAGGGTTTGGAAACAGGCATGGCAGCTCGGACTATGTGGTTGGCAATATTGTTTTCTTTTTTGAAAGCAAATAAGGGCTCATTTACGAGGCTACCATCCAGATCCTTTATCAAATGCCAACTTTGTTTTATGACTTTTTTCAGGCGATTAGCATTAGGGCAGAAGGTAGTGACACATACCTGCCTCTTTAAATCCGATTTGGGTTTACGTTCCAGAAGTGTCTCTCGAGGCGTCCACTGGGCTCTCCTCATGCAGTTCTTTACAAGTTTTTTGGGGTAACCCCTCTCACACAGCTTGGATGTTAGATTTTCTGAGTGTAATTTGAAATCCTCTATGAAGGTGCAATTTCTGCGGACTCGCAGGAACTGCCCATAGGGGAGATTTTCTTTTAGGTTACGTGGGTGGTTACTATTAAACATCAACGACTTGTTGCGGTCTGTTGGTTTAATAAATAGGGAGGTGGCCAATTTCCCTTCAGAAGGGAAGACTTCTACGTCAAGGAACGCGATCCTACTTGTGGATTCTGAGATGCTGAATTTTATATCAGCAGTCCTGGCATTGAGCCATTGATGGAAGTTGGTAAGAGTTTCAATGTCACCTGTCCATGTCATAAAGACATCGTCAATAAAACGGAGCCACGCTCCGATGTATTGACTGAAAGGATTGTTGTTATAGATGTATGCATTCTCGTACATATCCATAAACAATACTGCCAATTCTGGAGCAAAGGGGCAGCCCATGGCTACCCCCTTGACTTGATAGTAGAATTCGCCATTAAAACAGAAATAATTCCTTTTTAAAGCGAATGTTGCCAAATCCACAATAAATTTGGTAGGCACACGCATGGGCCTGGGTCTGGAATCAAGGAAGTAGGAGAGAACTGCTATGGCCTCATCTTGAGGAATCTGGGTGTATAAAGCAGTTACATCTAAGGTGACTAATCTGTCTCTGCCTTCACTGAAATCAATGTTTTCTGATTTCTTGATGAAATCAGTGGTATCCTGAAGGTAAGATTTAACCTGGATCATAAAGTCTTTGAGAAAACAGTCTACATATTTGGATGCCGGCTCTAGCACAGAACCACATCCTGCCACGATGGGTCTGCCTGGAGGATGGTCAGGATCTTTATGTATTTTGGGCAATATGTAAAACATCGGGACTTTTGGATGTTTAGTTTTCAGATATTCCAATTCTTTGGGACCAACAAAACCCAGATCAAAACCTTCCTGCACAAGTGCATGAAGTTCGTTCTGAAGGTCTGTGGTGGGATCTTTGTTTATCTTTCTGTAGCAGGTAGTGTCTTCTAGTTGTTTCATTATTTCAGTAGAGTAGTCTTGGCTATCCCACACTACAATAGCACCGCCCTTATCGGCCTGCTTGATGATGACAGTGTTGTCATTTTTCAGATTATTTAGAGCCGTCATTTGGTTTTTGGTGGTATTGAATTTTATATATTTCTTTTCTTTTTCCATGGCTGAAATAGCAGACAAAACACTTTTCTCAAAAATCAAAAGGTTTTTGGGGACTTTACTGGCTGGCGGGCAAAAGATGGACTTGTTCCTAAGGCCTGTCACCTCAGAGGGCTGGGTAGTGGGATTTTCACTGAAGAACAAAGTCAAACGTAATTTTCTACAAAATTCGATGAATTCTGACTTCATTTTCACGAAGTCAGTCCTTTTAGAGGGTACGAATGACAATCCTTTCGCTAGGATGCTTTCCTCGTCCGGTGTAAGGACCTTTTTAGAAAGATTGAAAATAGGCGACGCGTTTAGTTTTTGTAATGCTGTCGTCTTGTTTTCATCTCCCATGGGATGTTGTTTCTCACACGGCCTCTGGGGAGTGTCTGGCCTCTCCCTAAAAAATTCGGTGGTTGATTTTGTTGTTGCTGCTGGTTAGTGTTCCAATTGCGGTTTCTATTTGGGCGGTTATAATTACCAGTAGGTTCGCTGTCAGTACCTGACGAAGAGGTATCAGAAAAAGAGATAAATTGTCTACGAGACCTGCCCTGGTTTCCTTGGAGGAAACGTCTAGATTCTGCTTTGGAATAGAAATCAGCTTGTAGGTAGGGATATATATTCTCTAATGAAAAACCTTTTTTATCTTTTTCAAATTGATTAGATTTTTGAGTTATAGTGTGGTCTTTAAACTCTTGTATTTCTTTGGCAACCTTTTCCAGGAGTGCCTTGGCGTCTGCTATAGTAGAATTGCCACTAATTTCGGACTCTAACTTAGCGATTTCAACTAGTTCTTCTTTTGATATTCTAACCGCTGTCTCAACTGTCAGCATCATAAGATCCCTGCTACATTTGGTCTCTATCATAGAAAAACCTTTTTTGAATGTCGGATCTTCTGTAAAGATTACAGGTACGTTCTTGATTTGTAGTCCAACCGGGATGGTGCCTTCTCGGAGGTGCTGCAACAAAAAATGACCATGAAGGTCTGTCCTAATCTGCTTCTTTTTCAAACGAATAAGTTTGTCCGATTCGTTGGATGTGGTGGCTGTCTCACTTAAGGTGACTGAAGAGAAAACAGGTGGATCACTAAGGAAGTTTCTAATGTGATCTTCTGAGTAGGCGAAGGTATCTTTCTCTGCCATTACTCTGTGAAAAAACAAATAAAGAGAGGAGAGAAAGGAAAAAGAGTTTTTTACAACATATACTGACACCACTGCAATCAAACACAATGCCCAGAGAAGTTTCAAAGGGAAGGGTGGAGAAAGGAGGCACCTGGTCAACCTTTAATCCAAAATTTAATGGACAAACACAAAAAACCTCGCGAGCCAGCGCCCGCTATAATAACCAAGAAACAACTAAGGGTTGGCTCTAATCAGCAAGGCTGAGCCATGAAAGTGGATAACAAAAGAGAGTTGCCAATACTGATCACAAAATAATTCATATACTTTTAGGTACAGTACTTGAAACAACATTCAAGACCAATGGCTAGTTAATAGCTTTTATTATTCTTAGGGATTTTATCAACACAGAGATTCATATTTTTAGCGAATGCATATTCCAAAGAGACAAACATACAAAATATATGCGGCAGGGGGTCAATTTTGGGAATCATTCAACATATCACACATATCACAAGCATACACAATGCAACCATTCAAGAAAGACAGGGGGTACAATAGTTAGAATAATACAAAAGGTACAAAAGTTTTTTCAGTATTTACAAGATACAAGGGGAAAAAAATGAGAAAAGAAGCCAAGGTCTGCGGGGCAATTTAGCAATATGGTTACTTGATAATTAGTCTAGCACCAGGTACAGTCCTATAAAGAAATTAAATGTTTTTCAAAACAAGGTAATGTACAAAAAATAGGGGCAAGCAACAAAGCAATTCTCAACATCAGTGCTTGTCACTCTTGCAGACAACTGTATGGCTATGGCCTACGCGTTTCGAATCCCGTTGGCTTGGGGGGATTCTCTTCAGGGCCTTGGGTTTTCTCTGGGTAGGAAAAATAAAAAGAGAGGAAAAAAAGTGTAAATTTCAACATAACCCAGTTGATTTTACCAAGTGATCAACATTAGGCGCAACCCATAGTGACCAACCTTTTTCTAAACAGACTTACCAAAATGCAACTGAATGCGAAAGGAACAAGACGCCTTTGCATTTCACCGCATGAGAGTCTTAATAGTAGCTCGGTATGTTTTTTCTAATTAAAAGCCGGTGTTACTGACAGTTTCTTGTGTTTGTATATTAAAGTAATATACATTTCTTCACTTAGACTTCCCCGGTGAGTCTTCTTTTCCCGGCATAGGCGGACATGTAACAAGATTAGTTATAGGTGAGCACTATTTTACAACTGCTATTATACTCCAGTTGTGATCCATCTCGAGTAGATTATTCTGACGTATCATCCGATTACATTTACACAGGTCTCCACAGTATCTCATTGCGAACCTGGCTCCTCTGCTTGTGATAATCTCTCCCAAGAAAGAAATGTAAGTAAATATACAGCCCCCTCTACCATGTAGAGAGCTTTCCTAGTATGGTTTTTACGTCCTGACTACCCATATGTTTTAACCCCTCTAGATTCTGCCATATTCCACCTTAATATAAAGTTGAGGCTTCCATACCCCACGCATTCAGTTGCATTTTGGTAAGTCTGTTTAGAAAAAGGTTGGTCACTATGGGTTGCGCCTAATGTTGATCACTTGGTAAAATCAACTGGGTTATGTTGAAATTTACACTTTTTTTCCTCTCTTTTTATTTTTCCTACCCAGAGAAAACCCAAGGCCCTGAAGAGAATCCCCCCAAGCCAACGGGATTCGAAACGCGTAGGCCATAGCCATACAGTTGTCTGCAAGAGTGACAAGCACTGATGTTGAGAATTGCTTTGTTGCTTGCCCCTATTTTTTGTACATTACCTTGTTTTGAAAAACATTTAATTTCTTTATAGGACTGTACCTGGTGCTAGACTAATTATCAAGTAACCATATTGCTAAATTGCCCCGCAGACCTTGGCTTCTTTTCTCATTTTTTTCCCCTTGTATCTTGTAAATACTGAAAAAACTTTTGTACCTTTTGTATTATTCTAACTATTGTACCCCCTGTCTTTCTTGAATGGTTGCATTGTGTATGCTTGTGATATGTGTGATATGTTGAATGATTCCCAAAATTGACCCCCTGCCGCATATATTTTGTATGTTTGTCTCTTTGGAATATGCATTCGCTAAAAATATGAATCTCTGTGTTGATAAAATCCCTAAGAATAATAAAAGCTATTAACTAGCCATTGGTCTTGAATGTTGTTTCAAGTACTGTACCTAAAAGTATATGAATTATTTTGTGATCAGTATTGGCAACTCTCTTTTGTTATCCACTTTCATGGCTCAGCCTTGCTGATTAGAGCCAACCCTTAGTTGTTTCTTGGTTATTATAGCGGGCGCTGGCTCGCGAGGTTTTTTGTGTTTGTCCATTAAATTTTGGATTAAAGGTTGACCAGGTGCCTCCTTTCTCCACCCTTCCCTTTGAAACTTCTCTGGGCATTGTGTTTGATTGCAGTGGTGTCAGTATATGTTGTAAAAAACTCTTTTTCCTTTCTCTCCTCTCTTTATTTGTTTTTTCACAGAGTAATGGCAGAGAAAGATACCTTCGCCTACTCAGAAGATCACATTAGAAACTTCCTTAGTGATCCACCTGTTTTCTCTTCAGTCACCTTAAGTGAGACAGCCACCACATCCAACGAATCGGACAAACTTATTCGTTTGAAAAAGAAGCAGATTAGGACAGACCTTCATGGTCATTTTTTGTTGCAGCACCTCCGAGAAGGCACCATCCCGGTTGGACTACAAATCAAGAACGTACCTGTAATCTTTACAGAGGATCCGACATTCAAAAAAGGTTTCTCTATGATAGTGACCAAATGTAGCAGGGATCTTATGATGCTGACAGTTGAGACAGCGGTTAGAATATCAAAAGAAGAACTAGTTGAAATCGCTAAGTTAGAGTCCGAAATTAGTGGCAATTCTACTATAGCAGACGCCAAGGCACTCCTGGAAAAGGTTGCCAAAGAAATACAAGAGTTTAAAGACCACACTATAACTCAAAAATCTAATCAATTTGAAAAAGATAAAAAAGGTTTTTCATTAGAGAATATATATCCCTACCTACAAGCTGATTTCTATTCCAAAGCAGAATCTAGACGTTTCCTCCAAGGAAACCAGGGCAGGTCTCGTAGACAATTTATCTCTTTTTCTGATACCTCTTCGTCAGGTACTGACAGCGAACCTACTGGTAATTATAACCGCCCAAATAGAAACCGCAATTGGAACACTAACCAGCAGCAACAACAAAATCAACCACCGAATTTTTTAGGGAGAGGCCAGACACTCCCCAGAGGCCGTGTGAGAAACAACATCCCATGGGAGATGAAAACAAGACGACAGCATTACAAAAACTAAACGCGTCGCCTATTTTCAATCTTTCTAAAAAGGTCCTTACACCGGACGAGGAAAGCATCCTAGCGAAAGGATTGTCATTCGTACCCTCTAAAAGGACTGACTTCGTGAAAATGAAGTCAGAATTCATCGAATTTTGTAGAAAATTACGTTTGACTTTGTTCTTCAGTGAAAATCCCACTACCCAGCCCTCTGAGGTGACAGGCCTTAGGAACAAGTCCATCTTTTGCCCGCCAGCCAGTAAAGTCCCCAAAAACCTTTTGATTTTTGAGAAAAGTGTTTTGTCTGCTATTTCAGCCATGGAAAAAGAAAAGAAATATATAAAATTCAATACCACCAAAAACCAAATGACGGCTCTAAATAATCTGAAAAATGACAACACTGTCATCATCAAGCAGGCCGATAAGGGCGGTGCTATTGTAGTGTGGGATAGCCAAGACTACTCTACTGAAATAATGAAACAACTAGAAGACACTACCTGCTACAGAAAGATAAACAAAGATCCCACCACAGACCTTCAGAACGAACTTCATGCACTTGTGCAGGAAGGTTTTGATCTGGGTTTTGTTGGTCCCAAAGAATTGGAATATCTGAAAACTAAACATCCAAAAGTCCCGATGTTTTACATATTGCCCAAAATACATAAAGATCCTGACCATCCTCCAGGCAGACCCATCGTGGCAGGATGTGGTTCTGTGCTAGAGCCGGCATCCAAATATGTAGACTGTTTTCTCAAAGACTTTATGATCCAGGTTAAATCTTACCTTCAGGATACCACTGATTTCATCAAGAAATCAGAAAACATTGATTTCAGTGAAGGCAGAGACAGATTAGTCACCTTAGATGTAACTGCTTTATACACCCAGATTCCTCAAGATGAGGCCATAGCAGTTCTCTCCTACTTCCTTGATTCCAGACCCAGGCCCATGCGTGTGCCTACCAAATTTATTGTGGATTTGGCAACATTCGCTTTAAAAAGGAATTATTTCTGTTTTAATGGCGAATTCTACTATCAAGTCAAGGGGGTAGCCATGGGCTGCCCCTTTGCTCCAGAATTGGCAGTATTGTTTATGGATATGTACGAGAATGCATACATCTATAACAACAATCCTTTCAGTCAATACATCGGAGCGTGGCTCCGTTTTATTGACGATGTCTTTATGACATGGACAGGTGACATTGAAACTCTTACCAACTTCCATCAATGGCTCAATGCCAGGACTGCTGATATAAAATTCAGCATCTCAGAATCCACAAGTAGGATCGCGTTCCTTGACGTAGAAGTCTTCCCTTCTGAAGGGAAATTGGCCACCTCCCTATTTATTAAACCAACAGACCGCAACAAGTCGTTGATGTTTAATAGTAACCACCCACGTAACCTAAAAGAAAATCTCCCCTATGGGCAGTTCCTGCGAGTCCGCAGAAATTGCACCTTCATAGAGGATTTCAAATTACACTCAGAAAATCTAACATCCAAGCTGTGTGAGAGGGGTTACCCCAAAAAACTTGTAAAGAACTGCATGAGGAGAGCCCAGTGGACGCCTCGAGAGACACTTCTGGAACGTAAACCCAAATCGGATTTAAAGAGGCAGGTATGTGTCACTACCTTCTGCCCTAATGCTAATCGCCTGAAAAAAGTCATAAAACAAAGTTGGCATTTGATAAAGGATCTGGATGGTAGCCTCGTAAATGAGCCCTTATTTGCTTTCAAAAAAGAAAACAATATTGCCAACCACATAGTCCGAGCTGCCATGCCTGTTTCCAAACCCTTAACTTTACGCCAAATGATGGGGATGCCACCCATCCTCGGACACCACAAATGTGGTACCTGTTTATGCTGCGACTCAACTGTGGAAGGTTCTTTGTTCCAGCATAATGGAATTTCTTGGAAACATGATACTGTAAGCAACTGTAAAAGCAAGTTTGTTGTTTATGGGATTATATGCCCCTGCCAATTACTATATATAGGCAAGACTAACCAAGAGGTCCGCCAACGGATCTCACAGCACAAATCAAGGATCAAAAATAAAGTTGAGAATGCCCCTTTGGTGCTACATTGGACACGACTGCAACATGGAGTCAGTGACCTAAAGTGGACTGTGATCTCCAAAATAGAAAAAAATCCCCGTGGAGGAGATCTGAATCTAGCACTATCCAAACGGGAAGCACTCCTTATAGTTAAGTTTGACACTGCAGTATCGGGGCTCAATGAATTGAGTGAAATTTTTAAACTATAATTCGTGACCAATTGGCCTCTGTTCCTTTAACTAGGCTGTCATTCCGGAGTTTTTCACTCCGGTCCAGATTTTACTTTCCACCCTGGTTAAAGCTGTGGGCGGACCGCCCCACCAGGAAAATATAAAAAGGGAGATCAGTGTAGCCATGGCTTGCTACCTCGCAAGAGCCAGTGACTAGTGCTGACCTTAGACGCCGCCGAATTGAACTGTTTGAGAACTGCATTGTAAGTATCTCTCTGTGCAAACCCCCGCCGATATTCGACCCATTTTCAGTGAATGGTTTAACTTATTTAGCCATTCTGTTCCCCTCTGCAGTTAACCTTTTTAAACCAATTCGGACAGATTATGGCCAATTGACATGCCGGTAAGCGCTGTTTGAATTCTTGCAGTACTCTGTTGCTACAGACTGCCTTTTTAAATAACCTCACGCATACCTCGTTAATTTTATTTCAGGCGCCCGTAAGGGCTGTACTCTAGCGACCCTCCCGGCGCAGGTTGAACAGTGGTGTCCTTCCACGTGGTAAGACGCCGCCGCTGATTAACAGCCTTCCTTTGCTAGAAAATCGCTTGTCAGTTACTAAACTATTTCCATTTGTTGGGTCGTTTGCAGATTATTAAAAACACGTAACGGATCGAAAGGAACAAGACGCCTTTGCATTTCACCGCATGAGAGTCTTAATAGTAGCTCGGTATGTTTTTTCTAATTAAAAGCCGGTGTTACTGACAGTTTCTTGTGTTTGTATATTAAAGTAATATACATTTCTTCACTTAGACTTCCCCGGTGAGTCTTCTTTTCCCGGCATAGGCGGACATGTAACAAGATTAGTTATAGGTGAGCACTATTTTACAACTGCTATTATACTCCAGTTGTGATCCATCTCGAGTAGATTATTCTGACGTATCATCCGATTACATTTACACAGGTCTCCACAGTATCTCATTGCGAACCTGGCTCCTCTGCTTGTGATAATCTCTCCCAAGAAAGAAATGTAAGTAAATATACAGCCCCCTCTACCATGTAGAGAGCTTTCCTAGTATGGTTTTTACGTCCTGACTACCCATATGTTTTAACCCCTCTAGATTCTGCCATATTCCACCTTAATATAAAGTTGAGGCTTCCATACCCCACGCATTCAGTTGCATTTTGGTAAGTCTGTTTAGAAAAAGGTTGGTCACTATGGGTTGCGCCTAATGTTGATCACTTGGTAAAATCAACTGGGTTATGTTGAAATTTACACTTTTTTTCCTCTCTTTTTATTTTTCCTACCCAGAGAAAACCCAAGGCCCTGAAGAGAATCCCCCCAAGCCAACGGGATTCGAAACGCGTAGGCCATAGCCATACAGTTGTCTGCAAGAGTGACAAGCACTGATGTTGAGAATTGCTTTGTTGCTTGCCCCTATTTTTTGTACATTACCTTGTTTTGAAAAACATTTAATTTCTTTATAGGACTGTACCTGGTGCTAGACTAATTATCAAGTAACCATATTGCTAAATTGCCCCGCAGACCTTGGCTTCTTTTCTCATTTTTTTCCCCTTGTATCTTGTAAATACTGAAAAAACTTTTGTACCTTTTGTATTATTCTAACTATTGTACCCCCTGTCTTTCTTGAATGGTTGCATTGTGTATGCTTGTGATATGTGTGATATGTTGAATGATTCCCAAAATTGACCCCCTGCCGCATATATTTTGTATGTTTGTCTCTTTGGAATATGCATTCGCTAAAAATATGAATCTCTGTGTTGATAAAATCCCTAAGAATAATAAAAGCTATTAACTAGCCATTGGTCTTGAATGTTGTTTCAAGTACTGTACCTAAAAGTATATGAATTATTTTGTGATCAGTATTGGCAACTCTCTTTTGTTATCCACTTTCATGGCTCAGCCTTGCTGATTAGAGCCAACCCTTAGTTGTTTCTTGGTAGATAGCATCCTGGCAGCAGCATTTTGTATGGACTGTAGCTTTTTGATGACTTTAAGTTGGGCATTAAGCAAAAGTCCATTACAATAATCTACTGAGGACATTACAAAAGCAGTGACCAGGGTTTTGCCAGAGTTGGGGGGGAGATAGGGAAGAATCTTTTTTATGGCTTTTAACTTGAAAAAAGAGGAGGACACAATGGAGTTTACATGTGCGGAGAAGGTGAGCTTATCATCGATAAGAACACCTAGATTTTTAACCGTGGGGAGGGGAGGGGGGCCCAGATCATTGGGCCACCATCCATTAGGCCAGGTAGGGTCAGGCTTGCCAAAAGTGATGACCTCCGTTTTATTGGAGTTAAGTTTTAGACAATTTATTGTCATCCAATTACTAATGGCAAGCATGCCCTGATGGAAATTGGCGGCGATTTTATCTCCATTTTCTTTGATGGTGAGAACCAATTGGGTGTCGTCAGCATATGATGTTAGGCTCATCCCGCAGTCCTTAATGACCTTTGCTAGGTCAGTGACGTAGATATTAAAAAGAGTTGGGCTGAGGGATGAGCCTTGAGGGACACCACAGGGTAACGTCATCTGTGCAGATTGGAACGTTCCTAGCTGAACCGTCTGAGTACGGTGAGCTAGGAAGGATGACAGGAGATCTTTAGCTTTGGCCTGGATACCTAAGGCATTGACACGATCTATCAGGATTTTGTGATCGACCGTGTCAAAGGCCGCAGTGAGATCCAGAAGGATTAACACCGCCGCTCCTCCTTGATGAAGGGCTGCTCTTATCTCATCTGTAGCCTTGATAAGGGCAGTTTCAGTGCCATGATGTTTCCGGAAGCCAAACTGTGTGTGATCGAGAAGGGAGTGTTCTTCAATGAATTGGGAGATTTGATGATTCATCAGTTTTTCGACGATTTTAGCGGGGAAAGGCAGACTGGCTATAGGTCGGTAGTTGTTGGAGTTGCCAGCATCAAGATGAGGTTTTTTTAAAAGAGGTTTGAGGAGGGTGTCTTTCCAGATAGCTGGGTATATACCGGTTTTAAACATAGCATTAAAGATGTCAGTGAGTTGAGGAGCTATGATATCTGAAATTGGATGGAGTATGGCCTATGGCATCAAAGGACCGACACAAAGGGATAGCCTGTTTGGGTCTGAGTGCCAGAAGTCCTATTCCAGTGAAACCTACAAGATGCGATAAAATCAAGTTCCCCAGTGAGCATCCCATACTGCCAATCCCTACAATCACACTCAAACCTAGACGACCCAAATATTCACATAGCATTCTCAAAACACGTTAACCCAACCTCGTACACATCCCACTAACATCCCAAAACTCTCAAACTCCAGAACACACATTCCAACTTGTGCTCATTAACCCTCGCTTCGCAGTACACCACACCATGCAGTTGAATTCTCAGCTGTCACCTATCACATATCACAAGCTTGACGCCCTCTTTATCAGAGAAATATAGTTCATCCCTACATCCTAGACGTCCTACTTCCCACTAGCTACAGTATCCATCTTTGGGATTACCCACATAAGAAAGGAGGAGTGCTTACCAAACCTTCAGATCCTTAAAAGGCTTTTTTATTGACAACCCAAGGCTTGAACTCATCACTTAAAACAATGTCAATTCCAAGACCCGTCTAAACAATTTTTGGGAAAAACCATGTGATCATCCTCACCCCAAATAAACCACACAAGCCCAAGCCAAAGCCTTCAGCACTCTGGTAATATGAAGATCTCACTTTCCATAAACAATCCAGAAAGGGCTGGAAAGAAAATGGAAGAAAGACAAAACTCCCAATGACCTCATAAGTCCCTCTGCCCAACACGCATACAGCTCATCAAAGAATTGTATTACACCAGTGCAATCAAGTGAAGCCACCAATCGAAGCATAATGCTTCAATTAAACACTACATCAACCCTTGCTATACTCAAAGAAAAGTGCAATACCATCAACTGTTCTTCACTGAAAAAAATCCACAAGATCAGACAGCACATCGACAACACCATGACTGCCTCCTGTCTTTGGTCCACCCCTTCTCGTAAAAGCCTTCAAAGTCCTGTCTCTCGTAGCTCTCAATGACTTACTCCACGCCCTCAAACTACTTCTTATGAAGATATCTTACCCTCATCCGTCATAAAAGCTCCCTTCAGAGACGCTCTGTCATCACTTTTCACAATTGGCCATACAGCCCCCACTCAAGGAATCTTCCGATAAGCTCTGAAGATAGGACAGAGTCTCCCACTCCTAAAGAAACCTACAGTAGACCCCGATGACCTTGCTAACTACCGGGCCATCACTCACATACCATTCATCGGCAAGATCAATGAAAAAGCAGTCCATGTTTAACTCCAAGATCACATTATTGCTAACTATCTCCAGAAGCCTTCCAATCTGCCTTCAGATCACGCAGCAACAAACAGCACTACCTTACACACCGTAGACTATGTCCTGTTGACACCACAGATGAGGATGATCCCTGTCTTCTGATGTAGTGGAGCCTCTCAACTGCCTTCAACACAGTTGACAATAGCACCCTCAAACACACCCTGGAACCTCAAATGGGATGCTCTGGCAATGTTCTTCACTGGCTCTCCTCCTACCTTTCCAACCTATTTAAGTTTGTTCACTTGAGTACCTCTAGGTCTATAAAGATCTCTATCACCTAAGGAATTCTCTGAGGGTTCCTATACCATGCCCTTTCAACATGTACATGGAGACTTTGGGTACTCTGCCCGCGGATAACTGCATCAAAATTCACCTATATGCCATTGAAACAGACCTCTGCTTGAAAACCTCATCTGTTTTAGACAGCCAATGCCATTAGGCTACAGGCACATCATCTAGACCATTATGTCTAGCACCTGCCTGAAGCACAACACATCCAATGCAGAATTCCTGTTATTGGTCAAGAACTAACAAGACACAGCTCAAACCTGGCTCAATGGCCTGAATTTTGACGGGATCGACCCTCAACTTTTAGTGAATGCCAAATCCCTTGAATTAAGTTAAGACACTGATCACACCTTCAAGGAACACATTGCCAAGAAAACAAAGACTGATCTGGTACCAGCTCTCTCTTCTAAAGCAAGTGAAACCATTTCTTATCTGGATGGTGATATTCCCTTCTCCATGGCCTCTCAAACTACATACTAGCACCCATAAGGGCATCCTACACGTCACAGCATGTCTCATCCAGGGCTGGAAGAAATGTGATTACATCACCTCCATCCCGATGAAATTCCATTGACCTCGTTGCCTGGCCGCACCATCTTCCAAAACAGCTGCGTCATTTCCAAAGCTATCATGACAAACACCCCTTCTTACCTTAGATATGCTCACCATCTCTGATGGTTCTTGACACACAAGCAGCCAGACACCATCAGACTGCAGACTAATAAGTATAAAAAAGAAGAAATAAGGCAGCAGGCCTTTTCCATCGATGCAACCAGGAGCTGGAGCAACATCCATCAGGACCTCCCCTACACTGCTCCAGTTTGGGAAAGAGTTGAAGATGTACCTCTTTAAAGAACACTACATCACAATGTATTAGCCATCCACAACCCAACTTCCTCTCTTCCTACTCGCGGCTTTAAGCTTGTCTTTGACCATTTGCAGCAATTTCTTTTGGCTAGGTTTGTACTCTTAAAAAAACCACATCCATACATAGTACCTTGGTGCTAAGTGAAGCCCCTCCCAATTCGAGATAGCGTGTAAAAGGAAGGGCAAGCACTTGAGAAAACACCAGTGGCTGTTCCCGCAATCATTCCTGGGATGGAGAAGAAGAACAAGGTGCCAGACAATACATTAGCTTGTCTCCCGGGCCAACCAAAGCCATACTCACTGCACAGGGGCCTTTGGCACAAAGGAGAATTCTCTGGTGTCATCATTGATTGATATTGGTACACAAAGCCCACCAAATTGTTCATGATATCTTAAATATCTAGGCCGCATCCTGGACACCAACAAGGCAGAAATACGAGCTGTCCGTTGGGAAGGAAAATTAACTTCAGCCATAGTAAAAGGTTCAGCAGTGGACTTTCCTATACGGGCTTCTGATGAAGAGAATGCTAAAACAATTCCTCCCTCAATCCAGAGGTGCAAGGGTGCATCTTGGAAATGTCATTTGGCGGGGACTCTCTTTTTGGAAAGCACATGGCCAGTTCACTTCAGGGCATTAAGATGAATAGGGAAATGGTACACTTACTGGGAGCCCTGGTCTTTTTGCAGATCAGCATTTCATGGATCTAGGAACAGAATGGAGTAGTCTTGTTTGGAATTGATTGTTGTTATACTCCGTGTCAACAATACACCCAATGCCATTCATGCCAGCAGATGACCGAGATAGTAGGCCTATCAGAGACTGCAGTGGAGGCTTTTCTATATTTCCCAGCCTAATAGAAAAGGAGGCACTCAGGCAACAAGAACTAGCCAAGAGAACCAGACTCCTCTTAGCTGTCAGCCTTTCCGTCTTTTGGAGCCCAGTAGGTGGAAAAAAGCTGAAGCTTACCATAAATCGATGGATATTTGATTTAATATATTTCGGCTGGCATTTGTTTCACAGTTCACAGAGAAATCCCCACACCTCAAAAAGCTGCAAGACAAAGTATGCACTATGTTGCTGAAAGGAGCAATATAATTGGTTCCCAAGTTCCAGAGATACAAGGGTTTCTACTCCAGATAATTTTTTCTGGTCAAAATTAAACATGGATGGAAGACCCTTCAAGATCTCAGACAACTCTATAGGTTTCTGCATAGAGCGTAATGACCCTGGGACCTGGCAGATTAATTACAGGAGGAATAATTCATGACATCTTTATATTCCAATTTGCATATTTACACATACCCATTCATACAAAGATACACTGATACCTCTTGATTTTCAGTGGCTTCCCAGCGTTCACAATGGAAGGTCCTTTAATATGCGCCCACACCCAGACTTTCTACAAGAGGTCTTGTATTTGTGGTGGCACACCATAAGAGACAAGGTCTCCAAGGTTTCCCATACCTGTGTGCTTGGCTGATAAAAGGAAACTGATCCCAGTAAGCTTGGTCATCCATAGGTGCATGTCTGTCATTAGTATGAAAACTAGGACTCACACTGAGCAAAGATAAGCCAACCTAACCCAGAGCAATTGAATACTATTTGCGGGGCTGCCCACACTAAAAGCTAGCCCAACATAGGTGGCAACAGACCTTTTCTCTCACAGGGCTCCCCTTCAAATTACCCCAGCACTGTTTTGATAACTGACTCCTCCATTTGGGGTAGAGTACCAACATGAGGACTTATCATCCAGAGGAATGTGGTCATAAGAAAAAAACACATTTACACAACTGTACTGTAATTGAGAGCAGTTCACCTGGGACTCTTTCCTTCCGCAGTCACACGCAGCCACACACACAAAAATAATAGTTTAATGAGATTACAACTAGAATCAAAAGATAGGGGTCCATTTAGAGTTTGGTGGACAGGGTACTCCATTATAAAGGTGGCAGAGTACCCTGTCCTCCAAATCAGTGGTCTGCCAACCCTATTTCGAGTTGGACAGACTGTCATGTTTCTGACGGCGGTTCCAACACAAACCAAGGTGCATATATGAATAAAGAAATTCATGTATAAAGGGTCTAAAGAAAGCATGTCATTTAATCTCCGAGTGAGGCACTCACTTTGCAAGTGTGGCTGGGAATGAACTTGTAATGTTGTATATAAATGTAGTTGCATAATTTTTTTTTATTTTTGCCTTTGGTGAGGATACTAAACCATATATGTATGTTGCTAACAGGTGGGCCACCTGCAGACAGTGATTTCACTCGTTTGCCATCTCATCTGTCGACGCATGAGAGAGACCCATTACTTGTTCAGCCGGAGGTAAGTGTATTTCTTGTTACTTCTATAAAAATGGAGCCTCTATATAGTCCCTTCTTGAGTACAGTGCTTTCCTCACTCTAACGTGCAAGTTTACTTTTTATAATGTATACATTCAAAATAAAAAAAACTACAACCTTAATTCCTGATGATTAACTGGACAAAACACCTTCCTAAGCCCAAATACGAGGTCTGAGCCAATATGTGGCCTGTACCCTGCTTCTCGACGTACTACGCGGCCTTCTCACCTCTGTCCTCTCTTGTTGTCATCTTCTAAGTTTACAGGTTGAGGATTGAGGAAACTTGGATTCACACATTCAGGTTCTTGGATTTTAACTTTCCATTTTCTCTGGTGGATACTGTGCACTAGGGGCTATTTTTAAATGTCTGTCTGGATTCCATTATGTCTTCAAATTATCTTTGCTCTTCAAATTAAGGCAACCCGAACATTGTCTGTTTAAGGAAAAATTAACCTGGTAAATTGTCCTTTGTAGCACAATTTTTGCAAAAGTCTATCTCCGTGTATGTTTATGAGCTTGTATTTGGTTAAATATGTTTTTGAGCTTCTCTCTACTCGCGCCATGAATTATTCTGTTCCGACTTCAGACTCAGCAGTGCTTTTTGTATTCCTGTCAGTACAGGCAAGGACAAATCAACTTAGAGTACTTTTTTGCACTTTTCGCTTTATAGTACTGCTAAGTATATCGTGTAGTATTGCCTTTTGGTTTTATTATATGTAATTTGACATGCAGCGGGGCAAAATTGGATGCATCTGCTCAGTCAATAAAAACAAAAAAAAAGTCTTGTTATAAAGGGGAAGGTGGATCTAAGAAACATCAGTTTACTCTTAATCTGATTATGAAAGCAGCATAAATAGTGCAAAATCAGTTTGCTCCTTTTTTAGAAAAGGCTTTTAGGTAGATAGTTTTTCTTTGTTGAAGGCTTTTCATATATCTTTGCGGTAGTTCCATCTATCATTTTCCCTGATGCAAAAATATGTCTTTATTAAATTCTTGTACAAGCCATGTTGCTGCAATCTGGGTTACGGAAGCCACTAGAATGGTGCGACAGTTCAAAATATTAACTTGCACAGTGCTGGTATGTCCATGAATAGCAAGTAAAGACATAAACATTGTTTCTCATTCTCAATAATGTGGTGTTCAGACATGAGGTTCATGGAGTAAGTACTTCTGTTGATTTTAATTGCTTCCTTAGACTTTGATTAGTTTACACTGAAAGAATTGGCTCCCTTGGAAAATATTTGATATGCCTCTAAAGGATTCTCCAGTATAAAAATGTCAATGTATTAGTTTACTGATTCATTTACTTTCATTTCCCATTCCAACAGTGCTTAGTTTGTCAAAAAACGAATGAAAATAAATACCTCATCGACAATAGGGTGCTGCCGTCCGTTTCCCCAGGTGTTGTCGTCCACTGCCTTTATGGACTCTGTACAAAGTCTTCAGCGCTCCCCTTAGCCCCATAAGAAGTTAGATTGGCATGAGTGGGTTCCAGGATGTGAGTGAAATGGATTACGTTTTGGTTTGAGTTTTTAATGCTTTCTGATTATTCACATAACAGTTCAAACTCTAATATGTTGGACAAACATGAACCTCAATGGTGCACACATCCTCTGGTGAAGAAAACTGAGCAAAATCTAACATACAAGATCAGTAGCAGCTAGTAATCTTTGAAAGTGATGGTACCGGACATGAATTTGAATAAGTGAAGCGAATGAGCACACAATCAAGCAGGATACTGGGAAGGAAGAGTATACTCTTCTCGATTATTTTTAATGGGGTAAAATAATGCACATCAGAGCACAAACCATAAATTTGCTAAATAGCATTGGGGTCTGAAGTAGCACTCCTAAAATATTCTGGTACTTTCATGGTGTTCCAAGTAAACTTGACCTTCACGTAGAATGTTGCATGTTTCCTTGGCTAGTACATTTTCTGAAATTGTGGCATTTTCTGCACAATTTCGCTAAAACGTTTGAAAAGCGGTAAATGATACAAGCAGCTTAGAAGATGCAGTTTCACAAGGCGTAGGTTGTACAGAGGCACCTGTATCAACTTCTGCGTTTACTTCCTTTCCATTACTTCATCCTTCCCCTTCAAATTGATTTATGATTGAGCATCTCCTTGGAAAGTGTAGAATAGAAACAGAAAAGCAAATGCTCAAATTTTACAGTGTAAGGCAGTACAGCAGAGATAGGCAGGTTGTACAGGTTCTTAAAGTATTGCTTAGTCAGGTGATGGTGATCACGTGATCAAGGCTTCGTGGAAGCCGAAACATGTAAGTAGGTGTTAATAAACACCCTTAGATTCTTCTGGCTTTGCGTTGTGTTTGGGTCCCTGAGAGCGTGTGGTACCACGTTGGAACATTTGGAATATATATATATATATATATATCAATTCAAACAGAGTTACCTCATGAGGAAGAGCCGCTTTTGGTAGGTAAAAATCACTCCTTTATTACACACGAAGGCTGCATACAGAAAATGAGAGTGTCATCTAAAATAAAACTGCAAATGATGCCAGACGCGTTTCAAGTCTGATAGACCCTTCTTCAATGGCAGCAGTTTGAAAATGCATCACAAAGCCAGTTTCGGTGCAGCTACTTTATTCGACATATCCCGCCCCAGTGGGCGTGGCCACTTTTCAGGCCTTCTGGTCCTTGTAGTTGCACCCATAATGCTCAAGTGAGTCCGTTTTGTGTGAGGCATGATAGATTCATAGTATTACCACCGTGGGGAGGATGCACACTTTCAAAACTTCATGCTGCATGTTCGCTCCTTCATGTTGAAGAACTACCTTCCTCGCTGGCAAAGTCAGGATAGCTTCACCGAGGAACGCTGCGCATCACAGCTGGGCACTTCCGCGACCGAGGCAGGCCGCACAAAATCAATTCAAACAGAGTTACCTCATGAGGAAGAGCCGCTTTTGGTAGGTAAAAATCACTCCTTTATTACACACGAAGGCTGCATACAGAAGATGAGAGTGTCATCTAAAATAAAACTGCAAATGATGCCAGACGCGTTTCAAGTCTGATAGACCCTTCTTCAATGGCAGCAGTTTGAAAATGCATCACAAAGCCAGTTTCGGTGCAGCTACTTTATTCGACATATCCCGCCCCAGTGGGCGTGGCCACTTCTCAGGCCTTCTGGTCCTTGTAGTTGCACCCATAATGCTCAAGTGAGTCCGTTTTGTGTGAGGCATGATAGATTCATAGTATTACCACCGTGGGGAGGATGCACACTTTCAAAACTTCATGCTGCATGTTCGCTCCTTCATGTTGAAGAACTACTTTCCTCGATGGCAAAGTCAGGATAGCTTCACCGAGGAACGCTGCGCATCACAGCTGGGCACTTCCGCGACCGAGGCAGGCCGCACAAAATCAATTCAAACAGAGTTACCTCATGAGGAAGAGCCGCTTTTGGTAGGTAAAAATCACTCCTTTATTACACACGAAGGCTGCATACAGAAGATGAGAGTGTCATCTAAAATAAAACTGCAAATGATGCCAGACGCGTTTCAAGTCTGATAGACCCTTCTTCAATGGCAGCAGTTTGAAAATGCATCACAAAGCCAGTTTCGGTGCAGCTACTTTATTCGACATATCCCGCCCCAGTGGGCGTGGCCACTTCTCAGGCCTTCTGGTCCTTGTAGTTGCACCCATAATGCTCAAGTGAGTCCGTTTTGTGTGAGGCATGATAGATTCATAGTATTACCACCGTGGGGAGGATGCACACTTTCAAAACTTCATGCTGCATGTTCGCTCCTTCATGTTGAAGAACTACCTTCCTCGCTGGCAAAGTCAGGATAGCTTCACCGAGGAACGCTGCGCATCACAGCTGGGCACTTCCGCGACCGAGGCAGGCCGCACAAAATCAATTCAAACAGAGTTACCTCATGAGGAAGAGCCGCTTTTGGTAGGTAAAAATCACTCCTTTATTACACACGAAGGCTGCATACAGAAGATGAGTGTCATCTAAAATAAAACTGCAAATGATGCCAGACGCGTTTCAAGTCTGATAGACCCTTCTTCAATGGCAGCAGTTTGAAAATGCATCACAAAGCCAGTTTCGGTGCAGCTACTTTATTGGACATATCCCGCCCCAGTGGGCGTGGCCACTTCTCAGGCCTTCTGGTCCTTGTAGTTGCACCCATAATGCTCAAGTGAGTCCGTTTTGTGTGAGGCATGATAGATTCATAGTATTACCACCGTGGGGAGGATGCACACTTTCAAAACTTCATGCTGCATGTTCGCTCCTTCATGTTGAAGAACTACCTTCCTCGCTGGCAAAGTCAGGATAGCTTCACCGAGGAACGCTGCGCATCACAGCTGGGCACTTCCGCGACCGAGGCAGGCCGCACAAAATCAATTCAAACAGAGTTACCTCATGAGGAAGAGCCGCTTTTGGTAGGTAAAAATCACTCCTTTATTACACACGAAGGCTGCATACAGAAGATGAGAGTGTCATCTAAAATAAAACTGCAAATGATGCCAGACGCGTTTCAAGTCTGATAGACCCTTCTTCAATGGCAGCAGTTTGAAAATGCATCACAAAGCCGGTTTCGGTGCAGCTACTTTATTCGACATATCCCGCCCCAGTGGGCGTGGCCACTTCTCAGGCCTTCTGGTCCTTGTAGTTGCACCCATAATGCTCAAGTGAGTCCGTTTTGTGTGAGGCATGATAGATTCATAGTATTACCACCGTGGGGAGGATGCACACTTTCAAAACTTCATGCTGCATGTTCGCTCCTTCATGTTGAAGAACTACCTTCCTCGCTGGCAAAGTCAGGATAGCTTCACCGAGGAACGCTGCGCATCACAGCTGGGCACTTCCGCGACCGAGGCAGGCCGCACAAAATCAATTCAAACAGAGTTACCTCATGAGGAAGAGCCGCTTTTGGTAGGTAAAAATCACTCCTTTATTACACACGAAGGCTGCATACAGAAGATGAGAGTGTCATCTAAAATAAAACTGCAAATGATGCCAGACGCGTTTCAAGTCTGATAGACCCTTCTTCAATGGCAGCAGTTTGAAAATGCATCACAAAGCCAGTTTCGGTGCAGCTACTTTATTCGACATATCCCGCCCCAGTGGGCGTGGCCACTTCTCAGGCCTTCTGGTCCTTGTAGTTGCACCCATAATGCTCAAGTGAGTCCGTTTTGTGTGAGGCATGATAGATTCATAGTATTACCACCGTGGGGAGGATGCACACTTTCAAAACTTCATGCTGCATGTTCGCTCCTTCATGTTGAAGAACTACCTTCCTCGCTGGCAAAGTCATGGGTGCAACTACAAGGACCAGAAGGCCTGAGAAGTGGCCACGCCCACTGGGGCGGGATATGTCGAATAAAGTAGCTGCACCGAAACTGGCTTTGTGATGCATTTTCAAACTGCTGCCATTGAAGAAGGGTCTATCAGACTTGAAACGCGTCTGGCATCATTTGCAGTTTTATTTTAGATGACACTCATCTTCTGTATGCAGCCTTCGTGTGTAATAAAGGAGTGATTTTTACCTACCAAAAGCGGCTCTTCCTCATGAGGTAACTCTGTTTGAATTGATTTTGTGCGGCCTGCCTCGGTCGCGGAAGTGCCCAGCTGTGATGCGCAGCGTTCCTCGGTGAAGCTATCCTGACTTTGCCAGCGAGGAAGGTAGTTCTTCAACATGAAGGAGCGAACCTGCAGCATGAAGTTTTGAAAGTGTGCATCCTCCCCACGGTGGTAATACTATGAATCTATCATGCCTCACACAAAACGGACTCACTTGAGCATTATGGGTGCAACTACAAGGACCAGAAGGCCTGAGAAGTGGCCACGCCCACTGGGGCGGGATATGTCCAATAAAGTAGCTGCACCGAAACTGGCTTTGTGATGCATTTTCAAACTGCTGCCATTGAAGAAGGGTCTATCAGACTTGAAACGCGTCTGGCATCATTTGCAGTTTTATTTTAGATGACACTCTCATCTTCTGTATGCAGCCTTCGTGTGTAATAAAGGAGTGATTGTTACCTACCAAAAGCGGCTCTTCCTCATGAGGTAACTCTGTTTGAATTGATTTTGTGCGGCCTGCCTCGGTCGCGGAAGTGCCCAGCTGTGATGCGCAGCGTTCCTCGGTGAAGCTATCCTGACTTTGCCAGCGAGGAAGGTAGTTCTTCAACATGAAGGAGCGAACATGCAGCATGAAGTTTTGAAAGTGTGCATCCTCCCCACGGTGGTAATACTATGAATCTATCATGCCTCACACAAAACGGACTCACTTGAGCATTATGGGTGCAACTACAAGGACCAGAAGGCCTGAGAAGTGGCCACGCCCACTGGGGCGGGATATGTCGAATAAAGTAGCTGCACCGAAACTGGCTTTGTGATGCATTTTCAAACTGCTGCCATTGAAGAAGGGTCTATCAGACTTGAAACGCGTCTGGCATCATTTGCAGTTTTATTTTAGATGACACTCTCATCTTCTGTATGCAGCCTTCGTGTGTAATAAAGGAGTGATTTTTACCTACCAAAAGCGGCTCTTCCTCATGAGGTAACTGTTGAAAGCTCCGAGTACCCACAGATACGAGAAGCACTCCAACCACGGTGTACATCCATGCGCCCACAACCACGTCTCAGACTGCCGACGCGTTTCGAAATTCAATTCTTCTTCACAGGCTACAATCCACACAGTACACGGTGTTACGTTAAGACCACATCTTTAATCCGTGCAAAAACATAAACTGCCTTCTGATAGGCTGTCTTTACATGCCTCCTGATAGGCCTGGGAGTTCTGGGATGTGTAGTCCACCAAGTACAGTTCCGTGTGGAAATGTCTTAAAAGACCCTCTGATGGGCCCCGAGGCGTGCGTGGTACTTCAATGGTGCCGTGGCTCCAAACGACCAGGGTAAGTTTTCCTGTTCAATGGCCCGCTGCTGTCCTGCCTTCATGCGGCGGTGCTTCCCCTTACGGCTGGGCTGCCGCGTGTGTATGAAAGCTCCGAGTACCCACAGATACGAGAAGCACTTCAACCACGGTGTACATCCATGCGCCCACAACCACGTCTCAGACTGCCGACGCGTTTCGAAATTCAATTCTTCTTCACAGGCTACAATCCACACAGTACACAGTGTTACGTTAAGACCACATCTTTAATCCGTGCAAAAACATAAACTGCCTTCTGATAGGCTGTCTTTACATGCCTCCTGATAGGCCTGGGAGTTCTGGGATGTGTAGTCCACCAAGTACAGTTCCGTGTGGAAATGTCTTAAAAGACCCTCTGATGGGCCCCGAGGCGTGCGTGGTACTTCAATGGTGCCGTGGCTCCAAACGACCAGGGTAAGTTTTCCTGTTCAGTGGCCCGCTGCTGTCCTGCCTTCATGCGGCGGTGCTTCCCCTTACGGCTGGGCTGCCGCGTGTGTATGAAAGCTCCGAGTACCCACAGATACGAGAAGCACTCCAACCACGGTGTACATCCTTGCGCCCACAACCACGTCTCAGACTGCCGACGCGTTTCGAAATTCAATTCTTCTTCACAGGCTACAATCCACACAGTACACGGTGTTACGTTAAGACCACATCTTTAATCCGTGCAAAAACATAAACTGCCTTCTGATAGGCTGTCTTTACATGCCTCCTGATAGGCCTGGGAGTTCTGGGATGAAGTACAGTTCCGTGTGGAAATGTCTTAAAAGACCCTCTGATGGGCCCCGAAGCGTGCGTGGTACTTCAATGGTGCCGTGGCTCCAAACGACCAGGGTAAGTTTTCCTGTTCAATGGTCCTTGGTGGACTACACATCCCAGAACTCCCAGGCCTATCAGGAGGCATGTAAAGACAGCCTATCAGAAGGCAGTTTATGTTTTTGCACGGATTAAAGATGTGGTCTTAACGTAACACCGTGTACTGTGTGGATTGTAGCCTGTGAAGAAGAATTGAATTTCGAAACGCGTCGGCAGTCTGAGACGTGGTTGTGGGCGCATGGATGTACACCGTGGTTGGAGTGCTTCTCGTATCTGTGGGTACTCGGAGCTTTCATACACACGCGGCAGCCCAGCCGTAAGGGGAAGCACCGCCGCATGAAGGCAGGACAGCAGCGGGCCATTGAACAGGAAAACTTACCCTGGTCGTTTGGAGCCACGGCACCATTGAAGTACCACGCACGCCTCGGGGCCCATCAGAGGGTCTTTTAAGACATTTCCACACGGAACTGTACTTGGTGGACTACATATCCCAGAACTCCCAGGCCTATCAGGAGGCATGTAAAGACAGCCTATCAGAAGGCAGTTTATGTTTTTGCACGGATTAAAGATGTGGTCTTAACGTAACACCGTGTACTGTGTGGATTGTAGCCTGTGAAGAAGAATTGAATTTCGAAACGCGTCGGCAGTCTGAGACGTGGTTGTGGGCGCATGGATGTACACCGTGGTTGGAGTGCTTCTCGTATCTGTGGGTACTCGGAGCTTTCATATATATATATATATATATATATATATATATATATATACACACACGCACACGCACACACATACACACATACACACACACACTAGGATATAACATGTTGGGTTAGTAATACAGTATTACAAAGAGAACAACAAGAATAATGTTGGAATTTAAAATGTTTATGGAAAAAGCTTAGTTTCCAAAGTACTGATCTCAAACGCACACAAGATATGAGTGCACAAATGAAAATCAGATGTGAGAGCTTGGTCATTATATAGTTTAAATACATTCAGTAGTGTGAATTGGAACATAACAGAAAGGAAAATGTTGATAATTTTCTCACATAAATGTTTGAGAACTGTTTAGATCATATAAATGAATGATTTACTTTCCGGTAGCTCTGCCGGAGTAGTTGAGCAAATAAATTTTATTTTACTGAAATAACTTGTATGTTGGTAAGAGTTTTCTGAAGGAAACAAATCTATCTCAGAACAAATAATGACTACCTCTAGCCCCCCTAATGGTTTGGGACCAGATATATGGATACTCAGTCCCTTTCAGGAGCACTGGACAGATGAAAATATGAGAGATGTGAGGGAATTCCACAAATCAGCATAGGACCCTAATGGATTTTCAGAACAACTTGCAACATTTGAGGACACGTCTACTTTTGCTGCTAGGTAGAGTGGTGTTTTACAGAATGCTGGTACTCCCACAGCTTTTACATACTTCAAAATGCATCACACTGGGAACTTAATACATGAAACTGTCCTTTCCCTACTATCGGTTGGGGACCTTCCAAGGATTGCCTTGGACATATTGGCCAGCGAAGCATTTGATCAAGGCATTGCACACGCAACTACTCGAATGTCAGTATTTCATGCTAGCTGACTCAATTCTTAATTCATGTTTCATAGGTGCTACACACTCATGATCTTTCGTACCTGCTCAAATTATTTCAGCTTTTCAAAAACCAGAGTAAACAATTTTTTCTGTGTTTTTTAATCCAGCAATATCATGATTCCTTATACTGCTTGACCTTCTGAGGGGGTGCATTTTTTGACCAAGTATGGTGGTGCGTTGTTTGTTAGTGTCTTTGCAAAATGCCTTTCCCTAATGGCCTGAAAAGACTAGAAGTTTTCAAGTTCTCCCCCTGTTCATGAGGTCTTTAGCATGAAAATACATGGGACCAAATCATAGATCCTTACCTTGCAAGAAACCATAAGACAAATCTTGTCTGGCATTTGAAAAAGTACAGGGCTTGATCTGCTTATTGACCTCACTTGAGTATCTTGGTTGTGTCTGAAGCACTGCGCCTTTCACCAACCCATTTTATTGTAATGAATTATCTAACTGTGCATATCTTTTTCCCATTTTATATTAGGGAGTGGTGGAAAAGTCGCACATGCCCGGAGACTTCTTTAATTTATATCTTCACCAAAACTACTTAGATTTCTTCACTGAAATCGATGACATTGTCAGAGCAAGTGAATACCTGAGTATTGCAGATTTCTTCAGTGGGGACTGGAATGTAAGAATTCTGTGTTTTTTATCCAATTGCAGAGATTTGTTATTTGCATACTCTTCTTGAAAACGAATGTTCGCATGAACCTTTAATTTTAGTGATGTATACCATATGGGTGATACTGCTGCATATAAAGAATGTGAGAGATATAAAATTGATTGTGTACATAGGTACAGAGCAGCACAGCGGAAGTGGAAAAGCTTATGTCCTGGTGCATGAATCTATGCATATGCAGTTCTGATCGTTTCCATAAGCAATTTAGGTTTGCATAGGAATTTAGGGATGCATTGATGATCAGTCCGGAGACATGGGGTTGCCATCACCAAGAAGGGTGGTCTAAGACCTCATCATCCTCACTACTTTCTCCCCTACCAGTAGGTGCTCATCTTCAGCAGTTGGGTGGTCCTTTGAATACCTTGTCAGAAACTCCTGGAGTTGTATTCTGGTAGGGTTGGACCCAGCTCTTATTTTTTTGTTTAGCTTTACAGAGAAGCCTCATCTTTCACCTCTAGGTTGGAGTAAGGGGTGAGATCGAGCTCCTCAGCCATCCTCTCTGGTTTGCTCATTGATTTACTAAAGTGGGGTTCTTTTTAGAAGACCTACACAAAACGTTCTAAGTACTTACCCTCTAACTTCAGTGAGTTTTCAGGTTTCAAAAAATACTACAGGTACTCAATCGAAGGCCCTATCAAGACTTTTAGAAATTTGGAAAATAGTCCATTCAACAAATGAGTTGTACTGAAGTAAATTGCGGGACTCTTGTTGTGTGATAAGGTGTTGACTAACTTAGTCCGATAAATGCAAAGTCGCAGACCACACCGCTGATCCAGTATACTGTACCAAAGTAATGTATAGTGTGCAGAGTCCAGTGGATCCCCAGAGGTATTGCAGAGGTTAAATTAGATCATCACTAACAGCTCTCTTTGTGGTAGTGTGGTTATGTTTATCTGGAGGTGTGTTAAGCATTTATTGTATTCACTCTGGCAAGAACTGATGGCACACACTCAGAGACTGAATCCAGACCAATTTGGTAAGTATAAAAAAGGTATACTTATATTTTATTTCTAGAGCCAAGCAGAACTTGGCACAGGTAGGTCAAATATACTTTCAAATGCAAGGCTGTACACAGAGATGCAATTACTGAAAATGGAACCGTTACAGGTTTGTATTTGCTTTTAAAACAGTTCAGGATGGGCGTGGACAAGATGGCGGCGTGAGCAGACGTGTATTCTCGCTGCTCCCGCCGACGGCCGTCTTACAGCACCGGTTCTGGCGCCCTGGGGCCCACGGAAACGGGTCCGAGGACTGCCTGAACCGAGGAAATAGCTGAGCGGGACTGAGGAGCTCACCAGGCGAGAGACATCGAGCGATCGGGGCTGTGCAGGGCTCGGAGGTTGCGGAGCGCCCATCCCCCACAGGGTCGAGAGCGAGGCCCGGAGCTGTGCAGAGGAGCGGAAGCCGTACGGCGGTTCCCCGGGGCCCGGAGCTCGGCGGGCTTTGGTCCGGTGGCTGCGGCAGAGCGAGATTTGATGTACGGGCACTGATAACCCGCCCCCTGAGCAGTCACAGGCACGCCACATCGAGGCGCGGAGCTACGGCCGGTGGGAGGACGTCCCAAGCGCCTGGAGTGGCCGGAGAGCGGTCCCGCAGCTTCGAGGGCCCGGAGTGCTGATGTGTGAGCAGGCAACGACGAGAAGCCCGGTGAGCAGGGGAGACGGCCTGTGGGACAGCTGCGGCGGCGTGGTGATCGGCCGAGGAGCTGCGGTCCCTTGGAGCCAGCCGGGGGGGCTGGGGACCACGAGTCTGCAGAGTGGGCCTACGGAGTGGAGACTGCCGCCGGGGAGCAGGTCTGTTCTGGGCTGTGAGCTGCGAGTTGGCGGAGTCGTTCGAGGGTTGTGACCCACTTGTCCAGTGAGGGCTGCGACGCCATTCTGAGGGTGCCTGTGGGACGCCGGAAACCTTCATTCCCGGCGGTGCTGCCGCCCATTTCGGCGAGCGGGGCCTGCGGTCAGTGCTTTGGTGAGGAAAGGACCAGGCGCCCAGTGGAACCGAAGGTCTGGAGGCCCTGCAGAGGTGAGGAGGACGCCACAGGGGCGGATTGCGACCGCGGCAGGGGTGTCCAGAGGCGCAGGAGGCTCTTCGGGGACGAGTGGAGGCGGCCAGTAACACCGGGAGCGGAGTGGGCCCCGCACTGGAGGTCGGAGTTTGAGTGCTGGCAAAAGCGGGCGAGAGGGGATTGCGCCAGACTTTGTGGACTGGAGGCCCCGACGCTGCGGCGGATCTGAATAGCTCTACGTGCTCGGCAGGAAGGAGGCCCAGGCCTAAGGTACTGAGTCGGCATGCGTCTGGCTGCAGTGGGCAAGGGGTGCAGGGCCGCAGGGCAGCGCGCATACCAGTGAAGAAGGATGTCCGCTATCAGAGGCGCCCGCAGCAAAACTGTAAAGGAACTCTTTGCGAAAACGCAGACTGCCCAAAATAAAGACACCGCGACCCCGGGCTCGAAGAAAATGGAGCAGGACGCAGACAGCGGATCAGAACCCATCACGAAGGCGTTTTTGGAGTCTCTTTTTACATCCCTACGGGACGACATTCAAACCTTCAACGCAGAATTTGCCAGCGAAATCAAAGAAGTGCGGCGTGAGATGGACGGAATAGGGGAACGTGTGGCGGACCTCGAGTCCAAAAGTGATAGCAAAGATACTGAACTAGCGGCCCTGCAGCAAGAAATCATCCGCCTTCATGACCAACAGGTGGACCTTCAGCTCCACATGGAGGATCTGGAGAATCGCTCCAGACGTCACAACATACGTATTCGAAATGTTGCTATGTCCGTGGCCACCCAAGACACGTTTCGTTATGCCAGGGAACTTTTTAATCACGTGCTGGGGCGCCCATTGGACTCTGTCCTCCACCTTGATAGGGCACATAGGGCGGGGCCCCCCCGGACATTGTCAGCGCCCCCTCCGGACATATTGGTTTGTGTCCAAGACTACCGTACTAAGGAAGAGATACTGCAGAAGGCACGACAGATGCACCCGCTCACGTTTCAGTGAACGTCGCCATTGCTGTTTCAGGACCTGGCGGCTCTCGCGTTACACAAGCGTCGTCTCTTCAAACCGGTCACGTCCCATTTACAACAGAAGAATATTCCTTACAGCTGGGGACACCCCTTCCGTCTCATCTTCAGGCTGGAGAATAAACAATACCAGCTCAGGTCGGTCTCGGAGGCCTGCCGTCTGCTAGGACTTGAACAACCCGAGGAGGAAGAAGAGGTCCAGAGAGCCACGACAGAGGCGGAAGAGCTCAGGCCCCAATGGCGTCAGCAACGAAGGCGGGTGAAAAAACCCCCAGCGACTGAGATTGCAGCGGGCCAGCGAGCGGCAGTAGAGGCTGTCGCCGTAGATGGTGGTACAGATCCTACGGGGTGATCCTACGGGGTGAAGGGCCTAAGGCTTCCTGGTGGCCTGGTTACCTGTTCAGACTGCACGGCCGTTGGCGGGAGGGAGCTCCGGGATAGACTAATAGAACTACCCCGTGCTCGTTTTTTCCTTTTCATCTCTGGATGAAGGACTACAAAAGTTTGAAGTTGTGGTGGGGGGGAATTGAGGGTTGGGTGGGGGAGGGAAATTGGTCCATGGTGCACTTGTTGGAAGGGTTGGTCTTTGCCTCAGTGTTTTGGAGCTTGCGGGGTGGGAGAGGACCTGAGACGCTTGGGTTGGAATTCAAGGGGTTGCTTCAATGGCAGAGAAACGGTTACACTCTTCACAATGACGGCTGATGATTTGGTTCTCCTCACATTGAATGTGAGGGGACTGAATAACCCAGTCAAGCGCAAAGCGATCCTGCTCCACTTAGAACAGTCTCAGGCGGACATTTGTCTCCTCCAGGAGACGCATCTCCTGGCCAAGGATTGTCACCGGCTTCGGTCCTGTAGATTCCCCCTTCAATTTTTCTCCTCATGCCCTGATAAAAGTGCGGAAGTTGCAATTCTGGTGGCACAAAAGTTTAGGGGCAAGTTTTAGGCAAGACTGCTGAAATTAAGGGGCGACTGTTAGTATACAGGTTTGCAGTGGGGGATATAACTTACACGATTGGCACGATATATGGGCCCAATGAAAGTCAAGAAAAGTTCCTGCATAGAGCTCTCACTGACGTCACTGACACGACAGACCGTTAACTCCTGCCAGGCGGAGATTTGAATTTGGTTTTTGACAACATACTGGACAGGTCCTGTCAGCGCACCGCACAAGTAGGAGCTCTCACAGCTGTGGGCCTGGCCCGCTTGAGGGACTTGGGGCTAGTGGATCTTAGGCGCATGTAAACCCCGGGGAGAGGGACTACACATATTTTTCAGCTGCCCATAAAACGTACGCGCGCCTAGACTACCTGCTTGTCTCCACAGCTACTCAAGCACTCGTCACTAGCGTCGACATAGGTACGCCTCCCTTTCCGACCACGCGCCGGTTACGGTCGTCTTTTCCGTGCCTGCAGCGCAGCGCTCACGCAGGGTCTGGCGACTTCGAGAGTCATTGCTGTATAGGAAAGTGGTGGTCACCAAGATTCAGCGCGTAATAGCGGACTACCTTTCCCATAACAGCAACGCTGACACCACGTTGGCTACACAGTGGGCCGCGTTAAAGACTGTCCTCAGGGAGGAGTTTATCTCCATCTCGACGGCGGAGAATGTGGAACGTCAGGCCAAGCGAGACGAGCTTACACAACAGACTAGGGAATTGGAACAGATCCATAGGAGGACAGGGGCCCCGAGAATATGGCGGCAATTAAAAGTGGCGCGTCAGCAGCTCGCGGCCTTGCGACTGCGTCACGCATATTACACAAGTGGGGACAGATGCGGGCGCCTACTGGCACATAAAGTACGTGAGGTCACACAGAGACGGGAGGTGCTGGAGATAAGAGGAATGGATGGCACACAGGTGACTGGTGATCATGCTATAGCTGGGGCCTTCAGCGCATTCTATGCAGAGTTATACTCTGCTGTTCCGGCGGCGGAAGCAGACTTCTTGGCGGCTATCCCCCTGCCGGCTCTGACGCAAGACCAGATTGAATGCCTGGAGAGAGACATTCGTCCGGAGGAGGTGGTCTCGGCCATTTCTCGCCTCAAGTTGGCTAAAGCTCCTGGTCCGGATGGCTTTCCGGCAAGCTTTTATAAAACATTTTGTGCCCAGGTGGCCCCGCTGCTTGCTCGACTCTTCACCTTCTTCGCGGAGGAGGGGGCAATACCGAGAGACCTGCTGGAGGCGTCTATCGCTGTGATACCCAAACCGGGTAAGGACCATGCGGAATGTGGAGCGTATAGACCTATATCTCTCCTAAACGTGGACCTTAAGCTTTATACCGGGATCCTCTCCTCACGTTTGGGACCATACATGGGGGGGCTGATTGATCCGGATTAGTCTGGATTAATTCCGGAGTGCCAGACCTCTGATAATACCAAAAGGGCCTTCCACCTCCTCGAAAAAGCCCCTCGCACAGAGGGCGAATACATGATGCTGGCCGTCGATGCCGAGAAGGCATTTGATAGGGTGCACTGGCCCTACCTAGAGAGGGTCTTAGTGAAGGCCGGTATGGGCCCAAAATTCCGGACTAGGGTGATGAACTGCTATAAATTCCCCTCAGCCACGGTCCGGGTCAAAGGATGCACGTCTCCCAGGTTTGGGATCGAACGAGGCACCCGACAGGGCTGCCCGTTGTCCCCTCTACTGTTCGCCCTTTATATTTAGCCTCTCGCACAACTGCTGCTGTCGGACCCGAGGGTGAAGGGAATCAAGTTTGGAGGCGACGTCCACACCATAAGCCTGTACGCCGATGATGTGCTGATATCGCTTGCCAGCCCCCGGTACTCCCTCCCCGCGTGCCTCGACGACCTCGCCAAATTCGGACGGGTCTCGGGCTTCAAAGTTAACATGACCAAGTCCGTGGCCCTTGACCTGTCGCTGGAGGCAACCACTCGCTTCTGTCTACAGGCGGCATTCCCCATGCAGTGGGCCTCAGATACGGTCCCATACCTTGGGATACAGCTGGCCCCTTCCTTATTGACCTCAGTAGATATTAACTACTCCCAGCTGAGGCAGAAAATTAGACGCGAGCTGGGACAGTGGATATATTACCCGCTGTCCTGGTTGGGTAGGGTAGCGGCAGTCAAGATGACGGTCCTCCCTCAAATACTATACCTTTTCCGCACGATCGCCCTTGCCCCTCCGCGGGGCTGGATAAAATTGATGCAGTCGGAACTGTCGCAGTTTATATGGAATGGAAGGAAGCCAAGCATGAAGCTGCGGATAGCAATGTTGGCACCAGAACAAGGCGGGATTGGTATCCCAGACCTGGCAACGTATTTTCAGGCGACTCAGTTACGCTTCCTGGTGGAGTGGGTTAGATGGGAGTCCGGGAAACACTGGTTGTTCCAGGACCAGGCGGTCGCCGGGCGGACCCTACAGGAGATTCCCTTTATGCGACGGGAGCACAGGCCCCCTAATCTCTATGCGTCCTTTATCACGCAAGTACCGCTGGAGATCTGGGACCGTGTGGGGGTTAGCCAGGATTTCACCACCCTCGCACCGCCCCTCACCCCCATTATGGGGAATCCGGACTTCCAGCCGGGGAAGGACGAAAGGGCCTTCGCGCGTTGGAAGCCTGCCGGTTGTCGCGCTCTCCATCATGTCTACGGCACGGACGGTGTAATTCCTTTTCTGCCGTTCCGTCAGGAGTTCGGTCTGCCGGAATCCGAAAGACTCCGATACTTACAGGTCCGGCACTGGGCGCTCAATGCCGCTGTGAGATCTTCGGCGAATAGGCGCTTGACATCTTTCGAGCATTGGTTGATCACCCGCTCCACAGATAAACAGCTGATCTCAGATCTCTATAAAATGGTCAAACACAGATACACCTACAATTCAAGCAGGGCTCGCTGGGAGCGGGAGCTGGGGAGGTCCCTCACACACAAGGAGTGGGAGGGGGTATACTACAGGGCGCGCCATTCAGTCTACCACATGGGACTTACTGATACTCTCACGAAGGTAGCGACCTACTGGTACTACACCCCTGAACGCCTGTATGAGATGGACAGTGTCAAAGACCCCCTATGTTGGCGTGGCCGTGGTCAGGTTGGCACATTAGTCCATGTACTCTGGGAGTGTAAATTCCTACAAGAATACTGGGGCCAGATCCTAACAGATGTAGGCAATCAATTCGACACAGAAATCCCACTCTTTCCCTCCTATGTCCTCCTTGGACTGCCTAACGCACTGACCTATCCATTGCGGTCTCGGAGGGGTCGCCTGATTGCCATCGCGTTGGGGTCAGGAATGCAGAATATATTAGCGTATTGGCGATCAGCGCAAATTCCTACCTACCAGGGTTGGCTTCACCGCCTTTGGATGGTTCTGGGCATGGAAAAACTGTCGTTGTCTAGAGCAGGAGAGGGGGCTCGCTACGCAGAGTTGTGGAAGCCATTTCTGTCTTTATTGGCTTCTGAGTTTGTGGAGGTAACATGTCCGAAATATCTCCGACTGTTGAGGTTGACGGAGTCCGAAGAGGAGGTGAAGGAGATGGACTCGGCTCCAAAGATTGGATGAGGCCGACAGGGAGAGTAGAAGAGAACCATGGACCATGGGGGGTGGGGGTAGGGAAGGGTGGGGAGGGAGCGGTGGCAGGGATGAGTGGGGGTTTGTTGGGTTCCGGGTAGGGGAGCGATTGGTTGAGGGGGTTATTTTTTTTTCTGTTTATTTCATCGGGCTGAGGTGCTAAGTGCCTTAGGCTGGCTGCAGGGCGATTTGGCAACGGGCCGGTTCCGGAGAGGAGGTTGGGTGGACTCAGGGTGAATAGTAAAGGTAAAGGACCTATGCCTCCCCAAAGTTGCAGGACTGACGACGTGTATGGGGGGACGCCTATTATCTTCACTTTGTTTATGACGCGGCCGGCCCAGGTTGGGTTGTAGGCGACTTGCTGTGTGTAACATTGGTTCCCCATGCCATGGCAATTGTATTGTACCTCCCCCTCATGCCGATCCGTTGGTTGGTCGGTGGTCTACTTAGCGACCCTTTTGCAGCTCTACTGTATTCTTTCCTTTTTCTTTCGTCAATAAAAACATTTAATACTAAAACAGTTCAGAATACATAGAAATTCCTTTAGATTACATTTGCGTTCATTTTCAGTTACATCAGTAACTCGGAGTGATATGCCTAGATATCACACCATGGATCTTACAAAGCACAGGTAAATACAACTGTTTTGGGTTCAAAGCAAGGTTAATTTGGTTTCAGTACAAAAGTCAGTTCAACACTCAGACCATTTTTCGAGAAAAATCCTAACATGGGTTCCAAATGTTATTGGTTTGCAGGTAAGTAAACGACCTTCAAGAATAGCTGTTTGGGGTTAGAGCCAAGGTTCCCCAAGGCTCAAGGAAGCAATTAAAATCGTTCCACCAGCGGCACTTGGGCAGCCGGGTGTCTTTCGGGGCTCAGATCGTGTCCTACGCCGACGATACCCAGCTCCTCTTCATATGCCCTAAGGGTGTGGAGTTTGATGGAGAGAGTATCCAGGGTTGCCTTGAGGCCGTGTTCAACTGGTTCCATCTGAACGGCCTCAAGTGCAACTCGGATAAATCTGAGGTACTCTTTTTTGGATGTAGTGCGGATCCAGAGTGGCAGGAATGGTGGCCAAAGAATATGTTTCCACCTTCAGGTTCATCTCAGGTGGCCAAGAACCTGGGTATTAAGATCGACAAGGACTTGTCTTTGCGTTCTCAGGTAATTGGGCTCACTGGCACCTGTTTCGGTCTGCTTCGGATGCTCCGCAAGTTTCTGCCCATCCTTTCAGAAGATCATAGGAAGGTAACGGTACGGGCGATAATCGGTTCTAGACTAGATTACGCCAACATCTTGTACCTTGGCCTACCGGAGTATCTGTTACAACGATTACAGGTGGTCCAGAATTCGGCAGACTGGGCCATTTTTGGTCTGTCAGGCCGGGCACGAACCTCTGGTTTCCTGCAGGCTCTGCACTGGCTCCCTATTCGGAAGCGAATAAGTTTCAAGGCCCTGACCTTGGCTCATAAAGCTCTATATGGGTCAGGATCCAAATACCTCCGGAAAAGGGTAGCTTTTTATCACCCTCCAAGATCTTTAAGGTCTGGATCTCTGTTTCTTGCGGCGGTCCCTCGGATTAAGAGGGCCCGCATAGGTGGCCGCTCTTTCAGACTGCTGGCACCCCAGCTCTGGAATTCTTTACCACTGGCGCTGCGCAGTACATCCAATTTCTTGATGTTCAGGAAGGGCCTCAAAACTTGGCTTTTTTCTATTTAGCTTCGGTTTCTTAGGCGAGTCTGTATCTTTCTGCTGTTCTCTTCTCTTTGCCCTGTTTTTTAACTGTTATGTTTTCAGTATGTAGTGAAAAGCGCCGGGACACTCTTTGAGTAGCCGTGCGCTATATAAAACAATTATAACATAACATAACATAGTGTAGGAGGCCAAGGCTTACGAGCAGGCCATTCGGTTGTGGGAGCAAAGCTCCTGGGGTTAGGATCAGCTTTACAGGGGCCAACAGTCCACACAGGAGCTGTACCACCAGCGGCACAAAGGCGGCCATATGCAGGGTGCCAAGAGGTCGTTATGAGCCCTGTTGTTTTCATTGGAGCTCTACGATTTGGAAGAAATGCTGCAAGGAGGTTTCCTGAGGGCAACCACTGGCAAGAGGGGCAAGTTTGATTGTAGAGGGATGCCTGGGCTCCGTCGGTTGGGCCACCCAAGGTCGTGGTGTGTCGTGTGAGGGGTGTCTTTGGGCGTCTGGTTTTCTTATCAGCTCCGGTCGGGGTGAACTCCTCAGGTTGAGGCTGCAGGCGTTGGGTAGAAGGTCGTGGCAGATCAGGGATCACCAGATCCCAGGTCAGGATCGCTGAGGAGACCTCCTCGTGCTGTTGGGCCACTCAAACTCGGGACAGGGGGTTTGGGTGCAGAGTGGTGCAGGACCGTGAATCCGGCTGGATCTGGGGACAGTGTTGGAGTCTTTAGTTTGAGCACATCCGGTGCTCACAGGAGACCGAGTCTGTTTGGTGAAGGCAGAGCAGGTCCTCCAGGTTCTGGATGGCTGCTGGGCACGCCGTGGTTTCATTGAGAACAGGTCGAAGTCGGGACAGGCCGGTAAGGCTGGGGCTAAAGCAGTTGTCGTCTTCTTCTTCCACTTTCAGCATGGCTCTTTGATCCTTCTTCTTTCTTCTTCTTCAGTATGAGGAGGCAAGGTTAGGGGTCACCCTAAATACAAAATTTAGAGGATTTTACTGGGGTGTGCAGATCGTAACAAATAGTTCCCATTTTTGGGATGAGTACACACCCTATTATGCCACCCTCCAGGGGGAGGTGGGCATGAGCCTCTCTCTGATTGGCTGTGTCCCCTCATCTTCATGGATGGGATTGAGATGTGTGCTTCACCTAGATTCTCTCACCTGAGGGGTGGGGTTGGCAAATTTTCCTGTTACTCTGGCATGGCATTTCTCACTGTTTATAAGACCCAGAAACCATCACTCAGGGAAGAAGCAGGCTGAGAGCCCCTGTGGGTGACCTGACTTCTTTCGTGTTGATTAGCAATGATGCATGGGTACCAATAAATACATTTCACTGCTGTGTCTGGTGAGTTTCTTTTGTTTGCTCCTGGGAGGTTGCAAAGTATTTCCCTAACAAGTTTGCTATCAAACTTCCCAGGTTTCAGTAAAGCCATTATGGAGCTGTGGAGGTCGTAGTGACCAGCTCCCAGACCATATACTCTTTATGGCTTTATTGCATTTTCAATGTCGAAGAATGGACTTAGTCACTGTAGGGGTACAGTGCTCATACAACTGTGCCTTTCCTGTGTTCAAGTGCACCCTGCTAGAGGGGTCACTTACGTAGGCAACAGGCAGTGGATTGCACGCAGGGATGTGGGCAATGTCGACTCTTCGCTTTTCTCTGCACCAAAACATGCAGTCTGCAATGTCAGTGTGTGGGTGTTAAGGTGCAGAGTCCATAAGGGTGGCACAATAGGTGCTGCAGCCCTTAGAGGCCTTCTCTAGTCACAGTTCCCTTGGTAGCCAGGATAGCTTTGTTTCAAGGGCCTACCTGTGGCCAGAGGTGAGCCAATTGTGGGTACAGAGTACAGTTTTTTGGAAAATACACAGGCCTTGGGCACCGGATTGGCAAGGTCCCAGGGCACATCAAGTCAAAGTGCATCAGGCACAAAGTGGGGGGTAACTATGCCAAATGGGGCACTTTTCTGCAAACTCCTATCAAATCAAGGTGGCCCATCCTACCAACACCCAGTCCCAATTTTGTGATACTGTCTGGGAGGAATTCACAAAGGTCAACTGCACCTAGTCATGTGACCCAGGAACAGGCTGCAGGCATCAAATGGTTAGAACAAGAAATTGCCAACTTTCTAAAAGTGGCATGTTAATAATTGTGACCTAAAATCCTGATTTACCGTTAAAGGGGATTTAAAATTACAATTCCCTAGACACCAAACATGACATTTCTTCTACCTATTCTCAAAACAAAGCTATTACGTTTTGAATGTAATAAGGTTATCCTATGGGAGAGGTAGTCCTTGCAGTAGTGAAAAACGAATATAAGAGCTTTTCACTACCAGTACATGCAAAAGTTAAAAGTGCGTGTCCAACCTTTTAAATACACTGACTCTTTCCTGTAGGCTGTTTAGGGTCTACCCTAGGGGTCACTTATATGTATTAAAAATGAAGGATCAGGCCTGCCTTTTTTCCCAGGTCAAACTGGCAGTTTTAAACTGCACACAGGCTGCAATGACAGGCATGAGACGTGTTAAAAGGCTACCTAAGTGGGTGGCAGACTACTAGCATTTAATTTACAGTCCTTGGGTCCATGTATTACTACATTACAAGGGACTTAAGAGTACATTAAATGTGCCAATTCGGTGTAGGCCAATTTTTCCATATTTAAAGGTGAGAACGCAAGCACTTTAGCACTGGTTAGCAGGGGTAAAGTGCACAAAGTCCAAAAAGCTAAGAAAAAGAACCGGGTCAGAAAACAGGACAGGTGAAGGCAAAAACCTTTGGGGTGGCCCTGCTAAGAGTCCCAGTAGTAGTCATTCACTCTGTTTGATTGAAAATAAATAAAATATGATTTAAATTTTTTTTATCTCTTGCAGGAGCAGGACATGGCACCCATGGTGCAAACACAAATGTGGATGTTGGTTTTTACCAGCTGCGTGATATCTCAAGGCTCTGTCTCTTCCAGATTTTTCTGTCTGTTCTCACTTCATTGATGAACTCCATGTCTGAATCTCACTGGGATTGAACACATCTTAAATGACATCATTGCATCCATTTAGATTCCTACTGCCACTAATAGTTGCCCTCTCTAGTGGCGAGCTACACCTGTAATTCCATTTATAATCTCACTAATGGATAACATCTATAGTTTCAGCATCATCATGAATACAATGGTAGATACTTTCAGTATTCATACCAAAGTGTCACAGATGCAGACATTGGTTATTTTCTAGCCACATCTGTCTAGCTGTAGGGAAGAAATTACTATCACATAAAGGCATCTGAGACTTCCTGCTTTTTTCACTTTTTGTGGCATGCCGTGTGTTTTCTCTTCAGTTTGCTCTAAAAGTTTTGTTCTGATGGATACTTTTGCTAGCAGATTCCTCACCTCTTGAATCCCTTCAGATGCCAGTCTGCATCTGAAAACTTTGCAGAAACTTTCCTGTGCCATCAGGTCGTGCTATGATACTCTCACCTTCGGAAACCACACAGGTCATGGCGTCACTTAGATGAACAAACTACTACACTTGCGCACTGACATAGTTTCCTTTTTTCTCACGCCCTTCAACACCGATCCGGAGTTGCTCCAAAGTGTTCATTATGAAGAAATGTCCCCTTCTAAGTTCACGGTCTTCCAGAGATAACACTCTTGTTGCAGGTAGCTATTGTTCTAAAATCCACACAGTATCTGCTTATGGTCCCTGGGCCATAAGCACGACTCTGTCATATGAGAAATGCAGACACATGCATGCTAAGGTCATCCAGGAGGCAAAACTCTTCATGGTGTGGGCTAGTGATGAATATGTGGGTAAGAGACATTGTTCCAGTTTCCGCTCTCTGTACCGCTGTGGCTTACCTTTGCTAGTCAAGTCTTCAAAGGAGGCTGCTAAGATGAGTAGACAGAGGCCTGCCAAAAATGGTGCACTAGAGGCACAGAAAGGATGTTAAATTAAAGAAACATCAGTGCTCCATAGATGTTGGCATGGGGTACTTTAATAAATAAAGAATCATACGGACCCCATCCACAAACAGTTGAGGACTGGCTGTGCCTGGTTTCCTGGAAGGCAGAAAGCCAGATTGCTGCTAATCCACACAACAGTGGCTGGTTTTCTCACCCTGGTATTTTCTAGAAGACACCTTAGTGACAGGAGCGAAGCTGCAATCCCCACCAGCCCTGCCTAAAGTCTTCCGTGCGTCACATTAACTATATATCAAAAGTCAAATACCACTGTAGAAAACCAGTTTGTAGAAGAAACTTATTGGGGCATTTCTAGTTCTTCAAAATGACTGTCGTGATAAAGAAATCTTCATGTGAACCCAGTTGTTATATATTGCATATTGACATGTGTGTTAGGCTGATCAGACCTTCACGAGTAACACCATGGGTTTCTTTAGTGTAGTTATAGGTCATGCCTGTCAGCATTCCAGCTCCTGCAGTATTCAGGTCATCTTCTGCACCTTTTGTCTTTTCAATGAGAACACCGAATGCACAGAAAAGTAAGGCCAGAGACCCCCCAGGTGTTCGCCCAAAGTTCTTGTCTCATCACCATGTTAAAAACCTGTACACTTCTCTATTTGGACATGGACATGCTATGAGTATCCTGCAACCCCATTCATAATCCATTCAGTGCAGCAAACCCAGTGCCTTTTATGCAGCATCCTCCAATAGTGATAAAAGCCATTCCAAAACTGCTGTGCATTTTGCTAGCTCGTGTGGGTAAAATAAATTCCTCTGTGTCCTGCACAAGGTATCTGGGATTCATGTTTAAAGAGGGAGACGGGGTTTGTTCCAGTTAACTACACCCCTGCCAGATCCTTGTGAGAGTACCGGGTTCCCACCAATCAGACCGCTGCAGCTTCCCAAATAATTGGGCCCACCAGTGTCCATGTTGCTGATATGTCTCATTCATGTCAGGACGTTTACAGCTTACCTCTAGCTCAGCAGGGACATACTGTAACTAGCCCCATGCCTACTAGGAATCAGACCTGGAGCTAAATGGCCAAGAAGAAGATTCATTACTGATGGAATGGAGCAATATGTTCAGCAGGATGGTTGAAGGATGTGATACATTTTCTATAGAGGAGCTGATACAAATGCTACAGACTTACTGCAGAGATGGAGAGAAGCTGAACACTTCTGGATTCGGAGCACACAAAAGTAAGGGAGCAAAAAAACTTAGCAGGCACAAAAGGGGTAAACTGAAAACATGATAAACACTAAGAAGCTGAGAGAACAAGCAGGTACTGATCTAGTGCCTGCACTGCCTTTTTAAATTCAATGCCCTGCTAGGCCCCAGAAGTTCTGCTCACAACCCAGAAGTGAGAACTTGCCTAGCTTCCATGTACATACGTTCTTTTGAACTTAAGGAAAGATCTAACTCCTGTATGCCTGAGTAAAGTGAATATGCAGGCACGATTTTTTCAGACAATTGTCACAGTATCCCTTTGTTGTTCCCATACCAAAGTTTGTGGCTTCATACTCCGTTGACTTCAAAGCTGGACCTTGTGATACCTGAACCAGATTTGACCCAGATCAGGGCATGAATTCTTATGATCTTCTTCCTGCTTTTCCTTCACCTGGCTCTGATCCTGTGCAAAACATGGCCTTTATCCAAGTGATACTGGCCTTCTTCCCCAGAAACTCCACCTGGCTCCCTCTGGAGCCATCAGGGTCCTTGACTGAGCTCCAGCCACCAGTTCCAGGCTCCAGTCGCACCTGCTGAAACTCTGCATGAAGTTGTCCTAATGTTGACTGTACCGATCCCTGCCCCGAAGGCCTTGTTGGTTCCCACACCATCTGCAGTTTTCAAAACTGTTGCGTCTGAATAATGTTCCAAAGACTAAGGTCATTCTGGTCCGGTTTAGACATGGGTCACAGCAGTTACAAGCATTTGCCTTGCAGCAAGTATTTTGGCAGGCTTAGTGGAGCTCTTTGGCTCAGATTCGGTCTCCTTTCTGATGCTGAACATAGTCTGTCATGATGAGAGCAGTGAGGTGGGCCATCTCCTCTCTCCCCCACCCCACTGGTGATAACTACAGAATGCTAGTGGCCTGAACATCTTTCGAGAGGTGTTCCTTGATTGTCCATTCTTCTCCTACTGAGAAAGTTGCCTCATTAACGGTTGCTCCCCTACAGTAAGGCATTGATGTACCGCATCTTAGCAGCATGAGAACAGCCTGCTTCTGCCCCTGTGGTAAACGACCCATTCGCCCAACATCAGCCCCTGAGAACCCAAAGTTTGTGGCATCCCACCCCCTCCCCAGAGAGTCTTATGGTTCAGGCATCCTCTTTCTCCATGCAAAAGCCTGACTTCTTCCGAGCTTCTCCTCTTGATAGAGACTCAAAGAAAGTTGAGGTAATGAGAAAAAAGTATTTTCCTCTAGGACCCATGCCCTTCACTCATGAATGCAACATGCTTCTTGGCCCACTGCTCTGATGGCTTGTGGGAAATAACACAGTTGGTCATATCAAATCTTCCCAATAATCTATGTGACCATATTGTGAAGGCTGTGTGAGATAGGCAGGATGCGGCGAAACAAATGTTGTGTACCTGATTGAATATTGTGTATTCAGTGACTAGGACCTTGAGCTCTTCCATTACAAACCACTGCTACACTGGATTCCCAGATACGCACTTCGATGGTGCTCGTTCTTTTAGCAAAAAAGTGGACTTTGCCCTAAAATACGTCAAGCAGGAACAAGTCATGGTCCAATCTCTGGGGCTGTTGAAAGTTAGGCTGAAAACCGTCAACATTATCGGCGCCCTCTTGCTCTCCTTAAACCTTTTGTGCGCGTAAAACAGCCGCCATTTTGAACACCATGGCTTCCCTGCTCTCGCCGAGAGCCAGCGTGCCTCTCTCTCCCTCCTAGCTTCACTGGCAACCCCCTGCTTGCACCTGCCTTGAGTCATAAACCCCTCTTCGGCGCTGCTCTCCCCCAGGCCCTCATCCTGTTCCCAATGCGACACCTCCCTGCCTCCCTTCATGATCTCCGGCCCTTTGACGAAAACCCCTTTGCCCCGTGTGCCCGATTGTCTTCCCCGTTCCCAGGCCGACACCTAGCTCTGCCGATACCAACCCCTTGCCCCTCCCCATACAATAGAAAGCTTCCCTCCTCAAAGGACCCCCGAGATGATCAAAGCCCCCCATCCCACGAGATCCGATCGAAACCCGCACACTCCGTGAATCGGCGGAATACCCAGCTGTGCGATGATCATCACCTGTTGTGAACGGGGCGGGGACTTCCACTGTAACCTTGCGTGGGAACGGGCTGGGAAGGGAGGATTCTGAGGATGTCTTTCCGTACATCAAAGTATCAACGAGAATGTGTTACATGTAATAAAGAGATAAACCTGTGTATAAGAGGCCAGGCCTCGGGGATGCAGTTAGAGCACCTCAGAACGATACCTTCTGTCCGTTTCGTTGTGTTCTCCTCCGGAGAAAATAAAAACCTTGTTTCCTGTCTTCCAGTCTCCAGCGCCTGCCTCTTCAATAGTTTAACTTCTTTGTGGGTTCAAGAGGCGACACCGCCGGGCAAATACTTAAGGATCTTATATTCTGGTTGGTAGTGCCCCCCAGTTGTATTTTTCCACAATTGGCGTCCCAAGCGTGGGGCCCATCAGCGACCCATGGATCCAGTGGGAGAGGTCCTGACGACAAAGTGAACGACTGCAACGATCGGGAACGCGTCTGTCCGATAGACCCTCGTCTGACAGCCGATCATCCGAACTTCACTGGTTCCGAACAGACCTCTCTCGAGTGATCTACGGTCCTGACTGGGAACCATCAGGAGTGCCGCGAGGATAACGAAGAAGAGAGGACGATCGGGCGCTGGATTCGGAAGTCAGGAAACTGTCCATGCGGTCCGGGTAAGGTCGTGTTACCACGACAAGTTGCGAAAAAATTGCTTGATTGCTTGTTTGTTAAATACTAGTATTGCTCTTTTTGTTTATTTGGAGATTCACTGTCTGCAAACGGAGAAACAACAGGCTCTCTCTTTGCAAGCAGTGGAGGATAGGTAGGGCAGACAACCGTGCTTATTTTTCTCCCCCACTCAATAATCACCTGAAACTGAACTGTTGTTCACAAACTATTGTTTCCTGGAGATTCCCTGTCTGCAAACAGGGAAGAGACCACCCTTTTTGCAGATAGTGAAAAGGGTAGGTAACGCAGATCTTTGCGGACCTACTCATTCTCCCCATTGTTATTTATCGGTCTTTTGTTATCTTGATCTATGAGGGATTCACTGTCTGCAAACGGAGAAACAACGGGCTCTCTCTTTGCAAGCAGTGGAGGATAGGTAGGGTAGCAGCCGTGCTTATTTTTTTCTCCCCCACCCAATAATTGCTTGAAACTGAACTGTTGTTCGCAAAACTATTGTTTCCTGGAGATTCCCTGTCTGCAAACAGGGAAGAGACCACCCTTTTTGCAGATAGTGAAAAAGGTAGGTAACGCAGATCTTTGCGGACCTACTCATTCTCCCCATTGTTATTTATTGGTCTTTGGTTATTGTGATCCATGAGGTATTCACTGCCTGCAAACAACGTAGAATAGAAATATTCTGTCTAGTCTTTGCACCTAGTGATAAGATAGGCAGTGCTGACTTTTTAGTCCCTCGTTACGAGCCGTCATGTCTGTCTTCTCCCCACTGATGAGTAGCCTGTTTAGCCCGGACCGCCTATTAGAGATGGACCATCCAGCCCCGCTGGAAGGCACCCCTAATAAGGACATGTTCATGAAGCATGGATTGACCGCTATAGCCTATAGTAAACTATGGCATAAATATACAAAAAAGGGTCAAGAAAGTCAATGGCCCCTGATAGGATCCTTCGATGATGATAAAATAAAAACGCTAGAAACCGCCCTGTGTAAAAACAAGACAACACCTACTATGCTTGACAGCTTCGGCATGTGGCGAAAAGAAACTGAACAGCGTAAAAAGAAAACTGAGAGTAGGTTGGAAAAAGAGCTGCAAAAAGCAGCCCACCTAGCTGCTCAGAAACTAAAAAAGGAGATAGAGGAAAGAGAGAAAGCTAAACAGAAACTAGAAAGGGAAACGCCAAGCCAGTGTCCGGTTAGAACCCCCTCCATGCTCTACCCTGACTTACCCTCGAAACGACAAGCCAATGAGGACCTGCTGTTAGGTCCTCCTATCATCTACATGCCCCCTCCATATGCCCCTTCTCAACCCTTGGCGCAGCACGCGCCACCCCCAGGTACAAGCGAAGGTACCGCCACAGCGTCGGCCCCAATAGCCTCTGTGCCAGCCGAACCCCTTGTATTAAAACCCGCATCAACAACAACGTTAGATGACCATGAGACTCGAGGGGCTGGCCCTGCAAGAACAAACAGACTAGACAAGGATGAGCGAGCGGGGATCGACAAAATAGCGAGGACACTGGTAGAAAGGAAGGATGATGAAGAGTACATCACAGATATGTTCAGCTCGTATACAGGGAGTCACAGACGACATTTTACCGTACGACTGTGTTATCATGTCTTGAATGCATACGAGGACCGATATCGAGACAAAGGTCCCGAGAGCCTAAGGACTCTGTACCGGAAGGTCGATATCGGGGATGAGGGCGAGTGTGATGTGTCGGACCTCCTTACGCGTACGCTTGAGGTTTTCCGCCACCTCACTGAACGAAAGCCAGGAGCTAAATCCGCAGCCCCCGTAGTGACCGAACCACCAACCGAGCAATCTAACACCATGATGCCGATACGTGAGGCTGCCCCTTACTGGGTTCCCCCTCGAGGTACAGGGACTCACGATGATGCAAACAACCAAGATGCAAAGGGAAGGGTAGTATACAACTGGGTCTACCAGCCATGGGACCGGCAAGAGATACTGACATTCCGGAAATCTCTACCCGACCTACGTAAAAACCCCACTGCCTTCTATACTGAATTAGGTACAGCCCTGGGTTCAACGATCATGACCCTGGCTGACATCGACTTGTTCTTCGGGTTATGTCTGCCAGCTGATGTGTGGAAGCAAATCCGGAAAGTCGACCACCTTGAGCTGTTCGGACACACCTGGTCACAACTCGATGACTTGGACAAACAACGGGGACCAGGACAAAAGCCGTTGAAATCCATTCTAGACCTCCCAGATAAAATCGTAGAGAAATTAAAAACCCTAATCCCAGAAAAGAAAGTGGACTGGTCGATAGTAACAGCCTGTCGCCAAAAACCCCAGGAGGATGTATCGGAATACTTCTCCCGGTTTGAAACGGTGTTCTCCGATTACAGCGGCCAGGACATGACCACTGCAACCGGACACCATCTGTTTGTCCAGAATTATGTTAAGGGCCTATCATTGGACATCTCCCAGAAACTACAGGCCAGCGAGAGTAGTTGGGCAGCCTCCAAACCTACAGCGATTCTCCAAATGGCCCAATATTATGAGCATCAGAAAAATGAAAACGATAGGGCGACAGAGAAAAAGAAGAAAGACTTAAAAGAGAGGGTGATGATTGCCAAACTGCAAGGGGTGACTATAGGACGAGACCAATACCGGGGAAACTACCAGACAAACGTCCCTAAGACTGCATTTCCCCAGGACCGCACTCTGACTCCCTACAGTGGACGCACAGACCTTAGAGATGACCAGTGCGCTTTCTGCAAAGGGACTGGCCATTGGAAATCCCAGTGCCCAGTTCTCCTGGAAATGATCAGGAACAGAGACCCCAGGGATGTAGCAAACGGACCGAGACCTAAGGGACCACAACGAGGGCCCCCAAATGACGCGACTAATGACAGATCAAGCAGACCAAATACGTTCGATCGACCCAGACAGAACCAATATCAACAATCTGACTATGACGACACTCACACCTTTGCATAGGACAGCCAAGGGCGAGGGAGGGATCCAGTCGAGCTCTATGTTGACCAGCAGGGCCCTTATGTCACTGCTAAGGTCCTGGGTACCAAGTCTGCATTTCTGGTAGACACTGGCGCAACACGTAGTGCGTTATCTAAACGACTGATTCCAAGGGCACCCTTGTCTGGCTCACTCATAACATCGACAGGTTTCGATGGAACGCCCTCCACCAACCCTTTGTCTGCCCCGATTCTCTTTGACGTAGAAAACAACACCACCGACACCACGTTCTTGCTTTCCTCCAATAGCCCTGACGCCATTATGGGACTTGACTTACTGAAACACTTCCGAGCGACGATTAGGTGTTCTCAAGATGGAGTTCGAGTGTTTCTTTACGACAACCCCGTTCTGCTTAGACATTGTTCCCCCCGACACATGTTTTCCATCACCGACGTCGACGCGTCCCTGCTTGACACTCTACCTCCGTATCTGTGGGCCAAAGCGGATTCGGACGTAGGGCGTATGTTAATTGACCCAGTGCACATTACTGTCCGACCAGACGCAACACTCCCAAAACTCCCACAATATCGGATATCGCCAGAGGGCGAGAAGGCATTGGTAATGATTATCCAGTCACTGATAGACGCAGGAGTGGTAGAGGAAGTGGTTAGCAACGTTTGCAACAGCCCTATCTTGCCCATTATCAAGAAGCAGGGAGAGGGAGATGAGAAAGCATACCGTTTCATCATCGACCTCCGAGAGATCAACAAAGTGGTGGTACCCCAGTACCCTGTGGTCTCAGACATCACCACCATCCTGACCTTGATTCCATCCACTGCCACCACCTTTTCCGTCATCGACCTCAAGAACGCATTCTTCTCCATCCCCATCCACCCAGACAGCCGATATCTCTTCGGCTTTACCCTAAAATCCCGCTCATATAGGTTTTGCCGAGCCCCTCAAGGCTACACGGAGAGCCCTAGCATCTACAGCCAGGCCCTCAAAAGGCAACTAGACCAAGTCCGGTTACCCGACGGGGTGGTGTTGGTACAATATGTCGATGACATCCTTTTGGCAGCCGACACCACCCCTCTAGCGGTTACCGCCACCATTCAACTCTTGCACTTCCTTGCGGAAAATGGCCACAAGGTCTCCAAGAAGAAGTTGCAATTCTGCCTACCCCAGGTCACTTACCTGGGCCACCTTCTGTCCAAAGATGGAAGGAAACTCACCCCTGATCGAATCCAGACCATTCTAGACACCCCTGTCCCTAAAACCCAGAAGCAGGTTCGCTCCCTATTAGGCCTCACCTCCTTCTGCCGACAATGGTTGCCAAACTTCAGCCTCGTTGTAAAACCACTGCTCTCTCTCCTAAACAAAGACGTCCCTTTCCCACTCCCTTGGACTCCTGAGTGTCAAACTTCCTTCACGGAACTACGAGATGCCCTTTGCTCAGCCCCTGTCCTGGGTACCCCTGATTACAGAAAGCCCTTCTCCCTTTTCACTCACGAAAGGGAGGGGTGCGCTTTATCTGTCTTGACCCAGGCCATCGGTCCTAAACAACGACCGTGCGCTTACTTCTCTGCCACTCTTGACCCTGTCGCCAGAGCCTTGCCTGCCTGCCTTCGAGCTGTAGCTGCTGCTGCAGTCTCTATCCGACAGAGCGAGGGGATTGTACTCTCGAATTCCCTCACGGTACTGGTACCCCATGCAGTCGACACCCTCCTGAACCAAACCAAGACGCAACACCTGACGAGTGCACGACTGACTGGATACAGATGCCAAGGCCTGAAATATGTACTCGTCGTGGTGTGCGCATTTAGCAAATGGGTGGAAGCATATCCAACCCGTGACAACACCGCTATGGCCACTGCAAAGGTCCTGTTAAAGGAGTTTTTCCCCCGTTATGGCCTCTGTCGCGTTTTATGGAGTGATAATGGCCCCCACTTTGTAGCCAACGTTATCCAGCTCATCCTAAATGGGCTGGGTATTAAACAGAAATTCCACGCAGTCTTCCACCCCCAATCTGCTGGGCTTGTCGAACGACACAATGCCACACTAAAGCTTAAACTGGCCAAAATAGTGGCTACGACGGGCCTGAAATGGCCAGACGCCCTCCCACTGGCATTGCTATCGATGCGCTCCACTCCCACCCGACATCACTTAACCCCTTATGAAGTTGTCTTCGGCCGACCCATGAGCGTCTGGTCTGCCCCGAAACCAACTTCCATTCATGACGTTCCGGATGTCCTAATGTCTGATTATCTGTACAAATTGACTGAAACTTTGTCTGTCCTTCATCAGCAGGTGCAGCAGGCCATCCCCGATGCTTCCAGGGGTCCGGGCCACGCCATCCAGCCGGGGGACTTCGTGCTGATCCGAAATTTTCAGCGATCAAAGAGTTTGGAACCCCGGTGGACGGGCCCCTGGCAAGTGCTGATCACCACTCGGACCGCACTTCGAGTGGAGGGGAAGAAACACTGGCTGCACGCTCATCACTGCAAAAAGGTCTCTCCAGCCCTGGCCACGACAGACACCGTCAACACCCAAGAAGAGCTCCTGAACCAGGACCGACCATCGTTGAACTGCTACCCTGATACTGAGACACTTGAACTTTCAAAACATCCTGACCCCACTGTGCCATCTCGAGAAGGGTATTTCCTGCGTCGAAAGGAGGGAGCTTCGGCTAAGTAGGCCACGGACTAGGTTAGAGGATCTCAGAACGGTGACCCAAACTACCAAGGGTTACCTGGAGAGAAGCTAAAACTAAGTCTGTGGTCCTGCCCACTACCGAGCACCTTGAAGACGAAGATGATGGAAGCGCCAGATAAGAAGATGATGGAAGCGCCAAATAAGAAGCCGACGGAGACAGCAGGAAATACCCACTACAGAAATCCGAGAATAGACAGGCTCCATAGCTCAAAGACAATTGCACTCTTCATCGTAATTCTCCTCTGTTTTCTCCTCATGACTACGCTCTGGATTATGGAAGAACATGCACCTGCTCACGAAACATTCCTAACCACTGCTCAGCCTACCACCGTGAAGGAACATTATCTAATTTCGCTCTCTCCTCAACTAAGAGAGAGACGAAAGGAGTTTTGGAACAACTCTTTCGTGCAACTACTTCACCAGCACAATCTTGCCACCAACGCCACCAACTGCTGGATCTGTGGGTTGCTACCCCATGCCACTGGACATTCAATACCATTCATCCCTTCACCCTTCTCCGTCCACGGCTCCTGCCTTGCCTGGCTGATCCTCTTGCAAGAGAGCTATACGGACAATGCCACCTCCAGCAGAACTGCAGCACATTCTTCTCATGGGGCCGGGCGAAACAAGACAAAGACACACTTCTGCCCGCTGACCCCCAGCGACTCGATCCAAATGGACATCCCGGCCAAAGAACGAATCGAAATGCAGGTGTTCAACAATCCAACCAGACCCACCTTCTCCTATCTGCGGAAACGAACGGCTGCCACTCTGACTGTGGCCCTGACGGTCATCAACGTCACAGGCCACATGTGTGTAGAAGGACTTGGGACACAGCTGGTGGGTCGCAGCGCTTGCCGCTTTACCAGAACTTTGGACTCCACGGATCCACCTTCCTTTGTGTCATCCCCAAACATGTATTTCATCTGTGGCACGAAGGCCTACACCTGGCTCCCCAAAGGCTGGGGGGGCACTTGCTACATCTCCTTCGTCCTTCCTCCAACTTATGTGGCCCCAGCGAATCACCACAGACAAAAACGAGCCAAAGACGTCGAGCAAGCCGACTCAACAGGGGCACAGTTCCTCGATGCTATGAAAGGACTCGTCCCCCTCTGGGGCCCGATGGCAAACAGCCGTGCCATCCGACATTTGACTCAGGCAGTCGAGACAACCATGAACATCACAGCGGGCATCTTTGCCAACAACACTGCCGAGCTCCAAGCGGTCCGTTTGGTGGCTCTTCAGAACCGCCTCGTTCTAGATGTGGTTCTGGCGGACCGTGGAGGAGCATGCCGCATTATTGGGGCCAGCTGTTGTACATACATACCGGACAACTCACCCTCAGTGTACAAAGCCATCGAACATCTTCACAGACTCTCTTCGGAAGTTCACCAAGAGCAAGAAGAATGGTCGCTTGGTGGTTGGTTCTGGGACACCGTCAAAAGCTGGGGCTGGAGACTGCTCACCATTATCCTGATTCCCGTAGTTGTAATATGTGGCCTATGCTTAGGAATTCAATGTTTGCCACCTATGTGTTCCTTATGTGCGAGTTGTATTTTTCCCAAAACTGTGGACATTGGAAGCGAACATATGAGGGCATTGTATGATACCGAAGTTAGGAATTTGATGAAAATTGACATTGAGTAAGCAAGTTGGCTAGATATGTTGAAAAGGGAGGACTGTTGAAAGTTAGGCTGAAAACCGTCAACATTATCGGCGCCCTCTTGCTCTCCTTAAACCTTTTGTGCGCGTAAAACAGCCGCCATTTTGAACACCATGGCTTCCCTGCTCTCGCCGAGAGCCAGCGCGCCTCTCTCTCCCTCCTAGCTTCACTGGCAACCCCCTGCTTGCACCTGCCTTGAGTCATAAACCCCTCTTCGGCGCTGCTCTCCCCCAGGCCCTCATCCTGTTCCCAATGCGACACCTCCCTGCCTCCCTTCATGATCTCCGGCCCTTTGACGAAAACCCCTTTGCCCCGTGTGCCCGATTGTCTTCCCCGTTCCCAGGCCGACACCTAGCTCTGCCGATACCAACCCCTTGCCCCTCCCCATACAATAGAAAGCTTCCCTCCTCAAAGGACCCCCGAGATGATCAAAGCCCCCCATCCCACGAGATCCGATCGAAACCCGCACACTCCGTGAATCGGCGGAATACCCAGCTGTGCGATGATCATCACCTGTTGTGAACGGGGCGGGGACTTCCACTGTAACCTTGCGTGGGAACGGGCTGGGAAGGGAGGATTCTGAGGATGTCTTTCCGTACATCAAAGTATCAACGAGAATGTGTTACATGTAATAAAGAGATAAACCTGTGTATAAGAGGCCAGGCCTCGGGGATGCAGTTAGAGCACCTCAGAACGATACCTTCTGTCCGTTTCGTTGTGTTCTCCTCCGGAGAAAATAAAAACCTTGTTTCCTGTCTTCCAGTCTCCAGCGCCTGCCTCTTCAATAGTTTAACTTCTTTGTGGGTTCAAGAGGCGACACCGCCGGGCAAATACTTAAGGATCTTATATTCTGGTTGGTAGTTCCCCCCAGTTGTATTTTTCCACAGGGCTAGCTTCTCCGGCATGCAAGCTGCAAGATGAAGGGCTATTTCTGCATCTTCCCTTTCAGCCACATCATCCCTCACATCCTGTGCAACAATTCAATAAGCTCTTGCAGAGCTACAGGGGTTTGGTGGTTGAGGGAACACGTGCAGCCTGGAGAAAAATGTGTCCCTTCATTTGGAAATTAGGCATTCTGTCATGTTGGACCCGTTGGGTCCTGCGGAGTGTCAGCTAAAGCTGCTTCTTTTCCTTTGAGTACTTGCTTACTCCCATTCCCCCTCTCCCTTCAGTCACCTTGGACCACCATGCCTCTGTTTGCAGCAGGAAGGTGGTTCCTGAAACTGAAATAGGGCAGGGATACTATTTTTGTCATTTTCTTATTCCCCAGAATGATGGGTCTTCCGTTCCGTTCGGGACCTTTGTATACTGAACACATTAGTCTTTGTGCCAGAGCTGAAAGACTGGATGTTGTTCCTGAACTTGCCGGTCTCAGATTTTCTCATCCTGATCAAGAGGTTGCACTGGAGGTACTTGGGCTTGGTGGTGGATACAACCCATTATCAATTTACGGTCCTGTCTTTTGGGTTCATATCTGCTCTTCAGGTCTTTACAAAAGTGAAGTCAGTGGTTGCAGTACTTAGTTACAAGTTGGCATCTTGATATTCCTATACTTTGATGACTGTCTGCTGAGGGTGGCTCACCATAGCTGGTGTCAGACCACCCGCAGTACACAGTTGGTAATTAATTGTGCATAGTGCTATTGTGCAGTCTAAGATTTGCATAGTGGATGTTTTTTTAATACCTAGTAGTGGTGACAGCATTTTTGTATCCATGTAGTTTTGTACTTGGACGGCTGTCTCATAAAGGTGTCCTCTTTCACTCATGCAGTATTTTATTCCAGAACTTCTCCCTGTTCTATTAACTTAGCCTCAAAGTCAGCATGTGTAACTAGTTTACCAGTGAGCACGAACCTTGTTTCTAGAAGCAGTCTCCAATATAGTCACTTCTGTGCCACACAGTGTTTGCAGTATTGAAAGCTATAGTTCAAGAGATAATACACACTATGCAAAACAAGGTGCTTCCACAGATCATTTAATCCTGCAGGCAAAATGTGCATTTTTGCAGAATCAGGATCGGGATGCTTAGGGGGGACAAGCCCATCAATGGATTCTGATAGTACGTTTGTGGGAAGATAACAGTTGCATACCAGAAAGCATGAAAGGCATTAATATTGTGATCTGACCTCCAGAATGTTCCCTAAGGGACCTGCTTGAGACCACCTAGCAAGATATCACTGTGATAACAGATGCCTCCCTGGAAGGATGGTGCAATTATGCAGACCTTTTGAGAGACGTGTATCGTCTCAAAAAGGAAGCCCGCATTTATCAACCTGTTGGTTTTTAGGGTACTTCATCTAGCCATCAAAATATTCCTGCTTCATGGGATAAACATATGTGCGCCCATCAGAGAACGCAATACAATCACCATGTTTTCATACGAAAGTAGGTAGGGGCGATATCCCTAGTTCCCTAGTTCTGTCAAGAGATATGTATGTTGACTGTCCATCACACCATCTGGTTGGTTGCTGAAGTCCGTTAAAAAATACTACTAGTGAGAACTGGGCCAAGATACATACATTTAATGATCAACTATGGAGGTGCTCCTATAACCAATTCAAAATGCCACCACTTTTTTTTTGGTGTTGAAGCATTTTCAGAACGCATGTTGTGTTCCATGCATGTGTGCTATAGAGACACATGCTTTGCATACTTCTGCCATCTAGTGTTGGAGGTTTTTCTTCAAAAACGTCTTTCCTAGTCACAAGGTGAGGTGACTCCTCCTTCCGGTGATAGTGCGCATGGGCATTGACTCCATTGTTAGATTGTTTTTTCAGACATCGGTTTCAGATGTGTATTGCTGCGCTCCGGTTTGAAACTGTTCTTCGGGTTCCCCTCGGTGCTCAATACTCACTACCCTCGACTGTATTGTTTCGTACGCGTTTCCCACCTCTCCACGGATCTTTTCGGTCAATCCCGTCACAAAAACCGCAAGGCTTCGGTACCACCTCTGCCTTCTGGCAAGGTATGCACCGAGATGACATTTCCGATGCCCCACCTTCTGGCTCGGCTCCGAAACACCCAGTGAAGCCTTCTGGCTCTGGACCGAGTCGACACAAACCCTCTGCGGAACCAAAGCCCTCTGGTTCCAAGTCGAAATCTGGCTCGGAGCCAAAATCCTCGATGCCGAAAAATAAATCGCCTTGGGATCTGAAATCTTCTGCACCCAAAGGCCAGTCCATATCGGCACTGAAAACGCCGGCACCGAAACCGAAAGATATCCCTTTGGATCCAAATGCAGACATTGTTCCACCAAATATGGATCCCAAATAGAAGAGACTTTATATTAACCCAGAAACAGGTCATATTCATACCAAGCTGTCTCGTAAACAAAAGCTTCCTGATGAGGACAGTCATTACAAGATCCCTTTAAAAAAGAAGACTATTGGTACCAGCCCTTTTTATCCATCACCAGCCTCCTCTCCACCCACCTCTTCTCTGACTCGAAATCCTTTGCACATGACATCTCAGGATTCTCTACAATCTCAGCATGACGGGGATGATATTGATGAGGGGGGACACGCATTTACCATTAGATCCATGGAGGGATTACACAGTTGACCCTCCATTAGACAATGATTCAGACCTTTACCCTGCCAAGCTATCTCCACCTGAGGACAATGTATCTTATTAGTAACTCATTGCAAGGGCTGCTGAATACCATGGGGTAGTACTACACTCAGAATCCTTAGAAGAGGATTTTTTTGTTTGAGACATTAGGGTCCATACGCAGGTCAACACAAACACTCCCTATGCTTAAAAGTATGATGAGACACGCTGACGAAATTTTAAAGATCCTCTGCATGCACGTATCTTGACTCCTAGAGTTGACAAAAAATATAAAGCCTGACCAACAGATCCAATATTTATTAAGGGCCAGTTGCCACTAGACTCACTGGTAGTGTCCAATGCTCTCAAACCTCAGGGGATGCTCCTCCCCAGACAAAGAATCCAAACTAATAGATGTTTCTGGCAAACGCATAGCTGCTCAAGCTGCCAATCACTGGTGGATTACAAACACATAGGGCCTTTTGGCCACATATGACAGGGCAATCTGGGATGAAATGGAGCAATTGCTCGAATATCTCCCAGATGAGCATAATGCAAAAGTGCAAGATTTAGTAAATGGAGAAAAGCTCATTTCCAATTCTTCAATAAGATGTGGTCTAGATGCTGCTGATACCGCAGCTAGAGAGGTCAACACTATAAGACATGCTTGGTTAAGGATTTCCGGGTTTAAGCCCGAAGTCCAACAATTTATTGTAAATACACCATTTGACAAAAAACATCTCTTTGGTCCTGAGGTCGTTCAGGCACTTGAAAAAATGCAAAAGGACACTGAAGTGGGTAAGCCCATGGGAGCTCTCCAGTCTCCTTCAAACAGAGGCTCCTTTCATCACTCCTTTTACCAAGCAGGGTCAGAACCACATCCTCAGAACAGAACACCTCCTCTTACAAAGGTAATAACGAGTCCTCTTCCTCAAGAGGCTTTTTGTGAGGAGGATATAGAGGAAACAACTCTAAATGCAGTGGTAAGGGCACCACACCCCGTAACTCCCCTTCCCCTAATAAGCAGTGACTTCCCCATGCTTCCCTTCGACCATACCACACCTGTCGGAGGAAGACTTCAACAATTTCTCCCCATTTGGAAATCTATAACAACCGAGAAATGGGTGACCGGAATTATCCAACATGGTTATTGCCTGGAGCTTACCACCAATCCTCCAAACATTCTGCCTCGCTCTCACAAATTGTCTCCAGACCACTTACAGTTGCTCAAACAGGAAGTGCAATCTCTCTTATTAAAAGGAGCCATAGAACCAGTTCCAGTACAGTATCTAGATTCAGGGTTTTATTTTCTGATTGCCCAAAAGACGGCTCCTTAAGACCTATTCTGGATCTCGGGGAGTTAAACCAATATATACTGTCAGAGCACTTTCACAGGGTAACCCTTCAACAAGTACTTCCACTTTTAAAGAAAGAAGATTTTATGTCAACTCTAGACTTAAAAGACGCATATTTTAATGTTCCAATTCATCCAGCTCATCGCAAATACCTCAGATTTGTGATAGCAGGCAAACTTTACCAATTCAAAGTAGTCCCGTTTGGAGTGACTACTGCTCCCAGAGTATTTACCAAATGCCTGGCAGTAGTCGCAGCTCATCTCAAAAGACAACATATTCAGGTATTCCCCTACATAGACGACTGGCTCATCAAAGCCAACACTTACCAAAACTGTCTACGACACACTCAGACCACAATAGACCTACTTCATCAACTGGGCTTTACGGTCAATGCACAGAAGTCTCACCTGCATCCTTCACAGAGGCATTCTTACCTAGGGGGCACTCTAGACACTATCAAAACTCTTGTCTGTCCCAATGTAGCCAGAAGTCACAACTTTCAGTCTGATACTAAAGTTTCAATCCAAGAAAACATCACCAGCCAGAGTGTTCATGCAACTGCTGGGAATGATTGTGTCTTGCATCGCAACTGTCCCCCATGCAAGATTCCACATGCGTCCACTACAAGAGTGCTTAGCAAGTCAGTGGAATCAGTATTGGGGTCAATTAACCGATCTAGTGTTGGTAGATGGCCGCACCCATCGCTCTCTGCAGTGGTGGAACCCACAAAATGTATCAAAAGGACTGCCTTTCATCGACCCTATTATACATATCGTGCTTACAGCAGACGTGTCTCTGACAGGTTGGGGTGCCCATCTCCAATATTACTCAATATAAGACCTGTGAAGCAACAAGCACAACATCCTCCACATCACCTACCTAGAGCTTCTAGCAGTCTTTCTAGCACTCAAAGCTTTTCAAACTCACTTGATAGGCAAAGCTGTCCTAGTCTGGACAGACAACATGGCAGCAATATACTATGTACAAAAACAGGGGCGAGGGGGGCACACTCTGCAGCTGTCACGCCTCTCTCAAGCCATTTGAAATTGGGCAATGCATCACAGAATTTATCTGCTGTCAGAACACCTTCCAGGGGTAAACAATCAGATTGCCGATCTCCTCAGCAGAAAGAGGCAGCAAATTCACGAGTGGGAACTTCATCCCCAAGTTCTCCTTCCATACTTCCTATAATGGGGATTCCCACAAATAGGCTTGTTTGCCACAGTCGACAACGCAAAATGCCCATACTTTGGCTCCAGGTTCCCACACCTGCTCTCAAAAGGCAATGCCCTATGGATGAACTGGTCAGGGATATTTGCCTATGCATTTTCACCTCTCCCATTCATTCCTTGTCTGGTTCGGAAGTTCAGGCAAACATCTCTCACACTAATTCTAGTAGCTCCCGCACGGCCCGTCAACCATGGTGCATCACCCTTTTAGAGCTGTCAATAGTTACACATCAAAAGCTGCATCTCACCTCCAGGCTCTTCACGCAGAACCATGGAGAAATCAGACATCCAAATCCCAAAGAAATTAACTTCGCGATCTGGATCCTGAAGTCATAGAGTTTGGTTATTTAAATCTATCACCAGACTGTATGACTATTCTAAAAGAAGCAAGAAAACCTACTACCAGAGCTTGTTATGCAGCAAAGTGGAAAAGATTTGTTGTCTACTGTAATAACAACAAAATCAATCCTCAAGATGCTTCAATACAAAATATCTGTTACCTGTTACACTTACTGCAAACTGGACTGGCTTATACATCTATTCGATTGCACCTTGCAGCGGTTGCTTCATATTTGCACAACAGGCAGCATTTATCACTATTTAAGGTTCCAGTAATCAAAGCTTTCATGGAATGCTTGATAAGGGTAATACCACCAAGAATTCCCCCTGCACCAGTATGGAATCTTAACATTGTCCTTACAAGGCTTATGGGTCCACCTTTTGAACCATTGCACAATTGCCCTGTGCGGTTTCTTTCATGGAAAGTTGCTTTCCCCATTGCAATCACTTCATTAAGGAGAGTTGGTGAGCTACAGGCAATAACCTTGGAAGAACCCTTTTTTAGCTCCACAAAGACATGGTAGTTCTTCGCATCAACCCTAAATTCCTTCCCAAAGTGGTTTCTGCTTTTCAAATAAACCAATCTGTTGAGTTACCTGTGTTTTTCGTCAACCTGATTCTGTAGCAGAACAGGCTCTTCACACGCTTGATGTCAAAAGAGCTTTATTGTACTACATATAGGACCAAAGATTTCCGCAAAACAAAACAACGGTAAACAAGAAGTAATGGCATGCAAAGTATCATCATACATTAGTTTGTTACATTTGCTCCACCTCACAAAGGCAATCCCATCGCTAAATCTGGCATTTCAAGATGGATTGTTAAATGCATTCAAACATGCTATGCAAAAGCTAAAAGATCTTTATCCATACCCCCTAGAGCACATTTCACTCACACTATAGGGGTTACAATGGCCTTTTGTAGGTAACATTCCTCTAGCTGACATATGTAAGGCAGCTACATGGTCTACACCACACACATTTACCAAATACTATTGTGTAGATGTGTTAGCACACCAACAAGCTAATGTAGGTCAAGCAGTACTTAAAACATTGTTTCAAACAACTGCATCATCTACAGGTTAGCCACCGCTTTGGGAGTATACTGCTTTGTAGTCTATGCAAAGCATGTGTATCTAAAGCACGCATGCCTAAAACGGATTGTTACTTACCCAGTAAGCATCTGTTCTTGGTATGTAGAGCTGTAGATTCACATGCACCTACCTGCCTCCTCTGGCACCTATTGCTGTTGCAGTTCTTGATTATATATTCATACGCATGGACATCTCTATACTGCACTTTCTTACTCCTCTTTCACCCTCTTGTGGGAAAACAATCTAACAATGGAGTTGATGCGCATGCGCACTATCACCGAAAAGAGGAGGCACCCTACCTCGTGACTAGGAAAGACTTCTTCGAAGGAAGACAACTTGCAAACATCTAGACCCAACACTAGATGGCAGAAGTATGCAAAGCATGTGAATCTACAGCTCCTCTTGCCTAAAATAGATGCTTACTGGGTAAGTAACATAATCCTTCTCTGTGCTTTGCCTGCATCCTGCTATTTGCGAGGTTGGAATCCCCTGTTTAAGACATCAAAGATTCTTCCTCCAACCAAACAATAACCACTGGATTGTCCTGGCAAATCAAGTCTCAGCTGCTTCAACTGTCGCATTGAGCAACTTCCATTCACCTCACCTTTAGAGGTTTGTAGATTTTTTTCTAGGTGGTCAAGATTGGACCCAAAGACACTTACAGGTAAGTAGTACGCTATTTCTACTCCCCTTACTAGGTCTGGCTTCTTAAACCATTTCCTACAGATGGTCATTCCCTCTTCATGCTTACCAGGCTGTGTATACATACGTATTGTAAACTGAAAGAAAATTAACTCATACAAGGAAAACCAGTGGATGTGTAGGAGTCAAAAAGATGTGTATGGGCCCTGTCTTCCAAATTGAATTACCTTGTGATGCAAAGGAGCTCTGCTGCCCTCCAATACCACCGAAGCAGGGAAAACAATGATTCTGAAGGAATTTAGCTTTGGGACTAGTAGAAAATCACTGCATAGAATAGGTACACTGTAATTAAGTTTGGAGGCATTGATTATCAATACAGCTGTGTTGTATTCATTTTCTCAAACTGTGTTTTAGTCTCGATCAACGCTGAATGAATACAGCGCATCAGTGGCCACCAGAGGAGTCATCCACTCGAACAAAGCACGAACTTCTGCACTTGGCCAAGGAGGAGTGGGATTTAAACCTTTGCATAAACCACAGTGGCTTTTGATCAATAAGAAGGTTAGTATTGGTGCCTACCAGAAGGCATCATATGCTAGTAGTAATGTAATGTTACTATCAAACACTATTTGAATTTTAAATGCTGGGTAAGACTTTAAATGCTGTCAGAAAAGCAGAAGTTTCAGAATCTGTTAACTTTAACTGCCAATAATATTGTTAGCTCCTTTCGATCTGTTATTCTCCTGGTTTGGTGCAAAACAGCACTGCTTTAATGCACAACCATATTTGATCAAATGAATCACCATTTATTCATCAGGATCTATGTAAGGACAATATTCCATAAGTTAACCTTACATTCTGGCTCTCTTCCGCTCTCAACATGTCGGCATCCCTTTCACCTTGTGGCAGGAACAGAAATTGTTTTTGCACATTCTGCGCATTCATTTACCTTTGAAACGTGTATGTTGCACACCGGTGCTTATGACCCTTTTTTGAGTCTCGCCTGAGACAGGGCACCTGCGCTGTCACTTGCGAACATATATGTTTCTTTAAATAACCTGAGGTCTGTTCTTTTTGCACCAGCCAGTACAGATCCAGAAAGTGCTACTCTTTAGTCATTTTTTGACTAGGTTTTATTTTACTTTGTCAACGTCTTTTTGAGGTCTTACCTCCTAGTGTGGCAGAAATGTCCTCTAAGAAGGCCGGCTTCAAGCCCTACAGTGCCTGTCACCAACAGATGCCCGTGACGGACCCGCTTCTTGTTTGCCTCTGGTGCTTCGAACAGGACCATGGCCCAAAGGCCTGTCCTGACTACTGCAACATGCACCGAAGGCCTTGATGGAGCACTCCCTCAAGCTTCTGACAGCTCGACGTGCAAAGCCATGACGATCAAGGTCCAAGTCGAGAGGAAGTTCCGGAAGCTGAGGTCATTGTCTCACTCCAAGTTGTCGAGCTATTCAGGTAAGTCAAAGTCCTTGTCCGTCGACCAATGAGATGAGGGAGCGTTGCCACTCGAGGCATGCCTCCGCGGTTGAGCTAGAGCCTGGGTTGGCTCTGTGCCTTCCCGAGTTTCTGGAAGCCAAAGTGACCCTCCACCAACTCAGAGAATTTTATGAGGCTATGCACCTCATATTTGGGTGGCCCCGATCCTGCTGGCATGCCTTCGGGCCCCACGGGTTTGGAAGGGTTCCCTTTTGTATTCATGCCGGTGGCTCCGGCCCTGGCGCCCTTTGGGCCCCAGGGATCCACGGATGGATCAGGGCCTTCGCCCAATGTACCATTTCGACCTTTCCTGGCTCCACTCCTGGTTCTCCCGGCGCCATCAGTGCCCACCGGCCGCGCCATCCTCATTCCAGTCTTTAACACAGAGCCGGAGGGGCTTTGTCCGACTGCGACGCCATGCTGTCCAGAACTGAACCGGATCCCTATTCTTACGCGCTAGGATTAGGGGAGGAATGGGAGGGGTCACTGGATCCTGAGGAATACCAGTCTTATGAGGAAGGAAATATGGACTGGTGTGAGGATCTGGGTGAAGCCAGTGGACTGAACACTTCTCCAGATGCTGGCATGCTTTCTCCCCCTACCGTGGCCACCAAAAAGTCTCTTTTTCATCCCCTCCTGCACACTTGGATAACGCATTCTTTTTAAGATAGCACCCAGGGCTGCAGAATTTCAAAGTACTGTCAAATAGTAAATGTGGCCATTTGTGTAGTAATTGAGACAGTGGTCATTTACAGTGCTGCAAAGCCTGCACTCTGTGGCAGCAAGCGCTATATAGAAAACAATAAATTTTCCACGTCTCTGTTCCTCAAATGGTACTGTAATTGAAGCCTTCCCAACTCATTAGTCTACTCTATGAATCCAACTGTTACAGGATTTAAATTTTTCTTGTCTCACTTTAACATGGCTTGCAGTAGTAATCGTCCAATAATGAAAGCACGCAGAGGAGATGCTGTTCTTTCAGTTCAAGCTTTAATATGAAAATCACCCTATCGGGTGCCATTTTGCCTATAAAAGACAATGATCTAGTTCATATAGCGCCTTATAACGGCTGTGTTGCCTACTCCCAAACACTTAGGTTTTTGACACCTAGTCAGTCACATTTTAGACGACCCGACTGAATCAGCAATACTCAACCCTCTGCAAGGGACTGTGTCCCACCAATCAGAACACACTTTGGTCAGCTCAGCCCAACTTCCAGCTTAGTCAGCACCCACCTGGTGCTGTCGTGCTTTGAAGGGACTGTAAGATGACACATAACACTCTACAAACTACCCAAATAAATAAACGGTTTGGGGACCCAATGCAACTGACAGGCTAGGAATGAGGCCCTGCAGTGCTGCTTCCTCATCCAGTAGGCGTCTTCTTCAGTCTCTTCCAATCAGTTCCTGCATCTTCTCTTCCCCACAACAATGTATCTAGACACACATGGCACCCTTTCGCAATCTTTGGAATTAAAACAAGCATTACTGAAGACAGTCGATCTTGCCTACTCGAGAGCTGAAGGCTTTGTCAATGTTATGTTTAGCTGTGCTGTACAGCAGTGCGGCAGCTGTGAAGCTTAAGAAAAAGTTAAGGAAAAATGTGCTTTGATGTGGATAGCGCTTTTCTTTCTTCCCTTTCAGCCATGCTGCACATCAGACGCGCTGCTGTACAACATGGTTAAAAGACATTGACAAAGCCAATAGCTCTCACATTGGCAAACCCTATTGGCTTTGCCAATGCTTGTTTCACTTTTTTGTTTGGTTCAGAGCCTTCTTCTCTTACATTAGGCAATTTCATAGCTGAACTGACAAAATTCAACTGCAATCTGCTATCCAGTCTTGTTTTCTGAATGTTGTCGATTTAGCCATCAGTTTGCTTTATTCTTCCCCGCTCTAATTTTCCTGACGCAAAAGAGGTTGTCGTTCCAACTGCTTGTGGTATGAGTGTGTGCACATTACTTTATACTAAAATGCTTGATAGGGACGCAATTCCTTTATCCCAATTCGAGTCTAGTCCCCAGGCTGTTTTAAAAGTTCACCAACCTGCACATCAAATGGATGTGTTAAAAATCCAGGAGCAAGTATTGGTAATGTATCATCCTGCACAGGTATATGGTTATTTTCTAGTGTAATAGCTGCATAATTTACATAGCAGTCTCTAGCTCCTGTAATGTATACTGGATTTACTGCTCTTCATCTATACAGATTTCTGTGGGATATTGTAGTTACCAGGTTGGAAAGACAAGATGTAAATGCATAATGATCACTGGAGCCGTTTCACGGTGGTGCATTTGTATAAAATGAAATGTATATGTTTGTCTTTCTGTACTTTTTTAAGGTTTACTGCAAATTTGTGTTATCAGCAAATCACTCCCAACATCCATTCCTCATGTATAATTGGTGTTTATACTGTGGTAAAGGAGGACGACATTATTAAGTGGTAGAGCAACAGGAGATCTTACATTTTGTACTTTCTAGCACTGAGGAAGTCATTAATTAACGACACACATGTTAGCTATACCTGATCATCGATACGGTCAAATAAAGAACATTGCCAACACAATAATATTTGGATATTGAATCTCTCAAATTTTGTGGAGTGCTCAAGGTAAAGTTGAAGTATCGTGGACCTTTCTAATGGACAGCTGGCTTAGTGGCCACTCGTACCCTCATTAATCAGAGCACTAATACTTGACGAAATAAGGGAAGTGTGCGCCTGCATATACCTAGCCTCCAGCCTTGAAGAAACTTCACAAAATTCCGAATCGGGGTGGATCGCAATCCAATCTATCTCATCAGTATTCAAATTGTGACGCACTGCGGTTGGTGGCTATCACGGGGTGATGGCCTCGATGTCTGTGATCACACTTTAATGAAGTCAACTTTTTTTTTTAAAAATGCGGGCAATTTTTTTTTTTTAAAGGAAAATAGGGCTGCATTAAATTTGTTTAGCTGTATGCAATGTTCCTTGACCTACTCCCCACCAAACTTTTGGGTTAGTAACTTTTCAATATTTTGTGTATGACTGCTTCAAAACATTCATAAATACCATAATAATTTTCTATTTGGAAGGACCACCCTAAACACACCCCTTTCAAATAGAGATTTATGATGACTTTTTAAACCCATTTTGCAATTCATGTGTTTAATAGATTTAAAAAATCAATTCTGCTGTTGCAAACCCTGTGATTCTGCGAATCGCAGGCATTGCAACCTGAAAATTGCTTCATAATCAGGCCGTGAATGCCCAGTCTGTAGAATGAGATAAAGAAGAGTTAGTGGACCAAGATATATCTATTATGTAGCATCATTTTCAAGAAGCGTTAGCAACTCGGACGGCATCACTGAGGCTTTATGATGCCACTGGCCTTTGAAAAATTTGCGGTGTCCACTATTATATATCTGAAAGAGACAAGTTAGTAATAGATTCCCTAAATTAGAATATCCCCAGGCGCCAGGCTGGATCCGGAAAGTTTTGCTTAGCAGTACCCCTGCGCGTCAGTAAGTGGCGTCGTGCAGCTCCACGTCCGTCGCTGGCGTTGTAAGTGCAGAGATGACGGCAAGGAGACTACTGACGTCAGTTCTTTCTTTTTCCGTGCCGAAGCGCCGATCCGGATTGAGCACGTACCTCAGTAATTCTATTGACTACTTTTTTTAGACTTTTTGTCTCCTTTTCTTGTCTCCTGGTGCACGTAGGGATGTCCGGATTGTGGGTCGTGCCGCCGTAACATGTCGGTGGCGGACCGCTACGATATGTGCCTCTACTGCCTGGGAGACCAATCATGACTCCCGGGACTGTCGAGACTGTCGGGCCATGGCCCCGAAGGCCTTGCGGGAGCGGCGCCGGTAGTTGCGGGAGGTCCGGCATTCCTCTCACCGCCGCTCTGGGTCTAGGGGACATTCGCGGGACCGCTCGCGGGACCGGAACAGTCGCTCCTCGGGCTCTAAGTCTTTGCCTTCGTAAGTGACACCATAAAAAGAAGTCGAAGAAGCGTGTTTGCTCTCTGACGTCCCCCCGTCGCTCCACGGAGGGGGACAGGAGCTGCGCCCCTGCGGTTCCTCTGGAGCCGGGGAGTCCCGCGGCCTACCCGCTCTACCCGGGTTCGTCGGCGACTCCCGAACAGATGCGAGTGTTTCTTGCTGCCATGGACCACCTTTTCAGGCCGTGGGCTCCCGCCGGCGCGCCTTCGGGCCCGGAGTCCCGTGTCCAGATCCTGTTGGCCCGGCGGCTCCGCCACCGGCGCCAGCCACAGGATCCTACGCCTCGGGCTACACGAGGTGCAGCGCCTCAGGCGCCACCCTTGGCTCTGGCACCACCACAGGCTCCGCGCTTGGTGCCGTTTCTCCCACATCTTCCCCGGTTCCCGGACCATTTAGTTCTGGCCTGGGATCCGAATTGGGATACGGCTCCGGCTTGGCCCCGGCTGGTGCTGTTTTCGGCGCCGTTTGTCCCTTCTCCGGCTCCGGCCCTACCGCCGCAACCGGCTCCATCTACACTAGAGCCGGACGAAGACTGGGACGGCTCCGAGGACCCCGCTGCCCTGCTGTGTGACTCCGAGCAGGATTGGGTGGACGAACTTGAAGATGCAGGAGAACTTGATGTGTCTTCTGACCCGGGGTTTGCCTCTCCCCCACCTACTATGGAGGAGGGCGCTTCCTACACCGTGGTGCTGCGTCGGGCTGCGGAGGCTCTCAATCTTGACCTCCCTACTGCAGCCCTCAAAACCAATCTCCTTACAGAGGTGCTCCAGGTGGTGTCTACAGTGTCGGAGCCGCTCAGAGCCGCTGCTTCCTTTCAATGAGGCCCTTACTCAAGTCCTCTTGGGCACTTAGTTGCGGCTGGCCACAGGGGCACCGGTGGATAAAAACATCGGCAGGCGTCACCGCCCGGCGCCTGGTGATCCCGCCTTCCTGACTGCTCACCCTATGCCTGAGAGCCTGGTCATTTAGGCCTCAACGTTGCAGAGTGCCTTCCCCACGGCTCCGCCGGACAAGGACTCTAAAAGGCTGGAACAATTTGGCAAGATGTTGTTCTCCTCTGCCAGCTTAGTGCTGCGGTCGGTTAACACCGCCTGCTTGTTGGGCCGTTACTCCCACATAGTGTGGGATTCCGTGGCTCAGGTCTTGCCTCAGTGTTCTGAGGAGGTCCAGGCTGTCCTTTCCCTTTCTGAAGGTAAGGATGTGGCTAAGTTTGCCATCAGATGTGGTTTGGACACCGCTAATTCCTTGGGCAGGGCAATTTCCACGACTGTGACGTTGCGGCGCCACGCCTGGTTGCGTTCGGCTGGGTTCTCGCCCGATGTCCAGGGCTCGCTCATGGACTTGCCCTTTGATGGCTACCGCCTCTTTGGTGATAAGGCTGACAGTGCTCTGGAGCGCTTTAAGGACTCGCGGGCCACGGCTAAGTCCTTGGGCCTTTCTACAAAGAACCCTGCCACTTCTGGGTTTCGTTCCTTTCGTGGCCAGGGCAGAGGCACCCAGGCACGCTCCTCCAACAAGCCTGTGCAGACCCAGCATCAGTGCAGCCGTGGCTTCCGCAGGGGCGGGTCTGGGAACCAGCGTGCGGTTCAGTCCACCTCTACCCCCTCTGCTTCCACCTCTAAGCCTTCCTAATCCGAGCTTCAGGGAGCACCCCACGCCGGTGGGTGGCAGGGTCTTCCACCACCTCCACCACTGGCGCGAAATTACATCGGACAAGTGGGTCCTGCAGATAATCTGCCAAGGTTACTCGCTTCCCTTTCAGTCCCCCCCTCCAGCCATGCCACCTCAGTACCACTGCATTTCGGGGATCATTTGGCTCTTTTCCGCCAGGAAATCTCGGCCCTCCTGGCCAAGGGGGTCATAGAGTGCGTTCCCGGTCAGGATGTAGGGAGGGGTTGGTATTCACACTACTTTCTGGTCCGAAAGAAGGACAAGGGGGGCCTGTGCCCCATCTTGGACCTCCGGGATGTCAAGGAGAAGTTCAAGATGCTGACTCTGGCTCAGGTCCTGGCTGCCCTGAACCCTGGAGACTGGATGGTAGCGTTGGACTTACAGGAAGCTTATTTTCATATTCCTGTCCTGCCGGCCCACCGGCGCTACCTGCCGTTCACGGTAGGCCAGGAGCATTTTCAGTTTACCATGCTTTCCTTCGTCCTTACCAGCGCCCCTCGGGTGTTCACGAAAGTGATGGCAGTGGTCGCAGCTCATCTGCGCAGGTCAGGGGTGTCAGTCTTCCCCTACCTCGACGACTGGTTGTTGAAGGCGGGCTCGCCCCAAGCAGCCGTCACCCACCTTCAGACTACGGCCAACCTCCTCCATTTGCTGGGGTTTTCCATCAACATGCCGAAGTCGCACCTGAGTACCTCTCAGAAGCTCCGCTTCATCGGAGCGGTTCTGGATTCATCGCTGTTTCGGGTTTATCCTCCCGAGCAGCGAGTCTGGGAGATTCAGGGTATGATTCCGATCTTTCAGCCTCTATCCCGGGTTCCAATCAGGATGTCCCTCCGGATCCTGGGCCTGATGGCCTCCTGCATCCTGCTAGTGCAACATGCCTGGTGGCATATGCGGGCTCTGCAGTGGGACCTGAAGTCCCAGTGGGCACAGCGTGGGGCAACCTGTCCGATCATGTCCAGATCTCGGAGGGCACTGCACGACACTTGCAGTGGTGGCTCACGAATCGCAATTGGGTCAATGGCAGATCCCTCCCCCTTCCCCAAACAGAGCACACAGTAGTGACGGATGCATCCCTCCTGGGATGGGGAGGCCACATGGGAGAGGCGGAGATCAGAGGCCTCTGGTCTCCGGCAGAGTCCCGGCTCCATATCAACCTTCTGGAGCTGCGGGCGATCCGACTTGCACTGAAGGCATTCCTTCCCTCTGTCCGGGGAAGTGCAGTGCAGGTGTTAACGGACAACATCAACGCCATCTGGTATTGCAACAAACAGAGCGGGGTGGGGACGTGGACCCTATGTCAGGAGGCTCTGCGTGGTTCAGGGTCTCTTTCTGCAGTGTGGAGAGCCCTGGTTAGATCTATTTGCGACCGAAGAGAACGCGCAATGTCATCAGTTCTGCATGTTGGAATTTCCAAGCCGGCACTCGCTCGGCGACGCTTTTCGTCTCGAGTGGAGGTGCGGTCTGTTGTACACCTTTCCACCTATACCACTTCTGCCCAGAGTGCTGAAGATCAGGCGCAACAGGGCCCAAGTCATTCTTGTGGCTCCGGACTGGGCTCATAGAATATGGTATCCCGAGCTACTCAGTATGGGCATCGATCCCCCGATCTGTCTGCCTCTTTGGAAGGAACTTCTGTCGCACCAGCAGGGGACGGTCCTCCACCCGAACCTGTCCAGTCTCCACCTCCATGCGTAGAGATTGAGCGGCGGCAATTGACACCTTTCGATCTTCCTCCTGAAGTCAGTGATGTTATTCCGGCAGCCAGGCGTCCCTCCACTAAAATGGTATACGCCTGCCAATGGAACACATTTTTGGCATGGTGCACAGCAAAGGCTGTGGATCCCCTTGCTGCCCCTTTTTCTGAGGTTCTTCTGTTTCTTCTGTCTTTGGCCCAGCAGGGCTCTGCTCTGGGCACTATCAAAGGTTATCTTTCTGCCATCTCCTCCTTTTTAAGGCTTCCTGATCAGCCTTCTCTTTTTAAGTCCCCAGTTGTTAACCGTTTCCTCAAAGGCATTACTCACACGTTTCCTCCCGTGCCTTTCATAATGCCTCAGTGGGACTTAAATCTTGTCTTGACTTTTCTGATGTGCGCTCCCTTTGAGCGTCTTCATAATTGTCCTTTACGTTTTCTTACCTTAAATACTGCTTTCCTGGTTGCTATCACCTCTGCCAGAAGAGTGAGTGAGCTCCAGGCTCTTTCTTCTAAATCTTCTTTCCTTTCTGTTCATCCGGACAAGGTGGTTTTAAGGAACCGTCCTTCTTTCTTGCCAAATGTTGTTGCGCCCTTCCACATCAGGCAGACCATCACTTTGCCCACCTTCTTTCCGCCGCCGCATCATTCAAGGGAGGAGGAAAACCTCCACCGTCTGGACTCAAAATGTGCGCTCGCTTTCTATCTGCAGCATACACAACAGTTCCGGGTGGATGATCAACTCTTTGTTGGCTACGTGGAAGCATAGGTTGGTCTGTGCACAAATGGACCATTTCCCGGTGGCTTGTTTTGTGCATTAGAGCATGTTACTCCTTGGCCAAGAAGGCCAAGGGGTTGCTTGCCCATTCGACCAGGGCAACTGGAGCCACTACTGCCTTGGGACGCGGTGTTCCCTTGCAGGACATTTGTCAGGCAGTTACGTGGGCCTCGCTGCACACGTTTACAAAGCACTACAGCCTTGACAGTCAGGTCCGGAGAGACGGCTTCTTTGACCGATCTGTACTCCGTGACTTTTTGGTGTATTCTCGTTCGCAGACCCACCTCCGGGGTTGGTATTGCTGGGGTATCTATTTTAAGGTAAGGAATCTATCACTAACGTGTCTCTTTCAGATGCACAAGTTACTACTTGTGTAACGATATCTGTAAGAGACATTAGTTAGTGATAGATTCCTTACCGTCTCACCCATCCTCCCCGTTCTGCGAGGTGATTACTAGGGTTAAGGTTATCCCTTTTTAGGGCCCTAGGTTTATGCGCCAATGGTCAGTCTCTTGCATGGCTCTGCGTTTCGGCGCGGAAAGTCGTGTGCAGAACTTACGTCAGTGTGCATGGGTGGCACCTAAGTAGTCTTTGTGACGTCATCATGGCGCTTACGACGCCAGCGACGGACGCAGAGTTGCACAATGCCACCTACAGACGCGCAGGGGTACTGCTAAGCAAAACTTCCCGGATCCAGTCTGGCGGCTAAGGTAAGGAATCTATCACTAACTAATGTCTCTTACAGATATATCGTTACACAAGTAGTAACTTGTGCTTTAACCCTTTTGCGTGCGTCGGACGGCCCCCGGCCATCCGACGTCACGGTGGGCGTGTGCGGAGGACGGCCGGGGGCCGTCCGAACCACGCCCAGTCATAAATCACCCACACTGCGGCGAAATTTTCGCCGCGGTCAACGGATTAAGAAGATAAAATATTTTCGGGAAGAATGAAGTTAGTGTTTTATTTTTGTAAAACGTTTCAGAAGGATATAATTGGAAGCAAATGGCTGAGGTTTCCACTGTAGTACATACCTATTCTGATAGAAGCTTCTAACTACAGATTCCTCACCTTTTGATTAGTCCCTCGTGTGCTAGACTGGATCGGTAAAATTCTTGAGCAATAGCCCTGCGCTGATAGGGGCGCAGTGCGGCTCTGCAGTGACTTTGTTCCGCTTTGGAAGTGTTGCTCAGGCACCCATATAGGTGCCACACAGCTGCAATGATGTCAGTTCCTTTCTTTCTGCTCGAACAGACACCAAACCAGAAATACCCCTTGTCTTTTTGAGTCTAAGATTTCAAATGTTTTTCCGAAATATTTATTGTAAGAGTGTACAAGGGAAATGTCACCACCTGAATCTACAGGGTTTAAACCTTATGGGGAATATCACAAACAAATGTATGTCACAGACCTGCATGTGGTTTGCCTCTCGTGCTTTACCTCTTGTGCCTGGGGTCTTAATGCATCCCAAGGCCATCTAGGAGTGGGAACAAAGCTGTTTGACGGAAAGCACCACAAGACTTCACATCGTGACTAGTCGAGGTCCAAGGCGAGGTCATAGTCCTCCACCTGCGGTCATCCTGCAACAGACCGTTACTGCGGTCCACATCTTCAGGTTAGTTGAAGAAAAAACGAAAAAAGTCCAAGCAGGACTTGTAATATTCCTGCCATTCTCGTATCTCCCAAGTAGGTCTTGGTCTGGCTCTCGAAGTCATTCCCCCCTAGAAACCATTTCTGACCTTGTTCCTACACAACATGAAATTCTGGGGCTGTTGCCGATACCGCAGCAGATTAAGGAATTCCATAATGCCATGCTGTGGCTTTTTGGCATGGTATCAGCTCCCTTTAGCGCGCCTTTGGGCCCAAGGATCCGAGAGGCCTCCCAGTTAGGCTTTCTCTGATGGGTCCTCTGGTTTTGCTTGGGTGCACGACCAACTTCGGTATCGGCTCCTTCTTTAGTGCCACATGCCACCCTGAAGCGAAATCCTCCAGCGCCAGTGCCATCAACACCAGATGATAGGGGCCAGCCGAAAGTGCTGTCCCCGCCCCAGTCTTGACTGCGCCGCATGCTGCTAACCTGTGGGCCTCCCCGCTGATTCAGATACAGTGCTCCTGCTCCTCGGAAGGGCTCCTGTTCTACATACATTTTTTGCACTGATTCGGATAGCGGTTGCTATGATGCTGGGGACGAGTTTGCCCATCATAATCATGAAAACAATTGGTATGAAGACCTCCAGGATAACCGTGGCCTGGATACTTCCCCGGACACTGGGTTGAGTTAGCCTCCAGGCCCTCCCACAGAGGAAAGGGCCTTCTACGCAAAGATTTTGCGGAAGGCAATAGAGATCCTTGACCCTCAACTACCTACCCAGGAAGTCAAGATCGATGTCTTAACAGGTGCTACAGCCTGTTCAGAAAAGTTCAGAGCCCCTACTCCTTCTTTTTTAATTTGTTTTTATTGTATTCATTCAACTTATAGGCAGTGATGATATAATGCAGAAAGTCACATAGTATAGTTAGGTTACACATTTTCAAATACATTGCCGTTATGAAATCAATGGTAATCTGTACATTCCCTAATAGATCGTCCGGCAGTTCAGTCCCTACCGGACCCCCAACCCCTCCTTTATTCCTCATCTGAGCTATCCACATCGGACTCTGGTATTGGGTCACAGATGTCCACCCGATAAGCATTCAAGGCCGCCCAGATTTTAGTCCATTTTCGGGGGCTTCTCCGATTGGCATATACTGTCCTTTCAGTTACCATAGTGAGATCCATGTCTCTACACCAAGTCGCCAGCGAAGGCAATTCCACTGCACCCCATTTCTGCGCAATATTTCGTTTTGCTACCATGAGTCCCAGTGTGACCCATGTTTGTCCGTGGCATGTGAGATCATTGGGCTCCCACATGTTGAGTAAGCATCTGTGCGATTCTGGTAGAAGTCACACCCCCACCGCCTGTGATATTGTTAGCAGTACCTTTCGCCAGTAGTCCGCTACCCTACTCCTTTTTAAAAAAGACTGTTCCGGGCAAGCTTTTAGGGTCTTGGGCAAAACCTTGTGAAGGGCTCCCTGTTAATTGACAAAGTGCCAGGTGCCAATGCCCATTCAGATCGACCCAGACTTCCTCACCCAGTACCCCACCCTTGAGATCCTTGTGGTGCAGGTTTTGGCCAGCAGGTTCAAACTGAATTTGTTCCAGTCTGCTTCCCCTGGCAGGGAAACGAAGAGAATAAAGACTTTTAGCAAGCGTGCATTCTCAGCTAAATGTTTGTCTCTTCATTTTGTGAATGCCAATTGTCTTTTAGGATGCTACACTCGCACTTTATGGAACCCTGTGTTGCCTAAGTGTACTCAAGAAAGCATGTTCCATCCTCTCTCTGGGTATACAGAATGGTGGGGATGCAGCCAAATGTACAATAAGCTGTGGGCAGGATAGTATGGACTCTATCGGTAGAGTCATTGGCTTATCCGTAGCCCATTCGCTGGCGAGTCTAGATGCTGTCTAGTGGGGTTTTGGGCGATATCCAGGTCCTTCTCATGGACAAGCCCTTCGATGGTTCCTGACTTTTAAGTGATAAAGCTGACTCAGCCCTGGAGTGCTTTAAAGATAGCAGGGCCACATCTTGTTCCCTGGGCCTGACTGTGCCTCCATGCCAAATGCATCAACGTTCTCACCACCTCTGTGGCTATGATATGTGTTTTAATTACATACAGCAGATGCATCCAATACAGCAACCCCCCCAAACCCACTCCTTTCATAGCCTCTGTAATTATAGACCACATGGAAAACAGGGGCATCGTTCAGCGCAGTCTTCCGCTCCTACAGCTGTCGCAGCCTCCCAACCTCTTAAGTGTAACATTCTCTCAACGCAGAATCTGATACTTTCTGTCAGGGTGGAAAACAATAAAGTCGGACAAATAGTATAACCTAGGGCTTTGTATGTTGAAATATTTTTTCAAAATAATGTATTTATTCAATGGCAACAGATGATAAGCACTTACCCCCATGTAAGCCCTAACCTGCTATTTAATTTTATTTGATTCAGACACTTTTGTTGCAGGTATAAAGCGGGAGAGAAAGTGCTAGCAGATTCCATTAGTTAAGTATTTTACGCATCCAGGTTATTGGCCATAGGCAATTAAAATAGAATATTTTCTCCAAAGATTTATGCAGAGGTAGTACCAGACTTTTTTTTAACACAATTACATTATTATACATTTGCAAGATCGGGGCTCCCCAATAGAGACTTTAGACCCAGCTGAGCTCCAAAACAGGACAGCAGGGCCACACTCTGTAGGAGCCTCGTTGGTCCTGAGGTTCTTAGTCATGCAGGGAGGTTTTGACGCCAGTGGTGTCCAGACTGGACATTAACAAGCCTAGGTTCCTGCAAGTGCTCCAGTACCCTCGATATTGGAGAAAGGGTGCTCCTGGAGGATCTTCCGCCTCGAAACAGGGTGGAGAGACGGGGCTTGCCTGCGTCCTACCCTTGCTCCGGGACCTGGTCCTGACGAAGTGCCATTTGACCCTGTTAGGGGCAAATCGGGTACGAAACATGTTGACCATTCACATTTAGTTCGACCCTTGAGGAACATTATCTTTCACACAGGGGCACACACACAGGTTTTAATTAGGCCAGAGCTACCTAGGTTATTAAAATTGACCCTCTATACCTATTTTAACTACCTCACCCTCTTGTGCACTACCTAGCCCCCACACCCACCTTACGGCTTCTTCTTCAAAAGATACCCGCCAAAAAGCCCCGGTTTCGGGAGCCCGTCAGGCATTGCAGCGCCCGCCTGACGAGGGGCAAACGCCCTATGATGAAGCATGACACCTCTCGGGGTGTGTGAGGGCATCACGAAGAAATACCTGTCTTCCCCACTGAGCTTTATAGGAACTGCACACTCCTTTCTAGTTCTTAGTCTTACCCCGGAGCCTGTGTGCAGGACGTCCTAACCCGGCTCTCTGTCCCTCCTCTTTGATATAGAGATGAAGGAGAGACGGGCGAGATCAGGTAGGTGAATTCTTTTTTTTCTTTCAATTCCACCCTGTACACCCCCCACTTGGCTGCCCGGCAACACCCGCCCTCCGTACCGAACCGGCTGCCACTGGACATCTGCAAAGAGAAATTCAGTCTCTTACACAGGCCTTTTTCATTCTCCTTTTTCTTCTTTCTGTCGCTCTCTCATTTTTATCTTTTTCCTTCTTTTATCATATGTATATATCCAGATCAATCGTTTGTAAAAGATCCTTGAAAACAACGAAGCCACAGCCACTTCTCCTTATCCAAGTGTGTTTTATTAAATTTCATTCTGGCCATGCCACTCGACGCGTTTCGGAGTACCTACTCCTTTGTCACGAGAACAAGTGTTTGCAAATAACAGTGTAAATACATTTTGAATGCCACACCTCTTTAGTGAAAATAAACAACAGATTTCCCGGCAATTCATGATCAGTGGAGCTAGAAAGACAGACTGTTTTTTTCAACTTTCTACTTTCTCAATGAATAATAAAGGAACATTTCAGAATCATTTTAAATAAACATGTTTAGGCTAATTTGTGCATTGTGTGGTTTTTAAACGTAATGTTTAAACAAGAACTTTATTGTTCCCATGCTGAAACAGACACGGTCACGCCCCTGTGGGCAAAACAAATAGCTGTAAACCACGTATTTATTGCATGACCTTGCCAGCCTCAGAATAAAACGTTTGTGCCTTTAGCGGCGATAAACGCATGATGAGACTAGACTGTAATTAGTTAAAATTCAATCAAACTGTGTCATTCTCAAAAATAGAAGAATTAACGAGTAAACTAAAAGCAATCTGCGACATAGAAGAATTTGAAAATGACATGCAAAAAATGGAACAAAAACTGGAGAAAATTGAAAAGGAAATCCGTGAAAAAAAGCAACGGAAATACCTCCGTGACCAGATGGATTACGATAAAAGACAAGTGCTAACTTTTGGTAAAAAGTACGATCATTTAAGGGCAAATAAAGCGACGACCAGCACTACAACCAAACAAAACGCACTAGACACGAGTGTTACCGTTAATGGTGAAGATTCAACGACAAGTGCAAATGCAGCTGGGGCAACCACGAACGAAGGAAGTGGCAACCAAAGTACCTTGGGTGTCAGAAACCCTAAAACTAGCTCAACACCTTGTGTTGGCGCTTTAGTGGTTTCTCGATTCCGTGGACATGAAAGCTTGCGCACCTTGGTTGGAAGATATCTTTCCAAGGTGGCAGCGCAACTCTGAGTTAGCGTTCTAGCATTCCGGGTGATCGGCACGAGACCCGAGAGCGCAGCTGAGGCTCGTGCTGGCTCTGGGTTCTGCGCACTTCGCCGAGACCGTTACGGAGTTCGATTGGCCTCAACCCTCGTCGTGTAGTTTTAGTGTAGTAAGTCGAATTCCGCGTAAAAGTCCTACCGTCGGTAGTAAGTAAATCTTCTATGCGTCGGTCCTTGAGAATCAACGTTGGAGAAAGAAGATTCAGCTGTCCGTGACACTGCAGTCAACTCTGAGGAGAATTCCGGTCACGCAAGTATTCCTGAATAGGAAAAGAGAAATATTGAATTAGTACTTACCTCTACGAGTAGAGTTCGACAAATAAGTAAATTAGTTCTAAAAGCAAGTACCTGCGAAAAGGCTCGCTCACGAAATAGGTTTCTGTTCATCCTGTTGCAAGAAAAGTAAACGTTTGTTTTAAGGCAATACCAAAGGAGATTATTATCGTTTTGGTGAAGTCTGAATTGAATAAGACTATACTTACCTTACTTAGTGTAAGTCTTTTAGTTATGAGAGTTCTACTGAAAAGAGTCTAAATACCCCCACAAAGGTTAGAACTAATATCACATTAGTACATACAAGTCTGAACACACACGTAGACATAGAGTGACCAGATTTTTGAATGTGTTTATTTACAGGATATAGAGTGAATTAAGTGAAATAAGAACAATTCGAGTTTACAAACTATATCCTACGAAGAGAAGCAAAAGACTGGTTTAGTTTGGGTAGGTAAAGGTACAAGAGGGAGGAAGAGAGAAAAGTCTCTAAATTAGAGCTGCTTGTGTGTTAATTCTGCTTATGTTCTTACAGTGAGAATAGCGCTCAGAAGACATAGAGTAGCTGTGAAGATTCACCGTAGAAGACCAGCAGTCTCTTCTCTGTCCAAATACCCTTTCCCCCATGGGAATTCTTCCACGCTGCTGTTTATAGTCTAGGTGCGTGGAGAAGCCTCAGGGGGGCATTGGGGAAAGAGCATCATTCTGTTCCTGAGGGGTTTCCTGGATACTTCAAGAAAGACTCTCCTGACAGAGTGAAGTGCCCACGAAAAACATAACTCTCCCGAACAGAATGGCTGAAGGAGTAGACTTGAAGAGTTTAGGAGGAGTATTAGACATTATTCAGAAGAAGTTAATAGCAGTCAGAGATGAGAATAAAGCCCTGAGACAAGACCTGTTAGCCTCAAGAAGAGAAACCTTGGACTTAGCTAGTAGAATGGATGGTTACTTCGCAAGCTCAAATTTTTCTACCTTATCCCAAGACTCCCAAGCTAGTAATGCCACTTCAACCTCACACCCTAAGGGTACTACCCAGGTTATTCACTCCTTGTCCCCTGTGATTCCGCTTGCACCTCCAGAGCGATTCAGTGGGGATCCACAAAAGGCACAAATCTTCCTGACGCAGTATTCATTACACTTTATGTGTCGGCCCGCCATTTTCCCTGATGCACAGTCAGGGTAGCATTTGTTCTTTCATATTTAAGTGGCGACGCAGCCGCATGGTCACTACCCTTGGTCGCCAAGGATTCAACCATTCTATATGATTTCAATGAATTTAAAAAAGAATTTTTGCGAATTTTTGATCGGAGAAAAGTGTCCCAAGCCACGGACAATGAGTTATTGGAATTGAGACAAGGAAATAAGGAATTGGTGGCTTATCTGGCTCAATTTAACAAATTACTTGTGGAAACGGATTGGCCAGAGAATAAAAGAGCGGCTCTTTTCTATTGAGGGCTGAAAGATGAGTTAAAGGATGCTCTATCCCAGATTCCTAATCGACCAACAGAAGTTTCCGCCCTTATCGACTTAGTTCTAGAATTGGACTATAGGCAGTCGGAGAGGAGAGGCGAGAAACGAAGAGATTTTCGTTCCAATGTTCCTCGGCTTGACCGAGCTAGGTCAGAAGGATTCAAATCTACAGAAAATCGGAGGAGCTTGGCGGGCATCCGAGATGGCCGCTTGAGCACAGCGCTCTCCGGACCCTCGCCGCTCCCGACATTTTATCCTGGCTGAATCCTGATTTCTTGCAAGAATTCGTGTAGGGGACGTTTGGCTGATTACCCTGGCACTTTTCAGAAATCGATTTGGATCTCGTATTCCTGAGATATGGTGCTCTGAACTTTTGGGCTCCGCCCTTGAGGTGCGCCCGGGACGGGGTGCGGTACTGTAGCCGTCCTGCAATTGAACAACAACGGCAGGAGATCTGGCCTTGTGGGTCCCCCCTTCCTAAGTTTCGGTTTCGATTCTGTTCCGACTTGGGCCACGGATGTGGATGTCGTGTTGCGACTGAGACTTGGAGGCAGATCGGCTGTTGGGCTTTCATGTGACCTATTTGCTGGCTTGGCGACCTCTACCCGAGTTGTGCCCCCTTTTTATGTACTTTTGATCCTGTACTTTGGGTGTCGGGCCCGTCGACCCTGGTGGCTTGTCCTGTGACGCATCTTCAAAATGGCGGGCAGAGGGGACAGAGAGACGCGCAAGACGAAAACACCTCTGCGCGGAGCTCCAGTTCAATCAAATGTCATGGACCGTTATACCCATTCTAAGGGGTCCCCCGGAGCTGCCCTGCCTGGTTCTAGTATAGCGTCCGAACGAATTTTGGAAGAGTCGGCGGAGCCCTCCCTACAGGATATCATGGGCGCCATCTCGGGTGTGAGGGAATCCATCGGCCTACAGTACGAGGCCTTGGCCCACACACTTGACACCGTGGCTATTGAGGTGAATCTGATTCGTGCTGATCTCGGCAAGACGAATGAGAGGGTACAATCACTGGATATTAAATCCTCTAGCCTTACGAATGACGTCTCGGAGCTCCAAACAGAGATTGGAAATCTTCGTCGGGGGAACGACTTCATGACCCGTCGCCTGGAGGACTTTGAAAATAGGGCGCGTCGCTGCAATGTTCGCCTGGTTGGTGTACCGGAAAACCCTGAACCCCACTCGGTGGATCTCCTGGTTGAGGATCTGGTCTTGAACCATTTGGCCCCTTCTGGTCTCACAAAATTTTTCACGGTGGAACGTGCACATCGTGTTCCAGGGGGCAAAGTCAAGCCGGGAGCCCCGCCGAGACCCATTGTAGCGAAGCTTTTTCATTATAGAGACCGGGACGCTATCCTGCAGGCCTCGCGGGTGAAGGGCCCGGTGGCCTTTGAGAATGCTACGGTGAACTTTTACCCGGACTTTTCCCAACAGGTTCAGAGACAACGTATGGAGTTTCGTGGTGCCAAGAAACGTCTCCGGGATCGGGGCCTACGTTACGCCATGCTCTTTCCCACTAGACTCCGGGTTGAATACAATGAACGTACCCTTTTCTTTGATCGGCCAGATGCTGTTAATGACTGGCTGGACTCATTGCCTGACCGTCCTCCTGAGACAGACTCCGCCGCTCACCCTGGTGGTGCCGAAGGTGGTGTGGAGATCTAACTGTTCGGCTCTTATGTCTTATTTTGAATACATTCTCAGGAGTGTTGGCCGGCGTCCCTCTACATTGTGATCATTCTATCTTTCGTTTGTTATTTTTGTTCTTGCTGAGGTCGGGGGGTGGATGGAACGGAGACCTTTCCTCCTCCGGGGTCTTTGTGTAGAATAGGGGTTCTTGGGCGACAGGCACACTGCAGGTTGGGGTGGCTCTTTAGCTTTTTGCAGGGGTGCAGGGTGGGGGGTGTTTCTCTTCAGTTTGGGGGAGGGGGGTTGGGAAGTTTTTTCTTTTCTGTGTGTTGTTTTCAAGGCGAGTTGCTCCTGTGTTTGCTGCTGTTTCTGATGTCTAGCTCATGGACGAGGGGTCTTGGCTCGGGCGGTTGGGATGGGGGGTAGAGGGTTGAAATTTCTTTCCTGGAACGTTAATGGCCTGGGAGATCGTATTAAGCGCAGTGTGGTCTTAAAATGTATACGACGTTTGTCACCGGACATTGTTTTCATGCAAGAAACCCATTTGATTGGTAATGTTTGTTATGCAATGAATAGATGGGGCTACCGCCTTGTGGCGCACTCGGGGTTTACCTCCGGATCTAGGGGTGTGGGTATTCTTGTTCGAACCTCCCTCCCCCTGGCTATCGATGAGGTGATTCATGATGACCGTGGGAGATATACTGTCCTGGTGGGTAGATATGAAGGCCGCACCCTATCTCTCTTCAATGTTTATGTTCCCCCGGGTTTGCAGACCTCTACTTTTACTGACTTGGGCCGTGTTTTGTTAGATCTCCCTGATAGCACTCTCTTTCTTGCCGGTGATTTTAATTCGGTGCTTTCCGGCCTTCACGATCGCCATCCCCCTAGAGATACCCCGCAGGCTCAGCAGTGGTTGGGTGGGTTTTTAGATACCTTTGGCCTTGTGGACTGCTGGCGACTGTTGCATCCTACTCAGCTCCAATACACCTTCCATTCTGGGGCCCATGGCAGTCTGTCCCGGTTGGATTATTTCCTGATGCCCGCAGCCCAATCATCGGCGGTTCGCGAGATTTTACATTTGCCGAGGGGTATTTCTGATCACTCGCCGCTCTGGCTTCGTTTCGAGGTTGGGGTAGAGGCGGCGGGCCGAGTGGCTCCCATTAACCCTTGGTATCTTTCCTCCCCTGAGACTCGTACCCTCTTGCTCAAGTCCATGGATGCATATTTCCTGGAAAATGAGGGGTCGGTCTCTTCGGCTGTGTCCCTGTGGGAAGCTTTTAAAACTGTGATTCGTGGACAGGCCCTTTCCTTGATTGTTGAAGCTAAAAGGGCAGGGAGGAAGGAGGTGGTGGACCTTGAGGGGGAGATCTCTGCTTTGGAGGACGAGTTGGAATCTGGTGTCACGCCTGAGAAACTCCATGCCCTGGGTCTAAAACAGTTTGCATATAAATCTCTGGTCACTGACGCTGCAAAGGTGATGTTTCGTGAGCAGCAGGGCAGATTGTACGATGTGGGTGACAAGGCGGGCAAACTCCTAGCGTGGTTGGACAAGAAAGAAAGAGTTAATCGTGTGGTGCCCGTGATTCAGTCTGCGAGTGGTGAGAATGTGATTGATCCGACCGCCATTGTTGATCGTTTCGCGGAATATTTCCGTGTGGTATATGCTCCTGTGTCTGTGAGGGATGTTGCGGACTCCCGCCTTCTTCTGCGTGATATCACTTTGCCCTGTGTCACCGACTTGGACCGTATTGCTTTGGACTCCCCTTTTACGAATGATGAGATAGCCAATGCAGTTCGATCGCTCCGTTCGGGCAAAGCACTGGGCCCGAACGGTTTGCCTATTGAGTTGTACAAATTACGCCCCGATAAGGTGGCGCCGTATCTCCGCGCCATGTTTCTAGAATCTCGTGAGCGGAACATACTTCCTTATGATCAGCGTCTGGCGACAATCGTCGTCATTCCCAAAGAGGGTAAACCGCGTGACCTCTGTTCCTCGTATAGGCCCATATCCCTATTAAATGTTGAACCTAAGGTGTTGGCTAAACTTTTGGCGACCCGTCTCCTTTCGGTTCTTGGGGAGTTGGTCCATCCGGATCAATCTGGCTTTATCCCGCATCGCAACACTGCTCTGAATTTACGTCGCCTCCACGGCGCGCTGGCGAGGGCGGGGCTTTTGACTGAACCGGCCATTTTGGCGTCCCTGGATGCCTCCATGGCCTTTGATACTGTGGAGTGGCCCTATTTATGGGCGACACTTGAGAAATTTGGATTCGGGTGTGAGTTTATTAGCTGGGTTAGGCTGTTGTACGCGGAACCTCTGGCGCAAGTTGTAGTGAACGGTAGAGTGTCGGCCCCCTTCTCCTTGGGCAGGGGTACCCGTCAGGGTTGCCCCTTGTCCCCTCTGTTGTTCGCGCTCGCTCTTGAACCGTTGGCGGCCTGGCTCCGTTGGGAACCGTCCCTTAAAGGTATTCGTTGGGCCCCGGACTTCGAAGACCGCGTCTCGCTTTATGCGGACGACATCCTCTTGTATCTTACTTCTCCTCGCAAGTCTTTATCTGTTTTATTTGACGTTCTTGCGTCCTTTGGCGCTAACTCAGGCCTCGTCATCAACTGGTCTAAATCCTGTGTATACGTTTTATCTGGTATCTTGCCTCCGTTGCCGAGTAGACTTCCTCTTCAGGTGGTCCGGGATGGTTTCAAATACTTGGGGGTTTTCGTTACCTTGGATCCGTCCCTTCGTTTTGATCGTAATCTCCTTCCCCCGTTGCTTAGGCTCCGTTTGGACGTTGCCCGCTGGCGAAAACTTCCCCTGTCTCCACTGGGTCGGGCGGCCCTGTTTAAGATGATGTCACTACCGCGGTTTCTCTACGCTCTCCAGAATTATTATGATCCTATCCCCAAGACCTATTTTCGGGAGATTGAGAGCCTTCAGAGGCAACTTATTTGGGATGGGCGACCGCGCATTGCTCTCGCGAAACTTTCCATCCCGTGGTACGATGGGGGCATGGCGCTCCCCGATATTAAGAGATACTACTGGGCTTCCCATCTGTCCGCTATTAATCACGCTATGTTCTCTCCGGGTCGTAATCCGGCGTTTGAGATGGATAAACTTCAGCTTCCGGGAGGTGACTTTAATAGAGTGCTCTATTCTCGCTCCGCTGGGCGCCATCTTGTGGGACCTACTTTGACTGCTTTGACAGTGTGGCGTGCGGCGAATGTGAGCCTGGGCTGGGAGGATCGCTTGACGTTGGCGACGCCGCTTTATGCTTCAGAACGTCTGGGCGGTCTTTGGTCTTCCAAGGGTTTTGACCGTTGGGACTTGATTGGGATCTCTAAAGTGGGGGATGTATATTCTAAGGGTTCTGTGCGCCCGTTTCAGGCCCTCCAGGCTGACTATGGCCTGAGTAGTCGGAAATTCTTTCGTTATTTACAGATCAGGCACGCTTTGGTTTCGGTGTTTGCTCCTGGTGAGATTCCGCCTGACTCTTCCCCACTTGAAGACCGTATCCTTGACGAACATCTTCCTGATAGCACTATCTCCCTGATCTATAAAAAGTTGATTAACAATCGGACTGACTTATTGGCCCGACTTCGGGAACAGTGGATGGGAGATGGGTTGGAACTTGATGATGAGGATTGGCAATCGGCCCTCTCCTCTCCGAAGGAGGTGGCTATACCGGCTCGACTCCGTCTGGTCCAATTGAAGATCCTTCATCGGGTGTACGTGACGGGACCGCGACTGATGGTGATGGGCTTTTCCTCCGATGGACTGTGTAAGCGTGGATGTGGTTTGCGTGCTACTTTCCTGCATATTCTTTGGGAGTGCCCGAGGGTGGCTGCTTATTGGGTGGCCGTGCTTGATCTGATGACTGTGGTGACAGGGATATCCTTGCGACCGGAACCTCGTCGCTGTCTTTTGAATGTTTGGGAGCCCACGGACTATTCGGTGGCACAGACTAGATGGGCCACCCTGGGCTATATGATTGCGAAGCGAGATATTGCGCAACTCTGGGGGGCCTCCAGGCCCCCTGCCCTCTCGCAATGGGAGGATAATATGGATTGGTCCATGTTCCGTGAGAAAACTGTCTATGTGGCCAGGGGTAGACCCAGGGCATGGGTGAAGGTGTGGGGTCAATGGAACGAATACCGTGGCGACATTTGTACTCCTCCCCTTGTGGACACTATCGAGTTTACCCTGTCTCCTTAGGCTAGCGTTCCCGGAATCTTCATATAGGGACTGAGCTGGTGTCTCCGGCTCTTCCCCCCTTCTTCTTCCTGATCTCTGCCCCCCTCCCCCCCCCCCCCCCCACTCCATACTCCTTAGTGCTTAGGATATTACTACTGCACCTCCGCTGCTGTCCCCCCCTTGCTTCCCTTGGGCTGACCTTCAGTGATACACTCTCGCCTTTCTGTATGTTTGTTCTTTCATATATATAAAACCTGTTTTGGTCCTGTATATAATGTGGAGTATTGCATTGTTGATTGACGGTTACCTCTGCGGGCATATGTGATATGTGTCTACTCCTTTTTAGCGGCTGGCCCGTGTGGTTGTAGGCCCATCCTTGTACATTTCTGCTTGCTCAAATAAAGGTTTTTAAAAAAAAAAAAAAAAAAAAAAAAAAATCTACAGAAAATCAGTCGTCAGCGGAACCCATGCAAATTGGAGCTGTGAGGGGACCTCTTTCAAAGGAGGAAAAAGAGAAACGGAGGTTAAATAATCTCTGCATGTATTGTGGAACCAGTGGCCATTTTGTAAAGGCATGTCCGAAGAAGCCCAAAGTCTCGCCGAAGGAAAACTTGCGGCACCACCAGTAGAAGGAGTTGGGCTGGTGGTTGCTATGGAAAAGACAACTCCAGAATCTCATTTGTTGGCGAACACTCTTCAGTCTTCCACCCCACATTTAACCTTATCAGTGATCTTGAAATTCAGAACCGCAGAGCAGAAAGGAATTACTGTAATGGTAGATTCTGGAGCTACTGGGAACTTCTGCGATATTAAATTTGCTTCCAGTATAGGATTACAAGCAATACGAAAATCCAAGAGTGAAGCAGTAAGAGCTGTAGATGGAACAAACCTATCCTCCGGTCCAATTGTCCACCATACTGAAGAGGTGGAGTTACTCCTGATAGGTGGTCATCGAGAGCTCATACAGTTTAACCTGATTAATGCCCCGCAATTTCAGTTAATTCTTGGACTCCCATGGTTAACTGAACACAATCCACAAATTGATTGGGAAAAGAGATCAATCAAGATGAATTCTGACTATTGCCGGGAATCCTGTTTTCATGACCAAAAAGAGGAGAAAAGGTCCAACCTAGCAGCTAGTTTGTGTGACAATGAAGCAACGGTATGCATAATTCGAACAGAAGAAATTCCAGAAATCTATCGAGAATATGAGGATGTGTTCAGTGAAAAGAATGCGGAAAAATTGCCACCACACAGACCGTATGATTGTAAGATTGAACTGGAACCAGGCGCAAATCTTCCATGCAGTAGAATTTATGCCCTGACTGAGAAAGAGAATGCGCACTTGAAAGAATATATCCAGACTTATTTGAGCAATGGATTTATCCGACCATCACAGTCTCCGGTTTCATCACCACTCTTCTTTGTTCCTAAGAAGGAAGAAGGCGAACTTCGAACTTGCATAGACTATCGTGCCTTGAACAAAATCACAGTTAAGAACAGATATCCGCTACCTTTAATATCCGTACTTCTGGATCAAGTTAAGGGAGCCCAGGTTTATACCAAACTCGATCTTCGTGGGGCTTATCATTTGATCCGGATCAGAGAGGGCGACGAATGGAAGACCGCGTTTCGGACCAAGTTCGGTCTGTATGAATATCAGGTCATGCCTTATGGTCTATGCAATGCCCCTGCGGCCTTCCAGTACTTTATAAATGATGTTTTGAGTTCCTTTATTGACAAATGCGCCATAGTGTACATAGATGACATTTTGATCTATTCAGGATCCGAAGAGGAACATCAAGAACATGTCAGAGGAATCCTGGAGAAGTTACGAGAAAACAGCCTCTACGTTAAACTTGAAAAATGTGCTTTTCATGTCCGCTCAGTGGATTTCTTGGGTTTCATCCTTTCTCCTGAAGGAATCACTATGCACACAAAAAAGATTGAAGCAGTACTGGATTAGCCTTCTCCCGCCTCTGTGAAGGAGGTTCAACGCTTCCTAGGATTTGCCAATTTCTATAGAAGGTTCATCCACGGGTTTTCTCAAAAGATTATTCCCATCACCCGACTTCTAAGAAAAAATGTTCCATTTTCTTGGTCAACGGAAGCAGAGGAGGCTTTTCGATCCTTGAAGGAGAGTTTCACTTTGACTCCAATCCTCCTGCATGCGAATCCGGCAGAACCTTTTTACTTGGAGATAGACGCTTTGGATCAAGCCATTGGAGGGGTGCTCTCCCAAAGGCACAAGGAGACTGGACAATTGCACCCTGTAGCTTATCACTCCCGCAAACTCCTTCCAGCTGAAGTCAATTATACAATCACGGAGAACGAGCTTCTTGCTATTAAAGATGCCTTCAAAGAATGGCGACACTATCTGATGGGGGCGCAGCATACAGTTACGGTGTTCACCGATCATAAAAATCTACAATTTTTAAAGTCTGCTAGAACCTTAACGCCGTGTCAACTCAGATGGTCACTATATTTTGCAGATTACAACTTTGTGATCACCTATCGGCCAGGTAGTCAGAATGGCAAGGTGGACGCCTTGTCTAGATTAGAGACGGAAGATTCTAAAGTGGAGATTAAAGATCAACAGATCATTCCAGAATCGAAGATAGTGGGAGCGGTTACAAGTGAGTTTCTGGAGGCAAAGATACGAGAATGTTTCACACAAGAAGAGCTACAAGAATGGATAACGAAGGACGCATCTCGAGAGGATCGAGATGGTCTGCCTTATCATAATGGAGCCTTGTTCGTACCCACTTTGGAATTACAAGAACAAGTCCTGTCTAATTGCCATGATCATCCTTTAGCTGGTCACAAAGGGATACAAAAGACTGAGGAACTGATCAAGAGACAATTTTGGTGGCCAAAAATTAGCACGGATATCAAAGAGTATGTGCTAGGTTGTGGACTTTGTGCTCAGGGAAAACCGACACGCCAATCACCACAGGGACTCTTGCGTCCCATGCCAACGCCTCCTTATCCGTGGCACACTGTGACCATGGACTTAATTGTTGACCTACCTAACAGTAAGGGTTACACCGCAGTTTTGGTATTTATTGATGCTTTAACTAAAATGGCCCACTTTGTTCCTTTAAAAGACATTCCAAGTGCTAAAGAATTGGCTACACAGTTTGGGTTGAATGTGGTAAGACTGCATGGAGTTCCTAAGATCTTAGTCTCCGATCGTGGAACACAATTTTTGTCCCACTTCTGGAAGGCTTTCACCGCAGGGTTGCACATTGAGACTAGGTTTTCTACTAGTTACCATCCAGAAACTGATGGTCAGACAGAGAGGGCTAACCAAGAGTTAGAGCAGTATCTTCGTTTGTACTTATTGGATCAGGAGGGAGTTTGGTCAGACCTTCTTTGGGCTGCAGAGTTTGCACATAACAATTCTCAAAACAGTTCCACTGGTCATTCCCCCTTTTATCTAAACTATGGCCGACATCCAAATCTAATGATATATGCTAGTGAGGTTCCAGTTCCCGCTGCCCACGAATTTGTACAAAGCTTTAAAGACACTCAAGAGTTAGCAAAAGAAAAACTATAGAAGTCAAAAGAGAACTAGAGAAGTCAAAAGAGCTTTATAAGAGTTATGCTGACAAGAAAAGAAGAAAAGAGGTAGATTACCCAATTGGTAGCAAAGTGTGGCTCAGTACTAAGAATTTGAACCTGGCAGGAAATCGAAAGTTTCAGCCCCGATTCCTAGGTCCGTTTAAAGTAGAAAAGAAAATAAATCCATTAACGTATAGTATAAAACTTCCCACTCAATTGCGAGTTCATCCAGTTTTTCACGTATCACTGTTGAAAGGTTCTTCTCCACACCTTAGGTCTCCAAACATTCCAAAACGGTTCCAAACAATTGATGGAGAAGAATACGAGGTGAAAAGAATTCTGGATTCAAAATGGAAGAACAGGACCTTGTACTACCTGGTAGACTGGAAGGGATATGGTCCAGAGGAGAGGTCACGGGAACCCTCTTCTAATGTCTATGCTCCCCGTTTGATTAAGGCCTTTCATGATCAAAACCCCTGTAAGGCAAGGGTTGGAGAAACCCCCTTGCGGAGGGGTACTGTCAGAAACCCTAAAACTAGCTCAACACCTTGTGTTGGCGCTTTAGTGGTTTCTTGATTCCGTGGACATGAAAGCTGGCGCACCTTGGTTGGAAGATATCTTTCCAAGGTGGCGGCGCAACTCTGAGTTAGCGTTCTAGAATCCCGGGTGATCGGCGCGAGACCCGAGAGCGCAGCTGAGGCTCGTGCTGGCTCTGGGTTCTGCGCACTTCACCGAGACCGTTACGGAGTTCGGTTGGCCTCAACCCTCGTCGTGTAGTTTTAGTGTAGTAAGGCGAATTCCGCGTAAAAGTCCTACCGTCGGTAGTAAGTAAATCTTCTATGCGTCGGTCCTTGAGAATCAACGTTGGAGAAAGAAGATTCAGCTGTCCGTGACACTGCAGTCAACTCTGAGGAGAATTCAGGTCACGCAAGTATTCCTGAATAGGAAAAGAGAAATATTGAATTAGTACTTAGCTCTACGAGTAGAGTTCGACAAATAAGTAAATTAGTTCTAAAAGCAAGTACCTGCAAAAAGGCTCGCTCACGAAATAGGTTTCTGTTCATCCTGTTGCAAGAAAAGTAAATGTTTGTTTTAATGCAATACCAAAGGAGATTATTATCGTTTTGGTGAAGTCTAAATTGAATAAGACTATACTTAACTTACTTAGTGTAAGTCTTTTAGTTATGAGAGTTCTACTGAAAAGAGTCTAAAGACCCCCACAAAGGTTAGAACTAATATCACATTAGTACATACAAGTCTGAACACACACGTAGACATAGAGTGACCTGATTTTTTTATGTGTTTATTTACAGGATATAGAGTGAATTAAGTGAAATAGGAACCATTCGAGTTTACAAAATATATCCTACGAAGAGAAGCAAAAGACTGGTTTAGTTTGGGTAGGTAAAGGTACAAGAGGAAGGAAGAGAGAAAAGTCTCTAAATTAGAGCTGCTTGTGTGTTAATTCTGCTTATGTTCTTACAGTGAGAATAGCGCTCAGAAGACTTAGAGTAGCTGGGAAGATTCACCGTAGAAGACCAGCAGTCTCTTCTCTGTCCAATTCCCCTTTCCCCCATGGGAATTCTTGCACGCAGCTGTTTATAGTCTAGGTGCGTGGAGAAGCCTCAGGGGGGCATTGGGGAAAGAGCATCATCCTGTTCCTGAGGAGTTTCCTGGATACTTCATGTAAGACTCTCCTGACATTGGGACCAAAAGATCGCATTTTAAACAAATTTTCTCTCATGGCACAAGGCCGCAAGGAAACACAAAACAGGCCGAATACCGGGGGACAAAGAGGACGTGGAAGAGGAGACAGAGGCGACGCAAGAAACAATTCTGCAATAAGAGAAGAGATTACAAGTCCAGTGGGAACGAGAACAAGGGGACAAATCAAACAAAAACCATAATGGACAAGAAGACAGTTGTTAATCTGTCAACACGTGAGCTGTCAGATACGGAAATCTGTTGTTTATTTTCACTAAAGAGGTGTGGCATTCAAAAAGTATTTACACTGTTATTTGCAAACACTCGTTCTCGTGACAAAGGAGTAGGTACTCCGAAATGCGTCGAGTGGCATGGCCAGAATGAAATTTAAATAAAACACTCTTGGATAAGGAGAAGTGGCTGTGGCTTCGTTGTTTTCAAGGATCTTTTACAAACGATTGATCTGGATATTTGGGGCCCGCGACCCCGTCACAGCCCACCGCTGCAAGAGACTTGGGTTTCTTCGCGAAATCATAGCTGTGGAATATATATATATTATTTTATTTAAACATCGAATGAATGTTCAGCCTGTGATCTTCTTTATAATAAGGATGACATTTTTATATTTTTACTACATCTAAAAAATAAAGAATAGAAAAAAAAAGGCTTTGAACAAGTAGGTCCTGCAACTTGTCCAGCATGGTTACTCTTTACCATTCCTCTAAACCCCGCTGCACCCACCACCATCCCCTAACTGCTGATGGAGGAACATCTGTCCCTGTTCTGTTGCAGCAGAAACTGATGGCTTTTTTGACCAAAGGAGCCATAGAGAGTATGCCAATTCTGAAGGTTGATTGTGGCTGTTCTTCCCGCTACTTACTGGTGTAAAAGAAGGACTGAGGCCTCCGTCTCATTTTAAATCTCCGCCCTCTCAATGCCTTCCAGCACAAAGACAAATTCAAGATGCTCACCATGGCCAAGGTGTTGTCTACCCTGGAACCTGGAGATTGTATGACAGTGCTGAACCTGCAGAATACTTATTTCCATATCTGCATCTTGCAGGCCCACGGACGCAACCTGCAGTTCACGGTGAGCCAGGAGCATTTTTAGTTCACTGTGCTTCCCTTTGGCCTTGTCAGCGCCCCTCAGGTGTTCTCAAAAGCAATGGCAGTTGTTTCAGTGCAACTTCCGTTGTCAGGGGTGCCAGTCTTCTCCCTTGCTAGACAACTTGCTGTAGAAGGCAGGCTTGGCCCGTGTAGTCGTCACCCACCTCCAGACTATGGAGAACATCTTAATATCATTAGGGTTCACTATCACCGTGCCAAAGTCACACCTGACTCCTTTGCAGATGATCCCATTTATCAGTGCCATCCTGAACACAGTGCAGTTTGGCACCTAGAGTAGAGGGTCCAGGACTTTCTGGCTCTGATCCATATGTTTCAGCCTCTCTCCTGGATTTCACTGAGAATTAATCTGAGGCATCCTGCTGTCCAAGCCAAACAGGTGGTATATGTGGGTTCTGCACTAACCAAAAAGAACCTCCCCAGGGCTTGCAGGTTCATTCTACCAGAGACAAGATTGCTACCACTGTGTTGCCTGTTCTGGATATTTGCCAGGCTGCTATGTGGAAGTCCTTTCGTACGTTCAGTTAGTACAGCCAGGTCAGTACAGAAGGACTCTTTGCTTACTTGGTCATGCAGGATTTTTTGGCTTTAGCCCATTCACAGTCCCACCTCCTGGGAGGTACTGCTTTAGTATCTAATCAAAAGGTAAGGAATCTGAGGTTATAAATCTCTATCAGTAGAACAAGTTACTTACCTTCTGTAATGCTCTTTCTGGTATAGACTATCTTACTGCAGAATTGGACTCCTAATTTTAAAAGATACCAAATCAGAGATTTACACACTGGTCATGACCAATCAGAAGATTGGGCTCCACGTCTGAGGGTGCAAACCGTACAGAAAAGCAACTGATGTCAGAATGCCTGGGTGGTGCTTAAATGTGCCCGTACGTCACTACCAGAGTGGCTCAATGTTACCATAAAGCCCACAATGCCACATTACAGCACACAAGATTTTTCTGGATCAAGTCTGATGCCTGAGGGACTATTCAGAAGATGAGGAATATATGGTTAGAGTACCAGAAAGAGGACTACTGTCGGTAGGTAAATTGTTATTCTTGCTTTTTGTGTTGAGGTTTGCTCTTTTTCTCTCCACCTTCTTTGGAAGTAAAACTACCACCTGTTGAGAAAAGCGAAGTCTCGCCTCTTCTGCTGAAGTCTGTGGAATCGTATTAATCAGTTCTAGCTTCATGGTGTCTTTGGGCGACAGTACATTTTTTATAGGTGTTTCTTTTATTCAGCTGAAAAGTATTTTTCTTTGTTCAATCAAACTGTTAAAAAGTGTTTGATGGACTCCTGCACTTCTCCCCCACGTTGAGAAACAACATCGTTGATCGACTCTTTTTTTTAACTGTCAGAAGGCCCGTCCCTGCATTTGTTTCTTTTAACAAATTATTTGGTGAACTCAAGGTGATTGTTATTTTTCCGTTTTTTTGGCTTAAAACCTAGTCATTCACTTTCAAAGATCACAGTGTGATCCTATGTGCCCTCTTCTCATTACGTGTTGTTACATTCTCAGTCACCTTCTATAATGTACATCAAGACAAACCTTTTATAATGAGTAAGTAAAAAAAAAAAAGAGATTCTGTATACTTTATAACTGCTATTTAAGTAGGTTGTCCTGCCATCTAGCAAACGAAAGCTGGTGCAAGTGCTCACAAACCATGCCAAAGCCTTGTGGTACTGCAACATGCACAGCGGGGTGGGTCTTGCGCCCTGTATCATGAGGCTCTGCAACACTGGAAGTGGCTGGAACGCCAATGAATTTCTCTTGTGGTAAACCATCTGGCAGTGTCTTTAAACTCCAAGATGGATGAACTCGGTCACAGACGGCTATCGGATCACAAATGGCAGTTGCACCTAGAGGCGGAGCACGGAGCCTTCTAGCAATGGGGAGAGCCCTTGCTCGCTCTTTTCGCCACCGTGAGAACGCACAGGACTTTTACACATTAAAGTTTTCTTCTCCCTACGGGATTCCCTTCTTCTAGAGTGGAACTCGAACCTCCTGTACACTTTCCCGCCACTTCCTCTCCTGCTTGAGTTCTGAAGAAGGTCAGGAATGACCAGCCCCAAGTCATCCTTGTGGCATCGGATTGGGATAGACGAGTATGTTGCTCGAAACTCCTGGGCAGGAGCATCTGTTGTACCATCAGGCTACCTCTTCAGGAGGGCAGCAGAAAGGCAGGGCGCAGCACTTGGTCCTGCACAATTTGTATCTCCATGCTTGAAGATGGAACAGCTGCAGTTAACCTCCTTCCCCCTGAAGTTGTTAATATCATCTTGGCAGTGAGGTGTCCTACAGCAAAACCGGAGTACGCCACCCCTTGGGTCAAATTTGTGGATTGGTGAAGCACCCAACAAATTGGCACGTAATGGGCAATTTATCTAAAGTTTTGTTATTTGTTCTATCTCTGGCGCATTTAGGACTTTCTTTGGATACTACTGTCGGCTACTTAGTGACTCTTTCGGCTTTTTTGTGTTTGTTGGATCAGCTTTCATTATTTAAATCACCTGAATGATCTGATTTTTAAAAGATTTACAGCATAATTTGTGTTTTGCCTACTTTGTGCCTACTGTGGTGTTCCAGTGGAACTGGAACTTGGTCCTCACTGTTTTGATGTGCACCCCTTTTGAGTTGCACAGTTGCTCATTGAGACTCCTCACATTGAAGATAGTCTTTGTCATCGCCATAACAACAGCTAGGCATCAGAGTGAGCAGCAGGCTCATTCTGTCAACCCACCTTATACAACATTCTTTCTGGATAAGCTGGTGTGAGGAGCCAAGCTTCCTTTTCAACAAAAGTGGCCACTCCATTTCATGTCAGGCAGGCTAGCACCCTTCTAGCATTCTTTGCTCCACATAAGCCCTCTAAGGTGGAAGAGAGGCCCAATTGTTTGGACCCTAATAGGGACCTAAGCTTTTATATTGACCAAGCCAAAGACCATTGAGAGTACAATCAACTCTTTTTCGGGTTCTGCAGCACAAAGAAGGACAAGGCAGTGCAAAATTGCACTCTCTCAATAGATTGTTCTCTGCATTAAGGTATGCTATGCACTGGAGAAGCAGCCTCCAGAAGATTTTCAGGCTTACTCCATTAGGGCCAATGCTGTTACTACTGCCTTAGAACGCCGAGTGCCAGTCCTGGGAATTTGTCAGGCGGCTACATCGGCATTGGTACACACATTCACAAAGTACTGCTGCCTCAAAAGTCGGGTCCGTCAAAAGGGGCATTTTTCTCGATCCATCCTGCAGGAATTTTTGGTATGAGCCAGTTAATAGACCCACCACCTCAAGAAGTACTGCTATAGTATTGGATCCCAGTTACTCAGAAGCCAAACTCCAGCAACTTTTTACAAACTATTTTCAAAGCGAAAATGTTTTTGAAAAATATTGCGCGCCTCACAGAAAACGCACTCTCCAAATTCGAAAATATGCAAGAGACAGTACTATCTCCACATAAAAACACAAACAACACCAATGTCTCTATCAAACAGGCATAATTGACCTTGAAAACACTCTAGCTACCCAAGGAAACGCAAATACTACTGCAATCCTACGAGACGTCACCGGCCACAACTAACCCTTGCAATGAGAACAAGGTACACGTAATCAGCTCAGTCCCAATCAACTCCTTTAGAGAAGTCAGGCCTAACACTAACCAACCCAATGCAAGACCCCATCCAGGATTCTCAGAAAAATATCACGGGGCTACTCATCAACTGCCGATCAGCAGTGAAACACACGTAAGACATTGCTGACCGTATCCTGAGTCAGGAGATCAACGTCGCGATCCTAACGGAAACATGGCTCACAGAATCTTCCTCGCCATGTTTGGATCTACTTGTGCCCCCTAACTATTTCAGGAGGTGGTATTGAAGTGATTCATCACTCGGAGCTCGTGGTTAAGCAATTGCCCGCCGACCCTCTTAACTCATGTGAATACCTCGCACTCTCCATAGTTAACAATGACGAACAGCTTTGCAAGGTTCATACATTCTATCACCCACCAGGCAAGAATGAACCTTTTATCAGCCACTTAATGGAGCTCATCACAGCAAACCGCTCCCCTCACTCCAATGACATATTTCTAGGAGACTTCAATTTAAACTGGAACAATCCTAATGACAGCCAGGTCAACATCATCAAAGACTTCCTAGCAGACCAAAACTTAATGCAAGCCTGCACGCTTCCAACGCATGTGAAAAGCTCCACGCTAGACTGGATCATATCCAAAGATAAAGCTGTGAACTTGACCTCAATCATGCCTTGTGACCGGTCAGATCATCACATAATAACCTTCCAAATTCCCAGAGTACTAAAGAAAAGAACCACTCAACTAATCAAACCCAAACAATGGGTGAGGATCACAAAAAATATGGACAATGAGAAGCTGGTGTTGTTATGCAGGAGAGATCTTCCCCCTCCCAGTAATAATATGACTCCAACTCCAACGAACTCATGGAGCACTACAATGCGAAGATGTCACAGATAATGGACACTATAGCACTGTTAAAACTAAAACGAGCATCGGACAAAGATAGAAACCCTTGGTTCAGCGACACGCTAAATGAAGAAAGACACAAACTGAGACTAGCAGAAAGGAAATAAAGACAGCAACCATCATCCCCACAGCTAAAACTGCTAAGAAAAACCAGAAGCGCCTACAATAAAAATATTCTGAAGTAAACAAAAAAATTTCTTCCGAACGGTATTGGAAAATGCAGAAAACACAAATAGAAAACTATTCGAATTGGTTCAACAGCAATCAAATAAAACGTATAAATCCGCACTCGTAGTAACAAAAAAACGCAAATTAGCTGTGAAGAATATGCAAATTTCTTTACATCCAAGGCCGCGTCTCTGGAATGTGAGCTTAAGTCAGCAGCTTCTACATGGGAGGCATCTCAACCAAATTTTCCTTTAATGCCCAACGATTCAATACCCAAAAACGAAGCTCATTGGTCCAATTTTGACCTATATGACCAGAACAACATCCTGAAAACCTTATCGGCCATTAAGTCAAAGAATCACTTCAACAACTCACTCCCTGCAAAATTTGTGCCGCACATAGACCAGGAGATCACTCCCAGCTGGACATCGATAGTCAATGGTTCCCTGTCTCAAGGATCTTTCCCAGACTGTCTAAAAATGGGACAAGTCATTCCCATCATAAAAAGAACAACGGAGAATCCCGCTGAACCTAGCAACTTTCGGCCAGTATCCAAGATTCCCCTGTTGCTAAAGGGATTGAAAAATGTGTTCAGCAACAACTAAGTTAGTACATATGTAAACTACTAGACGATTGCCAATCAGGATTTAGACCTAACCATTGTACAGAAACAGCAATTCTGCACATAGTAGATGACGCATTACTCTATCTAGACCAAAATAAAGCATGTCTGTTGATCTTGCTGGATTTATCATCCACGTTCGACACAGTTAACCACAAGATGTTGCTTGAATGTCTGGAAAACAGGATGGGTTTGTCCGGGAACGTTCTTGAAAGGTTCAAGTCCTACTTGAGGAATAGATCACAAAGATTTCTGGTGAATAAGAACCTGACAACTTCATCCCCTATTCAGATAGGGGCTCCTCAAGGATCAACCCTCTCCCCATCACTATTAAACTTATATGTGGAACCACTAACGGAAATACTCCACCGTGCCACATCCTTTTCCACATGTACGCCGATGACACGCAGATCTACATTAAGATCTCCACCTTAGAGGAGATCAGAACAATGAACAAGGCTCTACGGGAGACGATGCAATGGCTAACAAGCAACCAGCTTAAACTAAACGCAAAAAAACAGAATTCCTCCTAATTTCCCCCACTAAAAGCCTGCCCACTATAAAAGAATGGACCAATTTGGTCACTGTAATCAATTGCACCCCGATCATCGTAGATTCAACCAAATCTCTAGGAATAACGTTAGACCAAAGCCTGAACTTGCAGTCACACATTAACACGCTGGCTAAAAATGCAAGATTTCACCTGAGCTACATTAAGAAATTAAAACCTTTCATCGAAACGGGGGACCTGAAAAATGGCAGTTCAAGCATTAGTAGTCTGGAGGATCGAATATGGATGCACAACACTTTCTGGGCTCCCCAAAGTTACAACAGCACCTCTAAAAGCTTGCCGCAATGCAGCAAAAAGGCTCATAACAGGGTAAAAAAAAAATTCGACCACATCTTTCCTCACCTGAACACACTGAACTGGCTACCTTATGAAGCCAGAATTCAGCTCAAACTGGCGTGCATAACACACAAAGCTCTACACTTCAAGTCACCAAGATACCTAGCGCAGAAATTGGTGATCTCTGGAGGAAACAGACAATAAAGGAGCGCCAGAGATCTAGTGTGGAAACCACAGATTTTCCGCCAAAATGAAACAAAACGTACAACAGAGCGTTCTCAGGTGCCACACCGAAAATATGGAACTTGTTTCCACCAGACATCAGAAGGCTTCCCAACCACGCAAGATTCAAGAAAGAAACTAAGATCTTCTTAATGAGTAAATTCCTACGGTAAACATTACATGGTCACCAGTGCTTTTTACCAAGAGCTAATTGTCTACAGGGTTTTGCTTCCCTCGAGGACATGGTTACTCTAGTCTTTCAGCCTGCGAACATACTATAGCAGCTATCAATGATGTAGCTGGGACAACTGTGAACTGGTCTAGAATATTTTAACTGTCATACAGAACTTTGTACTGGAAAAGTTACCACGCCCTAAACTGTGAAGCACTCTGATACCCTACAGGGTCTAGTTCGCGCTATACAAAATACTGAATCTATACTACTATAATAAAGTAAGAACTTTCAGGCTTTGAGGCGGGTAAACTCGGGAACCACGGCACCAATCTATACACCCGATACACCGTTGAAATTGTCAGGGTTTGTAGATGGTTATAGGCTATATAAATATAAAAAATAAACGTTATTTACAAAATTTATATAAAAAAAAAGTATTCCCTCCAAAGTAGCGCCGGCCGCGACGTGCGTGCTCACGTCAGGAGCACGGGGAGGAGCAGCGTCCGAAGAGCGGCGGACATGGCGCGGGGGAGGAGCGGTGACGTGAGGAGCAGCGGACACGCCAGCGGCGGTGTGAGCAGCGGAGAGGCGGACATGGCGTGGGGGAGGAGCGGCGGCGGACAGGCGGTGAGTAGCAGAGCGGCGAGGAGCGGTGAACTGAGGAGCGGCGGCTGAGGTAAGGCTCCGGGGACAATGTCGGGACAGGCGGGTGTCGGGCCAGGCGGGGGACGGGGAGTTACAACAGAACAGATCGGCTGAGGAAAGGCAATGTCGGGGCAGGCGGGGGTCGGGGCAGGCGGGGGACGGGGACTAACAAGGTGACGGGTGGAACATTTTGCACGTACTACTGTCCACGGGGATTTACAACAGAACAGATCGGCTGAGGAAAGGCAATGTCGGGGCAGGCGGGGGTCGGGGCAGGAGGGGGACGGGGACTAACAAGGTGACGGGTGGAACATTTTGTCCGACCTCCATTGACTCAGGACAGGCGGGGGTCGGGCCAGGAGGGAAAACAGATCGGCTGAGGAAAGGCAATGTCGGGGCAGGCGGGGGTCGGGGCAGGCGGGGGACGGGGCGGGCGGGGGCACGGGCTGCTGGGCAATGTCGGGGGAAGCAGGGGTAGGGGAAGCCTGAATGCTCCCGGACAAGGTCGGGACGGGCTGCTAGTGAATAAATAAAATCTATTTCCAAGGTAAGGTCCTTCTAGCAGATACTCTGTCTAACTGCAGGTTCCTCATGAACCCTCCCATCTCCCCTTTCTATGAACTAGACTCTTTCTCCATCTAAAAAGGTCCTAATTATAGAAATCTGCACACTGGTTATGCTAATCTGCTAAGGGGCTCTGCGTCTGAAAGCACAGACAGCCTAGAAAGCAACTGTTGTAAGCGCACATGTGTGGCGTTTATATGCAGATCCGTTTATTGCTTTGGACCGTAACTACATTGGCACGGAGCCACACAACGTCACAAGCTAGCTCGTTGTACAGCTGCGTTTTCCGGATCCAATCTGATGCCATGGGAATAATCACAGAGTGAGGAATCTGCTGGTAAAGTATCCACCAGAAAGATCATTACTGAAGGTAAGTAATTTGTCTATCTTTCCTAAAGGGGTTAACTTGAAACTTCTAATGTATTTTCCATTATTAACTCCCAACTTTGGAGCCACAGTTTAGAGTTGAAACCCAGAAAGATATTTATTAAATAACCCAATCATTTACTCGGCAAAACAATTTATTTTTCTCTAATTGAAGTTAAGCAAACACAGCTTCATAGTAGTTTACATCAGTGATTGACATGTAATTTGCACTCTTTAAGTGCCAAGGCTTTCCCCTGACCATCCACCCTCCTGGCATTACTCCCTTCCTAATCCCCCTTACGGGAATGGCCCCAAAACGTAACAAGGAACCATCAACCTGACCATCCAACCTCCTGTCATTACTCCCTTCCTAATCCCCCTTACGGGAATGGCCCCAAAACGTAACAAGGAACCATCAACATTTAACCTTCAAAAATCACCCATTCTGGCAATGTGCACAGCTGCAGTATTTGTGGCTCAGCTCAGGAGGTACCCACTGAAACCTACCTAAGTACTCTGGGAGTCATGGTGGTGTGCACTGCGTGAAACCTACTATGTTTCCATGCCCAGAATGCCTTGCCATCGTCAAAGATTGACTCAACTCCGATGTTTTATTCACATTTCTGTAAAGATGGCCTTTTTGGAGAGCTGATGAGAAATCATTCATAGTGTGGGCTGCATGTTTCAGCTTTAAAATTAAACAAGCCCATTGAGCATGACCTGCGGGAACGGGCTTCTCTTGAAAATCAGTTTTGGAGCATTGATATCTGAAGTGTTATGCGCCCTAATTTTTTATTTTTAGATCAAAATAAGCCGTACAACTTTTGCTTAACAACCAAGATATTTTTCTCCATGTCCCACAAAAGATTTTCACATATTTATGACCAAAAGTAGTCTGAAAGATACAGATTTCTACTACTACATGTTGTGTTTGTGCAGAAAAGGATTACTTTGTGTTAACGTTTGCCCAGTTGTGTTTTACGTGGTATTGATAACTATGTAATGAAATCGCTTGATGTTTCACTGCACTAATCAAAAAGGAAAGCAGTGCTAAAATGTATTTTTTCTTGTTTAGTATCGAGAGAATTGTCTTGCTGCAAAGTCTCTTTTCTCAAGTTTCTGTATGTCACCTTCGTGCCTTCAAACCCAGCTATTGCCATATCTCGCCATGCTAACCAACCCAATGAGAAATCAAGGTATAGTGCACTTTATGTTCTATTTTGATTATGGTAAATGATAACTGATCCAGGGATTCAAACTATGATAATGCCAGCGGTAAGGTACTAACCATTGTTTTGTGTTGCAGCTAAGAATCAGGTTTGCATGAGTAATATTTCAGTTTGCTACATCATGTTGTGTGTTGCTTTGGTTCCTTATTCAGGGCATTGTTTGCACTTAAAATACTTCTACATGAATATGAATGCTTTTTATGATTCTTAACTATTTTTTGTTAAGGACCCTTAACTAATTAGTAGAGGCAGTCCAAACCTTGGCAAAACCAGTTTCATATTTAAACTGAAAAAGAGTTCAAACCTACAGGAACGACTGTGAAAAATATTATAAATGTTTCATAGACCAGTGCTACAAAATTTAAACTTAAATCAGATTACAGTCACTACATTCATTTAAAACATTCATTAGTAGAAAACAATCTAATTGAACTATGTAAGCTCCAATTTGTGTGTACTGATGTCAAGATCTTAATCTTCCTTATACATCCCCCTTCAGACATCTCTCAGCCCTAGTTCTGTGTTGTGGCGCTAGGTTATCTATACCCTTGCATAACTTACCTCCTCTCCTCTTGCATGTTTGTAACCTAAATGCGCCTAGAAGCTTGCTGCGTTCAATTGTAAAGATTGTAGTCCCTGATTGGTTTGGTGGCTGCCTTTAGAGAATGACTGTACCCACCTGTGCTCAGTGCAGCCTGTCACTAAGGAGTGCTGTATTACAATTAAAGACTGCCTCGATCAGTGCTTGTAGTCTGGTCTACCACAACAGTTCTGCTTTTTTGGTCCATATTTCCTTTTTGCCTGGAAATTCAGGCAAAGATCACAATTCTATGGGTAATTTACAAAATAAGCACAAATCTTCAGGAAAATAAGCAAAATGTTTAATATATATGCAGACAACTAAGAAATCTGTGTTTTCTGCAGAATAATCCCTGCCTCATATTTGAACTGTTCCTAGTAACAATTGAGCGAGACATAAAATGTGCAACCCAATGCTGTTAACCAAAATTGCTTATAGACTCTTACTGACTGAAGATATTGTGGTGGGAAAGTTAGATGAGGTGCGTTTTAGTTTCTCCAGGGAGATCAAGAGATTGTACTCAAGAATGTCAGTTCAAGTGAAATTTTGTAGTCTGTGTCTTTCAGCTATAATGTTGCGTACAGACTTTCATTAGCAGAGTGAGGTGGAGCCCCTGGTTATTGTTTAGTGACTGTTGCTGATAACATCTGGAATGCATCCAGCCCCACCCGCTGACGTAAAGAGAAGTGGATGCTCTCGGACATGTTTATAGGACCTCAGGATTTAATTGAATCTTCCAGTTTGACTGCTGCTCTGTGTACGGCTTGGACGCTGTAAAATTGGTATTTTGATTGAGGGTGGGGAGTGTTGCTATTACCAATTTGTGAATTTGTGGAGGCTCTCATTATTTACAGAAGTGCCTTATCTTATCAGGGGCTGAGTGAATATCGGCCTGTCAATCCCACCCAGCTTTGAAGTGGGAGGCTGGAGGTCTTGTGATGCACTGACCACTAAGTGATGTAGCGCACCCTTAGATTGTGCAGCAAACATTTATGCACCCATAGTTACCTGCGAAGTAGTGAGAACTCAGTAAGGTCATGTGTGGTTTTCTGCACCTACCACTTCTGTAGTCCCATGTTGGGAACTAATCTTGGTGTTGCCCTTCCTTATGGGCTCATCATTTGAAATGATTTGCTGTTTCTGATATTTAACGATGAAGACTGCCTTTCCTCCAGCAGTTACATCAGTAAAGTGTAAGAGGGAATTTGCAGGTAAATTTCCCCACCCCACATAATGCTTTCGTCTTACATGGTTTTGAGTGCCATACAATCCTTTCTTGTGGCTTAAGAAAAGTATGTGATTCCACAGATTACAGTACCATCCTTCTCTCTGCTCCCTTCCACGGTGGAGAATATTTCCATAGATTACACCATAAGGGGCCCAATGTTTTCCAGGTAGAGAACTCCAGGCATTAGAGAATCCAATGTGCTGGTGCAAAAATACTCAGAGTAAGGCATCAAAGCTCATCACAGCAGTTTAAGAGGTTCATTCAGCTATGTTGAGAGGGGTACCAGTGGCAGACATCTTCTTTGCTGTAACTTGGTCCTCTCTGTAAGCACTCAAATCAGTATTTAATGTCTCAGTTGTAATCTTAGAAGTAGATTCAGTTGTGTCATGTGGCCTTGCAAACAATTGTGGTGTATTAATTAACATTCAGTGAGCATTAGGCACTGTTCGTTTCGTGATGCTGCTGTGGTAGCTGTGAAAGATAAGGAAACTTTAAAATGGAGTATCCACTAGAAGAGTACGTTACCTTTGGTAACATTCTTTCTGATGGAAATATAATCGTTCCTCAAACGTTTCGTCGGAAAGAAGTAAGCAATTGCATCCTTTAACGAGCAAGTCCAGAAAAAAGTGTGAAGTTAATTATTAGTGAAACGTAAATCATATGCCTTTTTCTTCACAGCTCAAATTGCCTTTATCCAGGATGTTGGGAGACTACCCTTGAAAAGATACTTTGGAAGGTAAAACGTAACAAATTACAGTTTTGATTAAAAAATGGCCATATTTGTTCTTGCTTTTTTTATGTACCTTCAGCATGCTACTTGAAGGTCTGAAGGAACTTATGTGCACATGGACACATACAAACAAAAGTATAATTTCATATCATCGATAACGCCACATTTTAAGTGATAACCAGAGGTTCGTGTGTTTACGTTGAATACAATGTTTTAGTCTCATTTGAAAGGCTATTCAACATCAGGTTTTTGGGGGTGGGGGTGGGGGAGCTGGCTTTGTGGTAGCGTGAATGATCGCTCTCAAAACGGCTCTGCATACCTCTTCGGATCCTTGGAGGTGGTCATGTTGCAGTAATCGAATCTGCATGGACAACAACAATGCTTGACTTGGCTGACAACCAGGCACCAAGTGTGTGGTGGACAATCCCAGAAGGCCACAAGCTTACCTCAGGCTAGTGTTTGACTTGTGATTGCACCTTGGAATTAGAGGCAGGAGTGTGATTGAAGGCACTCCTTGAGAGGTGCGATCAGTAGACTCCAGCAATTCACAGACATCAGGGCATCCGGGCATGGGACTAGCCATTGTGAAATTGCACATATAAAGAGACGGAAAAATACTTCTTTTCAGTCCAAGCAACAGAGAAAGAAACTGGCTGGTGTGAGTGAACACGTCTCTATTGACAATCAGGCAGATAGGCATGATGGTGGCAATTGACTTCTTTAAGAAGCTGGATAAATGACTCTTGTTGCAGTTGAACCCTAATTGTAAAGTGTGGTACAGATGTTGACAGGGCGAGGGTCACGTTCGTGATGCTAATGATTCTGAAGCGGGACAAAGAATCTGAAGGCAGGTAGATTCTTCTATTCATGGACCTAGGCACAGCTGTACAAGCCCAGAGAAAGCAGCATAATGCAGTGAGATATGTAACTTTGCCCAGAGTGTTTCCTTATTGGGACGGTATCTGTACTGACTCAAAGTGGAAAGAGATAGTAAAATCTAAAACTTATGTAATTTTTCCTGAAGGATCAATATTGTTTTTGAAGTACTCTAAAGCTGCTGCAAAAACAAATCTGTGAGGATTTAGCCCATTTTTTAAATTGCTGGTTGTTATCACTATAATTGTCTCCAAATTATCCATGTAGTGCTGCCAGCCTTATCCTTTACCCTGGCTCCTGTGCCATTTCCTTATTCCAATTCTGCCTCGCCATTCTATTTCCTGCTTTCTATGTGGCACATAAAGCTGGTGATTAATATTTTTCTGGGTGCAATATTGTAAGAAACGTAATGGTCCATTTTATTTTCTTTCACTCTAATGCGGACGGCAGTGTTTGACAGCCGGATTTAATGATGTTGTTTCTTGGGGTTCTACATTTATCATGGGATCTGTGTACATATTTACATGGTTCTGACTGCTAATAGTAATCATTTACAACTAACAGCATGCTTTCTTTATTTTCCTGAACTTTGGATTGCTTGTTTGTCTTCCAGGTTTACTTCCGGAATGTGCTCCCTTTTATGTTGAAGCCTACCAAACAGCGCAGCTGTCTGGTTGCTAAAGACTTCTTGGGGAATTTCTGAAAGCTGACCTAGGAATGCATTCCATCCATTGCTCACCATTGGCCTTGTGGCTTGTATCTCACATTTGCTTGCTTTCCGTTTGCTGGCTTTATTTGTTTTAGGCTGTCTAACGTGTCTCTCGAGTTTGTCCAGTGGAGTATAGCCTGTTTATTGTATTCCTCTACAAGTGCTCGCTTTATGTAAACAGGTCTCTTTACATTTTATCTTGACGCATTTGCAGTGCAATCAAAAACAGTGTTCAAATGTCATGCTCTGTCTTCCAAGGGAGCTTTTCTTTCTCTGACTACAAAGTGAGAGCATTTACCTGACAATCTGGGGGTGTGAAAGGAAAGGTTTTCTTTCAAGCACACAACAAAATTTAAACATCGTTAAATGTACTGTGCAAATATCCCAGCATTTCTCGGAATTAGGATAGCACAGATAAAGCACAATGTTTTGTATTTCTGAAGTATGGTGGCAACAAATACTTCAGTATGAGCAAAACAAGTCTGTACATTAGTGATGCCATTTCCACACATCATCGTTTGTGTCCTGTATAGCTTTATTAATAAAACTGTATATCTGTGCAAATGTAATGGTAATTTCAATTGAAAATATGTCGCTTGTAATGGCAGTGCACTACCACACCATGCATACCCCACTCTAATCCCCTACACTCTACGATATTCCATGCCACTCTATGCCATTTGATGGCACTCTACCCTACGCTACAAATCTCTACACCACTCTACTCTACTCTGCTCAGCTCAACTCCACTCCACTCCACTCTGCTCAACTCCACTCTACTCCACACTGTGCCACTATAAGTCTCTCCGCTCTATGCCATTCATTTCCACCCTATGCCAATCCATCTACGACACTTCCCTCTAGGCCACTCTACACCACTCCACTCTGCAACACTTAGTCTAGCCATTCTAGGTCACTCCACTCTACGGAACTCCACTCTACTATACTCCACAACACTCTTCGCCACTCGACTCAATAACACTCTATGCCACTCCACTCTGCTCCATTGTACTCCACTCTATGCTATGCCACTCCACTCTATGGCACTCTACACCACTCCGCGAATCTCTGTGCTGCTTAATTCTAGGCCACTCTACTTCACTCCGTGACACACTGCGCTACTCCACTCTACTTCACTTTACCCCAATCTATGTCACTTCACAAAACCTTACTCCACTATATGACACTTTACCCCACTCTATGCCCCTCCCATCCACTCGGACACTATTAAACTTTGCAGCACTCTATGTCCTCCATTCTACTACATTTTACTCCCCTCTACGCCTGTCCACTCCATGCCACTCTACTCTATGACACTCCACAACACTCTACTCCTCCACACTTTACTCCAATCTACCACACTTCCCTTTAAACCATCCCACTCTACACCATTCCACTCTGACACTCCATTCCACAGCACTCCAATCCTCTCTGCAACACTCTACGATACTCCACTGTACAACACTATACACCACGCTGCTCTGCGCTACTCTGCTCACAGCTGCTTCACTCTGCACCACTCCAATCTATGCCACAACATTCTACTCTGCTTCACTCTAATTTGCTTCACTGTGCTCTAATTCACTCTGCTTCACTGTGCTCTAATTCACTCTGCAACCCTTTACTCTACTTTGCGATCCTTTACGCTGCTCTGCGACTCTTTACTCTGCGACCCTTTACTCTACTCTGCGACCCTTTCCTCTACGACCATTTGCTCTGTGACTCTTCACTCTGCGACCCTTTACTCTGCTCTACAACCCTTTAGTCTGCTCTGCAACCCTTTACTCCGCTCTGCAACCCCAGTTTCTGTTAAGAATGTTAGTTTTGGCTGCTCTTCTTGTTGCTCCTATTAAGCATGGATTACCTCTACTTAACTACAGCTGTCCAAATTTCAGAACTATTAATATTAGCTGTATGGCTGTAATAGACCATCCCTTGTGCCAGATCAAACAATAGCAAAAAGAGCAATTGATGGATGGAATGCTGAACAATGTCAGACAACCACACCCACCATTACAAAGATCTAGGCCTAACTCCATTGCTCTTTGCCCCGCACGCCATGTCAGTTTGGACCCAGCCATATGCAAATCAGTCTTGACCCTACTCCCCATGGGAACAGTCCAGCCCAAGCTAACAGGCCAGTTCCTCTCTGGGCCAGGAAACAAACATCCTAGGACTGGTTTCTGGGTATCGCCCCCTCATCAGCCAGGATAGCCGGAATCAAGAGGCATGGCTAGCACAGGACTCGCGTCTGGGCATCCTGGGACCGGTTTCAGGCTATCACCCCTCATCAACCAGACTAGCTTGAATCCAGTGGCATGGCGAGCACAGGACCCACATCTAGGCATCCCCGTCCCACTTGGGGTGACATTCCGTCCATCATCTTTTTGTGTTGCTATAGTCGCCCTAAGTTGGAAGGGTATGCCCAGGTATAGGTCCCGGGCTCGCTATGCCACTGGAGTCAAGCTATCCTAGTTGATGAGGGAATGATATTTTGAAACTGGTCCCAGGTGGCTCGTTTTCCATTGCAGGGAGGACCTGGCCTAGCATTTGGGGCTGGACTGTTCTCATGGTGAGCAAAAAAATGATAGATTTAACCCAGATCTGTGACTGAGTGTCAATGTTCAGCATTCCGTCCATCATCTTTTTGTGTCCATACAATAGAGCAAAATGCTATGACTCTTTAGTTTCTTCTATCACAAGTGTTGGAACTGATGTATTTTCCCTGATTGCCTCTTAATGCAATTTTAGGTTCTCTAGACCTTTTTTCAGTTCTGGTAGCAGTTTCGAGGGTTTCCTTCATGGTCTTTGGAAGCTCTTTATGCCTTCATGCATGCCATGACTATCTAGTTACCAATGGTACACTGCTTACACTAAATTACAGTGGCCATTCAGGCCCCCATTACATTCATTATGTGATGTCTAATGTGTAGCTACTGGCTCAGACTGATGGAAAATTTACACGTGTCCTATAAGCTCACCCTAAGAAGACATAGGGCAACAGAGATTTGGGTAAATCAACCGAGAGGAATTTTACCAGCACGAGGAAGACTGAAGGATATTACCATGTTTTGGGAAAAGAATATTGGAAATCTGACAAATGTCTTGTTCAGTATGTTGTCCCGGCCAGCCAACCAAGGCAGTGATAGAAACATTATGGTGTTTTGAAAATATATAATTTTTGTCAATACATAATTTGTTAAAGATTAGGTATCAGTCGTAAAGTTTCTCTCAGAAGCCAGGGGTTGCCGAATTTCAAGACTGCATAGATTTGATTCCACCTAATGCATCTTTCATCCACCACCAGACACTCCTTTCCCCTTCATGTATCAGTTCAAAGTTGTTTTTCATCTACTTACTTTCTTTGTCACTGTTTTTCTGATGGCCTCTTCCTGCAATTTCCCCTTTTGTGTTTTTCTTTATTTTGCTCAAAGTCTGATAAAGAAAAATAAGTGCTGGTCTCCAAAAATGCATGCCGGTGGGCCCACCTGCAACCACTAGCTCAAAGTAGACACTGGTTGTGGTAGGTTTTCGTACAGCCTGCGGTGAAACCTAAGTAAAAAAATAAGTAGCCTAAACCAGCATTTTGCTTTTCAGTAGTTTCCAAATTTACTAAATGCACTGCATCCAATGTATCCCCTGTGGGAGTCCCAAACCCATAGAACACACAAATATGTCTGAAACTCTCAGGTGACACTAATGAACCAGGTTAGAAGGCAAGTCTTGGCAGGGATGTGTTTGTGCACAAGGTGATTTGGAAGGAATTAAAATGTTTTGCAAAAAAAACTGGAGTTACAAAATCAATAAGCGTATCCCTCTATCTCAGAAAGCTAAGGTGCGCTTCTTGAAATGATGCCACCTCTGTACAAGATGAGAAGAAGGAAAATGAATCCTTTTTATATTTATATATATATATATAACCCTCACCCACTTTAGTAGTGGCATGCTTCATCATCGGGTTCACCCAGACCCCTAAAAGCCAGGGTGGGCTTAATCGTATTCCATGGAAGTCTTTATATATTATGGTGTCAGGCGAAGCTACATGTAAATAAAAATACCTAATCTAGCCATTTTAGGTCTCCCCTTATTAGTGGGCTGGATGGGCAATGATTCAAAAGAATTAATATATGAGGTCATGCAGGATATAATGGTCCTATGACCCTCCTGATGCCAACATGTTTCTGCCCTACTCTAATGGCCACTGAAGGTCTTGGGCATTCATCAGGGTGGGGTTGCTTTACTAATACTCCTCCCAGTGATATCCTGCGAATACCTTTTCACTGTGGCATGCCGGCCGGGCAGTGGCAATCATTACGCCATCATAATGAGCCCCAAACTGTTACTTAACTGAATTGAGTACCAATAGCCCACACGGATATTGGTTCAGTCAACATACGAAAAGACAGAAAGCATCGCCTGGTCACCTCCTGAATAAGTTGAGTTGCTCAGTGCCGGAAGGACAAAAAACTGGGCAGGAAGATGGGGGAAGTCCCCAGAAAAAAGAGGTATACTGCCTTTTGTACGGGGCGCACTGGAACCCAGACCAACAACGAGACTGTGGAGTCGGGAAAAGACTCGGCTCCCTCGAGGCCAACACTGGCGGACAGTATGCAGGCTATCACAGCCTCCAGAGAGGTGTTGCAGGCAAAAATTGACGCAATAATGGCAGATCTAAATCTGCTGAAAGATGACCACCGCAAACTTAAGGAGCGCATCATGACCACCGAGAAAGCGCTCAATGACCTCCCAGAGGCTGTGACTATGCTACAAAAATCACTCAATGCGGTGAAGGCCAGGATCAAGGTCCTAGAAGTACTGGCTGAAGATAGTGCGGGGAGATCCCGCAGAAATAATTTACGGATAATAGGAGTCCCGGAGAGGGCAGAGGGCACGGACATGGTGCGCTTCATGAAGGATTGGTTCAGAGCTGAAGTAGCCCCTTCTACGCACCGGAAAGAGCCCTTAGAGTCCCAGCTAGACTGCCTAGGTCCGGGGCCGCTCCTGGTCCAATAGTGGTGCGGCTCCTGCATTTCAGGGATAGAGACCATATTCTTCATCAAGCCCCCCAAAAGCATAATTTATGCCATGTTTGATTTAGTAACATTACATATTTTTATTACGTACGTTTTCTTGTTCAAGGGGCCCTTTCTTTGTTGATTACAATCAGTACCGAGCCCCTTGGTTAGTGGGTCACTCCCTCTCTCTTTTTTGGTAGATCCCTCTCCCTTCCCCAACCGGAGCACACAGTGGTGACGGATGCGTCCCTCTGGGGATGGGGCGGACACTTGGGAGAGGCGGAGATCAGAGGCCTCTGGTCTCCGGTGGAGTCCCGGCTCCATATCAATCTTTTGGAGCTTCAGGCGATCCGACTTGCACTGAAGGCATTCCTTCCCTCTATCCGGGGAAGTGTAGTGCGCGTGTTCATGGACAACACCACCGCCATGTGGTATTGCAACAAGCAGGGCGGGGTGGGGTCGTGGACCCTATGTCAGGAGGCTCTGTGCCTCTTGACATGGCTGGAACATCAAGGTATTACCTTGGTGATTCAACACCTGGCAGGTTCTCTGAATGCCAGGGCAGACAGACTCAGCCGCCGGTGCTTGATGGATCACAAATGGCGTCTAAACTCTGACGTGGCCCAAGGTCTCTTTCTGCAGTGCGGAGAGCCTTGGTTAGATCTATTCGCCACCAAAGAGAACGCGCAATGTCATCAATTCTGGGCGTTGGAATTTCCAAGGTGGCACTCGCTCGGCGACGCTTTTCGTCGCGAGTGGAGCTGCGGGTTGTTGTATGCCTATACCACTTCTGCCCTGAGTGCTGAAGAAGATTCCGCGCGACCGGGCCCAAGTCATACTTGTGGCTCCGGATTGGGCACGAAGATACTGGTATCCCGAGCTACTCAGCATGGCAATAGATCTCCCGATCCGACTGCCTCTTCAGGAGGATCTCCTGTTGCAGCAGGAGGGTACGGTCCTCCACCCGAACATCTCCAGCCTCCACCTCCATGCGTGGAGATTGAGCGGCAACAGTGGACAGCTTTTGATCGTCCTCCCGAAGTCTGTGATGTCATTCTGGCAGCCAGGCGTCCTTCCACTAAGACGGTATATGGCTGCAGGTGGAACAAATTTGTGGCATGGTGCACAGCAAAGGCTGTTGCATCCCCTTCCTGCCCCTCTTTCTGAGGTCCTTCTGTTCCTACTATCCTTGGCCCAGCAGGGCTCTGCTCTGGGCCCTATCAAAGGTTATCTTTCGGCCATCACCGCTTTTCTAAGGCTTCCAGATCAGCCATCTCTCTTTAAGTCCTCGGTTGTTAACCATTTCCTGAAAGGCATTACACACACGTTTCCTCCCGTGCCTTTCATAATGTCTCAATGTGACTTAAATCTTGTCTTGACCTATCTGATGTGCGCTCCTTGTGAGCCCATTCATAACTGTCCATCTGAAAGAGACACGTTAGTGATAGATTCCTTACCTTAGAATATCCCCAGGCGTCAGACTGGATCTGGAAATTTTTGCGTAGCAATACCCCTGCGCGTCGGTAGGTGTCGTACGCGGCTCCACGTCCATCGTCGGCGTCGTTAGCGCCGGAATGACGTCGTCGGAGTACTTAGACGCCGCCCATGCGCGCTGACGTCAGTTCTTCTTTTTTCCGCGCCAGCTAGCGCAGATCCGGAGAAGCTCTACCCCTAGTCATTTTTTGGCTAAACTTTTTGATCTTTTTCAATCATTTCTTTCTTGAGTCTTCGACTCTATCTGTGCCGGTAGGGATGCCCGGGTTCAAGCCCTGTTCGAAGTGCGACCGACTAATGTCGGTCACGGACCCCCATCGCCGGTGCCTGAAGTGCTTAGGTCTCGACCACGACGACCGCACCTGCTCCGACTCCTGGGCCCTGACGTCAAAGGCTAGGCGGGAGCGGTCCCGCAAGCGGCTCGAGCTCCGGCAGTCAGCCCCGCGCCATTCCAGGTCCCGGTCCCACGGGAGGTCGAGGGACCGGTCGCGGGGTCGGAGTCCCCGCAGCTCCGGGAGTGGACATCGGTCGTCGGGATCCAAGTCCTCAGGTAAGAGGCATGAAAGGTCGGAGCGGCATCATCCCTCCTCCGACCCACCCCGACGCTCGCACGATGCGGCCGGGGGTTCGGGCGACACCGCCCACGCGGCTCCAAGAGAGTCGCAAGCGTCGCCGCCTGCCCCACACCTTCGGGTCCCTGGGCACGGCGCGACGCCGGAGGAGGTCGAGCGGTATCTCATGGCCATGAGGTCCCTCCCTCCTCAGCCGGGCCCCGCGGCGCCTCCGGGCTCAGCGGTCCCGGCTGGAGGCCCTAGCGGGTCGGGCGCTTCGGCCCCGACGCCGCCGGGTGCTTCGGCCCCGGTCCGCAGGACCTCACTGGATCCGCTTCCGGATCCGGGTCGTCGCCGGTCGACCTCACGACCTCACCGGCGCCGGCCCCGAGGGTGTCGCCCCCGGCGCCCATTGTGGACGCCGTCCCCAATCCTCCCTTCGGTCCGACTCTGGCGCCGGAACGCGCCGTTGGGCGCCGCTTCAGACGGCCTTTGGAGATTTCTATTTCCATGAGGAGGTCCAGTCTGTTGACCCTGGGTTCCAGGAGACTGGTGACAGAGGTGATTGGGAGGGGTCTGAGGACACTCTGGCACAGGAGTGTCAGTCTCAAGAGGACTGGACATATGAGCTTGGGGAGGCCAGTGATATTGACACCTCGCCAGACACTGGATTTGTCTCCCCTCCCACCGTGGCTACGGAGGAGGGGGCTGCTTACAGCGTAGTGTTGACGAGGGCGGCCAAGGCCTTGGGCCTTGAGCTCCCCGTCGCGGCCGTGAGGACTAACCTCCTCACTGAGGTTCTTAAACCGCAGGCAAGCTCCAGTGAGCCTCTGCTGCCGTTTAATGAAGCCTTATGTGACGTTCTGGTGGGCACTTGGTCCAACTCCGCCACAGGTCCGCCTGTGGATAGGAACGTGGCCAGACACTACCGCCCGGCTCCGGGCGACCCTTGCTTTTTGTCCACCCATCCCACCCCCGAGAGCCTGGTTATCCAGGCCTCTACTTCCCAAACCGCATTCCCGACGGCCCCGCCCGATCGGGAATCCAAGAGATATGAACAGTTCGGAAAGAAGGTGTTCTCGTCCCTAAGTTTGGGTCTGCGGTCTGTCAATACCGCGTGTCTCTTGGGCCGCTACACTCACACCCTGTGGGACACGGTTGCGGCCGTGCTGCCACAATGCCCGGAGGAGGTCCGGGCTAAACTCGCCCAAGCCCTTGTTGAGGGTCGAGATGCGGCACGATACTCTATCCGGTGTGGGCTGGATACCACGGACTCACTGGGCAGGGCGATGGCAACGACGGTGGCGGTTCGACGCCACGCCTGGTTGAGGTCGCCAATTTTTCGGCCAATGTCCAGGCCACTCTTCTGGACATGCCGTTCGATGGCCGTCGCCTTTTTGGCGACAAGGCAGACCATGCGCTGGAGCGCTTTAAGGACTCCAGGGCTACGGCCAAGTCCTTAGGCCTCTCGGCCACGCGCCAGAATACGGGTGCCTTTCGCTCCTTTCGTTGCCACGGAAGGGGTGTCCCCACACGTGCTGCCAGCCACGCACTGCAAAATGTCCAGCAGCGCGGTGGCGGCCGTGAAAACCGCCGTGGCGGCGGCGGTCGGGGTCAGCGGCGAGGCCAGTCCACACCTCCCTCCGCAGCTCCTGCCTCAAAACCTTCCGAGTTTTCAGGCCCAAGTGACGCCTGTGGGAGGCAGGGTTCGCCATCACCACTCCCACTGGCGCACTGTCACATCGGACAGGTGGGTGCTGCAAATCGTCCGAAGGGGCTACTCCCTCCCCTTCGAGGCGACCCCTCCAACCATGCCAACGCAATTCCACCACGTGTCGGGGGATCACTTGCAACTTCTGCCAAGGGGGCCATCGAGCGCGTTCCTGGGCCAGAAGTAGGGTGTGGATGTTACTCCCACTACTTTCTGGTGCCCAAGAAGGGCAAGGGGGGCCTGCGCCCTATCTTGGACCTGCGGAACGTCAACGGCTTCCTCCGACAAGAGAAGTTCAAGATGTTGACTTTGGCTCAGGTCTTAGCTGCCCTGGACCCCGGAGACTGGATGGTAGCGTTGGACTTGCAGGACGCTTATTTTCACATCCCCGTCCTGCCGGCCCACCGGCGTTACCTGCGGTTCACGGTAGGCCACGAGCACTTTCAGTTTACCGTGCTCCCCTTCGGCCTTACCAGTGCCCCACTGGTGTTCACGAAAGTGATGGCAGTGGTCGCAGCTCATCTGCGCAGGTTAGGGGTGTCAGTCTTCCCCTACCTCGACGACTGGTTGTTGAAGGCGGGCTCGCCCCAGACAGTCGTCAGCCACCTCCAGACTACGGCAGACCTCCTGCACTTGCTGGGGTTCTCCATCAATGTGCCGAAGTTGCACCTGTGTCCCTCTCAGAAGCTCCTCTTCATCGGAGCGGTTCTAGACTCGGCACAGTTTCAGGTTTACCCTCCCGACCAGCGGGTTCGGGATATTCAGGCTCCGATTCCAATCTTCCAGCCTTTATCCCGAGTCTCGGTCAGGTTGACGCTGCGGCTTCTGTGACTGATGGCCTCCTGCATCCTTCTGGTGCATCACGCCAGGTGGCGGATGCGGGCTCTGCAGTGGGACCTGAAATTTCAGTGGGCCCAGCATCAGGGCAACTTGTCCGATCACGTCTTGATCTCGGAGGGCACTGCGAGACAGTTGCAGTGGTGGCTCACGGACCGCGATTGGGTCAGTGGCAGATCCCTCTCCCTACCCCACCCGGAGCACGTAGTTGTGACGGACGTGTCCCTCCAGGGCTGGGGTGGCCACATGGGAGAGGCGGAGATCAGAGGACTCTTGTCTCCGGCGGAGGCCCGGCTCCACATCAACCTGTTGGAGTTACGGGCGATTCGTCTAGCACTGAAGGCATTCCTCCCCTCTGTCCGGGGGAGTGTAGTGCAGGTGTTCACGGACAACACCACTGCCATGTGGTACTGCAACAAACAGGGCGGGGTGGGGTCGTGGACCCTATGCCAGGAGGCTCTGCGCCTCTGGCAGTGGCTGGAACGTCAGGGCGTGACCCTGGTGGTTCAACACCTGGCAGGTTCTCTGAATGCCAGGGCGGACGAACTCAGCCGTCGGTGCATGATGGATCACGAATGGCGTCTGAGCTCGGACGTGGCGCAAGGCCTCTTTCAGCAGTGGGGAGAGCCTTGGTTAGATCTATTCGCCACCGAAGAGAACGCGCAATGTCATCAGTTCTGCGCGTTGGAATTTCCAAGGCGGCACTCGCTCGGAGACGCTTTTCGTCGCGAGTGGAGTTGTGGTCTATTGTACCCCCTTCCGCCTATACCACTTCTGCCCAGAGTGCTGAAGAAGATCAGGCGCGACCGGGCCCAGGTTATCCTTGTGGCTCCGGACTGGGCACGAAGATACTGGTATCCCGAGCTACTCAGCATGTCAGTCGATCCCCCGATTCGTCTGCCTCTTCGGGAGGACCTTCTGTCGCAGCAGCAGGGGACGGTCCTCCACCCGAACCTGTCCAGTCTCCACCTACAAGCTTGGAGATTGAGCGGCGACAGTTGAGGCCATTTGACTTACCTCCCGAAGTCTGTAATGTCATTCTGGCAGCCAGGCGTCCCTCCACAAAGTCGGCATATGCCTGCAGGTGGAACAGATTTGTGGCATGGTGCACAGCAAAGGCTGTGGACCCACTCTTTGCCCCCCTTTCTGAGGTTCTCCTCTTTCTTCTTTCTCTTGCCCAGCAGGGCTCTGCTCTGGGCACTGTCAAGGGCTACCTTTCTGCCCTTTCTGCCTTCTTAAGGCTACCTGATCAGCCTTCTCTGTTCAAGTCCCCTATTGTAAATAGATTTCTTAAGGGCATCACACACATGTTCCCTCCTGTTCCCTTCGTGATGCCCCAGTGGGACTTGAACATTGTTCTTACTTTCCTGATGTGCGCTCCCTTTGAGCCACTTCACAACTGTCCTCTTCGCCTTCTAACTCTGAAGACGGCTTTCCTGGTTGCCATCACCTCTGCCAGGAGAGTGAGTGAGCTCCAGGCTCTTTCTTGTACTCCACCTTTCCTTTCTGTCCATCCGGACAAGGTTGTGTTGCGTACTAAGCCATCTTTCCTGCCCAAGGTTGTCTCGGCCTTCCACATCGGGCAGTCCATCACATTGCCTACCTTCTTCCCGCCTCCGCATCCCTCTAAAGAGGAAGAGCGGCTCCACCGTCTGGACCCAAAACGTGCGCTCTCATTCTACTTGGATCGCACACGCCAGTTCCGGGTGGATGACCAACTCTTTGTTGGTTACGTGGGCGCTAAGAATGGGAAAGCGGTGCACAAGCGGACCATTTCTCGGTGGATCATCTTGTGTATCCAGGCATGTTACTCCATGGCTAAGAAGGAGCCCCCTGTTTGAGGGCTCATTCCACTCGGGCCACGGCGACTACTACTGCCCTGGGCCGGGGAGTGCCCTTGCAGGACATTTGCCAGGCAGCTACGTGGGCCTCGCTGCACACGTTCGCAAGACACTACTGTCTGGACAGTCAAGTCCGGAGGGATGGCTTCTTTGGCCGTTCCGTCCTCCAGGACTTTCTGGTGTGATTATTGGTTCGCAGACCCACCACCGGGGTTGGTATTGCTGGGGTATCTATTCTAAGGTAAGGAATCTATCACTAACGTGACTCTTTCAGATGCACAAGTTACTACTTGTGTAACAATATATCTGTAAGAGACAATAGTTAGTGATAGATTCCTTACCGACCCACCCATCCTCCCCGTTCTGCAAACCGATATCTAGGGTTAAGGTCATCCCCTTTCAGGGCCCTAGTTTCTTGGCACCAGTGTTGGTTCTATCATGGCTCTGCGTATCTGGCGCGGAAAAGCTGTGTATCAGAACTGACGTCAGCGCGCATGGGCGGCGTCTAAGTACTCCGACGACGTCATTCCGGCGCTAACGACGCCGACGACGGAGGCGAAGCCGCGGACGTCGCCTACCGACGCGCAGGGGTATTGCTACGCAAATATTTCCGGATCCAGTCTGACGCCTGGGGATATTCTAAGGTAAGGAATCTATCACTAACTAATGTCTCTTACAGATATATCGTTACACAAGTAGTAACTTGTGCGTTACGTCTTCTCACTCTAAAGACAGCTTTCCTGGTAGCTATCACCTCTGCCAGAAGAGTGAGTGAGCTCCAGGTTATTTCTTCGAAACCTCCTTTCCTTTCTGTTCATCCGGACAAGGTGGTTTTAAGGACCCGTCCTTCTTTCTTGCCAAAGGTTGTCACGCCCTTCCACATCGGGCAGACCATCACTTTCCCCACCTTCTCTCCGCCTCCGCATCCTTCAAAAGAGGAAGAGAGGCTCCACCATCTCCACCCAAAACATGCGCTCTTGTTCTATCTGAAGCGCACACACCAGTTGCGGATGTATGACCAGCTCTTTGTTGGCTACGTGGGTGCCAAAAAAGGTCAGGCCGTGCACAAATGGACCATCTCTCTTTGGGTTGTTTTGTGCATCAAAGCGTGTTACTCGTTGGCTAAGAAGGTGCCTCCTGTGGGGCTGCGTGCCCATTCTACCAGGGCAATGGCGGCCACTACTGCCTTGGAACTCGGCGTTCCCTTGCAGGACATTTGTCAGGCAGCTACGTGGGCCTCGCTACAAAAGTTTACCAAGCATTACTGCCTTGACAGTCAAGTCCGGAGATACGGCTTCTTTGGCCGTTCTATTCTCCCTGACTTTCTGGTATAATCTTATTCGCAGACCCACCACCGTGGTTGGTATTGCTGGGGTATCTATTCTAAGGTAAGGAATCGATCACTAATGTGTCTCTTTCAGATGCACAAGTTACTACTTGTGTAACGATATATCTGTAAGTGACATTAGTTAGTGATAGATTCCTTACCGCTTCACCCTTCGCCCCCGTTCTGCGAACTGGATACTGGAGCACTTGCAGCAACCAAGACTTGTTAGTGTCCAGTCCGGACACCACCCCTGCCTAAATCAACCTGCATGACAATGGGACTTTCAGGAACAACCAGGCTCACACCGAGAGTGGCCCTGCTGTCTCCTTTTCCTGCCCTCTCCTGGCCAAACCAAGAACTACGAGAGCCTCCAATGCAATTGAAGAGCCAGCCAAACACCTGTGCACCCGAGCCCCACAGCCCGGGTTCACGACAACCAACTGGGCCCCCTTGTTCTAAAGAGCTTCACGACCCCTTTGGGTTCTGCCAGACTTCTCCCCAAGTCACGCCTTGAAGCCTTTGTTTTCATGTGCCCATTGCTTTCTACGATATAGAGCCCGAGGCTAGCAACCCGAACCGCACCTCTGCTCCTGGACTTGCTAGGGCAGGTAAACTAAAACTGCTGGTGGCTCTTTAGACCTTGGCCACTAGCACCCTAAGTTCCAAAGGGCTCCCCCCCGAACTGCGACTACAAGTATATGTTTGCAGTATGTCTTTCCTCCCATAAGATAACATTACCATGTCCGAGGCTCATACCTCAAAAAACGTTGTTTGTGTATTTTCCTGTTATTTTGTAAAATCCATAACACCAAAAGTACTTACCTAAATCCAATGAGCTTTGTGTCTAAAATAATATAAAAATCGGTGTTAGTTTTCGAAATTGATCTCTGATTTCTACGAGTATGTCTCATTTATTGACCCTGTGTGTGCAACAAATGCTTAACACTCCCCTCTGATAAGCCTAAGCTTCTCGACCACACTACCACAGTAGAGCACTCAGGATTATTAAAGTAAGCCCTGTAGATCAATACGGGTTGTCTGCACTCTTTGCATGGTGTGCCCCTACGTTGGCCCACTACATAATGGCCCACTACATAAAAAGACAGCTTCCTAGACTCAGTAGGACCTCAATCTAGTTCTCACTTTTTTGACGTGTTTTCCTTTTGAGCTTCTCAACAACTGTCCCCTCAGGCTTCTCACACTAAAAACAGTCTTCTTGGTGGCAGTACATCTGCCCATAGAATGAGTAAGATGCAGGCCTTATCATCTAAGCCGCCTTACCTCTGTCTATCCTGGCAAAGTGGTGCTCCGCACTAGAGCCTCCTTTCTGCTGAAAGCGGTCACCCCATTCCAGATAGGTCAATTGATCAACTTGCCTACCTTCTACGCTCCTCCACATCCCTCTAATGAAAAGGAGCAACTCCATCGTCTGGACCCAAAAAGAGCGTTGTTGTTAGACCTTGACCTGACACGAGAGTTCCGGGTGGACGACTAACTCTTTGTAGGGTATTTTGGTGCAAAGAAATTTCGGGTGGTACAGAAGCCAACCATCTCTCATTGGGTCATGCTCTGCATCAAAATCTGCTACACATTGACTAAGAAGGAACCTCCTGAAAGGCTTGCAAGCTCATTTCACCAGAGCTAAAGCTGCGGCGACTGTGTCCATAGGGATGGGCACTTCATCTGTTCGGTCCTGCAGCACTTTCTTGTGTGAAATTGATCCGTAGACTGACCACCAGGGATAGTATTGCTTGGCCATCTTTTTTAATGTAGTGAAATCTACAGCTAGAATTCTGTATCAGATGAACAGTTACTTACCTTCGGTAACGCCTTATCTGGTAGAGACTATATCTAGCCGCAGGTTGCTTACCAAACCACCCATCCTCCCTGCTCTGTGGCCAGATATCTTAGGGCAGGGCTGATCCCTTTCAGGGCCCTAGTTTATCCACACCAATGTCAGTGTTTTTCATGGCTCCCTGCGTCTGGCATGGAAAGTCGTGAAGTCTAACTGATGTCAGCGCACCAAGGTGGCCCCTATATAGGTGCCCCGGGCGATACTTTGGGCGCCAACAACTCACGCAGAGCCAATCAATGCCACCTACCAGCGCGCAGGGGTACTACTAACAAAAACACTTCAGTATCCAGTTTAACGCCTGGGTAAATTTAAGGGTGAGGAATCTGTGGCTAGACTAGTCTCTACCAGATAAGGTGTTACGTAAGGTAAGTAGCTTGTTCTTCAAAGCTCTCAAGTGATCCTCGTGTAGGGAGCTACATCAGCTTAACCTCACTTTTGAATTGAATAATGGTAACTTTCATACCCAATGTTAATCCACCATGGTCAGGTAATGCTCACAGCTTTGGCAGGTTAGGGTGCCTCCTTTACACTTGTGGTAGTACCTCTCATTTGGTTGCACCATTTTTCAAGAAATCAGTTTTGAATTTGTAATTTTTTTCCCAGTAGTTTCTATGTTTATGTTTACTTTGTGTATTTGACCGCTCCAATTTGCTCCCGAACAGGTTGAAGCTTGAAGCTCTTACTGACATGGATTCTGGAGTCCCTGATCTCGACAGTGAGGATGAGGAGGAACTCAGTGGAACACCATCAGAAAAAGCACTTGAACATACGAAAAATCAGTCACACGAGGAGGAATCATCACCCCCCACTGGCCAGGTGGGAGGCAGTGATCTGCCTTCCAGTCAGCCCCAGCCCCCTGCAGCTAGAGCTGTCATGGAGGAGGATGAGGTACAAATAGAAGAGTATGATAGTGACTGAATTTTTGACCACCAACTGTTTGGCGGGCCCACTCAGATTGAATGGAAGAAAAGCAATCAGTGGAGTTGCTGATTGGTTAAAGGACTTCATTTTTGCTGCACCCAGTGTCATCTAGTAAAGGATGGAAAGGCAATGGTCCTGCAGCATTAGAATCAGAGGTTGACTTCCAAGCTGCTACAGTTTATATGTTCAAGAGAAGGATCAGAAGCACACGTTTTACAGTTGTTAGAAACAAAAGCCATTTTATTGTAATGCCCCACCAACTGAGCAGAGCACCTCTTTTTGACATACACTTGATATAATGTCTAGGATATTTATTTTAATGCAAGTATATGACAATTGCTCACTTCATATTTGCTATTCTGAAAGTTGTCATGAAAAGGAAAATGTGAATTGTACTGAGTTTAAATTTCAACACTTAACTATTTAAGATGTAAATAAACAAAATGCTGTATTTCTTATATTTTGTTTTCGTTTGAATGCACAATTTGCTACTGTTTGGTTCTGTTCATAGCTTGTTTGGGTAAAAACGTTCTTAAAATATTCTTTGTGCTCTTTATTAATATTTTTATTTATTTGGGGCATTTGATACAGCACATACTATCTTTGTAGAACTAGTGGTGCGCAAACCAGAATGCGACTAGAGGGATGTGGTAGCATATAACTGAGACAGTTAAAGACTTCACACCCTACAGTTGGATTTTTTTCATTACACATATTTTATGTTGCAAATTACCAACATTTGGCACATGTAGATGGAGTGATATGACCTGAATAATAATTATTTGATCAAGCTTTGAAGCCAGGATTAGAACCTAGATCTCGTGGTTTCACTTTGGCACTTAACCATTTCTTCTTTCTGAAATCTAGAGTACAATAAAAATACACAAGCCATAGGTATGAAAAAGTGTTTTCATTATAGATTGTGCATGAAGACCTGGAGAGGTGGCAATTGAGCCTGAGCAACAGTCATTGCCATTGCATTACTGATCTTGAGTAGGCGACATGGATCACATGTGGCATTGATAAAAACAAATGTTTGACCTGCCTAAATCACTTATGTTTTTCGGACTCTATAGTTGTTTGTTGCAAACTCATTTCTGGAGTTAACATTTTCTTTACAAATGTGTTGTGGGATGAAAGACATGTATATGTGTGATATTGTTTCTAATTTTGTCCTGTTGCTATGTTTCCACCTTTGCAAAGGTTTTATGGACCTAGGATAACTATACCAAACAGTAGCTTAACAGTACGCTGCCATGAAGAGAAACGTATTCATTAGTTTTCTAAAAATGCCTTACTGAGAGCGAGATCAAAGAGGAAGAGAGTCCCAAAAGGCAGGTACAATCGAAGAAAAACTTCTGCTAATTAGACGCTCTCATTTGGAACTTTTCAGTAACAGCAGAGAAGGTTTATCTTGATGGACTGTATACTTGACCCTTTTACTAATAAAGATGGGAACATAATTGTACAGGCATCAGTAAACCGCACATACAGACCTTGAACGGGAAGCCAATGAAGTGAGGACAACAAAGGTCTGGCAAGGCAGAACTTGAGGTAACCAGTCACGAGTCTTGAGTCTAGTTTTGGATTCCTTGGATCTGAAACAAAAGAAATTTGGGAAGAGCATTGTACGAACGTTTTCATTGCCAATGCCACCTGCATGATGTCCTGCATTATTCAAGGAATAATTCCCCACCTCTGCAGAGATCTTGGGGGCAGTGCTCTCCTCGGACTCAAACGGAAACACCACATCTCACAGCAAGATTGAAAGAGCCCATCAAAGGTAGCTATATAGATTGGTTGTAGTGTCAATCCAAGCACTCATACACAGTTTTGTCACAGGTTAATTATTTTAGACTGTAGCTCAAATACGGTAATCTCTTTTTTGTGCCTGGCCTCTTATCTATGTTTTTGTATACATGTTTTCTCTTTTCAGTTTGGTTTATAGTTGGCCAATTACATTTTTGTCTTGGTGTTTTGTTTTTATACATCAGCACACTTTCATTTCTTTTACATGTTTGTGCTGCGCATATGCTTCCATTTCTGAGTCTGTGCATGTTCTTTCCATTTTAGCTTGATTGTGCTTTCTTTTTGGCCCTGGAAGTGCTTTCTTGTTACCTTTGTTCTCTATATGCTTTCTTCAATTTCTGTGCGAGGTGCTTTCTTGTTAATTTATTGGTTGCAGGTGTTCTTGTTTTTGTGCACGGGGAGGCTTTCATTCTATCAGTTAGTTCAACGTTACTGTTTGTAGGGAATCATTTGTTATTTTTTTCTGGGGCATTTATTTGTCATTGGCTTTTTCAATATCTACTTTTCATGCTGGGATTTTTTTTTTGTTTCATCTCGTTGTTAAGGCTGACTTGATGGTGCAGTTGTCTGTATGACCTATTGTTTACAATGCTTTGAAATATAAATAGAATAGGCTTTGGCTCCACCCAGGCAAGTAGTTTCCTGTTACTTCAGGCTATTAGCTTCCTATGGAGTGCTTGCATTGCAATGCATAAAGGACTATTTTACATCTCAGTAGTACCCTAAATCATCACACATTACAGCCTTTATTTCTTTGATGCTTTATATTTAGACCGCGATCCTTTTTAGGTCTGGCTTGAAAGCGCAACTGTCACAACACTCACTGGGATTTTAGAAACCAAAAAGGAGCTTTCAGGAGAGATCCAAAAATGTGATGCCAAGCACTGTGTCACTGAACACCATCAGAAAGTGCATAACAACTGGTCTTGGTAGAAATTGATGACACAGATCCAAGACAGTTCCAGTGAAAGGTCATCTTCACATTCCAAGTTGTCTATTAAGTACAAATCGAAAAGAAACATAAGTCAAAGCATGACGCTCTCTCTTCTCACCATTCTTGTCAGAAGAATTCTAGAGGATATAAGGTGCCTCTCAATCTCAGTGCCAGTCCCCTACAGAGGAACCGATTTCACAGTTTATACCGATAAACCCACATTTCCAGGTCCCTCGGCCACACCCTCACATGTTGAATTGAAGCCTTCAAGGAAGGAATGATACACATAGGGGTCGATTATGATGGCGGACGGAAACCGGATCCGTCCGCCACGGACGCGGCCAAGATACTCCCAACCGCGCCGCGGAGAAACCGCCGTTGCGATTAGGATAAAAATGTCATGAAACTCCGTCCGCGGCGGACGGAGTACAGCAAACCCCGTCCGCGGCGGACGGAGTACACCTGAGACCGCCGCAAGCGGACGGAAGCTAAGAAACTCCGTCCGCCGCGGACGACCATGACCGCGGGAACAGGCACAGCCACCGCAATACCTGCGGATGCTTCGTCCCCGCGATTAGGATAGCGCCGCCAGTGCCACGGAACTCACCCCCATCCACGACCGCTGCGGAAACAATGCAACGAGAAATCCAGCATCCCACAGGAAGCCCTACACGGACACCATCCCTACGTCAAACCAATTCACAAATGGCTGACGGAAATAAATACAAAACACACTACACAGGACACCCACCCACCTGAAACACCCACACCAATCACAAGCCACAATGACAACCCCCCAAGCACCTACTAATCCAGTCAAGTCAACACACCCACCTAGCACCTGACTGCCATCAACCATTGGGACACAACCACGACACAGACTATAAAATTACTCCCACCCACTACCACAGTCCTTTGCATCACAGCATAGCTGCTAGCAAGAGGCCCCAGACGACGAACAGCAGAGACACATTGCACACATGCAACCACCACCCAAACACACCCACCATACAAACACTCACCACACCATTCCTACACACCACACACCTGCACCTCCCAAAACAACCAACCCACACCTTGAGCACCACACACCATGGCACCCAAAAAAACAAAACAAATTCACCGACACAGAGTTGAAGGTCATGGTGGATGAAATCATCCGTGTTGAACCCCACTTATTCGGAACACTAGTCCAGCAGACCACCGTGGCCCAGGAAATCACATGTGGGACAGGATTGTTACTCGGGTGAATGCGTCAGGGACCGTGCCAAGGACAAAGCACGAAATCCAGAGGCGGTGGCACGACCTAAAAACCAGGGTCAAAGGCATCCGTGCCAAAAATCATCTACGAGCAATTCACACTGGCGGCGGCACACCCCCGGAGCCCATACCCTACACTGATTGGGAGGAAAAGGTGCTGGGCATACTGCACCCAGAGAGCCTGGAAGGAATTGATTAAGGAGAAGAGGCTGGTAAGTAAAAACCAAGCACCACGAGCACATAGACATGGCCTGCCACACACAACAGAGAAGAAAAAGCTCCCAGGCCCTAACCTATGCATGTGGGCTACATACTCACCAACATGTAAACGACTCCCAACAGGCCCCCATGTCCACAGGGAGGGTGCTGGGCTGTGGGGTGTGTGTGAGAGGTGGGTGGGGTCTGTGAGAGACCAGCACTACAACTCCCAACAGGCCCCCATGTCCACAGGGAGGGTGGTGGAGGGTGGGGTGTGTGAGAGGTGGGTGGGGTGTGTCAGAGACCAGCACTACAACTCCCAACAGGCCCCCATGTCCACAGGGAGGGTAGTGGGGTGTGTGTGAGAGGTGGGTGGGGTGTGTCAGAGACCAGCACTACAACTCCCAACAGGCCCCCATGTCCACAGGGAGGGTGGTGGAGGGTGGGGTGTGTGTGAGAGGTGGGTGGGGTGTGTGAGAGACCAGCACTACAACTCCCAACAGGCCCCCATGTCCACAGGGAGGGTGGTGGGTGTGGGGTGTGTGTGAGAGGCGGGTGGGGTGTGTCAGAGACCAGCACTACAACTCCCAACAGGCCCCCATGTCCACAGGGAGGGTGGTGGGGTGTGTGTGAGAGGTGGGTGGGGTGTGTCAGAGACCAGCACTACAACTCCCAACAGGCCCCCATGTCCACAGGGAGGGTGGTGGAGGGTGGGGTGTGTGAGAGACCAGCAGTACAACTCCCAACAGGCCCCCATGTCCACAGGGAGGGTTGTGGGGTGTGTGTGAGAGGTGGGTGGGGTGTGTCAGAGACCAGCACTGCAACTCCCAACAGGCCCCCATGTCCACAGGGAGGGTGGTGGGGTGTGTGTGAGAGGTGGGTGGGGTGTGTGAGAGACCAGCACTACAACTCCCAACAGGCCCCCATGTCCACAGGGAGGGTGGTGGAGGGTGGGGTGTGTGTGAGACCAGCACTACAACTCCGAACAGGCCCCCATGTCCACAGGGAGGGTGGTGGGGTGTGTGTGAGAGGTGGGTGGGGTGTGTCGGAGACCAGCACTACAACTCCCAACAGGCCCCCATGTCCACAGGGAGGGTGGTGGGGTGTGGGGTGTGTGTGAGAGGTGGGTGGGGTGTGTCAGAGACCAGCACTACAACTCCCAACAGGCCCCCATGTCCACAGGGGGGGGGGGGTGTGGGGTGTGTGTGAGAGGTGGGTGGGGTGTGTCAGAGACCAGCACTACAACTCTCAACAGGCCCCCATGTCCACAGGGAGGGTGGGGGGTGTGTGAGAGGTGGGTGGGGTGTGTCAGAGACCAGCACTACAACTCCCAACAGGCCCCCATGTCCACAGGGAGGGTGGGGTATGTGAGAGACCAGCACTACAACTCCCAACAGGCCCCCATGTCCACAGGGAGGGTGGTGGGGTGTGTGAGAGAGGTCACTGAAAAGTAATGTATGCCAATCAAAACATGTCATGTCCAAAGTATTGATCATCAAAACTTTCCCCCCCACAGGTGATCGCAATTTGACTGGTGGAACCAGCAACCCGCCGCCACATTCTCCTCACTCACATCCAGGACTCTCTGGGGACGATGCCACAGCCAGCTCCGGTGCGGAGGAGGAAGCGGGCCAAAGCACACTGCCAGGGCCATCTGGCACACGGCAAATCCCTGCCTCCACAACTGTGGCCTGTGTCACTCCTGCAACACCTGCCACAGTGAGCTGTAGAACCACCACCACCACCTCCACCACCACCACCACCATTACCACCACTCCTGCCTGTGCCACCCTGCCTGACCCACCGCTAGACGCAGGGCCATCAACATCCCAGGCAAGCAGGGAGAGTGGACAGGAAAGGAGAGAGCCGAGGCAACATCCCCCAAGCAGGAGTACCTCACACCGGTGAGCTGGGGAAGGACACCCACCCCATCCTGCCGCTGAGACACTGGAAGCCCTAGGCAGAGTCCAGGCTTCCTATGAGCGTGGGCAGGGACATGCTGATCGTGCACACCAGGACATGGTTGATAACACCAATGTGTTGCGGGCCATTGACAGCCGCTTTGGCCAATTAGTGGACCTCGTGGCCCAGCACACAGCACTGTGGAGGGTATGGTTAGAACGCAACACCCCCCCCCCCCCCTCAACCAAGTGTCCAGCCGCCACGGTCATTAACACCACCGCCACCTGTGCCCCTGGAGACGGATGTGGCCCCTCAGCAACCTGGCCCACAAGCTGACTCCGCACCGCCTCCAAGACGGAGGGGCCGTCCCAGGCTGGATGGAGGGGAGAGCAGTGGGGATGCTCCATCTACACGCTCGAAGAGGGGCTGACAATGACTCTAACACTGCCTGAGGCTGCCATCCACCCCCAAACTATCCTGTCCCACCACGCCAAGTATTGGCACAGGTCTGCTGGACTAGCCGGACATCACGCATTGTGGTGTCAGCACGGACATTTCATCTACCATGACCTTCAACTCACACTCCCCCACCCAACACTCACTTGTATATATCCACCAGCGCCAATGCACAACCTGTAAATAAATTTCCGTTACACACTCAATGATGTGTTGACTCCATGTTTATTCACATGATTGTCTCAGAAACAGACCTGGCCAGGTGCAGGGAACCATATCGTACAGAATCCTGCCGCTGTGGGAGTGACCTAGGGAAAATCAGAGACCGCAAACACACGTCAGGTAAGTGATTCACAACCATCACAACACACAGCAGTGTAAAATTCCACAAATCACACCCATCACAAAATCAGTGGATGAGAGGACACACATCATGGAGACTTGCATGTCCAGATAAATAAACACACACACATGCAAACATAACATACCTGACCAGGCAGCTGATGAACACCACATCCACACACCACCAGCAAACATACAAAACGCATAGTCAACCGGCACATGAGGTAGTCACTCACATTCAAGAGAAATAGCGATCAATGAGCTGACGCCTCTGGTCCACACCTTCCTCCTCAGCACTATCCTCATCAGTCGACATGGGTGGGATGGGAGGCCAAGGAACTTGTTCGTTTTCAGGGTCCAAGATCAGTTCAATGTTATTGTGCACTGCCAGGTTGTGGAGCATGCAGCAGGCAATCACGATCCTGCATACTTTGCCTGGTGAGTAAGGCAGGGCCCCTCTGGTCTTATCCAGGCACCGAAACCTGGACTTTAGCAGTCCAAAAGTACGTTCCACCACTCTACGTGTCCTTCCATGGGCATCATTGTAGCGCATTTCACCCGCTGTAGTTGGATTACGTATGGGACTGAGGAGCCAGGGCCTGTTTGGGTACGCCGAGTCGCCTATGTAGGGGGATGACAGACACAAATATCACAACCAGATTTGGTGGGTACCCCATGCCACACATAGATTACAAATGTCCCCACATCATACTCACCAACAAGCCACGCATGTCCTGGACGCAGATTAGCCATCCGTTGGGGGACAATGCTGCTGCGCATGATGTGGGAGTCATGTGCGGAGCCTGGGAATCTTGCACACACATGGGAGATGATGTTGTCGGCCAGGCACACCACCTGCACGTTCAGCGAATGAAAGTGCTTCCTATTCCTATATACCGGCTCACGTGCCCGAGGTGGAATCAGAGCGATATGTGTGACATCAATGGAACCCACTACGTGTGGTATCTGGCCCAGTGCATAGAAGTCTGCTTTGACTGCTGCCAACTCTGCCGGCCGTGGGAAATGGATGTAGTCATCCTTGTACAGCATCATGGCTTTTAGTACATCCCGAAGTACCATGCTGAACATTGACTGTGACATCCCGCCGGCATGTCCAACTGTGTACTGAAAGGTGCCAGTAGCAAAAAAGTGTAGTGCCGCCATCACCTTAGCTGTGGGTGTAATGGAACCAGGATACGTCCTTCGTGGCTGCAGATGAGGAAACAATTGGGCTACAAGCTCCATCAATCTACGTCGATCTAGCCGGAATTTCCTGATCACCTCCTCGTCAACCATATCCTCCAGCACAGTGTATGGGCGATGGACATTTGGAGCCCTCCTGTGTGGGAGTAGACGTGATATAAGTCAACTTACAAACAAGGCATGGCTGTGCAACTCCATCACATGTAAGCCAACACTAGCAAGAAGATAAATGTTGTGGACAATAGTCATATGTGTGACATGTCAGAAAGTAACGACAATACGGAGTGCCCTATGAACAATGTGCTGCCACTAGCAACATGAAGTGCGTCAACTTGTACAATGCAACGTAGTCTCATGTCAACATTACTGCCAAGAAGACATGTTAGGACCCAATTTTGTAGAAGCCACATCACAGACACACATGCACATGCAAACACAACACAAGAATGCTACACACACTCCATGTCATCATGCACCAATGACAACACAGACAATGGTGAGCATCCGCTCATTACATGCATGGTCAAACAGGCAACACACATACGCATACACAGAATGCACGTGGACCCCCACCATTGTTATTAGCACACATTAACTACACACTGACAACAGATTCAGAATGTGGCGAGACAGGCCTGATGTACTGTGTGGATGTGAAGTATTTGAAACGTGTGTAGGGAAATACAAGACGTCAACACGTCGACATGCACATGTGTAGCACATTGTGTGCACATCAATGGGCATAGTACGAACACACATGATATAGTGCATGACATATGCAGTTTTGACACCACGGTCATAACCCTCATAACGCAAGAGCGGACTATACAGCACGGTGTAGGGATCAAAATAATAACAACATAGGCGCCGCCATGGCGGTGCACAGCTTTACGCGATTTCCTAATGGGCATACGCGCCCCGCGTTCCCTCTTCCCATTGGCTGCCTGTGCACCGACCGTCTCAGTCACACATCGTCAACCGCATGTGCAAGCTTCCGTGACGGATGCTTCTCTTGCTACAATGTTCAATCAGTGGCGCCACCATGGCGGTGTACGCCTTCCGCGGGGGAGGTGCAGGCCTACACATCCTTCTGATGATGTCAATGGAGATGTCAGTTCATGACCCCCCTTACAGTCACGTTGCATCATCCACCGTACACCGTCCGTGCCCGGCCCGGTCACCCACCGCCGGGCCGGGCCCGGTCACCCACCGCCGTGCCAGGCCCGGTCACCCAGCGCCGGTCACCCACCGCCGGGCCGGGCCCAGTCACCCACCGCCGGTCACCCACCGCCGGGCCGGGCCCGGTCACCTACCGCCGTGCCAGGCCCGGTCACCCACCGCCGGTCACCCACCGCCGTGCCAGGCCCGGTCACCCACCGCCGGGCCGGGCCCGGTCACCCACCGCCGGGCCGGGCCCGGTCACCCACCGCCGTGCCAGGCCCGGTCACCCACCGCCGGGCCTGCCCGGTGGTGGGTGACCGGGCCCGGCCCGGCGGTGGGTGACCGGGCCCGGCGGTGGGTGACCGGGCCCGGCGGTGGGTGACCAGGCCCGGCCCGTAGGTGGGTGACCGGGCCGGGCACGGACGGTGTACGGTGGATGATTGAACGTGACTGTAAGGGGGGTCATGAACTGACCTCTCCATTGACATCATCAGAAGGATGTGTAGGCCTGCACCTCCCCCATGGAAGGCGTGCACCGCCATGGTGGCGCCACTGATTGAACATTTTATTTATTTTTTTTCAGAGTTTTATATAGCGCGAACTAGAACCGAACCGAATCAGTTATCAGAGCGCATTACATAGCACCAGTTACGTTACATGAGGACACACTTTCATTTTAGGCACGGGGAGATTAAGTGGTTTGCCCAGAATCACAGGGGGTTTTTGGCGTCGTTACCGAGACTCGAACCGAGTTCCCCAGGTCCGAGGTCGAGCGCCTTAGCCGTTAGGCCAACCCCTCTCCCCAACTGTTGCAATAGTATTCACCACACTTCCCCTTAATTGCAGATTCCATTTCTGAACCCATTGTTATGGTTACATATATAGTGCAAAAGATTCAAACACAAGTCAGACTAAACTGGGAGACTAACTGTCTAAGGGTTTAAAAATACATACAGGATACCAATATATAACATTGTTGCAAATGATCCAACCGTCGCGGAAGTGCGCACTTGCGGTTGCCGATGTGTGTCCGTGACGGCACGTGCACAGGCAGCCAATGGGAAGGGGTCACGCGGGGCGCGTCTGCGCCATCGACAATGGCGGAAACAGTGCACCGCCACACCAGGGCCTGTCATTGGGCCTTTTCCAATGAGGCATCCAGGAGGAACCAATAGCTGACCACGTGTGCCACTGACATGGGCTCTGGTCCCTATATATGTGTGACTTTGAGAAGCACACATTCACTGCTTCGATCCAGTGCTGCCTGTGACCATCACCTCGACCTGCTGCTGCTGAGCTGACCTACGGCTGCTGCCTGTGACCATCACCTCGACCTGCTGCTGCTGAGCTGACCTACGGCTGCTGCTGTTGTGCCACAGTCCAGGACCTTGCCATGGAGGGAGTGCGAGAGAGCCAGTCCCGTCCCTTCACCGCAGCGGAGCTGGATGTCCTTGTGGACGGTGTGCTCAGCCACTACCAACGGCTCTACGGTGCACCCGGACAGGTGGTAAGTACAGTGGTGTACATGTTGTTGGTCATGAGGTGTTCAGTGGCTCCTGTCTTCTGCAGGCCTGCCGGTGTGCTGTGGGACCTTTACATGTGTAGTGCGGAGCATGGCTGCATGTTGAATCGTGTTCCTGCGATGTTTGTGCATGTCATACTGTCCACTTACGTTACCCTCTTGTCTCCCATCATGGCAGGTAAAGCTGCACGTTCGCAAGGCCGTGTGGAGGACGATAGCACGTGATGTACGGGCAGTGGAGGGGTTCAATAGATGACACACACACTGCCACAAGCGCTGGGACGACATCTCCAGGCTTAGCAAGAATGTGGCGGAGATAACACTGGGGATGATTCCAAGATCTACACGTCTGACCTGTCCGCCCAGCTGAGTGGAGAACCACTGCAAAGTAGCGGTAAGCAGATTGTATGTGTATGTTACTTGGGCCTGCAATGCATGTATTGCTGCTCGGACACAGTAGTGGCTTCCGTGGTGCGTATGTTTAGCTGAAATACCATGCTGGTGCCATTAGCGGAGTAGGCGTTGGCATCCATGTCCGCCAGGTGGACAGCCCTCTTGCTTGGTAGTTGAGGGTTCCAGGACATGCCGTTGAGGTCTGTGGTCACATGGCATGACATGTGTGCAGATAGTAGGGGTGGGACGTGTGCAGGATGTGTGCCACATGTAGAATGTATGTAATTGAATCCTAGATCTGTTGTCCTTCAGTACGTGTGTGTGGCACTTACTCACACCGCGTTTCTCTCTATTTCAGCTTTGGCAGAGGGCACTGACCCGCAGACGACGGAGATGAGTGGTGGCAATGCTTCCGAATCAGAGGTCGCACACACGCAGACTGACACTGAAGAGGGCAGCCCCGGAGAGGGGGACAGGACCGTCCCTGAGGACTCGCATATGGAAACACCATTGCCCTGATCCTCAGAAAGTGGTGGTGAGTCCGCACTGTTGGCACAGACAGGGAGTGGGCAATCGACACCTTCAGTCGGGACACAGCACACAGGGCCCACACTGCCACCCACTGCAACATGTACTGCTCGTGCTCGCCAGAGGATGGGTAGCAGAGTTACCTTCGGTGCAGGAACCGCCGCCCCTGCCCCAGTGACACAAAGTGCACTTTGTGCAGAGGCTGTTGATCTGCTGCGACAGCTGTGTGTAGGGCAGACCAACATGATCAATGCATTTCAAGACCATGATAGGAAGTTGGGGCAGGTGGTGGCATTCATGGAGGGGATGCATGGCGATGTTGCTGGTCTCCACAGAACAGTTCAGTCATTGGCAAACACTGTGTCCTCAGCCATTGTACAGTCGCATAGACAGGGTGCTACTTCTGTACCACCATCCACACCACTTGATGTTACAGGGGAGAGTGAGTCTTCAGACCAGGCCTCTTATTCTGGTCATTACACTAGGAGCAGCCACAGGCAGCAAGGCAGGGCACGGAGGGCACAGACACCATCCCCTAAGCCTGTGATCTCTTTATCCGAAGACGACGTGTCCAACACTGAAGTTGACAGACAGGATCATAGAGGGGTGTGTATGGAAATGGATTCACATACTACACAGCCATCCCCCACCAACGTGACTCCCAAGCTAAGGCCACCTCCCAAGAGCAGGGACACTCCCAGGGACACTCCCAGGGACAAGGAACCTAACATGGAAAGGCCACCTCCCAAGAGCAGGGACACTCCCAGGGACAAGGACAGTAACAAGGAAAGGCCACCTCCCAAGAGCAGGGACACTCCCAGGGACAAGGACAGTAACAAGGAAAGGCCACCTCCCAAGAGCAGGGACACTCCCAGGGACAAGGACAGTAACAAGGAAAGGCCACCTCCCAAGAGCAGGGACACTCCCAGGGACAAGGACAGTAACAAGGTAAGGCCACCTCCCAAGAGCAGGGACACTCCCAAGGACAAGGACAGTAACAAGGAAAGGCCACCTCCCAAGAGCAGGGACACTCCCAGGGACAAGGACAGTAACAAGGAAAGGCCACCTCCCAAGAGCAGGGACACTCCCAAGGACAAGGACAGTAACAAGGAAAGGCCACCTCCCAAGAGCAGGGACAAGGACAGTACCATGGAAAGGCCACCTCCCAAGAGCAGGGACACTCCCAAGGACAAGGTCAGTACCAAGGTGAGGGCACCTCCCAAGAGCAGGGTAGCTTCAAAGGAGAGGGACACTACAATGGACATGTCTGCACCCAGGGACAGGGCACCGAAAAGGGATCAGGGCCATTCCAGGGACAGGACACCTCCGACGTCCAAGGCACATCCCATGGCCAAGGGTTCTCCCATGGACACGAGCACCATCAAGGACAGGCATATTTCACCCCTGGCTGCACTGAGGATGATGTTTAAGGAACGTACAACACATGTATCAGCGGTCGAGTCACCCCATACCTCTACTCCCATCCATGGCCCGCTAAAGCAGAGGAAGGAGTACACTGTTGTTGCATCCCCCATTACACATGATGCAGAGGGCAGAAGGCAGGCCCACAGCAAACGGCAGGCAGGGTCCAGCACGTCCCCAGAGAGCAGACCACCACAAGCACATGATACACCTTTGATGTCTGGTGATGCCACTCCACTTACCAGTCCAGGCATGTCCGAGGTACCCCAACGTTTCACAAAGAAACGGAGACACACACCAGTGAGACCTGAACACCCCAATGTCGCTCCAGTACAGCTGTCCCCAGCTCCCAGAGCCACCCTGCCTCCTGGCCCATACAGCCCTGTGGCTCACCATTTCAGTGGTCCTAGTGGCTCAGCTGCTGTTCACTCACATGTGTCAGGTGCAGGCATGGTATTTGTTGGTCAGTGTACTGGGACATGTCCGGCAAGTGTGTCTGGTTCTAGGGCTCATGTGTCAGTGAGTAGATCGGTGGCTGTGTCTCACACTCCTGTTTCTGGTGCTGGCGGTGTGTCTGGGTCTATGGCACATGTATCAGTCACCACAGCTGTGGCTGTGTCTCACACTCCTGTTGCTGGTGCTGGCGGTGTGTCTGGGTCTATGGCACGTGTGTCAGTCAGTAGATCGGTGGCTGTGTCTCACACTCCTGTTGCTGGTGCTGGCGGTGTGTCTGGGTCTATGGCACATGTGTCAGTCAGTAGATCGGTGGCTGTGTCTCACACTCCTGTTGCTGGTGCTGGCGGTGTGTCTGGGTCTATGGCACATGTGTCAGTCAGTAGATCGGTGGCTGTGTCTCACACTCCTGTTGCTGGTGCTGGAGGTGTGTCTGGGTCTATGGCACATGTGTCAGTCAGTAGATTGGTGGCTGTGTCTCACACTCCTGTTGCTGGTGCTGGCGGTGTGTCCGAGGCGAGTTGTTCAAGCAGTCCACCAGATTCTGTGGTGTGAGGTCTAGTTGCCATCAGTCACATGTCATGTAAGTTTGTGTGTAGATTGACGAATGTAACCACCTATGTTTTGTTAATCTCCTTGTGACGGGTCGCTTGACACACGTTCTTGGCTAGCCAATGATGTACCTGCTCTGTTGGGCACAATGCCCTGTTGCTGTTCTGATACTGCATTCTGCCCTCTCACGTGCTGCCAATGATGTACCTGCTCTGTTGGGCACAATGCCCTGTTGCTGTTCTGATACTGCATTCTGCCCTCTCACGTGCTGCCAATGATGTACCTGCTCTGTTGGGCACAATGCCCTGTTGCTGTTCTGATACTGCATTCTGCCCTCTCACGTGCTGCCTCTGATGTACCTGCTCTGTTGTCCACAATGCCCTGTTGCTGTTCTGATACTGCATTCTGCCCTCTCACATGCTGCCAATGATGTACCTGCTCTGTTGGGCACAATGCCCTGTTGCTGTTCTGATACTGCATTCTGCCCTCTCACGTGCTGCCTCTGATGTACCTGCTCTGTTGGGCACAATGCCCTGTTGCTGTTCTGATACAGCTTTCTGCCCTCTCACGTGCTGCCAATGATGTACCTGCTCTGTTGTCCACACTGCCCTGTTGCTGTTCTGATACTGCATTCTGCCCTCTCATGTGCTGCCTCTGATGGACCTGTTCAGTGCAATGGACTGTTGATGCACTTAGCCCCTCTCACGTGCTGCCTCTGATGGACCTGTCCAGTGCAATGGACTGTTGATGCACTTAGCCCCTCTCACGTGCTGCCTCTGATGGACCTGTTCAGTGCAATGGACTGTTGATGCACTTAGCCCCTCTCACGTGCTGCCTCTGATGGACCTGTCCAGTGCAATGGACTGTTGATGCACTTAGCCCCTCTCACGTGCTGCCTCTGATGGACCTGCTCAGTGCAATGGACTGTTGATGCACTTAGCCCCTCTCACGTGCTGCCTCTGATGGACCTGTCCAGTGCAATTGACTTTTGATGCACTTAGCCCCTCTCACGTGCTGCCTCTGATGGACCTGTCCAGTGCAATGGACTGTTGATGCACTTAGCCCCTCTCACGTGCTGCCTCTGATGGACCTGTTCAGTGCAATGGACTGTTGATGCACTTAGCCCCTCTCACGTGCTGCCAATGATGTACCTGCTCTGTTGGGCACAATGCCCTGTTGCTGTTCTGATACTGCATTCTGCCCTCTCACATGCTGCCAATGATGTACCTGCTCTGTTGTCCACAATGCCATGTTGCTGTTCTGATACTACATTCTGCCCTCTCACGTGCTGCCTCTGATGTACCTGCTCTGTTGTCCACAATGCCCTGTTGCTGTTCTGATACAGCTTTCTGCCCTCTCACGTGCTGCCAATGATGTACCTGCTCTGTTGTCCACACTGCCCTGTTGCTGTTCTGATACAGCTTTCTGCCCTCTCACGTGCTGCCAATGATGTACCTGCTCTGTTGTCCACACTGCCCTGTTGCTCTTCTGATACTGCATTCTGCCCTCTCATATGCTGCCAATGATGTACCTGCTCTGTTGGGCACAATGCCCATGCTCTTGGATTTTCTGATATTATGCACCTATTATGTTGAATAAAGCTAATGAATCATGTTTTGTGGTTTGTCGCTGTCATTCCTGGTTGTGTACTTCACTTGTGTATATTTCGGTGCGTTCGTCAATGTTTTTCCTGTGACATAACACTCCCCCTCCCAACGTCACAGCCCTGCCAGGTTCTCCCCTTCCGGAAGTAAATGGTGTGTAGCGTACCTGCGTCGTCGTCGATGATGGTCCATGACTTGATGGTGGAGGATCGCGAAGAGTATCGGAAAAGCGTGTAGCGCTGGGTCCATGTGGGCGAGCTGCTTGTGGTGGGTATCTCTGCAATGTGTTGTGTCTTCGCTGTGGGAAATCCGCCGTGTTCAGGCAGGTTGTTTTTCCGCATCGGTTTTATGTGTGTTTTCCGCCATCGTGATTTGGGGCACGGTCGGAGACGTCATTCCGTACGGCGGTGTCTCTGGATTGGTTACGTCCGCCGCGGGGTCGGGTGTAGTTCCGCGGCGGTGCGTTCTCTTCCGCCGCGTACGGAGTTTTGACAGGGTTTCTCATCCTAATATGGCGGTCGGACTGTCCGCGGCAGGCGGACGGAAAAAGGCTTTTTCCGCCTACTCCAGGACGGCGGACGTCCTTCCGTCCGCCATCCTAACGAGCCCCATAATTGGCACCCTTCTGGCTCCCTCGGGCGCACCTTTGATCCCCAAGGATCCGAGGAGGTGTCCAGGCAGACTGCTTTTGGCAGATACATCCTTTACACCATCTGCGCCTTTTGACTGCTGGGTGGTCCAATTCTGGGACTGACACCAAACCTGACTTTGATTCTGTTGCCACGATCTTCACTCGTCCCCCTGTGCATCAACACCAGAGACAGAACTCGTTTAACGGGCTCTGAAGCGCACACAACACTACCTCGACTGAAATCATGCCCCCCATATGATGTGGCACAGCCAGTCCAACCTCTTTCTGACTTGAATAGAAATCTTCCTTTACCTAGAACGCTCTACAATCCCTTTGCTTCAGATTCAGAACAATTAGCTTGATGGAGATGCTGAGGATAATGCATTATGAGGAGGATAATCTTTTCATGGACCTTAAGGAAGCCAGTTTATTAGACACTTACCTGGATGCTGGGTTCAACTCTCCCTCTGTCGTCTCCACAAAGTTTAAACTGCACCTCTGGCTCAGCTCTGCAAGGTTTGTTATCTGCTAGCTAGTGACTTCTAACCGCAGATTCCTTACCTTAGAATCATCCCCAGCCGTTAGACTGGATCAGGATTTTTTTTTTGTGAGCAGCAACCCTGCCGTCGTTGCCATTATCCACGCCAGAAGTGACTTGCCACCCCAGCGTACTGACGTCAGTTCTTTTCTTTCCGCACTAGTCTGTGAAGGACCTCTTTTTTAACTTTTTGTCAACATTTTATGAAGACTTGTCTCCTGGTGTGGCAAGGATGTTGGCTAGAAAAGCTGGTTTCAAGCCATGTGGCGCCTGTCACCGACTGTGACATACCCGTATTTGGTGTGCCTCTGGTATTTGGGGTGCGACCACGATGCCAAACCTTCGTTGATTGCCATGTCATGCGCCCCAAGGCCTTTAGGGAGCAGTCCCTCAAGCTCATCGCCGCATCAATGTTCACAAACTCAGTTAAGGGGAAGGTTCCAGGATTGTTCACGGAGCAACTCCAGGCATTCGTTGTCGCAGTCGAGGTCATCAGTGAAGCCCCACAGACGCAAGAAGATCAAGAAGTCGAAGAGATCCTCGACTTCGCCACATCCGTCAAAGCCAACCGACAAAACGAGGGAGTGTTGACACTCGAGCCTAGCTCTGTGGTGAAGCCTGTTCTGTCTCCATGCCTCCCACAATTTCTGGGAGCCGGGGTGACACCGCCCAGTTATGTGAATTTAATGAGGCCATGCGCCTCATATTTCCCCATGATAGAGCCAATGTGTTATTTCTCTGATAGGCCTGGATTGAGATACAAATGGGAGGCATCTGCTGACCCTTATGGATACCAGTTAGGAGTCCAAGGACAACTGGTATGAGGATCTGGTGGATGCCAGTGGTCTGGACACCTCTCCAGACACTGGCCTGGTCTCTTCTCCGGAAAAGGATCTCTCTTCCGCCAGCCTGGTACTGCGGTTGGTGAAATCTGCATGCCTCTTGGGCTGATCTTCTCATACCATCTGGGACTCGGTTGCGCAAGTGCTGCCCACGGTCATGGAGGAGGCCAGAGCCATACTCTCTCAAGCAATTGCTGATGGGAGGGACATAGCCAAGTTCCTCATCCGATGTGGACTGGATATGACCGACTCGCTGGGCAGATCAATTTAATTGTCAATGGCCTTAGGAGCTATGCCTCACTGATAGATGGCTCTCGGTTGTTCAGAGAAAAGGCAAACTCTGCTCTCGAGCTCTTTAAGGATAGCAGAGCTATGACCAGGTACTTGGGCCTTTCTATGGCACTACGCCAACCCCAATTCACCTTCCTCCCCTTTCGTGGCCACGTGAGGGGACTTCTATCCACATCTTTACACGCCCAGCCACTCCGGCCTTCAATCCTCACAATATTTTTGTGGCCAAGGACAGGGTTTCCACAAACCATATGGGACAGGCAGCTAGAGGTCAAATCAGTGCACCACCCCCTGGCAGCCACAGCCTCCAAACCCCTTTAGTACACCACCAACCATCATGGGCATCTAGAGAGGGGCAGGATGAAACAAGTTACTTACCTGTAACTTTAGTTCTCCAGTATTGGTAACTTTCATAGATTCCCATAGCTTGTATCATTCCCCGTCGTCGGAATGGGAGCCTCAGTAATAAAATATATATATATATATATATAGGTAGATAAACCAAAAGAGGTACAAAAGAGGAAAAATTAGGCCTAGGCCTCATACTATTTTGTAACCTATAGGTGTCCTATTGTAAAAAAGACCCAAATGTAGAGCACCAACCAATCAGAACAGCCTCACCCTGTGGAACCTTCCTGAGAAAGCTCAGAGCCTCAGATTTTCGTAGCCGTTGTATAGCCCGAATGACATATGCCAAAAGGGGTGAGCTTTCCCAGGGGAGGTGGGTGGGCGCATGGGAATCTATGAAAGTTACCAATACTGGAGAACTAAAGTTACAGGTAAGTAACTTGTTTCTTACTCCAGTATTAGAACTTTCATAGATTCTCATAGCTTGTATCAGAATAGATAGCAGTAGCATACTTAGCACATTTCGTGAATAACCTCCCAATAACCTTACATAATATGTCATGAATTCACCATAATATCACAATACAGTTAAACAACAGTATAAATAACGAAATGTGAAAGAAAGGAAGGAGGGTAGAAAGGAAAGCTCACCGCTCACTGGAAGAGATTTCTCAGGACCGCTTGACCAACAGCTGCATCCCCTTTAGCAGAGGAGTCCAAGCAGTAGTGCCTTGTGAAGGAATGAGTACTGCTCCAGGTGGCCGCTCTGCAGATGTCCTTAATCGATACTCCTGCAAACATCGCCGTTGAAGATGAGATAGACCTCGTGGAGTGCGCTTTAACCTGTCCTTCCAGGGGCTTCCCCGCCGCCTGGTGGCAGAAACGGATTGCACTAGATATCCATCTGGGGATCCCTTGTTTTGATATCGGAAACCCCTTATGAGGGGCCCCAAAAGCCACAAACAGCTGAGGTGATTTCCTAAACCCAGCTGTGAGTTGAAGATAGAATTTTAGATATCTCTGGACGTCTAGAGAATGAAGTGCCCTTTCGGCCGGAGTCGAAGGCCGAGGAAAAATGGAATTCAGAACGATTGGTTCATTCAGGTGAAAGTCCGTAGGAACTTTAGGAATAAACTTTAGGTTCATTCTAAGGATCAAGGTGTCATTTTTGAACTGCAAGAAGGGCTCTTTAATGGTCAGAGCCTGTAGCTCTCCCACCCTCCTCGCAGAGGTGAGAGCGAGGAGAAGAGCCACCTTCCATGACAAGAATTTCAAGTCAGACTTATGAATTGGTTCAAACGGGGGCCTCATTAGTTGGGCCAGGACCACATTTAGATGCCATACAGGAGGTGGCGGCCGGATTAGTGGAAACACTCTAAACAGTCCTTTTAAGAATTGCTTTATGACTCTTGTTGATAAGAGAAGGACCTGATCTTGTTCTTCTGTATCTGGAGATTGCCGCCAAGTGGACCTTGATGGAATAATGGGCAAGACCTGCATGAGCTAATGACAGGATATATGGCAAGAGTTGATGTGGAGCAGATGAAAAAGGGTGCACTCCTTCTCGCTGGCACCAGATGTAGAAACGCTTCCACTTTGCTCTATACGTCCTATTCGTGCTATGCGCCCGCGCCAAGATGTTTCTGCATTCGTCCGAAATGTCTAGATCTCTGAACTCTCTGTGCTCAGGAGCCATGCTGCCAATTGAAGCGAGTTCGGGTTTGGGTGGAGAACTTGCCCGTTGGACATTGACAGAAGAGACTGGCTGGGTCGTAGATGTATGGGATTGTCTTGAGACAGAAGGAGAAGCTCCGTGAACCAAAACTGGCGAGCCCAGGCGGGAGCAATCAGAATCATCTTGCATCGGTCTATCTTGAGTTTCCTGAGGACTCTAGGAATTAGGGGAAACTGAGGAAAGGCGTAAACAAATGCGCCGGACCAGGACATCAAAAGCGCATTCCCCAGCGATCCCCGATGGTGTTCCCTGCTTGCATAATACCGGCATTTCTTGTTTGCCGGCGTGGCGAACAGGTCGGTTGCTGGCGTCCCCCATTGGGCGAAGATCTCCTTGATCACTGAATCGTCCAATTCCCACTCGTGAGAAATCACTCTTAGGCGACTTAGAGTATCCGCCTTTGTGTTGTGTACGCCTGGCAGATGCTCTGCCACCAGCGAGATGTCCTGCGAAATCGCCCATTCCCACAGTAGTTGAGCTTCCTTGGACAGTTGTGACGATCTTGTGCCTCCCTGCTTGTTGACATAGTGCATGGCCGTGGTGTTGTCCGTACGCACTAGGATGGATGAGTTCCTTATCCTTGGGAGGAAAGCTAACAGAGCCAACCGAATGGCTCTCAGCTCCAGAACATTTATATGCAGACGACCCTCCACCGGCGTCCAATGCCCACTGACTTGGAGGTCTTGCATGACCGCTCCCCATCCTTGAAGGGAGGCATCTGTTGTAATGATGTGAGGGGCCAGAGGCATTCTGAAACTCAGACCCACCGAAAGGTGAGAACCTTCTATCCACCAGGCCGCCGCCTGCTTCATCTGTAGGGTGACCTTGACTTTGTCCTTGAAAGAACCGTCCACTTGCCTCCACTGAAGGTCTAGTTGCTCTTGCAAGGGACGCATCCGCAGCCTGCAGTGCGGAATCAATTGAATGCAGGAGGAAATCGACCCTAGAAGAGACTTGTACATCCTGACTGACACTGACTGCCTCTTTCGCAGTCGACTGGCCGAAGAAATGAGTTTTGCTTTTCTTTCTTCCGATGGGTAAGCTTTGCAAGCCTGCGCATCGATAAGAGCGCCCAGGAATTTCACCGAATTGGCCGGCCGAAGGACAGATTTCTCTCGGTTGAGCTGAAAACCGAGCTGATCGAAGAGACGCAAACATGTCCATACTGCTCCTGCAGCCGCTTGATAACTTGGTGCCTTTAGCAGCCAGTCGTCCAAGTACGGGAACACCTCTAGCGACTGCCTTCTCAGAAAAACTGCCACCGGGGCCAGCACCTTTGTGAATATCCGCGGCGCTGATCTCAACCCGAATGGGAGCACCATGAAATGGAAGTGACTCTTGCCCACTGTGAAGCGAAGGAAACGTCTGTGAGCTGGGTGGATCGGGATATGGAAATAGGCATCGTCCAGGTCTAACGTAGCCATAAAGTCGCCTGGATTCAGGAGGCGCAAAATATCCTGGAGTGAGATCATCCGAAATGAGAGTTTCACGAGATAGGTGTTGAGCTCCCTTAAGTCCAGGATCGGACGCCACTTGTCTTTGGTCTTCTGAATCAGGAAAAACCTGGAATAGAAGCCTTCGCCTCTTTGAGATAGAGGGACACGCTGGATCGCCCCTTTCTGAAGCATTTGTTGAACTTCTAACTGCAGAAGGCGTAAGTGTCTCGTATTTGTGGCGTGGGGAGCTCTGTAAGGTGGAAAATCCTGGAACTCCAATGTGTGTCCCTGACGGATGATGTTCAATACCCATTGATCCGATGTTATCTGTTCCCAGCTGCTCAGATGTTGAGATATCCTGCCGCCCACCGGTGATACATGGGGCGGAGGAACAGTCGGCAGAGTCAGGATGCCGCTATTGACGCTTGGAGGCGTCCCTGCCCTGACGACCCTGTCGTCCACGTGAGCTTTGGCGAGAGAAAGATTGCGTTTGCGATTGACGCTGATAGTACTGATTACCGTACTGAGGCCTGTACGATTGTGATTGTTGATTATAACGTTGTTGTTGGTAACCACCTCTCGTTGATGTGAAGCCTCTTCCTCTTGCTCCACGGAAAGGTGTCTTCCTATATTGCAATGTGCCCAAGGACCGAGCCGTCTCAGTGTCCTTCTTTATCCCCTGTAGAGTATCATCAACATGTTTCCCAAACAACATGTCACCGTCAAAGGGTAAGTCCAAGATTTTATTCTGGACTTCTGGACGAAACCAGGTCGCCCGCAACCAACCCTGACGTCTAAGAACAGCTGCTCCACCAAGAGCACGGAAAGCAGTGGTAGCGATGTCCATCGCGCAATCTATTATTTCGGATGAGGAACGTTGTCCCTCCTCCAGGAGTTTCTGGGCCTCAGCCTTAGGATCGTCAGGGAGCTGGTTTAAGTATGGCGAGACGTCACTCCACATCTGACGGTCGTATCGTGCCAAGATCGCTAGGGCATTGGAAGCCCTGACCAGCAAACTAGCAATAGACGAAAAACGCTTCCCTGCGTTATCCAATCGTCTACCTTCTCTGTCCGGTGGAGCTGTTAGAGGAGCCGATGGATTGCGTGACTTTCGCTGAGCTGCTTGCGATATCACCGAATCCGGTCTCGGTTGGCCAACAAAGCAAGCTGGACTGTCATCCGGCGCCTTATATTTCTTTTCCAAGCGCGGAAGGACTGGAATGACCGTCGCCGGCGCCTGCATCACCTTCTTTCCCTCTTCCCATATATGTTCCACAATGGGAATGGAGCGTACAGCCTTGCGATATGACTCCTTGAAATCATATAAAAAACAATCCGTGGAAGTTGACGGCATGGTGAGCTTAAAACGTGCTGTGGCTCTATCCATTAAGTTATGAAAACCTCCCACGTCCGCCGGAGGCAAGTCAATTGGGTCCGGTATTGGGGATGCAAGATCTGTAATAACATATTGATTCCATTCCACATCAGGATCTTGAGCCTGATTATCTACTTCATCGTCCTCTGAAGTGTCCACCTGGGTAAGCTCTACCCGCTGAGGAACTTCTACAGCCTCCTCTACATGCTGGGGCCGTGAAGAACAAGCAGCCGACAATTGAGATTGCTCCTGCGCCTGATCTTGCACTGGACGCGACGCTTGCCTGCTACGATATTCCTCCAACATAGCTCGTAAGTCCGTAAGCAGAGTCAACGGCATTGAGACCAAACCCTGCTGGTTCGGGACATCCTGATATTGTACGCGATCCTGCTGCTGTTGTTGTTGTTGATTATAAAAATATTCATTCTCTGGCTCAGAGTCATGAAACTTTAGGTGCAATTGTGATGGACTATATGCATCCCCAAATTCACCATCTTCCTCATCCGAATATTCTTCCTCGTCAAACAATAAGACCGGAGGTAATGGATCTACCTTCCTCGGCGAAGTCATATCCGGCGTAATACGTCTTTTTCTAGGGTGCTCAGCCCTCACTAACGTCGACCCTTTCCTCGTCGACGGTGGTGTCGTCGAGGTCGTCCACGACAGAATTGGCTTTGTCGTCGTCGAAATCATCGTCGACGGGATAGTCATCGTCGACGGGATAGTCGTCGTCGACGAGATTACCATCGTCGACGGAATTGCCGTCGTCGACACTTTCGTCGACGCTGTCGCCGTCGTTGACGGTGTAGTTCGCGTCGTCGCCGTCAACGGAAGCTTCTTCTTCGTTGACTGTAAAGAAGATGTCGTCGTCGGTGGTAAACTCGACGACGATGACGTCGACGACGTCTTTGCTTCTTTAACTTTAGCCACTGAGGAAACCTCTACAGCTGTCTTCCTCAAAGTTTTAGATCCATCAGCCTGATGGGATGGCCCAGCCGAGCCATCTTCTTTCTTTGATTTTGGTACCTCAGGTACCGGCTTCTCCCTCTCCTTTTCACTTCCGTGAGGAGATTCGCCAGGCCCAGGCTTGCCAGACCTGTCAGAGGTCCCACGCACAGCCTTCGAGGGGGGTTCCAAAGAAACTGAAGCAAATGACCTACCCCTCTTCAGTGACCTCTTCGAAGACGTAGTTGAAGCAGCATCCTCTTCATCACTGGAAATAATATTATCTCTCAACTTCATCTTCTGTAACCATGTCAGCAGACGCCCCTCACGGTCACGTAGGGTTTTGGTTGAAAAGGTTCTGCAGATCTTACAGTCTGCCACCTTATGATCTGGGTATAAGCAGTATATACAATCCTTGTGCTTATCCTCAGCAAAAAGTCGTTTTTTAGAACATGTGGCACAAGGCCTGAACAGGCTTTACTTCTCCTTGTCCGCCATTATATAAAAATGTTAAGAAATCCTGTAAAGATTTAGTAGAAAACAGTACCTCAAAAGAAAACTAGAGCAGAGCTCTATGAAGACTCCCTAGCACCAACGTGCGGTAGAAAATCTGAGGCTCTGAGCTTTCTCAGGAAGGTTCCACAGGGTGAGGCTGTTCTGATTGGTTGGTGTTCTACATTTGGGTCTTTTTTACAAAAGGACACCTATAGGTTACAAAATAGTATGAGGCCTAGGCCTTTTGTACCTCTTGGTTTATCTACCTATATATATATATATATTTTATTACCGAGGCTCCCATTCCGACGACGGGGAATGATACAAGCTATGAGAATCTATGAAAGTTCCAATACTGGAGTAAATGCTATCACCTGCACAACTGGAGGTCAATACCAACCGACCATTGGGTATTGTTGCTTGTCCAAAGGCGCTGCCCCCTCCCCTTTGTGACCAACCACCCCCCCATGCTCCTGCGTATGACAAACTGGAGGAGGACTACCTATCCTTGCTTTGTCAGGAGGCATTCGCTTTCTTGGCCAACAGAGCTAAAGAGATTGTACCAGCATCAGAAGTAGGTTGTGGTTGCTATTCTTGCTACTTTTTTGTGCCCAAGAAGGACAGAGGATTTGTTCCTATTTTAGACCTGCACCTTCTTAATCTCTACCTGAAAAAGGAGATATTCAAAATGCTCACGCTCACACAACTCTTGTCTGCCCCGGACACAGGAGACTGGATGTAATCGCCGGAATTGCAAGACATTTCTTTTCACAACCCCTCTCCTGCCTGCCCACAGGCGCTACCTGTGGTTCTCAAAAGGCCAAGAGGACTTTCAGTTTGCCATGCTCCCCTTCAGCCTTAACAGCACCCCTCGAATGTTCACAAAAGCGATTGCGGTGGTTGCAGCTCATCTGTTGAGGTCACGGATTCAAGTCTTTCCCTACCTCAATGATTTGCTGTTGAAGACAGGCTCTCCGCAGGCAGTCGTCTCCCACCTCCAGAATACGACCAATCACTACCAATGTGCCGAAGTCACACCTGACTCCCTCTCAGACCTCCCTTTAATCTGAGCTGTTCTAGACACAGTACACTTTTGGGCCTATGCTCCAAATCAGCAAGTCCAGAATATTTAGGCTATGATACCAATGTTTCAGTCTCTAGCCTGGATTTTGGTGAGACTGATTCTGAGGCTGTTGGGCCTCATGGCTTCCTGCATTCTTCCTGCATCCATATCCGCTGGCATTTAAGGGCTCTGCCATGGTTCATGAAGTTTAAGTGGGAACAACATGCTCAAGATCACAGAGGAAACTGCAAAAGACCTGCATTGGTGGCTAACGAACCACGATTGAATCAGTGACAGACCCCTCTCCCTTGTTCACCCAGAGTTGACTATGGTGACATATGCATCGCTTCTGGGCTGGGAGAGATGGAGATCAGAGGACTCTGGTTTCCAGCGGAATCCTAACTCCACATCAATCTGTTGGAGCTCTGAGTGATTCAACTGGCTTTGAGGGCATTTCTTCCTTCAATCAAGGGAAGTCTGATTCAGGTGTTCTCGGACAACACCACCACCATTTAGGGAATAGTGGGGTTGTGAAGCCTTTATCAAGAGACTCTGCTCCTCTGGTCAAGGCTGGAACATCAATGCATATCCCTGGTGGTTCAACACCTGGCAAGCTCTCTGAACACCGGGGCAGACAAACTCAGCCTTTGATGTCTAGAATATCGTCATCACCTTCATCATCATCATACTAACTTTATTTCGATCTCCAGGATCATAAAAGTACAAACATACATAAGTAAACATAAGTCATCATACACTATGATAATAATCACCAGAAATCAAAAGCATATGTTAATTGACAGAAAATGTATTTTGATAAAAACCACAGTCAAATGCACATAATACTATACCATTAAAAACATGATGGCATCATACTAAAGACAAGTGCAATAAGGGACCATAAAAAATGAAAGTGCTTATAAAACACATCATGGTGAGAACCATAAGATTGGTCTTCTAATTGGTTAAAAGCTTATGCCTAAAATCTCAGGGTAAACTCGCTCAAGAATATAAAAAAGATTGATCATGTAAACCTTTTTCGTACACACCATATTGAAAACAAATACCTTGAGACAGCAAAAGCTATTGGTTGATGGGTGCCATATTTCAGAATTCTAAGGGCCATCTGACAACTGAAGGTCCCTATGTTCCTACAGATCTGGACTATCCACCTGTGCCTATGCTTTTTATTGTCAGGACAGAAGAAGAGTACATGGGCCTCAGTTTCTTCTGAAGCTCCACAAGAGGGACATTTCCAGTCTAGAACCCTTTCCAAGCATTAGTAAAAACACTCAAGGGGAGGGAGCCGTGCCTAACCTGTAAATAAAGTTTCCTGGCTAAGGCTGGCTGTATCTCATCTAGGAAAGACTCTGGGATATAAAATCTTTTATCTCAATAAACCTCTTAGTAAGCGTGCCCATAGTAACACCCATCAACAGGTAAAAGAGCTTGAGCCCCATATAGCTAACCACAAGATTTCTCCTTGATACTAGCAAAGAAGCTGCTGCAGGATCAGACCATAAGGACACTACTTCAATACTGGTAAGAGTTTCCCTAATTTAAAAAAGCCAAGGTAAACTTTTTGCCCTGGATATTTCCAGTATCTCCTCCGGAGCAAGTCTGTATGCTATCCGCTCTGGGGTAGCCCAGATTATCCTCCAAAAGAGGAGAGGTCTTAGACCAATCCCCTCCGAGAGGGGTCTGAGTCCTAGATCTAGGCGAAGCGTGGTTAGGGGATTGCTAGGGGGGTGGTAAGACTTATCATCTGCACCTAATATAGTTGTTTTTAACCAGTACAATGTCTTTCATAGGTGATGGTTCCTAGGGCTTGGATTTTGTAGATATCTACCAAACGGCTAATAGGCTTAGAAAAAGAGGCCCTGTGTACCCTGGCGATGACACCTGTAATCTGCGCAAGTTTCAGCCTTTATTTGCCAATCTAAAAGGACCAGTCCATAAGCTCATTAAGAGTAAGCCCCAAATAGTAAAAAATGGGGACCCTCTCAAGAGGAATTCCATTCAAAGAGGGGTTAGATCGTGAGGAAGATGCTGGGTTAAAAACCATAAGTGTCTTATCAACATCAATTTCTAGTCCCCACGACTTACAAAATGAACTGAACCCATCTAGAATCCTTTGCATACCCATAGAAGACTAGTATAAAAGTAGGGTGGCGTCGACAAACATCAGAGCTGGACTTTTGGAGCAGTTGATCTTCGGAGCATCACTATCTCTTAACCCATTTAGTAAGTCCACCAGCCATTGATATCCAAACAAAATAAATTGGGGGCAAGTACACAGCCCTGACATTCTCCCCTAGTCATGGGGAACAGTTAAGAAAGCTCACCCAGTTTTCCACATTGAACCTGTGCAAAGGTCTTTTCATGCAAACTACTAATAATATGAAAAGGGTAAGTGGGAACCCCCAAGTCACTCAATACGGACCTCAATTTACATCTCGGGACTAAATCAAAGGCAGACTTATGGTCCACAAATATTAAGTATACACTGCCACCCTCCAGTGCAACTGTTTTCCATTGAAGGAGTTGATGGCGAAACACCTGATCAATAGTAGAGGTTCGCCTCTTGCAACCTGCTTGTAATTGACCTCGAAACACAAAAAGATGATGGACCGAATATTTAACAATGTCAAACATTCACCCCGAATCACAAATCTGGATTTATTCCATTGTTGTTTTGCTTGCCACGCCACTCCAGTTTGGGCCCAGCCATATGCAAATCAGTCTTGTCCCTGTTCCCCATGGGAACAATCCAGCCCGAACTGCCTAGCCAGGCCCTCCCTGGACCGGAAAATAGGCATCCTGGGACCAGTTTCTGTGCATCACCCCTCATCAGCCAGGCTAGCTTGAAACAGTGGCGTAGCAAGCACGGGACCCACGCCTGGGCATACCCTTCCCACTTAGGGTGAAAATATAACACAAAAAGATGATGAACGGAATGTTGAACATTGTCAAACATTTACCCCCCAGTCACAGAGCTGGGTTTAATCCTTTGTTATTTTGCTCGCCACCCCAATCCAGTTTGGACCCAGCCACATGCAAATCAGCCTTTGCCCTGATCCCCATGTGAACAGTCCAGCCACACTGTCAGGCCAGGTCCTTCCTGGACTGGAAAACAAGCATCCTGGGACCGGTTTCAGGGCATCACCCCTTATCAGCCAGGCTAGCTTGAAACCATTGGCATAGCGAGCACGGGACCCTCGTCTGGGCATACCCTTCCCACTTAGGGCGAAAAAAGCAAACATAAGGAGATGATGAACTGCTCCCATGAGGGACAGGGTCAAGACTGATTTGCATATGTCTGTGTCTGAACTGGGGTGGCAAAGTGAGCTAAAGAACGATGATGGATTCAACCCAGATCTGTGACTGGGGGTGTGTGTTTGAAAAGTTTCAGTGCTCCGTCCATCATCTACTTGTGTTTGCTTTGTTCCCCCTAAGTTGGCAGGGTATGACCAGATGTGGGTCCCTTGCTAACTTTGCTACTGGATTCAAGCTAGCCTGCCTGATGAGGGGTGTTACCCCAAAACCATTCCCAGGATGCTTGTTTCTGGTCCAGGGAAGACCTGACTTGGCAGTTAGGACTGGACTGTTCCCATGAGAAACAGGGTCAAGACTTATTTGCATACGGCTGGGTCTGAACTGGGGTGGCGAAGTGAGCTAAAGAACGATGATAGATTCAACCCAGATCTGGGACTGGGGGTGAGTGTCTGAAAAGTTTCCGCGATCCGTCCATCATCTCCATGTGTTTGCTTTGTAATTAACTAAGGACACTATGACCCTCCATAAACTCCTGCACATGCTCCAATATTAACCTAGAGAAAACATTCTGCATTATGTCTATTAGACTAATCGGTCTATAGTTCCCCGATAGCAAGGGGGAACCTTTTTTAAACACAGGAATTATTTCTGCTCCTGCCCAGGCATAGCCATTCCCCCCCCATTATAGCGTTGAAGATCACCCATAAGTACGGCCCCAAATGTCTGGTACAGTGAGGTAAAAAATCCCAGTTATTTTGTCAATACCAGGAGCCTTATGGGGAGCTATTTTAGAAATGGTGCCATATCCTTTTGTGAGAGGTATTGGGGGAAAGTCCTGCAGATCATACCAGTGCAAAATACTTTAAAAATGGTCTACATCAGTATTCACCCCTTCCTCCTGTCCCTCCTGCACATCATATAGTGACAGAAAGTGCCCATTCCATACTTCTGCCGTAATATTGGGCTCAATGTTCGATCATCCGTCCCTGTTCTCAAAAGTAACTATATTCCAGAAGGCCCTAAATTCTTTACATTTGAGGGCCTAAAGTAGCAAATCCCGTTTGGCCTGGTCCCAATCTTTCTTTGCCAATTTAATGGCATTCCTGTACATAGCTCTCAGCCTTTGTATCTGACCTCTGTCCTTGGATTTTAATGCTAATATTAGGGCAGTTTTTGCATTTCTACATTGGCCATTGAACTTTGAGAGCTTTCTATGTTTATGAAAGACCACTAAAATCACCATAAGGGTTGCCTGGATTAGCGCAAGGTGCATCACTTAAATAAGGGTGCACTATATACTAAGTCAGCCTCCTTCAGTCTTTGCTGCAGCTAGAGCCCAGAGAGGTATTGCTTGGGTATCGATTCTAAGGTAAGGAATCTGCGACTGGAAGTCTCTATTAGATCAACAAGTTTCTTGCCTTCGATAACGCCTTACTTGGCAGACTTCTTACCAACACATCATTCTTCCCATCTCTCCAAATGTGTTAAGAGTGAAGGGCTGTTCCCCTTTAAAGGGCCCTAGTTTTAACACACCAGTAGTCCGTTTTCTTCGTGTCTTCGCGCTTCCTACCTGGAAATGCATGAAAAGAAACTGATGTCAGCGTGCTCGGGTGGCGACTATATAGGAATTGCTCACATCATTTCCGGCACGGACAACGCTATGCAGAGCCAAATGATGCCAACTACCAGCAAGCATGGGACTGCTGCCGAACAGATTTCCAGATCCAGTCAGACGCCTGGGGATTCTTCTAAGGTAAGGAATCTGCGGCTATATAGAGCCTCTACCAGATAAGGCGTTACTCGAGGAAAGTAACTTGTTCTTCACACCCTCGGGTGACACGAGTGAACCTGAATCAATGTACCAACACTTGAATGTGAAAGACAGATTTTTTTAGCCCCGCAGAACCCTACCCAATACATAGTTGAAATGGCATCAAGGCTTTTGGGTTACTAACAGTCCCTAAATAGTGATCTAGGGATACTGTGGTGATTGGACTTTTCGTTCTTCTCAATACCACACACACAAATTGAACTAAGAAAAATACACTTTAACTAAAATGTGTGTTGATTTCAACAAGAATATAAGAACATAATTAAAACAGCACAGATGCATGTTGTGAACAACAGGAATAAAATGAACATTTCTACCATGGTTATGTTGCTCAAATGTGAATTTACCTTGAAAAAATAAAAGACAAGAGGCGTTTGGCAAAACAGGAACAGTTGGTTTAATTAAATGCAGCAGCTGGGAGAGCAGGCTACAGAGTTGGGGGTCTGAAAGCACATTAGTTTCATCCATAATTTTATACATTGCATGAGGCGTCATAAAGTAATTTGTGCATTCCTTTGGATACGGAAATCTGGGCCTATTTCCAGGGCGAAAAATCTGGGCATTTGATAAGAAGCGCAGGTGGGTCACAACCTTGCGTGGGCACTATGTGGGGGCAGTTGATACGTGTCCAGATGTGCCGCATAGGGAGTGCATGATCATTGCATGTAGTATGCATGCTGTGTTCTTATTGGCTGAGTGTTCCTAAATTAGTGCTGCATCCAGCTTTTTGGTCTTTTGGGAACGCTCTCCCTCTTCAGGCCAAAAGTTTTTTATTGTGCCCAGTCTCCTAAGACCATTGTGGTGGTGCTGCCTATCTGTGGGATCTATCTGGGTTTCCCTGTTTGCGCGTTTTTTTAACAGTCTGTGATCTGCCAATCAGTTGCTTTAGACCTAGGTCATAGGCCCTCCCTGACCACGTATTTCTGACTCTTGCTTTATGGAAAGGTAATATTGGGTGGATTCGACAACAGCAATGCAAGTTGTTATACGTACATATATCATGGTGTACATCAACATCATATTTTTCAATATTGAATATTAACATTCATAGGTATTTGAATTCTACTGAATTTGTTTTTACAGCAGGACACCCGAACTTGTAGGAAACCACACAAAAGCAGCACAAAAATTACAATCTGAAGCAATAACGTGCACAGTCTGGTCAACTACGGGAGGAACCAGGAAAATAAATCAACAAACCAGTCCTTGTCAGGAGCACCTCCCTCCTTCTTGTCAGCTTGTAGACGATTCAGTGCTTGGATGGCAAGATTTAGTGTCCCGTTGTCTAAGTGATTTCTGGGGGTGAAAGTACAGCAGGCTACACTAATTTTGGCAGACACCCCACCCTCGATCGCAGTCATCAGGTTCAAAACATACCGATGTTGCATCAACGTAAGAAAGATGGCTCTTAGTTCTTCCTTATTTATTTATTTTATGTATTTATTGAGCTTGATGGCATGTAGGCTGAGCTCAGTATCATTGATTCTCTTCAGCATTTCCCACCTGGTTATTTGCAACCAGTGGGTGTTTACCTTTGTTCTCAAGGCTATGGACCCTCTCGCATTTGCTTGAGTGTCAGTAAACAGACCGAATTCTTCCAGAATTTCCTTGTACTGAGCCCAGCGAAAGTAATCAGAAGTTCTGTTTTTCTCGAGCCTGAAGCAATGGAGTTTTTTTCTTCTGTAGTGGATGTTGGAGCAACTCAGACAGATCTTCTCCAGAGATGACCAGGGTCAGGTGTGTATCTTTACAAGGGTGCAGAGGCCCCGCCATCCAGGGATGAGTTGGGTGTAGGCAAACTCCCCACATTGACAGTAAGTATCCATCAACACAGAGGTGCACTATTGCATATCTGGTACGTGCTGTATTGCTTCACAATTCTCATTTGTGACAAGCGGTATCGTTCCTTTGCCTCTGGAACACAAAGAATACAATGTCAGTTCTATGCTGGCATTTAATCCGTTCCTTCTAGACGCATTTCCCCTTGTATCTCCGAGGTTAATGGCCCTGCACTGGAACTCGATGTCTGGGGCTGTTTGTTATCAAAGAATACATCCCCAGATACGCTAAGGGCCACCCTGGGACCAAAGACAGAGGCGGTAGTGGACATTTTTTTGTGCACTGGTGTGGTGGCTTTGCTACCTCCAAGAACCTCTTCTCTTGGGGCCAAACAGTGTCCTTCCCTATAGTGCCTCCCCCGCGCATCTTGTCTAGCTCAGTTTGAATGTCACTAGGCTCGGAAAAAAGATGTAGTGCTGTGGGGCTGTTTTCACACTGGGTGATGTTTACTACTACTACTGTATGGGGTTCTACTCTACTGGGTTGTATTGTGGCTCTAATCCTACAAAAGTACAGATGGATGAGGCATTTTACTTTTCCGGTGACTAAATCTTGGGACAAGTAAAGTCTGTCTGTGCCCAAAGCATGGAGTATCGACAACAGCACAACCTAGACAATGTCTAGGCGGTCAAGTGCTGGTACCATTTGTTGTGCAAGAGTGCGCTGTGTGGAGTGTGTGGAATACTAGTGTTTGGTTCAGTGTAAGTAATGTGAGAGAGGTCCATACATAAGCGCTGTAGAAATGTCGAGGTAGTGAAGAGGTGGTGGGCCGCAGAAAAGGTGGTGCACTTATGGCTCGATTGCAGACCTGTTGGATAAGAGCTGTGGGTTGTAGGTTAGCTTTTAGAAATACATACATCATTATTCAGTCTCGGAAATTCCTGTGCCTGTCCTTTTTCGGGCATTTCAGTGCATCCATTTTGTGCAAACTTTGGCGAGGTTCTAGATGGGGGGTGGGGGCCCAAATTGGGCGTCATTTTAGTAGTCATGAGTTTTTGGACATGAGTCACCCGACTTTTATTTTATGGGTTCCTTGGTTCGTCCCCCTCACTGTAACAAAGGTGAATGTTTTAGTTGGGTGATCTTTGTGGGTGTGTGGATGGCTCTTTTTACCGAACTATCTATTTATGGGCGTTGTCGGCCCTCTTAATACTTTACTTCCCCTAACATGTGCGTATGTGTGTAGTTTATCGATGTGGATGGTACCTTTTAACCTGCACTTGAGCAAAGTGCTGTGAAAGGAAGGGGGCTTGTCACAATTTTGGGGGTTGTGGGTAATTGCAACATGTCCTGAGGACACGTGTATGCCCCTCTGGTCTCGTCACGCGGCATGTAACAAGGTTTTCCCTAATGGAATTGGGTGTTTTGACTACCCCTTTTTTCTGAAAGCTTCGCTTTTGGACTGCTCCTGTCAGGTACTTTGGCGCCTTCCTAAGGTCTCATGTAGTGTTGGTTTTATTATGGCATACCGGTGGGCAGTGTTCCCTATAGGTTGCGCCCCTGTGCGTGCGCACCCCAACCTCCACAAGCGCGCAATAACTATTCTGATAAAAAAGACAGAAATCAGCCTGCTCACTTTAACCAACATTAGTGCACAGGCCCGAATGTCTTGGCATGTTCTCTGAGTGGAGCGCTGAAATGCACATCATGTAAATAATCCAACGAACATATGATAACGTCTCTTTAAATCCAAAAAAGCTCTTTTTCCTAACATGCAGAATCTTTGATGTTAACATATTAAATTATACCGCTGTACCTACAGGCACATATTAAAACTGAGATTTTTTTTAAGCATGAACTTACAACCACTGCTGCACTGGACTTTGCTAAAATGTTTGTGAACTCAGAGGCAAGTAAATTGTAATGTGCACACACTATGTGGCCCACATTCTTATAGAAAGAGCAACATTGGGGAGAGGATGAGGCCTAACAGCTTGGGCAGTCGACCTTGAAGCTGGGGTACCAGGTTTGAGTCTCGGCAGGGACTCTCAACATCCTATGATTCTGGGCAAATCACTTGGGACCCGATGTAGGGAAGTTCATTTTTCTGGTTCTTAAATACCGATTCATACCGAATCGGTATTTATGAATCGGAAAACTGAATGTAGCTAAAAAATTGGTAAAAAATACCGAATCGGTAACAATCGGAATCCACACTCTGTAAATACCGATTCGGTAATATCCGAATCGGTATCACCCATTCAACCCTATGGGCCTCCAGGCCCATAGGAATGAATGGGAGATACCGAATCGGAAATTACCGATTCGGAGATTACCGAATCGGTAAAATCCGATCTCGAAAATTCGAATAGAAGACATGTGAGCCAGTTAACCAATCAGGGACACCCACCACACCCCACAACAAAGCAACTGAGAAATCAACCATTCAGATGCAAGTACCACACCCCAGTACCTGGAGGTGGCCACACCCATGCAGGTGCAGAGCTACAGAACTGTTTGGAGAGCTGGAGGGAAGACAGAGGAGCAGGCTGCACTGAGCCCAGCAGAGCATCACCATGGAGTCTCAGGAAGGCCTGAAGGATGGAGGTGATAGAAAAAGGAAGCTTAAATTCAGCACAACTGAGCTCCAGGTGTTGGTGGAGGAGGTAGTGCAGCATCACAGCTAGCTTTTTGGGAGACAGTCCCTGCAAGTAGCAGAGTCTGTCAAAAGAAACACCTGGCTGGCGATCCAGAGCAAAGTAAATGCCCTAGGGGTCACACATTGGGAAATTGAAGATATAAAAAAAGGTGGTATGATCTGCTGTTATTTAACTGTTAACTGTTATTTGATTTTATTTCCTCTATTATTGTGAGTTATTACATGTGTGGTTATGGCATTGAAGGGTTTGTGTGTCTTTCCGCATTAATTTGTGGTTGCAGGTTCTTTTAAATTCACGATAAAACAGGGACTTTTCTCAGATTTATATTTCATTACTCCTTGTCCCCTATTGGATTTGTAAGGAGACCTCCCTTTTCTTTTGACACATGATCTGAGGATCACCACCAAAAAGAAGATAGCAACCCAGAGGAAAGAATCCTTAGCCACAGGTGGAGGGAAGAGCCGTGCACCAAGCCTCACTGAACTGGAGCAGCTGGTGGAATCCACCATGGAGCCGGAATGCATACATGGGATTGGGGATGCTGACAGCTCAGCCAGAGCTGCAAGAAAGAAAGGTAAGATGCATGGACATGAATCCCCACCCATTCCCTGGCCCCTTCCCCAATGTGGGTGACTGAATCACAATCCAGAACACATGTCAGTACTCACCACCAATGCATCATGGTAGTCGTAGTCATAGGAACATACATCAAAGCAGCCAACACAGAATTCAGCATGCCATGCCACACTCCCCATACACAAGCAGTTGAGGCTTAGGAAATTGTGTGATAGGAATGTGTTTAATGAAGACACACAGGTGATCATTGTCCATGTCTGCCCACAAGAGAGTCATCGCGCAGTGCAGCGCAGGGAGGGGAGGCGAGTGCACCAGCAACGGCTGCGAGGGAGAAGCCTTCAGACACATCAGGACCCAGCACTGTCCCTGAGGACACTTCCACAGCACAGGCACCCACAGCATTGGAGGAAGACACCACAGCACAGCCACTGTCGCCCCTGCTGTTTGGGACACAGACTCCGGAAGCACCTGCAGGTGCCACAACACCAACCTCAGGGTCCTCTGTGAATGTGAGGCCAAGGAGGCAGGATGTTCCACCACTCAGGATCCTAGAAAGCTCTGATGAAGAAGAGGTGGAGGTTCACACACCTAGCACTCCACCACTGGCTGGCAACGCAGGGCAACAGGGGTCATCAGGATCTTTGCGTGCAAGTGTCCGTGGTCGTAGGGCATGTGAGCGAGACGAGGGGCAGCATATGCAGGGGGTCTTTGCTGGTTTGGAAACCACTATGGTGAAGATCCAGCGCATGCAGGCCAAATGGATCATGGCAGTGCACAGACAGGTGCGCATCCTGAACAGGAGGATGTCAAACATTGATCGGGGGATATGCTCCATGGCCCTAGGAATGGAGTCCATGGCAAAAGGAATGGAGTCCATGGCAGAGGGGGTGAGGGAAATGGGTGTGCGCATGGGTTCCCTCTGTGACATGCTGGAGAGTGACCAGACAGAAAGGCGCAGGAATAGGCACGTACTGAAGCAGCAGAATAAGGCCATCAACCGGCTGGCAACTGCAACCACCCTGCTATGCCGCCGGTCAGTGAACATGCAGACTGACATTGTGCACTGCTGCAGTGACTTGTCCAGGGGGATGGGGAGAGTGACCTCTGCTATGGAGGTACTGCTGACACCGCAGACAGCCACTGCTGGTAACACGTGTGTCGGGGACACAGAAGAGTCCACAAGCAGGAGTGGATCCAGCACGCCTGTACAGGACGTTCGTCGGACCAGCAGGCTCCATGCAGAAGACCCTGGCACCACTGCGCAAGTTGACCCCCTGCCCCGTAGCTCCCACACCATATTGCATTAACAAATAATCCTGAACACAGGACAGGTCACAGTGATGTGAACTTTGGCCACCCAGTGTGAAATGCGGATGTTGTATGATTCATGTGGTCTGGTATATGTGAAGTGCAGTAGTGCATATTAAACTGAGTGCTTCGGGAACTAAACATGCCTGTGTCTCCTCACTCTATTAGAAATATCTGGTTGTGATTTCTGCGCATCTCAGTCTGCCATCTGTTGCTGGCGCTGCTCCTGCTGCATTGTGATCGGCTTGTTCTGTCCCATCATCTATGTCCTCATGATATGTTATTTCTACCTCTGTGCCCTCCTTGGTGGACAGATTGTGCAGCAAGGCGCAGGTCGCAATAATTTTGCAACAGATCATTGGAGTGTACTGCCATGCACCTCCACTCTTATGGAGGCAGCGAAATCTGCTCTTAAGCAGTCCAACAGTGCGTTCCACCACACAACGTGTTGTTCTGTGTGCCACGTTGTAATGCCTTTCACTCCTGGTGGATGGATTCAGGTAGGGGGTGAGGACAAATGAACGCAGGGCATATGCACTGTCACCTGGGTGGAAAATGAAATAATGATTAGTCACATACTCATGATTGATCCTTCTGCATTGACTATCAGGGTGTCTCACAGTTATTTACCTAGCAGTTATCCATCCCCAAAATCACCAGCAACAAGGCGCGTGTATATCCCACTATTCTGGAAGATGTAGGAGTCGTGGGTACTGACTGGAAATTTGGCAACAATGTCGGTAATGATGTTGGCAGCGTTGCAGATCACCTGCACATTGATTGAATGCGTAGACGTCCGGTTACTATAAATGTGTTCTTTTGCTGCAGGTGGGCATAGTGGGGTGTGCGTGCCATCGATACAGCCTATGATGTGCGGGAAGTGTGCAAGTTAGTAGAAATTGGTTTTGGTCTTTGCTAGTTCAGCAGGTGTGTCAGGGAACTCAATGTAGTGTCCCATCCTCTGCATCGTGGCGTCAAGGAATTTCCTGAAGAAACGTGACAGGCAGCTCTGGGACACCCCACCTACCACAGCAATCATATTCTGGTAGCTCCCAGAAGCAAGAAGGTGTAGGCAGCACAGCACCTGCACATGGGGTGGGATGGCGTGTGCTCTTGGGGTTGGGTGTTCCAGATATGGGTGGAGGTCCCTGATCAAGTCCAGGATGCTTCTGGGGTGTACCCTGTACCTTTGCAGGATCTCTGGTTCAGTCAGTTGGAATAGGGTGATCCTCTGCCTATTTACCTGCTCCTCCCTTAGCCAGACCCTCTCTCCTGCTGCCTGTATCCGTAGCCGCCTTGTCATTATGTAGAAAGCCGTCATTGTGGTTGCACTGTTGCATTTTGGGGCCTTCTTTTATATCCTGCACCTGGTTTCCACCTGCTTTCATTCCGTTGTAAATACCGACTCTTAAATACCGATTTTCATGGTATTCGGTATTTTTTGGGTTTCCTACATCTCGATATGCCATTTTTTCCCATTTCTGATTTACCGATTCGGTAAATAAGAATTCGGTATATTCCGATTCGGAAAATACCCATTTCTTATTTACCGACTCGGTAAATAAGAATTCGGTATATTCCGATTCGTGAAATACCGAATCGGTATTTTACCGACTGATTTTTACCGATTCGGACACTTTTTTTCCACATACATCTCGAAACTCTTATTCCGGTCGGTAAGGGCCGAAATTACCGAATTTCGGCCGTTACCGACCGGAATTTGGCTACCTACATCGGGCCCTTAATCTCCCTGTGCCTAACAAAAATGAATGTGTCCGTCTGTAAAGCAAATGGTGCTAGTGTAAAGTATTCTGATACCTTTGGGTCTAGTTTGCGCTATACAAAACTAAAAACAACAAACATTATAGTCTAATATACTAAACCCAATATGTTTGTATGCCTCATATTCTAAACTCGCATATGTGAAGATACATTCATATGCAATAATAAAGAAAATGGAAGATTGCTGAAATACAATATTTGCCTATGGTCACAAAGTTTAGTTAAGCGAGGAAGCTGGGGTTAGTCTCTGTTTTCCTGGTTTCAGTTTGTGAAATAAGCTACTAAATGGGTATCTATTGGTCTCCTCTTTATCACTGCTAATGTTTGTGCTTTGTGTTGAACTCTGTCTGCATAATTTCCACATTTCTTATGAAGTACAGGAGGGACAGGAGTGCCATCTCCTTCCCTCAAGCCAACTCGTTTTTTCCTAGTTTGTATTGAGAGGCAACAGTTACATTTCTTAGATTGTTAGCATTATTGTTAATTTTGTTAGTATCATTATCTTCAAATGCCAGAGGAACTTACACCGATGCACAACACCAAAGACGTAGCTAGTATGGCATGGGCGTTAGTGCAAGGAAGAAAATGGGACCCTTGGCCGCTGTTTGAATGGTTAAATACAGATAAATCACCTTTCAGTGGCCCCTCAGACCTCTAGACCCTGATGTCACAGCACCTGCTGCTTCATCTCCCCATGATGGAGCTTCTAAAGGATTGTATCTGTCACATTTCTCCCCAGAAATGTTGTAGCCCACCCAGCTCCACCTCTCATGTAGTATGAGTGCTAGGGAAATCTGAATTACAAAAGGTGTAACTCACAATGGGTTTATAAACCCATTTAGCGTAATTAATGCTAATAAATAAGCACATGAGCACTCTCCAGTTTGGCCTAAACTGGAACCCTACGTAACTATTAAATGCATGGTAATTTTTTTGGCACACATATCCTTGGTTGCAGTGCACAGAAACCTTACACTTCCGCACACAGAGGAAAAAAATTAGGGGGAACATTGCCGGTGGGGGTGGAAAAGCAGGTCTGTAGCCTGTGTGGTTCAGATGTGGCAATGACTGAGATTGGACCTATTAGTCCCTTAGTCAACGTTCGTGAGGCCCTGTGTTATTTGCTTCAACAAGCTGGGTGTGGTGGTGAGCGTATCCTTGCATCTTTGGTGTTATGTTATGTTATGTTAATGGCATTTGTAATGCGCGCAGCTGCTCCAGCGAAGGAGCGTCCCGGCGCCCGACAAGGTAGACACACAACATAACCAAAGAGCAGATTTATTTAAAAATTCGAGTTTTAACAGAACTAAGGAAACAAGAGAGTCTTGACAGGCCTACGAAAGGGAAGCAGGTCGGCAAGGGTCCGAATTTCGCGAGGCAATGCGTTCCACAGAGCTGCTGCCCGCACCTTGAAGGAACATCCCCCAGCTCGGCTACGTTTGAAGCGTGGAGCTGCTGCCAGTTCGTGATCCGAGGAGCGGAGGGAACGGCCAGGGATATAGGGGCGCAAAAGATTATGCAGTATTGGAGCAGAAGGGCCTTTTAAGATCTTAAAAGCCAAACAAAGCACCTTGAAGTGAATCCGCTGCCTGACAGGCAGGCAGTGGAGAGCACACAGGGTGCGAGAGACCGAGCAGAACCTAGGAAGGCCTACAACTGCTCTGGCTGCTGCATTTTGCACTCGCTGGAGACGAGTCAGCTCGGCCTGATTTAACCCTATAAAAAGGGAGCTGGCATAATCTAGCCGAGCCAGTACCGTCGCCTGAACCACAAGTTGGCGGGTTGCGGCATCAAAATATTTGAGTGCAGGTCTCAGGTTACGCAGAATGCCAAAGCAGGAGGCCGCCGTCCTTTTGGTATGGCCAACAAAATTGAGTGAGGGGTCCAACCACACCCCTAGATTTTTAATCTCCGAGACCGGAGTGGGGGTGGGACCCAACTCAGAGGGCCACCAGGTATCTCCCCAGAGATCCGTCCGCTTGCCGAAGACCATCACCTCTGTTTTTTTGGCATTCAGTTGGAGACAGTTGGACGTCATCCAACTGGCCACCGCCCGAAGTCCGTCCCTGAATCGTGGGGCCTCCACCTCGGGATCCCCGCTGATCGTGACCGCTAGCTGAGTGTCATCTGCGTATGACACCATAGTCAAACCGCAGAGCTTCATAACCTCAGCCAGCGGCCTCACGTAAAGGTTGAACAACGTGGGACTCAGCGAGGAACCCTGCGGGACCCCAAGCGACAGAGGATGGGATTTGGACTGGTAGGGCGGGGCGGCCACACAGAAGGACCGATCCGCTAGAAACGAGCGGAACCACTGGAGTGCAGTACCGGTCACACCTGCCTCCTCGAGGCGCTGCAGGAGGATCTCATGCGAGACAGTGTCAAAGGCAGCGCTCAGGTCTAACAAAACAAGCGCCGCCGTTTGACCTGCATCAAGCACTGCCCTCAAATGCTCGACCATAAAAAGGAGAGCTGTCTCCATACTGTGACCAGCTCGAAAACCGTTCTGCGTATCATCCAGAACGTTGGTACGCGACAGATGGTCAGTGAGGGCGGTGTTAACATGCACCTCCGCGAGTTTGGCTGGCCACGGGAGAAGTGAGATGGGTCGATAGTTCTCCGATTTACTGGGGTCGAGAGATGGCTTCTTCAAAATGGGCATTACTACTGCCTGCTTCCACTTCGAAGGCACCCGGCCAGATGTGAGCGAGATGTTAATTAGCTCACGGACTGGGTGTGAGAGTGTCAAGTCTCTAAACATTACTGGCTTAAGCGGATCTGCCGGAGACCCAGATTTGACTTGGAGAGACAAACTCTTGAAAGTCTCCGGAGTAAGACAGGGGAAAGAGTCTAGCACCACCTGTCCAGGCAGGGTATGCGGCCCGGCATCGGCCTGCACAACAACAGGAAAGGCTCTGTAGATGGTATGAACCTTCTCCAGAAAAAAGGCCGCCAACGTTTCACAGTGAGCATTAGAGCTGATGGTATCAGAAGCGGGCTTTTTTGCCACAAGGTCCTTAAGAGCCTTAAAGATGGTTTTAACCGGATGTGTTATTTGCTTCAACAAGCTGGGTGTGGTGGTGAGCGTATCCTTGCATCTTTGGTGGGGGCTGTGATGGTAATCTACAGAACCCCTTTCCCTCCCGTCCTTGCTTCGGGTCTGTGCCCTCAGCTAGTGTGTTTGCTGACGGTTTACCTTTTGGCTGAATGTGCTGTGCGCTCGGGTTGATCTGGACTTAGTTTTGTAAATAGGAATTTTGCTGGGCCTGGCCCAGGCATATTGGTCTTTGCTCATGGTATGCCTTTAGGCAGCATCGGTCAGCCATGTGGCCCATTCGTGGCAGTAGTAGCACTGTCTGACGTCTGGCTGCTGCCAGCCTCCCTGACCTCTGCTGCTAGGCCTCTGTGGAAACCCTCTGGGTTCGGCAGCAGAGCTCCCTTCAAGACTGCACGCTTGCGGACAATGTAGCCCCCCTCGAGTGCGGTCTTTTTTAACTTATGGTGGACCAGCTTAGCGGTGTCTCTTTGGGCTTGCTCCTGATTTTCCCTGTCCTTTTCCTGTTTCTTACTGTAGTAATATGTGGGCCTATATTTCCCACCAAAGTTTGATGTCTAATCCTACTATGCTGTCCAGACGACTATGTATTTCTTTGGGCAGTCCCTTTTTTGCGGATGTTGTAGAAGAATGCAACCTAGGGGCCCGTATTTGTCCACGGCAGTTCTGTCTCTTGACTCCATTGGTCCTTTTTTCTGTCCAGAAAGTCGGCCACGGTTTCTCCAGGTTGTATGCTCTCTGCCATTAATTCTCCTACGTTTGGACAGTCAGGGAACATTTTCCTCAGGGCCGTCCAGATCTGGTGTCTGAATGAATTGAATGCGGCCCGTCATACTTAGTGTTGGTTAGCGTGACTGCCGTGATGCGGGCTTGGCAAAACACTGTGTTGATCTGCTCTCCGATGAGGCTGCTTAGCAGACTCCAGACATCGCCTATTTCTACATTTATTCCTGCTGTATTATTCTCAAAATAGGAGATCCATTTTCCTGCCCTGTCCATCAATGGGGGCAGTTTGGTCCTGAGTACTTCTTTGTCCATCTGGGACCATGGCACATAGGTGGTCCCTGACATGTCTTTCTGTAACAAAGCAAACACAAGGAGATAATAGACGGAGCGCTGAAACTTTTCAGACACTCACCCCCAGTCACAGATCTGGGTTGAATCCATCATCTTTCTTTAGCTCACTTTGCCACCCCAGTTCAGACACAGCTATATGCAAATTAGTCTTGACCCTGTGCCTCATACCAACAGTCCAGCCTGAACAGCCAAGCCATGTCTTCCCTGGACCGGAAACAAACATCCTGGGACTGGTTTGGGGGTAATACCCCTCATCAGCCAGGCTAACTTGAATCCAATGGCAAAGTGAGCAAGGGACGCACGTCTGGGCACACCCTGCCAACTTAGGGCGAACAAAGCAAACACAAGGAGATGATGGACGGAGCGCTGAAACTTTTCAGACACTCTCCCGCAGTCACAGATCTAGGTTGAATCCATCAACTGGCGGATTAGTGCAACCCAGTAAGGGAATGACAGGGATGGAAGGCATTAGAGAGAGCACCTCTGTGCCTGTGTATGGTGGGGGAGAAGCCGACGACTTGCTTGCGTGTTCTGGAACAGGATTGTAGATCGAGCCATCTCAAAGACAGCCCAAAATTCTATCAGTGCCTCTCTTCTGCCTTCTTCTGCTCTACATGCTCGATCCCAATGTGTGTCCTCGTGTGCTCTATTATGTTGTAGTCGAAGGTCCCCCAGACTGGCTAGGGAAACAGATGCATCTTAATGTGTGCATGTCATTCATGGTACAAATTATCTAGCTTTTTAGCCTGCATGGGGAATCTAGTTTGCATGTGGTTTAAAGTCAACTCTATGATGGGTTGGAAACTTTTTTAAGGGCTTCAGAACACTGTTAGACTTCTCTGGTTTTTTAAATAAACTTAAATCCTACTATGCCGGCAATAATTACTTTTACTATGAGCTCAGCCTAGGACAAAGATGCATAAAAAATAAAAACAACATATATGAAAAATAACCTGTAAGAAAGTGCAATGGTTAATTCAAAACATTATGAATTGGTTTTTTTAGCAGCAGAACAGCAAAATGTGAATAAATGACAACTTTTTCACACGCACAGGGGTCATGCATACCAGCTGTGTCACACCCATTGGTCCAAGTGCATAACACCTCACTTACTACTAGTGTTAAGAAACCGATAGCACTAAAAAACTCCTTTAGACTAAAAAATTCCGCTTGAGATGCTGGCTCTATATCACATCCAGAGCCTACTTGTACCAACTGTGTCACGCTCAGCAGTCCACAGGGCGAGGCCCCACCCCTGTATCATACCCAGGGATCAAGTGTACCATTTGTGTCATGCCCAGCAGTCAAAACGGTCCCTATATCACACCCAGAGACAAGCGTACCATCGGTGTCACGCCCAGAAGTCCCTGTATCCCACCCAGAGACCAGCATACTGTCCATGTCACGCCCCGTGGTCCAAGCAACTCTTCAACTCTCACCTTCCTCTGGTGCTGACTATTGAAAAAAGGTGACCTCCGCGGGTTTGCCTCCGAGGTTGCCCTGCTACTACTCAGCTTGGACACACAAAATAGGATATATGTCAGATTTCTGTTAGTGGCAGGGCGCTCAGGTTAGCTTTTTGCACTTCTTCCTAGTTTGCAATACACCAAATGCTGGGACTAAGGATTAGATGTAGTCTCTTACCCACTGACAGCGGCTTCAGGACGGACCTCCGCGACGTCTGCAAACCGTTCTTTCTGAGCAAATGTGAATCCGTACAAGCAGGCAGGATCCTGTTCCTTCAGCTGAAGTTGGGCTCGAAGAGCCAATCTCTCCTGGCTGGCTCACCAAGATGTTGCTCGAATGTGAATTTACCTTGAGAAAATAAAAGATGAGATATTCAGCAAAACAGCAACAGTTGGTTTAATTAAATGCAACGGCCGGGAGAGCTTCCCCCAGTACTCGTCTAGATGCGTTATTTAATGCTCGCTGAACTGCATACAGATTATGAAACTTAGTAACCTAGTGGTCAAGGCTTGTGTAATCGTGCCGTTAGCATGCTCAACTAACCCAGTGGACTTTCGGATCTGTCTCCAACCAAGCCTCTACTCTTGAGCATTGGCTGATGGCAGCCGCCGACGCTGTAGCTCCTCTAAAAACTATAAAAACCTCGCGTCCCCACGACGCCCAGCGTTGGTTTACCGACCAGTTAAAACTCGACAAACTGGCCCTCCGCCAAGCCGAACGCCGCTGGCGCCATAAGTATGATCCCTTACTTAAAACTAAATTCACCACTTTACTGAATACATATAAATCTTCCATTCTAGAGGCAAAACATCTTACTTCTCCCGCAAAATCTTGGAGTCGGCCTCCAAAGCCAAAGACATCTTTTCGATCGTCAATGAGCTTTCCCTTCCTGACCGCATCACTCTCCCCCCTATGTCTACCCAGGCCCTATGTGACGAGCTCAATACTTTCTTTCAGGACAAAATCTCGACAATTAAAAACAATATTTCTCCACCCTCTCCTTTCCAATCATTTTCCCTTCCCTCTGAAAACCCTCAGCAATTTAATATTTTTCCTCCCATTTCCATCACCGAACTTCACAGTCTTCTTCACAAAGTTAGTTCCGGTTCCCCCGAAGACTGCTGCCCCCCTCATATTCTTAAAGAAATCTTCCTGACTTGCCCTGATCCTGCTTTGGCTCTTCTCAATACCTCCTTAGCCACAGGAATTGTCCCAGACTACTTCAAGCAGGCCGTGGTGCTACCCATCTTGAAAAAGCCCAACGCAGATCCACTAGTGTTGAGCAACTATAGACCCATCTCCCTTCTCCCTTTCTTGGGTAAAATTTTAGAGACCTATGTAACTCGGTGTCTGAGCACTTTCGTGGAGACTTCATCTTTTTTGGACCCGCAACAGGCTGGCTTCCGCCCCCTCCATTCCACAGAGGCGGTGATAGCGGCCGTCATGGATACCCTAAGAACAGGTGCTGACAACAACACTCCTCAAGGCCTTGTACTGCTTGACCTGTCGGCGGCTTTTGACACGGTCGATCACGCCATCCTGATCGACCGTGTCACCAACGCCGGCATTCAGGGCGTAGCCCTTGATTGGGTTCGATCTTTCCTTCAAGGCCGCTCCCAGGCAGTCCACCTCTCCACTTTTTCTGCTCCTCTCTCCCCCCTTTCCTGTGGTGTCCCTCAGGGCTCGGCTCTATCCCCTCTCCTTTTTCATTTATACATGCAACCACTTATGGTTTCTCTCCGTCACTCCCCGGCCACTATTTATAATTATGCAGACGACCTGCAATTGATCTTTCCTTTGGGCACCTCACCATCTTCCCGCACTAATTTCCAAACCACAATGTTATATATCTCTGATTGGATGGCTCACAGCCAGCTCAAGTTGAATCCGTCTAAGACGGAACTTGTTCTGGTGGGTGGCCCGACCAACCCCTGGGATGATAATTACTGGCCCCCCTCTCTTGGTATTCCCCCTCGCCCGGTCAGCTCGGTGAAAAGTCTTGGAGTGGTCATCTCTGAGGATCTATCTATGAAATCGCAAATCTCGGCTGTAACATCTTCCTGCTTTTTCCAACTGCGCAGGATCCGTAAGATCTGTGGATTTCTTACCAGAGAGGCACTCATATTAGTCATCCTGGCTTTGGTCATCTCCAGGGTGGACTTTGCAAACATCTTATATGTGGGAATTCCCGCCTACCAGCTCCAAAGACTCCAGCTTATCCAGAACCAGGCCGCCCGCTTGGTGTTCCACCAACCCAAACACCAGCATGTTTCCCCTCTCCTAAGGAGCCTTCACTGGCTCCCAGTGGTCAAACGGTGTTCCTTCAAACTCGGGTGCACCATTTTCAAATCCCTCCATAACCGTGCACCGGTGTTCATCTCCTCTAAGCTAAAGCGGTATCTCCCAACCCGCAATCTCCGTTCCTCTGCTGACAACCTTCTGTGCATTCCATCCAACCGTCGCAAGAAACATGGTGGCCTGCGCCTCTCTTTTCTAGGGCCCTCCTTTTGGAACTCTCTCCCTTCTTCTTTCCGTCACTGCCCCTCATACGAGCTATTCCGAAAGACATTAAAAACTCATCTCTTCAAAGCTGCCTTTGAGTAAAACCACCTGCCCTGGTCTGCTATGTCTGTTATGAGCGCCAAGAAACCGTTTCGGTGTACGTGCGCGGTATAAGCCTTTTTAACATAACATAACATAACTCAGCTCTAAATGGGTTGCTGTATTACAGATACACTTCTGATACAGACATGGCATCCCTTTAATCCTTGGAGTTGAACGCAGGACCATTATTTTAGTGAAATGAATGAACCTCCCCCATCGCCACTAGACACTGTAAATCCTTTATGACTGCTGAAGCACTTGCATGTCTCTGTGGCACACCCATAGGAATCGAGAACCTGAATCGGTGGCTACCATGATATACTTATGTCGGTTAACAGAATTATTGGGCTGATGTGGTCTAAATAAATCACACTGAATGGGATTTTGGGGACTGTGAGAAGGCTTGGCAATGTCTCTTAACAGTAGATGATTTGGTGTGTCGACAGATATCACACTTCCTCACATAGTGTCCAGTTTGTTTATATAAACAACGCCACCAGAAGCATTGCTATGGTTGCATTAATCCCACCATGTGCAGATACCAAGCCCTCATGTGCTTTCTTGATTAATTCTCATCTGGATAGCCTTCGTGGAATTATACTGTCTCCTGCTCCTCGTTGTGTGGCTGCAGGAGTGTTTTCTGAATTTAGGGTGTTGGAATATTTAGGAGTAGTGTGTGGTTGAGTGTATTACTGTTAAAATATCTGTGTTGATCTTTATCTGAGATCTGGTACTCTGACCATTTGAATTGCAGCTAAATCAGCCACATAGTTCCCTTTGACGGGAAATCCATCTGATGGCCCAAAGTGTGCCTCAGATGTGGTCCATACCAATAGAAGCTTATCTTGTAAGGCAGTTACCTTTCCCTAAAGCTGCTTATTCTTAATAGGCTTTCCCTTTGTGTTCTTGAAGGCATTCAAGCGCCAGCGTTGCAAGTCAACATTGTATCCTTGCACACAGGAGGATGAATCGGAAACTATGAGTGAAGGGACTGCTGGATTAGCCTTCTGTGATGCAAGTACGAGGGCATTAAGTTCTGCTTGTTGCTCAGTGCTATCACCTAGGATCTTAGTGTGGGGGTGCTGCAAACAGAATTCACCATCTTTCACTGCACTTTACACTGCAGTGCGGGCTGTGGAGCACGTATATTTTGTTCCTACCACTGGTTGAGCAGAGCCATCCAGATACAACACGCTCTGATAAGACTCAATAGGCATGGCAGTTGGAGTTGGTGGATCATGTCGTTAATAGTAGAGAAAAGCATGTGTAATGAAGAATGGGATGACACAAACTTTACTTTCACTGCATTCAAAGATGAGTCCCACTGCACCCACTTCGGGCGCAGAGCGCGAGCATTAGCTGCCTTTAGTGATGCTACAGGAGAAACCACAATCATGAGTTTTCCCTGCACCAAAGGGACTCCTTCAGAATAGCTGTTTGCACATCTTCAAGAACTTTTTCAATGGAAGCAAAACATGTTTGATTTGGAGAATACAAATGAGAGTTGCATGCTATAGGAACAGTCCTCCCCTCTTTGTAGGTTTCAGATATCAGTGTGTTTGCTCGTCTATTGTTTTGCTGAAAACTTGGGAGAAATCAAGTCATACAAGGGCTTCACTCACTCAGCATTGTGAGACAAGTAGGTACCTACAAAGATAAATAATTCCAGCAAAGATTGCAACTTTTTCAGTATATTGTTAGGCTGCAAGGTAGCACACTTCTGAAGTAGTTCAGGAGCCAAACCCTTGCCCCAATGGATAGCTCTTATCCGAGGAAGGTCACCATAAAGTAGTCAATCTTCAATTTTTTTTAAGTTAATTCTGTAATCTTGTGATGTTAATAATGTTATAACTTTGTCTACCCTAGTTAGGTGTACATTTGAATCATTATCGGTCAGATAAATATCATCAATATATGACAATACATCAGGCTCTAGTTGTCAAAACAAAAACTGCTCCTCATTAAAATTAAAGGTGTTTAGGTACTTGCTTTCAGGTGCCATGTTTTGACTGAAAAACCCGCTGGAGATATCTAGGGTTGTTTTATATTTTTCCTCACCAGATTCATCATTAAACCTTGCTATGTGCATTTTGCACCACATATGTGAATTTCAATTCCTATAGCCTAAAACTATCCCATAGTGTCTGTCTAGTTTGGAGACAGGAAAAAAGGGCTTGTTCATTGATGAAAGACAAGGTGCTGTTATTCCCTGATATTGAGGTTGATCTAATATTGCTTTTATACCACGCTTCACTTCTGGCTTTAAAGGATATTGAGCTTGTGCTTGAGGTTCACTGCGTAAGGGAATAACATGTGGAAAAGAGTGTTTAACCCACCTCTCTTGGTTTCCATATGAGGCCGTAGCTTGTCTTATAGCCTACTCTAGTGTACATTTCCCTGATGTCTTCAGGTACTTTGGGAGAAAAAGCTACTCTATTACTTCCGCTCCCTTGGACTCTTCCTAATATAGACTGGAGGCCAGTCTTCTTCAGTTAGTATGGTGTCATAATCGGCAGATGATGTGACCAGAAGATTGCTTTAATAATGTGTGGTATATCCCCTTCAATCTGTATTTCTAAACCGTATTTGTCTTGCCATATTTATTCAAAATTACTGATACTTTCTTCTCCTTAACTGGAGTTTTAGAGTTCAATCCTTTCTCTTCCCTCTTCACATTGACTGCAGTCTCTCATCCTGTTCCACCTTTTTCTGCTATACTCCTCCTTTCTTAGGTACTCATATCGACTCCCTCTTTCTGCTCGTTTATTGCCTGTTTTCTGAAAAAAACATGGAGAGCAGATTTCAGAATACTGATACCTTTCATTTTTTTTTTTTCATGGTTCCTCAAATTATAACCACCCTTACCAGATTCCTGGGATGTAGGAGTTTCAGTCCATCTTTGTTCTTTTCCCCTCTGTTTCTTCCTGCCTTCCCTTTCAGTTTTCTCTTTAACTGAACCCTCAGAGTCACTTTTAGGTTCTAAATGTGGCTTAACAGCTTGCAAACCTAAGATATCACAACCCACAAAGGTGTGAAGTTCTATAATATTTTGGTGGTTGCCATTTATGATCCATAATTGGAACTGCTTCCAGTCTCTGGTATATGGCCTGAACTGAAGCTTCTCCCTTAATGTTGTTCAGGAAGATCGTGGAAACTGTAGAAAAGTTCCCAATTAATGTCATTCCTAAGTCTAGACCTGGTGCATTTCCATGCTCGTTCTGTACTTGTTTAAGTACCGCAGGGAGAACTGCTAATAAAGGCATACCATGCATGCTGGAGTCAATGCGTGCAATATTCTTCCTCAGGTGCTACATTCCTCTTCGGGTAGTACCATCCCTAGCGAGAGACTCATAGTCAGTATTCTTTGTTTGTCTTGGGTTGTTGAATGCAGATAGACCGTTTCCAACTGGTTGTTCTTTCTAGCAATCCAGAAAGGAATCTTTTCATGATTCACAGACCCTTTTCCTATGGTAGCATTAATAGTCTGTGGACTAATAGCCTGTGCCTGTGCCCAAACTGTTGGTCCTTCTGTGAAAACAGGTCTAGAGTTCATGGTACGTAGTACAAAATGTACAAGCCTCCTGTATAAGGCGACTGTGTAATTTAATGCCCCTACCACACCAACAGGTGCCGCGGTGTCGGGATGAGAAAAGGACATGTAACCAGCCAAAACTGGCCATGTAGCCCCTTCATTGCTTAGGGATCCAGGCAGACATTCCTGTGCATGTGTAGTAGCAGTCCAGCAAATCAGTTCTGGCTCTTGAAGTCAAAGAGTTAGTAAGCTACGACTTTTGTGTAATTCTATAAGGTGTGCTTTCCCACCCAGGGATGAACTAGGTTCAATGCCCCAACAATGAATGTGAAAGACAGGTTATTGTAACCCTACAAAACACTATTCAATCTGTTATTGAAATTAGAGGTATTGCTTTTTGGTTAGTAACAATCCCTATAAAGGGATCAGGGGCACCGTGGTAACAGTAGCAACCCTATTTTGTTATTCACAATATCACACACAGACTGTACTAAGAAGAATGAACACTTTTAAGTAAAAGCTTTTATTACTACATGAACAATCAAACAATGTGTTTCCCAGTACATCTAAAACAACTACACAGAATACTATAAGAACAGCAAATGACATTTTATAAATAATTAGAATAAAATGAACATTTCTAGCATCGCTTAAATTTGATCTAGAACCTAATACCCTAATGCCTACTTCTATGTGCTACACTAAGAGAATAGAAGTCAGTGCAACTTGTATTCTAGAGTTTCTTAGGGTAAAGAGATGCACTGCATACCTTGTTGACTGCAAAAGCTGTCTTTATCAGCTCGGGCACCAAAACAGTGTTCCCTGCGAAGGGCAAACGCAGGCTGCGGTCTTTCTCCGGGACTTTGATTTATTAGCTTTAGGTGAGATGTAGCATCTGTATAGTGTGAAGTGTGCTGGCAGTAGGTGAGATCGTCTCTTGCAGAATCTCAAGTTATAATCTGGGCAAACGACCTCTCCTGACAAATGGTCAAGTGTCAGTCCTTATATACTAAATCTGATCAGAAATTTGAATTTCTGACAGGTTTAAGAATGTCTAACATAGATTATGTGCATCAAGGTGTGGGGCCCAGACATTCCTTATGAACATATATAGTAAAAGGACATCAATTTAGACTACACTATTTTGGTTATATGTCTGTATCTGTTCTTATTTAAACTTGACTTGGTGAAAAGTAGACATTTGACCCAGACAAATGTTGCATTTGGTGTTACATATATGTCATTAGTGGAAAGTCTTAACACTCTGATACTTCTTAAAAAGATATGGTCTGCCGACATCTGCGTCAAAGACAGACATGACATGACAATGATCCATACATCAGGAAAGATGGCAGCTTATATTGCCTAAGATTGAGAAGATGGTGACTTACATTATCAAGGTAGTCAGGACCTACATGAAATGGAGTCTGATCTTTGGGGCTTACATCAAAAGGAATTTCCAAATCTTGGTAAGCCCTATAATTCGTAGGCTATGGTAAAGCCTTATATGCCTGAAACTGCCTATAGGCAGCATCAACAGCTTCAAGCACCCATGAGCAAAATGGCTCAATGGTATATGCCGCATGAACTGCTATTAGAAACGGTACTGCCTCTTCCCCCACCCCCCTCAACACCCCCTGCATGGGGGACACTTCGATGGTTGAGTTACTGAGTAACAGCTTACTGAAAATTAGCCCCGTCACAATATGGACTGCCATATGATTGGATTTGAGTGAAATTGATTTAAAGAATTAGAAAACCCTCAGAATGGGGAATCGCCTTTTAAAAATCAAGCTTGACAAACCTACGGCAAAAGGGGCTCCCTTACACTGAGTCCTCATCTCCTCTTCAGTAATCTCTAACCTTAATGCATCCACTTGTGCCCTTGTTAATCTAGGAAGATATTTACCCCTTAGCCAGGCCTCTATTATTCCCCCTTTCTGGCTGTATGTCTTCTTTATATAGCCTGCTCATTTACTTCCGAGCTTCCCTTCTGATCTCTGTATTGGTATTCAAAGGCAGCCAGAACCCGAATCCAGAAAAACCTGTATCATGTTCATAGCTTTATCTGCTCTGACTTTCCAAGCCAAGAGCGAACTATATCTCTTGCCTTATGAAAATTGTTGTAACTTACTAACTCTCCATTTATCCTGGATTTTCTTTGTGAGCTGAATCTCATATTCTACCTGCAAGTCCTCCAATTATCCTCGCAGGATAGATATCCTAAGTGAGCCCTCTGATGAAGCCTCCTGAAGTTCTATTTCTTTGATCTTAATTTTAGCTTGAAATATCTCTTCTCTACTTTGTGTTGCTCGCCTCCTATCAATCATTATGGGACTGATTACCGCTCTTAGGTACGCCTTATACGATCCCACACTGTTTGTAGGTTGGCAGAATCTTTATTAAACTCAAAAAACTCTGCAGTCATATCTGCCAAGTCTGCGACCACCACCTTATCCAGCAATATAGCTCTATCCAGAGTCCATCTTCTCTGTCCCTGTTGTTTGTGATCCCTTAAGAATAGAACCATGGAAGATTGATCTGAAAGGAAGGCTGCATCATGGGCCACTAACTATACTTCGTCACATAGGGATTGGTTGACCAGAAAATAATCCATCCTTGAATGATGTCCATACTTTTTGATATAAAAAGTAAAATCCCTTGCCGCACCCTTTTTCCTTAGCCAAACATCTAGTAAATTAAATTACACAATTATATCCTTTAACTTACGCAGTGTCCTAGGGGTACTTTTATATTTAGCTCTTGATATTCTATCAAGGTCTTTATTTAAAGTAATGTTGAAATCTCTAATGATAATGGGGACCGAGATCTCCAGAAGATGGCATTGCAACCTGTTCAATGCTTCTGGATCATCACTATTTGCACCACTATAAGTTTCACACGCTATCTGTGTATCCCGAATCACCAGGTTTGCCACCAACCATCTACCCGAGCTATCCGTAACATACTTCAATAATTTTATTCCAGAGTTTTTCCTGATGACTAGATCCACTCCTCTAGTACTGACCCTTTGATCTGAACAGACTACTTCCTGTACCCACTGTAGCTTACTAAAGCAGGATCCCCTCTCCTTCCTCTCTAAGTGGGTCTCTTGAAGCATTGTAATATGTGCCCCACCATCTCGAAGATACTCTGCCACCATCGTCTGTCACCTCCTAGCTTTCAGCCCATTAACATTCTAGGTTATTATTTTAACCTTCCTATCCATTCTTTATTACCTTATATCTGATGACCCCTCTCTGTGAGCTCTCCTGCTTGACCTTATATAATAAGGACTTTCCTAGATTCGCTGTGTTATTACTAAATTGTGAGATGAGAACATATTTTTAATTGTACCCACCTCTGCCCCCAACTTCCAGTGCTCAACCCCACCCTCCTCTCCCCGGAAATCCCCCCTACTATCTTTTGCCGATATCGTCCGCCATTCGTGAGCTCCCTACCATGGAAGTTGAGGTGCATATCTCCATTACACGTGCTTAACAAACATAACTATGTACATATCCGGCTCTGGCGGGGAGGTTGTTAAGAGAAACATAGCTGGAGCTTGGGGAGCGCCCGAACCTCCGACATTGGCTGCCTGGCTCAGTGATATGGATTGGTACAGTGGCGCAGAGCAGGTGGTATATGAAAGCCGGGGTTACCCACGAAACTGGGGGAAAATATGGGGATCCTGGACAGAATATAGAGGCCTGTGGTGAGACTTGTTCGGAACACCATGTGTTTTTATGGGGTGCTCAGTGACGTACTCCAATGGGTTTTGCTGGGCTCCACGCATCATTTTTATTTTAGAAGGTGGGATACGATGTCCTGTTAGTTGTCATGTCCGATAAATGCTTTTGATGTATAATACATAATGCATATGCCTGAAGCTTGTTTTGTTTAATAAAAATAATTAAAAAATTAAAAAAACAATGTATATATCCTCTTCAAATCGAGTTTCTCTCCCCTCTATCTCGGATAAAAAAGACTCCTAGGTTTGAAAAGCAGCAGCCAAAGTTTCATCCATCTGAGCGATCAGGGCATCAGCCTCCTCTGGGTCCCACAGGTTATGCATCTTATTCCTCCATATAATCCTTAATATCGCAGGGAATTTCATCTGTACCTTAGCCCCCTTACTCTGTAGGTCATTTATGCTAGAGCCCAGGTCCCATATCCTCTGCAGAATCCTCTTTCCAGTATCAGACCTCACTTGAAAGGTGAAATCCCCATACTTCGGGGGTTTTTCCTCATTGCACGACCTAAGACTAATTCGTTTACAGCATAGGAAAGAAAGTTTACGAGGATTTTCCTGGGGGATTTTCTGTTGGCTGTTAATTTAAACGGAACTATATGAACTCTTTGGATCTACTTATCCAAGTCCACATCCAGTCTATCAAGCAAGGACCCATCTCTTAATAATTTACTGACAAACTTTTTCGCATCTTTCTCCATGCCTTCCGGGATGTTCAATAATCTAAGATTGTTACACCTTGAATGGTTTTCCAACTTTTCAAAATCCTCTGGCAGGGTCTTATTCTGTTGCTTCAAGGCCTCAATATCCAGAGAATGTGTATTCACCGTCTCTGTTATTTCTTTCAAATTCTCTTCTAGGGTTGACGTACGTCCAGCAAGGCTATCTAGTTTTTCCTCCAAAAACACACATTTTTATTGTATGCCTTTCTGATGTACTTCTGAAATCTCAAATTTCTTCAGCATATCAGGCCTTAAGTCCAGCAATATTTTTTCTAAACGATCTTGTGCTTCTTCTGCAGTTTGTGGGTATCTTTTGAGATTTGTGGACTCTTTTCATCAAACATTTCTGTGGTATGAGTCGCTACCCTTTGTACCCCTGTGCCCTCTTACGCTTGATCTGAGTCCACCAGAGGGTTAAAATGATTGCTGGTGGCAATGAAAGTCCCTTTGGACCTTGATTTAATTTGATTTGATTTTAATTTGTAAAGCGCAACATATGCCCGAGGTGTCTTGGAGCAACTTGCAATATTGAAGGGATCAAAATAAACTACAGCGGGAGAGTGAAAGGCCAGGTTTTGAGAAGCTTTCTAAAAGCCAGAAAATTGGATGAGTTGCTCAAAGAAACTGGCATTTGATTCCAGAGACGAGATGTAGCATGAGAAAAACTTCTACCACCCCAAGAAGCTTTGTGAAGACGAGAAACCGACAGTGTCATTGAGGAAGCAGAACCTACAGACCTGTTAGGGGTATACCATGAAAATCTTTTACCCAAAGATTCGGGGCCTTGGAAATGCACTGCTTTATGAGCAATACAAAGCGCCTTAAAAGCGACTCTTTTTTTTTTTTTTTTACCAGTATCCAATGGAGTCCATCTCTAGCTTTGGTCACAGACTCAGAGTTTTTGATCTTGTTCAAAAACCTGACTGCAGCATTTTGTAGCCTTTGGAGCCTGCTTAGGAGACCACTGCTGGGCTCCAACCAGGAGTGCATTGCAGTAGTCTAGTTTAGATAAAACCAGTGAGGAAACCACTGGTTTTTGTAACTCTAATGGTAAGAAAGAAAGGATTTTCCTCAAAATATTAAGTGTATAAAAACAAGAGGATGTAAGGTAGTTGGTTTGATCCCTAAAGGACAGATTGGTGTTGAAAATTATTCCAAGATTTTTGGATTTGGACACTGGGACGGGAAGTGGACCAAGAGCATCCGTCCACCAAGATTGATTCCAGAAGGAGGTATCCCGCCCATAAATAAGGGCTTCAGTCTTTCCTGCATTTAGTTTTAAGCAGTGGTTGCCCATCCATTGCAAAATGGCACGCATGCATTTATTGAAATGCGATGCCACCTCTTCTGAGTTTTTGTTTATGAGAACAATAATTTGAGTATCGTCCACATAGGATATTATGGGGAAACCAAACAATCTTATCAGTCACATGAGAGGGGCCACATATATATTAAATAAAGTGGGGCTTATTGAAGGTCTCTGCGGGACTCCACATGGTAAGGAGAAAAAATTTGACCTGAAATCTCCTATACTAACAGTTTGCTTTCTTCCCTCCAGAAAGGCACATAGTAGCTTAAAGGCCATAACATTGACATCTATGTCTAGCAGACGCTGTTTGAGAATTGCATGACTTACTGTATTAAAAGCTGTGGATAGGTCCAAAACGATTACCGCAGCCCTGTCTTCACAGTCGAGAAATTCCCTGACTGTTAGACCTGGCATCATTGGCGTAGGTCTCCCTTCCCCTGCTACTCTTCCTGTCTGGTATGTTGGCTGGATGTAGAGGTTCTGGGCTCCGTGCCACTGCTACTCAGTGCCACAGCGCGAATGCTCCATGTATATAAATGACTGTGTGAAGTAGGATAACTGACGCTTACATTAGTGTAGCCTGTGTTGTTAAGGATTACTGTCTATCACCCTATCTGGGCCAAGGAACCGGATAGGAACTACGTGTTTAATATGTTTATAATCGGGCCGGCGAGGGCCACCTTTTAGTGACGACCGTTTAGGTATTATATGTTGTGAAATGCCTTTCCTGAAAATGCTGTAGTTTCTTGTTTAAAGCTTTACTGCGGGCTGTTGCGAGTATGCATATTGGCACTCTGGTTTTGGAGCAGCAGGGCCAGCTGGGTCAGATCTGGCTGGAGAGAGGGATCGGTATTCCAAGCGTGGGGAGGGGTGACTCTTTGATCCAAGCCGGGTCGCGCCTGGTAAGGTGAATGATGGCTCCACCTCCCACTGGGTGTCTGATAGCAGACCCCCTCATTCTGAAAGGGCAGGATGTCGCCTCGTAAACCAAGTGCTCCCCGACCCCACCGATCTGGTTCTGGCTGGCGTCAGTGATTTGCAACCTTAGAGAACAAAGACTTGTTAAGTATAAAATGCTGCACAGGAACTTTGGCCATGTGTGTTCCTTCTGGATGTCAAGACGAGACTCTGTCCGAGTGAACGGAGAAAAGGACTTTAACCCATCTTGCCGAAGAAACTACCCGAGGGCTCAAATCGAGGGAGCCTCCAGCCAAAGTCTCAGGGACAGTAGACTTCACCCAGTCGGCCATTGGAATTGCCATGCGGGGAGTTCCGCTAACAGGTGAGGCCCCGTCAGGTAATCCGGAGCCTCTAGGTCTACTGTAAGGGCCGTGGACTGGACCTCTTCTGAAACTTTTACTGAACTTGTGCGGGCCGCAGCAGCTCAGAGGGAACTGCCGCGGCTGAGCGCCCGCCTAACTCTGAACCTGTGAACCTCCCTTTGCTAAAACTATGCGGGAGGCGGCAGCTAAGTTGAGAGCCGCCGCCGCTGAGAGCCTGCCTAATTCTGCACCCTCCAACCTTCCACCGGATCCGTGTGGGCCTCTGCAGCTGAGGGAGAGCTGTCGCCACTGAGAGCCGCCAGGATCTGCATCATAGTGATTTGGCCCTTGGGCCACCGCAGCCGAGAGAGAGCTGTAGCCGCTGAGTGCTCACACCTTTTGCTACTGTACACCATCGTGATTTGTCCCGTGGGCCGCCACAGCAGAGAGAGAGCAGTAGCCGCTGAGTGCCCACACCTTTTGCTACTGTGCACCATCGTGATTTGTCCCGTGGGCCATCGCAGCTGAGTGAGAGCTGTAGAAGCTGAGTGCCCACACCTTTTGCTACTGTACACCTTTGTGATCTGTCCACAGTAGCCGCTGAGTGCCCACACCTTTTGCTACTGTGCACCATCGTGATTTGTCCCCTGGGCCACTGCAGCTGAGAGAGAGCTGTAGACGCTGAGTGCCCACACCTTTTGCTACTGTACACCTTTGTGATCTGTCCTGTGAGCTGTCGCAGCCGAGAGAGAGCTGTAGCTGCTGAGTGCCCACATCTTTGCTACTGTGCACCATCGTGATTTGTCCCGTGGGCTGCCACAGCCGGAGGAGAGCTGTAGCTGCTGAATGCCCACACTTTTGCTACTGTGCACCCTCGTGAGTGGTCCCGTGGGCCACCGCAGCCGGAGGAGAGCTGTAGCCGCTGAGCACCCATCACCCTGTGTTACTGCGCATCATCGTGCTTTGTGGAGTGGGGCGCCGCAGCTGAGAGAGTGCTGTAGCTGCTGAGCGCCCGCACCCATGACACCTTTGACTACTTTGCATCCCCCTTTAGAATTGTCCCGCGGGCTGCCGCAGCTGAGCGAGAGCTAAAGCCGCGGAGCGCCCACACCCTTGACAACTTTGCATCCCCCCCGGAATTGTCCTGTGGGCCGCCTCAGCCAAGAGAGAAAGCTGCTGCCGCTGTGCGCCCACCATGGAGCAACCCGACAAGAGTCCTTGCCTCTCCCAATCTGGGGTGCCACAGCTGCGTGCTGCTACTGCGGGGAGCCCAGCTGCTCCCGAGTGCCCGAGTCAGTATGGGTCGCTGGGAGTCCGCCTGTCACCATCTCCGCTTCTTTGAGAAGCTGCGTGCTGTCCCACCTTTCAACAACAGGTACCTGGAACGGGTCGCATAGGCCCCGTCCCTGAACTCAGTCAGACGATTGGGTCGAAACATTGTCATTCCTTTGAGTCCCTACGGCTTGATTGAATTGTTATTGTTGATGCACTTTGAGAGATGAGTTAAACTGCTAGATAAAGATATTATTTTTCTATACCTACCTGAGTTGTGTCCTTTTGTGGTGTCATTGCTGCCTTATTGTACGTGGTCATAAACGCTTCACACACTGCCTCTCAGATATGCCTAATTGCTTGTGCTACGTTACCACAGAGTTGAGCAGGGGTTATCGAAAGGGGTGACCCACTTGTCCTGACTTAGGAGGAAGGGTCCCTGTTTGGACAGTGGCACCAGCCAGTGCCAACTAGAGATCCCCATTTCTAACACTGACCTTATCGGCTACTGTAACTAGAGCGGTCTCTGTACTATTGGCTTTCCTGAAACTAAATTGGGATTTATCCAAGATGTAATGTTGGTCCAGAAACTGAGTGAGACAGATGTTAAGGTATCTTTCTAGATCTTTGGTTGAAACCAGAAGTCTTAATATAGGGCGATCATTTTGATCTTCAGCTGGGTCAAGGGGTTATTTCTTTAGGAGAGTCAGAATGGACGCCTTCTTGCATTCTGTAGAGAAAATCCCAGATTTTAGGATGTTATTAAACATCAAAGAGAGTGGGAGTACAATGAAATCAACTATTTTGCGCAAAACCCTAGTGGGCCATAGGTCTGAGGGGGACCTGATTTTGTTTGTTTAAGGAACTCAGTCATACAGGCAGGAGAGATGGCTAGAAACTCATCACAAACCTGATGTATTTGGTTAAGTTGAGAGGGGATTTGTGATAGATGGTTTGTTCCATTATTAAGAATACGGTCATTATAAACTACCTCTACTTTGTTTTTTTTAAAAACTCTCTAAGTTGTCCCAAAACAGCTATGAAGGGGTCATTGTGGGCAGGATAGACAGGTCTGATAGACTAGATATTGTCTGGAACAGCTCCCGGGACAAATTCACTGCGGATCTGCTTTTATCAGTGAAAAAAACTAGTTTTTTCAGTGACAATCGGGTTCTTATATTCCCGAATCTGTTCTATGTATCTCAGTTTTTCCTCTGGGGTGTAATTACCTTTTCCTTTCCTGCTGACGTCAGATTTGTTTTTGTCCTAATTTCTGTGAAAACCAGGGGGCTGATGAGCACGCTCTATGAAAATAAATTTCTTATAAGGGGCTAATTTATTTACAAGTTTGTGGATCCAGTTAGAGGCTGCAGTGTAAGGAGTTTCAGTTAACACAGTTTGAGTGGACTTTAGTGTCCTAATTAGGTCCTGTTCATTTATTTTGTTCCAAGGCCTGATCAGTTTGGTCTGGTTTTTTCAGGTTTAGGCCTTCCTTCATCTGATTAAAACAGAAGCCAAAATTAACTGCCCTGTGGTCTGACCATGTGACAGGGATAATGTCTAATAAGTGCAACTCTAAGAATATGTAAAAATGCCTTTGAACGTATGTCCAGCCTGATGAATAGGAGCAACAACCAATTGCTTTAAATCAAAACATTGCATGTTATCAATAAGTCTTAGTATCCCTATTGCTAGGATCATCAAGATGATCCAAGTATAGTATAATTATCTAAGAAAACACTCCTTTCCAAGTAATCATTAACCCCCTGGCTGCGGCCAGAATTCCGCGCCTGTGCGGCACATTCCGATCACGGGCGTGGTCATGACGGTTCCCGGCCGTCATCAGCACACGCCCACCGTAACTCATGACGGCCGGAAGCCGTCATCAGCACCGAACGGGTTAAAGGTTTCTAAAAAAAAACCAGTCTTGGGACCAGAAATCCCTGAAGTTTGGTTTGATTCCTCACATTACAACTGAAACAGACGGCTTCACAACAAGTATTAGAACTGGGTGGCATGATATTTCTAAAGTGTTTTTATGGAATATAGCAAGCCCTCCTCCTTTTTAGGTCTCATAGGAAAAAGACCTTTAGCCATCCATTCTAATGTGTTGCATTGCTTTCAATGGTAATGCATGCACGTTTGGCGATTCCCTTGCGGGAGCGAGCTTTGACAGATGGTTTGGTAGTTTGGTCTGCCCTGTTCCCATGATGCACTGGGCCAGGGACAGACTAATTTGCATATAGCCAGGTTCTGAGCTGGGATGGGGCAGTGAGATAAATAACGGTGATGGATCAAGCCCTGATCTTTGGACTGGGTAAGAGTGGTCTGCTTAATTCAGACACTCTGTTCATCACCACCCCCTTTTCTGAATCGTTTTTGGCCACTATTGGTGTGGCAGGGTATACTCAGACATGAGTCCCTTTCTCACTGCTCCATCAGGATTCAAGCAAGCCGGGCCGAAGAGGCTGAAATGCCAGAAACCGGTCCCCGGTAGCTTGTCTCCTTTCTGGTGAAGAATTGGCTTGGTAGTTTGGTCTGCCCTGTTCCCATGATGCACTGGGCCAGGGACAGACTAATTTGCATATAGCCAGGTTCTGAGCTGGGATGGGGCAGTGAGATAAATAACGGTGATGGATCAAGCCCTGATCTTTGGACTGGGTAAGAGTGGTCTGCTTAATTCAGACACTCTGTTCATCACCACCCCCTTTTCTGAATCGCCTTGTGGGCCTGCGGCATTCGTGCCTCTGCAGTGCCCCCCGTCTCTGGACTGAGCACCCGTCACGCTGCACGATCAGTGGCGCTGCAGAGGGTGGGTGCCCTCTTCGGCCTGTACCTTCCCCTACTTCCCTTAATTAGCACCGGAGACACTCCTCCAACAGCCACCGGCTGGCAGTGCTCCCGGCTTTGCGGCCGACTCCCCCCTTGACTGGCACACTTCCGCCTCTGCAGCGAATACCCCCTAAGCTGGCAGTACTACCCCGGGTTCTTGTAAGGATGGCCCACTCAGCTGGCAGGACCAACAGCCCCCCCCCCCCGTGACTGGTTTGAAATCACGCGGTTCCTTAAGGTAATAGGGGAAAGGTCTTGATAGAGCTGTGGAATCCTTTTTTGCAAATAATATCTGCTGTAAAGGCATGATGAATATACCAATTCCTTCAAGAACGTGGTAATCAGATCAAACACAAATATATCACTTATCTGGAGGGAGATCTCACAGGAAACTTTGAGCAAAATTTGGAGAATGTCTGCCTAATCTTCTGTATGCATGCAGCATAAAGAAATTGCTTACTAACTCAATACGATGGTTTATGGCCATGTTTGGCAGGCCTGACATCTGTTGGAAGGGATGTGGTGAACGGGAAACATTGTTACACACATGATGGTCATGTCCTTCCATTCGTCCGTTTTGGTGCAAAATCATCTGCAGCATTAAACCTGTCACAGGCATCACCATATCACTCCAACCCACAGTAATGTTGTTGGGAGACCCAGGCAGAAACAATATTTTCATCTCACTACACCCATTGGCAAAGTCATCCCACATTTACATTTGGCAGTTCAACTATCTGGGGCACTTGCGTGGAAATTGCCTAATAAACCCTGCTTAATATGAGGTGGGTAAATACGTGGTATATCTTAGCAATCGAGAAACTCTCAGCAACTGTACATGACACAGTATTTAAATTTGAGAGAACATGGCATCCTTCTATTACCTAAAAAAAGACACCAGGTGATTGGGAGCAACCCAGTGATTCTATCTGGCACTTTACGATGCTCAGGCCTATGTGAAGTGTGGCCTTAAAGAGAAGTTAGGTATGGGATATCCTTATTATCTGTGCCTAGTAACAGGCTGCCACAGGTTCTGGAATGTGGTGCGATGGAATGCAGCGGGTATGGTAGTTAGAAGAGTTACCGGTGGCTTGCAGGGAATACTGATTATCTATAATGTTGTTTCTCTCTCTTTAATCTGTTCTGATAGTAATTTTTGCTTAATAAGATACAAGGGGGTTTGCAGGATGTACTTCATACTTATACTCCCGCAGGTTCGGTCTCTCTTACATCCACGTACCAATGTTTTGGAAAATTAAAATAAAGTTGTTAAAAAATGTAACAGCAGTTATCATCAATAATACAGTTTACCTCTTCAATAAAGCAGTTAACAATTTTCTTGGCTTGAAATGAGTAAAATATTGGTGCCGCTAATGTCTATCTAGAAGCTATTTCCACATCCTTCAGATCCAACAGCAAACACCCTGTTTGACTTGCAAATTGTGGACATATTTTCTAAAGGGTCTCATCAAACTGACGTCTGCCTAAATGTGACCTCAGTTTGATGCTCACCTTTCTTGTGCTGTCATTTTTGACCAAATTCAATTGTGAGGTTCTTATTGGATAACCGAATGCTTTCCCCTCTACATACATTTATTCATGACAATGTACTTTAAAGAGTTCGTCCATCTTTCCTCGCAAAAGTTGTTTTGGAATTTGATCTTACAAAGATTACTTTAGTATTGTGCTATTCAGTTAAGTTCAGTTCAGTTCAACATTATTCGGATACAATAGTACCCATAAAAGCACACAAAACACAAATACATCACAGTGGTTAATACAAAGGATTAAAATTCAACATACAAGTTTCCAAAGTGCCTTGTGCAAAACTATCCATCATGTCATTATATATAATTGTTAAAAACAATTCGCAGATTATATCATGCAGTGTCAAGTGTCCATCATAGATCTCCGCTCCCTTGATGCGGTTTTTAAGAAAGTGCCAGTGCGAAAGATAAGTTCAACATCATCTAAATCTACCATTAATCGGTACGCTGCCTCCAGAGTAATTGGTCTTCTTTTATTAAAATAAGGATATAAAAACTGCTTGGAATATTTGATGTAATGTTTGCAGAAAAATATAAAATGCATAATAGTTTGCTCACTCCTCCCATCACAAGAACACAAGTTAAAATTCAATTTTGGGCTACATCCACGTGGAAAGCAAAGTGCAAATCGAATTGTGCCCGCTCTTAGTCGGAACAGTAGGCTCGTTTCCCAATGGCTCATTGGTAAGGTCAAATACGTGTGAAGCGGATAGCAATATTGTTCAATAGCCATGTAGTTACGCACAGTTGATTTCCTGGTCCCTGCCACCTCACGCTCATTATTATATAGGGAGTACAAAGTGTTCTGCAGTTCCTTTTTTGCCACTGAAGCTGCTAGTATGGGGTCCCGGAAAACACTTTCTCTATTTATACTGTACAAACTACTCAGCACACCGCTTAGCCATGGGATTTCTAAGCCCTTCTCACCACGAAGGCAGTCCTTAATGATCAGCTGTGTCAAGGATGCCGCTTCGTTCTTCCACACTGCAACCCACATAAGTGCCGGACGTGCCCGGATAAAATCAGTTATAAAATTAATATTGAGCTCTTTGTGACATATACATTGGGGGATAGAAATTGGGATGTTCAATAATTTTCTGCAAAACCTATTTTCTTCCTCCTGGATTACAGAGCAGTTGACCGTTCCCCAGATCTCGGCGCCATATGTGGCCACCGGGGTGCACTGAAGTTTATAAATTTTCTGTACAGCTAAAAGCGCACCCGTGGTCTTTGGACGGGGTAAGCTTAAGATCGAGTTGGTGGCCTTTGAGAACTTGCTCCTGGCGTGAGCTAAATGCTCACTCCAGGAGCCGTTCACAGCAAAGGCCAATCCTAAATAAACGAAAGATCTTACGGATGTCAGTTTTTTGCCATCTATTGTAATCGGGCCTATGTCACGCTTCCCCGGGCCACTGCTCATTAAAAAATATTCCTTACAATTCACCCGCAGGTCTAATTTTTTCATATAAATGTTAAAATTTTGAACAAGAAGACGCAGTGAATTTGGAGTACGGCCTATAAGAACCGCATCGTCTGCATAAAGCAGCACTGGGATGAGCTCTTTGTTAATATATGGGACGTCTTGAGTAGGCAATTTCAGAGAGGCATTGAGGCCGTTGATATATATAATGAAAAGCAGGGGGGCCAACACGCATCCTTGTCTGACCCCCCTGCCAATATCGATGGGCCCCGAAACCTCTCCACCCGCCCCAATCCTTACTTGGGCCTTGAGGTCTCTATGCAAATATGCCAAAAAATGTACCATAGTTTCGTCCAATCCCCCAACTTGTGCTATTCACCTATGTATCCAACCAAAGGTTGAGGACCATTGACTTGAACATAAGACATGAGCATAAGTAGGCTCATTTTCTTTAATGAAAGACCTAAATAACAGACAACTGACAAATAGGATACTCTGAGACAGAGAAGAGAAAGACTATAAAATAGAACATTTGTCTTTGTGTTTTTCCTGTGGCTTTGTCATCATACCCTAGTCCAATGGGAATCAAGACCATTTTGCTACAGATGGGACAGTTGCATCAGCATTGTTGAGTGAAGCCTCTTCATAAAAAACTGCCATGCTGAAACTTGGTCATTGCTCTATACATTCACCAAATATATTTATTACCTTCCTGGGTGAGTTTCAATTTGGCTATGCCATCACAAATGTCAACACTAGATTCAAATCCCACTGAGGAGCAGTAAGCAAAGTGGGAAAAAACAAGCAAAGCAAGCCTGTTAGAAACTGCACCACTAGTGGCAATCTAAACATGGAAGGTTGGTCAAGCGGACACATGAAAACAAAGCCCTTAAGAGTAGCCACCGCTATGCTCTGCTAAGCAAGGTACAATCTAACCTGCAAGACGTCAGAAAGGTGAGATTTATAAGAGTTGAGCCGTCCAACTCACACTACTGCAAAACGTGTTGCAACAGCCTGCAAAGATGGATTCGATAGCAGGTTTCCTGGCAGCCATGATGATGTTTCGGACCTCATCAGGAAGGCAAAGGGATTCTCGTTGGCACAGCTCCAACTTTATGTGGGCCGCGGCACTGTCTGGGGTAGGGGTGGAACACGTGGACGCTCTGCTGGGACAGCAGATTCACGCTATGTGGTGAAGAGGTCCCCAAATGCTGAGTGTCAACAGATAATTCTAGACATAAAATAATCCCTGAAGGATTTACTACAATTAAATATTTTAGTGAGTGTTACCCTTAGTTTCCAATCGCAGCATTGCATTAGACTGTAAATACATTATTTTGCTTACTTTTTGATAACTGAAAATATTAATGAGGACCACTAAAATTACAATTGATATGAAGTATTTAATCAGTTACACAATGTAGTACAACCAAAAGAAGATTATGGGTCATTTGAACGACACACTCAGTACAGGAACATTCCCCTTTGAGGGGACTTTCTCATCCCAACCACTTTGTATATTAGCATATTAACAAATAAATAAAACATACTCAATCATGCCATTAGAAGGCTGGTTACACTCACTGTAGGTAAAATTAATATTGTAGTGACGTGTAATGAAATATAATTAGGACATACTTGACCTTTGTCCTAATGTGCCCGATTGTTGCTGTGTTTATGATATTTACAATTATTCTAATGCACACAATTTGCAGACAAATGGTGTATAAGAAATAATCATATAGTAAAATACTAACTGTTTTGTGCATACTGACTTTTGAGGCCCAAGCGGGGCTCTATACACACCTCCTGTGAACGAGAGATTCTTGTGTCTGACTCTTAACCATGCATTCCACCTCCTGTGAACAAGATTCTTTTCTCTGACTCTTAACCATGCATTCCACCTCCTGTGAACGAGAGATTCTTTTGTCTGACTCTTAACCTTGCATTACACCTCCTGTGAACGAGAGATTCTTTTGTCTGACTCTTAACCTTGCATTCCACCTCCTGTGAACAAGAGATTCTTTTGTCTGACTCTTAACCTTGCATTCCACCTCCTGTGAACGAGAGATTCTTTTGTCTGACTCTTAACCATGCATTCCACCTCCTGTGAACGAGAGATTCTTTTGTGTGACTCTTAACCTGGCATTCCACCTCCTGTGAACGAGAGATTCTTTTGTCTGACTCTTAACCTTGCATTCCACCTTCTGTGAACGAGAGATTCTTTTGTCTAACTCTTACCATGCATTCCACCTCCTGTGAATGAGAGATTCTTTTGTCTGACTCTTAACCTTGCATTCCACCTCCTGTGAACGAGAGATTCTTTTGTCTAACTCTTAACCTTGCATTCCACCTCCTGTGAATGAGAGATTCTTTTCTCTGACTCTTAATGCATTCCATGCATTCCACCTCCAATGAACGAGATTCTTTTGTCTGACTCTTAACCATGCATTCCACCTCCTGTGAACAAGAGATTCTTTTGTCTGACTCTTAACCTTGCATTCCACTGAAGCTTAACGCTGGGTGGATGGAATGAGAGGCATATACCAGTTCTCCTTTTCTCAGAAAATGAAATGCTGGGAGCGTGGCCTGGGAGGCAATGGAGTGAGACGAGCCGCCCTTGCTCTCCTTGTCACTGGGGCCCGCTGATACGCCATTGACCGCCGCGGGGCAATCGAACGAGCACCCTGCAGCCCAGGTGACTACTGCTACAGGCCTGCACTCAGTAGGGCCGGTCAGACGCTGTGGAGAGAGCTTGCCTCAGCCGACTAGAGTACACACCGAGAAAGAGGCAATACTGCGGGCATCCAGGGATAACACGGAGCTATCCTTCAGAGACTTTGCAATACAGGCAGATGTGTCAAATCTCCATTCTCGGACCACTGAACTGCCGGCCAGTGGAACAGTTGAGTGTTTTGAAATTTGTCTGTTAAAGTTAGGATTAACTTTTCTTGGAATTCTGCATTTGTTAGGAGATTATCGTCATTAAAGATTTCCAGTAATAATAAAGGATGATTTTGATTCAATCTACAGAAGCCCAGGTCCATAAAGCCGGGTAGAAAATCAGGACTATGGAGCAGGGATACAGGTGATGACTAGAGGAAGCACCTTGTTGTTGTATTACTTTTTGCCAGTTTTCTAGTACAGGTAAATGGTCTTTAACAGTGAGCATGGTTTGGGTCTGGCTATTGAGGATAGCCATAATATCCACCTGAGTGGGATCTTCGAAAATTTATTTTTTATTTGAAGCCAGGGTTTCCTATCAGGATCATAGTTCCAGTCTAAAGCTGTGCAAAGTTGGTATGCACCTACACTGGGGAACACCATATGCCCCTCTACCGTAGGACAGTAGAGGGTTGCCCTAGAGACCCTTGGGGATTATTCTTTCCAGACAAAGTCCAGCAGTCATTTTTTTAATTCAGGAAATGACTGACTTCCAGAAGAGATGGGGTAGAACCTGGGTTGCATAGAGGAGGCGAGGCAAAAAAGTTCATTTTGAGGTTTGCTATACCACCTATCTAGGAAATTTCAAACCTACCCCAACAGTACTTGTCTTTGTAGATTTTGGAGCAAATGAGGTATTTTGCAGTTAAACAAGTCTTTGCAAGTGGAAATGACATCCCCCAACATTAGGCGATCTTCTCTTTTTGTAGAGAGGAGTAATGTCCTTGAATTCCCTACATTCTGCTAGGGTGAAGGATGATACATCCTAAAACAGTTGCACGGTAGCAGCTTTAAATGTTACAGATTCTTGCTTGCGGGCTTCAGGAGGATCTTTTTTTTCCCTTGGAAGACGTGAATTTGGGTCAGTGTGTCTGTTGTCAAGTTACGCCTTATCTGAAATGCACAGTTTACTCTGTGAGTGTGATCTAGGCAAACTTCTTCATCTTCGGGAAGCTAGAGTATTTAGGCAAACAGCGCTTGCACATGAGATTCTAGATCGACGTTAGATATGTCCTTAGAAATACCTCAAATCCTCATCTGGATAAGTTTTCCAAGTCATCCAGTTTCTCAATCATGGAATACTGTTAATGTTCCCAGGCCTTGATATGTTAAGTCTGCTCTTCATTTTCATGCGTTCACAGTCCTACCCACAACGTACGTCTGACGTCTGGGATTCTGCAAGACCATGGCGAGGAGGGCAGCCCGGAGACGCCACAATAAAGGTAAGTGCGTTTAATTTACCTTACATTTTATTTTACTTTTAGAAATATTTATTGAGGGGGAACGGAGACGCGGAGCAGAGTTTATGCCTAACTCCGTGGAGCTCCTCATAGAGCAACTACGCCTGCTCAGCCCGGGCTTAATCTAGAGGTAAATTTAGTTGAAACTGAAAGCATCCACAGTCAAATAGTCAAATAGCCCATGAGTAACCTGTTGGGAACAATTGCAAGAGCATTTCCTGTTACGTAGGTGGTAAAGAGGTGTGGCAAATACTGAATGTACTGTGGAATGGAGTTTCTGCTTGTTGTTGGGCTGTGTTTAGTCTCCTGCTGGAAGCATTCTTTCACATGTTAGTAACTGTAATTCAGTTGTTGACACACTGGTTCCTTTGTCTATGGCTCAAAAATGGAGTTTTAGGGCTTTGTCTCCGTGTTGGGAGGAGATGCATTGTTACAATGTTATCTGTCAGTATCTGTAGCAGGGAGATTGTCAATTCTGGAAGGAACACTATCAATACTTGCACTGCCCTCAACCGTAGCACATTTATGTGAGGGGCTCTTTTGGGACCAACAGCCAGGTCAAAAATGTATTTGTCTTTCAGAAATGTACATCAACCTTTAGTCTACCATGTTCGTCTCTTGAGGCCTCACACACAAACATGTTGGATATCCTGTTCACCTTATGACAAGTCTACTATATCCTACAGCACTTGTAACATGGTGGATGGATATCCATCACATTTGTAACAGAGTAACCCGTCCACCAAACTCTAAATCAGGCCCATGGTTTCTCCCCTCAAAGCAGACTTTTACCCCTTGCCTGGCCAGATACACTTTATATTCAGTCCAGGCTTCCACTCTATTGTCCTGATGCATCATGGTCCTTATAGTTCCCTGTCTTGAGACCCTTCCTAGATCACATGCTGGTGGTGTTTTTTTGTTTGCTAGATTTGTTCCCGGATTCTACGGTTATTTTGAACACTTTATGTCTGCATTCTGGACCCATTTCTATGTTTTCTCTGATCCACACTTCGTTCCAGGTTGTCATATTCCCTGTTTTGTGCCTCCTGCTTTCCTTGGTCTCCCAGCCTCAGTTCAGCCTTCCCATCATTGTGGGTTCCCTGATTCCTTGTACCTGGTTCATTCCTTGCACCTGGCTCCCTCCCTGTACCTGGCTCTCTCCCTGCACCTTGCCCCTCTCCTGAGCCTCCAGCTATTTCAGCCCTGTGAGCGCAGAGTGAGCCGTTTTACAACTGTCTTCTGTTGAGTCTCCTTGTGCTCTCTGTTTCTGCAGTTGTTTCTACATGCTTGTCCTTTGATTCTGCTCCCTTTTTCCCTGTACCTATTTCCCAGATTTTTGGGAATATGTAATATATTTTACTGTATCTGGTTTCCTAGTATCTCTGTTCCTCTGTTAGCTATAGTTCATAGTCTCTTGTTTCTGTCCCTAGTTTTCCTGCATCTCTGTTTCTGTCTTAGCCATATCTCATAATCTCCTGTCTGCAATCTTCTTGATCTGCCCTGTTATATGCAGACTCCTAGCATTGTATTCGGTGTTCCTGTTTGTCTGCATATTTTTGTCTTGCCTTGTTTGAGTGCAGAACTTGCCTAGCCTTTTTCTTAGAATTCCAGTCCTGTTCCTGACCTAGATTTCCAGTACTGGTTTGCCTGAGCCCAGTTTCTGTTTCGGTGTTCCTTGTTCTGTTCCCTGTTCTTCTGACTTGTATTTTTATCCAGAGTTGTATTGCTTACGAGGGTGCCAGTTAGATTCAAATGCTTGTTCCTTTGGCACAGAGAATCACCCAGCACACCTTCTCCATAGGAGCTGCTGGGTGTCTCCTAGAACTCTTTGAGAACGATCTGTTCCTTGCTTTTGTATAAGATCTTTTTACCTCACAGAGAGATCATTTCAGCGGAGCAGACAAGCTATCATTTATGATTGTGGTTTATTGTTTCCCTGCCTATTATGCTCCTGTTGTGCGTTCTTGTTTATGTCCTGCAGATTTCCACTGCCTTTGTCACAGCCTATTTCCAACATGATTTAGTCCTCTCCTTCTGTCCTGTTTTCCTTCCAGCCTTCTAGAACTTTCTTCTGTGTATTCCCTTCAGAGATCACACACAAACCTATTATCCAGTCTTGTTCCAATCTCATTCAGCTAGTCCTCTGACCAATCACCCTTGCTAGTTAGTTCCCTGCTAGACCCCCGACAATCTTGTTCATTTTCATGTTAGCTTTACTGGTTTTCTGATAATCGATGAGTATGGGGGTCTTTTGTGTGTCATGTGTGAATGATAGCACTACGACTTTGGAAAAGGGCCAGTGGACCTTACAATGTAGTCCAACATTTAAGTCCTTCCTGATTATGTCATGCCCATAACCAACTTCACCTACCTCTTTTCAGTTGCCTGTTAGTGCATAATAGTACCCTGGTTACAAGAATCTACGCCGTAGGCAGGTCCCAGATTCCAGAAGAAGCTTAATCAGTGGTTTTCAGTATGTTGACTAACCTAAGCATATTGGACAGAAGACAGTGCAGTTTCCCTGAATTTGCTTGATTGGTCTTCAACAGTCAAAACAGTTAGCCATTCCATCCTTCTCAGCAGTTTTCAAGCAATTGGTTACTCTCCTTCATGCTAGAGTGGGTCAGAACTAAACCCGGGCGGTAACTCCCCTCCGCCAGCGGAGTATACAGAATTTTGCCAACTCTGTGATCTGTTGCAAACGCGGAGCTTAGGCAAAACTCCGACTCCGTGGCGGAGCGGAGTTAGCCAGCCCCTCCACCCTCCCAAAATAATTAATATGTAAAAGAAAAGGCACTTACCTGCCTTGGCTGCCTCCTCCTCGCCATGGCCACTCTCCTTCCATGCCATATTTCTTCATTGATAACTCCTACTTTGTAAGTCTTGCTCACACGGTACTCCGCGTAGAGGCACTACGCCTGCGCCGCCCACCCTTAGTCAGAAATTTCAGTCAAGATCGATCTTACACAGTAACATTTCCTCTTTTCACTCATACTTGTAGTTAAGTGTTGTGTGGCTTCCTGTCCCCAGAATTCTTTACTGTGTACCTCCAATAAGGCCCATTCATTCAACTGAAGAGCTTGCTTAAACCATGCTAATAACATTCAGCTTCTCCAGTTACCTATTGCTGAGTTGCTGAGCGCTAATTGCTAAAAGCTCCATGGAGATAATGGTGCTTAGAGGTCTGTTGGTATACAGACAACTAGCCAAAAGGACTGGATGCTTCACCATCAATGAGTGAATGGTTAAGAACATTTGGATCATTGTGTATGGTCATATCTCACAGCCCCTTAGATTTGCAACAGTGTATAGGTTTCCACATTTAAGAAGATACTCAAATTACTGATCCATTTTCAAAGAACTTAAGCAGTGGTGGGAGCTTTCCTTTTGAGGAAAGACTATGTCAGTATAATTTATTGAGACAGCCCTAAATACGTTCCCATCTTCAACTAATCCAGAATGTTGCTGTGTTTTTGTTAGCCTAATCCACAATCTCGTCTTCCATCCTTTTGAGTGTTGCACTGACTGCCAGACATAAAGCATTTAACACTTAAAAAACAATGTATGGTCTATCAACCTTTAATAAATCGTGTACTGCCATTATTGCAAAGTGCTTTCGTCCATACTTCCCCTCCAGAAATCTTCATTCTGAGTCTGGTTACTGCTCAGTGCAGACAACTCCGATGTAAACTAACCTCCCTGATAATATTTAAGGCAGAATATCATTTTGCTTACCGCCTGATATTCTTTAATGATTGATTCTGTAAGAAAGCATTTGCGGCTGGTTCCTTGGCATTTATCATTTGATTGTCCTAAGTGATCTAGTAAGGTACCAGACCCTTTGTGGGTAGGCGAGCGCTCGAGCACAATCAGTGAGATGTGAGTCGTAAAGTCCCTACAATGCGCAATATAAGCCTTGTAAAAGAGTCCTCAAGGAGAGCACACTCCCTCCTGACACCCACACCCGATTAGGTGGGCAACCCCCACTACGTTCACCCTTTGCCCTGTACCAGACCTTTCCAGGTAAGCAATTTCTCTGCTGCAATCAATGAGATTTTAGTGGCCAAGCCCCACCAATGCACACTGTACATGGCGTGAAGAAGTCCACATGAAGACCCCACTCCCTCCAGACACCTACAACCCATTAAGTGGGTAAGTGCTTACTACACAAACCTTTCACATTGTACAGAAGAGCTCATAGCCATCCCGCTCTCTCCTCACACCCACGTCCCATTAGGTGTGGCAAGCCCCTACTAGGCACACCCTTTGCCCTTTACCAGACCCTTTGTGAGTAGGCAATATCCTGGGTGGAATCCATGAGATGTGAATGGCAAGTGCCGACAACCCACAATGTACGCCTTGTAAAGAGGTCCTCACAAAGCCTACTCCCTCCAAACACCCATGCCCCATTTAGGTAGGCAGGCTCCTACTACACACACCTTAGGCCTTGTACATAATTCCTCACTGAGAGCTCTTTACTGCGATGCCATCAGTGATATAATCAATTATGTCATTGTATATGTAATGAGTGGTTAATATGTGAGGTCATAAGCAGTGCATGGGGTGCAATTTATAGTTAGAAGAGTACTCTATAACTGGAGAACTGTTTTTTTGGGGTGTAAAATGTCAAACTATGACTAGCATTGTCACCGTCACCTACCTATAACATCCCTTTAATCTTTGTTTTCCAGTGAATTTTTAGGTTTTTTAAAAACTTTTAACATAACATGGTTTTATTACCATAACTAACTATAATGTCTGTTTAACCTTTGCTTTTTTGGTGAATTTCTTTGCCGCCTTCAGTGTGAACCCATTTTTATTGGCCATAAAACTCTGTACACATTTAATTTTTATAAGTCTCTACTTTATCATACTACATGTATGTATGGCCTGTAAATTAAGTGTGGGATGCAGCACTCATGGTGCCACCCACTAAAGTAGCACTGTAAAACATGGTTTCAGGTCTTCCATTGTAGCCTCTGCGTGCTGATTTAAAATGCCATTTTGACCTGGCAAAATACCTTTTTTGTCAGACCTAAACCTTCTTTTTTATACTTATAAGTCACTGATAAGGTGGACTCTAAATGCCCATAGAGCTGGATGTATGGTAGGTAAAAAAGAAGAGATGTGTAATTACACGTCCTGGCAGTGAAAAACCTACAAAGTTGTTTTGCACTGTGGCAAGGCTGGCTCTCCCATATAAAAATACCTTGCTATCATATCACAATGTATAATGCTTAACTTAAGTTTGGTAGTAACTAGAAATACGATTCAAAGACTCATTTGAATAGTATTTAATAATCCAGCTTAATATTAAATTGTATTTTATAATTCTATTATTTTTTTTTAAATCTGTTTTTATTTTCTAGAAAGAGAACAGGACGAAGGTCCGGGTATACACAGCGTCAGGCCCACAACCCTATTCAGGGCCAGCCGTATGATGTAAGAGGGTCTCCAAAATTATTATTTTTTTTTTTACATTTCTTTATTAAGCACAAAATGTAATCCACAGTTACAGTCAAGCGAACCAATACATTGGATATGAAATGACTGGTGAAACATCATCCAATATACAAACATGTACACTGCAGGAATGTGGACTTGTCGAATAGTGTGATCAAGTGTACAGTGTGCTGTTTTCCGGTACGATGAAACCATAAAGACAAAAATTAGGCAATAACAAAAGAAGAAAATAAAAACAATACACCAAAGGGCAAATCATATCAAAAGGTTTGCGAGAGTCATAGAGCAAGTCGATCAGCACAGTAACAGGTACAGGCTTAGAACGCCGTATCAAGGAACACGATAACCACACAGCGTGCCACAGGTCAATGCGTACCGATCACCAATCAAGAGGAGCGGAGCTCCACAATGGACAAGCATCGCGCTCGGAAGCACACCGGATCACCACACCAACTCTCAACACTCCGAACCACAGCAGGTCGTTGGGCAGGGCCCGCATGAGATACACTAATAGCAAGGTGAATTCGGCCACGCAGCCTGCGCTGCGCCCGTCCTAACCCACCCCTGTCGGTACAATGGAATGTAGTGATTGGGACTGCGTTTTCTGGGTAGGTTTCGCAACATAGCTCCGATATGGCCCCCAAATGTCTGTCGGGCGGGAAGCAGTCGGGAGCAGTTCCGAATATTCCACACTATTTACATTGCAGGAGGCCACGCTCCTAAGCCATGCACCGACGGTCGGAGCGCGTCGTGCGCACTAGAGCAGAGCTATCTCCCTTTTGGCCAAAAGGAAGCAAAGGGACGCCAGTCTACGTAGAGGGCGTGGGAAATTTACAACGTAGCCAAGCAACGCAATTTCGGGGGTGGGATGTAGCGTCATGCCCAGTATGTCACCCAGAACCCGGTGAACTTCCAGCCAATATGCATGCAACCGCGGGAACGTCCAGGACAAATGGGAGAAGTCAGCATGTGGGGCGGCACATTTGGGGCAGCAGTGCGGTCTACCAATGTCAATTTTGTGAGCAAGTGCAGGAGTGTGATACATCCTCCTTAGGAACTTTAAATGTATAAGTTTGTGCCTGCTGTTCATGGACACGTCTCTAGTGATAGCGCAACACGCCTCCCACTGATCGTCTGTAATCTGAATACCCAAGTCGCCCTCCCATGCGGCGCGCACCGCAGCGTCCGAGGAAGGAAGTGAGGCCAGACACAGTTTGTTTTTTTTTTTTGTTTTTTTTTTAAAACCTTTATTGAAAGACACGTAGAAGTACAAGCGCAGGCCTACAACCACAGGGGCCGGCCGCAAAAGCAGGAGAGTCAAAAAAAGGGCAACATCAATGCGTACAATAGAATGAATACAGGATAGACGTAAAATAAAGACGTTAAACAGTCAGCGCCAGGATAAGAAAGGTTTCATTTTACATTTTATAGAGGAGGCAGCAACCATATCTACCGGGCGTCACGCAACATATATAGAAAAAGGGGGGGGGGGCGGGAGGGAGACAGCCCCCCACGCAATCAATAACCCTAGTAGGGTGAAGCCCAAAGACATCCCACGTCCAGCACAGGTTCAAAAATAAAGGATAAATGTCAGCGAACAAATAACACGGACGCCACATGTACAGCCCTCCCGCCCCGGAAAAGGAGAAAGTGCGGACACGTACGAAACAAAGGAGTGAAGACAAAGGGACATAGCCCACCCCCTGAAAAAGCAAAAAGGGACCATAGAATAAAACAAACTAAAATAACAAACACCCCCCCCACCCTACATCACTGTAATGGCTACGGCCTACCCCACTAAACAGCGTGCCTGTCGCCCAGAGTCAACCGAAATATAGAAGAAAGAGAAAGGGAATAATAACAAAGAAAGAGAGAGAAGGAGAGGAAAAAGAAGGATAAGAGAGGAGAGGAGCCAGCTATCGAAACATGGAACACCACCCCACCCGCAACCGCGGATCACCAATCGAGGTCGGAAAGGACATTGAAAAAGGCCCACACAAGGATGAAAAACAAGAACTAACCAAAATAATGAGGCCTGGAGATGCCATTCAAAAGGGTCCCACAGGTACTCCGGCACAATCACCCCTGTCCACTTTTATGAAGAGTCGAGCTTCCAGACCCCGCCACGGCCGAAAAGCAGAATGATACCGTGGGTCCATACCAGTCCAGGAAGGCGAGTGGGATCTCCGCAGAACACCGTCCCGGCCAACGAGAAGCAACCAGGAGAACTCGGCAGCAGTCAGAATGCAAAAGTACCTCAACGATCCACGTGGCCAAGCACAATATCTGGGCTGTCCAGCACGAAGCAGAGAAATCAGGATGTAGGAAACACTGCAGCATCGGCACCGGGTCCACATGATCCCATAGAGTCAAACACCCAGCTGGAGATCCCAGCACAGCAGCCGGAGAAATTTCAACCATTACAATTCGGGAAGACGACACCGCGTCACAAAATGGCGGAGCAGCCATGGCGGAGATCCGCAACTCCAAGTCTCGGCATTTCAAGGACAGGTCGATTCCCAGAGCAGCCAGGGCAGACAAGACAGCAATCCGAGTAGGGGCCGCCCGAATCAAACGAGGGCTGGAGAGAACAAATGCAGCAATTTCCCTGTCTCCAGGAGAAAGACTCTCCGAGGGGCCATCCGCCATCTTAAGCACAGCGCCCGCCGCCTTCATCGTGGGCGCCTCCAAGTCCACCAGGAGCACCGGCGGCCCCAGGGCACACAACCGATCCGCGGCGAATGGCGCTCGGCGGAGAAAGGAGAGTCACCAGAAGAACGGGCGTGCTCCCCACAACACTCGGGGGGAGCCCAGCACCGGACCCCGGGCGGGACAAGCAACAGGAGTGGGCTACCCACTTGAGGGGTGCCGGACAGCGCGGCTTCTCGTCTTCGGGCCGGCAGGCAATCGGACATACGGGGTGGCCCACCCGCGGGGGTGGGTCCGCTCCAGGGCTTCCGGCCCGCGGCTTTCAGGCTCCCAGCATCGGGTCTCTCCACCGGTTCCGGACCTCCGGTACTCCGAGCATCTCCGGGCAAGCACAGCACTCGAGGCCCCGGCTTCAGGGCCGGGAAGGCCAGCAAGGCAACAGGGGCAGAACGCCGAAATGACTGCACGCCAGGGCCCCGGAAAAGGATGGTAAGTGAAGGCTCTTCCTTGGTGACCAAATTCGGAACACCCCGAACAGGATGAAAGACAGGATAGGTGGCGGGGAGGAAGAGATCACGGAGCGCGGCGGTTATGCGACTGTTCCGATCGCCATCTTGGCTCCTCCCCCAGACACAGTTTGTAGAGCTTCGATACCACATGAGTACCCGCCTGGTTTTGTATTATAAAGGTGAGTGCGGGGTTGTCATCAGGAGGTAATGGAAATGTGTGGAATTCAGCACGAAGCATGGAACGGAGCCTAGTCAGAGTGAAAGCGTCCATAAATGTTCGGTCAGTGAACCGGGTGTCCTCCGTCAGGGAGAAAGCATGTCCGTCCGGAAAAAGATCACCAATTGTATGAAGTTGGTATTTGGACAATGTGCGGCAAACTACCGACTCACCGGTGATGGGTAGCCAGTGAGAGTTAGGTAGCGGTAGCGCAGAGGAGTACAACCTGTCCATGCAAAGCAGTCTCCGCAGCTTATCCCAAGCCCAGCTCGTGGTGGACATCGGCTGTATGTCTTGTGGGTCCCGGGGGAGCCCTTTGGGAAGGATGGAGTTGAGTGGCACCGGGAGCGCCGTATCGGCCTCAGGTCGCAGGTAAGGGACCCTGGCATCTGGGTGATACCAGGGGTGCGCATACGAGCACTGTGCCACCAAGTAATAAAGATAAAAATCCGGCACTCCGAATCCCCCTCTCTCGTAAGGTAGCGTCAGCGTGCGCCAGGCCACATGAGGGTTTTTGCCGCCCCACACCAAGCGCAGCAATGTAGAGCGGAGTTGCGAAAAAAAGACCTTGGTAAGAGGGATCGGAATGTTATTAAATAAATACAAAAACCGAGGGAGGACAACCATTTTGATGATAGCAATCCGGCCAGCCATGGATAATGGGAGACGGAGCCACCGCTCTGTATTATCCTCCAAAAAATCCAGGGCATGTCCTTAGTTCAATCGGATAATGGACACCGTGTCAAGATGAACGTGGACTCCCAGGTATTTAACGGAGTCCATGCACCATTCAAGAGGGAAAGAGCAATTCCACTGCACGGTGGAGGGGGTCAGTGGAAAAATAAGTGACTTGTGCCAGTTTATCTGGAGGCCTGAATATTCGCCAAAGCGCGTAATCTCCGAAATCAATGGTTCCAAATTGGTACTAGGGGCTCGAACATACAAGACCGTGTCGTCTGCATATAGAGAGACGAGGAGTGGGCCAGTGCGGAATTGAAGCCCCCTGTGGAGATGTTTTTCCTGAAAATGCCGCACTAAGGGGTCCATCGCAAGGATGAACAGGAGCGGGGATAAGGGGCAGCCCTGCCGGGTTCCTCTAGAGAGTGCAAAGCTTTCAGTTATAGTGCCATTTAAACGTATCCGAGCAGTGGGCGCTGAGTACAGCAATTCCACTGTGGCCACAAACATCGCGGGCATGCCCATTCTCCGCATGATCGATAAAAAGAAAGGCCACTCCAGGGTGTCGAACGCCTTTTCCGCATCCAGAAACACCGCAGCCGCCGGGGTGGAAGGGTCGATTCTATGTAAAACAGAAAACAGTGTACGGAGATTTAGGGAGGTAGACCTGTGTGGGACAAAGCCGGACTGGGCCGGTGAGACTATGGTATCCACAAGCAGTGCCAAGCGGATTGCCAGAACCTTGGCCAAAATTTTGTAGTCAAGGTTCAGGAGGGACAGAGGTCTATAAGAACTACATTGTGAGGGATCGCGGCCCGGTTTAGGCAGCAGAACAATGACCGCCTCCCGGAGGGTGGGAGGGAGAACACCCGACTCCAGCGCCTCTGCATACACCTCAACAAGCCTTGGCACAAGTTCTTCTTTGTATTCCTTATAAAAGTCGGCAAGGAACCCATCAAGACCCGGCGCCGAGGAACTTTTCAACGAGTCAATGGCCTCAATTATGAAATCTGGCGTGATGGGCTCAGCCAGAAAGTCTTGCATGTTTTTCTCCAGGTACACCATGGCTATCTCATTTAGATACGACCCCGGGTTGCAGCAGGCCCCTGACAGTGTAGAAGTGTAAAGAAGTCTGTAGTATGACAGAAAGGTGTCGCAGATGTCGGGTGTGGAGTAATGTCGTGTGCCCTGCGAGTCGAGTATGTCAGTAATGTAAGCTGCCCGGCCTTTCCCCCTCGCCATACTGACGCGCTGTGTAGTGTTTACCTAAGAACCGTAGCTCCCTGTCAGCAGTGCCCCGAAACTCTAGTAGTAACTCGAGGCGTTTGGCCTTTCGGGCCGGCGAGTAATCCCTAAGTATCTCCCCCTCCAGCGTGGAGAGTTCCGCCTCTATCTCACGCAGGGCTCCGACATGTTTGGCAATACAAACCCCGCGGATGGTGGCCTTAAAACCCTCCCATAACGTGGCCCAGGAGGTCACAGAGCCAGTGTTAATGTCAAAATAATCATCAATGGCAGTGCGGATCTCCTCAGTAAATACCGGGTCCAGCAGGGCCCTGCTAGGGAAACGCCACTGTCGTTCGTATCCTCCCAGCCTCGGGATCTCCAGAGTCAACACCACAGGGGAATGGTCAGAGAGCGTGCGCGGGGGAGTGGAAAGGCCATCCACCCACCCTGCCACGCCTGGGGAGAGTAGCCAATAGTCTATTCTGGTGCTAGTGTTGTGAAAACCTGAGTGGTGTGTGTAGACAGGGGCGAGTGGGTGCAACCTAGCCTCAACATCAATTAAGGAAAAGTGAGAGCAAATTTCCGCCATCACCGAGCGGGCAAGTGGTTTGCAGTCAGGGGAGAAGGAAGTGCTGTCTCTACCAGGATTCAGCAATAAGTTGAAGTCGCCCCCCAATGCCAATAAATCGATGTCAGAGTGAAGCAGCATAAGCTGCAGGTCTTGGAAAAAGGCCGGGGAGTCCACATTGGGGCCGTAGACACTCACCAGTGCAATTTTGTACCCATACAACACTCCAGAGATCAGTACATATCTGCCCTCATCGTCAGTATTACTATCAGTCAACACAAAGGGAACACGTTTGTGCACAGGAATCGCTACACCTCTTGCATATTTACTATAACACGAAAATACCCTATGCGCACCCCAACTCCTAGCCAATGAGATGGTGTCTGCCTGCACCAGGTGAGTTTCCTGTAGGAAGAGGACATCTACCTTGTAACGCGCTGCATAGTTTAGGACCCGTTTGCGTTTCCGTGTGGTGTTCAAGCCACGAACATTCCAAGTCATCAGTGTCAGTCTGGAAGGGCCAGCCTGAAGACCTATCCTGGCCATACCGCCACACCAAGGTCAATCAGCTGTAATCGTGCATCCGACAAGTCAATCCCATGAATCTCGCTGTCACACACAAACAAAAATGACCACAAAAACAACACACATTCCATCCCCCACCCACCACCCAGCCTCCCAACATCCCCAGAGAGGCAGTCCCCAATCAAGCACTGGACCACAGTAGAAACTACAAATTGTAAAAACCATAATATGAAAGAAAATTTCTGCAATAAGAAAGATGGTAAACCCCAAAAGAAGATATGCAAACAGGCATTCGCCATGGGGGGTAGCGACGCCACGCCATGCGGGCGTCCCGGAAAAGCGACCTCAGAGTCAATGGTCGTACAACAAAACCTGAAAGATCACAACCATTAGCAACAGAACGAGTAGTGCCCAAGGAGGAAGCGACACTGGACATTCAGCCCTGGCCGGTTTCGGCAAAAAGGTCAGCACTGGACTGCGTGTCACTATGGGGCGGAGAACGCTGCTCGGAGCCGGAGGCAGATGGTGAGCCGTGTTTCTTGTAGCCATGACAAAAGTCCTGCGCGTCCGCTGGAGAGTCAAAAATGCAGAATCTGCCATTCACCTCCACCTTCAGTCTTGCCGGATAGAGCATGCCGTACTTCAGGCCAAGGTTATGGAGGGCGGATTTGACTCCAGCATATTTACGACGTGCCTCTTGCACCATGAGTGTAAAATCCGGGAAGAAGGACAGCCTGCTGCCCTGCCACTGCACCTCTCCCGCCTCGCGCGAAGCGCGGCGTCCCGGTCGCGAAAGTTCATGATTCTGGCTATTATAGGCCGAAGTGGTTGTCCAGGGCGCGGCTTGGGCCCCAGTGACCTATGTGCACGCTCGACAACAAAGCCAGCAGTGAAGGTGTCCTTTCCAAATAGTTCAAGGAGGAGGTGTTCAACAAAGGTATCAAACCGACCCGTGACAGTCGTCTCCGCCACGCCAAGGATTAGAATGTTATTGCGCCGGCTACGCGCTTCCAAGTCCTCATTTTTTATGGCCACATCTTTTAGAATTTTCTCGACACGCTCCAGTCGTTTCAGCGTTTTCGCGGCACCATCTTCAACATCCGATATTCTGGACTCCGCTAAGTCAAGTCGACGAGCCTGCACTGTGGAGCTCATATCTGAGAGTTTTTGTTCGAGAATATCAAAGCGAGTGTCCAGAGCCTTGAAGCCAGCGCGCATTTCTCCCATCATGGCGGCCACCATTGACGCAGCGTCCCCCGCGTCCACAGTGCCAGCTGCCCCAGAGGCCGAACCAGGCGGAGGGTCTGTTGTGCGGAGGGAGGTCTTATCGAAGCTTAGTTTCCTCTGGTTTGGATCCCTTTTCCCCATCAATGTGACTGAAAGGGAAACGCAGCCGTAGTGGTGACTGTTCACGGCGCCAAACTGCGAGACGGGCAAAAGGAGGCCTCAGCAGGCCCACGTTCAGGTAGGCCCCAGGTACGTGTGCAGTATCGGACAACGTCCGGCGAAGGCAAAGAAGTCCGGCCTCTTACGTGTGGGGAGCGATGGCGCCCAGTAGCCGCTGAGGTCTAAGGCTGGGGTACAGCGTAGGCCAGGCACTGATGTTGAAGCGTCACCCTTTGCGGCCCGCAGGGGTGGGGAGCGACCCTCTCCTGACACCCAGTGCAGGAGGAAGGGGGGGAAATCAGGTATCCCACCAGGTGTGCACAGGGCGGGGCCGCTGGAAGCCGCCGGGGAGCGCCGCCGGAGTCCCAAACCGCCGCAAACCCCGAACCCCGTCGCCCTCAGTCGAGCGCCCCCGCCCGAAAACCAGCGCGGGCTCGCAAATCGAGGCCCCGGCCCCAGCACGCCCCTAGGCCGTTAGGCCGTGGTCGCGCCCCAGGAGTCAGGCGCCCCCACCCGGGAGCCCACGGAGGAAGGGCAACGCGCTAGGAGGCCCGAAGGGAGCAGTTGAAGGGCAAGAGGCCCGGTAGCCGAGATCCACGCCGCACTCACCCAGCGCTCCGGCGCAGTAGAGAAGATGGCGCCGAGGTCCGGGGGCCTCGAAACTCCTCCGCCCCGCACACCGCCGTAGGTCGCTCCCCAGGTGTCACAAGTCACCCAAAGGCACAGGGCGACATCAGGAAGCAAATCAGGTGGGTTGTGAGGGACTGGAGCAGCGGATCATATCGTGTTCGTCTCCGCCGGGAGCCCGCATGGAGGACCTTCACGGAAGAGCAGCCATTCCGCTCGCCGCCGTGGCCACGCCCCCCCCTCTCCAAAATGTTGGAGAAGCATTGGTGAAGTATTTTAAACACAGCATGTCGCATACAACCCTTGTTGGGCCAGCCGCGTGATCCATACTACTATTATAAAGAGAGAACTGGAACCTTTGAGGCGGTTAAACTCAAGAAGTACAGCACCAATCACAACACCCAATACACCATTGTAAAGGGTAGTTTCAGCAGATAGACATAGGCTATACAGCTGGCCACCATAAACATTAGAAAGGTCAAAGAACATTAGGGGTAAAGTAGTCCCTGAAACTGAAAAATCGTTATCGGAATTGTAATGGTGCCATGTATTATCCATTCAATGACAGGTTCTTGGGAGACTGTCAATGTTAATCTTCTAGTTTCTCTGCTCAGCACCGTATAGTCTGCCCCTCTTTGTGCCAAAGAGATTTGTTTATCTGTAAGGTTAAAGACAGAAAACAATGACGTTGTGTTGATTAGACGCCATGGAACGTAGCCTGAACGGAGATTTTGTAACGTCCAGCCTAACTGTACAATAGAACATAATTGGCACTGGCCATGTTGTAACATCAGCATGTCCTGTTCTATTATATCAATAGCAGATGATACAATGCTGTCCAGTGAATAAATTCTGGAGGACACAGTCGTTAACCCATTGTCCACTACAGACAGTGTTTTTTCCAAATTAATACGATCAATTTCTCCTACTTTGTCAGCAGTTTCAATTTGCGTTACTTTCCAAGCTTCGTTGTAAGCAGCATATGTACCGGCGTATATGAAACGTTTTTGACGCTGTTTGCAAGGTCCCAATAAGAAATCACGCAAGTCAGCACCTTCTTTAAGTAAGGTCAAGTGTTGCTTAATTTCAGGTAGTGTGGATTTCTGTAGCCATTCGAGGCATAGTTTTCCTACACTGTATGTTGTTATTATCCCTGGATGTTGTCTCTGGGAATATCTTGGGTCTGGCCTGTTTGAACCCCTGTGTTTTGTTCAGGAATCTATCTTGACAGTTATTAGTGTTTGTGGGCCAGATCAACCATTTTCTCCAATCAGGATTAGTTCTATTTTGGTGTAAAATATGGGATACGTCTATCTCCATATCTGTGGTGCTATTACTATCAGGTATGGGCTTTGGTATAGACGGTTTGTTTAAGTCCTTTATTCTGGCTAGGCCAAGACAGGTTGTTTGTTGAATGGTGTCATTCAGGAACATTATTTGTTCTGGGATCATGCAGGCTCTGAATAATGATTCTAAACATTGTACCTGCCAGTCTTTTGTACCCCAGACAGTTTTTGTCTCAATGTTGTTTTTCCAAAATTCAAAACCAAATGTAGACAATTTTTCATAAAATTTGCAGAATATATCAGTTTAGTATTTGTCAACATGTTTTTCATTCCTGTCTTATTTATAATCTTAAAATAAAACTTTTCTGGATCAGTGTTATTAAACCCTGAGAAGTATGGGAATTTCTCATAAAATGTTTTTGAGCTGCCTTTTGGCGGTGTTGGACAATGTTCCCATTGATTATATGCAAAAACATTTCTAGGATTAGAAGATTTATGCAAATAGTGGTGCCCATAATGATTAAAGCAATACATTTCTTCATAATCTGATGAGCCTTCTGAATAATAATGTTCTATAAATTTTGCTGACATTTCTAAATCTGACATCATATTATTAATATTTTCAAAGTCCCAATCATCAGAGAAAGTACTAGGTGATACAAAGTCACTTAAAGAAACCTTGAACTGGTGTGGATATTTCAAGAATTCAATCGGGCCATTGATGTTGTTATCAGTAGCGTCCCATGCTACACCACCAGGTATAGGAATGGCTGTGATGTTTACTGATGATAGTTCTCTTTTTTCAATGTGAGAAGATCTGTGAGGCTTTAGAACCAAGTTGATGTTCTGACTTGCTGTGTCCATTGTACTGTATTTTCCATCAATCATTCTTCCCAAGCTTAAAACCAAAATGAGCCACAGTAGGAGGAAAAGTACACCTAACACAATCCACAATTCAATCCATGGTGAAATCAGGTATGGTTCTCCAAGTTGATGAAAGAGCTTAGTTATTTTTTCTTTGAAAGTTTTATTTGCTGGCTTTTCTTCATGTTCACTTTGATCTTCAGAAAAGTCATCGAAATTGATGAAGTAGCCAGATGCAGATATGTCAATTGTTGGAATTGCTTCCGGATTTTCATTAATCTTTGGATTTGTATGGTCAGAGGCTACATCATTGTAGACAGGTATTTCTTGACGAGCTGTTGCAATTTGGGTTTCAAGAGGCACAAGTTCCATGGTTTTGTTGCATAGTCCTTCTTTATTCACTGCAGGTTTATCAAATGTGATTAGTCTCTCAGTTTGAACCTCTTGAATTGTAGCAAGGGTTGGTCTTCTGCTACATCTTGGGAGTCCACTGGGCCTACTACTTATTATTGGCCACATGATTGTAGTTTTACCAGGTCGATTGATACAACTCTGTTCTCCTTTTTACCAGCAAGGGGTGGTAGTACTACTGATCTTGTTCCGCTGATTGCTAAGACAGGTACTGCTTTCCTGTAAGAAGGCCCAAATTCCTTCTTCACCGCAATCTTTTCTCTGACCAGATCCCCAATCTTTGGAATTCAGACAGGTCTTCCTGGGACAGGTGGTTTTTCTTCAGTGGCCGTTGGCTTTAGCTTTGTGTTGCTTAGACTTCTTCTTGTCTCATTTAAGTCCTGTAAAACAGCCAAACAATCTTTGATATCAAAGGTTTTTTGTTCCACCACTGAAGTCTGACTATCGAGGTCTTCGATTATCATTCTTGTACCAAACAAAAGTTCATACGGAGTGATTCCACCCAGAGAATTTCTTGGCAGATTATTAAGACTACGTTGGACACTTATTAGATGTTTGACCCACCCATCACCCGAACCTAATACCCTCGCTGTTATAGATTGCTTTATGTCACGTTTTTTTCTCTCCACTACCGCATTTCCCTCAGGATGGAATGGACTAGAGTACCGCAATGCAATGCCCAAGCTGGCCATGGCCTCCTTGTAAGCTCGAGAGCTAAACGCAGGACCCTGGTCAGAATGTAGCATGCCAATTGCATATGTGCCGATAAAGACTCACAAATCTTTTATAACAGTTCTGGCGTCAGCCGAGTGCTGGGGCCACATCCGAATTAATCTTGTGCAGGAACACTGCGACCATGATATATTTATAGTTGCCATCCCTTTGTAAGGGACCACAGTGGTCCAGGTAAACACATGCTAATGGTTTATCTGAGATTAGAAGGGGCGTCTGTGCAGGTCGTTTCACTGTTGATACCTTCATTTTTTGGCATATTTCACATTCTAGAACATAGTTTCTAGTCTGCTTTCTCATGCGTGGCCACCAATATCTCTGTTTTAATAACGATACTGTGGCGAAAACACCAGCATGTGCAGAAGCGAGCCCTTCATGTGCCGCTAAAATTAGTCCTAACCTATGTTCCATGTTTGGAATTGCCCTATCCCCCACTCCAGGGATTACAGCAAAAGGAACATTATTTGCATCAGTTTTGTATGAGTACTTTACTGGAAAGCCTTTCGGGAGTGTCTTACCACTGTTTTTTACTGAAGCACTGACAGCTTGCATTATCTCGCTGTCTATTTTTGTTTTTGACCGGGTAATAATGGCAGCTACGGAAGCCGTTTGCACAGCTGCCTTCGCGGCCTCATCAGCCAATGAATTCCCTGCAACGTGAACGCCATCACGTTGATGACTCAGTGTATGTATCACGTGAGTCTTTTGTAGTTCTTTCTGTAAAAGAACTACTTGTTCCCAAAGCATTTTATGCTTGATTGGGCCACCTTTTGCATCTTTGAAACCGTTTTGACGCCAGTTCTGCAAGTATTCATTGTAAGACTGGACGCAATAATACGAATCACATACTATTAGTGTGGGGAATTCGCGATCGGTATTTTCAAGCGCCATCTTAAAAGCCTGTAGTTCAGCTCACAGAGCTGTACAGTCTCTGAGTGATTGAGTTTTAGTGACCAGGGGTCTAAATTTTCCTTCGTGCCAACAACCTTTAACAATCGCGCACGCAGCACTATATGCTTGTTTACCCCCAACCGTGGGTTGTGCTGAACCGTCTGTATATATTATACAGCCGTAATGTTCCAGAGGCAGGATCTCAGTCGGCAGAGGACATTCATACTCGTATTGGAGAAATTCTTGCGTTTTTAAGTTAGGATCAAATTCGTATACTACGTCTGATGCAGCAAGAGAATTAACCCATTTTATCCATCTCGGATGTAAAGCTTTAGCATTCGGAATGCTGGCTCTTGTTACTGCCTCTAGGGCAGGTACCGGTGTAACGATTATTATACGTTTACCTTCTGCGAGGGCTCTTTCTTTTGCTACAGCAGTTTGGACCGCAGTCAGACTTTTTTCAGTAGAACTGAATTTCATTTCAGCTTGTGTGTACAAGTGTGATTTATAAGCTATTGGTACCGTTTCTCCCTCATTAGAGGTCAGGTACATAAATCCGCATCTTCCTGGGATGACTCTGATTACAAGGTTGCGCGTGTTTGCAGTTTTGTTTTAGTTAACATGTCTGTTTGTATTGATCGTAAAATTTTTGTGTGTTTCTGTGTCCAATTAATTGGTTTGAAATCAGGTTTTATTAATTCGTAGAGAGGTTTAACCCTCTCTGCTTAGTTTAGAATGTAAGTTTTCCGAAATTCAGGAAACCTAGAATTGATTGTAAGTTTTTCAGCGTTTTTGGAGCTTGGAGTACTGCACATTTCTCTAAGAAGTTGTCTGCTAGGCTTATGCCTTCACTTGATAACTCATATCCTAAAAATAGGACAGTGAGGTGGGCAATTCGTGATTTTTTAAAGTTGAATTTGTACCCTTCAGATGCGAACCCAAGTATAATGGTGTTCACTCTTTTCAAGTGTGTCTCCAGGTCATTGTCTGTAAGATAGATGTCATCGACATAAGATAATGCCTCATCATCATACATTTGTAGTAATTCTGTTACCCTGGCTGAAAATAATCCTGGGCTGTTCTTGAATCCCTGGGGGAGACGTCAAAATTGCCTCCGGGCCCCCATACTTGATAAAGCGGTCAAATACCTGCTTTCTGCTACAATGTTTTGACAGAAGAAACCATTTGAAATATCTAATGTCGTTTTATATTTTTTACGCACGATGTTATTCATTAGTGCTGCACTGTGTGAATTTTGTACTGCAAATGTTTTGCAACAAGAGTTTAGGTGTCTGTTATCCAAAACTAGACGATATGAATAGTCTGGTTTGGAGACAGGAATCAAAGAGTTGTTCATTTGTGAGGTGCATGTTTCAATCACCCCCTGGTATTCAAGTTGATCTAAGATCTCCCTGACTTTTTTTTTAGCTTCTTGCTTAACAGGATACTGCCTCTGTGCAGTAGGTTGATTTTTTAACTGAATTTTATGGTGAGGAGAATCCTCATCCCATCCTACATGATTTTTATATAATGCAGGGGCTTGGGCCACTGCCCATTTTCTAGCATATGTGTATTTTTTATGAATTGGAATGTGATTTGAGAAGGCAGGCATAATCATTTCTTCGCCATGTGGGCACTCCCTGACAAACTCTGGTGGCAGGATATCATAGCCGTTAGATAGATTCTCCCAAAAGAGACCTCTTATTTTCCTAGTTTTGTCCCCTTCTATACGTAATGTTATTTCATATAATTTATGGGGTACACTAACTCTGGTGTCTGCAGTTTCCACCTGAATGTATTCATTCGTGTCCACTGTCTCCAGAAGATTCATCAGGATCTTGCGAGCTATGGTCACTTCTGCTGCGCTGTCTAGCATTGTCTGGGCCCATTCTCCGTTCTTGAGTTGTGTCCTCAGAATCCTCGGCATGTTTTATTTTAATACTAGCTACCTTCTTTTTGGGAAATTGTAATTTTTTACTTTGATGAGCAGGTTCCTTGTCTTTGGACTTTACACGCTCTTCTTTATGTTCTGATCGTCCTCTTCTTTCCGATTTCTGTGAGGAAGTCAGAAAAGATCGAGAGGGACGTGTATCATTATCTTGATATCTGTCAAGTTTTCTTAAATTGTCCCTATTTCTAAGGTTGTATCTTTTTTCAGAGGGCTCCCGTTGTGGAGACCTGTCCCCCCCGTCCTGGAGATCTATTTCTCCGTTGGGGAGACTTTCCTCTGGACTGAAACTGTTTTTCTCTGGGAGTGGTTTGTTTATTACCCTCCCACTTCTTTTTTGCAGTAATGAGATTATTCTTAATAAAGGTTTTTTCAGAATTTTCAGTTAGTTGTGGTTTTAGTGGTTTGCCACCCAAACTGTCTCTACCTAATTCTTCATAGCACTTTTCAATTATTCTGGCAAGTTCAAAAGGTTGGTCTGTTATTTCTGTTTCTTTTAATTTTTGGCGGATCGCCACAGATGCTGCTTCTCCTTTTATGTTGGCTAGTAGTATAGCGAGACTTGCTTAAAGTCTTTCAGTAATTTCATACCTAGACTTAAAGCAGGCTCCGGACCGTATTCATTTTGAATCTGTCTTAGTACGTCTGGTATAACCGCCATAGACGGAACACCATGTGTTTTTGTGTATATTGAAGCAAAGACTGTTCCCCAAGTGTCACAGTCCTCCACATGCGGTGCAATCCCCATTGGTAGACAGATTGTCAGAATTCTGTGTTTTTCATGAGGTGTACTATCAGGAAATACTGCCTCTATTTGAGTCATTTTTTTAGCTGAACGGAATTTGTTCCCGTTTTGCGGGTAATTGCCAATGACTGATTGTATAGTCTGTGGTGTAATTTTATTTGTGTTCCCCTGGTGAGGGGTGTGCTGTGGAATTGTTATTGCTGGTTGGACTGTTAAAGTCCGCATGACATATTGGACTAATTGTCTGTGTATTTTAATTAATTGTTTTAGCTGAACTAAAGGTTCTCTGTCTGACATTTCTTCAATGTCAGGATGTGGTGTATAGCTGGCTAGAACCGGCCATGTGGCTCCTGGTCTGCCTGGTAATGTGATTTTGATGTTTTAGGGCGCCATTAAACCAGGGCTGATGCTCCTGGTAAGTTAGTGGAATTTCAACGTCCTCGAAAGGAACGTATTCCACTGGAGGTTCCTCTGCTTTGTAGTAGTGGAACTCGTGTGTCACAGCATTTGTTGCTGGAAAAGTAATCCATGAATAGAATACCTCTGTCTGCCGATCTTCATGTGCCTCTACCACAAATATGACTGTACTACCTCTTGATGATACTCCATTATTTATAAGTTTGTAAGTTACACTTCTTCTTATATTTATCGGGATCTTTATTGCCTCCGGGTCATTTTGGAGGGCTGTGTCATCTAAGACTGCTTGAGCTTCTATTCTAGCTCTTTCCCTTTCGTCTTCACTTTCCGTCATTTTTGCTGACAGAAAGTTTGCAGAGCACGTTTCAAGGAAACAAAGATTAGGTGCACAATATTTTGGAACACTGTATCCTTCAACGTTGACTAAACCAAAAACTAATTCATAGGATTCTCCTCCTACTAAGTTTTGGCGGATATTAACCTTTTACCCACTCCAGACGTCTATTGGAGTTTTTACGGGAAAAAGGGGTCTATGTGAAAAGCACGACTGAGTTACTCTAGTATCTAGCGTTAAATTATCGCCTTACCAAACGTTGGGCGCCATGTAGTGTAGTTCCTATAGTCCCAATAGGCTCTGCGCATTGGAATAACATAAACAATAGTTTAGACGTAGGACTTAGGTCGACTAGGTCTCTATTGAATATGTTAGACTTAATTATGAATGCCAGCTAGCTCAGAGGTCACTAGAAACTTTCTTGAATTCACAAGAAGGGATTAGTTTCTGACAACCACATATACATGACAACTTTGCTCCACCAAGAATAAGCAGTATGTCTCCAGAGTCACGGAAACAATAGATAGCTATTTTACTCAGTCAATCGTGCATGCTTAGTTTCACCAGAAGTGCAGAGAAACAGAGAGACGGGCGTTTCCAATAAAAGAGATTATTTATTGAACAGTCTTCTTTCTCATGCAAGAGAAGTGAATTGCTACAGTCGCAATACTTGTCATAAAGTAAAGTGCTTACAGTAAAAGGAGTATTATAAAATAATACTGTAAAAGCATGGTATGGTTTCTAAGCCATACGGTGTTTAAAATAGATAAAATACAAAACAGTGATAAAATAATGACTAAACGTACTCAACTGGTGCTTCTAAGATACGCCTACCCCGGTGTACCTAACCTAAGCCTAGTACATGGGAAGGAGTAAGTGAGATGTAGTTTGAGTTAAGATAGTTTCTGTCAAGAATCTAAGTCAAGAATTCTCTAAGGGAGGAGGAGCTACGCAAGCAACCAAGATGGCCGCATAAGCTCCCGGCTCCGTCGACCTCCGTCGCTGGCGGACTTATCCTGAACTTCATCCTGACCTCCCGCCAGACTCCCATGTGTCTGAATTGTTGCTGAGCCCAGGGGCACAATCCCGGAGTTTTTCTCTCCTTTATTGACGAAGTTACACCGTCTTTCATTTTTGGGCCTTCTCCAGTGTGTAAGCCGGGGCCTCGAGTACTGACCCAGCCGGGTTTCAGTTGAACAACATCGGCTGCGGGTGCCCGGCAGAGTCCGGTCTCATCGGAGTGGAACATATTCTCCATCCTGGTGGTGGTCTTTGGTCCCTGCGAATACTGGACGAACGGCGACGAGACGTGGTTGCCACGGTGGGTGGGGGGCCGGGTCCCGGGACCCTGCTGTAGCCCTCGGGGTCCGCGGGTGGGGCCCCCGCTCTCGGCAGTGGTGTAACGGTTGCCAAGCCTGTGAGTCGCCAGTCGCCTCCGTCCCCTCCGCGCCTGTTGGTTCCCCCGGAGTAGCCGGCCTCCGGGGTTGAAGATCTGCTTTGTTGTCGTTCACGCGGAGATGGTTCGGACGGTGTGTGGACCGACCCTGGGGACCGTATTGGCCGCCATCGGGGCTCTTCACCTGCAAATGGAGGCTGCTCTCCACAATTTGACTGCGCGCCTCGAGACTGTTTGCTTGAGATCGGACTCCAGCCTTGTATCAGACCTGCAACATACGGTTACCCCCGCGAAGCTTGATCTACCTCGAGAGGAGAACCCCGAATATGTTCTGGAACTGGTGCCAGTTGTACCCGCACGATTACAGCGATACCTTACTGGAGCCCCTGAACACCTAGCAAGATCGGCGAAATCATCGCCCACACAGGACTCACTTCTTCCTTCTTTTCTGGAGACCTCCACTAATATTTTTTGGATTGACTTTCGTGTATCCGATAGACTTCGAGACTTAACCTTTTTGACTCTTTCAGGCTATATTGATCTCCTTTTTCGGCAACGATTTGACTCTTTTGCTACTATATTTGTTCTCCTGTATGGGGTTTGTGCAATGGTTCGTAAGGGCCAGGGCTGAATTTGACTTGAATTTGGTACAGTGACTTTCTTTTGACTCTGCTGGGTTGTATCTGTGGGAGTGCGGGCCAGATGGAATTCTTATTGTCTGGGTTTGGTGTGACTGCTGCGATCGAAAAGGGATTTGTCGCCTCAGTGGTACCGGGGGCTGGGCGGGACGGTCTTTTCTCTGTCGGGGGCTCCCCTATTGGTTTGCTTATTAGTCTGTTACAACTTGCTTAATACCACGGTAGGGGATGTCTGCTTTTGGCGGGGGGGAGGGGAGTCCGGGAGCCCGTATCGTTTTGTAATACATCTCCTCCTCCATCTTTTCCCTTCCTTGGGGTGTAGTTTAGGGGGCGACAGGCACGCTGCTAGTGGGGTTAGGTCGTAGCCATCTGCAGGGGTGCAGGGTGGGGGGCTGAGGAGGGTTTTTTTATGTTTCCTTTATTTTGTTCTATGACCTTTCTATTCCCTTTTCCCTTCTTCACAAGAGATGTGGCATATTCTCCTGATCTTTTTGTCCCTCATATCTGGGTGTCGAGTGTTCAATTTGCATATCCTGTATTCCTGGTGGGCGGGTTTTGATAAGGTTTGCTTATGGTTATCTGTATTGTATTGTTTTGCCTCAGCTCTAAGCTGGTATTGATATTCTTCAAATGCCTATAATTGTAATGTATTTCCACACTTCCTTCGCCCGTTCACCGCTGTAATATGTCCCACCAAATGACACCCGTTATGTACATTTTTACTCTTGTGTTATAATCAATAAAAATATACATTAAAAAAAATAAAATAGGAATTCTCTAAGGGTCTAATCAGCTCCGTACCTTGGTTATAGAATGAAGGAGGTCTTGTATCTCTCTCTCAGGACTCGATCTCCCAGTAACCCGCAAGGGTGACAGGGAAACACTGGAGCTGGATTTCTCAGCAGGAGAAAATACAGCGTCTCTCTCATTTCGTCAGCGGGAGGGTCGGCTTGCTTCGGCACTTGCTACAGCAGGGCGTCGGGCAAGTAGGTAGTCGATCTGCTCCAAACCACCGTGTGTTTTGCTAGGGCAGATGCTGGTATATGTATACCTGGAAGGTGCCGAGTATGACGTAAGGTTGGACATAAGACGTCACTAAGAACTCGCAGTTCTTTCAGGACTCCGGGAGTTCTAGGACAAATCAATACAGAAGCAGGGGGAATTCCCGGGCTGCTGGAGGCTTGGTTTATCTAAGAACACGTTGTGCTTTCTAGGAGTCTATGGGAGTAGCCTTGCCGTATTTGGACTGCATTGGCTATGTCTTAATATGGGTATGATTCTTATGCCTATATAAGGATATGTTTTGATATAACCAAATAAGGGCATAAATCGGGAATAATTAAATAGAGTCCTAGCTTCATTTATAACAGCAGGATGTGAGGCGGTAGGCACCACCGCGGGGGACGGGTGGGGCAAGTGGCCGGGTCCTGCAGGAGAAGCTCAACATGGGCATGGCCGGAAAGCGATATGGCGGATATAGATGCCGCCAACATGACCCTTATCAGGGTGTGAGAGATAAAAAGATAATCGGTGCGCGAGTACGAACGATGGACGTGCGAGTAGTACAAGAAGTCCCGCACCTCAGGAGAGTGGTACCGCCATGAATCCATCAAGCCAAGGTCTCCTCTCTGTCTCCAGAGGGTGGAGGACATGGCCCCCGTCCCATTTGAGAAGGCTTCACTGCGGTCTATCTTAGGATCCCACGCCAGTTTAAAATCTCCCCCAGAATCAATGAGGGGTCTCCCTGCGGCACCTGTTCCCGCAGTATCGTCCAGAGGTAGGAGTCCTTCATCTGGTTAGGTGCGTACACATTACACAGCATAAATAGGCGTTTCCCAATTCCTACCCCTGCTCTAATGAAACGTCCATCTGAGACATGAAAGACTCTGAGTTCCCCCTGCCTGATGCCATTTCTGCAAAGAATTGCCACTCCAGCCATTTGGTGGTTGCCGCGGCCCAGAATTGGAGGGGATATTTAGGGTGTGCCATGCGAGGAATGTCTACTTTCAAAAGGTGGGTTTCATGAAGAAAAATAATGTCTGGGTTGTGTTGGAGGAGATAACGCCATGTTTGCCGCTGCTTGTTGGGAGAATTAGCCCCTTAACGTTAAGGGATATAACCTTTAAAGGGCAGGGGAGAGCCATAAATGTGTCCGATCCCAAATTAGTCCATCATGCCACTGTAGAAAGCATCGAAGGAAAGTTTACCGATGGTGAACCCGGCACTCCACCCAGAGGTCAACATCTCAACATAACAATTGAAGGATGAGGAATTATGCCTTCTAAGCAAGGGTCTGTCCTTTTTTCCTACGGCTTTTCCCAATAAATTCTCTATCAAAACGGAGCTACATAAATTCTTCGGCAAGATACGCCTTCGCTAATTTTTCAGGAATACAGTCTCTCAAACACAGGTCTCGTACACGGGTCTGCGGACTCCATCCATTTTTGTGTCACCTAGACATGCAATGATGAATAAGATCCTGGCATACAAAAGTGTTGTTTTGAGAGACGTATGTAAACTTCTGGAGGAACCAAAACACACAAGGTTTAACATCAGCAAGATTGAGAATACAGCTATCACATCCTTGAAAGACAATAAACGTGTGGTCATCAAACCTGCCGATAAGGGTGGAGCTATCGTTGTACAGGACAGAACCAACTACCAAGAAGAAATTCTGAGACAACTGCAAGATGGGGTCAGTTATCAACTCAACTCTGATCCATCTAAAGATCTAGCCCATGAGATCATGTTGGTAACCCAAAATGGTCTGGAACGAGGATTTCTGAGTGATTTGGAGAATGAATACCTGAATCAGAAACACCCACGTTTGCCCACGATTTACACACTTCTGAAAATACACAAAGACATGATCAACCCGCCTGGACGTCCAATTGTGTCTGGTTGCGGGTCCATCCTAGAACCGTTGTGTTAATATGTTGATCACTTCCTCAAGCCTATTGCAGTAGGGACTCAGACATACCTTCGTGATACAATGCAAACCATTAATTTGGTGGATGGCCAACCTTTTGACTCAATCAAACAATTGTTGGCCACATGTGATATCTTCTCCCTATACACCAGTTTTCCCCAATAGTCTTCTCTGGACGTGGCTGAGGCAGCTCTCAACCAAAGACCTTGGGCTGTACCAACGGATTTCATCATCGCCCTTCTGAGAATTGCCATGGTACTTTCTACTTGCAGATGAAGAGGGTTGCCATGGGGGCCACTTTTGCCCCACATCTAGCCATTATGTATATGGACAACTTCGAACTAGGGACGTGGCTTGACCACCGACGGGCATGGCTGCTTGAGCTCGGAGCTCCGTGCCTGCCTCGCCGGATTATCCTGAAACACTGCCTAGGGGGTGGCGCCCGGGACCTGGAGGGTCCCCCTACACTGTGGCGACACTGCGGCGCTGACCGGGGGGGGGCTGGCAAGGCCCGCCGCTGCGGTCGGAGCGCGATCCCTGCGGACCCGGTGTCAGCCGCTCAGCCATCTTGGTGCGGCCTAGCCCCAGCGCCTCATCCCCGGCCTCTCGTACATAGGAGGCCGGCGCGGAAACGAGGCGGCCATTCTGTGGCCGGATCGAAATTTCTTTACCGCAGCGGATTTCCGCGGCGGACAGACGGCGGGGCTGCCGTCCTTCCTTACGGAGGTCGCCTGCATTGGTGGAGACCCCAGATGACCGTGGGGCCCTCGGATGCGACGCCGTGACTCCGAGGAGGACGTTCCCTGTGGCCGGCACCGGCTGGCTCCCGAGGTTGAGCCGAGATCTCCAGCTGGGGGCCCCCGACGCCGTGCCAGACCTTGCTGCGGCGTATATGGCCCGGAACTGTCCGAGTGGCTTATTACGGGCTACGGACTTACCCGCTACTTGAGCCCGGGCTGATTGGCGGTCTGGCCGAGAGCCGGGTGGCAGACAGCGGAGATCTGCTGCAGAGGGGCCTGGACCCGTCTTCTGCTGCAACTGGGGCCCTGTGTTGCCCTGTGAGGGGAGCTCCGACGGGAGTGATAGCCCTGTTGCCCGGTGTTGGGTGGCGTCGGCCCGGTGTTCGGCCCGGCCAGGACTGGCGGTCCCCCCCCCCCCCGCGGCAGCTTCATTCCCCAGGGAGGGAGGCACCATCGGGGGTGACGAAGGCTCAGATACTGCGCACTGCTCCTGAACCGCTTGGGGGCCTGGTGGCGGGACGGCCGACGCGGGCTGGTGGCCCTGACCTCGTGTCGTGTGGATAGCTGACCTTGCACCTCTGTTGTCCCCGGCACTGGGTGCACGTTGTGTGTCCACCGGATGCCCGGTCTTGGGAGGCGTAGGGACCCTGTGGAACCATGGGGAAGCTGAGGTCAGCGAAGGGAGGACCACCTCCTGATCCTGTGGAAGATACCTCAGCAGGCCTGGATCCGGAGTACACTGGCGCACAGACCCGGGGGCTCCAACAGCGGCAACTAGAACAGATCCTGCAGGCCATCACGACCACGCGAGAGGCGTTGCATCAGGACATTACGCAGGTGTCTGCGAGCTTGGGCCTGCTGAGGGCGGATCACGGCAAGTTGTCTGACAGGGTTAAGGCCACGGAAATGACTTTGGAGGTGCTGGAACCTGACTGCAGAGCGACTGACGCAGCGATGGGGGATCTGCTGCACAGGGTGCAGCAACTGGAGAAGAGGGCAGAGGATGCTGAAGGCCGCAATAGGCGGAACAACGTTCGGGTAGTGGGCCTGCCCGAAAAAATCGAGGGAAATGACATGGTTGCCTACCTGGAGACGTGGCTGCGTGAAGTGGTGGCCCCCGAGGGGCTGTCACAATTTTATACACTGGAGCGCGCCCATCGGGTGCCTGGCCGTCCGCCAGCGGCGGGCCGTCCTCCCCGTCCTGTGGTGGCACGGCTGCTGCATTTTAGAGATCGGGATCTTATCTTGCACAAAAAGCGCAAGCACTTGGCCCTTACCGGGTGGATAATGCATCACTATCCATTTATCCTGACTATTCCTATGACGTCCAGCGCAGCCGCTCCACCTTCTTGTCGGTTAAGAAGGCTCTTCGCGAGGAGGGCATACGGTACTCTCTCCTTTTCCCTGCACGACTGAAACTTCTGGTGGATGATAAAACACACTTTTTTGACTCTCCTGAGGATGTTTGGGGTTGGCTGGAAACTTATAAAGCTGGCAGGGACGGGGAAGATGCGACGGAGAAGGTAGTTGAAAGGCCAGCTGAGACCAGCCCGAAACCGCGATGGAGGCGATGGCCCAGGGGTCGCAAGACTTCCACTAGAACGCTATCACAGTCACAGACGGAGATGGATCGCCGGGCGGCTCTCCAGGCGGTTTCCGCCATTTCCAGAACGGCGGACGCGGATCATGTGGTGGAATCGGGCTCCCAGCAAGGGTCGGAGGGCCTAGCGACTGAGGGCTCTGATGTGGATGGCCGGGCACTGCCGCATGTCACGCCGGGGACTGCTGATGACCTCATGGACGAGTGACATTTACATACCAGGCTTCTGTACAGTAAGGGGGTGTTTGACCGGCGTTGAGCCGCCCTGTTGGGAGGAAGGCTGAAGGGGGCTGCTGCTTGAGATGGGTACATGGTTCTACTGTTTGTTTGCCTCGGTGGTGGTGCTTGTTGTCGGGGATTAACGGGGGGCCCCTCTGGGGTGGGGTGCTGAGGACCTAGGGGATTTACGTGAGAGGCTGAGCGCTGATAGACTAGTAAGTTGTTCCCACCTAGTCTGCTCGGGTGTACGAGCACCCCCCATACTCACGCCAGGTGTGAGGCTCTGGTAGTTGCCAGAGAAATTCCCGCTTTTGGGACCAAGTTTAGATGGGTAACAGCAGTTTAGCGCCTGTTCTGGGGAAGGGAGGGAGGGGGTTTGGTTGGTGAAGTTTGGGGTGTTGGGGTACTGCCAGTGTGCCAATCGGGGAGAGGGTGAAGTCGTTTTCTGATGTGCTCTACCATGGGGACCCGACTTGAATTGAAATGCATTTCCTGGAATGTGCGGGGGCTGAACTCCATGCGGAAACGATATAAGGTGCATGCCTACTTAGTGCGTAGGGGGATCCAAGTGGCTTTTCTGCAGGAGACCCATATTGTTCAATCTGAAGGTCGAGCGCTGCAGCGTAGATGGCGGGGCCAACTGTTTTACACTACATTCTCTGCATATGCACGAGGCGCATTAATTTGGGTGCGTGCAGGTGTGCCTTTCCAGCCTTTGACCATGGTGATTGACTCAGAGGGGAGGTTCGTGGCAGTGCAGGGGCGCATGGATGGTAGGGACGTGGTCCTGTGTAGTGTGTATGCTCCGAATGTGGACCAGCCGGCCTTTTTCGCGCGCCTGTCTGGAAAGCTGGCGACCCTCCTGACTGGTGCGGTGTTCCTCGGGGGCGATTTCAACTCGGTCGCAGATGTGGGCTTGGATCGCTCTCACCCTCCGCTAACTCAGTCGGCGGTGCATAGGATAGCGAAGGCGCGGCGGGAATGGCAGGACGCATGGGGCCTGATAGATGTGTGGCGGTCCCATCACTCGACAGATAGGGACTACTCGTTTTACTCTGTCCCACATGAATTGCATGTGCGAATAGATGGTGTCCTGTGCTCACCGGAAGCCCAGGGCATGGTCTATCATAGTGAATACCTGGCGCGGACGCTGTCGGATCACAACCCCTGCCTAATTGTAGTGCAGTGGACGTGGCAGCGTCAGGCAATCCCCACGTGGCGACTGAACCCCACGGCATTGGAAGACCCTGCTTTTAGTGCGGAGGTTAAGGATAGCATCGAACATTACTTTGCCGAAAATGCAGGCACAGCGTCTAGCAGAGCCCATGAGTGGGACGCATTTAAGGTGGTGATAAGAGGGGCGTGCATCTCGGCCTCGGCGGGCGCCCGTAAGACGTTGTTGCGGGATATCACGCGGGAGGAGGACCGGCTGCGTCGTGCTGAACGGGCGAGTCACACGGATGCGGCGCGCAGAGCAGTGGTGTTGGAAGCGCGCGAGGCGGTGGCCACTCAAGTAGAGCGTCTGCGTTGCCTTGACTACAGAGAGTACCTGGTGAGGGCCCATGCTGAACGGGATAAAGTGGGCTCCTTGTTAGCATGGCTGGCGAACCCGGCAGCCCGGGGCACCCCAATTCTATCCTGGAGTACGCCTGGAGGGGGCCATGTACATGCCCAATCGGAGATTAATGACCAGTTCCTTAGCTACTACACCGCACTCTACCGCAGTACGATGCCAGATTTACCAGAGGAGACCCGGGAATTCCTTTCGGCGGCCCAGCTTCCACGACTGGATCTCCGGAACAGGGAGATAAGTTGGGAGAGGCTATTTCCCTGGGTGAAATTCGTACCGCGATCAAGCACATGGCGCGGCGGAAGACGCCTGGCGTTGACGGGCTCCCGGTAGAGTTTTACACTAAATATGTGGAACTCCTGGCACCCAGACTGCTCCTGGTGTATAGGGAGGCTTGGGATTCGGGCAGTCTCCCTGCTTCCACCAGAGAGGCGATTATTGTACCGCTGCTGAAGAAGGGCGGGGATGCCAGTTCGCGCTCGGCCTACCGACCGCTCTCCATGCTCACGGTGGATTATAAAATACTTAGTAGAATTTTGGCGACCCGGCTTCTGGAGCACATGACAACTCTGGTGCACCAGGACCAGGCGGGATTTCTCCCTACTAGGAACACGGCGACGTGTATACGCCGGTTAATCCGGGTTATGGAAGGAGGTTGTCGGGGGGGGTCCCGAATGCTGTTGTGCTTTCTGTAGATATCGAAAAGGCCTTTGACAGCGTGGAGTGGCCCTACATGTTCCAGGTCTTAGGTGAGTTCGGCTTCGGAGACCAGTTTGTGCAATGGACGGCGATATTGTACAATTCTGCCTCTGCCAGGATCAAAACGGGGCCGACAATATCAGCGGGTTGCCGAGTAGAGAGGGGTACCCGACAGGGTTGCGCGCTGTCCCCGCTATTATTTGCCCTCCCGATCGAGCCATTGGCCGCGCACGCTCAGCGAGGAAGTTCATACGAAGGCCTATCGATGTGCGGGGAAACTCACTATATTTCCCTATACGCCGATGACCTCTTGATGTTCTTGACCGGCGACGATGAAGCACTACGAGGTGCTAGAGCACTCCTCCAGCGGTTCGGTCAACTGTCGGGCTTGTGTGTGAACTGGAGCAAGACATGCCTGTTCCCCTTGACCCCGACGGGGTGGCAGCCCTCAGCGGGAGGGGACCTGAGGTGGGAACCCTGTTGCCTGCCTTATTTGGGCACTTGCATTTACCATTCACAGGCGGACCTCTTGGACGGAAACGTGCATAGAGCAATAAGGGGCCTGAAGGGTAGCATGGCCTTCTGGAGCACTCTTCCTCTGTCGGTTGCGGGCCGAGTGGCGCTCTTGCAGATGGTGGCGTTGCCGCGATTGCTTTATTTCTTCCGTACCCTACCTGTATGGATTCCGGCCTCGGTTTTCCGGATACTTCGGGCTCTAACTTCGGGCTTTCTCTGGGGGACGGGTCGACGGCGTGTCGCACTTACCACTTTGATGCGCCCGCGGGATAATGGGGGACTGGCAGTTCCTGATTTTGAGTGGTACTACCTGGCAGCACAGTTCCAGTGGCTTACGCAGGCGGTGGCTCGGGAGTTCCGGGGACCTGAGGGACCCTGTGGCAGAGTGATCCCCCAACACGTACTATCTTTCATAGTTCTCCAACAGAAGATCGAACTTAACCAGCTCACTCTTGAGGAGCGCACTCTCCGCCTCTGCTGGAACCGGAGTAAAAAATGAGTCGGTTGTTCCTCTCCGTATGCCCCGGAGAACCCGTTGGGCATGTGTACAGCCCTCCCACATGGAGGCAATTGGACCGCGTTGGCGGCTTGGCAGGATTTGGGCCTCCACATGGTGGGGGATCTATACAGGGATGGCGAGTTGCTGTCCTTTCAGGATCTACAAACTGAGTTCGGGTTGCCACGAGGAGACTATCTCCTGCATGCAGCGTTGGTGGTGGGATTGCAACGCCACTGGAAACCTGGGCAGCAGGAGCCCCCGACATCCCTGGGTTGCCAGTATGTGGTCATGGCGGCCGGCACCTTTAAGGCTGTCACTTACGTTTACCGACGCCTATCGACTGAACACTTATCGCCGTTAGATACTCTAAAAAGTAAATGGGATTCGGATATTGGCAGGCAATACCACCTTTTTAGTACAGTTCTTCACGCTTCATAGGGCATATTTGACCCCGGCTAGGATCCTGAGGTATTTTGGAGTGTCCACTTCCATGTGCCCGAGGTGTGCTGTGGATGCTGCTGATTTCCGGCACATGTTCTGGACCTGCCCGGGGCTGGGTTCCTATTGGGCAGAGGTAGTAGCGTGTCTGAACCGTTTGATGGGGCGGACCATAGAGGCGGAGATGGCCACTTGTTTGCTGCTCTGGTTCCCGCACACATCCCGTACTAAGGTCACTAGTAAATTTTACGACCTGGGATTGATCATGGCGAAAAGGGAGCTTACCATGCACTGGAAGTCCCGAACGGGCCCCCAATTTTAGAGATGGCGGACGAACTTCTTGGCCTGGGCGAGTAGCGAGGGCGCCCTCCGCCTGCAACTGGCCAGGCGTTCAGCTAATGAGAAGGCATTGGAGATGGCAAAGGCATGGGAGGCACTGGTGACCGAGATGCAGACCCCATCTGCTGACTCTGAGGAGGAAGATGAGGGGGAGGGTCCAGACGCCAGTCGGGAGGGTTCTGCGGGTGCTCGACGGGCGGAGAGAGAGCCGGATGAGGCTGAGGAGTGTGGATGATTTTATGGGGTGTCTGATGACGTTCCAGGAATGATTGCATTTGCAGCTTGGGAAGGTGCTAGAGGGTTCTGACCCTATCGCTGGGCGAGGGCAGCTGATAGCGCTGGCGAATCGCACAACAGGCAGATGCACAGTTATGCAGTCGAGAACTTGATGTTGAACTTCTGATTAACCTAAATCGGGCACACTGGCAGGGGCGGGGGTGGGGGGGGGGACGAGAGGGGGGGAAGGAATAAGGGGAGGGTTGGGAATTTGGAGTTTGCTTTTCTCCTGTGGCAGCACGAGCCATCTGTGCAATGGCGGCCTTATCATTGTGGTTCCTATGATTCTATTATAAAACTAATAAAAATTGTTTAAAATTTTTTTTTTTTTAAATGGACAACTTCGAACTCACCCACGTGTTGAATACCACCAACCCTTTCAGTTCCAATCTGGGCCTATGGAGGCGTTACATAGATGATATTCTCATCGCTTGGACAGGCAGCACAGATGAACTTGATAGTTTCCATGCATGGCTGAACCTTCGCTCCCCTGACATACAATTCATCATACAATCTGACTCCCAGAAAATTGATTTTTGGGATATTACCATTTATGCTGAACACGACATGCTGTACACCACATTGTATCGGAATCCTGCGGAATGGAAATCTCTCTTGCAGTACACCAGCCACCACCCTCGAGGTTTAAGGGATAATCTTCCCTTTGGGCAATTTCTCAAGGTCGGGAGGAAGTGCTCCAACAAAACCAACTTCATGACAGAATCCAAGGACCTCATGGACCGTTTGATTGAACGTGGGTACACTGTGAGATTGGTAAAGAAGGCGAGGAAACGGGCATGGTTTAATCCCCGAGAGATTTTGTTACAACCAAAGCCACAAAACGATACCACCAACCAAAGAATGATATGTGTGATGACTTTTTCAACCCACAGCAACGCCATAAAAAAAGTCATAGATAAACATTGGAATCTTGTGTCGGACGACATAGATCAGCCAACACCACCGATGCATTCTTTTAAGAAGGTGAAGAGTATTCGTGACCACATAGTTTGATCCTTTTTGGGCACTCCGGAATCTCCCACACTACAATCTATGTGGGACCTTCCCCTGATCTTGGGCCATTATCGCTGCTGCCATTGCAAAGCCTGCACACTGACCATTCAAACTAAGGACTACAAACAACTAAAAATAAGCCTAAAAAGTTTTACGAACTGTAATACAGAAAATGTAATCTATGGGATCATGTGCCCCTGCGGTCGGGTGTACATCGGGCAAACACAGAAGAAAATAAAGGCGAGGATTCTCCAGCACTGCAGCAGGGTCCGCTGTGAAGTCGTGGGAGCTCCTCTTATTGAACATTTCAAAAAGATGGGGCATACCCCAGAGTCCCTTTGTTGGCTTGTACTTGAAAAAGCCACGCTGGGCCCGAGGGGTGGATAAATTCGAACCATACTAAATGTTAGGGAATCAAAATGGATGTCCCTCTTTGACTCTGTTGAGAATGGGCTCAATGAAATGGACAGTAGTCAGGCCCAACTTGCTACAGTATGCCCGTAATTCTTTTCTCAACTGCAACCTTTCCTTCTTCCATCTACACTAAGGCCTTTCTCTAAAACATTTTGCTTCTGTAATTTGGCTATTAAATTATAGGACACTAAGCCCCAACAGACGCTTTTGCCCTCCTGTGATGAGAGGCGCTGGCGCCTTTGCTGGGTAGTCTAATCATGTTCTGTGAATATGACTTTGAAATATGATGCCATTTGGGCCAAGTAGACGTCTATACCCTGCTACGTGAGAGGTACTCGTCATGTATGCAAATGTTTATATACAAACGTTTATACAACTATGTTTTACGTTCAGCAGGACATTTTGTAAATTTTACCTACATTCACAACACTATTTTTCCAAAACTGCCATGTACTGTACTCCTTGCGGTCGTTACACAGCTGACCTCACTGACATTTGGTCCCGCAATAGTTCACAACACCACCATCCGTAGGTTCGGCAGCCAATTCGGCCGTACGCTGGGTTTTCATTGTTAGTTGGGTTACTATGGTAACCACATCGATCGGATCAGTTTCTCCTCTGCAGGACGGAATTCCTGTCTCACGCATTGGACGTGGCGTGACGTACACGCGCCGAACTGGCTCGAGTTTATTTGCCGATCTTTTTCAAGTGCGCCGCTTCCCAACGAAGTGACTGACGCTGCTGCGCTTTTCTTCCCATGGTGAGTGTTCGAGTGAGGCTCCCATTTAGCCCTTACCACTGCTATACCCTATATACCCAGGATTACATAGATGGTCCCCTCTCCTGTTCTTCTTGCAGAATGCGATGTTTTCCGACCATCTACCGGCGGTTTAAGCTTACACCAGTCACGAAGCCTATCGGGCTCAGGATCTTTGTGAGTATTGACGCCACACAGAGGCTGTTGATCAGCTGCGACAGCTGTGTGTAGGGCAGACCAACATGATCAATGCATTTCAAGACCATGATAGGAAGTTGGGGGAGGTGGTGGCATTCATGGAGGGGATGCATGGCGATGTTGCTGGTCTCCACAGAACAGTTCAGTCATTGGCAAACACTGTGTCCTCAGCCATTGTACAGTCGCATAGACAGGGTGCTACTTCTGTACCACCATCCACACCACTTGATGTTACAGGGGAGAGTGAGTCTTCAGACCAGGCCTCTTATTCTGGTCATTACACTAGGAGCAGCCACAGGCAGCAAGGCATTGCACGGAGGGCACAGACACCATCCCCTAAGCCTGTGATCTCTTTATCCGAAGACGACGTGTCCAACACTGAAGTTGACAGACAGGATCAAAGAGGGGTGTGTATGGAAATGGATTCACATACTACACAGCCATCCCCCACCAACGTGACTCCCAAGCTAAGGCCACCTCCCAAGAGCAGGGACACTCCCAGGGACAAGGAACCTAACATGGAAAGGCCACCTCCCAAGAGCAGGGACACTCCCAGGGACAAGGACAGTAACAAGGAAAGGCCACCTCCCAAGAGCAGGGACACTCCCAGGGACAAGGACAGTAACAAGGAAAGGCCACCTCCCAAGAGCAGGGACACTCCCAGGGACAAGGACAGTAACAAGGAAAGGCCACCTCCCAAGAGCAGGGACACTCCCAGGGACAAGGACAGTAACAAGGTAAGGCCACCTCCCAAGAGCAGGGACACTCCCAAGGACAAAGACAGTAACAAGGAAAGGCCACCTCCCAAGAGCAGGGACACTCCCAGGGACAAGGACAGTAACAAGGAAAGGCCACCTCCCAAGAGCAGGGACACTGACAAGGACAGTAACAAGGAAAGGCCACCTCCCAAGAGCAGGGACAAGGACAGTACCAAGGAAAGGCCACCTCCCAAGAGCAGGGACACTCCCAAGGACAAGGTCAGTACCAAGGTGAGGGCACCTCCCAAGAGCAGGGTAGCTTCAAAGGAGAGGGACACTACAATGGACATGTCTGCACCCAGGGACAGGGCACCGAAAAGGGATCAGGGCCATTCCAGGGACAGGACACCTCCGACGTCCAAGGCACATCCCATGGCCAAGGGTTCTCCCATGGACACGAGCACCATCAAGGACAGGCATATTTCACCCCTGGCTGCACTGAGGATGATGTTTAAGGAACGTACAACACATGTATCAGCGGTCGAGTCACCCCATACCTCTACTCCCATCCATGGCCCGCTAAAGAAGAGGAAGGAGTACACTGTTGTTGCATCCCCCATTACACATGATGCAGAGGGCAGAAGGCAGGCCCACAGCAAACGGCAGGCAGGGTCCAGCACGTCCCCAGAGAGCAGACCACCACAAGCACATGATACACCTTTGATGTCTGGTGATGCCACTCCACTTACCAGTCCAGGCATGTTCGAGGTACCCCAACGTTTCACAAAGAAACGGAGACACACACCAGTGAGACCTGAACACCCCAATGTCGCTCCAGTACAGCTGTCCCCAGCTCCCAGAGCCACCCTGCCTCCTGGCCCATACAGCCCTGTGGCTCACCATTTCAGTGGTCCTGGTGGCTCAGCTGCTGTTCACTCACATGTGTCAGGTGCACGCATGGTATTTGTTGGTCAGTGTACTGGGACATGTCCGGCAAGTGTGTCTGGTTCTAGGGCTCATGTGTCAGTGAGTAGATCGGTGGCTGTGTCTCACACTCCTGTTTCTGGTGCTGGCGGTGTGTCTGGGTCTATGGCACATGTATCAGTCACCACAGCTGTGGCTGTGTCTCACACTCCTGTTGCTGGTGCTGGCGGTGTGTCTGGGTCTATGGCACATGTGTCAGTCAGTAGATCGGTGGCTGTGTCTCACACTCCTGTTGCTGGTGCTGGCGGTGTGTCTGGGTCTATGGCACATGTGCCAGTCAGTAGATCGGTGGCTGTGTCTCACACTCCTGTTGCTGGTGCTGGCGGTGTGTCTGGGTCTATGGCACATGTGTCAGTCAGTAGATCGGTGGCTGTGTCTCACACTCCTGTTGCTGGTGCTGGCGGTGTGTCTGGGTCTATGGCACATGTGTCAGTCAGTAGATTGGTGGCTGTGTCTCACACTCCTGTTGCTGGTGCTGGTGGTGTGTCCGAGGCGAGTTGTTCAAGCAGTCCACCAGATTCTGTGGTGTGAGGTCTAGTTGCCATCAGTCACATGTCATGTAAGTTTGTGTGGTGATTGACGAATGTAACCACCTATGTTTTGTTAAACTCCTTGTGACGGGTCGCTTGACACACGTTCTTGGCTAGCCAATGATGTACCTGCTCTGTTGGGCACAATGCCCTGTTGCTGTTCTGATACTGCATTCTGCCCTCTCACGTGCTGCCAATGATGTACCTGCTCTGTTGGGCACAATGCCCTGTTGCTGTTCTGATACTGCATTCTGCCCTCTCACGTGCTGCCAATGATGTACCTGCTCTGTTGGGCACAATGCCCTGTTGCTGTTCTGATACTGCATTCTGCCCTCTCACGTGCTGCCTCTGATGTACCTGCTCTGTTGTCCACAATGCCCTGTTGCTGTTCTGATACTGCATTCTGCCCTCTCACATGCTGCCAATGATGTACCTGCTCTGTTGGGCACAATGCCCTGTTGCTGTTCTGATACTGCATTCTGCCCTCTCACGTGCTGCCTCTGATGTACCTGCTCTGTTGGGCACAATGCCCTGTTGCTGTTCTGATACAGCTTTCTGCCCTCTCACGTGCTGCCAATGATGTACCTGCTCTGTTGTCCACACTGCCCTGTTGCTGTTCTGATACTGCATTCTGCCCTCTCATGTGCTGCCTCTGATGGACCTGTTCAGTGCAATGGACTGTTGATGCACTTAGCCCCTCTCACGTGCTGCCTCTGATGGACCTGTCCAGTGCAATGGACTGTTGATGCACTTAGCCCCTCTCACGTGCTGCCTCTGATGGACCTGTCCAGTGCAATGGACTGTTGATGCACTTAGCCCCTCTCACGTGCTGCCTCTGATGGACCTGCTCAGTGCAATGGACTGTTGATGCACTTAGCCCCTCTCACGTGCTGCCTCTGATGGACCTGTCCAGTGCAATGGACTGTTGATGCACTTAGCCCCTCTCACGTGCTGCCTCTGATGGACCTGTCCAGTGCAATGGACTGTTGATGCACTTAGCCCCTCTCACGTGCTGCCTCTGATGGACCTGTCCAGTGCAATGGACTGTTGATGCACTTAGCCCCTCTCACGTGCTGCCTCTGATGGACCTGTTCAGTGCAATGGACTGTTGATGCACTTAGCCCCTCTCACGTGCTGCCAATGATGTACCTGCTCTGTTGGGCACAATGCCCTGTTGCTGTTCTGATACTGCATTCTGCCCCCTCACATGCTGCCAATGATGTACCTGCTCTGTTGTCCACAATGCCCTGTTGCTGTTCTGATACTGCATTCTGCCCTCTCACGTGCTGCCTCTGATGTACCTGCTCTGTTGTCCACAATGCCCTGTTGCTGTTCTGATACAGCTTTCTGCCCTCTCACGTGCTGCCAATGATGTACCTGCTCTGTTGTCCACACTGCCCTGTTGCTGTTCTGATACTGCATTCTGCCCTCTCACATGCTGCCAATGATGTACCTGCTCTGTTGTCCACAATGCCCTGTTGCTGTTCTGATACTGCATTCTGCCCTCTCACATGCTGCCAATGATGTACCTGCTCTGTTGTCCACAATGCCCTGTTGCTGTTCTGATACAGCTTTCTGCCCTCTCAAGTGCTGCCAATGATGTACCTGCTCTGTTTTCCACACTGCCCTGTTGCTGTTCTGATACAGCTTTCTGCCCTCTCACGTGCTGCCAATGATGTACCTGCTCTGTTGTCCACACTGCCCTGTTGCTGTTCTGATACTGCATTCTGCCCTCTCATATGCTGCCAATGATGTACCTGCTCTGTTGGGCACAATGCCCATGCTCTTGGATTTTCTGATATTATGCACCTATTATGTTGAATAAAGCTAATGAATCATGTTTTGTGGTTTGTCGCTGTCATTCCTGGTTGTGTACTTCACTTGTGTATATTTTGGTGCGTTCGTCAATGTTTTTCCTGTGACATGACACTCCCCCTCCCAACGTCACAGCCCTGCCAGGTTATCCCCTTCCGGAAGTAAATGGTGTGTAGCGTACCTGCGTCGTCGTCGATGATGGTCCATGACTTGATGGTGGAGGATCGCGAAGAGTATCGGAAAAGCGTGTAGCGCTGGGTCCATGTGGGCGAGCTGCTTGTGGTGGGTATCTCTGCAATGTGTTGTGTCTTCGCTGTGGGAAATCCGCCGTGTTCAGGCAGGTTGTTTTTCCGCATCGGTTTTATGTGTGTTTTCCGCCATCGTGATTTGGGGCACGGTCGGAGACGTCATTCCGTACGGCGGTGTCTCTGGATTGGTTACGTCCGCCGTGGGGTCGGGTGTAGTTCCGCGGCGGTGCGTTCTCTTCCGCCGCGTACGGAGTTTTGACAGGGTTTCTCATCCTAATATGGCGGTCGGACTGTCCGCGGCAGGCGGACGGAAAAAGGCTTTTTCCGCCTACTCCAGGACGGCGGACGTCCTTCCGTCCGCCATCCTAAAGAGCCCCATAATTGGCACCCTTCTGGCTCCCTCGGGCGCACCTTTGATCCCCAAGGATCCGAGGAGGTGTCCAGGCAGACTACTTTTGGCAGATACATCCTTTACACCATCTGCGCCTTTTGACTGCTGGGTGGTCCAATTCTGGGACTGACACCAAACCTGACTTTGATTCTGTTGCCACGATCTTCACTCGTCCCCCTGTGCATCAACACCAGAGACAGAACTCGTTTAACGGGCTCTGAAGCGCACACAACACTACCTCGACTGAAATCCTGCCCCCCATATGATGTGGCACAGCCAGTCCAACCTCTTTCTGACTTGAATAGAAATCTTCCTTTACCTAGAACGCTCTACAATCCCTTTGCTTCAGATTCAGAACAATTAGCTTGATGGAGATGCTGAGGATAATGCATTATGAGGAGGATAATCTTTTCATGGACCTTAAGGAAGCCAGTTGATTAGACACTTACCTGGATGCTGGGTTCAACTCTCCCTCTGTCGTCTCCACAAAGTTTAAACTTCACCTCTGGCTCAGCTCTGCAAGGTTTGTTATCTGCTAGCTAGTGACTTCTAACCGCAGATTCCTTACCTTAGAATCATCCCCAGCCGTTAGACTGGATCAGGATTTTTTTTTTGTGAGCAGCAACCCTGCCGTCGTTGCCATTATCCACGCCAGAAGTGACTTGCCACCCCAGCGCACTGACGTCAGTTCTTTTCTTTCCGCACTAGTCTGTGAAGGACCTCTTTTTTTACTTTTTGTCAACATTTTATGAAGACTTGTCTCCTGGTGTGGCAAGGATGTTGGCTAGAAAAGCAGGTTTCAAGCCATGTGGCGCCTGTCACCGACTGTGACATACCCGTATTTGGTGTGCCTCTGGTATTTGGGGTGCGACCACGATGCCAAACCTTCATTGATTGCCATGTCATGCGCCCCAAGGCCTTTAGGGAGCAGTCCCTCAAGCTCATCGCCGCATCAATGTTCACAAACTCAGTTAAGGGGAAGGTTCCAGGATTGTTCACGGAGCAACTCCAGGCATTCGTTGTCGCAGTCGAGGTCATCAGTGAAGCCCCACAGACGCAAGAAGATCAAGAAGTCGAAGAGATCCTCGACTTCGCCACATCCGTCAAAGCCAACCGACAAAACGAGGGAGTGTTGACACTCGAGCCTAGCTCTGTGGTGAAGCCTGTTCTGTCTCCATGCCTCCCACAATTTCTGGGAGCCGGGGTGACACCGCCCAGTTATGTGAATTTAATGAGGCCATGCGCCTCATATTTCCCCATGATAGAGCCAATGTGTTATTTCTCTGATAGGCCTGGATTGAGATACAAATGGGAGGCATCTGCTGACCCTTATGGATACCAGTTAGGAGTCCAAGGACAACTGGTATGAGGATCTGGTGGATGCCAGTGGTCTGGACACCTCTCCAGACACTGGCCTGGTCTCTTCTCCGGAAAAGGATCTCTCTTCCGCCAGCCTGGTACTGCGGTTGGTGAAATCTGCATGCCTCTTGGGCTGATCTTCTCATACCATCTGGGACTCGGTTGCACAAGTGCTGCCCACGGTCATGGAGGAGGCCAGAGCCATACTCTCTCAAGCAATTGCTGATGGGAGGGACATAGCCAAGTTCCTCATCCGATGTGGACTGGATATGACCGACTCGCTGGGCAGATCAATTTAATTGTCAGTGGCCTTAGGAGCTATGCCTCACTGATAGATGGCTCTCGGTTGTTCAGAGAAAAGGCAAACTCTGCTCTCAAGCTCTTTAAGGATAGCAGAGCTATGACCAGGTACTTGGGCCTTTCTATGGCACTACGCCAACCCCAATTCACCTTCCTCCCCTTTCGTGGCCACGTGAGGGGCTTCTATCCACATCTTTACACGCCCAGCCACTCCGGCCTTCAATCCTCACAATATTTTTGTGGCCAAGGACAGGGTTCCCACAAACCATATGGGACAGGCAGCTAGAGGTCAAACCAGTGCACCACCCCCTGGCAGCCACAGCCTCCAAACCCCTTTAGTACACCACCAACCATCATGGGCATCTAGAGAGGGGCAGGATGAAACAAGTTACTTACCTGTAACTTTAGTTCTCCAGTATTGGTACCTTTCATAGATTCCCATAGCTTGTATCATTCCCCGTCGTCGGAATGGGAGCCTCAGTAACAAAATATATATATATATATATATTCACTGAAAAAACCATAGGTTATAGACCATATATAGTTAGGAATTAGCATTTAAAAAACCTTTTTTTACTCACACAAAACCATTGAAATTCCATATATAGTTAGTAGTACTAACTATATATCGCGCACCCGCAATCCACTGCTGATCATGTCACATATTACATCATTCATGACATGGTCAGTGACATCACTGATGACATCACTGATGACATCTCAAATGACATCACTGATGACATCACTGATGACATCTCAAATGACATCACTGATGACATCACTGATGACAACATCCAGTGACTGTGTATTTCTGTAAAGTTAAAATATGTCTTACATATTGAAGAATGAGTGGATGTAGAAGTGTCTGGATGAAGGATTTAGTAGGTGCATGACTGACTGTATGAGTGAGTGGTTAAATGTGTCTCACTGAGTGCATGGGTTAGTGACTGAACTGTCTTAATTTGTGCATCATTATGTTTGTTGTTCTGTAAACTGCTGCATGTGTTCATCAGTAGCTATATGAGTAAGTATATGGGTTATTGATTGGTTGCTCAAGTATTTGTATGGGAGACTGAGTGTGTGTGTGGGTGGCTGGGAGGTGTATGACTGTGCATTGGTGAGTGAATGGATATCTCAGTGCTACATGTCAAAGTAAGTACATATGTAAAACACAGTACATGTGAGAGTTGGCATATATAAATAACTGTGCATAAGAGCCAGTGAATGTGTGAGTGGCTGTATGGATGATTGTGAACTTGTATCAGGGATTGTAAAAGAGAGTAAATATGTGTTAGTATATGTTTGAATAAGTAAGGTGTGTATAACTGTATAGTTGAGGAAATGGAGGTGTGATTGATTCTTTGCATGACTGACTAGGTGTGTAAGTAACTCCATGGATGAGTGACAGTCTATGAGTGTCTGTTTACACTGAGTGTATCTAAGGTTATATTAGAGTCTGAAGAGGTTCATCGTATTATCACATGAATGATGTCATCAGTGATGTGATCAGTAATGTCAAATGAGATGTCATCAGTGATGTCATCAGTGATGTCATTTAAGATGTCATCAGTGATGTCATCAGTGATGTCATTTGAGATGTCATCAGTGATGTCATTAGTGATGTCATTTGAGATGTCATCAGTGATGTCACTGACCATGTCATGAATGATGTAATATGTGACATGATCAGCAGTGGATTGCGGGTGCGCGATATATAGTTAGTACTACTAACTATATATGGAATTTCAATGGTTTTGTGTGAGTAAAAAAAGGTTTTTTAAATGCTAATTCCTAACTATATATGGTCTATAACCTATGGTTTTTTCAGTGAATTTTCAAGGTTTTGTAAATGCTAATTCCTAACTATATATGGTCTATAACCTATGGTTTTTTCAGTGAATTTTCAAGGTTTTGTAAATGCTAATTCCTAACTATATATGGTCTATAACCTATGGTTTTTTCAGTGAATTTCAATGGTTTTTTAATAGCAAATATCATAATCTGTCGAATGTCAAGTACGTGGTAAGAAAAAACATTTTCGTGTTTATGCACACTGATCTGCTTTGAATGCTGCCCCCCCCCCCTCATTTCTATTAGGAGTACTCTCTCTTTGCAGATAGTGAAGGGTAGTTAACGCAGGCCTTTGCCCCCGTTGTAATCCGTCGTGCCTGCTTCTCTCTCCATTTGATTGATTGTTATCCAAGCATTTACTGTTTTAGAATTGGTTCTCTTTGGTTCATTCTCTATTTACAAACAAGCACAGAGTCGCAATACTCTGTTTAGTCTTTGCAGATAGCGAAAAATCGTGTAAAAAAACAAAAGGAATTGAGCAAAATCAGTAGGCCACTAATGGGATCTCTTTTTGACCTCGCTAAAATAGAAACATTAGGAACAACCCCTCATGACAAATACGAAACTAGTGAGATGAACTGAACTCCACACCATGATGGCTGCAAGACAGCTCGGCTCCGCCACCCACCCCGCCCAAAATAATGATAAACTCTATGCAAATATATACAACACACCAGCAAAGTAACAGGGTAAAACATTTTATTAAACAACTATTTACATAACTATTTTAAACTTTTTGTTGCCCGATCCGGCTAGCTCAATCGATCGAGCATGAAACTCATGCACTCTGATGATTCAAAGTTTTGAAGAGTGCTTGTAACACTGTCTGAAGCCTATTTGCACTTGCTTCATCTTCACTATTCTAAAAGTAAGTGGGGGCTGTTTGAGTACGTTACTGCATTTGTAAACAATGTGATGCGGTGCCACCCTGAACGCTTAACGGAGGCCCCCGAGGGACGGTGTGATGGCGCGGACTCGGAGGGGGCGCTTGGCTCCGGCCCCCTCCCCAAGTCGTGTTCTCCTGGTGTGGCCTGAGATCGCCCCCGACATAGGTGGCCGGCTCCCGGGATCAAGCGGAACTTTTTGCCTTTTGGTAACTCTTGCATTCTTGACCTTGTCCCACAATCCGTTTCACCTAAAGACACGCTGTAGTGGGGCGCCCCTTTACCATTTCAGTTGCCATTCCGCCCGCTTTTGCTACACTGTGCCTCTTCCGCTATTCAGCTGTTTACCGCCCGCTCTTTCGACTACAACGTCTCGCTCACCATGTAGTTGAGTTGCTCCCGCTCTTGCGGTGCAGCGATAGGCGGCTGCCACAGGACTCTCAAAATGGCGGCCGGCTCTTCAGATTTGGGCGTGGTCCACTAAAATGGCCCTGCGACACCTTGGAACTCGGACGCTTGTCTGCTAGAGCTTGGGCTCCATTCTCGAAAGCGTCCCCTCAGCCTTGAAGATTCTACAAAAGTCTTGGGGGCCCCCGACTCCCACAGGCTTCTGGTGGGGAGCGGCTAGCATGATTGCTCGTGGAATGGCCATGACGGAGCTACGAAATGGTGGTGCTCTCATGCTAACGTCAGCTTCAGTCTGAAACATCCAGAAACTCTGTAGACTACCAATTCGATCAGTTCCGGTAGCGCCCCAACGTGACCCGGTAGAGAAGAACTTGCCCTCCCCTCTTTGACTGATGGTTCTTGTTGCCTGTCCCTTCTGTTGTCATTTAACAGAACTATTTAGCCTGCTGAAAGGGGTTGTGTTCCGACCGCTGGTTGGTGGAGACATTTTGACTATATTCTGGACCTGCGTTGTCGCGTAATGCGTCATATGACGCGCCGCGTTAGCGCATCCGGAAGTGATCCGGCGCGCAGCGCGTAACGTAAGCATAACAGATCATGTAACTTGTTAATAAAACTTTTCATTGGTTCATTTTACTTTTCTTATTCTAATGATGAAAGGCTTGGTCATATGACCTAAAAATTACGCTTTTTATTACTTTCGAACATTATTTTTTCTTAAACATATGTTATAATGTTCCAGGCTAATGTACTTTCCCGGAAAATTTACAACTGTCCTGCAAGTAAAATATATTCCTTTTTCGAGAAAAAGGGCGTTTCTTCGTCCCATGACGGAGCCGTTGAGCAAAAGAGGGTCGGCCTGCTGTCTTAGTCGCCGATACGCCAGAATATCAGATTCTTATCGATCACTTTATGTTGCAGGAGTAGAAAATACAACAACCCTTGACCATTTATCTTTACTGCGTTCCTGCGTATTATACCTTTTACCCTTCATGTAATTCGAATGCTTTATTTCACTTGCCTTTTACTGATTCTAAAACAGTGACTATTATTAAAAACTTTACCAATGTAAATACTACTACCATGTTTTCTTTTAAAAACCTTTATTGTGAAAATGTCAGTATACAAATACGGGCCTATAACCACGTGGGCCGGCCACGGAGCAAACTGTAATCGTATATGATGAGTAGACATTTACACTGTAGAGGAACGTAACGGGCGGGCCATTAGGTTGCAAGAACTAAGGTGTCTAACAGTTGCGGAATCGGTGGACGTACATTTTATAATTAAAATACGACAGGGCCAGTTACAATAAAATTATCTAGATATACATTTGCGGGCAAGTACCATGGGTGACGTTAATTCGAACTTTCAATAGTACAGTAATCAATAACACATCAGAACTTAATATCAATAGGGATGTCGAAATATTCAATAAATTCTCGTCCCCGCCCGCCATGTGTTTCAAAACTGCATACGTATCTCGTGATTTCAAGGTTCTGCAACCAGTACACAACAACGAGTTACGAGTCCCATTTATTCCGGCGCCATTTTGGGCGAGGACGGGCAGGTCCAGGATATAGTCAAAATGTCTCTACCAACCATCGACTATGATGATGTTCATATGCTGTATTTATTAGAGTAACACTCATCTGTCCACATGAAATTAATTTGCCACAATCTAAACATGTCATTTTAATCTTTCCAAAGTTCTTCTAAATATTTGGGACCGTTTCCCCTGCCTCTGATGCTGTCAGTGCCAGTTCTTTGATGAATGTACTGGCAGGTCGGGGGTTCTCCTCCAAATCTCTCTTTTATGCAGCACTATAATTAATCGGTGCCACCTCTCCATATGACGATGCATGGTATAGTTACCATAACTATATTTTTTTTCGGTTCCTCTGGAGAGTACATCGTGGCAGATGAAGCGTGTAACGTACCGGGAATTTACCTTTTTTGCATGTAGAGGAAAGGAAAAAAAATTCGAGCGTCCGAGTTCTAAGGTGTCCCAGGGCCATTTTAGTGGACCAGGCCCAAATCCAAAGGACAGGCCGCCATTTTGAGAGTCCTGTTGCAGCCGCCTGTCGCTGTAGCATCAAGAGCGGCCGAAACTCAGCTGAATGGCAACTGAAACGGTAAAGGGGCGCCCCACTACAGCAGACGAGCCTCCACCTGGCAAGGCCCGTTCACGCCGCCTCCCCCCCCCCCTTCGGGCACCCCACGCCGTTATTCGGAGCAGGATTGTAGGATGGCCACACCAATGCGGCAACTTACTAGACACCACCTCGGTGCCAACCGAATCTCAGCGCCTTGTGGTGTCTTCTATTCAGAAAACATTGTTGTGCTGCCTTCGACCTATTCGCCGCAAGTGCGCACGCAACTCAGCTGCATAGCTTGCTAGACACCACCTCGGTGCCATCCGGATCTTGGCGCGTTGCGCTGCCTTTGGCCCCATTCGCACATCGGTCCACTACTGACGCCACCTCACAGGCCAACGGGGCGCCCCACGCCGACTTTCAGCATTGTAGGATGGCCACACCAGTACGGCAACTTGCTAGACACCACCTCGGTGCCATCCGGATCTTGGCGCGTTGTGCTGCCTTCGGCCTATTCGCACATCAGTCCGCTACTGACGCGAACTCACAGGCCAACGAGGCGCCCCAAGCCGACTTTCAGCATTATAGGATGGCCACACCAGTACGGCAACTTGCTAGACACCACCTCGGTGCCATCCGAATCTTGGCGCGTAGTGAAGCTGCAGCAGCTGCAAATAAGCTTCAGACAGTGTTACAACCGCTGCTCAGAACTCTCAACTATGACACCACCTCGGTGCCATCCGGATCTTGGCGCGTTGCGCTGCCTTTGGCCCCATTCGCACATCGGTCCGCTACTGACGCCACCTCACAGGCCAACGGGGCGCCCCACGCCCACTTTCAGCATTGTACGATGGCCACACCAGTGCGGCAACTTGCTAAACACAACCTCGGTGCCATCCGGATCTTGGCGCGTTGTGCTGCCTTCGGCCTATTCGCACATCGGTCCGCTACTGACGCTGCCTCACGTGCCAACGGATTTTCTACGCTTTTTATACCCTATGCCGCATAACAGGTCATGTGACTTGTTTATAAAACTTTTCATTGGTTCTTTTTACTTTTGGTTTCCTAATGATGGAAGGCTTGATCATATGACCTAAAAATAACACTTTTCATTGGATGAAAACTTTTTTTTCCCCAAACGATGAAAGCCCCACCTTGTTTCTGGATGTTTCAGACTGAAGCTGGCGTCAGCATGAAAGCACAACCATCTCGTGGCTCCGTCGTGGTCATTCCGCGAGCAATCATGGCAGCCGCTCCCCACCGGAAGCCTGCAGGAGTCGGGGGCCCCCAAGACTTCTGTACAATCCTCAAGGCTGAGGGAACGCTTTCGAGAATGGGGTCCAAGACCTAGCAGACTAGCGTCCGATTTCCAAGGTGTCCCAGGGCCATTTCAGTGGACCACGCCCAAATCTGAAGAGCCAGCCGCCATTTTGAGAGTCCTGTGGCAGCCGCCTATCGCTGCACCGCAAGAGTGGGCGCAACTCAGTTGAATGGCGGATTTTGACACAGTGGACCAAAAGCGGACGGAATGGCAACTGAAACGGTAAAGGGGCGCCCCACTACAGCAGACGAGCCTCCACCTGGGGAGGCCCGTTCACGCCGCCTCACCCCCCCCCCGGGGCGCCCCACGCCGTTATTCGGAGGGCGGCAACTTATTGGACATCACCTTGGTGCCATCGTTCTGCTGCCTTGGAACTATTCGCACAACAGACCGCTACTGATGACCCACCCCCCGCGACGCCCCACGCCGGATACCGAAATCAGTGCGGCACCCAGGCAACATCACCTGGGTGCCGTCCAGAAATCTGGACGTTGTGCTGCGTTGGGACTATTCGCACAACCGACCGCTACTTCCTTCTTTTTCCCTAAAAATGTTTAAATGTTTTTACTGTTTTTGTTTTGTTGTATATATTTATAAGTTATTAAAGTTTTATAATCCTACTACTTTGTTGGAGTGCTATATATTTTTAACGTGACACATAATTGTAAAAACTTTGATGTACAAAGAGGTATCCCTGGAATCTTCCGCTTCAGGCTCGGTCCCCTCCCCAATCACAATACAGAATGGTTTTCAGATAGTAGGAACGCGTGTGGTGTGACGGATCTCATCGGTTGTGGGCCTTGATCTACTATAACTCCTTTGAAGAGGGGTGATTCTTTACAGCTGGGGCCATAAACTACATCTGCAGGGCTAGCTGATAGCCTGGGACCGGCCTGGACAATCGGACACAGAGGAAGAGGAGTGTCAGAGGGTGCGGTAGTGAATAGGGCGAAAGGGAGGTGTCGGACAGGCACAGATTGTGATTCTCAGGGAAGAGCAGCGCAGATGGGGGGAGGTTTATTGCCCATGCGTAAGACAGAGAGCGGGGGTGACCAGTGCCTGGGGGAGATGCTTGCGAGGGTGGGGAGCCATGCTAAGGATCGACAGCGTGCAGAGAGTGGGTCTGGTCAAGGCATCTAAAATGGCTGCAGTGCACGACAAAAGTGTGGCATTTGAAAAAAGGCAAGATGGCGCAGACAATGTTTATCAACACTTCCTGATTTCCTTCGAATCGAACGTTAACAGACGTTATCTCTACCACACTACCGGTCCCCCTGGGCTTAAACGCCGAGATGGTAGGGACTGCATCCCGTGGAGATAGGCCGAGACGTCACTCAGCAGAAAAAAAAGAAAAAACAAAGTCTATAAACATACAATAAGTTAAAAGTCAATCATTCTTGTTTCCTTGTAGTACGCTCCCCAGGCCCGCGGGGCCCTTTTAAAACCTCCACATCAAACCTAGGGGGTCAGGGAGGATCTACTATGCCCCCTTATGGTCATTTGCCCCTTCGCTTTGGCCTTCTCTTGTCTCTCGATCCTACCGAGAGACAAGATGGCGACCGCTACGGACTGTTTGGAATGTTTACAGACGCCGGAGAACCATCCGGTCCGCTGTTACAGATATATATCTTTTTTTGAACGTTAATTTCTCAAAATCCACTGGAGCACATATATTGAGACCTAGCAAAGGCACATCGGGCTACCAGTCCCTACAATTTTGCCAAGTTTCGTGCAAATCCATTCAGCCGTTCGGGCTAAAAGTGAGGCCAACCGCCCTATGGAAATTAACATTGGAAAAACGCGTTTTGTGACCCCCCTTTTTTCTCGGCCCCCCCTTGACGAACCCCCCCCAAATTTCCAGGGGCTGCTCAGAAACAAAATGTTCCATTTTCCTGAAAATTTCTGCCAATTCCGTCCACAAACGCCAAAGTTATTAGACATAGAATTTTCAAAAATCCTTACAATCACTTCGCTACAACCTCATAAATTAAAAATAAAAATGAATAATGTCTCAAACAATTTTTGATTTCTAAATATAAATTTATTCTTCTGAATTTTCATAATTTGAAAGAACTAGTAACATGTCCTCATCAGGAATTTCCTCTTCAATCATCTCATCAGGAATCTCCTCATGAAAAGTCTGCAATGATGATTCTTGTAACTCTATAGTCTCCAAACATTCGATAAATTCGCCGTCAAGAGATTGATCAAAAAAATCATTCAAGTCATCTCCTCCTTGTGAGAATATTTCATTATTGGTGCTGTCAATTTCAATAAATGTAGTGGATAATTAAAAAGAAATTGCCACGGTCTCTTCATTGTGATCCATTTTATTTTGAAATTTCTTGCTGTAAATTGCAGAAAAAAATAATCACTTTCATTTATCGTTTTTAGTAATACATAATATAAAACTAACTTTATCAAGTATTTAGTATAACAGAAGGACTGTAAATAAATAACAGAAAAATTTTTTCAAATTATCTTAAAGTGTACAACATAGTTCCCCTTACAAATTAACAACTCACCTTTTTGAAAGTAGGAGAAGCGTTAGTACTGTGTAAATCAAACACCAGAAATTGAGCACCAAAAATTCCTCACAAATGTACCTCAGACAGTAGTATCACAAAATGGCTGTGGTTTCCTCTCATTTTAGATATATACATAACCAATTAACTTTCATCACACACAAATACAAAACCAAAGTAACATTTTAATTGGTTCTAAATTTCAACACTTTCAAATGTGTTTTCCCCATATATACATAACCAATTAACTTTCATCACACACAAATACAAAACCAAAGTAACATTTTAATTGGTTCTAAATTTCAACACTTTCAAATGTGTTTTCCCCATGCAATTTTCCATAGGACATTTAGATACGTCTACAGCCTGAATGGCTGAACGGAATTACACCAAACTTGGCAAAATGGTACATCAAACCTAGGGGGTCAGGGAGGATCTACTATGCCCCCTTATGGTCATTTGCCCCTTCGCTTTGGCCTCCTCTTGTCTCTCGATCCTACCGAGAGACAAGATGGCGGCCGCTACGGACTGTTTGGAATGTTTACAGACGCCGGAGAACCAATCAGCTTCGCTTCACAAAGCTCCGTAACGCGAAAAGTACACGAAGCGGAGCGCTGCCCGGTCCGCTGTCACAGATATATATCTTTTTTTGAACGTTAATTTCTCAAAATCCACTGGAGCACATATATTGAGACATAGCAAAGGCACATCGGGCTACCAGTACCTACAATTTTGCCAAGTTTCGTGCAAATCCATTCAGCCGTTCGATTATTATTTTTTTTAAATTTTTTTTTGCCCCGCGGGGCCCTTTTAAAACCTCCACATCAAACCTAGGGGGTCAGGGAGGATCTACTATGCCCCCTTATGGTCATTTGCCCCTTCGCTTTGGCCTCCTCTTGTCTCTCGATCCTACCGAGAGACAAGATGGCGGCCGCTACGGACTGTTTGGAATGTTTACAGACGCCGGAGAACCAATCAGCTTCGCTTCACAAAGCTCCGTAACGCGAAAAGTACGCGAACCGGAGCGCTGCCCGGTCCGCTGTTACAGATATATATCTTTTTTTGAACGTTAATTTCTCAAAATCCACTGGAGCACATATATTGAGACCTAGCAAAGGCACATCGGGCTACCAGTCCCTACAATTTTGCCAAGTTTCGTGCAAATCCATTCAGCCGTTCGGGCTAAAAGTGAGGCCAACCGCCCTATGGAAATTAACATTGGAAAAACGCGTTTTGGGACCCCCCTTTTTTCTCGGCCCCCCCTTGACGAACCCCCCCCCAATTTCCAGGGGCTGCTCAGAAACAAAATGTTCCATTTTCCTGAAAATTTCTGCCAATTCCGTCCACAAACGCCAAAGTTATTAGACATAGAATTTTCAAAAATCCCATAGAGAAAAAATCCTAACTATATATACCTACTGGCGACCGCCAGTAGGTAATATATATATATAGGTAGATAAACCAAAAGAGGTACAAAAGAGGAAAAATTAGGCCTAGGCCTCATACTATGTTGTAACCTATAGGTGTCCTATTGTAAAAAAGACCCAAATGTAGAGCACCAACCAATCAGAACAGCCTCACCCTGTGGAACCTTCCTGAGAAAGCTCAGAGCCTCAGATTTTCGTAGCCGTTGTATAGCCCGAATGACGTATGCCAAAAGGGGTGAGCTTTCCCAGGGGAGGTGGGTGGGCGCATGGGAATCTATGAAAGTTACCAATACTGGAGAACTAAAGTTACAGGTAAGTAACTTGTTTCTTACTCCAGTATTGGAACTTTCATAGATTCTCATAGCTTGTATCAGAATAGATAGCAGTAGCATACTTAGCACATTTCGTGAATAACCTCCCAATAACCTTACATAATATGTCATGAATTCACCATAATATCACAATACAGTTAAACAACAGTATAAATAACGAAATGTGAAAGAAAGGAAGGAGGGTAGAAAGGAAAGCTCACCGCTCACTGGAAGAGATTTCTCAGGACCGCTTGACCAACAGCTGCATCCCCTTTAGCAGAGGAGTCCAAGCAGTAGTGCCTTGTGAAGGAATGAGTACTGCTCCAGGTGGCCGCTCTGCAGATGTCCTTAATCGATACTCCTGCAAACATCGCCGTTGAAGATGAGATAGACCTCGTGGAGTGCGCTTTAACCTGTCCTTCCAGGGGCTTCCCCGCCGCCTGGTGGCAGAAACGGATCGCACTAGATATCCATCTGGAGATCCCTTGTTTTGATATCGGAAACCCCTTACGAGGGGCCCCAAAAGCCACAAACAGCTGAGGTGATTTCCTAAACCCAGCTGTGAGTTGAAGATAGAATTTTAGACATCTCTGGACGTCTAGAGAATGAAGTGCCCTTTCGGCCGGAGTCGAAGGCCGAGGGAAAAAGGAATTCAGAACGATTGGTTCATTCAGGTGAAAGTCCGTAGGAACTTTAGGAATAAACTTTGGGTTCATTCTAAGGATCAAGGTGTCATTTTTGAACTGCAAGAAGGGCTCTTTAATGGTCAGAGCCTGTAGCTCTCCCACCCTCCTCGCAGAGGTGAGAGCGAGGAGAAGAGCCACCTTCCATGACAAGAATTTCAAGTCAGACTTATGAATTGGTTCAAACGGGGGCCTCATTAGTTGGGCCAGGACCACATTTAGATGCCATACAGGAGGTGGCGGCCGGATTAGTGGAAACACTCTAAACAGTCCTTTTAAGAATTGCTTTATGACTCTTGTTGATAAAAGAGAAGGACCTGATCTTGTTCTTCTGTATCTGGAGATTGCCGCCAAGTGGACCTTGATGGAATAATGGGCAAGACCTGCATGAGCTAATGACAGGATATATGGCAAGAGTTGATGTGGAGCAGATGAAAAAGGGTGCACTCCTTCTCGCTGGCACCAGATGTAGAAACGCTTCCACTTTGCTCTATACGTCCTATTCGTGCTAGGCGCCCGCGCCTGAGCCAAGATGTTTCTGCATTCGTCCGAAATGTCTAGATCTCTGAACTCTCTGTGCTCAGGAGCCATGCTGCCAATTGAAGCGAGTTCGGGTTTGGGTGGAGAACTTGCCCGTTGGACATTGACAGAAGAGACTGGCTGGGTCGTAGATGTATGGGATTGTCTTGAGACAGAAGGAGAAGCTCCGTGAACCAAAACTGGCGAGCCCAGGCGGGAGCAATCAGAATCATCTTGCATCGGTCTATCTTGAGTTTCCTGAGGACTCTAGGAATTAGGGGAAACTGAGGAAAGGCGTAAACAAATGCGCCGGACCAGGACATCAAAAGCGCATTCCCCAGCGATCCCCGATGGTGTTCCCTGCTTGCATAATACCGGCATTTCTTGTTTGCCGGCGTGGCGAACAGGTCGGTTGCTGGCGTCCCCCATTGGGCGAAGATCTCCTTGATCACTGAATCGTCCAATTCCCACTCGTGAGAAATCACTCTTAGGCGACTTAGAGTATCCGCCTTTGTGTTGTGTACGCCTGGCAGATGCTCTGCCACCAGCGAGATGTCCTGCGAAATCGCCCATTCCCACAGTAGTTGAGCTTCCTTGGACAGTTGTGACGATCTTGTGCCTCCCTGCTTGTTGACATAGTGCATGGCCGTGGTGTTGTCCGTACGCACTAGGATGGATGAGTTCCTTATCCTTGGGAGGAAAGCTAACAGAGCCAACCGAATGGCTCTCAGCTCCAGAACATTTATATGCAGACGACCCTCCACCGGCGTCCAATGCCCACTGACTTGGAGGTCTTGCATGACCGCTCCCCATCCCTGAAGGGAGGCATCTGTTGTAATGATGTGTGGGGCCAGAGGCATTCTGAAACTCAGACCCACCGAAAGGTGAGAACCTTCTATCCACCAGGCCGCCGCCTGCTTCATCTGTAGGGTGACCTTGACTTTGTCCTTGAAAGAACCGTCTACTTGCCTCCACTGAAGGTCTAGTTGCTCTTGCAAGGGACGCATCCGCAGCCTGCAGTGCGGAATCAATTGAATGCAGGAGGAAATCGACCCTAGAAGAGACTTGTACATCCTGACTGACACTGACTGCCTCTTTCGCAGTCGACTGGCCGAAGAAATGAGTTTTGCTTTTCTTTCTTCCGATGGGTAAGCTTTGCAAGCCTGCGCATCGATAAGAGCGCCCAGGAATTTCACCGAATTGGCCGGCCGAAGGACAGATTTCTCTCGGTTGAGCTGAAAACCGAGCTGATCGAAGAGACGCAAACATGTCCCTACTGCTCCTGCAGCCGCTTGATAACTTGGTGCCTTTAGCAGCCAGTCGTCCAAGTACGGGAACACCTCTAGCGACTGCCTTCTCAGAAAAGCTGCCACCGGGGCCAGCACCTTTGTGAATATCCGCGGCGCTGATCTCAACCCGAATGGGAGCACCATGAACTGGAAGTGACTCTTGCCCACTGTGAAGCGAAGGAAACGTCTGTGAGCTGGGTGGATCGGGATATGGAAATAGGCATCGTCCAGGTCTAACGTAGCCATAAAGTCGCCTGGATTCAGGAGGCGCAAAATATCCTGGAGTGAGATCATCCGAAATGAGAGTTTCACGAGATAGGTGTTGAGCTCCCTTAAGTCCAGGATCGGACGCCACTTGTCTTTGGTCTTCTGAATCAGGAAAAACCTGGAATAGAAGCCTTCGCCTCTTTGAGATAGAGGGACACGCTGGATCGCCCCTTTCTGAAGCATTTGTTGAACTTCTAACTGCAGAAGGCGTAAGTGTCTCGTATTTGTGGCGTGGGGAGCTCTGTAAGGTGGAAAATCCTGGAACTCCAATGTGTGTCCCTGACGGATGATGTTCAATACCCATTGATCCGATGTTATCTGTTCCCAGCTGCTCAGATGTTGAGATATCCTGCCGCCCACCGGTGATACATGGGGCGGAGGAACAGTCGGCAGAGTCAGGATGCCGCTATTGACGCTTGGAGGCGTCCCTGCCCTGACGACCCTGTCGTCCACGTGAGCTTTGGCGAGAGAAAGATTGCGTTTGCGATTGACGCTGATAGTACTGATTACCGTACTGAGGCCTGTACGATTGTGATTGTTGATTATAACGTTGTTGTTGGTAACCACCTCTCGTTGATGTGAAGCCTCTTCCTCTTGCTCCACGGAAAGGTGTCTTCCTATATTGCAATGTGCCCAAGGACCGAGCCGTCTCAGTGTCCTTCTTTATCCCCTGTAGAGTATCATCAACATGTTTCCCAAACAACATGTCACCGTCAAAGGGTAAGTCCAAGATTTTATTCTGGACTTCTGGACGAAACCAGGTCGCCCGCAACCAACCCTGACGTCTAAGAACAGCTGCTCCACCAAGAGCACGGAAAGCAGTGGTAGCGATGTCCATCGCGCAATCTATTATTTCGGATGAGGAACGTTGTCCCTCCTCCAGGAGTTTCTGGGCCTCAGCCTTAGGATCGTCAGGGAGCTGGTTTAAGTATGGCGAGACGTCACTCCACATCTGATGGTCGTATCGTGCCAAGATCGCTAGGGCATTGGAAGCCCTGACCAGCAAACTAGCAATAGACGAAAAACGCTTCCCTGCGTTATCCAATCGTCAACCTTCTCTGTCCGGTGGAGCTGTTAGAGGAGCCGATGGATTGCGTGACTTTCGCTGAGCTGCTTGCGATATCACCGAATCCGGTCTCGGTTGGCCAACAAAGCAAGCTGGACTGTCATCCGGCGCCTTATATTTCTTTTCCAAGCGCGGAAGGCTGGAATGACCGTCGCCGGCGCCTGCATCACCTTCTTTCCCTCTTCCCATATATGTTCCACAATGGGAATGGAGCGTACAGCCTTGCGATATGACTCCTTGAAATCATATAAAAAACAATCCGTGGAAGTTGACGGCATGGTGAGCTTAAAACGTGCTGTGGCTCTATCCATTAAGTTATGAAAACCTCCCACGTCCGCCGGAGGCGAGTCAATTGGGTCCGGTATTGGGGATGCAGGATCTGGAATAACATATTGATTCCATTCCACATCAGGATCTTGAGCCTGATTATCTACTTCATCGTCCTCTGAAGTGTCCACCTGGGTAAGCTCTACCCGCTGAGGAACTTCTACAGCCTCCTCTACATGCTGGGGCCGTGAAGAACAAGCAGCCGACAATTGAGATTGCTCCTGCGCCTGATCTTGCACTGGACGCAACGCTTGCCTGCTACGATATTCCTCCAACATAGCTCGTAAGTCTGTAAGCAGAGTCAACGGCATTGAGACCAAACCCTGCTGGTTCGGGACATCCTGATATTGTACGCGATCCTGCTGCTGTTGTTGTTGTTGAATATAAAAATATTCATTCTCTGGCTCAGAGTCATGAAACTTTAGGTGCAATTGTGATGGACTATATGCATCCCCAAATTCACCATCTTCCTCATCCGAATATTCTTCCTCGTCAAACAATAAGACCGGAGGTAATGGATCTACCTTCCTCGGCGAAGTCATATCCGGCGTAATACGTCTTTTTCTAGGGTGCTCAGCCCTCACTAACGTCGACCCTTTCCTCGTCGACGGTGGCGTCATCGAGGTCGTCCACGACAGAATTGGCTTTGTCGTCGTCGAAATCATCGTCGACGGGATAGTCATCGTCGACGGGATAGTCGTCGTCGACGAGATTACCATCGTCGACGGAATTGCCGTCGTCGACGAAGTTGTCGTCGACGACGTGGTCGTCGTCGACGCTTTCGTCGACGCTGTCGCCGTCGTTGACGGTGTAGTTCTCGTCGTCGCCGTCAACGGAAGCTTCTTCTTCGTCGACTGTAAAGAAGATGTCGTCGTCGGTGGTAAACTCGACGACGATGACGTCTACGACGTCTTTGCTTCTTTAACTTTAGCCACTGAGGAAACCTCTACAGCTGTCTTCCTCAAAGTTTTAGATCCATCAGCCTGATGGGATGGCCCAGCCGAGCCATCTTCTTTCTTTGATCTTGGTACCTCAGGTACCGGCCTCTCCCTCTCCTTTTCACTTCCGTGAGGAGATTCGCCAGGCCCAGGCTTGCCAGACCTGTCAGAGGTCCCACGCACAGCCTTCGAGGGGGGTTCCAAAGAAACTGAAGCAAATGACCTACCCCTCTTCAGTGACCTCTTCGAAGACGTAGTTGAAGCAGCATCCTCTTCATCACTGGAAATAATATTATCTCTCGACTTCATCTTCTGTAACCATGTCAGCAGACGCCCCTCACGGTCACGTAGGGTTTTGGTTGAAAAGGTTCTGCAGATCTTACAGTCTGCCACCTTATGATCTGGGTATAAGCAGTATATACAATCCTTGTGCTTATCCTCAGCAAAAAGTCGTTTTTTAGAACATGTGGCACAAGGCCTGAACAGGCTTTACTTCTCCTTGTCCGCCATTATATAAAAATGTTAAGAAATCCTGTAAAGATTTAGTAGAAAACAGTACCTCAAAAGAAAACTAGAGCAGAGCTCTATGAAGACTCCCTAGCACCAACGTGCGGTAGAAAATCTGAGGCTCTGAGCTTTCTCAGGAAGGTTCCACAGGGTGAGGCTGTTCTGATTGGTTGGTGCTCTACATTTGGGTCGTTTTTACAAAAGGACACCTATAGGTTACAAAATAGTATGAGGCCTAGGCCTAATTTTTCCTCTTTTGTACCTCTTTTGGTTTATCTACCTATATATATATATATATATATATATATATATATATATATATATATATATATATATATATATTTTATTACTGAGGCTCCCATTCCGACGACGGGGAATGATACAAGCTATGGGAATCTATGAAAGTTCCAATACTGGAGTAAATGCTATCACCTGCACAACTGGAGGTCAATACCAACCGACCATTGGGTATTGTTGCTTGTCCAAAGGCGCTGCCCCCTCCCCTTTGTGACCAACCACCCCCCCATGCTCCTGCGTATGACAAACTGGAGGAGGACTACCTATCCTTGCTTTGTCAGGAGGCATTCGCTTTCTTGGCCAACAGAGCTAAAGAGATTGTACCAGCATCAGAAGTAGGTTGTGGTTGCTATTCTTGCTACTTTTTTGTGCCCAAGAAGGACAGAGGATTTGTTCCTATTTTAGACCTGCACCTTCTTAATCTCTACCTGAAAAAGGAGATATTCAAAATGCTCACGCTCACACAACTCTTGTCTGCCCCGGACACAGGAGACTGGATGTAATCGCCGGAATTGCAAGACATTTCTTTTCACAACCCCTCTCCTGCCTGCCCACAGGCGCTACCTGTGGTTCTCAAAAGGCCAAGAGGACTTTCAGTTTGCCATGCTCCCCTTCAGCCTTAACAGCACCCCTCGAATGTTCACAAAAGCGATTGCGGTGGTTGCAGCTCATCTGTTGAGGTCACGGATTCAAGTCTTTCCCTACCTCAATGATTTGCTGTTGAAGACAGGCTCTCCGCAGGCAGTCGTCTCCCACCTCCAGAATACGACCAATCACTACCAATGTGCCGAAGTCACACCTGACTCCCTCTCAGACCGCCCTTTAATCTGAGCTGTTCTAGACACAGTACACTTTTGGGCCTATGCTCCAAATCAGCAAGTCCAGAATATTTAGGCTATGATACCAATGTTTCAGTCTCTAGCCTGGATTTTGGTGAGACTGATTCTGAGGCTGTTGGGCCTCATGGCTTCCTGCATTCTTCCTGCATCCATATCCGCTGGCATTTAAGGGCTCTGCCATGGTTCATGAAGTTTAAGTGGGAACAACATGCTCAAGATCACAGAGGAAACTGCAAAAGACCTGCATTGGTGGCTAACGAACCACGATTGAATCAGTGACAGACCCCTCTCCCTTGTTCACCCAGAGTTGACTATGGTGACATATGCATCGCTTCTGGGCTGGGAGAGATGGAGATCAGAGGACTCTGGTTTCCAGCGGAATCCTAACTCCACATCAATCTGTTGGAGCTCTGAGTGATTCAACTGGCTTTGAGGGCATTTCTTCCTTCAATCAAGGGAAGTCTGATTCAGGTGTTCTCGGACAACACCACCACCATTTAGGGAATAGTGGGGTTGTGAAGCCTTTATCAAGAGACTCTGCTCCTCTGGTCAAGGCTGGAACATCAATGCATATCCCTGGTGGTTCAACACCTGGCAAGCTCTCTGAACACCGGGGCAGACAAACTCAGCCTTTGATGTCTAGAATATCGTCATCACCTTCATCATCATCATACTAACTTTATTTCGATCTCCAGGATCATAAAAGTACAAACATACATAAGTAAACATAAGTCATCATACACTATGATAATAATCACCAGAAATCAAAAGCATATGTTAATTGACAGAAAATGTATTTTGATAAAAACCACAGTCAAATGCACATAATACTATACCATTAAAAACATGATGGCATCATACTAAAGACAAGTGCAATAAGGGACCATAAAAAATGAAAGTGCTTATAAAACACATCATGGTGAGAACCATAAGATTGGTCTTCTAATTGGTTAAAAGCTTATGCCTAAAATCTCAGGGTAAACTCGCTCAAGAATATAAAAAAGATTGATCATGTAAACCTTTTTCGTACACACCATATTGAAAACAAATACCTTGAGACAGCAAAAGCTATTGGTTGATGGGTGCCATATTTCAGAATTCTAAGGGCCATCTGACAACTGAAGGTCCCTATGTTCCTACAGATCTGGACTATCCACCTGTGCCTATGCTTTTTATTGTCAGGACAGAAGAAGAGTACATGGGCCTCAGTTTCTTCTGAAGCTCCACAAGAGGGACATTTCCAGTCTAGAACCCTTTCCAAGCATTAGTACACTCAAGGGGAGGGAGCCGTGCCTAACCTGTAAATAAAGTTTCCTGGCTAAGGCTGGCTGTATCTCATCTAGGAAGGACTCTGGGATATAAAATCTTTTATCTCAATAAACCTCTTAGTAAGCGTGCCCATAGTAACACCCATCAACAGGTAAAAGAGCTTGAGCCCCATATAGCTAACCACAAGATTTCTCCTTGATACTAGCAAAGAAGCTGCTGCAGGATCAGACCATAAGAACACTACTTCAATACTGGTAAGAGTTTCCCTAATTTAAAAAAGCCAAGGTAAACTTTTTGCCCTGGATATTTCCAGTATCTCCTCCGGAGCAAGTCTGTATGCTATCCGCTCTGGGGTAGCCCAGATTATCCTCCAAAAGAGGAGAGGTCTTAGACCAATCCCCTCCGAGAGGGGTCTGAGTCCTAGATCTAGGCGAAGCGTGGTTAGGGGATTGCTAGGGGGGTGGTAAGACTTATCATCTGCACCTAATATAGTTGTTTTTAACCAGTACAATGTCTTTCATAGGTGATGGTTCCTAGGGCTTGGATTTTGTAGATATCTACCAAACGGCTAATAGGCTTAGAAAAAGAGGCCCTGTGTACCCTGGCGATGACACCTGTAATCTGCGCAAGTTTCAGCCTTTATTTGCCAATCTAAAAGGACCAGTCCATAAGCTCATTAAGAGTAAGCCCCAAATAGTAAAAAATGGGGACCCTCTCAAGAGGAATTCCATTCAAAGAGGGGTTAGATCGTGAGGAAGATGCTGGGTTAAAAACCATAAGTGTCTTATCAACATCAATTTCTAGTCCCCACGACTTACAAAATGAACTGAACCCATCTAGAATCCTTTGCATACCCATAGAAGACTAGTATAAAAGTAGGGTGGCGTCGACAAACATCAGAGCTGGACTTTTGGAGCAGTTGATCTTCGGAGCATCACTATCTCTTAACCCATTTAGTAAGTCCACCAGCCATTGATATCCAAACAAAATAAATTGGGGGCAAGTACACAGCCCTGACATTCTCCCCTAGTCATGGGGAACAGTTAAGAAAGCTCACCCAGTTTTCCACATTGAACCTGTGCAAAGGTCTTTTCATGCAAACTACTAATAATATGAAAAGGGTAAGTGGGAACCCCCAAGTCACTCAATACGGACCTCAATTTACATCTCGGGACTAAATCAAAGGCAGACTGGTCCACAAATATTAAGTATACACTGCCACCCTCCAGTGCAACTGTTTTCCATTGAAGGAGTTGATGGCGAAACACCTGATCAATAGTAGAGGTTCGCCTCTTGCAACCTGCTTGTAATTGACCTCGAAACACAAAAAGATGATGGACCGAATATTTAACAATGTCAAACATTCACCCCAAGTCACAAATCTGGATTTATTCCATTGTTGTTTTGCTTGCCACGCCACTCCAGTTTGGGCCCAGCCATATGCAAATCAGTCTTGTCCCTGTTCCCCATGGGAACAATCCAGCCCGAACTGCCTAGCCAGGCCCTCCCTGGACCGGAAAATAGGCATCCTGGGACCAGTTTCTGTGCATCACCCCTCATCAGCCAGGCTAGCTTAAAACAGTGGCGTAGCAAGCACGGGACCCACGCCTGGGCATACCCTTCCCACTTAGGGTGAAAATATAACACAAAAAGATGATGAACGGAATGTGAAACATTGTCAAACATTTACCCCCCAGTCACAGAGCTGGGTTTAATCCTTTGTTATTTTGCTCGCCACCCCAATTCAGTTTGGACCCAGCCACATGCAAATCAGCCTTTGCCCTGATCCCCATGTGAACAGTCCAGCCACACTGTCAGGCCAGGTCCTTCCTGGACTGGAAAACAAGCATCCTGGGACCGGTTTCAGGGCATCACCCCTTATCAGCCAGGCTAGCTTGAAACCATTGGCATAGCGAGCACGGGACCCTCGTCTGGGCATACCCTTCCCACTTAGGGCGAAAAAAGCAAACATAAGGAGATGATGAACTGCTCCCATGAGGGACAGGGTCAAGACTGATTTGCATATGTCTGTGTCTGAACTGGGGTGGCAAAGTGAGCTAAAGAACGATGATGGATTCAACCCAGATCTGTGACTGGGGGTGTGTGTTTGAAAAGTTTCAGTGCTCCGTCCATCATCTACTTGTGTTTGCTTTGTTCCCCCTAAGTTGGCAGGGTATGACCAGATGTGGGTCCCTTGCTAACTTTGCTACTGGATTCAAGCTAGCCTGCCTGATGAGGGGTGTTACCCCAAAACCATTCCCAGGATGCTTGTTTCTGGTCCAGGGAAGACCTGACTTGGCAGTTAGGACTGGACTGTTCCCATGAGAAACAGGGTCAAGACTTATTTGCATACGGCTGGGTCTGAACTGGGGTAGCGAAGTGAGCTAAAGAACGATGATAGATTCAACCCAGATCTGGGACTGGGGGTGAGTGTCTGAAAAGTTTCCGCGATCCGTCCGTCATCTCCATGTGTTTGCTTTGTAATTAACTAAGGACACTATGACCCTCCATAAACTCCTGCACATGCTCCAATATTAACCTAGAGAAAACATTCTGCATTATGTCTATTAGACTAATGGGTCTATAGTTCCCCGATAGCAAGGGGGAACCTTTTTTAAACACAGGAATTATTTCTGCTCCTGCCCAGGCATAGCCATTCCCCCCCATTATAGCGTTGAAGATCACCCATAAGTACGGCCCCAAATGTCTGGTACAGTGAGGTAAAGAATCCCAGTTATTTTGTCAATACCAGGAGCCTTATGGGGAGATATTTTAGAAATGGTGCCATATCCTTTTGTGAGAGGTATTGGGGGAAAGTCCTGCAGATCATACCAGTGCAAAATACTTTAAAAATGGTCTACATCAGTATTCACCCCTTCCTCCTGTCCCTCCTGCACATCATATAGTGACAGAAAGTGCCCATTCCATACTTCTGCCGTAATATTGGGCTCAATGTTCGATCATCCGTCCCTGTTCCCAAAAGTAACTATATTCCAGAAGGCCCTAAATTCTTTACATTTGAGGGCCTAAAGTAGCAAATCCCGTTTGGCCTGGTCCCAATCTTTCTTTGCCAATTTAATGGCATTCCTGTACATAGCTCTCAGCCTTTGTATCTGACCTCTGTCCTTGGATTTTAATGCTAATATTAGGGCAGTTTTTGCATTTCTACATTGGCCATTGAACTTTGAGAGCTTTCTATGTTTATGAAAGACCACTAAAATCACCATAAGGGTTGCCTGGATTAGCGCAAGGTGCATCACTTAAATAAGGGTGCACTATATACTAAGTCAGCCTCCTTCAGTCTTTGCTGCAGCTAGAGCCCAGAGAGGTATTGCTTGGGTATCGATTCTAAGGTAAGGAATCTGCGACTGGAAGTCTCTATTAGATCAACAAGTTTCTTGCCTTTGATAACGCCTTACTTGGCAGACTTCTTACCAACACATCATTCTTCCCATCTCTCCAAATGTGTTAAGAGTGAAGGGCTGTTCCCCTTTAAAGGGCCCTAGTTTTAACACACCAGTAGTCCGTTTTCTTCGTGTCTTCGCGCTTCCTACCTGGAAATGCATGAAAAGAAACTGATGTCAGCGTGCTGGGGTGGCGACTATATAGGAATTGCACACATCATTTCCGGCACGGACAACGCTATGCAGAGCCAAATGATGCCAACTACCAGCAAGCATGGGACTGCTGCCGAACAGATTTCCAGATCCAGTCAGACGCCTGGGGATTCTTCTAAGGTAAGGAATCTGCGGCTATATAGAGCCTCTACCAGATAAGGCGTTACTCGAGGAAAGTAACTTATTCTTCACACCCTCGGGTGACACGAGTGAACCTGAATCAATGTACCAACACTTGAATGTGAAAGACAGATTTTTTTAGCCCCGCAGAACCCTACCCAATACATAGTTGAAATGGCATCAAGGCTTTTGGGTTACTAACAGTCCCTAAATAGTGATCTAGGGATACTGTGGTGATTGGACACAATCTTTTTCGTTCTTCTCAATACCACACACACAAATTGAACTAAGAAAAATACACTTTAACTAAAAGGTGTGTTGATTTCAACAAGAATATAAGAACATAATTAAAACAGCACAGATGCATGTTGTGAACAACAGGAATAAAATGAACATTTCTACCATGGTTATGTTGCTCAAATGTGAATTTACCTTGAAAAAATAAAAGACAAGAGGCGTTTGGCAAAACAGGAACAGTTGGTTTAATTAAATGCAGCAGCTGGGAGAGCAGGCTACAGAGTTGGGGGTCTGAAAGCACATTAGTTTCATCCATAATTTTATACATTGCATGAGGCGTCATAAAGTAATTTGTGCATTCCTTTGGATACGGAAATCTGGGCCTATTTCCAGGGCGAAAAATCTGGGCATTTGATAAGAAGCGCAGGTGGGTCACAACCTTGCGTGGGCACTATGTGGGGGCAGTTGATACGTGTCCAGATGTGCCGCATAGGGAGTGCATGATCATTGCATGTAGTGTGCATGCTGTGTTCTTATTGGCTGAGTGTTCCTAATTTAGTGCTGCATCCAGCTTTTTGGTCTTTGGGAACGCTCTCCCTCTTCAGGCCAAAAGTTTTTTATTGTGCCCAGTCTCCTAAGACCATTGTGGTGGTGCTGCCTATCTGTGGGATCTATCTGGGTTTCCCTGTTTGCGCGTTTTTTTAACAGTCTGTGATCTGCCAATCAGTTGCTTTAGACCTAGGTCATAGGCCCTCCCTGACCACGTATTTCTGACTCTTGCTTTATGGAAAGGTCATATTGGGTGGATTCGACAACAGCAATGCAAGTTGTTATACGTACATATATCATGGTGTACATCAACATCATATTTTTCAATATTGAATATTAACATTCATAGGTATTTGAATTCTACTGAATTTGTTTTTACAGCAGGACACCCGAACTTGTAGGAAACCACACAAAAGCAGCACAAAAATTACAATCTGAAGCAATAACGTGCACAGTCTGGTCAACTACGGGGGGAACCAGGAAAATAAATCAACAAACCAGTCCTTGTCAGGAGCACCTCCCTCCTTCTTGTCAGCTTGTAGACGATTCAGTGCTTGGATGGCAAGATTTAGTGTCCCGTTGTCTAGGTGATTTCTGGGGGTGAAAGTACAGCAGGATGCACTAATTTTGGCAGACACCCCGCCCTCGATCGCAGTCATCAGGTTCAAAACATACCGATGTTGCATCAACGTAAGAAAGATGGCTCTTAGTTCTTCCTTATTTATTTATTTTATGTATTTATTGAGCTTGATGGCATGTAGGCTGAGCTCAGTATCATTGATTCTCTTCAGCATTTCCCACCTGGTTATTTGCAACCAGTGGGTGTTTACCTTTGTTCTCAAGGCTATGGACCCTCTCGCATTTGCTTGAGTGTCAGTAAACAGACCGAATTCTTCCAGAATTTCCTTGTACTGAGCCCAGCCAAAGTAATCAGAAGTTCTGTTTTTCTCGAGCCTGAAGCAATGGAGTTTTTTTCTTCTGTAGTGGATGTTGGAGCAACTCAGACAGATCTTCTCCAGAGATGACCAGGGTCAGGTGTGTATCTTTACAAGGGTGCAGAGGCCCCGCCATCCAGGGATGAGTTGGGTGTAGGCAAACTCCCCACATTGACAGTAAGTATCCATCAACACAGAGGTGCACTATTGCATATCTGGTACGTGCTGTATTGCTTCACAATTCTCATTTGTGACAAGCGGTATCGTTCCTTTGCCTCTGGAACACAAAGAATACAATGTCAGTTCTATGCTGGCATTTAATCCGTTCCTTCTAGACGCATTTCCCCTTGTATCTCCGAGGTGAATGGCCCTGCACTGGAACTCGATGTCTGGGGCTGTTTGTTATCAAAGAATACATCCCCAGATACGCTAAGGGCCACCCTGGGACCAAAGACAGAGGCGGTAGTGGACATTTTTTTGTGCACTGGTGTGGTGGCTTTGCTACCTCCAAGAACCTCTTCTCTTGGGGCCAAACAGTGTCCTTCCCTATAGTGCCTCCCCCGCGCATCTTGTCTAGCTCAGTTTGAATGTCACTAGGCTCGGAAAAAAGATGTAGTGCTGTGGGGCTGTTTTCACACTGGGTGATGTTTACTACTACTACTGTATGGGGTTCTACTCTACTGGGTTGTATTGTGGCTCTAATCCTACAAAAGTACAGATGGATGAGGCATTTTACTTTTCCGGTGACTAAATCTTGGGACAAGTAAAGTCTGTCTGTGCCCAAAGCATGGGGTATCGACAACAGCACAACCTAGACAATGTCTAGGCGGTCAAGTGCTGGTACCATTTGTTGTGCAAGAGTGCGCTGTGTGGAGTGTGTGGAATACTAGTGTTTGATTCAGTGTAAGTAATGTGAGAGAGGTCCATACATAAGCGCTGTAGAAATGTCGAGGTAGTGAAGAGGTGGTGGGCCGCAGAAAAGGTGGTGCACTTATGGCTCGATTGCAGACCTGTTGGATAAGAGCTGTGGGTTGTAGGTTAGCTTTTAGAAATACATACATCATTATTCAGTCTCGGAAATTCCTGTGCCTGTCCTTTTTCGGGCATTTCAGTGCATCCATTTTGCGCAAACTTTGGCGAGGTTCTAGATGGGGGGTGGGGGCCCAAATTGGGCGTCATTTTAGTAGTCATGAGTTTTTGGACATGAGTCACCCGACTTTTATTTTATGGGTTCCTTGGTTCGTCCCCCTCACTGTAACAAAGGTGAATGTTTTAGTTGGGTGATCTTTGTGGGTGTGTGGATGGCTCTTTTTACCGAACTATCTATTTATGGGCGTTGTCGGCCCTCTTAATACTTTACTTCCCCTAACATGTGCGTATGTGTGTAGTTTATCGATGTGGATGGTACCTTTTAACCTGCACTTGAGCAAAGTGCTGTGAAAGGAAGGGGGCTTGTCACAATTTTGGGGGTTGTGGGTAATTGCAACATGTCCTGAGGACACGTGTATGCCCCTCTGGTCTCGTCACGCGGCATGTAACAAGGTTTCCCTAATGGAATTGGGTGTTTTGACTACCCCTTTTTTCTGAAAGCTTCGCTTTTGGACTGCTCCTGTCAGGTACTTTGGCGCCTTCCTAAGGTCTCATGTAGTGTTGGTTTTATTATGGCATACCGGTGGGCAGTGTTCCCTATAGGTTGCGCCCCTGTGCGTGCGCACCCCAACCTCCACAAGCGCGCAATAACTATTCTGATAAAAAAGACAGAAATCAGCCTGCTCACTTTAACCAACATTAGTGCACAGGCCCGAATGTCTTGGCATGTTCTCTGAGTGGAGCGCTGAAATGCACATCATGTAAATAATCCAACGAACATATGATAACGTCTCTTTAAATCCAAAAAAGCTCTTTTTCCTAACATGCAGAATCTTTGATGTTAACATATTAAATTATCCCGCTGTACCTACAGGCACATATTAAAACTGAGATTTTTTTTAAGCATGAACTTAAAACCACTGCTGCACTGGACTTTGCTAAAATGTTTGTGAACTCAGAGGCAAGTAAATTGTAATGTGCACACACTATGTGGCCCACATTCTTATAGATAGAGCAACATTGGGGAGAGGATGAGGCCTAACAGCTTGGGCAGTCGACCTTGAAGCTGGGGTACCAGGTTTGAGTCTCGGCAGGGACTCTCAACATCCTATGATTCTGGGCAAATCACTTGGGACCCGATGTAGGTAAGTTTATTTTTCTGGTTCTTAAATACCGATTCATACCGAATCGGTATTTATGAATCGGAAAACTGAATGTAGCTAAAAAATTGGTAAAAAATACCGAATCGGTAACAATCAGAATCCACACTCTGTAAATACCGATTCGGTAATATCCGAATCGGTATCACCCATTCAACCCTATGGGCCTCCAGGCCCATAGGAATGAATGGGAGATACCGAATCGGAAATTACCGAATCGGAAATTACCGATTCGGAGATTACCGAATCGGTATTTACCGAATCGGTAAAATCCGATCTCGAAAATTCGAATAGAAGACATGTGAGCCAGTTAACCAATCAGGGACACCCACCACACCCCACAACAAAGCAACTGAGAAATCAACCATTCAGATGCAAGTACCACACCCCAGTACCTGGAGGTGGCCACACCCATGCAGGTGCAGAGCTACAGAACTGTTTGGAGAGCTGGAGGGAAGACAGAGGAGCAGGCTGCACTGAGCCCAGCAGAGCATCACCATGGAGTCTCAGGAAGGCCTGAAGGATGGAGGTGATAGAAAAAGGAAGCTAAAATTCAGCACAACTGAGCTCCAGGTGTTGGTGGAGGAGGTAGTGCAGCATCACAGCCAGCTTTTTGGGAGACAGTCCCTGCAAGTAGCTGAGTCTGTCAAAAGAAACACCTGGCTGGCGATCCAGAGCAAAATAAATGCCCTAGGGGTCACACATTGGGAAATTGAAGATATAAAAAAAGGTGGTATGATCTGCTGTTATTTAACTGTTAACTGTTATTTGATTTTATTTCCTCTATTATTGTGAGTTATTACATGTGTGGTTATGGCATTGAAGGGTTTGTGTGTCTTTCCGCATTAATTTGTGGTTGCAGGTTCTTTTAAATTCACGATAAAACAGGGACTTTTCTCAGATTTATATTTCATTACTCCTTGTCCCCTATTGGATTTGTAAGGAGACCTCCCTTTTCTTTTGACACATGATCTGAGGATCACCACCAAAAAGAAGATTGCAACCCAGAGGAAAGAATCCTTAGCCACAGGTGGAGGGAAGAGCCGTGCACCAAGCCTCACTGAACTGGAGAAGCTGGTGGAATCCACCATGGAGCCGGAATGCATACACGGGATTGGGGATGCTGACAGCTCAGCCAGAGCTGCAAGAAAGAAAGGTAAGATGCATGGACATGAATCCCCACCCATTCCCTGGCCCCTTCCCCAATGTGAGTGACTGAATCACAATCCAGAACACATGTCAGTACTCACCACCAATGCATCATGGTAGTCGTAGTCATAGGAACATACATCAAAGCAGCCAACACAGAATTCAGCATGCCATGCCACACTCCCCATACACAAGCAGTTGAGGCTTAGGAAATTGTGTGATAGGAATGTGTTTAATGAAGACACACAGGTGATCATTGTCCATGTCTGCCCACAAGAGAGTCATCGCGCAGTGCAGCGCAGGGAGGGGAGGCGAGTGCACCAGCAACGGCTGCGAGGGAGAAGCCTTCAGACACATCAGGACCCAGCACTGTCCCTGAGGACACTTCCACAGCACAGGCACCCACAGCATTGGAGGAAGACACCACAGCACAGCCACTGTCGCCCCTGCTGTTTGGGACACAGACTCCGGAAGCACCTGCAGGTGCCACAACACCAACCTCAGGGTCCTCTGTGAATGTGAGGCCAAGGAGGCAGGATGTTCCACCACTCAGGATCCTAGAAAGCTCTGATGAAGAAGAGGTGGAGGTTCACACACCTAGCACTCCACCACTGGCTGGCAACGCAGGGCAACAGGGGTCATCAGGATCTTTGCGTGCAAGTGTCCGTGGTCGTAGGGCATGTGAGCGAGACGAGGGGCAGCATATGCAGGGGGTCTTTGCTGGTTTGGAAACCACTATGGTGAAGATCCAGCGCATGCAGGCCAAATGGATCATGGCAGTGCACAGACAGGTGCGCATCCTGAACAGGAGGATGTCAAACATTGATCGGGGGATATGCTCCATGGCCCTAGGAATGGAGTCCATGGCAAAAGGAATGGAGTCCATGGCAGAGGGGGTGAGGGAAATGGGTGTGCGCATGGGTTCCCTCTGTGACATGCTGGAGAGTGACCAGACAGAAAGGCGCAGGAATAGGCACGTACTGAAGCAGCAGAATAAGGCCATCAACCGGCTGGCAACTGCAACCACCCTGCTATGCCGCCGGTCAGTGAACATGCAGACTGACATTGTGCACTGCTGCAGTGACTTGTCCAGGGGGATGGGGAGAGTGACCTCTGCTATGGAGGTACTGCTGACACCGCAGACAGCCACTGCTGGTAACACGTGTGTCGGGGACACAGAAGAGTCCACAAGCAGGAGTGGATCCAGCACGCCTGTACAGGACGTTCGTCGGAGCAGCAGGCTCCATGCAGAAGACCCTGGCACCACTGCGCAAGTTGACCCCCTGCCCCGTAGCTCCCACACCATATTGCATTAACAAATAATCCTGAACACAGGACAGGTCACAGTGATGTGAACTTTGGCCACCCAGTGTGAAATGCGGATGTTGTATGATTCATGTGGTCTGGTATATGTGAAGTGCAGTAGTGCATATTAAACTGAGTGCTTCGGGAACTAAACATGCCTGTGTCTCCTCACTCTATTAGAAATATCTGGTTGTGATTTCTGCGCATCTCAGTCTGCCATCTGTTGCTGGCGCTGCTCCTGCTGCATTGTGATCGGCTTGTTCTGTCCCATCATCTATGTCCTCATGATATGTTATTTCTACCTCTGTGCCCTCCTTGGTGGATAGATTGTGCAGCAAGGCGCAGGTCGCAATAATTTTGCAACAGATCATTGGAGTGTACTGCCATGCACCTCCACTCTTATGGAGGCAGCGAAATCTGCTTTTAAGCAGTCCAACAGTGCGTTCCACCACACAACGTGTTGTTCTGTGTGCCACGTAGTAATGCCTTTCACTCCTGGTGGATGGATTCAGGTAGGGGGTGAGGACAAATGAACGCAGGGCATATGCACTGTCACCTGGGTGGAAAATGAAATAATGATTAGTCACATACTCATGATTGATCCTTCTGCATTGACTATCAGGGTGTCTCACAGTTATTTACCTAGCAGTTATCCATCCCCAAAATCACCAGCAACAAGGCACGTGTATATCCCACTATTCTGGAAGATGTAGGAGTCGTGGGTACTGACTGGAAATTTGGCAACAATGTCGGTAATGATGTTGGCAGCGTTGCAGATCACCTGCACATTGATTGAATGCGTAGACTTCCGGTTACTATAAATGTGTTCTTTTGCTGCAGGTGGGCATAGTGGGGTGTGCGTGCCATCGATACAGCCTATAATGTGCGGGAAGTGTGCAAGTTAGTAGAAATTGGTTTTGGTCTTTGCTAGTTCAGCAGGTGTGTCAGGGAACTCAATGTAGTGTCCCATCCTCTGCATCGTGGCGTCAAGGAATTTCCTGAAGAAACGTGACAGGCAGCTCTGGGACACCCCACCTACCACAGCAATCATATTCTGGTAGCTCCCAGAAGCAAGAAGGTGTAGGCAGCACAGCACCTGCACATGGGGTGGGATGGCGTGTGCTCTTGGGGTTGGGTGTTCCAGATATGGGTGGAGGTCCCTGATCAAGTCCAGGATGGTTCTGGGGTGTAGCCTGTACCTTTGCAGGATCTCTGGTTCAGTCAGTTGGAATAGGGTGATCCTCTGCCTATTTACCTGCTCCTCCCTTAGCCAGACCCTCTCTCCTGATGCCTGTATCCGTAGCCGCCTTGTCATTATGTAGAAAGCCGTCATTGTGGTTGCACTGTTGCATTTTGGGGCCTTCTTTTATATCCTGCACCTGGTTTCCACCTGCTTTCATTCCATTGTAAATACCGACTCTTAAATACCGATTTTCATGGTATTCGGTATTTTTTGGGTTTCCTACATCTCGATATGCCATTTTTACCATTTCTGATTTACCGATTAGGTAAATAAGAATTCGGTATATTCCGATTCGGAAAATACCCATTTCTTATTTACCGACTCGGTAAATAAGAATTCGGTATATTCCGATTCGTGAAATACCGAATCGGTATTTTACCGACTGGTTTTTACCGATTCGGACACTTTTTTTCCACATACATCTCGAAACTCTTATTCCGGTCGGTAAGGGCCGAAATTACCGAATTTCGGCCGTTACCGACCGGAATTTGGCTACCTACATCGGGCCCTTAATCTCCCTGTGCCTAACAAAAATGAATGTGTCCGTCTGTAAAGCAAATGGTGCTCATGTAAAGTATTCTGATACCTTTGGGTCTAGTTTGCGCTATACAAAACTAAAAACAACAAACATTATAGTCTAATATACTAAACCCAATATGTTTGTATGCCTCATATTCTAAACTCGCATATGTGAAGATACATTCATATGCAATAATAAAGAAAATGGAAGATTGCTGAAATACAATATTTGCCTATGGTCACAAAGTTTAGTTAAGCGAGGAAGCTGGGGTTAGTCTCTGTTTTCCTGGTTTCAGTTTGTGAAATAAGCTACTAAATGGGTATCTATTGGTCTCCTCTTTATCACTGCTAATGTTTGTGCTTTGTGTTGAACTCTGTCTGCATAATTTCCACATTTCTTATGAAGTACAGGAGGGACAGGAGTGCCATCTCCTTCCCTCAAGCCAACTCGATTTTTCCTAGTTTGTATTGAGAGGCAACAGTTACATTTCTTAGATTGTTAGCATTATTGTTAATTTTGTTAGTATCATTATCTTCAAATGCCAGAGGAACTTACACCGATGCACAACACCAAAGACGTAGCTAGTATGGCATGGGCGTTAGTGCAAGGAAGAAAATGGGACCCTTGGCCGCTGTTTGAATGGTTAAATACAGATAAATCACCTTTCAGTGGCCCCTCAGACCTCTAGACCCTGATGTCACAGCACCTGCTGCTTCATCTCCCCATGATGGAGCTTCTAAAGGATTGTATCTGTCACATTTCTCCCCAGAAATTTTGTAGCCCACCCAGCTCCACCTCTCATGTAGTATGAGTGCTAGGGAAATCTGAATTACAAAAGGTGTAACTCACAATGGGTTTATAAACCCATTTAGCGTAATTAATGCTAATAAATAAGCACATGAGCACTCTCCAGTTTGGCCTAAACTGGAACCCTACGTAACTATTAAATGCATGGTAATTTTTTTGGCACACATATCCTTGGTTGCAGTGCACAGAAACCTTACACTTCCGCACACAGAGGAAAAAAATTAGGGGGAACATTGCCGGTGGGGGTGGAAAAGCAGGTCTGTAGCCTGTGTGGTTCAGATGTGGCAATGACTGAGATTGGACCTATTAGTCCCTTAGTCAACGTTCGTGAGGCCCTGTGTTATTTGCTTCAACAAGCTGGGTGTGGTGGTGAGCGTATCCTTGCATCTTTGGTGTTATGTTATGTTATGTTAATGGCATTTGTAATGCGCGCAGCTGCTCCAGCGAAGGATCGTCCCAGCGCCCGACAAGGTAGACACACAACATAACCAAAGAGCAGATTTATTTAAAAATTCGAGTTTTAACAGAACTAAGGAAACAAGAGAGTCTTGACAGGCCTACGAAAGGGAAGCAGGTCGGCAAGGGTCCGAATTTCGCGAGGCAATGCGTTCCACAGAGCTGCTGCCCGCACCTTGAAGGAACGTCCCCCAGCTCGACTACGTTTGAAGCGTGGAGCTGCTGCCAGTTCGTGATCCGAGGAGCGGAGGGAACGGCCAGGGATATAGGGGCGCAAAAGATTATGCAGTATTGGAGCAGAAGGGCCTTTTAAGATCTTAAAAGCCAAACAAAGCACCTTGAAGTGAATCCGCTGCCTGACAGGCAGGCAGTGGAGAGCACACAGGGTGCGAGAGACCGAGCAGAACCTAGGAAGGCCTACAACTGCTCTGGCTGCTGCATTTTGCACTCGCTGGAGACGAGTCAGCTCGGCCTGATTTAACCCTATAAAAAGGGAGCTGGCATAATCTAGCCGAGCCAGTACCGTCGCCTGAACCACAAGTTGGCGGGTTGCGGCATCAAAATATTTGAGTGCAGGTCTCAGGTTACGCAGAATGCCAAAGCAGGAGGCCGCCGTCCTTTTGGTATGGCCAACAAAATTGAGTGAGGGGTCCAACCACACCCCTAGATTTTTAATCTCCGAGACCGGAGTGGGGGTGGGACCCAACTCAGAGGGCCACCAGGTATCTCCCCAGAGATCCGTCCGCTTGCCGAAGACCATCACCTCTGTTTTTTTGGCATTCAGTTGGAGACAGTTGGACGTCATCCAACTGGCCACCGCCCGAAGTCCGTCCCTGAATCGTGGGGCCTCCACCTCGGGATCCCCACTGATCGTGACCGCTAGCTGAGTGTCATCTGCGTATGACACCATAGTCAAACCGCAGAGCTTCATAACCTCAGCCAGCGGCCTCACGTAAAGGTTGAACAACGTGGGGCTCAGCGAGGAACCCTGCGGGACCCCAAGCGACAGAGGATGGGATTTGGACTGGTAGGGCGGGGCGGCCACACAGAAGGACCGATCCGCTAGAAACGAGCGGAACCACTGGAGTGCAGTACCGGTCACACCTGCCTCCTCGAGGCGCTGCAGGAGGATCTCATGCGAGACAGTGTCAAAGGCGGCGCTCAGGTCTAACAAAACAAGCGCCGCCGTTTGACGTGCATCAAGCACTGCCCTCAAATGCTCGACCATAAAAAGGAGAGCTGTCTCCATACTGTGACCAGCTCGAAAACCGTTCTGCGTATCATCCAGAACGTTGGTACGCGACAGATGGTCAGTGAGGGCGGTGTTAACATGCACCTCCGCGAGTTTGGCTGGCCACGGGAGAAGTGAGATGGGTCGATAGTTCTCCGATTTACTGGGGTCGAGAGATGGCTTCTTCAAAATGGGCATTACTACTGCCTGCTTCCACTTCGAAGGCACCCGGCCAGATGTGAGCGAGATGTTAATTAGCTCATGGACTGGGTGTGAGAGTGTCGAGTCTCTAAACATTACTGGCTTAAGCGGATCTGCCGGAGACCCAGATTTGACTTGGAGAGACAAACTCTTGAAAGTCTCCGGAGTAAGACAGGGGAAAGAGTCTAGCACCACCTGTCCAGGCAGGGTATGCGGCTCGGCGTCGGCCTGCACAACAACAGGAAAGGCTCTGTAGATGGTATGAACCTTCTCCAGAAAAAAGGCCGCCAACGTTTCACAGTGAGCATTAGAGCTGATGGTATCAGAAGCGGGCTTTTTTGCCACAAGGTCCTTAAGAGCCTTAAAGATGGTTTTAACCGGATGTGTTATTTGCTTCAACAAGCTGGGTGTGGTGGTGAGCGTATCCTTGCATCTTTGGTGGGGGCTGTGATGGTAATCTACAGAACCCCTTTCCCTCCCGTCCTTGCTTCGGGTCTGTGCCCTCAGCTAGTGTGTTTGCTGACGGTTTACCTTTTGGCTGAATGTGCTGTGCGCTCGGGTTGATCTGGACTTAGTTTTGTAAATAGGAATTTTGCTGGGCCTGGCCCGGGCATATTGGTCTTTGCTCATGGTACGCCTTTAGGCAGCATCGGTCAGCCATGTGGCCCATTCGTGGCAGTAGTAGCACTGTCTGAGGTCTGGCTGCTGCCAGCCTCCCTGACCTCTGCTGCTAGGCCTCTGTGGAAACCCTCTGGGTTCGGCAGCAGAGCTCCCTTCAAGACTGCACGCTTGCGGACAATATAGCCCCCCTCGAGTGCGGTCTTTCTTAAGTTATGGTGGACCAGCTTAGCGGTGTCTCTTTGGGCTTGCTCCTGATTTTCCCTGTCCTTTTCCTGTTTCTTACTGTAGTAATATGTGGGCCTATATTTCCCACCAAAGTTTGATGTCTAATCCTACTATGCTGTCCAGACGACTATGTATTTCTTTGGGCAGTCCCTTTTTTGCGGATGTTGTAGAAGAATGCAACCTAGGGGCCCGTATTTGTCCACGGCAGTTCTGTCTCTTGACTCCATTGGTCCTTTTTTCTGTCCAGAAAGTCGGCCACGGTTTCTCCAGGTTGTATGCTCTCTGCCATTAATTCTCCTACGTTTGGACAGTCAGGGAACATTTTCCTCAGGGCCGTCCAGATCTGGTGTCTGAATGAATTGAATGCGGCCCGTCATACTTAGTGTTGGTTAGCGTGACTACCGTGATGCGGGCTTGGCAAAACACTGTGTTGATCTGCTCTCCGATGAGGCTGCTTAGCAGACTCCAGACATCGCCTATTTCTACATTTATTCCTGCTGTATTATTCTCAAAACAGGAGATCCATTTTCCTGCCCTGTCCATCAATGGGGGCAGTTTGGTCCTGAGTACTTCTTTGTCCATCTGGGACCATGGCACATAGGTGGTCCCTGACATGTCTTTCTGTAACAAAGCAAACACAAGGAGATAATGGACGGAGCGCTGAAACTTTTCAGACACTCACCCCCAGTCACAGATCTGGGTTGAATCCATCATCTTTCTTTAGCTCACTTTGCCACCCCAGTTCAGACACAGCTATATGCAAATTAGTCTTGACCCTGTGCCTCATACCAACAGTCCAGCCTGAACAGCCAAGCCATGTCTTCCCTGGACCGGAAACAAACATCCTGGGACTGGTTTGGGGGTAATACCCCTCATCAGCCAGGCTAACTTGAATCCAATGGCAAAGTGAGCAAGGGACGCACGTCTGGGCACACCCTGCCAACTTAGGGCGAACAAAGCAAACACAAGGAGATGATGGACGGAGCGCTGAAACTTTTCAGACACTCTCCCGCAGTCACAGATCTAGGTTGAATCCATCAACTGGCGGATTAGTGCAACCCAGTAAGGGAATGACAGGGATGGAAGGCATTAGAGAGAGCACCTCTGTGCCTGTGTATGGTGGGGGAGAAGCCGACGACTTGCTTGCGTGTTCTGGAACAGGATTGTAGATCGAGCCATCTCAAAGACAGCCCAAAATTCTATCAGTGCCTCTCTTCTGCCTTCTTCTGCTCTACATGCTCGATCCCAATGTGTATCCTCGTGTGCTCTATTATGTTGTAGTCGAAGGTCCCCCAGACTGGCTAGGGAAACAGATGCATCTTAATGTGTGCATGTCATTCATGGTACAAATTATCTAGCTTTTTAGCCTGCATGGGGAATCTAGTTTGCATGTGGTTTAAAGTCAACTCTATGATGGGTTGGAAACTTTTTTAAGGGCTTCAGAACACTGTTAGACTTCTCTGGTTTTTTAAATAAACTTAAATCCTACTATGCCGGCAATAATTACTTTTACTATGAGCTCAGCCTAGGACAAAGATGCATAAAAAATAAAAACAACATATATGAAAAATAACCTGTAAGAAAGTGCAATGGTTAATTCAAAACATTATGAATTGGTTTTTTTAGCAGCAGAACAGCAAAATGTGAATAAATGACAACTTTTTCACACGCACAGGGGTCATGCATACCAGCTGTGTCACACCCATTGGTCCAAGTGCATAACACCTCACTTACTACTAGTGTTAAGAAACCGATAGCACTAAAAAACTCCTTTAGACTAAAAAATTCCGCTTGAGATGCTGGCTCTATATCACATCCAGAGCCTACTTGTACCAACTGTGTCACGCTCAGCAGTCCACGGGGCGAGGCCCCACCCCTGTATCATACCCAGGGATCAAGTGTACCATTTGTGTCATGCCCAGCAGTCAAAACGGTCCCTATATCACACCCAGAGACAAGCGTACCATCGGTGTCACGCCCAGCAGTCCCTGTATCCCACCCAGAGACCAGCATACTGTCCATGTCACGCCCCGCGGTCCAAGCAACTCTTCAACTCTCACCTTCCTCTGGTGCTGACTATTGAAAAAAGGTGACCTCCGCGGGTTTGCCTCCGAGGTTGCCCTGCTACTACTCAGCTTGGACACACAAAATAGGATATATGTCAGATTTCTGTTAGTGGCAGGGCACTCAGGTTAGCTTTTTGCACTTCTTCCTAGTTTGCAATACACCAAATGCTGGGACTAAGGATTAGATGTAGTCTCTTACCCACTGACAGCGGCTTCAGGACGGACCTCCGCGACGTCTGCAAACCGTTCTTTCTGAGAAAATGTGAATCCGTACAAGCAGGCAGGATCCTGTTCCTTCAGCTGAAGTTGGGCTCGAAGAGCCAATCTCTCCTGGCTGGCTCACCAAGATGTTGCTCGAATGTGAATTTACCTTGAGAAAATAAAAGATGAGATATTCAGCAAAACAGCAACAGTTGGTTTAATTAAATGCAACGGCCGGGAGAGCTTCCCCCAGTACTCGTCTAGATGCGTTATTTAATGCTCGCTGAACTGCATACAGATTATGAAACTTAGTAACCTAGTGGTCAAGGCTTGTGTAATCGTGCCGTTAGCATGCTCAACTAACCCAGTGGACTTTCGGATCTGTCTCCAACCAAGCCTCTACTCTTGAGCATTGGCTGATGGCAGCCGCCGACGCTGTAGCTCCTCTAAAAACTATAAAAACCTTGCGTCCCCACGACGCCCAGCGTTGGTTTACCGACCAGTTAAAACTCGACAAACTGGCCCTCCGCCAAGCCGAACGCCGCTGGCGCCATAAGTATGATCCCTTACTTAAAACTAAATTCACCACTTTACTGAATACATATAAATCTTCCATTCTAGAGGCAAAACATCTTACTTCTCCCGCAAAATCTTGAAGTCGGCCTCCAAAGCCAAAGACATCTTTTCGATCGTCAATGAGCTTTCCCTTCCTGACCGCATCACTCTCCCCCCTATGCCTACCCAGGCCCTATGTGACGAGCTCAATACTTTCTTTCAGGACAAAATCTCGACAATTAAAAACAATATTTCTCCACCCTCTCCTTTCCAATCATTTTCCCTTCCCTCTGAAAACCCTCAGCAATTTAATATTTTTCCTCCCATTTCCATCACCGAACTTCACAGTCTTCTTCACAAAGTTAGTTCCGGTTCCCCCGAAGACTGCTGCCCCCCTCATATTCTTAAAGAAATCTTCCTGACTTGCCCTGATCCTGCTTTGGCTCTTCTCAATACCTCCTTAGCCACAGGAATTGTCCCAGACTACTTCAAGCAGGCCGTGGTGCTACCCATCTTGAAAAAGCCCAACGCAGATCCACTAGTGTTGAGCAACTATAGACCCTTCTCCCTTTCTTGGGTAAAATTTTAGAGACCTATGTAACTCGGTGTCTGAGCACTTTCGTGGAGACTTCATCTTTTTTGGACCCGCAACAGGCTGGCTTCCGCCCCCTCCATTCCACAGAGGCGGTGATAGCGGCCGTCATGGATACCCTAAGAACAGGTGCTGACAACAACACTCCTCAAGGCCTTGTACTGCTTGACCTGTCGGCGGCTTTTGACACGGTCGATCACGCCATCCTGATCGACCGTGTCACCAACGCCGGCATTCAGGGCGTAGCCCTTGATTGGGTTCGATCTTTCCTTCAAGGCCGCTCCCAGGCAGTCCACCTCTCCACTTTTTCTGCTCCTCTCTCCCCCCTTTCCTGTGGTGTCCCTCAGGGCTCGGCTCTATCCCCTCTCCTTTTTAATTTATACATGCAACCACTCATGGTTTCTCTCCGTCACTCCCCGGCCACTATTTATAATTATGCAGACGACCTGCAATTGATCTTTCCTTTGGACACCTCACCATCTTCCCGCACTAATTTCCAAACCACAATGTTATACATCTCTGATTGGATGGCTCACAGCCAGCTCAAGTTGAATCCGTCTAAGACGGAACTTGTTCTGGTGGGTGGCCCGACCAACCCCTGGGATGATAATTACTGGCCCCCCTCTCTTGGTATTCCCCCTCGCCCGGTCAGCTCGGTGAAAAGTCTTGGAGTGGTCATCTCTGAGGATCTATCTATGAAATCGCAAATCTCGGCTGTAACATCTTCCTGCTTTTTCCAACTGCGCAGGATCCGTAAGATCTGTGGATTTCTTACCAGAGAGGCACTCATATTAGTCATCCTGGCTTTGGTCATCTCCAGGGTGGACTTTGCAAACATCTTATATGTGGGAATTCCCGCCTACCAGCTCCAAAGACTCCAGCTTATCCAGAACCAGGCCGCCCGCTTGGTGTTCCACCAACCCAAACACCAGCATGTTTCCCCTCTCGTAAGGAGCCTTCACTGGCTCCCAGTGGTCAAACGGTGTTCCTTCAAACTCGGGTGCACCATTTTCAAATCCCTCCATAACCGTGCACCGGTGTTCATCTCCTCTAAGCTAAAGCGGTATCTCCCAACCCGCAATCTCCGTTCCTCTGCTGACAACCTTCTGTGCATTCCATCCAACCGTCGCAAGAAACATGGCGGCCTGCGCCTCTCTTTTCTAGGGCCCTCCTTTTGGAACTCTCTCCCTTCTTCTTCCGTCACTGCCCCTCATACGAGCTATTCCGAAAGACATTAAAAACTCATCTCTTCAAAGCTGCCTTTGAGTAAAACCACCTGCCCTGGTGTGCTATGTCTGTTATGAGCGCCAAGAAACCGTTTCGGTGTACGTGCGCGGTATAAGCCTTTTTAACATAACATAACATAACATAACATAACATAACTCAGCTCTAAATGGGTTGCTGTATTACAGATACACTTCTGATACAGACATGGCATCCCTTTAATCCTTGGAGTTGAACGCAGGACCATTATTTTAGTGAAATGAATGAACCTCCCCCATCGCCACTAGACACTGTAAATCCCTTATGACTGCTGAAGCACTTGCATGTCTCTGTGGCACACCCATAGGAATCGAGAACCTGAATCGGTGGCTACCATGATATACTTATGTCGGTTAACAGAATTATTGGGCTGATGTGGTCTAAATAAATCACACTGAATGGGATTTTGGGGACTGTGAGAAGGCTTGGCAATGTCTCTTAACAGTAGATGATTTGGTGTGTCGACAGATATCACACTTCCTCACATAGTGTCCAGTTTGTTTATATAAACAACGCCACCAGAAGCATTGCTATGGTTGCATTAATCCCACCATGTGCAGATACCAAGCCCTCATGTGCTTTCTTGATTAATTCTCATCTGGATAGCCTTCGTGGAATTATACTGTCTCCTGCTCCTCGTTGTGTGGCTGCAGGAGTGTTTTCTGAATTTAGGGTGTTGGAATATTTAGGAGTAGTGTGTGGTTGAGTGTATTACTGTTAAAATATCTGTGTTGATCTTTATCTGAGATCTGGTACTCTGACCGTTTGAATTGCAGCTAAATCAGCCACATAGTTCCCTTTGACGGGAAATCCATCTGATGGCCCAAAGTGTGCCTCAGATGTGGTCCATACCAATAGAAGCTTATCTTGTAAGGCAGTTACCTTTCCCTAAAGCTGCTTATTCTTAATAGGCTTTCCCTTTGTGTTCTTGAAGGCATTCAAGCGCCAGCGTTGCAAGTCAACATTGTATCCTTGCACACAGGAGGATGAATCGGAAACTATGAGTGAAGGGACTGCTGGATTAGCCTTCTGTGATGCAAGTACGAGGGCATTAAGTTCTGCTTGTTGCTCAGTGCTATCACCTAGGATCTTAGTGTGGGGGTGCTGCAAACAGAATTCACCATCTTTCACTGCACTTTACACTGCAGTGCGGGCTGTGGAGCACGTATATTTTGTTCCTACCACTGGTTGAGCAGAGCCATCCAGATACAACACGCTCTGATAAGACTCAATAGGCATGGCAGTTGGAGTTGGTGGATCATGTCGTTAATAGTAGAGAAAAGCATGTGTAATGAAGAATGGGATGACACAAACTTTACTTTCACTGCATTCAAAGATGAGTCCCACTGCACCCACTTCAGGCGCAGAGCGCGAGCATTAGCTGCCTTTAGTGATGCTACAGGAGAAACCACAATCATGAGTTTTCCCTGCACCAAAGGGACTCCTTCAAAATAGCTGTTTGCACATCTTCAAGAACTTTTTCAATGGAAGCAAAACATGTTTGATTTGGAGAATACAAATGAGAGTTGCATGCTATAGGAAGAGTCCTCCCCTCTTTGTAGGTTTCAGATATCAGTGTGTTTGCTCGTCTATTGTTTTGCTGAAAACTTGGGAGAAATCAAGTCATACAAGGGCTTCACTCACTCAGCATTGTGAGACAAGTAGGTACCTACAAAGATAAATAATTCCAGCAAAGATTGCAACTTTTTCAGTATATTGTTAGGCTGCAAGGTAGCACACTTCTGAAGTAGTTCAGGAGCCAAACCCTTGCCCCAAATGGATAGCTCTTATCCGAGGAAGGTCACCATAAAGTAGTCAATCTTCAATTTTTTAAAAGTTAATTCTGTAATCTTGTGATGTTAATAATGTTACAACTTTGTCTACCCTAGTTAGGTGTACATTTGAATCATTATCGGTCAGATAAATATCATCAATATATGACAATACATCAGGCTCTAGTTGTCAAAACAAAAACTGCTCCTCATTAAAATTAAAGGCGTTTAGGTACTTGCTTTCAGGTGCCATGTTTTGACTGAAAAACCCGCTGGAGATATCTAGGGTTGTTTTATATTTTTCCTCACCAGATTCATCATTAAACCTTGCTATGTGCATTTTGCACCACATATGTGAATTTCAATTCCTATAGCCTAAAACTATCCCATAGTGTCTGTCTAGTTTGGAGACAGGAAAAAAGGGCTTGTTCATTGATGAAAGACAAGGTGCTGTTATTCCCTGATATTGAGGTTGATCTAATATTGCTTTTATACCACGCTTCACTTCTGGCTTTAAAGGATATTGAGCTTGTGCTTGAGGTTCACTGCGTAAGGGAATAACATGTGGAAAAGAGTGTTTAACCCACCTCTCTTGGTTTCCATATGAGGCCGTAGCTTGTCTTATAGCCTACTCTAGTGTACATTTCCCTGATGTCTTCAGGTACTTTGGGAGAAAAAGCTACTCTATTACTTCCGCTCCCTTGGACTCTTCCTAATATAGACTGGAGGCCAGTCTTCTTCAGTTAGTATGGTGTCATAATCGGCAGATAGATGTGACCAGAAGATTGCTTTAATAATGTGTGGTATATCCCCTTCAATCTGTATTTCTAAACGGTATTTGTCTTGCCATATTTATTCAAAATTACTGATACTTTCTTCTCCTTAACTGGAGTTTTAGAGTTCAATCCTTTCTCTTCCCTCTTCACATTGACTGCAGTCTCTCATCCTGTTCCACCTTTTTCTGCTATACTCCTCCTTTCTTAGGTACTCATACCGACTCCCTCTTTCTGCTCGTTTATTGCCTGTTTTCTGAAAAAAACATGGAGAGCAGATTTCAGAATACTGATACCTTTCATTTTTTTTTTCATGGTTCCTCAAATTATAACCACCCTTACCAGATTCCTGAGATGTAGGAGTTTCAGTCCATCTTTGTTCTTTTCCCCTCTGTTTCTTCCTGCCTTCCCTTTCAGTTTTCTCTTTAACTGAACCCTCAGAGTCACTTTTAGGTTCTAAATGTGGCTTAACAGTTTGCAAACCTAAGATATCACAACCCACAAAGGTGTGAAGTTCTGTAATATTTTGGTGGTTGCCATTTATGATCCATAATTGGAACTGCTTCCAGTCTCTGGTATATGGCCTGAACTGAAGCTTCTCCCTTAATGTTGTTCAGGAAGATCGTGGAAACTGTAGAAAAGTTCCCAATTAATGTCATTCCTAAGTCTAGACCTGGTGCATTTCCATGCTCGTTCTGTACTTGTTTAAGTACCGCAGGGAGAACTGCTAATAAAGGCATACCATGCATGCTGGAGTCAATGCGTGCAATATTCTTCCTCAGGTGCTACATTCCTCTTCGGGTAGTACCATCCCTAGCGAGAGACTCATAGTCAGTATTCTTTGTTTGTCTTGGGTTGTTGAATGCAGATAGACCGTTTCCAACTGGTTGTTCTTTCTAGCAATCCAGAAAGGAATCTTTTCATGATTCACAGACCCTTTTCCTATGGTAGCATTAATAGTCTGTGGACTAATAGCCTGTGCCTGTGCCCAAACTGTTGGTCCTTCTGTGAAAACAGGTCTAGAGTTCATGGTACGTAGTACAAAATGTACAAGCCTCCTGTATAAGGCGACTGTGTAATTTAATGCCCCTACCACACCAACAGGTGCCGCGGTGTCGGGATGAGAAAAGGACATGTAACCAGCCAAAACTGGCCATGTAGCCCCTTCATTGCTTAGGGATCCAGGCAGACATTCCTGTGCATGTGTAGTAGCAGTCCAGCAAATCAGTTCTGGCTCTTGAAGTCAAAGAGTTAGTAAGCTACGACTTTTGTGTAATTCTATAAGGTGTGCTTTCCCACCCAGGGATGAACTAGGTTCAATGCCCCAACAATGAATGTGAAAGACAGGTTATTGTAACCCTACAAAACACTATTCAATCTGTTATTGAAATTAGAGGTATTGCTTTTTGGTTAGTAACAATCCCTATAAAGGGATCAGGGGCACCGTGGTAACAGTAGCAACCCTATTTTGTTATTCACAATATCACACACAGACTGTACTAAGAAGAATGAACACTTTTAAGTAAAAGCTTTTATTACTACATGAACAATCAAACAATGTGTTTCCCAGTACATCTAAAACAACTACACAGAATACTATAAGAACAGCAAATGACATTTTATAAATAATTAGAATAAAATGAACATTTCTAGCATCGCTTAAATTTGATCTAGAACCTAATACCCTAATGCCTACTTCTATGTGCTACACTAAGAGAATAGAAGTCAGTGCAACTTGTATTCTAGAGTTTCTTAGGGTAAAGAGATGCACTGCATACCTTGTTGACTGCAAAAGCTGTCTTTATCAGCTCGGGCACCAAAACAGTGTTCCCTGCGAAGGGCAAACGCAGGCTGCGGTCTTTCTCCGGGACTTTGATTTATTAGCTTTAGGTGAGATGTAGCATCTGTATAGTGTGAAGTGTGCTGGCAGTAGGTGAGACCGTCTCTTGCAGAATCTCAAGTTATAATCTGGGCAAACGACCTCTCCTGACAAATGGTCAAGTGTCAGTCCTTATATACTAAATCTGATTAGAAATTTGAATTTCTGACAGGTTTAAGAATGTCTAACATAGATTATGTGCATCAAGGTGTGGGGCCCAGACATTCCTTATGAACATATATAGTAAAAGGACATCAATTTAGACTACACTATTTTGGTTATATGTCTGTATCTGTTCTTATTTAAACTTGACTTGGTGAAAAGTAGACATTTGACCCAGACAAATGTTGCATTTGGTGTTACATATATGTCATTAGTGGAAAGTCTTAACACTCTGATACTTCTTAAAAAGATATGGTCTGCCGACATCTGCGTCAAAGACAGACATGACATGACAATGATCCATACATCAGGAAAGATGGCAGCTTATATTGCCTAAGATTGAGAAGATGGTGACTTACATTATCAAGGTAGTCAGGACCTACATGAAATGGAGTCTGATCTTTGGGGCTTACATCAAAAGGAATTTCCAAATCTTGGTAAGCCCTATAATTCGTAGGCTATGGTAAAGCCTTATATGCCTGAAACTGCCTATAGGCAGCATCAACAGCTTCAAGCACCCATGAGCAAAATGGCTCAATGGTATATGCCGCATGAACTGCTATTAGAAACGGTACTGCCTCTTCCCCCACCCCCCTCAACACCCCTGCATGGGGGACACTTCGATGGTTGAGTTACTGAGTAACAGCTTACTGAAAATTAGCCCCGTCACAATATGGACTGCCATATGATTGGATTTGAGTGAAATTGATTTAAAGAATTAGAAAACCCTCAGAATGGGGAATCGCCTTTTAAAAATCAAGCTTGACAAACCTACGGCAAAAGGGGCTCCCTTACACTGAGTCCTCATCTCCTCTTCAGTAATCTCTAACCTTAATGCATCCACTTGTGCCCTTGTTAATCTAGGAAGATATTTACCCCTTAGCCAGGCCTCTATTATTCCCCCTTTCTGGCTGTATGTCTTCTTTATATAGCCTGCTCATTTACTTCCGAGCTTCCCTTCTGATCTCTGTATTGGTATTCAAAGGCAGCCAGAACCCGAATCCAGAAAAACCTGTATCATGTTCATAGCTTTATCTGCTCTGACTTTCCAAGCCAAGAGCGAACTATATCTCTTGCCTTATGAAAATTGTTGTAACTTACTAACTCTCCATTTATCCTGGATTTTCTTTGTGAGCTGAATCTCATATTCTACCTGCAAGTCCTCCAATTATCCTCGCAGGATAGATATCCTAAGTGAGCCCTCTGATGAAGCCTCCTGAAGTTCTATTTCTTTGATCTTAATTTTAGCTTGAAATATCTCTTCTCTACTTTGTGTTGCTCGCCTCCTACCAATCATTATGGGACTGATTACCGCTCTTAGGTACGCCTTATACGATCCCACACTGTTTGTAGGTTGGCAGAATCTTTATTAAACTCAAAAAACTCTGCAGTCATATCTGCCAAGTCTGCGACCACCACCTTATCCAGCAATATAGCTCTATCCAGAGTCCATCTTCTCTGTCCCTGTTGTTTGTGATCCCTTAAGAATAGAACCATGGAAGATTGATCTGAAAGGAAGGCTGCATCATGAGCCACTAACTATACTTCGTCACATAGGGATTGGTTGACCAGAAAATAATCCATCCTTGAATGATGTCCATACTTTTTGATATAAAAAGTAAAATCCCTTGCCGCACCCTTTTTCCTTAGCCAAACATCTAGTAAATTAAATTACACAATCATATCCTTTAACTTACGCAGTGTCCTAGGGGTACTTTTATATTTAGCTCTTGATATTCTATCAAGGTCTTTATTTAAAGTAATGTTGAAATCTCTAATGATAATGGGGACCGAGATCTCCAGAAGATGGCATTGCAACCTGTTCAATGCTTCTGGATCATCACTATTTGCACCACTATAAGTTTCACACGCTATCTGTGTATCCCGAATCACCAGGTTTGCCACCAACCATCTACCCGAGCTATCCGTAACATACTTCAATAATTTTATTCCAGAGTTTTTCCTGATGACTAGATCCACTCCTCTAGTACTGACCCTTTGATCTGAACAGACTACTTCCTGTACCCACTGTAGCTTACTAAAGCAGGATCCCCTCTCCTTCCTCTCTAAGTGGGTCTCTTGAAGCATTGTAATATGTGCCCCACCATCTCGAAGATACTCTGCCACCATCGTCTGTCACCTCCTAGCTTTCAGCCCATTAACATTCTAGGTTATTATTTTAACCTTCCTATCCATTCTTTATTACCTTATATCTGATGACCCCTCTCTGTGAGCTCTCCTGCTTGACCTTATATAATAAGGACTTTCCTAGATTCGCTGTGTTATTACTAAATTGTGAGATGAGAACATATTTTAAATTGTACCCACCTCTGCCCCCAACTTCCAGTGCTCAACCCCACCCTCCTCTCCCCGGAAATCCCCCCTCCTATCTTTTGCCGATATCATCCGCCATTCGTGAGCTCCCTACCATGGAAGTTGAGGTGCATATCTCCATTACACGTGCTTAACAAACATAACTATGTACATATCCGGCTCTGGCGGGGAGGTTGTTAAGAGAAACATAGCTGGAGCTTGGGGAGCGCCCGAACCTCCGACATTGGCTGCCTGGCTCAGTGATATGGATTGGTACAGTGGCGCAGAGCAGGTGGTATATGAAAGCCGGGGTTACCCACGAAACTGGGGGAAAATATGGGGATCCTGGACAGAATATAGAGGCCTGTGGTGAGACTTGTTCGGAACACCATGTGTTTTTATGGGGTGCTCAGGGACGTACTCCAATGGGTTTTGCTGGGCTCCACGCATCATTTTTATTTTAGAAGGTGGGATACGATGTCCTGTTAGTTGTCATGTCCGATAAATGCTTTTGATGTATAATACATAATGCATATGCCTGAAGCTTGTTTTGTTTAATAAAAATAATTTAAAAATTAAAAAAACAATGTATATATCCTCTTCAAATCGAGTTTCTCTCCCCTCTATCTCGGATAAAAAAGACTCCTAGGTTTTAAAAGCAGCAGCCAAAGTTTCATCCATCTGAGCGATCAGGGCATCAGCCTCCTCTGGGTCCCACAGGTTATGCATCTTATTCCTCCATATAATCCTTAATATCGCAGGGAATTTCATCTGTACCTTAGCCCCCTTACTCTGTAGGTCATTTATGCTAGAGCCCAGGTCCCATTGCCTCTGCAGAATCCTCTTTCCAGTATCAGACCTCACTTGAAAGGTGAAATCCCCATACTTCGGGGGTTTTTCCTCATTGCACGACCTAAGACTAATTCGTTTACAGCATAGGAAAGAAAGTTTACGAGGATTTTCCTGGGGGATTTTCTGTTGGCTGTTAATTTAAACGGAACTATATGAACTCTTTGGATCTACTTATCCAAGTCCACATCCAGTCTATCAAGCAAGGACCCATCTCTTAATAATTTACTGACAAACTTTTTCGCATCTTTCTCCATGCCTTCCGGGATGTTCAATAATCTAAGATTGTTACACCTTGAATGGTTTTCCAACTTTTCAAAATCCTCTGGCAGGGTCTTATTCTGTTGCTTCAAGGCCTCAATATCCAGAGAATGTGTATTCACCGTCTCTGTTATTTCTTTCAAATTCTCTTCTAGGGTTGGCGTACGTCCAGCAAGGCTATCTAGTTTTTCCTCCAAAAACACACATTTTTATTGTATGCCTTTCTGATGTACTTCTGAAATCTCAAATTTCTTCAGCATATCAGACCTTAAGTCCAGCAATATTTTTTCTAAACGATCTTGTGCTTCTTCTGCAGTTTGTGGGTATCTTTTGAGATTTGTGGACTCTTTTCATCAAACATTTCTGTGGTATGAGTCGCTACCCTTTGTACCCCTGTGCCCTCTTACGCTTGATCTGAGTCCGCCAGAGGGTTAAAATGATTGCTGGTGGCAATGAAAAGTCCCTTTGGACCTTGATTTAATTTGATTTGATTTTAATTTGTAAAGCGCAACATATGCCCCGAGGTGTCTTGGAGCAACTTGCAATATTGAAGGGATCAAAATAAACTACAGCGGGAGAGTGAACGGCCAGGTTTTGAGAAGCTTTCTAAAAGCCAGAAAATTGGATGAGTTGCTCAAAGAAACTGGCATTTGATTCCAGAGACGAGATGTAGCATGAGAAAAACTTCTACCACCCCAAGAAGCTTTGTGAAGACGAGAAACCGACAGTGTCATTGAGGAAGCAGAACCTACAGACCTGTTAGGGGTATACCATGAAAATCTTTTACCCAAAGATTCGGGGCCTTGGAAATGCACTGCTTTATGAGCAATACAAAGCGCCTTAAAAGCGACTCTTTTTTTTTTTTACCAGTATCCAATGGAGTCCATCTCTAGCTTTGGTCACAGACTCAGAGTTTTTGATCTTGTTCAAAAACCTGACTGCAGCATTTTGTAGCCTTTGGAGCCTGCTTAGGATACCACTGCTGGGCTCCAACCAGGAGTGCATTGCAGTAGTCTAGTTTAGATAAAACCAGTGAGGAAACCACTGGTTTTTGTAACTCTAATGGTAAGAAAGAAAGGATTTTCCTCAAAATATTAAGTGTATAAAAACAAGAGGATGTAAGGTAGTTGGTTTGATCCCTAAAGGACAGATTGGTGTTGAAAATTATTCCAAGATTTTTGGATTTGGACACTGGGACGGGAAGTGGACCAAGAGCATCCGTCCACCAAGATTGATTCCAGAAGGAGGTATCCCGCCCATAAATAAGGGCTTCAGTCTTTCCTGCATTTAGTTTTAAGCAGCGGTTGCCCATCCATTGCAAAATGGCACGCATGCATTTATTGAAATGCGATGCCACCTCTTCTGAGTTTTTGTTTATGAGAACAATAATTTGAGTATCATCCACTTAGGATATTATGGGGAAACCAAACAATCTCATCAGTCACATGAGAGGGGCCACATATATATTAAATAAAGTGGGGCTTATTGAAGGTCTCTGCGGGACTCCACATGGTAAGGAAAAAAAATTTGACCTGAAATCTCCTATACTAACAGTTTGCTTTCTTCCCTCCAGAAAGGCACATAGTAGCTTAAAGGCCATAACATTGACATCTATGTCTAGCAGACGCTGTTTGAGAATTGCATGACTTACTGTATTAAAAGCTGTGGATAGGTCCAAAACGATTACCGCAGCCCTGTCTTCACAGTCGAGAAATTCCCTGACTGTTAGACCTGGCATCATTGGCGTAGGTCTCCCTTCCCCTGCTACTCTTCCTGTCTGGTATGTTGGCTGGATGTAGAGGTTCTGGGCTCCGTGCCACTGCTACTCAGTGCCACAGCGCGAATGCTCCATGTATATAAATGACTGTGTGAAGTAGGATAACTGACGCTTACATTAGTGTAGCCTGTGTTGTTAAGGATTACTGTCTATCACCCTATCTGGGCCAAGGAACCGGATAGGAACTACGTGTTTAATATGTTTATAATCGGGCCGGCGAGGGCCACCTTTTAGTGACGACCGTTTAGGTATTATATGTTGTGAAATGCCTTTCCTGAAAATGCTGTAGTTTCTTGTTTAAAGCTTTACTGCGGGCTGTTGCGAGTATGCATATTGGCACTCTGGTTTTGGAGCAGCAGGGCCAGCTGGGTCAGATCTGGCTGGAGAGAGGGATCGGTATTCCAAGCGTGGGGAGGGGTGACTCTTTGATCCAAGCCGGGTCGCGCCTGGTAAGGTGAATGATGGCTCCACCTCCCACTGGGTGTCTGATAGCAGACCCCCTCATTCTGAAAGGGCAAGATGTCGCCTCGTAAACCAAGTGCTCCCCGACCCCACCGATCTGGTTCTGGCTGGCGTCAGTGATTTGCAACCTTAGAGAACAAAGACTTGTTAAGTATAAAATGCTGCACAGGAACTTTGGCCATGTGTGTTCCTTCTGGATGTCAAGACGAGACTCTGTCCGAGTGAACGGAGAAAAGGACTTTAACCCATCTTGCCGAAGAAACTACCCGAGGGCTCAAATCGAGGGAGCCTCCAGCCAAAGTCTCAGGGACAGTAGACTTCACCCAGTCGGCCATTGGAATTGCCATGCGGGGAGTTCTGCTAACAGGTGAGGCCCCGTCAGGTAATCCGGAGCCTCTAGGTCTACTGTAAGGGCCGTGGACTGGACCTCTTCTGAAACTTTTACTGAACTTGTGCGGGCCGCAGCAGCTCAGAGGGAACTGCCGCGGCTGAGCGCCCGCCTAACTCTGAACCTGTGAACCTCCCTTTGCTAAAACTATGCGGCAGCTAAGTTGAGAGCCGCCGCCGCTGAGAGCCTGCCTAATTCTGCACCCTCCAACCTTCCACCGGATCCGTGTGGGCCTCTGCAGCTGAGGGAGAGCTGTCGCCACTGAGAGCCGCCAGGATCTGCATCATAGTGATTTGGCCCTTGGGCCACCGCAGCCGAGAGAGAGCTGTAGCCGCTGAGTGCTCACACCTTTTGCTACTGTACACCATCGTGATTTGTCCCGCGGGCCGCCACAGCAGAGAGAGAGCAGTAGCCGCTGAGTGCCCACACCTTTTGCTACTGTGCACCATCGTGATTTGTCCCGTGGGCCATCGCAGCTGAGTGAGAGCTGTAGAAGCTGAGTGCCCACACCTTTTGCTACTGTACACCTTTGTGATCTGTCCACAGTAGCCGCTGAGTGCCCACACCTTTTGCTACTGTGCACCATCGTGATTTGTCCCCTGGGCCACTGCAGCTGAGAGAGAGCTGTAGACGCTGAGTGCCCACACCTTTTGCTACTGTACACCTTTGTGATCTGTCCTGTGAGCTGTCGCAGCCGAGAGAGAGCTGTAGCTGCTGAGTGCCCACATCTTTGCTACTGTGCACCATCGTGATTTGTCCCGTGGGCTGCCACAGCCGGAGGAGAGCTGTAGCTGCTGAGTGCCCACACTTTTGCTACTGTGCACCCTCGTGAGTGGTCCCGTGGGCCACCGCAGCCGGAGGAGAGCTGTAGCTGCTGAGCACCCATCACCCTGTGTTACTGCGCATCATCGTGCTTTGTGGAGTGGGGCGCCGCAGCTGAGAGAGTGCTGTAGCTGCTGAGCGCCCGCACCCATGACACCTTTGACTACTTTGCATCCCCCTTTAGAATTGTCCCGCGGGCTGCCGCAGCTGAGAGAGAGCTATAGCCGCGGAGCGCCCACACCCTTGACAACTTTGCATCCCCCCCGGAATTGTCCTGTGGGCCGCCTCAGCCAAGAGAGAAAGCTGCTGCCGCTGTGCGCCCACCATGGAGCAACCCGACAAGAGTCCTTGCCTCTCCCAATCTGGGGTGCCACAGCTGCGTGCTGCTACTGCGGGGAGCCCGCCTGCTCCCGAGTGCCCGAGTCAGTATGGGTCGCTGGGAGTCCGCCTGTCACCATCTCCGCTTCTTTGAGAAGCTGCGTGCTGTCCCACCTTTCAACAACAGGTACCTGGAACGGGTCGCATAGGCCCCGTACCTGAACTCAGTCAGACGATTGGGTCGAAACATTGTCATTCCTTTGAGTCCCTACGGCTTGATTGAATTGTTATTGTTGATGCACTTTGAGAGATGAGTTAAACTGCTAGATAAAGATATTATTTTTCTATACCTACCTGAGTTGTGTCCTTTTGTGGTGTCATTGCTGCCTTATTGTACGTGGTCATAAACGCTTCACACACTGCCTCTCAGATATGCCTAATTGCTTGTGCTACGTTACCACAGAGTTGAGCAGGGGTTATCGAAAGGGGTGACCCACTTGTCCTGACTTAGGAGGAAGGGTCCCTGTTTGGACAGTGGCACCAGCCAGTGCCAACTAGAGATCCCCATTTCTAACACTGACCTTATCGGCTACTGTAACTAGAGCGGTCTCTGTACTATTGGCTTTCCTGAAACTAAATTGGGATTTATCCAAGATGTAATGTTGGTCCAGAAACTGAGTGAGACAGATGTTAAGGTATCTTTCTAGATCTTTGGTTGAAACCAGAAGTCTTAATATAGGGCGATCATTTTGATCTTCAGCTGGGTCAAGGGGTTATTTCTTTAGGAGAGTCAGAATGGACGCCTTCTTGCATTCTGTAGAGAAAATCCCAGATTTTAGGATGTTATTAAACATCAAAGAGAGTGGGAGTACAATGAAATCAACTGTTTTGCGCAAAACCCTAGTGGGCCATAGGTCTGAGGGGGACCTGATTTTGTTTGTTTAAGGAACTCAGTCATACAGGCAGGAGAGATGGCTAGAAACTCATCACAAACCTGATGTATTTGGTTAAGTTGAGAGGGGATTTGTGATAGATGGTTTGTTCCATTATTAAGAATACGGTCATTATAAACTACCTCTACTTTGTTTTTTAAAAAAACTCTCTAAGTTGTCCCAAAACAGCTATGAAGGGGTCATTGTGGGCAGGATAGACAGGTCTGATAGACTAGATATTGTCTGGAACAGCTCCCGGGACAAATTCACTGCGGATCTGATTTTATCAGTGAAAAAAACTAGTTTTTTCAGTGACAATCGGGTTCTTATATTCCCGAATCTGTTCTATGTATCTCAGTTTTTCCTCTGGGGTGTAATTACCTTTTCCTTTCCTGCTGACGTCAGATTTGTTTTTGTCCTAATTTCTGTGAAAACCAGGGGGCTGATGAGCACGCTCTATGAAAATAAATTTCTTATACGGGGCTAATTTATTTACAAGTTTGTGGATCCAGTTAGAGGCTGCAGTGTAAGGAGTTTCAGTTAACACAGTTTGAGTGGACTTTAGTGTCCTAATTAGGTCCTGTTCATTTATTTTGTTCCAAGGCCTGATCAGTTTGGTCTGGTTTTTTCAGGTTTAGGCCTTCCTTCATCTGATTAAAACAGAAGCCAAAATTAACTGCCCTGTGGTCTGACCATGTGACAGGGATAATGTCTAATAAGTGCAACTCTAAGAATATGTAAAAATGCCTTTGAACGTATGTCCAGCCTGATGAATAGGAGCAACAACCAATTGCTTTAAATCAAAACATTGCATGTTATCAATAAAAGTCTTAGTATCCCTATTGCTAGGATCATCAGGATGATCCAAGTATAGTATAATTATCTAAGAAAACACTCCTTTCCAAGTAATCATTAACCCCCTGGCTGCGGCCAGAATTCCGCGCCTGTGCGGCACATTCCGATCACGGGCGTGGTCATGACGGTTCCTGGCCGTCATCAGCACACGCCCACCGTAACTCATGACGGCCGGAACCCGTCATCAGCACCGAACGGGTTAAAGGTTTCTAAAAAAAAAACAGTCTTGGGACCAGAAATCCCTGAAGTTTGGTTTGATTCCTCACATTACAACTGAAAGAGACGGCTTCACAATCAGTTATTAGAACTGGGTGGCATGATATTTCTAAAGTGTTTTTATGGAATATAGCAAGCCCTCCTCCTTTTTAGGTCTCATAGGAAAAAGACCTTTAGCCATCCATTCTAATGTGTTGCATTGCTTTCAATGGTAATGCATGCACGTTTGGCGATTCCCTTGCGGGAGCGAGCTTTGACAGATGGTTCCTGCTCCCTCCCGCAAGGGAAACAGGCCTAGGCTCCCTCCCCCTGCTGCCAGCGTGAGGTGCGTGCGCTTGTTTTCCTGGAGTCGCCTTCGTTTGCATACAGCGTTGAAAGAGCTGGCACGCGGAGCTGTTAGGGAGGAGGGTGCGCTGCGTGTAAGAGTCCACGGTCTGGCCCAGCTGCTGGGCAGAGAGGTCTGGCTAGGTATGGGGTAGTTGCCAGCCGCCAATAGTATAGCTGCGAGGGCCACCTCGCACTGAGGAGTCCTTGATAATGTACTCGTTCACAATGCCCTTTAAAGCTCCTAGGACGAGAAATGACCACTCTGCTTCAACTGAGCCCTCTAGCTTTCGCTGCGCCCCATATCCCTTCTTAGAGAGATTTGGATAGCTCATTAAATCCCAATATCTCAGTCTTTTGCTTTCTTTTGTACTGTTCGGCTGACAGACACCGGGCAGTTTGAGCTCTTGACTGCTACTGAGTGCCCTGTTTCTTAAGATTTAACATCTAATGCAATATTGTTGGTCACCAGTGCTTGAATGAGTCCAAAAAGGGTAATACATTCTGAGTTGCTCCAAGCATGTTTGCACCATCCAGTGCTCTGGGAAAGTCCCCCCTTCAGCCTGCAGACAGTGCCCACTTCTATGCCCTCCTCTGTTGGCACCATACTTGACTCTAAGCATCTTTGGTTGTGCAACGGATGCCACCCTTCTGCTGGCACCATCTCTTGTTCCAAGGCAGGTTACCCCCATCCCTCTGCACTAGCTGCTCCCTTCCATTAGTACCATCTCATTCTGCACCTAGTGCCCCCTCATTCAGCACCATCCCTTGCTCTGCAGTGGACGATTCTCTTGGCCGCACCATCACTTATCTGAGGTGGACCCTCAACCACCTCTGAGCTGGCACTAGCCCTGGTTCTGAAGTGGATGCCCAACTCCTGCTGCACCATCCTCCTTACTTCCCGAGTCACCCTCATCCTGGCTTGCAGCCCCTCTGGCCCTGCAAAGGGTGGTTCCTCGGTCTGCGCCATCCTTGGCTCTGCATTGGGTGCCCCCTTCCCCTGGCCTTCGCCCTCCTCGGCCTATGCTATCCATGCCACTCACTGACACCATGCTTCCTTTAATCGGGGTTCCCATCCCCCTCTTCCTTAGCGGCAACCCCCCTGGCTTTGCAGAGGATGCCTTGTGGGCCTGCGGCATTCGTGCCTCTGCAGTGCCCCCCGTCTCTGGACTGAGCACCCGTCACGCTGCACGATCAGTGGCGCTGCAGAGGGTGGGTGCCCTCTTCGGCCTGTACCTTCCCCTACTTCCCTTAATTAGCACCGGAGACACTCCTCCAACAGCCACCGGCTGGCAGTGCTCCCGGCTTTGCGGCCGACTCCCCCCTTGACTGGCACACTTCCGCCTCTGCAGCGAATACCCCCTAAGCTGGCAGTACTACCCCGTGTTCTTGTAAGGATGGCCCACTCAGCTGGCAGGACCAACAGCCCCCCCCCCCGTGACTGGTTTGAAATCACGCGGTTTCTTAAGGTAATAGGGGAAAGGTCTTGATAGAGCTGTGGAATCCTTTTTTGCAAATAATATCTGCTGTAAAGGCATGATGAATATACCAATTCCTTCAAGAACGTGGTAATCAGATCAAACACAAATATATCACTTATCTGGAGGGAGATCTCACCGGAAACTTTGAGCAAAATTTGGAGAATGTCTGCCTAATCTTCTGTATGCATGCAGCATAAAGAAATTGCTTACTAACTCAATACGATGGTTTATGGCCATGTTTGGCAGGCCTGACATCTGTTGGAAGGGATGTGGTGAACGGGAAACATTGTTACACACATGATGGTCATGTCCTTCCATTCGTCCGTTTTGGTGCAAAATCATCTGCAGCATTAAACCTGTCACAGGCATCACCATATCACTCCAACCCACAGTAATGTTGTTGGGAGACCCAGGCAGAAACAATATTTTCATCTCACTACACCCATTGGCAAAGTCATCCCACATTTACATTTGGCAGTTCAACTATCTGGGGCACTTGCGTGGAAATTGCCTAATAAACCCTGCTTAATATGAGGTGGGTAAATACGTGGTATATCTTAGCAATCGAGAAACTCTCAGCAACTGTACATGACACAGTATTTAAATTTGAGAGAACATGGCATCCTTCTATTACCTAAAAAAAGACACCAGGTGATTGGGAGCAACCCAGTGATTCTATCTGGCACTTTACGATGCTCAGGCCTATGTGAAGTGTGGCCTTAAAGAGAAGTTAGGTATGGGATATCCTTATTATCTGTGCCTAGTAACAGGCTGCCACAGGTTCTGGAATGTGGTGCGATGGAATGCAGCGGGTATGGTAGTTAGAAGAGTTACCGGTGGCTTGCAGGGAATACTGATTATCTATAATGTTGTTTCTCTCTCTTTAATCTGTTCTGATAGTAATTTTTGCTTAATAAGATACAAGGGGGTTTGCAGGATGTACTTCATACTTATACTCCCGCAGGTTCGGTCTCTCTTACATCCACGTACCAATGTTTTGGAAAATTAAAATAAAGTTGTTAAAAAATGTAACAGCAGTTATCATCAATAATACAGTTTACCTCTTCAATAAAGCAGTTAACAATTTTCTTGGCTTGAAATGAGTTAAATATTGGTGCCGCTAATGTCTATCTAGAAGCTATTTCCACATCCTTCAGATCCAACAGCAAACACCCTGTTTGACTTGCAAATTGTGGACATATTTTCTAAAGGGTCTCATCAAACTGACGTCTGCCTAAATGTGACCTCAGTTTGATGCTCACCTTTCTTGTGCTGTCATTTTTGACCAAATTCAATTGTGAGGTTCTTATTGGATAACCGAATGCTTTCCCCTCTACATACATTTATTCATGACAATGTACTTTAAAGAGTTCGTCCATCTTTCCTCGCAAAAGTTGTTTTGGAATTTGATCTTACAAAGATTACTTTAGTATTGTGCTATTCAGTTAAGTTCAGTTCAGTTCAACATTATTCGGATACAATAGTACCCATAAAAGCACACAAAACACAAATACATCACAGTGGTTAATACAAAGGATTAAAATTCAACATACAAGTTTCCAAAGTGCCTTGTGCAAAACTATCCATCATGTCATTATATATAATTGTTAAAAACAATTCGCAGATTATATCATGCAGTGTCAAGTGTCCATCATAGATCTCCGCTCCCTTGATGCGGTTTTTAAGAAAGTGCCAGTGCGAAAGATAAGTTCAACATCATCTAAATCTACCATTAATCGGTACGCTGCCTCCAGAGTAATTGGTCTTCTTTTATTAAAATAAGGATATAAAAACTGCTTGGAATATTTGATGTAATGTTTGCAGAAAAATATAAAATGCATAATAGTTTGCTCACTCCTCCCATCACAAGAACACAAGTTAAAATTCAATTTTGGGCTACATCCACGTGGAAAGCAAAGTGCAAATCGAATTGTGCCCGCTCTTAGTCGGAACAGTAGGCTCGTTTCCCAATGGCTCATTGGTAAGGTCAAATACGTGTGAAGCGGATAGCAATATTGTTCAATAGCCATGTAGTTACGCACAGTTGATTTCCTGGTCCCTGCCACCTCACGCTCATTATTATATAGGGAGTACAAAGTGTTCTGCAGTTCCTTTTTTGCCACTGAAGCTGCTAGTATGGGGTCCCGGAAAACACTTTCTCTATTTATACTGTACAAACTACTCAGCACACCGCTTAGCCATGGGATTTCTAAGCCCTTCTCACCACGAAGGCAGTCCTTAATGATCAGCTGTGTCAAGGATGCCGCTTCGTTCTTCCACACTGCAACCCACATAAGTGCCGGACGTGCCCGGATAAAATCAGTTATAAAATTAATATTGAGCTCTTTGTGACATATACATTGGGGGATAGAAATTGGGATGTTCAATAATTTTCTGCAAAACCTATTTTCTTCCTCCTGGATTACAGAGCAGTTGACCGTTCCCCAGATCTCGGCGCCATATGTGGCCACCGGGGTGCACTGAAGTTTATAAATTTTCTGTACAGCTAAAAGCGCACCCGTGGTCTTTGGACGGGGTAAGCTTAAGATCGAGTTGGTGGCCTTTGAGAACTTGCTCCTGGCGTGAGCTAAATGCTCACTCCAGGAGCCGTTCACAGCAAAGGCCAATCCTAAATAAACGAAAGATCTTACGGATGTCAGTTTTTTGCCATCTATTGTAATCGGGCCTATGTCACGCTTCCCCGGGCCACTGCTCATTAAAAAATATTCCTTACAATTCACCCGCAGGTCTAATTTTTTCATATAAATGTTAAAATTTTGAACAAGAAGACGCAGTGAATTTGGAGTACGGCCTATAAGAACCGCATCGTCTGCATAAAGCAGCACTGGGATGAGCTCTTTGTTAATATATGGGACGTCTTGAGTAGGCAATTTCAGAGAGGCATTGAGGCCGTTGATATATATAATGAAAAGCAGGGGGGCCAACACGCATCCTTGTCTGACCCCCCTGCCAATATCGATGGGCCCCGAAACCTCTCCACCCGCCCCAATCCTTACTTGGGCCTTGAGGTCTCTATGCAAATATGCCAAAAAATGTACCATAGTTTCGTCCAATCCCCCAACTTGTGCTATTCACCTATGTATCCAACCAAAGGTTGAGGACCATTGACTTGAACATAAGACATGAGCATAAGTAGGCTCATTTTCTTTAATGAAAGACCTAAATAACAGACAACTGACAAATAGGATACTCTGAGACAGAGAAGAGAAAGACTATAAAATAGAACATTTGTCTTTGTGTTTTTCCTGTGGCTTTGTCATCATACCCTAGTCCAATGGGAATCAAGACCATTTTGCTACAGATGGGACAGTTGCATCAGCATTGTTGAGTGAAGCCTCTTCATAAAAAACTGCCATGCTGAAACTTGGTCATTGCTCTATACATTCACCAAATATATTTATTACCTTCCTGGGTGAGTTTCAATTTGGCTATGCCATCACAAATGTCAACACTAGATTCAAATCCCACTGAGGAGCAGTAAGCAAAGTGGGAAAAAACAAGCAAAGCAAGCCTGTTAGAAACTGCACCACTAGTGGCAATCTAAACATGGAAGGTTGGTCAAGCGGACACATGAAAACAAAGCCCTTAAGAGTAGCCACCGCTATGCTCTGCTAAGCAAGGTACAATCTAACCTGCAAGACGTCAGAAAGGTGAGATTTATAAGAGTTGAGCCGTCCAACTCACACTACTGCAAAACGTGTTGCAACAGCCTGCAAAGATGGATTCGATAGCAGGTTTCCTGGCAGCCATGATGATGTTTCGGACCTCATCAGGAAGGCAAAGGGATTCTCGTTGGCACAGCTCCAACTTTATGTGGGCCGCGGCACTGTCTGGGGTAGGGGTGGAACACGTGGACGCTCTGCTGGGACAGCAGATTCACGCTATGTGGTGAAGAGGTCCCCAAATGCTGAGTGTCAACAGATAATTCTAGACATAAAATAATCCCTGAAGGATTTACTACAATTAAATATTTTAGTGAGTGTTACCCTTAGTTTCCAATCGCAGCATTGCATTAGACTGTAAATACATTATTTTGCTTACTTTTTGATAACTGAAAATATTAATGAGGACCACTAAAATTACAATTGATATGAAGTATTTAATCAGTTACACAATGTAGTACAACCAAAAGAAGATTATGGGTCATTTGAACGACACACTCAGTACAGGAACATTCCCCTTTGAGGGGACTTTCTCATCCCAACCACTTTGTATATTAGCATATTAACAAATAAATAAAACATACTCAATCATGCCATTAGAAGGCTGGTTACACTCACTGTAGGTAAAATTAATATTGTAGTGACGTGTAATGAAATATAATTAGGACATACTTGACCTTTGTCCTAATGTGCCCGATTGTTGCTGTGTTTATGATATTTACAATTATTCTAATGCACACAATTTGCAGACAAATGGTGTATAAGAAATAATCATATAGTAAAATACTAACTGTTTTGTGCATACTGACTTTTGAGGCCCAAGCGGGGCTCTATACACACCTCCTGTGAACGAGAGATTCTTGTGTCTGACTCTTAACCATGCATTCCACCTCCTGTGAACAAGATTCTTTTCTCTGACTCTTAACCATGCATTCCACCTCCTGTGAACGAGAGATTCTTTTGTCTGACTCTTAACCTTGCATTACACCTCCTGTGAACGAGAGATTCTTTTGTCTGACTCTTAACCTTGCATTCCACCTCCTGTGAACAAGAGATTCTTTTGTCTGACTCTTAACCTTGCATTCCACCTCCTGTGAACGAGAGATTCTTTTGTCTGACTCTTAACCATGCATTCCACCTCCTGTGAACGAGAGATTCTTTTGTGTGACTCTTAACCTGGCATTCCACCTCCTGTGAACGAGAGATTCTTTTGTCTGACTCTTAACCTTGCATTCCACCTTCTGTGAACGAGAGATTCTTTTGTCTAACTCTTAACCATGCATTCCACCTCCTGTGAATGAGAGATTCTTTTGTCTGACTCTTAACCTTGCATTCCACCTCCTGTGAACGAGAGATTCTTTTGTCTAACTCTTAACCTTGCATTCCACCTCCTGTGAATGAGAGATTCTTTTCTCTGACTCTTAATGCATTCCATGCATTCCACCTCCTGTGAACGAGATTCTTTTGTCTGACTCTTAACCATGCATTCCACCTCCTGTGAACAAGAGATTCTTTTGTCTGACTCTTAACCTTGCATTCCACTGAAGCTTAACGCTGGGTGGATGGAATGAGAGGCATATACCAGTTCTCCTTTTCTCAGAAAATGAAATGCTGGGAGCGTGGCCTGGGAGGCAATGGAGTGAGACGAGCCGCCCTTGCTCTCCTTGTCACTGGGGCCCGCTGATACGCCATTGACCGCCGCGGGGCAATCGAACGAGCACCCTGCAGCCCAGGTGACTACTGCTACAGGCCTGCACTCAGTAGGGCCGGTCAGACGCTGTGGAGAGAGCTTGCCTCAGCCGACTAGAGTACACACCGAGAAAGAGGCAATACTGCGGGCATCCAGGGATAACACGGAGCTATCCTTCAGAGACTTTGCAATACAGGCAGATGTGTCAAATCTCCATTCTCGGACCACTGAACTGCCGGCCAGTGGAACAGTTGAGTGTTTTGAAATTTGTCTGTTAAAGTTAGGATTAACTTTTCTTGGAATTCTGCATTTGTTAGGAGATTATCGTCATTAAAGATTTCCAGTAATAATAAAGGATGATTTTGATTCAATCTACAGAAGCCCAGGTCCATAAAGCCGGGTAGAAAATCAGGACTATGGAGCAGGGATACAGGTGATGACTAGAGGAAGCACCTTGTTGTTGTATTACTTTTTGCCAGTTTTCTAGTACAGGTAAATGGTCTTTAACAGTGAGCATGGTTTGGGTCTGGCTATTGAGGATAGCCATAATATCCACCTGAGTGGGATCTTCGAAAATTTCTTTTTTATTTGAAGCCAGGGTTTCCTATCAGGATCATAGTTCCAGTCTAAAGCTGTGCAAAGTTGGTATGCACCTACACTGGGGAACACCATATGCCCCTCTACCGTAGGACAGTAGAGGGTTGCCCTAGAGACCCTTGGGGATTATTCTTTCCAGACAAAGTCCAGCAGTCATTTTTTTAATTCAGGAAATGACTGACTTCCAGAAGAGATGGGGTAGAACCTGGGTTGCATAGAGGAGGCGAGGCAAAAAAGTTCATTTTGAGGTTTGCTATACCACCTATCTAGGAAATTTCAAACCTACCCCAACAGTACTTGTCTTTGTAGATTTTGGAGCAAATGAGGTATTTTGCAGTTAAACAAGTCTTTGCAAGTGGAAATGACATCCCCCAACATTAGGCGATCTTCTCTTTTTGTAGAGAGGAGTAATGTCCTTGAATTCCCTACATTCTGCTAGGGTGAAGGATGATACATCCTAAAACAGTTGCACGGTAGCAGCTTTAAATGTTACAGATTCTTGCTTGCGGGCTTCAGGAGGATCTTTTTTTTCCCTTGGAAGACGTGAATTTGGGTCAGTGTGTCTGTTGTCAAGTTACGCCTTATCTGAAATGCACAGTTTACTCTGTGAGTGTGATCTAGGCAAACTTCTTCATCTTCGGGAAGCTAGAGTATTTAGGCAAACAGCGCTTGCACATGAGATTCTAGATCGACGTTAGATATGTCCTTAGAAATACCTCAAATCCTCATCTGGATAAGTTTTCCAAGTCATCCAGTTTCTCAATCATGGAATACTGTTAATGTTCCCAGGCCTTGATATGTTAAGTCTGCTCTTCATTTTCATGCGTTCACAGTCCTACCCACAACGTACGTCTGACGTCTGGGATTCTGCAAGACCATGGCGAGGAGGGCAGCCCGGAGACGCCACAATAAAGGTAAGTGCGTTTAATTTACCTTACATTTTATTTTACTTTTAGAAATATTTATTGAGGGGGAACGGAGACGCGGAGCAGAGTTTATGCCTAACTCCGTGGAGCTCCTCATAGAGCAACTACGCCTGCTCAGCCCGGGCTTAATCTAGAGGTAAATTTAGTTGAAACTGAAAGCATCCACAGTCAAATAGTCAAATAGCCCATGAGTAACCTGTTGGGAACAATTGCAAGAGCATTTCCTGTTACGTAGGTGGTAAAGAGGTGTGGCAAATACTGAATGTACTGTGGAATGGAGTTTCTGCTTGTTGTTGGGCTGTGTTTAGTCTCCTGCTGGAAGCATTCTTTCACATGTTAGTAACTGTAATTCAGTTGTTGACACACTGGTTCCTTTGTCTATGGCTCAAAAATGGAGTTTTAGGGCTTTGTCTCCGTGTTGGGAGGAGATGCATTGTTACAATGTTATCTGTCAGTATCTGTAGCAGGGAGATTGTCAATTCTGGAAGGAACACTATCAATACTTGCACTGCCCTCAACCGTAGCACATTTATGTGAGGGGCTCTTTTGGGACCAACAGCCAGGTCAAAAATGTATTTGTCTTTCAGAAATGTACATCAACCTTTAGTCTACCATGTTCGTCTCTTGAGGCCTCACACACAAACATGTTGGATATCCTGTTCACCTTATGACAAGTCTACTATATCCTACAGCACTTGTAACATGGTGGATGGATATCCATCACATTTGTAACAGAGTAACCCGTCCACCAAACTCTAAATCAGGCCCATGGTTTCTCCCCTCAAAGCAGACTTTTACCCCTTGCCTGGCCAGATACACTTTATATTCAGTCCAGGCTTCCACTCTATTGTCCTGATGCATCATGGTCCTTATAGTTCCCTGTCTTGAGACCCTTCCTAGATCACATGCTGGTGGTGTTTTTTTGTTTGCTAGATTTGTTCCCGGATTCTACGGTTATTTTGAACACTTTATGTCTGCATTCTGGACCCATTTCTATGTTTTCTCTGATCCACACTTCGTTCCAGGTTGTCATATTCCCTGTTTTGTGCCTCCTGCTTTCCTTGGTCTCCCAGCCTCAGTTCAGCCTTCCCATCATTGTGGGTTCCCTGATTCCTTGTACCTGGTTCATTCCTTGCACCTGGCTCCCTCCCTGTACCTGGCTCTCTCCCTGCACCTTGCCCCTCTCCTGAGCCTCCAGCTATTTCAGCCCTGTGAGCGCAGAGTGAGCCGTTTTACAACTGTCTTCTGTTGAGTCTCCTTGTGCTCTCTGTTTCTGCAGTTGTTTCTACATGCTTGTCCTTTGATTCTGCTCCCTTTTTCCCTGTACCTATTTCCCAGATTTTTGGGAATATGTAATATATTTTACTGTATCTGGTTTCCTAGTATCTCTGTTCCTCTGTTAGCTATAGTTCATAGTCTCTTGTTTCTGTCCCTAGTTTTCCTGCATCTCTGTTTCTGTCTTAGCCATATCTCATAATCTCCTGTCTGCAATCTTCTTGATCTGCCCTGTTATATGCAGACTCCTAGCATTGTATTCGGTGTTCCTGTTTGTCTGCATATTTTTGTCTTGCCTTGTTTGAGTGCAGAACTTGCCTAGCCTTTTTCTTAGAATTCCAGTCCTGTTCCTGACCTAGATTTCCAGTACTGGTTTGCCTGAGCCCAGTTTCTGTTTCGGTGTTCCTTGTTCTGTTCCCTGTTCTTCTGACTTGTATTTTTATCCAGAGTTGTATTGCTTACGAGGGTGCCAGTTAGATTCAAATGCTTGTTCCTTTGGCACAGAGAATCACCCAGCACACCTTCTCCATAGGAGCTGCTGGGTGTCTCCTAGAACTCTTTGAGAACGATCTGTTCCTTGCTTTTGTATAAGATCTTTTTACCTCACAGAGAGATCATTTCAGCGGAGCAGACAAGCTATCATTTATGATTGTGGTTTATTGTTTCCCTGCCTATTATGCTCCTGTTGTGCGTTCTTGTTTATGTCCTGCAGATTTCCACTGCCTTTGTCACAGCCTATTTCCAACATGATTTAGTCCTCTCCTTCTGTCCTGTTTTCCTTCCAGCCTTCTAGAACTTTCTTCTGTGTATTCCCTTCAGAGATCACACACAAACCTATTATCCAGTCTTGTTCCAATCTCATTCAGCTAGTCCTCTGACCAATCACCCTTGCTAGTTAGTTCCCTGCTAGACCCCCGACAATCTTGTTCATTTTCATGTTAGCTTTACTGGTTTTCTGATAATCGATGAGTATGGGGGTCTTTTGTGTGTCATGTGTGAATGATAGCACTACGACTTTGGAAAAGGGCCAGTGGACCTTACAATGTAGTCCAACATTTAAGTCCTTCCTGATTATGTCATGCCCATAACCAACTTCACCTACCTCTTTTCAGTTGCCTGTTAGTGCATAATAGTACCCTGGTTACAAGAATCTACGCCGTAGGCAGGTCCCAGATTCCATTTAATCAGTGGTTTTCAGTATGTTGACTAACCTAAGCATATTGGACAGAAGACAGTGCAGTTTCCCTGAATTTGCTTGATTGGTCTTCAACAGTCAAAACAGTTAGCCATTCCATCCTTCTCAGCAGTTTTCAAGCAATTGGTTACTCTCCTTCATGCTAGAGTGGGTCAGAACTAAACCCGGGCGGTAACTCCCCTCCGCCAGCGGAGTATACAGAATTTTGCCAACTCTGTGACCTGTTGCAAACGCGGAGCTTAGGCAAAACTCCGACTCCGTGGCGGAGCGGAGTTAGCCAGCCCCTCCACCCTCCCAAAATAATTAATATGTAAAAGAAAAGGCACTTACCTGCCTTGGCTGCCTCCTCCTCGCCATGGCCACTCTCCTTCCATGCCATATTTCTTCATTGATAACTCCTACTTTGTAAGTCTTGCTCACACGGTACTCCGCGTAGAGGCACTACGCCTGCGCCGCCCACCCTTAGTCAGAAATTTCAGTCAAGATCGATCTTACACAGTAACATTTCCTCTTTTCACTCATACTTGTAGTTAAGTGTTGTGTGGCTTCCTGTCCCCAGAATTCTTTACTGTGTACCTCCAATAAGGCCCATTCATTCAACTGAAGAGCTTGCTTAAACCATGCTAATAACATTCAGCTTCTCCAGTTACCTATTGCTGAGTTGCTGAGCGCTAATTGCTAAAAGCTCCATGGAGATAATGGTGCTTAGAGGTCTGTTGGTATACAGACAACTAGCCAAAAGGACTGGATGCTTCACCATCAATGAGTGAATGGTTAAGAACATTTGGATCATTGTGTATGGTCATATCTCACAGCCCCTTAGATTTGCAACAGTGTATAGGTTTCCACATTTAAGAAGATACTCAAATTACTGATCCATTTTCAAAGAACTTAAGCAGTGGTGGGAGCTTTCCTTTTGAGGAAAGACTATGTCAGTATAATTTATTGAGACAGCCCTAAATACGTTCCCATCTTCAACTAATCCAGAATGTTGCTGTGTTTTTGTTAGCCTAATCCACAATCTCGTCTTCCATCCTTTTGAGTGTTGCACTGACTGCCAGACATAAAGCATTTAACACTTAAAAAACAATGTATGGTCTATCAACCTTTAATAAATCGTGTACTGCCATTATTGCAAAGTGCTTTCGTCCATACTTCCCCTCCAGAAATCTTCATTCTGAGTCTGGTTACTGCTCAGTGCAGACAACTCCGATGTAAACTAACCTCCCTGATAATATTTAAGGCAGAATATCATTTTGCTTACCGCCTGATATTCTTTAATGATTGATTCTGTAAGAAAGCATTTGCGGCTGGTTCCTTGGCATTTATCATTTGATTGTCCTAAGTGATCTAGTAAGGTACCAGACCCTTTGTGGGTAGGCGAGCGCTCGAGCACAATCAGTGAGATGTGAGTCGTAAAGTCCCTACAATGCGCAATATAAGCCTTGTAAAAGAGTCCTCAAGGAGAGCACACTCCCTCCTGACACCCACACCCGATTAGGTGGGCAACCCCCACTACGTTCACCCTTTGCCCTGTACCAGACCTTTCCAGGTAAGCAATTTCTCTGCTGCAATCAATGAGATTTTAGTGGCCAAGCCCCACCAATGCACACTGTACATGGCGTGAAGAAGTCCACATGAAGACCCCACTCCCTCCAGACACCTACAACCCATTAAGTGGGTAAGTGCTTACTACACAAACCTTTCACATTGTACAGAAGAGCTCATAGCCATCCCGCTCTCTCCTCACACCCACGTCCCATTAGGTGTGGCAAGCCCCTACTAGGCACACCCTTTGCCCTTTACCAGACCCTTTGTGAGTAGGCAATATCCTGGGTGGAATCCATGAGATGTGAATGGCAAGTGCCGACAACCCACAATGTACGCCTTGTAAAGAGGTCCTCACAAAGCCTACTCCCTCCAAACACCCATGCCCCATTTAGGTAGGCAGGCTCCTACTACACACACCTTAGGCCTTGTACATAATTCCTCACTGAGAGCTCTTTACTGCGATGCCATCAGTGATATAATCAATTATGTCATTGTATATGTAATGAGTGGTTAATATGTGAGGTCATAAGCAGTGCATGGGGTGCAATTTATAGTTAGAAGAGTACTCTATAACTGGAGAACTGTTTTTTTGGGGTGTAAAATGTCAAACTATGACTAGCATTGTCACCGTCACCTACCTATAACATCCCTTTAATCTTTGTTTTCCAGTGAATTTTTAGGTTTTTTAAAAACTTTTAACATAACATGGTTTTATTACCATAACTAACTATAATGTCTGTTTAACCTTTGCTTTTTTGGTGAATTTCTTTGCCGCCTTCAGTGTGAACCCATTTTTATTGGCCATAAAACTCTGTACACATTTAATTTTTATAAGTCTCTACTTTATCATACTACATGTATGTATGGCCTGTAAATTAAGTGTGGGATGCAGCACTCATGGTGCCACCCACTAAAGTAGCACTGTAAAACATGGTTTCAGGTCTTCCATTGTAGCCTCTGCGTGCTGATTTAAAATGCCATTTTGACCTGGCAAAATACCTTTTTTGTCAGACCTAAACCTTCTTTTTTATACTTATAAGTCACTGATAAGGTGGACTCTAAATGCCCATAGAGCTGGATGTATGGTAGGTAAAAAAGAAGAGATGTGTAATTACACGTCCTGGCAGTGAAAAACCTACAAAGTTGTTTTGCACTGTGGCAAGGCTGGCTCTCCCATATAAAAATACCTTGCTATCATATCACAATGTATAATGCTTAACTTAAGTTTGGTAGTAACTAGAAATACGATTCAAAGACTCATTTGAATAGTATTTAATAATCCAGCTTAATATTAAATTGTATTTTATAATTCTATTATTTTTTTTTAAATCTGTTTTTATTTTCTAGAAAGAGAACAGGACGAAGGTCCGGGTATACACAGCGTCAGGCCCACAACCCTATTCAGGGCCAGCCGTATGATGTAAGAGGGTCTCCAAAATTATTATTTTTTTTTTTACATTTCTTTATTAAGCACAAAATGTAATCCACAGTTACAGTCAAGCGAACCAATACATTGGATATGAAATGACTGGTGAAACATCATCCAATATACAAACATGTACACTGCAGGAATGTGGACTTGTCGAATAGTGTGATCAAGTGTACAGTGTGCTGTTTTCCGGTACGATGAAACCATAAAGACAAAAATTAGGCAATAACAAAAGAAGAAAATAAAAACAATACACCAAAGGGCAAATCATATCAAAAGGTTTGCGAGAGTCATAGAGCAAGTCGATCAGCACAGTAACAGGTACAGGCTTAGAACGCCGTATCAAGGAACACGATAACCACACAGCGTGCCACAGGTCAATGCGTACCGATCACCAATCAAGAGGAGCGGAGCTCCACAATGGACAAGCATCGCGCTCGGAAGCACACCGGATCACCACACCAACTCTCAACACTCCGAACCACAGCAGGTCGTTGGGCAGGGCCCGCATGAGATACACTAATAGCAAGGTGAATTCGGCCACGCAGCCTGCGCTGCGCCCGTCCTAACCCACCCCTGTCGGTACAATGGAATGTAGTGATTGGGACTGCGTTTTCTGGGTAGGTTTCGCAACATAGCTCCGATATGGCCCCCAAATGTCTGTCGGGCGGGAAGCAGTCGGGAGCAGTTCCGAATATTCCACACTATTTACATTGCAGGAGGCCACGCTCCTAAGCCATGCACCGACGGTCGGAGCGCGTCGTGCGCACTAGAGCAGAGCTATCTCCCTTTTGGCCAAAAGGAAGCAAAGGGACGCCAGTCTACGTAGAGGGCGTGGGAAATTTACAACGTAGCCAAGCAACGCAATTTCGGGGGTGGGATGTAGCGTCATGCCCAGTATGTCACCCAGAACCCGGTGAACTTCCAGCCAATATGCATGCAACCGCGGGAACGTCCAGGACAAATGGGAGAAGTCAGCATGTGGGGCGGCACATTTGGGGCAGCAGTGCGGTCTACCAATGTCAATTTTGTGAGCAAGTGCAGGAGTGTGATACATCCTCCTTAGGAACTTTAAATGTATAAGTTTGTGCCTGCTGTTCATGGACACGTCTCTAGTGATAGCGCAACACGCCTCCCACTGATCGTCTGTAATCTGAATACCCAAGTCGCCCTCCCATGCGGCGCGCACCGCAGCGTCCGAGGAAGGAAGTGAGGCCAGACACAGTTTGTTTTTTTTTTTTGTTTTTTTTTTAAAACCTTTATTGAAAGACACGTAGAAGTACAAGCGCAGGCCTACAACCACAGGGGCCGGCCGCAAAAGCAGGAGAGTCAAAAAAAGGGCAACATCAATGCGTACAATAGAATGAATACAGGATAGACGTAAAATAAAGACGTTAAACAGTCAGCGCCAGGATAAGAAAGGTTTCATTTTACATTTTATAGAGGAGGCAGCAACCATATCTACCGGGCGTCACGCAACATATATAGAAAAAGGGGGGGGGGGCGGGAGGGAGACAGCCCCCCACGCAATCAATAACCCTAGTAGGGTGAAGCCCAAAGACATCCCACGTCCAGCACAGGTTCAAAAATAAAGGATAAATGTCAGCGAACAAATAACACGGACGCCACATGTACAGCCCTCCCGCCCCGGAAAAGGAGAAAGTGCGGACACGTACGAAACAAAGGAGTGAAGACAAAGGGACATAGCCCACCCCCTGAAAAAGCAAAAAGGGACCATAGAATAAAACAAACTAAAATAACAAACACCCCCCCCACCCTACATCACTGTAATGGCTACGGCCTACCCCACTAAACAGCGTGCCTGTCGCCCAGAGTCAACCGAAATATAGAAGAAAGAGAAAGGGAATAATAACAAAGAAAGAGAGAGAAGGAGAGGAAAAAGAAGGATAAGAGAGGAGAGGAGCCAGCTATCGAAACATGGAACACCACCCCACCCGCAACCGCGGATCACCAATCGAGGTCGGAAAGGACATTGAAAAAGGCCCACACAAGGATGAAAAACAAGAACTAACCAAAATAATGAGGCCTGGAGATGCCATTCAAAAGGGTCCCACAGGTACTCCGGCACAATCACCCCTGTCCACTTTTATGAAGAGTCGAGCTTCCAGACCCCGCCACGGCCGAAAAGCAGAATGATACCGTGGGTCCATACCAGTCCAGGAAGGCGAGTGGGATCTCCGCAGAACACCGTCCCGGCCAACGAGAAGCAACCAGGAGAACTCGGCAGCAGTCAGAATGCAAAAGTACCTCAACGATCCACGTGGCCAAGCACAATATCTGGGCTGTCCAGCACGAAGCAGAGAAATCAGGATGTAGGAAACACTGCAGCATCGGCACCGGGTCCACATGATCCCATAGAGTCAAACACCCAGCTGGAGATCCCAGCACAGCAGCCGGAGAAATTTCAACCATTACAATTCGGGAAGACGACACCGCGTCACAAAATGGCGGAGCAGCCATGGCGGAGATCCGCAACTCCAAGTCTCGGCATTTCAAGGACAGGTCGATTCCCAGAGCAGCCAGGGCAGACAAGACAGCAATCCGAGTAGGGGCCGCCCGAATCAAACGAGGGCTGGAGAGAACAAATGCAGCAATTTCCCTGTCTCCAGGAGAAAGACTCTCCGAGGGGCCATCCGCCATCTTAAGCACAGCGCCCGCCGCCTTCATCGTGGGCGCCTCCAAGTCCACCAGGAGCACCGGCGGCCCCAGGGCACACAACCGATCCGCGGCGAATGGCGCTCGGCGGAGAAAGGAGAGTCACCAGAAGAACGGGCGTGCTCCCCACAACACTCGGGGGGAGCCCAGCACCGGACCCCGGGCGGGACAAGCAACAGGAGTGGGCTACCCACTTGAGGGGTGCCGGACAGCGCGGCTTCTCGTCTTCGGGCCGGCAGGCAATTGGACATACGGGGTGGCCCACCCGCGGGGGTGGGTCCGCTCCAGGGCTTCCGGCCCGCGGCTTTCAGGCTCCCAGCATCGGGTCTCTCCACCGGTTCCGGACCTCCGGTACTCCGAGCATCTCCGGGCAAGCACAGCACTCGAGGCCCCGGCTTCAGGGCCGGGAAGGCCAGCAAGGCAACAGGGGCAGAACGCCGAAATGACTGCACGCCAGGGCCCCGGAAAAGGATGGTAAGTGAAGGCTCTTCCTTGGTGACCAAATTCGGAACACCCCGAACAGGATGAAAGACAGGATAGGTGGCGGGGAGGAAGAGATCACGGAGCGCGGCGGTTATGCGACTGTTCCGATCGCCATCTTGGCTCCTCCCCCAGACACAGTTTGTAGAGCTTCGATACCACATGAGTACCCGCCTGGTTTTGTATTATAAAGGTGAGTGCGGGGTTGTCATCAGGAGGTAATGGAAATGTGTGGAATTCAGCACGAAGCATGGAACGGAGCCTAGTCAGAGTGAAAGCGTCCATAAATGTTCGGTCAGTGAACCGGGTGTCCTCCGTCAGGGAGAAAGCATGTCCGTCCGGAAAAAGATCACCAATTGTATGAAGTTGGTATTTGGACAATGTGCGGCAAACTACCGACTCACCGGTGATGGGTAGCCAGTGAGAGTTAGGTAGCGGTAGCGCAGAGGAGTACAACCTGTCCATGCAAAGCAGTCTCCGCAGCTTATCCCAAGCCCAGCTCGTGGTGGACATCGGCTGTATGTCTTGTGGGTCCCGGGGGAGCCCTTTGGGAAGGATGGAGTTGAGTGGCACCGGGAGCGCCGTATCGGCCTCAGGTCGCAGGTAAGGGACCCTGGCATCTGGGTGATACCAGGGGTGCGCATACGAGCACTGTGCCACCAAGTAATAAAGATAAAAATCCGGCACTCCGAATCCCCCTCTCTCGTAAGGTAGCGTCAGCGTGCGCCAGGCCACATGAGGGTTTTTGCCGCCCCACACCAAGCGCAGCAATGTAGAGCGGAGTTGCGAAAAAAAGACCTTGGTAAGAGGGATCGGAATGTTATTAAATAAATACAAAAACCGAGGGAGGACAACCATTTTGATGATAGCAATCCGGCCAGCCATGGATAATGGGAGACGGAGCCACCGCTCTGTATTATCCTCCAAAAAATCCAGGGCATGTCCTTAGTTCAATCGGATAATGGACACCGTGTCAAGATGAACGTGGACTCCCAGGTATTTAACGGAGTCCATGCACCATTCAAGAGGGAAAGAGCAATTCCACTGCACGGTGGAGGGGGTCAGTGGAAAAATAAGTGACTTGTGCCAGTTTATCTGGAGGCCTGAATATTCGCCAAAGCGCGTAATCTCCGAAATCAATGGTTCCAAATTGGTACTAGGGGCTCGAACATACAAGACCGTGTCGTCTGCATATAGAGAGACGAGGAGTGGGCCAGTGCGGAATTGAAGCCCCCTGTGGAGATGTTTTTCCTGAAAATGCCGCACTAAGGGGTCCATCGCAAGGATGAACAGGAGCGGGGATAAGGGGCAGCCCTGCCGGGTTCCTCTAGAGAGTGCAAAGCTTTCAGTTATAGTGCCATTTAAACGTATCCGAGCAGTGGGCGCTGAGTACAGCAATTCCACTGTGGCCACAAACATCGCGGGCATGCCCATTCTCCGCATGATCGATAAAAAGAAAGGCCACTCCAGGGTGTCGAACGCCTTTTCCGCATCCAGAAACACCGCAGCCGCCGGGGTGGAAGGGTCGATTCTATGTAAAACAGAAAACAGTGTACGGAGATTTAGGGAGGTAGACCTGTGTGGGACAAAGCCGGACTGGGCCGGTGAGACTATGGTATCCACAAGCAGTGCCAAGCGGATTGCCAGAACCTTGGCCAAAATTTTGTAGTCAAGGTTCAGGAGGGACAGAGGTCTATAAGAACTACATTGTGAGGGATCGCGGCCCGGTTTAGGCAGCAGAACAATGACCGCCTCCCGGAGGGTGGGAGGGAGAACACCCGACTCCAGCGCCTCTGCATACACCTCAACAAGCCTTGGCACAAGTTCTTCTTTGTATTCCTTATAAAAGTCGGCAAGGAACCCATCAAGACCCGGCGCCGAGGAACTTTTCAACGAGTCAATGGCCTCAATTATGAAATCTGGCGTGATGGGCTCAGCCAGAAAGTCTTGCATGTTTTTCTCCAGGTACACCATGGCTATCTCATTTAGATACGACCCCGGGTTGCAGCAGGCCCCTGACAGTGTAGAAGTGTAAAGAAGTCTGTAGTATGACAGAAAGGTGTCGCAGATGTCGGGTGTGGAGTAATGTCGTGTGCCCTGCGAGTCGAGTATGTCAGTAATGTAAGCTGCCCGGCCTTTCCCCCTCGCCATACTGACGCGCTGTGTAGTGTTTACCTAAGAACCGTAGCTCCCTGTCAGCAGTGCCCCGAAACTCTAGTAGTAACTCGAGGCGTTTGGCCTCTCGGGCCGGCGAGTAATCCCTAAGTATCTCCCCCTCCAGCGTGGAGAGTTCCGCCTCTATCTCACGCAGGGCTCCGACATGTTTGGCAATACAAACCCCGCGGATGGTGGCCTTAAAACCCTCCCATAACGTGGCCCAGGAGGTCACAGAGCCAGTGTTAATGTCAAAATAATCATCAATGGCAGTGCGGATCTCCTCAGTAAATACCGGGTCCAGCAGGGCCCTGCTAGGGAAACGCCACTGTCGTTCGTATCCTCCCAGCCTCGGGATCTCCAGAGTCAACACCACAGGGGAATGGTCAGAGAGCGTGCGCGGGGGAGTGGAAAGGCCATCCACCCACCCTGCCACGCCTGGGGAGAGTAGCCAATAGTCTATTCTGGTGCTAGTGTTGTGAAAACCTGAGTGGTGTGTGTAGACAGGGGCGAGTGGGTGCAACCTAGCCTCAACATCAATTAAGGAAAAGTGAGAGCAAATTTCCGCCATCACCGAGCGGGCAAGTGGTTTGCAGTCAGGGGAGAAGGAAGTGCTGTCTCTACCAGGATTCAGCAATAAGTTGAAGTCGCCCCCCAATGCCAATAAATCGATGTCAGAGTGAAGCAGCATAAGCTGCAGGTCTTGGAAAAAGGCCGGGGAGTCCACATTGGGGCCGTAGACACTCACCAGTGCAATTTTGTACCCATACAACACTCCAGAGATCAGTACATATCTGCCCTCATCGTCAGTATTACTATCAGTCAACACAAAGGGAACACGTTTGTGCACAGGAATCGCTACACCTCTTGCATATTTACTATAACACGAAAATACCCTATGCGCACCCCAACTCCTAGCCAATGAGATGGTGTCTGCCTGCACCAGGTGAGTTTCCTGTAGGAAGAGGACATCTACCTTGTAACGCGCTGCATAGTTTAGGACCCGTTTGCGTTTCCGTGTGGTGTTCAAGCCACGAACATTCCAAGTCATCAGTGTCAGTCTGGAAGGGCCAGCCTGAAGACCTATCCTGGCCATACCGCCACACCAAGGTCAATCAGCTGTAATCGTGCATCCGACAAGTCAATCCCATGAATCTCGCTGTCACACACAAACAAAAATGACCACAAAAACAACACACATTCCATCCCCCACCCACCACCCAGCCTCCCAACATCCCCAGAGAGGCAGTCCCCAATCAAGCACTGGACCACAGTAGAAACTACAAATTGTAAA